>NC_040100.1:23788982-25038982 GCF_003369695.1 Bos indicus x Bos taurus | reverse complement strand
GAAGTTGACAAAGCAATAGACTAATTGCCCAGTGAATGTATAAAGCTCTACAACCATTTCAGGAGTTCCTGTTACCTTTAAGGTCCAAGGGGAGTTTGTGAGTGTCAGATAAAGAGGATCCTATTCCAGGAGAGGCCAGGGAAGAGGTGGCTCCACCAGGACCCCAAGAACTGGTCAGGTGCCTGGCCTCTGCTTATCATATGCCCTGAGGGACCCTCTGGGCTCCCGGTAATGACCCCCATCTCCTGGCAACCAGGAGAGTCAGCCCACCAGAGCTGTGGCTCATCCCTGTCAAATCTCTTGACAAACACAAGCTTGCTGGTCTGGGGCTTCCAGTAAGAAGGAGACTGCTCTGATAAAGGCCACCCCAGGACTGTGATTCTACCCATGGTGGGGAGGGGGAACGAGCAGGGTGCAGGTCTGTCATTCTCCCGGGGGTCTGAGCAGGAGCAGGGTGCAGAGGCAGCTGGGCACCTCCAGTGGTGGGAGGGCTGCAGGTGGCCTTGGAGGACCTGGGGGCTTGATGTGTTTCCCCCTGCCTATGGGGGCGGGCGGCTGTGCTGAACCCAAAAAGGCCAACTCTGCAGTATGACCAGACCACCGCCCAGGAACCTGGGTGAGCGTCATAGAAAAGAGGACTCAAGCATTCGGAAGGGGCCACCTCCTATGTCACTGGGCAAGACTGAATCTCTTACAGCCTCTACTTACTCCTCTGTGAGATGGGGATAATAACAGACCCTACCTCGTCAGCTGGAGGGATGAAGTAATGCGATAATGCAGGTTAAGGAGTAGGGTCTGGCATGTAGCTAGTGTTCAAAAAATGACGATTATACTAGGTAATTATTACTACTGCGGCTGCTACTGCTACTATTATTATTATAGCTCCTGATAAATCTTTAGGTAACTGAGAAAAGGCACTTTTAATTAATCTCAAGTACTGGGAATGCAGCCGACTTGCTTTAAGCAACAACTGTAAGAGACACTTCTCCAGCATCTCTAGCAGGGGTAGCTGGGGCCTGCTGCTTCTTCTCGGCTCACCTGGGGATCCCACCTCTGCCTGAAGTGCCTGTCGAATCTCTGCTTTTCTGTTGACGGAGCTAATAGAACTTGATTAGCCCATTTATGGGAGCCCTGGAGGACATTCATGGCAGCAGGAGATAGGAGTTGATGGACAGATGCTGCAGCCTCCTGTCCTCCAAGGATCAATTCTGAGGCTCGTTCTACATGTGTCTCTGGCAGGAATGAGCCCCAGCTCCCCAAGGTGGTAACCAGCTCTTGACACTCTTGTTCTGGCGTTTCTGCCTTCCTGGTCTCCTTCTCCCGGGCAGGGGCGACCTCCTAAGTAAACCACCTGCAACAAGTTTCAGGCTCTGCTTTCAGGGGAACCCAACCAAGATACACATTCAACAAGTCAGGCGCCGTGGGGGCCCCTTGGTACATCAGGACTCACAGCAGCTTTATGGGGTACACAAAGCCTACATCTGGGAAGGGGCAGGATCCCAACCCAGACTCTGACTCCAGGGCCCAAATTCATCCACTCCTGGAGACAGAGCTAGAGGAGAGAGCGTGAGCATTGCCTCTTGCCATACCCTGCATCCAGCTAGCACAGGGGCTGCAAACTCAAACAGGCAGGAAGCAGGGAGCTGATGTTGATATGCTATAGTGGCTGGGACAGGGAGCCACGGGAAGTGTGAAAAGTGAAAGTCGCTTAGTCACGTCTGACTCTTTGCGACCCCAGGTACCATACAGTCCATGGAATTCTCCAGGCCAGAATACTGGATTGGGTAGCCGTGCTCTACTCCAGGGGATCTTCCCAACGCAGGGATCGAACCCAGCTCTCCTGCATTGCAGACAGATTCTTTACCAGCTGAGCCACCGGGGAAGCCCAAGGGGAGTGTAGTGAAAAGAAAATGGATGCCCACCTAAAAGTCCACCACCACCTGGGAGAGTAAGAGACAGGGCCTTCCAGCCAGCTGCAGACAACTGGTGCCCGGTGGGAATGGCAGCCCAGCACTGCCAGATCCAACTTTTCAAAAAAGGCCAGGAGCCTGACTTTTTACATTAAATTAGTTGAAAGTGCTAATTAAGTCTCTTCCCAGGTGGCTCAGTGGTAAAGAATCCGCCTGCCAATGTAGGAGACACAGGAGATGCGGGTTTGATCCCTGGCTCAGGAAGATGCCCCAGAGAAGGAAATAGCAACCCACCCCAGTATTCTTGCCTGGAGAATCCCATGGACAGAGGAACTTGGAGGGTCACAGTCCATGAGGTTGCAAAGAGTCAGATACGACTGAACATACATGCAGGCATGCATGCTGAATAAATTGATAATGCTGAATCTCTGGGGGCCAGTTTCAGCACAGGGGTCAGTGTTTGTGGACTCTGATTTGCCAGGACTACCCCCAAGGCCCCTGATCCCCAGTGGGGGAAAAGGAGCTCTTTTGGGAGGAACAGCCTAACCCAGTGGGACAGTGTCCCCTTTACCTGCATTGTGTTCATCCATTGAGAAGGCTTTGTTCTCCATGTAGGTCCGTGGCAGCTGCACGTCCTCCTCAAACGCCGTCTCCCGCATCCTTGGCTGTGACGTGTCGAAGTAGTTGGGCGTGTTTTCCTGCGGGGCTGGCAGAATGGTGCAGTGGATCTCCGGGATGGCATGGAAGATGACGAAGACCCAGCCACTGGCCACCAGCGTGATGGCCAAGGTGGGGTCGCCCCAGGCATCTCCCTGTCGTAGCTCAGCGTTGCCAAAGAGGTACATGGTCATCCAAGCCACCCAGATGAGCACGGAGAGGAAGGCCGTGACCAAGATGCAGACTCCATTCTGCTTCCACTTCTTGAACTTGCCACACAGTGAGAAAAAGGCCAGCACCAGGGTGGCCACGAGCAGTACCATGTCGTAGATGAGGGCCATCGTGAAGTCCATGGGCTCGTAGGCACAGGCCGGCTTCGCGTCTCGAAGCACGGTCAGCACCAGCCACTCGATGGCGATGATGACCTGCACCAGCATCAGGCACAGGGCCATGCCCACCAGCTGCCAGCCCGAGGGGCTCTTGCCGTGGCGCACCAGCCTCCTCACTCGCCATGCCTGACTCAGCAGGCAGGAGAAGCAGAGTGCGAAGAGGACGCCCCAGAGGAACCGGCGGACCGAGCAGATGGTCTCGTCCTCCCGGATGATAAAGGCGAAGGTCAGCCCAAAGAGACCCAGGGTCCCCAGGAGGAAGAGGAAGTGGAGGCCCACAGGGTCCTTTTTCTCCTTGTCCTTGATGAACGGCAGCCGCACCAGCAGGATGAGCATCAGGAGCAGTGTGATCAGGGCGCCTGCCCCGGCCACCGCCTCCACCACGATGCCCCAGATGGTGTCCAGGTCGCACAGGGACACGTACTGAGGGAGAAGGTCCAGCCCGCAGCCCCGGGATGTGCTGGCGTTCTCAGAGGCCCCGGAGGCAATCACGAAGAGCAGGAGGAAGGCGAGCGCCTGGTGGGTTCTCATCTTTCTCTCTGATGCCGCCACGAAGGTTCCAGAAAAGTTGGGGGGAGAAGACCAATTCATGGTGAGACTTCCACTCCCCTGACTTCTTTAAGGAGACCCTACGTCCCTTCAAACCCACCACCAGCCCCTTTCTCCAGGCAGCACAGCCTGGCACCAGGAGTGGGTGAGGATTTCTGTCCCCATCTGCCCCCTTGGCTGGGCCCGGTAAACAACCATGAATCGTCAGTGCTAGTGGCTGGAGGAGAGGGTGGGAGGGAGACTCCCTTTCTCTGAATACCCTGTCTTCTTCTTTGAACGTGAGGCCGTGTCTGACCTCTTTAAAAATAAGGGAGTAAAATGAGACTCAAAGAGATGCTCATGGACGGAGCGCTCGCTGGGAGAAGGACATGCATTGTGGTTTTGGTCCCTCGGTGCTAACAGCTGACACTCACCGATGACTCAGCCTCGTCCAGGGACCCGACACAGCCAGTTCTCACGCCGGTGACAACTGTCTTGAGGAGGCTGGGACACTTGCCCAAGGTCACACACTCAGCTCCTAGAAGCACCCCCTCTTAGAAGCTTCCCAGCATATCAAACACAGTGTCAACTGTCTTCCTGGGTTCCACCTTTTCCCCCTCCCCTCACACATCCTACCCTTCTCACAAAGATCTGAGAATCCATCCTCTTGCTCCAGGGAGCCCCCCGTCTCCTGGAGATGCCTGCAGGACACCCCCAAGGACTGTACCCAGCAGCCAGAGACGGGCTTATTAACCCAAGTCTCCTCTTCCCCCACTGCTTCCTCTGCCTAGACCCCTCCCACCCCCGCTTTCATGGAAAACTGCTCCTCCGCACACTGGTCTCAGCTCTCATGTCATCCACTCACACCCTGGCCAAGGTCACACCCCCCACCCCCCCAGCGTCTCTCGTCTATTTCTTAGGTCTAATCGCATCTGTCATCCTTTTGCCTGCTTACTTTGTTTCTCTGGTCCCTTCCTCCTCTCCTCCCTTCCTGTCGTTCTTCACCACCAGCTGCAGGAGGACAGGGACACTGTCTTGTTCATCAGCACAAAGCAGGGTGTCCCGGGATAACGGACACTTTGGGTCTGAGCCTCCCTTGTTTGGGGGTCTGTCCTGTGCATTGCAGGAGGTGGAGCAGCACCCCTGGCCTCCACCAACTAGGTGCCTGAAGCACACCCTCTCCCCTAGCAGTGACAACCCCTCAAATTCTTAGACACTGCCAACATTCCCTGCGGGGTGGGAAATCACAGAATGAGCACCACTGGTGAAGAACTAACACCAAGTAGATGCTTCTTAAATACTGTGGGAATGAGACTTCTCAGTAGGGCTCTCCTATACCCACTGCCTCCAGGTCCTTGCTTTTGGAGGGAGCCTGGCCTTGGGAAAGCCCTGCCTGCCCAGCTCTGCTGTGCTGTGTTTCTGAGCATCTTAAGCCAGACTTAGCTCCGCCCACAGTGAGGCTGTAACCAGCCACCTCTCAGGCAGTTCAGCACATCCCTGGGGCTTTCTTAAGTAAATGTGGTATCGACCACTTCTCTCTCTCAGCTACTTGATGGGATATAGTGAGCAGCTCTGATCCTGCCTTGGCCGCAAGGCCATTGACTGGGATAAATTATTGATACCACAGAATGAGAAGGAGCATGGTGCTACAGGGTGATCCTTCCTTTGCCAGAGATGAGAGGAGGCAGGAACAGAGGGTATCTGACAAGACATGCTCCTGAAACAAGCACTCAGACATTGGTAATCAGGCTCCTGGTCCCATCACTCTTCATGCCGTGTCAGTCACGAGAGCGCCACCTCAGCTATTTAAGCTTTGTCTACATACTCCCTGTAAGTTATTTACTTAACTGACTCACCAAGGTCTTGAAATTGACTCAGAAGAAAGCTCAACACATTGGAATACCTGTTGATGGAACTCCTGTTGCATCCCCATTGCCATATCCCAATGTACCACCTTTGGAAAAAAATGCTGTCCTAGTCAGAGCTGCTTATCACAAGAGCACACTTGGAATCAAAATTTAAGAACCAACAAGCCCAGAAAAAAAAAAAATTAAGAACTGGATATGCTGGAACAAAATGCCATTGGCCCCTGACACAGTATAGTGGATTTCCTCTAGACTTCTCATCAATGGCAAATGTGTTTAAGAGACTTCTCAGCAAGTGACAATGGAACACACCGCATGCAGACTTTCTAGTTCACACAGTGGCCAACAACCCTCAGGGCGGCTGGGAGGAGACAGGGAGGATGGTGCTTCTGGAGTCTTGACCATCAGTCCTCTCACCAACTCTCCCCACACACCTCCAGGCCAGTGGTTCTCAACCAGGGTGATTGTGATCCCAGGGAACACTGGGGCATATCTAGGGATAGTTCTGCTTGTCACAAATGGGGAGGGAAGTGCAACTGGCCTCTAGCAGGTAGAGTCCAGGGTAGCCGCTAAGCAGCCTGTGCTGGAGAAGACTCTTTAGAGTCCTCTGGACTGCAAGGAGATCAAACCAGTCAATTCTAAAGGAAATCAACCCTGAATATTCACTGGAAGGACTGATGCTGAAGCTGAAGCTCCAATACTTTGGCCATCTCATGCGAAGAGCTGACTCATTAGAAAAGACCCTGATGCTGGGAAAGACTGAAGGCAGGAGGAGAAGCGGATGACAGAGAATGAGATGGTTGGGTAGCATCATCGACTCAATGGACATGAGTTTGAGTAAACTCCGGGAGATGGTGAAGGGCAGGGAAGCCTGGTGTGCTACAGTCCATGCGGTCACAAAGAGCTGGACACGACTGAGTGACTGAACAACATGCCTGAGATGGCCCTCAAACACTAAGAGTGATCTGGCCCCACATGTCAGCAGTGCTGAGGATGAGAAAGCCTGGTTTATACACTTGAGAACAGACTTGATGAGGAAGAAGTCAGGAAACCAGCCAGGTCTCTCAACCTCATGCCTGCACCCCAGGTCCTTTCCTTGCAAGAACTAGACTTTCTTTAGCTGCCTCCACTCACTCTCAGAGGACTCTCCTCTCTCCAGACCTGCCTACAAGTTGGAACTTGGTTCTGCCAGTTCATTCCTCGGTTCTGCCGGCTCATCTCTCTTCCTGACTGACCTTCCACAACAACAGGAAACCAATGTGAAGAAAATATAAAGATGGCAACCAAGCTTCTGAAATTGTGTGGTTTCTTCTGGCTGCGGTTCCGTCTCTAGCTCCCACTCCTTTCTGACACGGGAAATAGATACACTCTTGCTTTCTGCTTTCATTCCTGAGGATGGAACCCTCTCCTTCCTCCAGTTCTGAAAAGAGCTCCTGATTTTCCTCTGCAGAGCCCCCTTCAGCCCCAGCTGTGAGCCTCAGACCCAGCCTGGCCAATCGAAGCATTTGTCCCACCCTCTGGCCGCACTGATTGGCTCAGGGACAGGCACTTGGCCTCATCCAGACCCATGAGGATCACTCTTAGGATTTTTGCTAGAATTAACTGGGAAGGAGTTTTTCTCCTGTTACCGGGGTTAATAAGCTGAAAGGAAGGCAAAAGGAGAAGAGGGCGGCAGAGGATGAGACGGCTGGATGGCGTCACTGACAAAATGGACGTGAACTTCGGCAAATTCCAGGAGACACTGAGGGACAGGGAGGCCTGACGTGCTGCAGTCCACGGGGTTCCAAAGAGTCAGACGCAACTGAGCGACTGAACAACAACAAGCTAAAAGGATATAAACCTGGAGCTGGAGAGGGCATATTTACCATCACAGGGAAAGAACCTGCCTGGGAGGAAAGCTGGCCCACAGGAAATCGTCACGCGATGCACAGGAGTCCCAGTACACTGCAAGGCTGGATTCAGTTATGCCTGAAGCCAGATACCCTGGTCTTTGCACCTCCAGCAGTCAATTAACTTCTCTTTTTTGGACTAAGCCATTTTGAGATGGGTTTATGTAACTTGTTAACAAAGACGTTCTATGATGTATCCCACATGAAGTGGTCCTCTTCTTCCAGGAAGTCCTCGCTAATCAACATCTAGGCACCACGGGCTTTGGAAGGCTTCAGTTGTCCTGAGTAGGTCATATCATTGCAAGGGATGCCCATGAGGTGACAGTCATTGTTCTACAGAACTCTGTCCGGGATGATCGGAAGGAGGGCTATACCACCTCACATAATGAAGCAGAGTCCAGCTCATCTAGGCTTTCTGGGGAATTCAGAATTGCCCTGTGGAGTTCTCTATTACTGCCATAGTGAATATAATAATGACTGTTAACTCTCACAGTGCTTACTATGCTCTAGGCCCTCTGCTGTGCACTTCACATACATTAACACCTAATCATCTGGACAATGACACCATGAGGCAAGTGGTATCACTATCTGCATTTTACAGGAAATAAAACAGACAGGCCAGTTGGCTTGTCCAAGCTAGGACAAGCTATACAGCTAGAAAGTCGTGGAATCAGGAGACAAATGTACTATTGTTACTGGGGTCTTCAGACAAACCAGGGCTCTGGAAATGTCACCGGCTGAGCCCTTTGCTAGCCAGTCTATCTAAATTAGGTTCCTTTTGCCCCTTTATGCTCTATACCAATACTCCTGATCTTTATCTTTGCAGCATGTACCACAATTTTCATTGTTTTATTTTATTACTCTTTTGGTCTGTCTCCCCCACACCCAGGCTCCTGTCTGTTTTGTTCTGCATCGATTCCCCAGCACCTGGCACGTGGGCAGTGCTCACGGCCCAGCTGCTGAATGAACTGATTAAATATGGTCTCCAACCCTCATGTCACAGGGTAGGAAGATGCTCTCACGGTCATCTTATAGAGGAGGGGACTGAGGCTTAAGCCAAAGTTTGATCCTCAGGCTGGCAACAGCAGCAGCATTGCCTGGGAGCTTGTAAGAAATGCAGACTCTCCAGAGTGGGCCCGGCCACCTGTGTTTCCACAGCCCTCCGATAAGCTCCAGGTGTGCTCAGATGCTTGCGTGCACTGAGGTTTGAGAAGCAGGAACATATGCAGCTGGGGAGCCAGAACCATGGCCCTGCACCTTCTGCCTTCCTACCACTTCCCCAGACCCCACTCAGGCTCCAGTGCATCCACTGTCAGGTAAGCCCCATCCAGCTCCACCTGAGGCCTCCCCCTGCCAAGTAGGGAGCTCTCCAGGATCCCCAAACTGCACAAAACCTGATTAGAGGTTTGGAGTCAGCCCCAGGGCAAGGCTGACTGAGATGGGATGAATATATGGCAACAAACCCATGGGATGTAGGCATGCAGCTCCTCAAAAGGAGTAATGAATAAAGTGACGAATGTGCAAGACTCGGCTCACATACTAATTACTTTGCTGCCGGCCAGGCTCCCAGAAATGTGACTCATTCAGATGCTCTTAAATACCCTGCGTCGCACACGCACGCGCACACACGCTCTCTCTCCCCACCGAGGGGCCAGAAACTGCCGGCAGGTGGTGGAGCAGCACGCTCCATTTCTCACAAGCTGGGGCCTGCAGAGGCTGGAAAGAATGCAGGCAAGATTCCTTGTGTGAGGACAGTGCTGCTGCCTGCCTGCAGGCCACAAGCAGGGCTGGTTCTCCCAGCCTTGATCTTCACCAAGCAGCATGAACTTTGGGTTTCCGATTCTGCCCCTGGTATTTGCTAGAACCTTGTGACCGGGGGCAGCAGACTTAACCTTACTTGCCTGTTTCTTCATGTGCAAAATGGGAGTGATAACACCCGACTTGCGGGGTTCTTGTGAAGATTAAAATAATAAGTAGGGTTTAGGACTATAGCCTGGCATGCTGCGGTTCATGGGGTCGCAAAGAGTTGGACACAACTGAGTGACTGAACTGAACTGAACTGAAGCACTCATATAAAGTGTCTGTCAAACAAATAACAGACTGGCAAATGCCCTGAGGTTACGAACTTTTCTGACTTTCCTGTTCCAGGAGGGGCAGTTGCCATGGTGATGGGACTGAAACCGGCTCACCCAAGTGTGAGTCCACCACTGTTTCCAGCCTCCACCATCACACACTGAGAAAAGAAGTCCCTGAGGGGGTGGGAAGGGGAGAAGCCTCTGGGGTGTTCTACCTTCAGTCAATTCAGTTCAGTCGCTCAGTCGTGTCCGACTCTTTGTGACCCCATGGACTGCAGCACACCAGGCTTCCCAGTCCATCACCAAGTCCTGGAGCCTACTCAAACTCATGTGGTCTACCTTGAAAACTCCCAAACTCTCCTGATTCCCGCAGCAGGTGCTCTAAATGGTGGCCTGACTGCACAGGTGGTTTTCCAGAGGGGAACTGGGCGCTGGAAGACCGGAGGCCAGTCTGCATGCCCTAAAACTGGGTGCCCCTGCTGAGGAGTCAGAGGCAGACACCCAGAAACCAGACACCAGCCATTCTCCTGGGAACCAGCATCCTCACCTTCCCACCCACCCAGATGACAGGAGATACAAGACGTACAAAACTTCTCTGGAACATGCCATTCTGACCTGCTTCCCCTTGGCTACTGCAAACAGAGGCACCTTTAACCCACCTTCTCTAAAGAAGTGGGGAGGAGGCGGTGGAGCATGGACGGGAGAGAAAAACTAAGCAGGTCTGGAGGGCCTTTCCTAGCCCTGGGCATGTCTAAAGTACCAATGAATACCTGGCAGAGAATTTACACTCCCATCCGTGTCCTCAGGAGTGGAAGACCTCAGCTGGAGGAAGTCAGACAGAACTGAGTGACACAGGGCATTACTTAACCTCTCTGACCTTCAGTCTCTTCTGTAAAACAATGATAGTAACAGTGCTGCTTTCTCAAAGCTGACGTGCAAAGTGCTTAGAAAGTACCCAGCCCGGTGCCTGGCAGACAGGGAGCAGTGGGTCCTAACTTGTTACAAAAACAATGACAATTCTCAGCGTCCTGTTGGGAACAGGAAGTGGTAATGACACTTGGCCAGAGGCTTCCTAGAAGTGACGGATGAGCTGGGACTAGAACCCACTGCTCCGGACTCCTGACCTCAAGGCCGCTGCGCCCCAGTTGGACTCCCCCATGTTCGGCAGACGGCCAGGATGAGGCTGCGGAGCCTGTCTCCCACGCACCCCAACACACTCTGTCCTTGCCCACTCCCCTTAGAGCCGCTGGTGCATTTCCTGCTCCTGAAGGATTAAACTGTTACAAGGTTTCCTGACATTAAAACTCTTTCCCAGACCTGCAATCTTATCCTTTGATCTCTTTTCCAAGTTATACCATCTCATAATCTTTAGTTCCCAGCACCATCCAGACCACCAGACTATCTGGGAGCCCTTGAATTTAATAACCCTCACACATTAGTAAACAGGGTTGTCAGAACACAGGCTCCGTGATCCATGAATATGCAAAGCAGCTCCAATCCTGTAAATAAAAGCAATCATTTAAATGCAAATTGAATCCTTGGCTGCCCGTTCCAGGGTGGATGGTTCCTCTCAGGCTGTAATTCCGAGAAGAAAATGTGACTAACTCAGAACCCCCAGGAAGCTCTTGCGTGGACGTGTTTATGGAGCCGTGGGCTCTGGGTGGGGGCTGCTTAGGGTGGACAGAAACTGCCTAAAAGCGAGAAGTGGGTTTTAAAACCTGACCCATCCCTGGCATAGGCTCATTCAAAGCAGTCCCCACAGGTCCGCTTCGGCGGCTCCCGGCGCCTTGCCATCCCCAGAGGCAGAATGAAAGGGGAGCTGCTTTTCCTCTCCTTGTTGAGGTCAGGGGAGCTTTTAAAAATCAGATCTCATGGCTTTGTACTCCAAACCCTCCCTCCAAGGATTCATTGAAGAGAATAAAACCTAAGCTCATTTCCATGGCCCCCCCAAATCGTGGTTTGGCTGGTCCCTGCCATCCCCTTTCAGACCCCCACTCTCAACATCTGCCTATGAGCTCCAGCCACAATGGCCTTTGTTCAGTTCCTCTAAGCTCATTCCCACCTCCCAGTCTTTGCACTTGCAGTGCCCTCTGCCTGGTTCAGTCTTCCCCCAACATCTGCCAGTGGCGGGGGATGGGGGGGTGGGGCGGCTCTATCTTGCAAAGCTCCACTAAAATTTCACTGCGCAGAACTCTTGTCACTTTATTTTACATCACCCTGTTTTATTTTCCTGGCAGCACTTATCCCAATTGGAAGTTCTATCCACTTACTATTTATTTACTTATTTAGTGTTCACCCAACTCCCCAGTGCTCTAAGAGCAGGGGCTTATCTGCCAGTTGTGTAGCTGGCCCATTTACCAAAATAATACATTAACCGATCAAGATTTTAAGCTTCTCTCTCTAACAAGAATGCTTGTCTCGCTGCTTGTGCCCTAAATGGCGACTCCTTCCCACTTCCATTTTTCCCCTTCCCAACTCAGTTGACCCCTTTTCAGACAGAGCAGGAACAGATAGGAAACAGTTCACTCCACAGTCCAGATACAAAACTGGCCGGGTGGAGGGCTCCCAACCAACAGACACCGATTTGCATTCTATTTACATCCTATTTGCATGCAGTTTAACTCAACGTCTTGAGTCCTCCAGAAAGCCTCCATCCCTGGGGAAACTTATGAACCAAGGTTCCTCGGCAGAAGTTCCAAAGCTTTTGTGCCAAGCCCCTCCCCCACTTCTCGCCTCTTTGCGAGGACCCCCAGTTCCTCCTGGGCTCTGTTCATGTCCCCCCCACCCCCCATACTGGCGCAGTTGGGCAGCCAATGTGGCGCGTGGCCCGGGGCCCCAGGCGGGGACGCCGCTGCCCGCCACACTCCAGGGGCCTTTGTCCGCGCTCCAAGGAGCCGCCCCCTTAGAGAACTGGGGACAAGTTGCGTTGGGGGGTGGGGGGGGGGACGATTGGCTAGGCCTGGGAGTGACATAGCCGGGGAATGAACCCACAGGCTGCGCTGGACCCGTCCTCGGTGGCAACGGTAGCCCCTCCCTGGCTAGTTAACCAGCCCTCCGGCCGAGGCGGGTGCGGGCGGTAGGGGTCCCGGGATGCTTGGGACTGGAAGCCTGTGTCCCCCAAAGGGTGGGGACGCAGCACAGGGCTGATCATCGCCTCTAGCCTGGCCGGAACACAAACGCTAACCCTCGCGCCATTGTATGCAGCCGCCCCTCACTTGTACCCCAGCTCCAGGTCCCAGTTCTGCCTCTTTTCGCCCGCAGTGTCCCCTCCTTGTCCGGCAGTGCGTAGCCGCGACCCGCTGAGAGCTTGACCCCCAGTCCCTACGGCAGGTGCCGCAGCTCACCTCCAAAGCTCTCCCCTTGTGCCCCCGGCTCCGCCTGCCCTGTCTGCGGTCAGGCCCCGCGCCTGCCACGCAGCCCCCAGACCTGCCCGCGGCTGCCCTCACACGAGTCACTCGGGCACGCCTGAAGTCCCTTACAGTTCCAACGGCCCTTTGCCTGATCTGCGATCGCCTCCAGACCCTCCTCTGAGACTTTGATCTCAGCCTGGTCCGGGAACACCGCCCCCGCCCCATTAAGGTCCCAACCTTCTCCGCCCTCTGCCCCGCGGTCTGCGGGCTCCTCTCTCCCGCCAAACTGTGGTCCTCCAACCCGGAAACCCCAACTCCCCCAGCAGACTAACCCCTTGGGGAAGAGGGGGGACTCAGAAAAGCCCAAGAAGCAGACCCCATCCCAACGCTCCCAAGTCCACCGGGGGAAAAGTTTCTGGGGTCACCGCAGGGCCCTCCACCCCGCCGGCGCGGCTGGCACTCACCGACCCCCGCGGCCCCGCAGCGCCGACGCTCCCGCTGGCCCTCGGCCCGAGTCACATCTCTGCAGCGCCGCCGTGGCCCTAGCCCAGCGATCCCGCCCGCCCGCCCGTCCGGCCTCACTGCATCGTAGTCGCGAGCCGCAGCCGCGCGAGGCGCCCCCTGGCCCGGCCCGTGCTGCTGCAGCCGCCGCGGCCCCGCCCCCTGAGGCCCCGCCCCCAGAGCCTCCGAACCCCGCCCCCGTCCCGGCAAGGGCTGATTGTTCCAAGCAGAACCCCGCGCACGCTCCTTTCTCCCCGCTTGCAGCGCCGAGACGAGCCCCCTCCAGTGTCCTCATTTAGGGACCACCACCCCCACATCCACAGTGTGTCCAAAAGCACTCTGGATGCGCCGGACACTTTCCTCCGTTGATTCACTTGCAGAAACACACATAGAGAGGTTTTCTAACTGTGGGTTCCTAAACAGCTGTTGTTCTGTCGCCCAGTCTTGTCCGACTCTTTGCAACCCCCTGGACTGCAGCACGCCAGGCCTCCCTCCTCCCTGTCCCTCACCATCTCCTTTAGTTTGCCCAAGTTCATGTCCATTGCATCGGTGTTGCCATCCAGCCATCTCATCCTCTGACGCCCTCTTCTCCTTCTGCCTTCAATCTTCTCCAGCATCAGGGACTTTTCCAATGAGTCCGCTGTTCGCATCAGGTGACCAAACTACTGGAGCTTCAGCTTCAGCATCAGTCTTTCCAACGAGTATTCAGGGTTGATTTCCCTTAAGATTGACTGGTTTGATCTCCTTGCTGTCCAAGGGACTTTCAGAAGTCTTCTCCAGCACCACATTTCGAAGGCATCAATTCCTTGGCGTTCTGCTTTCTTTCCGGTCAGTCCAGCTCTCACAAGAGTACCCAACCACTAGGAAGACCATAGCCTTGACTATACGACCTTTGTCGGCAGAGTAGTGTTTCTGCTTTTCAACATACTGTCTAAGTTTGTCATAGCTTTCCTGCCAAGAAGTAATCATCTTCTGATTTCATGGCTGCAGTCACCATCCACAGTGATGTTAGAGCCCAAGAAGAAGAAATCTGTCTCTACTTCCACCTTTTCCCCTTCTATTTGCCATTAAGTAATGGGGCCTGATGCCACGATCTTAGTTTTTTGTAATATTTAGTTTTAAACGGGCTCTTGCACTCTCCCCCTTCACCCTCATCAAGAGGCTCTTTAGTTCCTCTTCACTTTCTGCCATTAGAGTGGTATCATCCACATACCTAAGGTTGTTGATGTTTCTCCCGCCTATCTTGATTCCAGCTTGTACCTTATCCAGCCCGGCATATCTCATGATGTGCTCGGTAGATAGGTCAGACAAACAGGGTGCCAGCAGACAGCCCTGTTGGACTCCTTTCTCAATCTTGAATTCTAAACAGTTACTTCCCCACAGTATACCAGTGCTGGATCCAGGGTGCAGAGAGGATTCTGCTGAGACTGTTCCAGAATCACTAACACCCCAACTTCAGCCATGCAGCTCTTCCTGCCTGGGCACACTCCAATCCTGCCACCTCCTGCCACGTGTCTTTGTCCCTTTATGCACCATGAGCCCCACATCCGTGTTCTTGGCCACCCCAAACATACTCATACGTCTACCACAAGCATATTCACAAGTCCACTCACCCCTCACATGGATCTGCGTGCAGGATCCCACCACCGCTACCGCCCTCATCACTCACATACACACGCACATTTCCACGATTGCCCCGAGCACACACTTGGGGGCCTGGGGCCGCCAGTCTGGCGCTCAGCCGACACTCAGAGCTCAGGCTGCTCACCCGCCCACAGCGCAACCGTGAAACGCTCCTTACGAAAAGGGTCTGGGCCAGCTCGTACCTCAACACTGAGTATGGCTCCTAGTCCACCTGGGCTATCTGAGGTCTGCATTGCCTCAACCCTGCCTGGGGGCTGCACTCCAGCTTCAGGCCAGCTTTTCCCAGTCGTCTCTCCACAATCCCCCCCTCCCCAGAACTTTAAGGACCCCGCTGTGGTGTGGGTAAGACCCCTCACCCCATCCCAGCCCTACATGACAGAGAGATGACTCCTGTTCCCCTGCTTCCTGTGTGGGGAAAGGGGGTTGTGGAGAGGCAAGCAAGATGGGTTGTGGAATAGCACTTCCTTCTGGGCGAAGCTGCAGGCCTTGATCTTTGGGGATGGTGGAACTTTTGGATATTCTCACACCTTCCTGCGAGTTTCCTGCCCTGCCCAAACTATTTTCTCCCAGGCAGGCCACATATCTTTGGGTAGGCCTCTCTCCAAATACCTTATATTAATTTTAAGAAAAAATGGAGGAGAGAAAGCACGAAAACTAAAAAAGTTCCCAGTTTCATTGGCAGACGTATTCTCAGAGCCTAGAACATGCCTGGCACTCTGTAGGCCATCTTTAAATGTTTGTGAGACAACATTTAAAGTGGTCCCCCAGACTGTGGAACGGAAAATGGGTGGGCACTGCCACCTGGTGTTGTGTAGTGGAACTGACATCAAGATGCTTTTCCTTCCCTCTGTGCCTGCATGCTAAATCCCTGCAGTCCTGTCTCTTTCCCACCCTATGGACTGTAGCCCACCAGGCTCCTCTGTCCATGAGATTCTCCAGGCAAGAACACTGGAGTGGGTTGCCATGCCCTCCTCTAGGGAATCTTCCCGACCTAGCGATCGAACCTGCATCTCTGACGTCTCCTGCATTGGCAGGTGGATTCTTTACCACTAGGACCACCTGGGAAGCCCCTCTTTCCCTCTGTAAAGGTGGGGAAATTCAGCTTTGTAAGTTTCAATTTCCTCATATGCAAAATGGAGGATAATTTTAGCAATGCATGCTTATTGGTGTTGTTGTGAAGATTAAACACATATTACAGGGAATCCCTTGGTGGCCCAGTGTTTAGGACTTGGCACGATCACTGTCAACGGCCCAGCTTCCATCATTGGTCAGGGAACTAAAATCCCACAAGACTTGCCTAATGGCCAAGAAAAAAACAATACCTCACATAAGAAAAAAGGGCTTCACACTGAGCCCGGCCTGGAAAGCTGTTAGTGTAAGTTGGTTAATATTACAATTACGGTTATATTCCCCTTCCTGGCTCATTTTACAGAGGGATCTGACCGTGGCGATCAATTTAGCTTTGAGTGATGATACTTTGAGAAGTAAAGGGTGAAAATGAAGGCGGTTGTTGAGACGCAGGTGCATCCCCCCAAAAAGGTTCAAAGGCCCCAATGACCCATCATCACTGTGAGCCAGAACTCTTCTAAGTGCTTTATATTCTTTAGAGTACTTAATCCTCCCAGCAACTCTCTATGCCAGATACTGTTATTTACCCGTTTTATAAATGGAGGCACTGAGGCCCAAGGTGTTAATTACCTCCCACAGTTATATAGTTGGCAGAGCTAGGATTCCACCTACACCCTTCTTCTCAACCAGTGGCTAAACTTGTGTCATTTGCTGCAAAGTCAGCTATCGTCCTAGACAAGCCTTATGTCCATGGAGGGCTTCCCTGGGCTCCAGCTCGAGAGAACAGCTCTAGGAGGTGCTGAGAGCTACATCAGGCTCTCAGATGCTCAGTCCACTTTGAGCTAATTGCTTGCCAGGCTCTGTTTCTCTGAAAAATGGCAAGAGCACTGCCTGTGACTTTTCTACTGACAAATGTCCTGGTGCGTAATTAGGTGTTTGTGTGGCTCTTTTTTTAGTGTCTGTCTGCCTACTAGGCTGTATCTCAGTGCTTTCCAATAAGAACTTTCTACAATGATGGGAGTGTTCTCTACCTGTGCTGTCTGATATGGTAGCCACCAGCCACATGTGGCCATTGAGCACTTTATATGTGACTGATATGACTGTAAAACTCAACTTTCAGTTTTACATGTTCCTAATTAATTTAAATTTCAGTAACCAGAGGCTCTAAGCACAAAGAAAACAGGAACGATGTCCTTTGTCATCCCCGTATCCCGTGCCCAGTACAGGGCATCGTTCACTAGATATTTGTTGGCTAAATGGATAAATTCCAGCCTTGCTTTCCCCTTGGAGGTATGTCTATTCTTCATCCAAACCTGTAAATAACCTCTTTTCTCCGCTAAATAGATCATTTTCCAAAGGAAGGTGCCACTCAGGATTCTGGAGTCACCACGTCCACTTCTGTGGATCAACCAGCTCTAACCAAGGAACTTTCTGAGGTAGATATTGGTGTCTTGCTGTGACAGCATTGAGTCTTGGAAAGGCTGAATGACTTCTCTGAGGTCTTATGGCTGGTACGTGAGCAGAGGCAGGATGTGAACTTAGCTACACGTGCTCTTCCCATCCACTGCACTGCCTCACAGGTGAGAATTCTGGAAACATCAGGAAACTCCATGGAGAAGTGAATTTGAATGGTGTGGATGCAGACACCAGGTGACCGCCTGAATATCAGACCTTGATGGATCACTAACACTTTCCTTGGGTGTCTGTTAACTAAGTGCCGGGCTTTGTACCTGATCTTATTGTGATTCACAGATGGACACGAGGTGGATCCTACCTCAGGGAGCTCCAGTGAGCAGAGGAGGCAGGCTGTCTCACTAGAGTGTGAGAGAGAGGTGGTTAGTCCAAAGCATGTGGGAGTACCTCAAATTAATGGAGTCCTGGGAGCCCTTGTTTGGGGGCTCAGCTTCCCCAGAGACTTCAGAACTTGACTTTCCCTCCAGAGTGGGAATGAGGGACTTTGAGGCCATTATCATGTCTGGATGTGTTTTTTGGAGTGAGCATTCAGGAGTAAGCGAGTGTGGGATGCATCATTCTGTGGGTTTGTGCCTGTGACAGACATCACTAATTGATCATCACACTCTTTCTTCTCTCAGTGTAACTTATACTGCTCATTATGTGTTAGAAGATTCGGTCACTCTTGCAAAGTGCTCCTCCGTTATTTCTGGAGTCCCTATCAGGGTGCCTCACAGGTGTCCACAAACCAGGATATCAGCTGCCATCACCGTATGGCAACCACCTGCTCTTTCTTTCCTGCATTGGCTTCCACAGGTCCTTGTCTGTAGTCCATAAATTACTTGGAATAGTCTCATAATGGCCCCTCTGGTTCCCTGTGAGGTCAACATGGGGACATTCTCCAAATGCCCCTAAAGCTGTCAGTTAGGCAGTATTCAAGTATTAATACAGAATAAAAAATGGCCTGAACAATAGAGATTCTTGTTATCACACAACAGTAAATTGGGATGAGTGATCTCTCAGTTGGTTCACAGCTCAACAATGTCAACAGTGGCCCAGACTCTTCTCAGTCTTCTGTTCTGCCATACTCAGGTTGGCACCTCATGGTCACAAGATGGTTGCCAAAGCCCCTCAAGTCTTCACTTGATAGTCTCCAAATGTAGGAAAGAGGGAGTCATGAGAGAGCTCTCCTTATGAGCCTCATGTTAACCAGGAAAGAAATCATTCCTAGAACTGCCCCTCTCCCCTTCGCCTTTCAACTATAAACTGGCCCTTATATTTCATTGGCCAGAAATGGCCTAAGCTAGGTGGGAGGAGACATTAGAACTCCATGTTTCAGAGCAGGCGCTCCTAAATCAGAAACACTGGGTACTGAATAGCCAGATCACTGTGCGTCCTTGGAAAAGTCACCTAGTGTCTCTGTGTCTAGGTTGGTTTCTGATGATAACAGGTCCCACTGATTGAAGCTGAATGAGCAGTAACTGAGCTGATGCCTGTCAAGGGCTTTGTATCATTGCCTTGTCAGAGCTGGTGCCCAGTGAACCTTCACAGATTGGGAGAAGACATGAAAATATACCTGTTTTCTCTGCTTTCTTCCTCTCCTCAATATACCAGGTGGTTCCCAAAATGAATTCCAGGGAACCTTTCACGGGGTCTGCCAGATCAAAACTGTATTCATAATAGTCAGTTCAGTCGCTCAGTCATGTCTGACGCTTTTTGACCCCATGGACTGCAGCATGCCAGGCTTCCCTGTCCATCACCAACTCCCAGAGCTTGATAATAGTGCTAAGATCTTATTTGTCCTTTTCATTGTCACTCTCTCACAAGTATATAGCGGAATTTCCTAGCATCTTCAAGACATGTGATATTGCAATAGGCTGAATGCAGTGGCAGATGTGGCATTCAGCTGCATTCTATTAAGTCAGATCTAACAGATTTTAAAAAACATAATATCACTACGCTTTTCACTAGTGCTTTTTGTCTTGGGAAATATAGGAGTTTTTTTTTTTTTTTTGTAAGATTTTGTGTTAACATGTAATGAATTTATTATTGTTATTTTTAGATGAATGAGTAAATATTTAAAAAAAACTGTTTGGCTTTAATTTAAAATATGATAAATACTGATAGGTAAAACCCATCTGCTGCTGCTGCTAAGTCGCTTCAGTCGTGTCCAACTCTGTGCGACCCCATAGACGGCAGCCCACCAGGCTCCCCCGTCCCTGGGATTCTCCAGGCAAGAACACATCTAGACAAAAACTTTTTGAAGTCTTCTATCAATTTTAAGAGTGTAAAGGAGTTCTGAGAAATAAAGTTTGAGAACCACTGATCAAGACACAATTATTTAGAATCCATTTCTCCCTTCTTCCCAAAAGCAAATAGTTCTTTAGTATTTTATTGAGTGTCAGGCAATGTTCTAAATTAATTATATATATCAGTTCAGTTCAGTCATTCAGTCATGTCCAACTCTTTGCAACCCCATGGACTGCAGCATGCCAGGGTTCCCTGTCCATCACCAATTCCCGGAGCTTGCACAAACTCATGTCCATCGAGTCGGTGATGCCATCCAACCATTTCATCCCATCTGTCATCTCGTTCTCCTCCTGCCTGCAATCTTTCCCAGCATCATGGTCTTTTCCAGTGACTCAGTTCTTCCCATCAGTTGGCCAAAGCATTGGAGTTTCAGCTTCAGCATCAGTCCTTCCAATGAATATCCAGGGCTGCTTTCCTTTAGAATGGACTGGTTGGATCTCCTTGCAGTCCAAGGGACTCTCAAGAGTCTTCTCCAACACCACAGTTCAAAAGCATCAATTCTTCAGCGCTCAACTTTCCTTATAGTCGAACTCTTACATCTGTAAATGACTACTGGAAAACCATAGCTTTGACTAGATGGAGCTTTGTTGGTAAAGTAATGTCTCTGCTTTTTAATATGCTGTCTAGGTTGGTTATAACTTTTCTTCCAAGAAGCAAGTGTCTTTTGACTTCATGGCTGCAGTCACCATCTGCCATGATTTTTGAAGCCCAAGAAAATAAAGTCTGTCACTGTGTCCATTCTTTCCCTTTCTGTTTACTTTGAAGTGATGGGACCAGATGCCAGGATCATAGTTTTTTGAATGTTGAGTTTTTCACTGTCCTCTTTCACTATCATCAAGAGGCTCTTCAGTTCTTCACTTTCTGCCATAAGGGTGGTGTCATCCGGATATCTGAGGTTATTGATATTTCTCCCAGCAATCTTGATTCCAATTTGTGCTACATCCAGCCCAGCATTTCACATAATGTACTCTGCATGTAAGTTAAATAAGCAGGGTGACAATATACAGCCTTGATGTACTCCTTTCCCAATTTGGAACCAATCTGTTGTTCCATGTCCAGTTCTAACTGTTGCTTCATGACCTGCATATAAATTTCTCAGGAGGCAGGTCAGGTGGTCTGGTATTCCCATTTCTTTCAGAATTTTCCACAGTTTATTGTGATCCACACAGTCAAAGGCTTTGGAGTAGTCAATAAAGCAGAAGTAGATGTTTTTCTGAAACTCTCTTGCTTTTTTGATGATCCAGCGGATGTTGGCAATTTGATCTCTGGTTCCTCTGCCTTTTCTAAATCCAGCTTGAACATCTGGAATTTCTTGGTTCTTATACTGTTGAAGGCTCACTTGGAGAATTTTGAGCATTACTTTACTAGCATGTGAGATGAGTGCAATTGTGCGGTAGTTTGAGCATTCTTTGGCATTGCCTTTCTTTGGGATTGGAATGAAAACTGACTTTTTCCAGTCCTGTGGCCACTGCTGAGTTTTCCAAATGTGCTGTCATATTGAGTGCAGCACTTTCACAGCATCATCTTTCAGGATTTGAAATAGCTCAACTGGAATTCTATCACTTCCACTAGCTTTGTTCATAGTGATGCCTCCTAAAGCCCACTTGACTTTATATTCCAGGATATCTGGCTCTAGCTGAGTGATTACATCATCGTGATTATCTGGGTCATGAAGATCTTTTTTGTACAGTTCTTCTGTGTATTCTTGCCATCTCTTCTTAATATCTTCTGCTTCTGTAAGGTCCACACCATTTCCATCCTTTATTGTGCCCATCTTTGCATGAAATGTTCCCTTGGTATCTCTAATTTTCTTGAAGAGATCTCTAGTGCTTCCCATTCTATTGTTTTCCTTTATTTCTTTGCATTGATCACTGAGGACGGCTTTCTTATCTCCCCTTGCTATTCTTTGGAACTCTGCATTCAAAGAGGTATATCTTTCCTTTTCTCCTTTCTTTTCATTTCTTTTCTTAGCTATTTGTAAGGCCTCCTCAGACAACCATTTTGCCATTTTGCATTTCTTTTTCTTGGGGAGGGTCTTGACCACTGCCTCCTATACGATGTCACAAACCTACATCCATAGTTCTTTAGGCACTCTGTCTATCAGATCCAATCCCTTGAATTTATTTGTCACTTGCACTGTATAATCATAAGGGATTTGATTTAGGTTATACCTGAATGGTCTAGTGGTTTTCCCTACTTTCTTCAATTTAAGTCTGAATTTTGGAATAAGGATTTCATGATCTGAGCCACAGTCAGCTCCCAGTATTGTTTTTGCTGACTGTATAGAGCTTCTCCATCTTTGGGTGCAAAGCATATAATCGATCTGATTCTAGTATTGAGCATCTGGTGATGTCCATGTGTACAGTTGTCTCTTTGTGTTGTTGGAAGAGGGTGTTTGCTATGGCCGGTGAGTCCTCTTGGCAAAACTCTGTTAGTCTTGCCCTAATTCATTCTGTACTCCAAGGCCAAACTTGCCTGGTACTCTGGGTATCTCTTGAGTTCCTACTTTTGCATCCAATCCCCTATGATGAAGAGAACATTTTTTTGGTGTTAGTTCTAGAAGGTCTTGTAGGTCTTCATAGAACCATTCAACTTCAGCTTTTTCGGCATTAGTAGTTGGGGCATAGACTTGGATTAATGTGATATTGAATGATTTTGTCTTGGAAATGAACAGACATCATTTGGTCATTTTTGAGATTGCTCCCAAGTACTGCATTTTGGACTCTTTTGTTGACTGTGAGTGCTACTCCATTTCTTCTAAGGGATTCTTGCTCACAGTAGTAGATATAATGGTCATCTGAATTAAATTCACCCATTCCAGTCCATTTCAGTTCACTGATTCCTAAAATATCGACGTTCACTCCTGCCATGTCCTGTTTGACCACTTCCAATTTACCTTGATTCATGGACCTACCATTCCAGGTTCCTATGCAATATTCTTCTTTACAGCATCGGACTTTACTTCCATCACCAGTTACATCCACAACTGGGTGTTGTTTTCTCTTTGGCTCCGTCTCTTCATTCTTTCTGGAGTTATTTCTCCACGTTTCTCCAGTAGCATATTGGGCACCTACTGACCTGGGGAGTTCATATTTCAGTGTCCTATATTTTTGCCTTGTACTGTTCATGGGGTTCTCAAGGCAAGAATACTGAACTGTTTGTTGTTCCCTTCACCAGTGGACCACGTTTTGTCAGAACTCTCTTCTATGACCCGTCTTTCTTGGGTGGCCCTACATGGCATGGCTCATAGTTTCATTGAGTTAGACAAGGCTGTGGTCCATGTGATCAGTTTGATTAGTTTTCTGTGTTTGTGGTTTTTATTCTGTCTGCCCTCTGACAGATAAGATTAAGAGGCTTATGGAAGCTTCCTGATGGGAGAAATGACTGTGGGGGAAACTGGGTCTTGTTCTGATGGGCTGGGCCATACTCAGTTCAATTCAGTCAGTTCAGTCGCTCAGTCATGTCCGATTCTTTGCGACCCCATGAATCGCAGCACCCCAGGCCTCCCTGTTCATCACCAACTCCCAGAGTTTACTCATGTCCATCAAGTCGGTGACACCATCCAGCCCTTTCATCCTCTGCTGTCCCCTTCTCCTCCTGCCCCAATCCCCCCAAGCATCAGGGTTTTTTCCAATGCGTCAACTCTTCGCATGAGATGGCCAAAGTATTGGGGTTTCAATTTAGCATCCGTCCTTCCAATGAACACCCAGGACTGATCTCCTTTAGAATGGACTGGTTGAATCTCCTTGCAGTCCAAGGGACTTACAAGAGTCTGCTCCAACACCACAGTTCAAAAGCATCAATTCTTTAGCACTCAGCTTTCTTCACAATCCAACTCTCACATCCATACATGACCACTGCAAAAACCATAGCCTTGACTAGACAGATCTTTGTTGGCAAAGTAATGTCTCTGCTTTTGAATATGCTATCTAGGTTGGTCATAACTTTTCTTCCAAGGAGCAAGCGTCTTTTAATTTCATGGCTGCAGTCACCATCTGCAGTGATTTTGGAGCCCCCCAAAATAAAGTCTGACACTGTTTCCATTGTTTCCCCATCTATTTGCCATGAAGTGATGGGACCAGATGCCATGATCTTCGTTTTCTGAATGTTGAGCTTTAAGCCAACTTTTTCACTCTCCTCTTTCACTTTCATCAAGAGGATTTTGAGTTCCTCTTCACTTTCTGCCATAAGGGTGGTGTCATCTGTGTATCTGAGGTTATTGAGATTTCTCCCGGCAATCTTGATTCCAGCTTGTGCTTCTTCCAGCCCAACATTTCTCATGTTGTACTCTGCATAGAAGTTAAATAAACAGGGTGACAATATACAGCCTTGACGTACTCCTTTTCCTATTTGGAACCAGTCTCTTGTTCCACGTCCAGTTCTAACTGTTGTTTCCTGACCTGCATATAGATTTCTCAAGAGGCAGGTCAGGTGGTCTGGTATTCCCATCTCTTTCAGAATTTCCCACAGTTTATTGTGATCCACACAGTCAAAGGCTTTGGCATAGTCAATAAAGCAGAAATAGATGTTTTTTTTTTTTTGGAACTCTCTTGCTTTTTTGATGATCCAGCAGATGTTGGCAATTTGATCTCTGGTTCCTCTGCCTTTTCTAAATCCAGTTTGAACATCTGGAAGTTCATGGTTCATGTATTACTGAGGCCTGGCTTAGAGAATTTTGAGCATTACTTTACTAGTGTGTGAGATGAGTGCAATTGTGTGGTAATTTGAGCACTCTTTGGCATTGCCTTTCTTTGGGACTGGAATGAAAACTGACCTTTTCCAGTCCTGTGGCCAATGCTGAGTTTTCCAAATTTGCTGGCATATTGAGGGCAGCACTTTCACAGCATCATCTTTCAGGATTTGAAATAGCTCAGTTGGAATTCCATCACCTCCACTAGCTTTGTTCATAGTGATGCTTTCTAAGGCCCACTTGACTTCACATTCCAGGATGTCTGGCTCTAGGTGAGTGATCACACCATCGTGATTATCTGGGTCATGAAGATCTTTTTTGTACAGTTCTTCTGTGTATTCTTGCCACCTCTTCTTAATATCTTCTGCTTCTGTTAGGTCCACACCATTTCTGTCCTTTATTGAGCCCATCTTTGCATGAAAATTTCCCTTGGTATCTCTAATTTTCTTGAAGAGATCTCTAGTCTTTCCCATTCTGTTGTTTTCCTCTATTTGTTTGCATTGATCGCTGAGGAAGGCTTTCTTATCTCTCCTTGCTATTCTTTGAAGCTCTGCATTCAGATGCTTATATCTTCTCTTTTCACCTTTGCTTTTCACTTCTCTTCTTTTCACAGCTATTGTAAGGCCTCCTCAGACAGCCATTTTGCTCTTTTGCATTTCTTTCCCATGGGGATGGTCTTGATCCCTGTCTCCTGTGCAATGTCACGAATCTCTGTCCAAAGTTCATCAGGCACTCTGTCTATCAGATCTAGGCCCTTAAATCTATTTCTCACTTCCACTGTATAATCATAAGGGATTTGATTTAGGTCATACCTGAATGGTCTAGTGGTTTTCCCTACTTTCTTCAATTTCATTCTGAATTTGGCAATAAGGAGTTCATGATCTGAGCCACAGTCAGCTCCCAGTCTTGTTTTTGCTGACTGTATAGAGCTTCTCCATCTTTGGCTGCAAAGAATATAATCAATCTGATTTTGGTGTTGGCCATCTGGTGATGTCCATGTGTAGAGTCTTCTCTTGTGTTGTTGGAAGAAGGTGTTTGCTATGACCAGTGTGTTCTCTTGGCAAAACTCTCTTAGCCTTTGCCCTGCTTCATTCCGTATTCCAAGGCCAAATTTGCCTGTTACTCCAGGTGTTTCTTGACTTACTACTTTTGCATTCCAGTCCCCTATAATGAAAAGGACATCTTTTTTTGGCGTTAGTTCTAAAAGGTCTTGTAGGTCTTCATAGAACTGTTCAACTTCAGCTTCTTCAGCGTTACTGGTTGGGGCATAGGCTTGGATTACCGTGATATTGAATGGTTTGTCTTGGAAACAAACAGAGATCATTCTGTCATTTTTGAGATTGCATCCAAGTACTGCATTTCAGACTCTTTTGTTGACCATGATGGCTACTCCATTTCTTCTAAGGGATTCCTGCCACAGTAGTAGATATAATGGTCATCTGAGTTAAATTCACCCATTCCAGTCCATTTTAGTTCGTTGATTCCTAGAATGCCGACGTTCACTCTTGCCGTTTCCTGTTTGACCACTTCCAATTTGCCTTGATTAATGGACCAAACATTCCAGGTTCCTACGCAATCTTGCTCTTTACAGCATCAGACCTTATCTCTATCACCAGTCACATCCACAAGTGTGTATTGTTTTTGCTTTGGCTCCATCCCTTCATTCTTTCTGGAGTTGTTTCTCCACTGATCTCTAGTAGCATATTGGGCACTTACTGACCTGGGGAGTTCCTCTTTCAGTATCCTATTATTTTGCCTTTTCATACTGTTCATGGGGTTCTCAAGGCAAGAATACTGAAGTGGTTTGCCATTCCCTTCTCCGGTGGACCACATTCTGTCAGACCTCTCCACCATGACCCTCCCATCTTGGGTGCCCCCACATGGGATGGCTTAGTTTCCTTGAGTTAGAAAAAGCTGTAGTCCATGTGATCAGATTGACTAGTTTTCTGTGATTACGGTTTCAGTGTGTCTGCCCTCTGATGTCCTCTCGCAACACCTACCATCTTACTTGGGTTTGTCTTGCCTTGGACGTGGGGTATCTCTTCACAGCTGCTCCAGCAAAGCACAGCTGCTGCTCCTTACCTTGGAGGAGGGGTATCTCAGTAAATACTTTATCCAATTTTCTGTTGATGGGCCGGGTTGTGTCCCTTCCCTCTTGTTTGACCTGAGACCAAACTATGGTAGGGATAATGAAGATAATGGTGACCTCTTTCAAAAGGACTTGACGTATTTAGTGCCTCTGATGCTGCAGCAGGCCACTTTAATGCCTCCACTGTAGACTCCTGGACTGTCTGGGTCACAGGCATGTCTGGGTGAGTCTCTTGTGGGGTCACTGGTCCTTTCTCCTGGGTTCTAGTGGGCACAAGGTTTTGTTTGTGCCCTCCAAGAGTTTGTTTCCCCAGTCCTGTGTAAGTTCTGTAGTCAGACTCTTGGAGGGCACAAATCACACACACACACACACACACACACACACACACACACACACACACATATATATGTGGTTTTCTCAGGTCAAACCACTCAATCCTAAAGGAAATCAGTCCTGAATATTCACTGGAAGGACTGATGCTGAAGCTGAAGCTTCAATACTTTGGCCACCTGATGCAAAGAATTTACTCATTGGAAAAGACCCCCAGGCTGGGAAAAACTGAAGGCATGAGGAGAATGGGACGATGGAAGATGAGGTGGTTGGATGGCATCACCGACTTGATGGACATGAGTTTGAGCATCTCTGGGATTTGATGATGGACAGGGAAGCCTGGCGTGCTGCAGCCCATGGGATTGCAAAGAGTCAGGCACGACTGAGTGACTGAACTGAACTGAAATAGATGCATACATATACACATACAGTTTTCTGATCCTGTGGACATCTTATGAAGCAAACTATGTCCACATTTAACTTTATCAAAAATTTTCCCCAGCTTTTTTGAGGTACAGTTGGCAAAGAAAATTGCACTTGAGGCATACAACATGATGATTTGATATATGTATACATTGTGAAAAGATTACCATAATGAAGCAAATTAATACTCTATCACCTTACATATCACCTTGCAGTTATCATTTCTTCTTGAGGGTGTCTGAGACCACTTGAGATCTATTCTCTTAGTAAATTTCAAGTATACAATTCAGCATCATTAACCACATCTCTAGCCTCACTTTGCAGAGGTGGGAGTTGAGGCACAGAAAGCCAGCTTGAGTCTCCTGACAACAGGCCATGGGCCAGGGCTTCCCTTGCAGAACCAGCCCCTCCAGAGCTCCTGCCTGCCAGGGAGCCTCGTCCAGCCCCTGCTGGGGAGAGGAGTGGCCTCTCCCTCCCTCTCACGGGCTCCCTCTCTCCACATTCCTCTTGAGGGCTTGGCCCAGCCAACTGTGAAGGATTGTACCTGACAAGCGAGGCCGAGGTGGGAGCTGTGAGGTGGGGATGGGAGCCCGAGGTGACTTGGTTACATAAGCACTCCTGGGACAGGGGACAGTTACATAAGGGGGAGGCAGGCAGGGACGAAAGTGAGTTAGGGCAGAGGAAGACGCCAGGAACAGAGGGAAAAGAAAGAGGACAGAGCAGAGGAAACATGTCCATCACTGGCTGGGCAGCTGCCTTGCAAGGGGGACACCAGAAACAGCCCAGGGTGGACCTTCCTCTGGCCTGTCCCTTCCCCAGTTCCTCTGCCTGGGGAGACCCCAACTTCTCTTGTCTGGGCCCCATTGGGGGGCCAGATGATTCCAAAACCCCTCGAATAATTTTTTATTTTTTAACTTTACAATATTGTATTGGTTTTGCCATATATCAACATGAATCCGCCACAGGTATACACGTGTTCCACATCCTGAACCCTCCACCCTCTTCCCTCCCCGTACCATGCCTCTGGGTCGTCCCAGTGCACCAGTGCCCCCTCCAATAACTTTTGATCAAACACCTTTATTGCTTAATTAACCAGAGCCAGGTTCTGTTGCTTGAGCAACACAGAGCCCTTTCCTCCCCAAATACCAGAATCCAAGGGGGTCTAGAAACTTCTAGGCACATGGTAGTTATTCAATATGCATGTTAAGTGAATAAGTGAACAATGGCTACTTAATACATTCTCTTGTAATAGTTTTACTGTCATATTTTTTCAACCTGAAGGTCACTTTGGTGGGCAAGTAGCCCAGTGGGTTATTCTCACCTATCTCTTCTCTGCCACCAACAGGACCACAGTCTCACTCTGACAGCCGTTTCATCTGTGGACAAACGTTACCCAGGTACTGCACTGGGAGCCAAGGAGGCAGAGAATAGGATGCTAGAACTGTTGACCCAATATTTCCAGCTTGCTGCATTCTGCATGCATGGTGGAATCTGCACATCAGTCTCTTTGTGGGTGGGTGTGGGAGTCCTGATCATTCCTGGCCAGTGAGTTTATAGCGGGAATGGCTGGTGTCACTTCCAGGAGAAAGATTGCATGGTTGTCACGAGGCCCTCCCGGGCTTTCTTAGATTAACACTACAAAACTGTGGCTTCCCTGCCAGCCTTGGGACCTCTGGGGTCTCTGGGTGCCTGGGTGACCATGGTGAGCAGACATCCATGAGGTACATATGCATGAACAAGAAATAAACTTCATTTTTTCATGCAACTGAATGTCAAACATTGTGTGTTTCTGCAAACAGCCTGGCCTCACTTGACTGATTAAATGTGCTGTCTTCCAGGAGTTTACAGTCTGGAGGCAAGGTGGACACATATGCTGCATCTCTCTGTCCCCCCAGATCCACTCCCCACCCCCTTTTTGTTCCAGGAAGCTGAACTGTGTAGATTCCTCAATGGGCTCCCTGCCGTCTGGCTTCTGATTGGGTTTGTTCAAGTGGGAGCCCCGGCAGGACATTGGACAGAGATTGGCAACAAAGGCCAGGGTATTTATCCCAGTGCTTTGGGCCGGTGATGGCCCTCAACTGAAAGGCACTCTTCTTTGTGAGGCAACCATTTCCATGCAAATCTCTCTCCTTTGGATTCTGGTAACCACTCTTTCCCCATGACCACTAACCCTGGGTGACACACTGCCCCATAGGGCACCCCTGCACCTACACTTACGTAACAGTCCCTTTGTGAACAAACATTTGTAGTGGATTAGCAACCTTGAGGGCATTATATTCAGGCAGGGAGGTAAATCAGATGGAGAAAGACAAATACTGCATGAAGTCACTTATGTGTGGAATTGAAAAAAGCCAAATTCGTGAGAGCAGAGTCAATTGGTAGTTACCAGGGGCTGGCGGCTGGAGGGATAGAAAAGATGATGTTTAAGGGCACAAACGTGCAGTGAGTAGTAATTAAGTCCTATGGATCTAATGCACAGGACTGTGACTCTGTGTGTGTGTGCATGCTGAGATGCTTCAGTTGTGTCCAACTCTTTGGGACCCCATGGACTGTAGCCCACCAGGCTCCTCTGTCTCTGGCATTCTCCAGCAAGAATGTTGGAGGGGGTTGCCATGCCCTCCTCCAGGGGATCTTCCCTACCCAGGGATCAAACCTGTGTCTCTTACATCTCCTGCAATGGCAGGCGGGTTCTTTACCGCTAGCATCACCTGGGAAGCCCGTGTGACTCCATAGATGACTAAATTGTGTTATCATCGTTAAACTTGATGAGAGACTAGAATTTAATTATTCCAGTCACTAAAAGGGAATGATAATTATGTGATGTGATAGAGGTACCAATTATCTCTACAATGGCAATCATGTTGCTAAATATAAATGTATCAAACAAATACCTTGTACACCTTAAATATACACAACGTTATATGTCACATGCATTTCTTTTTTAAAATTATTTACTAATTTTTTTCATTGCACTGGGTCTTTATTGCTTCGTCTGGGCTTTCTCTAGCTACAGTGAGTGGGGGCTACTCTTCGTTTTGGAGCACTGGCTCTAGGGTGAGTGGGCTTCAGTAATTGTGGCACAGGGGTGCAGTTGCTCTATAGAAAGTGGAATCTTCCCAGACCAGGGATCAAACTCATGTCCCCTGTATTGGCAGGTGGATTCTTAACTACTATACCACCAGGGAAGTCAATATCAAATGTATTTCAATTTAAAAAAATAGGTAAGCTGTAAATTCCAGCTATTCCTTCTGTCAGGAGGTGGAGTCTATTTCCCGAATCAGGGCTGGCCTCATGAATCTCTGCCCAGTGGAATGTGGTAGTAGTGATGCTGTGTATTGTTCAAGGCGGGATCAGTAGAGATCTGTAGCTTCTGCTTCTACATGCTTGGGAACTTTTTTTTCTTAGAACCTAGCTGCCGGGCCGTGAGAACCCAAGTTGCATGGAGAGGCCACAGTTTGGAGAGCTGCAGTACTCTGATCGGCAGCACCGGTTGAGCTTGAAGCCACCAGCCATGTGAGCGAGCCACTGGACATCCAGCCTGAGCACTCAGATGATTGCAGCTCCAGGTGACAACATGTATAGCAGAAGAATTGCCAGCTGAGCCCAGTCAATCCCTAGAGTCAAAAGAGATACTAAAACTTTATCATTAAGTCACTACATTTTGGGGTCCTTTGCTACTTGGCAATATTAACCCAAACAATATTTTCTGCTAATACATTGTCCTGTTTTGAGAGTATCATCTCTTCTGTTGGGACTGACTCATTTGTTGTGGTTTTTCAGTTGCTCAGTCATGTCCGACTTTTTGTGACCCCATGGACTGCAGCACACTAGGCTTCCCTGTCCTTCACTATCTTCCGGCGTTTGTACAAACTCATGTCCATTGAGTCAGTGATGCCATCCAACTTTCTCATCCTCTTTCATCCTGTTCTCCTCATTGTCCTCGATCTTCCCCAGAATCAGGGTCTTTTCCAATGAGTCAGCTCTTCACATCAGGCGACTGAAGTATTGGAGCTTCAGCTTCAGCATCAGTGCTTCCAATAAATACTCAGGATTGATTTCCTTTAGAATTGACTAGTTTCATCTCCTTGCAACCCAAGCGACTCTCAAGAATCCTCTCCAGCACCACAGTTCAAAAGCATCAGTTCTTTGGTGCTCAGTCTTTATGGTCCAACTCTCACATCAGTATGTGACTACTGGAAAAACCATAGCTTTGACTATGCGGACCTTTGTTGGCAAAGTAATGCCTCTGCTTTTCAATATGCTGTCTGGGTTTGTCATAGCTTTTATTCCAAAGAGCAAGTATCTTTTAATTTCATGGCTGCAGTCCATGGGGCCGCAAAGAGTTGGACATGACTGAGTGACTGAACTGGATTGAACTGGAAACAAACTAGATAAAAGTAAAACAACATCATATAATACAGTTGTTTTTAAATAAGGCTGCTCATTGGAAGCATATCTGGAGCTTTTTGGTAAAAAAAAAAGCAAGAGCCGAACATTAGTACTTTTCAAAAAATTCCAAAATAATTCTGATATTCCTCTGGATTTTAAAACGTGATTACAGGTTTTTCTATCAAATGGTAGTTTTGGTGATATCAGATCAGATCAGATCAGTCGCTCAGTCGTGTCCGACTCTTTGCAACCCCATGAATCGCAGCACGCCAGGCCTCCCTGTCCATCACCAACTCCCGGAGTTCACTCAGACTCACGTCCATCAAGTCAGTGATGCCATCCAGCCATCTCATCCTCTGTCGTCCCCTTCTCCTTCTGCCCCCAATCCCTCCCAGCATCAGAGTCTTTTCCAATGAGACAACTCTTTGCATGACGTGGCCAAAGTACTGGAGTTTCAGCTTTAGCATCATTCCTTCCAAAGAAATCCCAGGCCTGATCTCCTTCAGAATGGACTGGTTGGATCTCCTTGCAGTCCAAGGGACTCTCAAGAGTCTTCAACACCACAGTTCAAAAGCATCAATTCTTCAGCGCTCAGCCTTCTTCACAGTCCAACTCTCACATCCATACATGACCACAGGAAAAACCATAGCCTTGACTAGATGAACCTTTGTTGGCAAAGTAATGTCTCTGCTTTTGAATATGCTGTCTAGGTTGGTTATAACTTTCCTTCCAAGGAGTAAGTGTCTTTTAATTTCATGGCTGCAGTCACCATCTGCAGTGATTTTGGAGCCCAGAAAAATAAAGTCTGACACTGTTTCCACTGTTTCCCCATCTATTTGCCATGAAGTGATGGGACCAGTTGCCATGATCTTCGTTTTCTGAATGTTGAGCTTTAAGCCAACTTTTTCACTCTCTACTTCCATTTTCATCAAGAGGCTTTTTAGTTCCTCTTCACTTTCTGCCATAAGGGTGGTGTCATCTGCGTATCTGAGGTTATTGATATTTCTCCCGGCAATCTTGATTCCAGCTTATGTTTCTTCCAGTCTATTATTTTTCTGTTGACTAATCATTATACAATGGTATTAAGTGAATAATAGTTACATAATCACAATGGTAAAAGATGTTTATAACTTTTCACAATCAATAGCCAGGCAAAAAAAAAAACCATAATGCAATTGTAAGCCATAATGGGAACATGATTAACCTAACAATATAAAATAATTGCATTCAATTTTGGGGGGTCAAGCAGAATGATGTGGTAAGTGGAAGTGCATACATGTTTACATGTTTACAACAGGCATACATGTTTTCATCCACCCAGCCAGCCTATGTCTTTTGGTTGGTGCATTTAAACCATTTACATTCAAGGTAATTATCAATATGTATGATCCTATTACCATTTTCTTAATTGTTTTGGGTTTATTTTCTGTAGGTCTTTTCCTTCTCTTGTGTTTCCTGCCTAGAGAAGTTCCTTTAGTATTTGTTGTAAAGCTGGTCTGGTGGTGCTGAATTCTCTTAACTTTGCTTTTAACTTCTCCATCAAATCTGAATGAGAGTCTTGCTGGGTAAAGTATTCTTGGTTGTAGGTTTTTCCCTTTCATTACTTTAAATATATTGTGCCATTTCCTGCTGGCTTGTAGAATTTCTGTTAAGAAATCAGCTGATAACCTGAGAGGAATTCCCTTGTGTGTTATTTGTGGGTTTTCCTCTGTTGATTTTAATATTTTTTCTTTGTCTTTAATTTTTGTCATTTGTTTACTATATGTCTAAGTATGTTCCTCCTTTGGTTTATCCTTCCTGGGACTCTCTGTGCTTCCTGAACTTCGTTGACTATTTTTTTCCTATGTTAGGGAAGTTTTCAGCTATTATCTCTTCAGATATTTTCTCAGGGCCTTTCTCTCTCTCTTCTCCTTTTGGGATCCCTATAATGTGAATGTTGTCCCAGAGGTCTCTTAGGTGGTCTTCATTTCCTTTGATTCCTTGTTCTATATTCTGTTCTGTGGCAGTAATTTCCACCATTCTGTCCTCCAGGTTACGTATCCCTTCATCTTCCCCAGAATAGTCATTCTGCTATTGATTCCTTCTAGTATATTATCCATCGCTGTTCATTTGTTCTTCAGTTTTTAGTCAACATTTCTTGCGTCTTCTCCATTGTTTTCCTGAGATCCTGGGTCTTCTTCAACTATTCATTATTCTGAATCCTTTTTCTGGAAGCTGCTTATCTCCAGTTCATTTAGTTGTTTTTCTTGGGTTTTATCTTGTCCCTTTATCTGTGACATAACTTTCTGCTTTTTCAACCTGATTAACTTTTGTAATGTGGCTCTTTTTTCTTTAAGAGGGCTCACATCAAGGGGGACCTTCCCAGACTGCTACTGTCAGTGCCCCCGTCCCTGTGGTGAGCCCCTGCTGACCCATGCTTCCACGGGAGGCCCTTCAACACTAGCAGGTAGGCTTTATTCAGTCCCCTTTGGGGTCACGTCTCATTTCCTCTTGGCCATTGCATGCAAGATTTTGTTTTTACCCTCCAAGACTGGAGTCTCTGTTTCCCCTAGTTTGTAGAAGTCCTATAATCAAATCCCACTGGCCTTCAAGGCCAGATTCCCTGGGGACTCCCAGTCCCTTTGTCAGATCCTCAGGCTGAGAAGGTTCAGAACCTTCACAACAGAGGGAGAACTTCTTTGGTATTATTGTTCTCCAGTTTGTGGGTCACCCACCTGGCAGGTGTGGGATCTGATTTGATTGTGATTACATCCCTCCTACCATCTCACTGTGGCTTCTTCTCTTTGGATGTTGGGTATCTATTTTGGGTTTCAGCCTCCTCCTGTCAATTGTTGTTCAAGAGATGGTTGCAATTTTGGTCCTCTCAAAGGAGGAGATGAGCACAGGTCCTTCTACTTTGCCATCTGGAACTAGAAGCTTGTAGATATTTCTTATCATTGTGCAATCAGATTATTTCTAGATTCCCACTGCTCATCAACAGTCCTACAGGAAATGTACTTATTTGCATTTTTCAAAAACTTATTTCCTTAAGCTTGATTTTCGTTGGCCACACCTCACAGCATATGGTTCCCTGACCAGGGATCAAACCTGCACCCCTTGCAGTGGAAGCATGGAGTCTTAACCATTGGATGGCCAGGGAAGTCTCTAAGCTTGATTTTTAAAAGCAGATTTTTAATATTGAGACATATGAAGACTTGTTGGCAACCCACTCCAGTGTTCTTGCCTGGAGAATCCTGAGGACAGAGGAGCCTGGTAGGCTATAGTCTGTATGGTCACAAAGAGTCAAGTGTGACTGAAGCAACTTGGCACGCATGCATGAAGATTTGTAAGATTCAGAAAGTTTGTAATAGTATACGTACACGCTAAAATGAGGTTGTTTTTAAAATTTATTTCTTGTTGGATAATATGTTCAAGTGGTTAACAAACAGCAATGCAAATGTTACTGAGTCCAAGCTTGCTCTGTTTGCCACACGACAGGCCAATAAATCCAGGAGAAGACGAGGTGTTAAGGCAAGGAATACAACTTTATTCAGAAGGCCGGCTGACGAGAAGATGGCAGACTAACATCTCAAAATAACCACCTTGTTGAAGCCCAGATGCCAGGTTCTTTTATGGATCAGAGATGGAGGGAGGTGAAGAAACAAAGGAAAAAGACCATTTAATTCTTGCAAATGTCTCCTAGAATGGCAAGTCTCAGGCAGGGGGATGTGTTAGTTTCGCTTCCTTACAGTCATTTCATGGGTGGTGTGAAATGGAATATCTCCTGCCATATTAATAAACAAGGATGCCACAGCTACCTGCAATTATGGTCCCCCAGGTGTGAATTTCTGAGCCATGTTGGTAAACAGCAAACAAGGGGGCACCCTTTCCCACACAAAGAACTCAAGAATGTCACAGTCCCTCCTAGGTGGGCAGGGCCAGATGATCTCCCTGAGAGGTAAACACGAAGCACTTTAGTTTAAGGATCAGGTGGAGGAGGGCTAGGGCTCTCTGAGGCAGGTGCTATGTATGCCTATAATAACAAAAGCGGCAAAATAAGAGTTCAAGTCACAGAAGTAGATTCAGCATGGGGTCAAAATTGACTCTTTCTGGTTCCACAAAATGATACCCAGTGTAAAACCCCATCTGCAGGGGCCTGCAGGGAGCTTTCCATGGACGAGGACAGGTGTCACCTCTGGTGGGTGCAGCCAGGGGCTCAGTGAGAGGAAAGTGGCATTTCTTCCTCTTGGGTCAGTGACTCTGGTGTGGTGGATGCCCTCCAGCCTCCATCTCAGCCCCTGTCTCCCCTCAGCCTATCCTTCTTCCTATAGCCATGCACCCAGGTCATCTCCCACATGGGTAACCACTGCTCTTCATATCTTTTGCAGGCTTCCTGAAGTTTTCATTTTTAAAAATTCAAGTCCAAGGTGTGATGCTGTGATTGGTAATACGAAATATATATTTGGTCCTCATCTCTGCTCCTGGCACAGATCTCCTAAAAAACCATGGCTTTTCCTGTGATGAGAGGAGAAAGAAGTCTTTTGTTATGCTAGGCACCTAGGGGCGGGGCTGGTGGTCAGGGGAAGCAACCACATGTTAGAGGATAGAAACTTTCAGTGGCACTTTTCTGAAGGGAGAGGGGCTGGACTGAATCAATCACCAGTGTCTAGTGATTTAATCAACCATGCTTCTATAAAAAAGTCTTCATAGAAACCCCAAAAGGATGGGTTTCAGAGAGCTTCTGGGATGGTGAACGTAAGAAGATTGGAGAGAGAGGTGTCCTCGGAGACGGCACCGAAGCTCCACACCCCTTCCTCCATACCCTACGTATCTTCCACCTGGCTATTCCTGAGTTGTATGCTTTTGTAATAAGCCCAAAATGTTTCTCTGAGTTCTGTGAGCTACTCTAGCAAATAAATCAAACATGAGGAAGCTCCAATTTCTAGTAGAGCACTCAGAAAGAAGCAAGGAGACAACCTGGATATACTATTGGTATCTTGGCAAAGGGCGTAGGGGTGAGGGGGTCTTGTAGGACTGAGCCCACAACTTGTGGGACCTGGTGCTATCTCCAGGTGGGTTGCGACAGAATTGAGTTGAATTGTACGACATGCAGGTGGTATCAAAGAATTGCTTGGTGGTGTGAGGAAAAAAACATTGTAATTGGTGCAGAATCACTACAGGCAAATATGAACAGAGTCACACTTTTCACCTAATATATCCTTTCTGCACGATTGCAAGAAAACTTCTCCCATGTACTGGAATGGTCTTCCATGAAACTGGAGTCTGAGTTGTGTACTGGGTTCTATGTTAGGGCTGGGATTTTGAGGTGGTGGTGGAATCTTCTGACCCATTGAGCAGCTGGAGCTGGGAGCCCCTCTGGACTCAGCTCCCCTGGCTGGTGCAGTACCTGGGGGAGCAGTGGCTGATCAGGTAGGGGCATGGGTGAAGGGAATGGGGTGAGGAAGGGTCACCCCTCATGTGTGGTGGTGGAGGGTGGGGGCAAGAGTTCTTGATGAGTTTTCTCTCTTGACTCAGAAAACAAAACAGAAGCAAAATTCCTTCCACCCCTTCCATCGCCCATAAACTCTGTCCTTGCTTAATCAATCCCACTTCCCTTGGTTGCAGGCTAAAGGAGGGGATATTAACATTTCCTTTGGTAGAGGGAAGAGCTGTGTGAGGGGAAGGCCTACCTGACAGCGGCCTGTGTCCCCTGGGAGGGCACTTTGTCCTCCTCTGTGTCTCTTGGGAGGTGTTGTATGAAGCCCAGGAGTGAAGGCAATGGTGTCTGAACAGACTTCTAGGCTTCAGAGCCCATTGAGAAGCAGTTAAATTGTATGAAAGGTGTCTAAGCTTGGGTTGCTAAAATACCACAGCCTGGGTGTCTTAAACAACAGACGTTTATTTTTCACAGTTCTGGAGGCTGGGAAGTTTGAGATTAGGATGTCAGCAGATTGGGTTCCTGAAGAGATCTCTTCCTGGCTTGCAGATAGCCACCTGCAGATGGAGAGAAAAGGAGGGCTATGGTCTCTTCAGCTCCCATGAGGGGGCCCCACCCCCATGACCTCATTACCTCCCTGGGCTCCACCTCCAAACACCATCACACGGGAGGTTAGGACTTAAATGTATGAATCTGGGGGAAGGACATAAACATTTAATCCATGACAGAAGGACCACAGTCCGTATGCAGAGGACCCTGGCTGGGCAAGAGGAGAGGGCTGTACACTGGGGAGAGTTAGGTTGAGAAAGCCAGGCAGCTCTACCTGGACTTGAGGGGCAGAGGTGAGTGCATTCAGGCAAATACCCACAGGTGGCAACTAGCACCTAGGAAGTCAGAGGGGGGTGTTCTTGGGGGCACCGCTCAGGGAACAAGGAGGGAGCAACAGGCAGAGGGAGAACGGGGCCCTCTGTGCTTTACCAGGGGCCCCAGCCCACCTCACAGGAGCAGAGCTGTCCCATGCTGGGGCCAGGACTGGGCCTCTGCACCCCATGTCAGCTGGCTGACTGCAGACTCTGGGTGCATCTGCCTACCTGCTTCCTGAAGAGAAGAGGCTGGGGGGGAGACTCAGCTTCCAGCAGGCATTCAGTGTCTCTGTTCTCTCTTATCCACTCTCCATCTCCTTGTCTGGGCGGTGTCCCTTGCCGGTCTCAAGGCTTTACTTGAGGGCTGGCCAAGACCTTCATTTTCGAGGTCTCCACTCCCTACCTAGGCTGTGGCTACTGTACTATTTCCCATGTGCCATGGACTGAGTTATTTGTGTCCCTCTAGATTCATATGCGACTTAGCAGCAGCAGCAGCAGATTCATATGCTGACATCCTAACTCCCAGTGTGATGATATTAGGAGGTGATTAAGTCATGAGGATGGAGTCCTCAGGGATGGGATTAGTGCCCTTATAAAACATCCCCAGAGACCCCCCTCTTTCTGCCATGTAGGGATACAATGAAGAGTTGACATCTGCAATCCAGAGAGGCCCTTACTAGACTACAACTCTGCTCTCAACCTGATCTTGGCATTTCCAGGCTCCAGAACTGTGAGAAAAAAATTTCTGTTGGTGAAAAGCCAGTCTGTAGTACTTTGTTACCACAGCTGAACTAACTAAGACGCTATCAGAGGCTGGCACGAGGTGCCCAGCTGTTGTCATGGGGACGCTAAGCATACTCGCCCCTGACCCCTTGGCAGGAAGGCACGCTGCCTCTCCCACTAATCCGAGGTGGTTCCTCCTGTCCAGATGGGCTCCTTTCTTTGCCTGCTCGTCTCTCACCACTAGGAGCTCAAAGGGACCAGATGGCAGCTGTAGTTTGAAATTTAATGGGACCTTTGCTGTCCCCTAGTGGAAATGTCCCCTCTGAGATCAAGGCCCTGCCATCCTGCAGAGCCCAGAGCTGGAGCTGAGTGGGAGAGCTGCCCTGCCCCCCAGGTTTCACCCAGCCGGCTCCCAGGATCCACCCCCTCACCTGCCCCGGGGGCACTTGAGTTTGCAACTTGATCATGACTGTTTTCCGGCTTCACTTGCAAGTTCTCACTCGGAACAATTTGCACAAGACTCCCTTTCTCCTTCCTCCAGACGGCATTTCCTGAGACTCCCACTAGGGGGCGACGTCTCTTCATTCTGTTACATTTGTTTCTGGCCAGACATGTTTTGATTCTGACAGTGTCTCTGGCGGGCCCCATGCTTTGGGATTTGTTATAAAATCCGAGTACCCTGACAGCTTTCCGAACTGACAGCCCCGCACCTCCCAGGGGCCCCTGTGGCCCTTGGACCCCTGGAATCTGACACACCACATGGGACACATTTTTAAAGGTGTGTGAGAACTTTGAGGATTAATGATGTTATTTACAACGTGTGTGCATATGTATTTATTTGTTAATTCATTCAATTATTCATTCATTCTTGGTCCTATTCTTTCAAGAACCAAGGTAAATCTATTATTTATCCAGCAGCTTTGTAAACAGCATCATAAACACAAGAGTCAGCCTGCTTGCAGCTGAATTTGCTTGGGGTCTGAGCTGTCAGAATTGCATAATAAACTACTACAAATTTATTGCAAAATAAACTACTACAAAGCCATTGGTTTGCTCACAGCTGTGTCACAGGTCAGGGCTTGTCTGTGCTCTGGGCTGGAGTGTCCGAGGTGGCCTCTGGAGCTCTGAGGCTCTGTTCACATGGGTTTTCTCTGCATTAGAGCAGTTGCCCTGTTTCTTACCATGAGGCTGGGTTCCCAAAGGAACCAATCCAAAGGTCCCACAAAGCAAGCATCAAGCTTGCCGACATCCTATTGGCTGAAGCGAGTCCCATGACCACGGCCAGTGAGTGTGGAAGGAACTGCACAAGGGCATAGCAGTGGGGGCCACCAAGGCTACATCACTTTCATCTTTCTTGCAGTGCTGCGTGTCCCACAGCCCTGGGTTTGAATCCCGCCTTTGCTACATGCTAGATTGTCTGGGTTGACATCCTCCCACACTCCTATTTCATATGCTGAAGTCCTAACACCCAAGACTGCAGAATGTGGCCCATTCGAAGACAGGGTCTTTACAGAGGTAATCAGGTTGAAGTGAGGTCATCAGGGGCCCTAATCCAATCTGACAGGTGTCCCAATAAAAGGGGGAAATTTGGACATGGACACACAAGAGGGAAGAAGTGAAGACAGAGGGAGATGCAGCATCCACAGCTGAGGAGAGAGGTCCGGGACGCCTGCTTTCTCACAGCTCGCAGGAGGAGCCACGCCTGCTGACACTGTGATCTTGGACTCGTAGCTTCCAGCACTTCCAGAATTTAAACCCAGGATTTGGTACTTTGTTCCGGATAGCTCTGCAACCTTGGACAACTTATAGAACTTCTATGTACCACAGTTTTCTCCTCAGTAAGATATGAGTAGTAATAATACTTGTAAGTATTATTACCTTTGAGGCTTGTTGATACAACAGGCGATTAACAAGCACCTCTTACTTGCCAAACAGAGTGGTCAGCATTGGGGCTGCTGCAGCAAAGAAGGCAGGGGAGGCTCCCAATCTCCCGGAGCTTACCTTTCGTACAGATAGAAGGTAAACAAGTAAATAAAATAGTTGAGATGACTCCAGATAGTGATCAGTGCTGTGAAGAAAAAACAATAAAATCATGTGATGGAAAACAATGGGCATGATGGGGGCTCCTTTGGAAACGGTGGTCAGAGAGTACCTCTGTGAGTGGAGACCTGCCACACAAGAAGGAGCCATGGGGCGAAGGTGAGAGGGAAGAGCAGTTCATACAGTGGAAACAGCAGGTGCAAAGGGCCTGAGGTGGGAATGACCTTCTGTGTTTGAGGAACAGAAAGAAGGAAAGAATGGTTGGAGCACAGTTAGCATGCTGGAGAGTGTTGGGGCCACGATGTTGAGTGAAGTGGCCAACGTCAGATCTGTAGGACCTTGTCGTCAGAAGTTTGGATTTTATTCTGAGTGGTGAGAAGATGTGGGAGGTTGCCAACGAGGCAGAGGCATAATCTGTTCTGTGAACTGAGGAACTCCTTCTGGCTGCTGGGCCAGGGAGAATGCTCTGAGGGACCATGGGGGATGTCAGGGGGCTTCTGTCTGACCCAGACTGCATGCTGGTCTTGACCCTCTTTGTCCTTGCACTACTGAGGTCAGCAAAATGATGTCCCCCTTCTCCAAGGATGCCAATGTACTAATCTCTAGAATGTTACCTTACGTGGCAAAGGGACTTTGCAGACATAATTGACGATCTTGATATGGGAGATGATCCTGCATTATCCAGGTGGACACCATGGATTCACAAGGGTCCTTATAAGGGAAAGAGGGAGACAGGAGGGCCAGAGTCAGAGAAGGAGATGTAACAATGGGAGCAGAGGTTGGAATGTGCAGGCTGCTCCCTGGATGGGGCCACAAGCCAAGGAGTGTGGGCAGCCTCTAGAAGCTGGAAAAGTCAAGGCAACAGATTGTCCCCTAGAAGCTCCACAAAGAACCAGCTCTACCAACATGTTGACTTTTAACCTGTTTAAGACTCCTGATCTCCAGAACTGTGAGATGATAAATAAGTGTGGTTTTACTCATTTTCTTCTGACTATTTTTTAATAATTTTGTTTACTTATTTATTCATTTCATCTCTTTATTTTTGGCTATGCTGGATCTTTGTTGCTGCACGGGCTTTTCTCTGGTTGTGGCAAGTGGGGGCTCCTCTCTAGTTGCGGTGTGCAGGCTTCTCATTGCAGTGGCTTCTCTTATTGTGGTGCACAGGCTCTAGGGCATGTGGGCTTCCGTAGTTGCCACACTTGGGCTCAGTAGTTGTGAGTTTGTGGCTCCTGGGCTTCAGAGCACAGGCTTTAGTTGCTCTGTGCAGCGCACGGGCTTTAGCTGCTTTGTGACATAAAGAATCTTCCCAGACCAAGAATCAAACCTGTATCTCCTGCACTGGCAGGTGGACTCTTTACCACTGAGCCTCCAGGGAGGCCTAAGTGTGGTTTCAAGTCATAAATTTCCAACTTGTCATAGCAGCAGTAGGAAACTGACACACCCATTTCCTTGGAGAACCCTGGAGCTGGTAGAAAATGTTACCTCCCTATTAGGCCTGGCTTTCTCACCAGTGTACCCCTGATGCTCCACGACAGGTCAGAATCATCCACCAAACCCAACAGAAGCAGGAGAAGGAGAGGTGGGTGCAGAGTGAGCCATACGGGGAACCAACAGGGAACCCGCACCTCAGGAGCGCCCCTGGAGCCTCCTCTTTGGAGACCACTTGCAGCGAGAGCTGCTCAAGCACCTTGGCTAAGAGTGTGGAGCCCCGCCTGATGCCCAAGCTCACTGGCTATGTGCACATTTGTATTCAGCATGGATAAATAACTAATGCAAAGGGATTTATTTTTAAAAGAAAACATTTCAGAGAAAAATACATATAAAGAATCCATGCTGGCTGGACTGTGGGGAACAGAGTATGCATGTAATTCAACTACAAGCATCTGCTTCGAGCCTTCCAGTGTGTTAAATAGGAAGCTGCCTAGTTTCCTGTGGCTGCCACAGTGAAGTGCCACAAAATAGGTGGCTTAACATGGCAGACACTTGTTCTCTCACAGTTCTGGAGGTGAGCAGTCCAAAATTACGGTGTTGGTGGAGCCACGCTCCTGCTGAAGGGGGCACTGTTCTTGCCCCTCCCGCTCTTGGTGGGCCCAGGCGGCCCTTGTCTGGAGGCAGCACCACGGCCATCTCTGCTTCTGTCTTCACACAGCCTTCTTCCCTGTGTGCCGTTGGAGTTAGGTCTCGTTCTAACCCAGGATGAGCCCCTGTTAAATAATCACATCTACAAATTTCCAACTAAGATCATATTCTGAGGTTCTGAGTGGACATGAACTTTTGAGGGACACGTTCAACTCACTAGTTCCGATGCTCAGCTGTGCCCCACTCTTTGCAACCCCATGGACTGTAGCACGCCCGGCTTCCCTGTCCATCACCAACCCCCGGAGCTTGCTCAAACTCATGTCCTTTGACTCGGTGATGCCATCCAACCGTCTCATCCTCTGTCATCCCCTTCTCTTTCTGCCTTCAGTCTTTCCCAGAGTCAGGGTCTTTTCCAATGAGTCCATTCTTCGCATCAGGTGGCCAAAGTATTGCAGATTCAGCTTCAGCATCAGTCCTTCCAATTAGGATTGACTGTTTTGATCTCCTTGCAGTCCAGGGGACTCTCAAGAGTCTTCTCCAGCACCACAGTTCAAAAGCATCAATTCTTCGGTGCTCAGCCTTTTTTATGGTCCAACTCTCACATCCATATATGATTACTGGAAAAACCATAGCTTTGACTAGATGGAGCTTTGTTGGCAAAGTAATGTCTCTGCTGTTTAATATGCTGTCTAGGTTGGTCATAAGTTTTCTTCCAAGGAGCAAGCGTCTTTTAATTTCATGGCTGCAGTCACCATCTGCAGTGATTTTGGAGCCCAAGAAAATAAAATCTGTCACTGTTTCCATTATTTCCTCATCTATTTGCCATAAAGTGGTGGGAATGAATGCCATGATCTTCGTTTTTTGAATGTTGAATTTTAAGCCAACTCACTATAGAATCCATGGAGTAGGAACTCATTTGATCTTCACTGCAATCCTTTGATGCAAATAAAGAAGGGATTGCTTTGTCCTTATTTTACAATTGAGGAAACTGAGGTTCAGGTGCCTTAGCAGCTTGCCTTAGCCACTGAACCCATTCATTCAATTAAAAAATAAGTGTTATAGGGACCAGGCACTGTCCTAGGTGCTGGCAATACAGTCACCAGCAAGACCGAAAAACTTCTTGTCCTGTTAGAATACACTTTCTAGCTAGGGAGAGACAATTAGCAAGACCTGTGGTCTAAGGCACTAAAGCATGTAGCCCTTTAGTTGGAGTGAGTGCTACAGTGAAATGCAGAGCAGGGGGCCGGGAGGTGTGCTGATGTTGCTATTCTAGATAGGGCATGGAGAGACACTGCAAGCTGAGGCTTGGAGGAGTGAGAGGAAGCCTGTCTTTATATGGTGAAGAGCATTCCAGGGAAACTGCCTTTGCACTTCCCAGCATGCCATGTTGCCTTCTCTCTCCTCTGGGCCAGGTTGAATTTTGCCACCCCTAAGGGTCGAAGGTGCCCTCCTCTCCACCATTTGAAATGCAGCCCTTGAGCATCTGGCGGACCACTTGCAAATCGCTGAAAGTGGCTTGCAGTGGAGCCCAGTGGCCACAGGGTGGCAGAGCTTCCCGCAGAGATGGCTCCTCACCCAGCTCGGGGGCGGTTGTAGAATAAGCGGTTAACCTAGAATCCGTTTCTCTTTGTCCTTGAAAGGACAGCAACTTTGGGCGCCAATGAGCAGGCTTCTTTGTGTCTTATGGCTCCTTGTGTCTACACCTCTGAGGGTTATGGTGAGGAATGGAGGGTCAGGGTATGAGAGGAGAGTGGGACTCTCCCAGGGGACTGTTGAGATGACCGCAGATGCAGGGTGAGATGAGGAATCTGGGGCTTAGAGAGGGCAAGTTAGTGACCCAAGATTACACAGCTGATTGTGCCAGAACCGCATCTTCTGGTCCCTGGACCAGTTCTCCAGTGTCACTCCGCTTGCTTCCCCAGGCCTGGGGCTCAGTATTGGCTCAGTGCGGGGGGGGGGGGGGGGGGGGGTGTCGGGGAGGGGTTTCAAGGCTGAGTGGAGAGAGGAGTGGAATGAGCACCGGATGGTGAGTCCAGAGATATGAGCTTCACACTCAGCTCATGGGATGTGGGATCAGAAAGGAGATCCATCTCTGCTGGTGGGATAGACCATAGGACTCAGCTTTCTTATTTGCAGAATGGGAATAAAAATATTGGGTGATACCTGTGTGCAGAGACCAAATGTGGGCTTGTCTTTGGGATGAGATCTTTATTCTGAACTTTCAATGCCTATGGTAGGAGAACTTTTACAATGATTCCAACTTTGGGGAATCAGGTACACCTGGTTTCAAAGCCCATCTGGTAGGTGTACAGCCTTAACTTCTCTGAGCCTCAGAGAAGTAAAATGGATCTAATAATATCATGGATTAAATGAGATAATCCAGGTAAAGAGCCCAGCCCAGTTTTTGACATTATAAATGCTCACTCTGTATTAATCCTGGGGTTGGTTGGGGAGGGGAGGGCAGCTAAGAGCAGAATGGAGGTGAGGACGCTCAGAAATATAGTCAGGATAAAAGCTTGAGAACACCTAGTCATTTTGCTGGGTGGCAAGGGGAAGCTGAGAGTCCAGGTTTTAGACTTAAAGTAAAGATAAAATAGCCACAGTATCTACTGTTTGTTAAGCACACATGTAACTTTATTTGTTTCTTACAATCATGTATAATCATGTTCTTAAAGTGCTGCACTCCATATGCCAGCAAACTGGAAAACTCAGCAATGGCCACAGGACTGGAAAAGGTCACTTTTCTTTCCAATCCCAAAGAAGGGCAATGCCAAAGAATTTTCAAACTACCATACAATTGCACTCATTTCACATGCTAGCAAGGTAATGCTCAAAATCCTTCATGCTGGGCTTCAACAGTACATGAATCAAGAGCTTCCAGATGTTCAAGCTAGATTTGGAAAAGGCAGAGATCAGATTGCCAACATTCGTTGGATCATAGAAAAAGCAAGAGAATTCCAGAAAAACATCTGGTTCATTGACTACGTTAAAGCCATTGTGGATGGCTATGAGCCACTATGCGGATCACAACAAACTGGAAAATTCTTAAAGAGAAAGGAATACCAGACCACCTTACCTGCCTTCTGAGAAACCTGTATGCAGGTCAAGAAACAAGTTAGAACTGAACATGGAACACTGGATTGGTTCAAAACTGGGAAAGAAGTACATCAAGGCTGTATATTGTCACCCTGCTTATTTAACTTCAATGCAGAGTACGTCATGCAAAATGCAGAGCTGGATGAATCACAAGCTGGAATCAGGATTGCCAGAAGAAATAACAACCTCAGATATGCAGATGACACCACACTAATGGCAGAAAGTGAAGAAGGACTACTAAAGCGCCTGCTGATGAAGGTGAAAACGGAGAGGAAAAAGCTAGCTTAAAACTCAACATTCAAAAAGCTAAGATCATGGAATCCAGTCCCATCACTTTATGGCAAATAGATGGGGAAAAAAATGGAAATAATGGCAGATTTAATTTTCTTGGACTTGAATAACTGTGGACAGTGACTGCAGCCATGAAATTAAAAGATGCTTGCTTATTTGGAGAAAAGCTATGGCCAACCCAGACAACGTATTAAAAGGCAGAGACATCACTTAGGTGACAAATGTCCATCTAGTCAAAGCTATGGTTTTTCCAGTAGTCATGTACGGATGTGAGAGTTGGACCATAAAGAAGGCGAGCATTAAAGAATTGATGCTTTTGAACTGTGGTGTTGGACAAGACTCTTGAGGGTCCCTTGGACAGCAGGGAGATCAAACCAGTCAGACCTAAAAAAAATCAACCCTGATTATTCATTGGAAGGACTGATGCTGAAGCTGAAGCTCCGATAATTTGGCCACCTGATGCGAAGAGCCAGCTCACTGGAAAAGACCCTGACGCAGGGAAAGGTTAAGGGCAGGAGGAGAAGGGGGCAACAGAGGATGAGATGGACATCAACTCAATGGACATGAGTTTAAGAAAACTGCAGGAGATAGTGAGGGACAAAAGCCTGGTGTAAGGCAGTCCCTGGGGTCAGAAAGAGTCAGACATGACTTAGCAACTGAACATCAATCATACAAGAGGAGGGCGCTGTTATTAAACTCATTTGTAGACGTGGTGACTGAGGCTTAGAGAGGTTAGTAACGGGCCTGAGGTCACACACTTGATAAATAGCAGAGCCTTAAGTTTTAGCTGTCAAATCACTGGGCTCAGCCATGGGGCTGTAATGTCTCTTGGCTTCTCTGATATTCCATTACCCTCATCTGTACTCTTGGGATGATAAAATCTACAGGAACCTACTTTGTGATGCAGGTTCCAACCCTCCAGGATAGTTTCCAATATTTCTAAAAAAATCCCAATAAGAATTATAGCCTAGCTCCAGGAGAGAAGTGAATCAACTTTTAAAAAACAATTACCCTTCTAAAATTTCACATATTTTCACCTTTCTACTATGATAATTTTTACAATGGTATACAAATATTATGTGTAGTAGATTCATTGCCCAGCTTCAATGGCTATCAACATTTGCCATCTTGTTTCATCTATCCCCACAGCTGAAATTCATTTTTTTTTTCTCAAGAGGGATTTCTCAAGATTTATCCTAAAAGAAAATCTTGTCAACTCCACCCTATTCCTCCCGTAGCACAATTTCCCCCTCAACCTGATTGTTATATTATTGACAGATGACATTGTGTAAGTGTCAAGTGTAATGTAATGATTTGATATATGTTAATATTGAAAAGTTATTGCCACAATAAGGTTAGTTGACACATTCATCACTTCACATAGGTTTTTTTTTTTTTTTTTTCTGGGGGAGGAGAACTTTAAAAATCTACTTTCTTAGCAACTTAGTAACTTTCAAATGTACAGTACAGGATTATATAGTCACAATGCTATATATTACAGCCTCAAAACTTATTCATCTTATAACTGGAAGTCATTTTGTTTGTTTTTTGCTGGGAGTATTTAAAATCTGAGGCATCATATCATTTTATGGCCTGGATCTTTTGTATCTGCCTTATTGACTCATGCTGGCCTGTGGAGGTCTACCTCTAACAGTAAAGGTGTGTTCCATTGCAAGAAAGAGAAGATTCAAATAATAGAGCTTAACCAATAAAGGCATTTGATTGATTTGTATCATGCGAAGCCTGAAAGTAGGCGGTTAAAGGATTGGGGAAGTGACTCACTGATTGTTAGGCACTAGAGTGTTATCTCTATGAAGTCTTAGTCTTTACCTCATGGCCCCAAGATGGCTGCCAAAGCTCTAAGCATATGTCCTCACACGATAGCATTCAGAACACAAAGCGTAGGAGGAAGAGATCAAGAGATCAAGGTATTTTCTTATTGGAACCTGCAGGAATAGTAATGATCCCACAGAGTGTTTTTGAAAAATGTATGCAAACATTGATGTCGTCACAAAGACCTGGGGGTGCCCAGGGCGTTCAGAGCATGGGGGCCAGAGACGCTGCGTATCCTGCAGTGCTTGGGACAGTCCCCCTAGTGAAGAATGTTCCCACTAGACATTCATTATAAGCATCTGAAACTAGAAACTAACTCTACTTTCCATGTAAACACGACATGCTTTGAGGGTTTTAATGTTGACCAATTTTTCCAGGGATGCAGCTACAGGCTGTCACAGAGATAGCCTGGACTTTGTTTTATTGAGAATGTTAACAAGAATTGCTCCCTGTCTTCTTCAGGAGCTCACATTACTGGTGGCAACCAGCTCAGTGTGTTTGAGGGACTCCCCACGGCCCATGCCTGTCCATTCTTGTGGTGTTTATGGTCATTCCCTTTATGGTGATTTTGCGTCTTGCTGTCAGCACATGGTGGCTTCATCCTGATGACTTCCAAGTGGTGGTGTCTGGGTATCAATATATTGAAATGCCTATTATTTTTTAGTATAGATATCATTTAATTTTTTTCTTTGTATTGCAACTAGCTTATTGTTCTGATTTAATGAAAAAATTACGTGTATGGGTATCCTTGAATGTCCCTTCATGGTAGTAATATAGGGACAACAAACATTTTTATTATAATAAAGGAACTATTGGGTCTGAAAGGTTGTGGCCTCTTAGCTTGGAAGCTTCTCCTGGAGTTGAGCCACCTTCCTTGAGAGCTTGGCCATTCCATCCTGCACAAGACTGGGGAGCTGTTGGCAAGGAAGAAGTGGTGGCTGTTGGGAGGAGACCACTGGTGTCTATTCTCTACTGACCATGGGCTGCAGAATCTCAGCAAATTTCCTGGGGTCCAGGGTGGCTCAGAAAGAACAAAGCTCCTAACAACTGAGTAGGAGCAGCAGCGGGGAAGAGAGGTGTACGTGTGTGCAGGGTAGGGCAGGAGGTAGTGTTCAGGAAGTGTTGCTGCTGCTGCTGCTGCTGCTAAGTTGCTTCAGTCGTGTCTGACTCTGTGTGACCCCATAGACGGCAGCCCACTAGGCCCTGCTGTCCCTGGGATTCTCCAGGCAAGAACACTGGAGTGGGTTGCCATTTCCTCCTCCAATGCATGAAAGTGAAAAGTGAAAGTGAAGTCACTCAGTCGTGTCCGGCTCAAGTATTATGAGTGGCTAAATATGTAGGTGTACATGGTATATACTTGTATGTGTGCCATGTATCTGTATATATGGCACGTGTACACATGTATTATATATGCATTTGTGGTATGTATGTGTATGTGGTATATATATGTATGTATGCAGTATGTATATATGTGCATGGTATGTATAAATGTATGTGGTATGCACCTGTATATGTGGCATGCATATGAATGTGTGGTATATAAATGTATATATGTTGTATGTATATATTTTTATTTTATTATTTATTAAAATTTTTATTATATGTTGAAGTACAGTTGATTTACAATGTTGTGTTAGTTTCAGGTGTACAACAAAGTGATTCAGGTATACATATACATATATCTATTCTTTTTCAGGTTCTTCTCCAATTAGGTTATTACAGAATACTGAGGAGACTTCCTTGTGCTTTATAGTAAGTTCTTATTGACTGTCTATTTTATATGTATTAGAGTGTATATGTTAATCCCAAACTCCTAGTTACTTTTCCCACCTTTTCCCCTTTGATAATCATAATTTGCTTTCTATGTCTGTAAGTCTGTTTCTGTTTTGTAAATAGATACATTTGTATCATTTTTTTAAGATTCTACATATAAGTGATATGATATGATATTTGTCTTTGTCTGGCTTGCTTAACCTAGTATGATAAACTCTAGGTCCATCCATGTTATTGCAAATGGCATTATTTCATTTTTCATGGCTGAGTAGTATTCCACTGTATTTATGTATAACATCTTTTTAATCCATTCCTCTGTCAATGGACATTTAGGTTGTTTCCATGTCTTGGTTATTGTAAACAGTGCTGCAGTGAACACTGGGGTGCATGTATGTTTTTGAATTATGGTTTTCTCTGGATATATGCCCAGGAGTGGGTTGTTGGATCATAATGGCAACTCAATTTTTAGATTTTTTTAATAATTAAAAATTATTTATTTGGATGCATTGAGTCTTAGTTGTGGCATGTAGGCTCTTCTTTGTGGCACAGGCTTCTGTCTAGTTGTAGCGAGTGGGCTGTAGAGCTCGTGGGCTCTGTAGTTGTGGCTCATGGGCTTAGTTGTGCCACAGCATGTGGGACCTTAGTTTCCTGACCAGGGATGGAACCCATGTCTCCTTCAGTGGAAGGCAGATTCTTAACTACTGGACCACCAGGGAAGTTCTGATTTTTATTTTTTAAATTTTATTTTATTTTTAATTTGTCAACAAAGGTCCATCTAGTCAAGGCTATGGTTTTTCCAGTGGTCATGTATGGATGTGAGAATTGGACTATAAAGAAAGCTAAGCACTGAAAAATTGATGCTTTTGAACTGTGGTGTTGGAGAAGACTCTTGAGAGTCCCTTGGATTGCAAGGAGATCCAACCAGTCCATCCTAAAGGAGATCAGTCCTGGGTGTTCATTGGAAGGACTGATGTTGAAGCTGAATCTCCAGTACTTTGGCCACCTGATGCGAGGGGCTGACTCATTGAAAAGACAAAGATTGAAGGCAGGAGGAGAAGGGGACGACAGAAGATGAGATGTTTGGATGGCATCACCAACTCAATGGACATGGATTTGGGTGGACTCCAAGAGTTGGTGATGGACAGGGAGGCCTGGCGTGCTGTAGTTCATGGGGTTGCAAAGAGTTGGACACGACTGAGCAACTGAACTGAACTGAATTTATGGCCCAAGATGTGATCTTTCCTGGAGAATGCTTCATGTGCACTTGAGAAAAAAGTGAAATCTAATGTTTTTGGATAAAATGCCCTGTAGATATCAATTAGGTCCAACTTGTCCAATGTATTGTTTAAAGCTTGTGTTTCTTTATTAATTTTCTGTTTAAATGAGCTGCCCATTGATGTGAGTGGGGTATTAAAGTTCCCCACTACTACTGTGTTACCATCGATTTCCCCTTTAACAGTTGTTAACATTTGCCTTATGTATTGACATGCTCCTATGTTGGGTGCATATATATTTATAATTGTTATATCTTCTTTTTGGATTGATTTCTTGATCATTATATAGTGTCCTTCTTTGTCTCTTTTAACACTCTTTATTTTAAAGTCTATTTTATCTGATATGAGTATTGCTACTCCTGCTTTCTTTTGATTTTTGTTTGCATGGAATATCTTTTTCCAGCCCCTCACTTTTAGTCTGTATGTATTCCTAGATCTGAGATGGGTCTTGTTTTTGCATCCATTCAGCCAGTCTGTGTTTTTTGGTTGGAGCATTTAGCCCATTTACATTTAAGGTAATTATTGATATTTGTGATCTTGTTATCATTTACTTTATTGTTTGAGATTTGTTTTTGTAGGCCTTTTCTTTTTATGTTTCCTGTCTAGAGAAGTTCCTTTAGCATTTGTTGAAGAGCTAGTTTGGTGGTGCTGAATTCTCTTAACTTTTGCTTCTCTGTAAAGCTTTTGATTTATCCTTTGAGTCAGAATGAGATCCTTGCTGGGTAGAGTAATCTTGGTCGTAGATTTTCCCTTTTATCACTTTGAGTATATCTTGCCATTCTCTTCTGTCCTGTAGAGTTTCTGTTGAAAGATCCGCTGTTAGCCTTATGGGGACCACTTTGTATGTTATTTGTTGCCTTTCCCTTGCTACTTGTGATATTTGCTCTTTGTGTTTAATTTTTGTTAGCTTGATTAATACGTGTCTTGGCATGTTTTTCCTTGAATTTATCCTCGTATGGGACTCTCGGGGCTTCCTGGACTTGGGTGGCTATTTCCTTTCCTGTTTTAGGGAAGTTTTCAACTAGAATCACATCAAATATTTTCTCCTGCCCTTTTATTTTGTCTCTTCTTCTGGGACCTTTTTGATTTGAATGCTGGGGCTCTTAGTGTTGTCTCAGAGGGGTCTCTGAGATTGTCCTTATTACTTTTTATTCTTTTTTCTTTACTGTGTTCTGCTTCAGTTATTTCCACCATTCTGTCTTCCAGCTCACTTATCCCTCTTCTGCTTCAGTTACTCTACCATTGGTTCTCTCCAGAGTATTTTTAATCTCAGTTATTGCACTGTTCATTGTTGATTGTTTATTTTTTAATTCTTCTAGGTCCTTGTTAAACATTTCTCATATCTTATCTATCCATTTATCTTATATCTTATCTTATATCTTATATCTCATATCTTATCGATTTATCTGTGTGTACATTTTATTTTCAAGATTTTGGGATCATCTTTATTATCATTACTCTGAATTCTTTTTCAGTTAGACTGCCTATTTCCTCTTCATTTTTTTGGTCTTCTGTTTTTTTTTTTTTTAACCATGCTCCTTCATGTGCTGTATATTTCTATGACTTTTCATTTTGTTTAATTTACTATGTTTGGGGTCCTTTCTGCAGGCTGGAAGGTCATAGTTCCTCTTAATGGTGGAGTCTGCCCCTTGTTGGTGGGGTTGGGCCAGTGCCTTGTCAAAATTTCCTGGTTGTGGTGTGGGAAGGACTCATGCTTGTATTCTGCTGGATGCTTGGGTCTGGCCTCTCTTGAAGGCAGTGCCGTGTCCAGTGGTGTGTTTTGGGGTATCTGTGGGTTTGGTATGGCTTTGGCCAGCCTGTATGCTAATGTGCAGGGTTGTGCTCCTGTTTTGCTGAGGGATTGGTGTGGGGTATCTGGCACTGAAGCTTACTGACTTTTAGGTGTGGCTTGGTCTTAGTGTTGAGATGGAGGCTTTTGGGAGGGCTCTCTCATACTCATGTTCTGTGGGGTTGGGAGTTCTCTGGTGGTACAAAGTCCTGGAGTTGAGTCTCCTGCATCTGGGGTTTGGGCCTGACCTCTTACAGTAGCATCAAGACTTTAGAGGCCACACAGCACAGAAAACAAAACCCCGAGACTAATGGTGAAACAGTTGTCAACAGCCAAGATCACCCAAAGAGATTCACACACCTATACAGGGAAAAGAAGGAAGAAGGAGAAAGTAGAATAAAAAAGGACAAGAAGAGGAGTCAAAAGAGAAGAGAGCAATCAAGCCAATAATCAAACCCCTAAGTGAAAACCAATACTAAAAATTAGACTCTCAAAAATACAAAATTAAAAACAAAGGATCAAAAAACAAAATCAAAAACATGGGGGGAAAATTAGGCCCTCAAAAATATAAAATCAAAAGCAAAAATAAAAAACATGGAATCGTTTTAAAATAGGATTTTTTTAGAAAAGGAAAAAGTAGGTTATAAGGAATAATAAATAACCATGTTATACAATATGAGGGAAAAAAAGGGGGAAAAGGGAGAGACTATATATAGAGTGGTAGTGAGAGGAATGTCTATAATTCTTCCATTTTTCCTGCTCCAATTGATTGACAGAAAGTCCTTCAGTATATCTAGAAAGTCTCTGGATCTGTTGTGGCAGTGTGGGGTCAGCTCAGACTCAGATCTTCCCTTGCTCCAGACTGTACTTGCTTTCAAAGTCTATGATTACCCCTAAAGTGCATAGTCTCAGGCTAATTGTGGGAGTGTAAGCCATCGCACCTGCCACTTCTGGGGCAGTTTCCCCTTCTTTCCTTAGTGTACATAGCCCCTGGCATTCTGCTTTGGTTTTGGGTCTGCCTCTGCTTTTAAGTCTCTCTCCAGTGTCTGTTCTCTACCCAGACACGAGGGGGCAAAAATAGCCACTTATTAGGGCTCACTTGCTCCGTTGTGCTCAGCAGGGCGAGTGGTACAGCAGACACTGCTAGGGTGTGTGGGGAGTGCCCACTGTGCCTGGTCCCTGGAGGAGGCTGCCACCATCTAAGGCAGGCCACACATTTCCCCAGGGAGTTGGTACTGGGTTGTGGGACCCTTGGCAGAGCCAAGCCAGGCTTCCGGGAAGACATGGGTAGCAACCTATGGCAGTTCACAGCTTGGTGGTAACTGCAATCTCTGGAGTTGGGACCCTGCCTTCCGCCTCTGGTACTTGCACCTGCTTCTCTGTCTCTGGGCTATAGACCACAGTCGATTCACTCCCCCTTTAGCATTCACTAGAAATGGCAACCCACTGCAGTACTCTTGCCTGGAAAATCCCATGGACGGAGGAGCCTGGTAGGCTGCAGTCCATGGGGTCGCTAAGAGTCAGACACAACTGAGCGACTTCACTTTCACTTTTCACTTTCATGCGTTGGAGAAGGAAATGGCAACCCACTCCAGTATTCTTGCCTGGAGAATCTCAGGGACGGTGGGCTGGCGTCTATGGGGTCGCACAGAGTTGGACATGACTGAAGCGACTTAGCAGCAGCAGCAGCAGAGCACCATTCTTTGTTCTGTGAGAGAGTGGGGGTAGAGCACGGTGCTAGAACCTTCCTTCACGAATGATCTTTTGCTTCTCTGGCAGTCCCAGGGTTTTTCCTGGCCTGTCTCTGCAGCGTCACATTAGCCCCCTCAGACCATTTTCATGGCCATCAACCTTGGTCCTTTTCCTGAGGACTGACCCCCAAAGGCCTGAGCCTCAATAGCCAGCCCCGGCTTGCTGTGGACGGACGTGAGCACGTGAACTGCTTCTTGGCTGGGAAATGCCATTCGATGTGATCTCTGTGGTGAATTTTCGCTCTTTTGCCCTTGGAGCACGTGTCTTGCTGCACTCCCCTCTGAGATTCTGAAGTTCCCCCTGACCCTGCCTGTGAGGGGGTTTCCTAGTGTTAGAAAACTTCCTGCTTCACCACTCCCTCCCCAGGCACAGGTGCCTGTCCCAAACTCCTTCGTCTCCCTTTTTTGTCTTTATCTTTTGCCCTACCTCATTTGGGGGAGTTCAGTTTGCCTTCCTGGGATTCGGGGATCCTCTGCCAGTGTTCAGAAGATGTTCTGTGGAAATTGTTCCATGTACAGGTGATATTTTGATACATTTGTGGGGGAGGAAGGTGGTCTCCCCATCCTGTTCCTCCACCATCTTGAAGGTTCCCCAGTCCTGATTTTTAGAGCTTTAAGGAATCTCCATACTGTTCTCTACCATGGCTGTACCAGTTTACATTCCCACCAACAGTGCAGAAGGGCACCCCCTCTTCAGAATTCATTGTGTATAGACTTTATGATGATGGCCATTTTAATTGGTGTGAAGTGATACCTCATTGCAGTTTTGATTTGCATTTCTCTAATGATTAGTGATGTTGAGCATCTTTTCATGTGACTTTTGGCAATCTGTATGTCTTCTTTGGGGAAATGTCTATTTAGATCTTCTGTCCATTTTTGTGATTGAGTTGTTTGCTTTTTGTTATTGAGTTGTATTAGCTTTTTGTATACTTTGGAAATTAAGCCCTTGTCGCTTGCATCATTTGCAAATATTTCCTCCCTTTCTGTAGGTTGTCTTTTCTTTTTGTTTATGGCTTCCTTTAGGTCCCAATTGTTTATTTTTGTTTTTATTTTCATTACTCTGAGAGGTGGATCCCCAGGTAGATCAACAACCTCAGATATGCAGATGATACCACCCTAATGGCAGAAAGTGAAGAGGAACTAAAGAGCCTCTTGATGAAGGTGAAAGAGGAGAGTGAAAAAGCTGTCTTGAAACTCAACATTAAAAAGACTAAGATCATGGCATTTGGTCTCATCACCTCATGGCAAATGGAAGGGGAAGAAGTGTTAGTAATGACAGATTTTTTTCTTGGGCTCCAAAATCACTGTGGATGGTTACTGCAGGCATGAAATTAGAAGATGCTTGCTCTTTGGGATGAAAGCTATGACAAAGTTAAATAACATAATAGAAAACAGAGATATCACTTTGCTGACAAATGTTCGTAAGTCATGTACGGATATGACAATTGGATCATAAAGTAGGCTGAGCACTGAAGAATTGATGCTTTTGAACTGTGGTGTTGGAGAAGACTCTTGAGCGTCCTTGGACTGCAAGGAGATCCAACCAGTCCATCCTAATGGAAACCAGTCCTGAATATTCACTGGAAGGACTGATGCTGAAGCTGAAACTCCAATACTTTGGCCACCTGATGTGAAGAGCTGACTCATTGTAAAAGACACTGATACTGGGAAATCTAAGGCAAAACGAGAAGGAGGTGGCAGAGGATGAGATGGTTAGATAACATCACTGACTCAGAGGACATGCTTTTGAACAAACTCTGGGAGACAGTGGAAGACTGAGGAGCCTGGGATGCTGCAGTCCATAGGGTCACAAAGAATCAGACACAACTCAGTGTCTGAACAACAGCAATGATATGCATGTATGGTATGAATGTATATGTTATATACATATGCATGTGTAGTGTGTATATGCATGTGTTGTATGTAAATATATATTTGTGGTATGTATATATATTTCAATATTCTCTGATTTAGTTTATTGTCTAAATAAACAGGTGACAGAGGAAATGTTAGTTTGGATGTAATTAGTTAGAGAAGCTCTTCAGGGAAGCTGTGTGCCGTGTTCTGTGGTTCCTCAAACAGCATCTGGAACGGAATAGTAAAAACCAGGAGGTGAGAGCCTGGTGGTGGAGGTAAGGGGTGGGGTTTTTGGTTCCCGATATGATATTTCTTTTACCCAGTGTTGCCCTGATTTGCCTGAGGCTCAGAAAGTAGTGGGCTGAGGAGAGGATTTTGGATTTAATTCAAAATTAAATGGGAGTTATTGGTAGTTTGAGCAGGAGAGTAAAGTGTACTTGGTAAAAATGTACACTCCCAGGCCCCAGTCCAGCCTCTGAGAATCAGAATCTGGGTGGGGAGGTGTCTAGGGATGATAAGCACCGCCCCCCTCGCCCCCGCAGTGATTCTTATCATCATGCACGTTAGAGGAGACTGTGCCGCATAGTGGAGGCTCTTACATTTAAATCTGCTTCAGAATCTGCCAAAGGGCTTATTGAACCACCACCGTGTGCTGGTCCCACCCCCAGAGTTCCTGACTCGTAGGTTGGGGAAGGACAGACCAAGAATTTGCATTTTTAATGAGTTCCTAGTGATACTGATGCTGTGGGTCTCTGGACCACGTTTAAAAGCACTGGCTCATACCTGGGGTTCTCAACCCTGGCTGTACATTGCAGTTAACTGGGAGCTTGAAAAATAATCCTAATGTTCTGGCCACACGAAGGCCCCAAGAAATCAGAATCTCTGGGGGTAGGATCTAGCATTATAAAAAAAGGAAAAACAAAACCCCTAACCTTTTCCAGGTGATTCTAGTGTGTAGCCAGGACTGAAAATCGTGGTTTTGAAAGTCTTAAACCCTGAATTGGTTATCAAAAATGCAGTGTCGTCAGTCTCCCTGTTGAACACAAAACGCTGGGGCTGGGTCCTTGCATTAACAAGTGTCCAGGTGCACTGAATTTTTTTTGCATTAGTCTTTTTTTTTGTTTACTTTATTTTATATTGGAGTATAACTGATAAGCAATTTTGTGATAGTTTCAGGGGGACAGCAAAGGGACTCAGCCATCCATATACATGTATCCAATCTCCCACAAAGCGCTGAAATTTTAAGACATTTCTCAGGTCCCATGGTCATCACTGGGGAAATGCTGTGGAAATGACCCAACTCGTCTAAGATGACAGCTGCCATGTGCTGAGCCCCAGTGCAAACCACAACATTCAAATTCAGCATCCCCTAGTTCCCAGGATAACCGTGCAAGAGGTAGAAGTTATTAGCTCCACTTGACACGTGGGTAAACTGTGGCTCAGAGAAATGAAGTGTCCCCTTGAGGCCACTTGTCATAAGTGGCAGAGCCAGGATATGACCTCAGATTTCTCCAGCTTTAGTGTCTACGTCCTTTGTGCTAAGCCTTCTTGCCTTCTCCTTGGAGTCTGTTTTGTGCAGGAGTGGGATAGAAATTGGGGAGACTTGCAGGAGAACAAATTATTTTGTATTGATGAAATAAAAATGCATGACCGCCAGCCATCTTGCCTCTTTCTTCTGGAACTGGCTCAGTGGTATTAAAAGGTGAGTGGGCCTCACTCAGGCAGTTGTGATTAACTTGCTGACTGCTGAGAATGCCATAAAGCATTGTTTAATGCGGCATGTCTGTTATGCTGCTCTGGCTCTCAGGCTTGGGAAGAGCCAGCCCCAGGCTTGGGTGGTCAGCAGAAATGAAGGCCTGTTGGCATGTGCAAACCGTCGGCTGTTAGCATTTCCTTGCCCGGCCTGGCATCAGGTCCAGAAGCTTGATTAATGGAGACTGAGGGAAGCAAGGCATTTGGGACGTTAAGTGGAGTTTGGGTTTGTAACCACATGAGCTGCTTTGAAAGTGGTAATTAAGACTTTGGATCAGAGAGCCTGAGGTTAAATCCCTGCTCTGCCTCTCTCTTAAAAAATTGAGATATAATTCATTTAGCATACAATCACCATATTAAAGCACACAGTTCAGTGGATTTTAGTATATTCATTGTATTGTACAGCCTTGATCACTATCTATGCTGTGCTGCTCGCCGTGTCCGATTCTTTGTGACTGGGCTGCAGGCGGCCAGGCTGCCAGGCTCTTCTACCCATGGGATTTTTCAGGCAAGTATACTGGAGTGGGTTGCCATTTCCTCCTCCACTATCTATTGCAGAACATTTTTATCACCCCTAGAGGAACCCCATCTCCCCATTCCCTTCGATCCCCCAGCCCTCGGCAACCACCGACTGCTTTCTGTCCCGATGGGTTTTCCTGTTCTGCATTTCATATCAATGGACTCATACAATGTGTGGCCTTTTTTCACTGAGCATCATGTTTACACGGTTCATCCACGTTGCAGCCTGCATCAGTATCTCATTCATTTTTATGGCTCAGTGAGATCCCGTTGTGCGGATGTGTAACATTTTGTTTACCCATTTGCCTGGTGATGGATATCTGGACTTTTCCTACTTTTTGACTATTGTGACTGGTGCTTCCGTGAACATTCACGGGCACATTTTTGTGTAGCTGTATGTCTTCATTGCTTTTGTGTAGATACCTAGGACTGAAATTCCTGGGTCATACGGCAACTACATGTTTAATGTGTTTTCGGAGCTACCAGAGTGTTTCCATAGCATCTACTCTGCTCACCACCTCTTTGCACCTTGGTCTCCTCTTCTGTCAAATGGAGATCATTAGAGTGCCAGCCTTACTGGGTTCTCGTGATGGAATGAAATATTGTAGGCAGAGTCCTCCAGCATCATCCCTGGCCCTACACCAGTCACTTAATGAATGTTAACTCTTAGTATTAGTATTTACCAACATATTTACTTATTTATGAAAGGAACACAGTCCCCAAATATATACAGCCCTCACCGGGAAGAGGAATAATAAAAATAGGCTTAGAAAATCGATGGGGATATAAATGGCGATGGTTCCTGGAGTCTAAACAAAAGGTTTTATTAAAGTTCAGTGCAGTAAGCATTTATGCAGCAGGGCTGAGCCAATTCACTCTCAAAGCTTGAGCAGAAGGGGGAGACTGGGCTCTACCCAGGCACCTGAGGGTCTATTAGCTTCCTGGGGTGGCAACTTTCAACCCTGGCACTCTCACTTCTGGTTTGCTAGGTGGGTAACCTGAAGACTGGATTGATCTGTGATTGGCTGGCATAGGGGGAAGCAGTCAAGAAAGAGGCTGGAAAGAATTCTGATGAGCTGTCTGTCCTTGGCAATAGTCACAAGAGGAACAGCTATCATTTTTCCGAGCAGTAACTATGTGCCAGGTGATTGGTTGAAGTCTGGAGATAAAACCTTGACTGTTGACTGTCACAGTTACACAAGTCTTTTCGGTCAAGGATGTAATTAACAACTAATAATGTGTGCTAAATATGTGCTAGGTACTGTGCTAGCTTCCTTACATGCATTTTCTCATTTAAGTCACATAATAAATCTGTAGATTGTTTCTGTGCAATTCCTGTTTTGCAGATAAGGAAACAGAGGCTCAGACAAGAGAAATGACTTACTCAAGGGTTCTCAGTGAGTAGTAAGTGAAGTTAGAATAGGAGCATGGGTCTGTTTGACTCCAAGGCTTTGCCCAAAGAGGGAGGTAGGCACCTGGGTTTGCACATGTGTGTAAGGGGGCTGGGTCCTTCTCCTTTTCCTGGTTCCTCATCTCCTCCCATTCAATGTACCCCACCTCGGCCTCCTTTCAGTTTTGAGAACACACCAACATCCTTCTCTTCTTAGAGTCTTTGTACTTACTACTCCTTCTACCTGGAACCTGCTCCCCACAAACTCTCAATTAACTCCTGTTATTCTTGAGTTTATAGCAGGGGGCACTCATTGCCTCTCAATAACAATTCCCCCCTTTTAGTAACAACTCTGGGAAACACCTTAGAGACTGCATTTCCCAGCCTCTCTTGCAGTATGATATGTTCATAGGACCAACTTTTGGCCAATGAGATAGAAATGGAATGTTCTATAAGACACAGCTCCTTAAGTAGGTGGAGGTGTAGTCCCTTAATTTTTTAATGCTCTTGCCCTGTCCTGTTGTCTGTGATGTAGATTTGGTGGCTGGTGCTCTAGCAATCATTTTGGACTATGAGGCAACCTTGAGAATGAAAGTCACATATTAAGGAATGTGAAGCAGAAAGACAGAAGGAAGCTGGACTCCTGATAACTGGTGGAGTTATCAAATCTGTCCTGTGTTTATTATGGCTTTTCATGGAATGAGAGAAAAAGGAAACTGTTTTGTTAAAGCTACTAAGTTGTTCCTAGCAAATAATGAAATTCCTAACTAATACAATTTCTAGTTTAAAAATGACTTTCTCAGAATGACTTATGTGAAGCTCAAAATAGTTCCCTCTTTTTGTTTTCTCTCATACACCTAGTTTTTTTTCTTTCATTGCCCTGATTCCAATAAAAAGAAATACATGCTGCTTTATTGGAGAAGGCAATGGCACCCCACTCCAGTGCTCTTGCCTGGAGAATCCCATGGATGGAGGAGCCTGATGGGCCGAAGTCCATGGGGTCACCAAGAGTCGGACACGACCGAGCAACTTCACTTTCACTTTTCACTTTCATGCATTGGAGAAGGAAATGGCAACCCACTCCAGTGTTCCTGCTTGGAGGATCCCAGGGACGGGGGAGCCTGGTGGGCTGCTGCCTATGAGGTCGCACAGAGTCGGACACGACTGAAGCGACTTAGCAGCATGCTGCTTTATTTATCTTCTCCCCTGGACTATTGGACACATGGACAGTGCCACTAGGTATAGACAGGTTGTGTACTGCACAAATCCAGGGGTACCAGTTAAGTAATAGTCTATGTGAGTGGCACTTCCTAAAATTCTATAATGCACAGCCTCTGTGGCTGTATATAGCAGCTCTGTCTACAAGGCCAGGAGGGACTTTGACCATGAGTTTATTCAGTGAACTCTTGGCTCTTAGCCAGAATGTCTCAACAAATATTGGTTGCAAGATGAATAAAAATGATGGATTCCTTGATCTGGGTACTGAGGGTGCAGAGATGGGCAAAGCATGGAAATGATGGCAACAAGGTGTGGTCAGTGCTTTAACCCAGGGAAGAGAGAAGGATTCTGGGCTCAGAGGGAGCTTGGTGGGGACAGAGGGGACCGGAAGAGGGGCTGGAAGCTTTGTGGGCAGGAGGCCCTCCCCTTTTGGCCTCAGATTTCCATCTGTAAAATGTAGGCCTTGTTGCAGAAAAGTGGTTTTGTTTAACATTTAATTTTCTCTTTTATTTTACATCTTCATTTGTTTTATGTAGGCCATGCTTGCATGATAAAAGATGCAAATAGTACAAAAGGCATAGGAAGAAAAGTAAATTTCTTTTCACTCCAAATTCCCCAAATCTGCCCCCTACATACCCTCTGTGCCTGCCTTTTCTTAAAAAAAAAAAACTGGTCACCACTGTAATCAGTTTTTTTTAAAAGGGAATGTATTCATTTTATTTCATGAAGCTATTTTTATTTTTTTGGTGTGTGCTTGGTCTTTTTTATTTTAATTAGAGGCTAATTACTTCACTGTATTTTAGTAGTTTTTGCCATACATTGACAGGAATCAGCCATGGGTGTACATGTGTTCCCCATCCTGGCATCCACCCCCCCCACCTCCTTCCCCATCCCATCCCTCAGGGTCATCCCAGTGCACTAGCCCTGAGCACCCTGTCTCATGCATCGAACCTGGACTGGTGATCTATTTCACATATGTTAATATACATGTTTCAATGCTATTCTCTCAAATCATCCCACCCTCACCCTCTCCCACAGAGTCCACAAGTCTGTTCTCTACATCTGGGTCTTGTTTGCCGTCTCATATACAGGTTCATCGTTACCATCTTTCTAAATTCCATATATATGTGTTAATGTACTGTATTGGTGTTTTTCTTTCTGACTTACTTCGCTCTGTATAATAAGCTCCAGTTTCATCCACCTCATTAGAACTGATTCAAATGCATTCTTTTTAATAGCTGAGTAATAGTCCATTGTGTATATGTACCACAGCTTTCTTATCCACTCATCTGTCACTGGACATCTAGGTTGTCATGAAGCTATTTTTAAAGAGGAGCAGTGTGTGAGGTGAGGCTGTAGCTCAGTGGTAAAGGACATGCTCAGCATGCATGAGGTTCTGGGTTCAGTCCCCAGCATCTCCATTCTGTCATGTCCTTCTTCGAGACACATTTTTCTTCTCCGTTGCTGTTATATTATAGCCCATTCCTGTAGAATCTGGAAAATTAATGACCTTGCTTCCAAGTACTTATATGTTCCTCTGGTTATGCTTGTTAACTTTCTGTTTTATTTTCAAACTTTAAATTGACTTAAAATTGTATGTCTTCTTTGTAAAAGTGTCTATTCAGATCCTCTGCCCCATAACCAATTATCTTTGTATTTGCACCTTTCCAGAATTATGTGTATAATGCAAGTATACATATGCTATACATGCATATACTGAATTAGAGTATCCCCTTCATGGATCGCGATCTTGTCATGGCAAAAGGGCTTGTGTAACTCAATGAAACTATGAGTCATGCCATCCAGGGTCCCCCAAGACAGACAGGGCATAGCGAAGCGTTCTGACAAAATGTCGTCCACTGGTGGAGAGTGAAACGGCAAGCCATTCCAGTATTCTTGCCTGGAGAACCCCATGAACAGTAAGAAAAGGCAAAAAGATATGACACTAGAAGATGAGACACCCTTCCTACTCCCAGGTCAGAAGGTGTCCAATATGCTACTAGGGAAGAACAGAGGGTAATTACTAATAGATCCAGAAAGAAAGAAGTGGCTGGGCCAAAGCAGAAACAATGCTCAGCTGTGGATGTGTCTGGTGGTGAAAATAAAGTCCGATGCTGTAAAGAACAATATTGCATAGAAACTTGGAATGTTAGGTCCATGAATCATGGTAAATTGGACGTGGTCAAGCAGGAGGCAAGAGTGAATACTGACATCTTAGAAATCAGTGAACTAAAATGGACAGGAATGGGTGAATATAATTCAGGTGACGGTTATATCTACTACTGTGGGTAAGAATCCTTTAGAAGAAATGGAGTAGCCCTCATAGTCAACAGAAGAGTGTGAAATGCAGTACTCAGGTACACTTTCAAAAATGACAGAATGATGTCATTTCATTTCCAAGGCAAACCATTCAAAATCACAATCCAAGTTTATGCCCCAACCACTGATGCTGAAGAAGCTGAAGACCAGTTCTATGAAGACCTAAAACACCTTCTATGTTTTTGCTGTTTAGTCACTAAATTGTGTCCCAACTCTTTTGCAACCCCGTGGACTGAGGCCTGCCAGTTCTTCTATCCATGGGATTTCCCAGGCAAGAATATTGGAGTAGGTTGCAATTATCTTCTGCAGGGAATCTTCACTAACATAAAAAAAAAGTTTTCATTTTCATCATAGGAGATTAGACTGCAAAAGTAAAAAGTCAAGAGATAACTGGAATAACAGGCAAGTTTGGCCTTGGAGTACAAAACAAAGCAGGGCAAAGTCTAACAGAATTTTTCAATGGAACACACTGGTCATAGCAAACATTCTTTTTCAACAACCCAAGAGATGACTTTACACATGGACATCAACAGATGGTGAATACCAATATCAGATTGATTATGTTCTTGTAGCCAAAGATGGAGAAGCTGTATATAGTCAGCAAAAACAAGACTGAGAGCTGACTATGGCTCAGATCATGAACTCCTTACTACAAAATTCAGGCTTAAATTGAACAAAGTAGGGAAAACCACTAGGCCATTCAGGTATGACCTAAATGAAATCCCTTATGATTATACAGTGAAGGTAATGAACAGTTTAAAGGGAGTAGATCTAGTAGACAGAGTCCCTGAAGAACTATGGACAGAGGTTCATAATATTGTACAGGAGTCTGTCTAAAACCATCCCAGAGAAAAAGAAGTGCAAGATGGCAAAGTGATTGTCTGAGAAGGCTTTACAAATAGCTGAGGAAAGAAGAGAAGTGAAAGGCAAAGGAGAAATGGAAAGATATACCCAACTGAATGCAGAATTGCAGAGAACAGCAAGGAGAGATAAGAAGGTCTTCTTCAATGAACAATGCAAAGAAATAAAGGGAAATAATAGAATGGGAAAGACTTAAAGATCTCTTCAAGAAAATTGAAGATTTCAAGGGAATATTTCATGCAAGGATGTGCATGATAAAGGACATAAATGATAAGAACCAACAGGAGCAGAACAGGTTAAAAAGAGGTGGCAAGAACACACAGAACTTCTAATATAAGAAAGGTCTTAATAAACAGGAAAACCACAATGGTGTGGTCATTCATCTACAGCTGGACATCCTGGAGTGTGAGGTCAAGTGGGTCTTAGGAAGCATTACTATGAACAAAGCTGGTGAAGGTGATGGAATTCCAGCTGAGCTATTTAAAATCCCCAAAGATGATCCTGTTAAGGTGCTGCACTCAATATGTCAGCAAATTGGAAAGCACAACAGGGGCCACAGGACTGGAAAAGGTCAGTTTTCATTCCAATTCCAAATAAGGGAAATGCTAAAGAATGTTTGAACTACCATACAATTGTGCTCATTTCACATACTAGCAAGATTATGCTTAAAATCCTTCAGGCTAGGTTTCAGCAGTACGTGAACTAAGAAATTCCAGATGCACAAGTACCAGAGATCAAATTGCCAACATTTGTTGGATCATGGAGAAAGCAAAGGAGTTCCAGAAAAAGATCAACTTCTTCTTCATCAACTGTGTCAAAACCTTTGACTGTGTGGATCACAACTTGCTGTGGAAAATTCTTAAAGAGATGAGAGTACCAGACCACCTTTCCTGTCTCCTGAGTAACCTGTATGTGGGTCAAGAAGCAACAGTTAGAACTGGACATGGAACAATGGACTGGTTCAAAATTTGGAAAGCAGTGTGACAAAGCTATATGTTGTCACTTTGCTTACTTAACTTATATACAGAGTGCATCATGCGAAATGCTGGGCTGGATGAAGCACAGGCTGTAATCAAGATTGTTGGGAGAAATAGCAACAACCTCGGATATGCAGATGATCCCACTCTAATGACAGTGAAGAGGAACTAAAGAGCCTCTTGATGAAGGTGAAAAAGAGTGAAAACCTTGAAACTCAACATTAAAAATATTATTACTTCCTGGCAAATATAAGGAGAAAATTTGGAAGCAGTGACAGATTTTCTTTCCTTGGGCTCCAAAATCACCGTGGACAGTGACTGCAGCCATGAAATTAGAAGATGCTTACTCCTCGGAAGGAAAGCTATAACAAACCTAGACAGCATATTGAAAAGCAGAGATATCACTTTGCCACAAAGGTCTGTATAGTCAAAGCTATGGTTTACCCAGTAGTCACGTGTATACGTGAGATCGGACCATGAAAAAGGCTGAGAGCCAAAGAATCGATGCTTTTGAATTATGGTGCTGGAGGACTTTTGAGAGTCCCTCAGACAGCAAGAAGATCAAATGAATCAATTCTAAAGGAAGTCAACCCTGAATATTCATTGGAAGTATTGATTCTGAAGCTGAAGCTTCAATACTTTGGCCACCTGATACAAACAGATGACTCATTGGAAAAGACCCCTATGCTGGGAAAGATTGAGGGCAAAAGGAGAAGGGGGTGGAAGAGGATGAGGTGGTTAGATAGCGTGGTCGACTCAATGGATACGAATGTGAACAAACTCCGGGAGATGGTGGAGCACAGAGAATCCTGGTGTACTGCAGTCCATGGGGTCTCAAAGAACTGGACTCTACTTAGTGACTGAGAAATAACAAAATCAACAATCTTTAAAATAGAAGCTTATTATTTTATAATAGTTAAATATTTATTTTAAAATCTAAAGTATAAATTGAGAAAAGTGATTAGTAGTGAAAATAATATTGTCATTAATCACACACTATTTTTCACCTTGTAATTTTTTTCATTTAATAAAATGTCTTGGGATTGTTTTATGGATAAGACCTTTCTTTCATTTAAATGGTTGTCTAGTAGAGTATTCTACTATATGGCTCTACTCTGATTTAACTGGTCTTCTGTTGGGAAATGGGCTTCCCTGGTGGCTCAGATGGTAAAGAATCTGCCTGCAATGCAGAAGACCTGGATTCGATCCCTGGATTGGGAAGATTCCCTGAAGGAGGGCATGGCAAACCACTCCGGCATTCTTTCCTGGAGAATTCTCATGGACAGGGAGCCTGGCGGGCTACAGTGCATGGAGTCACAAAGAGTCGGACACGACTCAGTGACTTTTACTTCACTTCACTTCACTTCTGTTGGGAAATGGGTTATTTCTGATCTTTTGCTGCTACAGACAGCACTGAAAAAATGAATATTCTTGTACTGAAATCTTTTCACACATATGCAATTACATCAGATGGTTAGATTCCTAGGAGAGGCATTGATGGCTCAAAGAGTAATTGCACTTGTCATATTATAGATATTGTCTGCATAGGGCCCTGTCTGTCTGTCTTCTCACCAGCCTGCTCCTGGATGACCTTATCAGACTACTACCAAACTATTTGATTAGATTTTTTGGTTACATACGAAAAGATCATCTTTTCATATTCTTGAGTCAGTCGTATTTCCCTTTGTGTCAGCTATCTGTTTTCTCTGCCCCTTTCCTATTGAATTGGATTATTGGTCTTTTCATTATTTATCTGTAGAAGTACTTTATAATCCAGAGGGATTAGCCCTTTGTCTACAAGTATCAAACTTTTGATCTTTGCCAATCTGATAGGTGAAAAATATGATTGCATTGCAGGGTTCCTGTCTCTGGGTGAGATTAGCATCTTGTGTCTGAAATCCCTTGGTCGTTCTCCTGTAAACTCTACTCATGCTGTATACAGCAGTGGATCTTAACTGTTTCTTAACTTTATCACTTAAGTGGTTCCTAACTGCATGAAACTCACCTGGCGGGACATCTTTTAAATACCTGAATGCAGTCCTAGCCTTGGGTATTTTCACGCACATGCCTGTGTGTGCTCTGTTGCTTCAGTTGTCCTACTCTGAGACCCTGTGAGCTGTTGTCTGCCAAGCTCCTCTGTCCATGGGGAATCCCCAGACAAGGACACAGGAGTTGGTTGCCATGCCTTCCTCCAGGAATCTTCCTGACCCAGGGACTGAACCTGAGTCTCTTATGTCTCCTGCATTGGCAGGTGGGTTCTTTACCACAAGTGCCACTTGGGAAGCCCTTTCATGCCATGCTGCTGCTGCTGCTAAGTCGCTTCAGTCATGTCTGACTTTGTGCGACCCCATAGACGGAAGCCCACCAGGCTCCCCCGTCCCTGGGATTCTCCAGGCAAGAACACTGGAGTGGGTTGCCATTTTCTTCTCCAATGCATGAAAGTGAAAATTGAAAGTGAATTTGCTCAGTCGTGTCCGACTCTTAGCGACCCCATGGACTGCAGCCTACCAGGCTCCTCCGTCCATGGGATTTTCCAGGCAAGAGTACTGGAGTGGGGTGCCATTGCCTTCTCTGTTTTATGCCATCAGTTCAGTTCAGTTCAGTCGCTCAGTCGTGTCCGACTCTTTTTGACCCCATGAATCGCAGCACGCCAGGCCTCCCTGTCCATCACCAACCCTCGGAGTTCACTCAGACTCACATCCATCGAGTCAGTGATGCCATCCAGCCATCTCATCCTCTGTCATCGCCTTCTCCTCCTGCCCCCAATCCCTCCCAGCATCAGAGTCTTTTCTAATGAGTCAACTCTTCGAATGAGGTGGCCAAAGTACTGGAGTTTCAGCTTCAGCATCATTCCCTCCAAAGAAATGCCATAGGTCAGTGCAATTCTAAAGAGCACCTGAGCTGACACCGAGGTGCTCCCTTAGTTATGAATCCAAGCATCAATGATTCAGGGTCCCTTTTCTGCTCGGTATGGCTGTGGAGTAAGTATGCAGCAGTGGCAGGAAGGCGAATTATGCAGGAGAGAGTCGATAACCCTCCTCCCTGTGGAGTCCAGCAGGCGTGGCTCAGCTCGCGTTGCCATGGTAGCTGGTCAATATGTGGCACTTTGTTTGGGAATCAGTGCCCCTGTGTGCCTGCCCTGGGGTTCATAGCCTGATAGGCATGTGGTTGACAGACAGTGGGTCTTCAGAAAGATCTTGGAAGACAGTCACAGGCGGGGGAAGCCCCCAGTCACAGGGACCATGGCTGGAAGCTCTGTGAAGGAAAAGGTTCCCCTACACGCCTCAGCTCTTTCTCTTTGGGGGAATTTAGTGCTTTCATCATTTTATTTTAGAAGAAGCAGCCAAAAAGAGAAGGTTTAAGGAACTTAAATTCCCAGTACTGCTGTTTTGTCTTAAGAGGAAAGCTCGAAATAAAGTCTGCACAGAAAGGTTGAAGGAAATTAAGTTAGGGAGGACATGATTAGAGAAGGGAATTTTGCAACTAAAATTAGACCTATTCTGTATTTCTTTGTGCTGTTTGACTTCAAATTGCTTTAATATATTGAATAAACAATAGAATGAGGACAAATCTAATGTTACCATCACTGAGTGTACTCCCCAGTGGCACACCTAATATTTTACACTCAGGGTATATTATTTTATACTACTTCCCTCTTGTATTCAACAAAGCTACTTTGAGTAAGGATCATTTACTACTTAGTAAAAATTTTTCTGATTCATATTTAGATTTAGAATAAACAATTAAAAAGAAATACATTTCTATTTTAAATGCATTATTCAAATTAAAAAATATTTAATATATTTATCAGAAATTGGAAATACTAAAAAATTTAACCTTTGTGAATTTTTTTTCAAAAAATTTTTTTCACTGTTTAAATTTTAAACACAAATAAAAACTCCAAGTTGTCAGATAGAAGGACAGAAGTGACAAACTCAGAGAGATTAGAGATATGAAATGTACCTGAAACAAACCCAAACTAATTTAAACTGTTACTAATTTACAACTGAAAATAAGAAGATGTCACTGAATCTGCTGTGTATGTTAAAGACTGACTGTGTAACTAATTCTTCAAATTAACTTCCATATAAAAGGTACATGAACCACAGTGGTCACAGCAGCACTGTTTACAATAGCCAAGACGAGGAAGCAACCTAAGTGTCCATTGACAGATGAATGGATAAAGAAAATGTGTTTTATGTATATATATGTGTGTGTGTGTGTATAAGTGCAATACTACTCAGCCATAATAAAGAATGAAATAATGCCATTTGCAGCAATAAGAATGGACCTAGAGATTATCATACTAAGTGAAGCAAGTCAGACAAACACAAATATAATATGATGTAACTTATATGTGGGATCTAAAAAAATGATACAAAGGAACATATTTACAAAACAAAAACAGGTTTACAGACATAGGAAACAAACTATGGTTATCAAAGGGCCAAAGAGGGAAGGGGAGAGGGGAGGAATAAATTAGGAGTTTGGGATTAACAGATATAAACTACTATTAATATATATAAAATAGATAAACAACAAAATCCTACTGCAGAGCACAGGGAACTATATTCAATATCTTGTAATAAACCATAATGGAAAAGAATATGAAAAAGAATATATATGTATAACTGATTCACTTTGCTGTATACCAGAAACTAACCAAGCATGGTAAATCAATTGTACCTCAATAAAAAAATAAACAAATTAATTTCCCTGTAGAACACAAAGTTTATTAATGATTCTGCCCACCAGGGACCACTCAGATGACAATTACCACATCAGTAATTTGTATAGGGAAAATTTTATTAAAAATTATTAACTACAAGAAGGGATTAACTACAAAGAGGGGTAAAGAAACTGTAAACAATAAGGGACTAGTAGATGGAAGCAGTTATGATTTCTTGAGCTGAGAGAGAATACGCAAGTGTATTAGTTTTCTATTGCTGAATAACAAATTAGCAAGAAGGCAATGGCACCCCACTCCAATACTCTTGCCTGGAAAATCCCATGGACGGAGGAGCCTGGTGGGCTGCAGTCCATGGGGTCGCTAAGAGTCGGACACAACTTCACTTTCACTTTTCACTTTCATACATTGGAGAAGGAAATGGCAACCCACTCCAGTGTTCTTGCCTGGAGAGTCCCAGCGATGGAGGAGCCTGGTGGGCTGCCATCTATGGGGTTGCATAGAGTTGGTCATGACTGAAGCGACGCAGCAGCAGCAGCAACAGTTTAAAACAACCTTTTTAAGCTGCCATGGAAAACAGTATAGTGATTCTTCAAAAAATTAGACATAGAATTACCATATGATCCAGCAATTCTCCTTCTGGGTATATACCCCAAATAATTGAAAATAGAGACTTAGAGATATTTGTGTACCTATTTTCATAGCAGCATTATTCACAGTAGCCAAAAAGTGAAAGCAACCCCAGCATCCATCAATAGATGAATGGCTAAACAAGACGTGGTATAACGAACTATACTATGGAATATTCTTCAGCCTTCAAAAGGAAGGCTCTTACATAGGACTCATGATACAGCAACCTCGAAAATACGTTAAGTGAAATAAGTTCAGTTGCAGAAGGACAAATAGTGTATGACCCCACTGATGTGAAGTATCTAATAGTCAGATTCATAGAGACAGAAAGAATATTGGTTGCCAGAGGCTAGAAGGAGAAGGCATGAGGATTTATTATTTAATAGGTTCAGAGTTTCAGTTTGGGATGATGAAAAGTTTTGCAAGTGGATGGGGGAGATGGTTGTACAACAATGTGAATGTATTTAATCCCACTGGTCTGTACACTTAAAAATGGTTGCAATGGTAAATTTTATATTATGTGTATTTTACCACAATAAAGAATATATATATATTTTTTTTTAAAAAAGCATTTATTTGTTAGCTCACAATTATGTAGGTTATCAGTTCTTTGCCTAGGATATAGCAAGACTGCATCAAGGTGTCTGCAGGACTGACTTCTCATATGGAGGCTCATTCTGGTTCTTGGCTGAGTTCAATTCCTAGTAGTTGTTTGTAGGACTGATGTCTTTATTTCCTGCTGCCTCTCAGCTGGGGGCCACCCTCAGCTCCAACTGCCACTCACATCCTTGCCAAGTGGCCCCATCTATCCTCAAGCCAGCAATAGCAGGTTAGATCCTCTGTGCTTTGAATCTTTATTTTTCCCTGTCTCTGACCTGTAGACCCAGACTTAAAAGGGCTCATGTGATTAGGTCAGGCAATTATGGTTTATGCCATAAAACACTATCTAACCACAGGATTTGTCATAAGGATTATACAGGGCAGGGACACAAAGGGGAATCCTTAGAATTCCACCTACCACACCAAGGAAGGAACAGATTGGAAGATGCTGCTTTTAGACTAGGGGAGAGGAAGGGCTGAGGTTCACTACACAGTTCACTCATGTACTTGCACGACAGGGCTGGTGGCAGCAAATGATCAGTCAGGACCAGCAGAACTCACAGGGAAGCCTCCTGGGGGCCTCCTGAAACCCCCTGGAACACCTCCTGCTGGAACCAGGGAAAGGAAGCAAGCTCCTTCCTTCTGCAGTGTCCCTCCAGCACCTTCTACTAACAGGCAACATTGTGTCAGCTGAGAAATGTTTCCAGTCCCAGCTCCAAAATCCCAAAACAAGTGAGAGAAGAATGGATTTGGAGCTGAGAGATCAAAACGAAAACAAACAAACAAAATTGATAACTGGCTCAAAGTATAAGGGATAAAATGTGAAAATTTGAAGTTTACACATACATATATATGTATGTATGTATATCCCTTATGATTATACAGTGGAAGTGAGAAATAGATTTAAGGGCCTAGATCTGATAGATAGAGTGCCTGATGAACTATGGAATGAGGTTCATGACATTGTACAGGAGACAGGGATCAAGACCATCCCCATGGAAAAGAAATGCAAAAAAGCAAAATGGCTGTCTGGGGAGGCCTTACAAATAGCTGTGAAAAGAAGAGAAGCGAAAAGCAAAGGAGAAAAGGAAAGATATAAACATCTGAATGCAGAGTTCCAAAGAATAGCAAGAAGAGATAAGAAAGCCTTCTTCAGCGATCAATGCAAAGAAATAGAGGAAAACAACAGAATGGGAAAGACTAGGGATCTCTTCAAGAAAATCAGAGATACCAAAGGAACATTTCATGCAAAGATGGGCTCGATAAAGGACAGAAATGGTATGGACCTAACAGAAGCAGAAGATATTAAGAAGAGATGGCAAGAATACACAGAAGAACTGTACAAAAAAGATCTTCACGACCCAGATAATCACGATGGTGTGATCACTGACCTAGAGCCAGACATCCTGGAGTGTGAAATCAAGTGGGCCTTAGAAAGCATCACTATGAACAAAGCTAGTGGAGGTGATGGAATTCCAGTTGAGCTATTCCAAATCCTGAAAGACGATGCTGTGAAAGTGCTGCACTCAATATGCCAGCAAATTTGGAAAACTCAGCAGTGGCCACAGGACTGGAAAAAGTCAGTCATTCCGATCCCAAAGAAAGGCAATGCCAAAGAATGCTCAAACTACTGCACAATTGCACTCATCTCACACGTTAGTAAAGTAATGCTCAAAATTCTCCAAGCCAGGCTTCAGCAATTTGTGAACTGTGAACTTCCCGATGTTCAAGCTGGTTTTAGAAAAGGCAGAGGAACCAGAGATCAAATTGCTAACATCCGCTGGATCACGGAAAAAGCAAGAGAGTTCCAGAAAAACATCTATTTCTGCTTTATTGACTATGCCAAAGCCTTTGACTGTGTAGATCACAACAAACTGTGGAAAAATCTGAAAGAGATGGGAATGCCAGACACCTGATCTGCCTCTTGAGAAATTTGTATGCAGGTCAGGAAGCAACAGTTAGAACTGGACATGGAACAACAGACTGGTTCCAAATAGGAAAAGGAGTACGTCAAGGCTGTATATCGTCACCCTGTTTATTTAACTTCTATGCAGACTACATCATGAGAAACGCTGGACTGGAAGAGACACAAGCCGGAATCAAGATTGCCGGGAAAAATATCAATAACCTCAGATATACAGATGACACCACCCTTATGGCAGAAAGTGAAAGGGAACTCAAAAGCCTCTTGATGAAAGTGAAAGTGGAGAGTGAAAAAGTTGGCTTAAAGCTCAACATTCAGAAAACGAAGATCATGGCATCTGGTCCCACCACTTCATGGGAAATAAATGGGGAAACAGTGGAAACAGTGTCAGACTTTATTTTTCTGGGCTCCAAAATCACTACAGATGGTGACTGCAGCCATGAAATTAAAAGACGCTTACTCCTTGGAAGGACAGTTATGACCAACCTAGATAGCATATTCAAAAGCAGAGACATTACTTTGCCAACAAAGGTTCGTCTAGTCAAGGCTATGGTTTTTCCTGTGGTCATGTATGGATGTGAGAGTTGGACTGTGAAGAAGGCTGAGCGCGGAAGAATTGATGCTTTTGAACTGTGGTGTTGGAGAAGACTCTTGAGAGTCCCTTGGACTGCAAGGAGATTCAACCAGTCCATTCTGAAGGAGATCAGCCCTGGGATTTCTTTGGAAGGAATGATGCTAAAGCTGAAACTCCAGTACTTTGGCCACGTCATGCGAAGAGTTGACTCATTGGAAAAGACTCTGATGCTGGGAAGGATTGGGGGCAAGAGGAGAAGGGGATGACAGAGGATGAGATGGCTGGATGGCATCACTGACTCGATGGACGTGACTCTGAGTGAACTCCAGGAGATGGTGATGGACAGGGAGGCCTGGTGTGCTGCGATTCATGGGGTCGCAAAGAGTTGGACACAACTGAGTGACTGATCTGATCTGATCTGATATGCTGCTACTGCTGCTGCTAAATCGCTTCAGTCGTGTCCGACTCTGTGTGACCCCATAGAAGGCAGCCACCAGGCTCCCCCATCCCTGGGATTCTCCAGGCAAGAACACTGGAGTGGGTTGCCATTTTCTTCTCCAATGCATGAAAGTGAAAAGTGAAAGTGAAGTCGCTCAGTCGTGTCTGACTCTTCGCGACCCCATGGACTGCAGCCTACCAGGCTCCTCCATCCATGGGATTTATATACATATATAAAGGCACCCCACCCCAGTACTCTTGCCTGGAAAATCCCACAAACGCTGGAGCTTGGTGAAAGGAAAAAACAGACTGAGTTTTAGTTTGTTTTAATGTTTTGAAGTTCTCCACAGCCGTGCACCCCATGCCTGTGCCCAGGGTGGGCTGCACTGTCCCTCCCTTACCTCCTTCTCTTCCCTCAGAAGTCACTATTATTGTGAATTTTGAGTCTATCATTCTGTTGCCTTTTTTTTTTTTTTTTTTGGTTTTACCTAGTATGTCTAGTTAAGACTATGGTTTTTCCAGTGGTCATGTATGGATGTGAGAGTTGGACTGTGAAGAAAGCTGAGAGCCGAAGAATTGATGCTTTTGAACTGTGGTGTTGGAGAAGACTCTTGAGGGTCCCTTGGACTGCAAGGAGATCCAACCAGTCCATTCTGAAGGAGATCAGCCCTGGGATTTCTTTGGAAGGAATAATGCTAAAGCTGAAACTCCAGTACTTTGGCCACCTCATGGGAAGAGTTGACTCATTGGAAAAGACTCTGATACTGGGAGGGATTGGAGGCAGGAGGAGAAGGGGATGACAGAGGATGAGATGGCTGGATGGCATCACTGACTCGATGGACGTGAGTCTGAGTGAACTCCGGGAGTTGGTGATGGACAGGGAGGCCTGGCATGCTGCGATTCATGGGGTCGCAAAGAGTCGGACACGACTGAGTGACTGAACTGAACTGAACTGAGTATGTTTGTAGCTGTAAACAATATATTGTTTAGCTGTGACAATTTCTTTTTTTAAAATTTGAATTTTGTGTAATTTTTTTTCTTTTAATTTATTTGCCTGACTGAGTCTAAGTTACAGCATGTGGGACATTTAGCTGTGGCTCGTGGGATCTAGTTCCCTGACCAGGGGTTGAATCCAGGCCCCCTGCGTTGGGAGCTTGGAATCTTAGCCACTGGACCCCGAGGGGAGTCCCAGTTGTGCTGGTTTCTGAGTTTATATCAATGGACTCAAAGTGTATGCATCAATCTACAACTTGCTTTTCCATTTTACACATAGCCCATCCATATCTGTGCACTGCTCTGACTTGAACTCCGCGCCTGGGGCTCTCCCCTTATTATTCCCCGTCATTTACTGTCTGAGTCATCCCTGATTGCCCCCTCAGTTAGGTGACACCTGTGACTCTTACCTCTCCATCCTCCTAGTATGGGCATGCTTGCCCCTGATTGCCTCTGGGGAAACACGTCTCACTAATGTCTAATTCCAGGCAGAGAGAGTTGTTGTTCTAAACCCCTGGGAGGTAGAGAACGTGGCGTGCTTGAAATCCAAGTACTGTGCTAATAGGATAGCTACTAAGCACACATGGCTATTTAAGTTTAAATGAATGGAAATTACCTAAAATTAAAAAAAAAATTGGCCTCTCGCTTGCTTTTGCATTACTCACATTTGAAGTCTTCAGTAACCACGTGTGGCTGAGAGGACCCCTGTTGCTAGTGTTGATATTGAACATTTTCAGTAACCCAGAAACTTCTGCTGCATGGGGCTGGTCTAGGAGGACTGGAGATTAGTGACCAAAGCCGGGAGAGGAGGCGAAGACGGGAGCAGGAATGAGACCGTGCTGACCCTCTCGATGTCTTGATGATGAGGAGTTTGGATTCCAAGTCCAGTTGGAAGTCATTGATGGTTTTTAATTCAAGGCACGCAGTGTCTGTTTTGTGTATTAAAAGGATCGCTGGTTGTTTGACAGAAAACAACAAAATTCTGTAAAGCAATTATCCTTCAATTAAGAAGAAAAAAAAATATCACTGACTGCTGTGTGGAGAAGCATCCAGAGGGGAACAAAAGGAAGTGGGGAGTAGGGCGAGGAGAGAAGGGGAGGTCTAATGAGGAGGCTTCCAGAATGGTCGGGACATGTGGTGGTGGTGCCTCGTGCTGAGGGATAGCAATGAAGCAGGAGTCAGATGGGCAGGGCCTGGAGATGTTCAGAAGGAGGAATGGCAGAGCTTGCTACTGGCGATGGTAGGAAGGCCGCTGCGGTAGTGCGAGAATGGCCTTGCAGAGCTTCAGTGAGTGGAACTGATTCAGGGACTGACCTCACTCCAAACCAGTGGTCACAACCCTGAATGTACCTCTAGCATCTTCTGTAGCAGCTTTAAAAATACAAATCAATCTCCTCTCTTCAGGACTCACATTAGGGTTAGGATTAGGCGTCGAGTGAAGTCTGGACATCTGTATTGCTTGGAAAAGCTCCTCAGGTAATTCCAAAGTGCAATCCAGGCTGAGAACCACCTTTCTAAATCAGAGGACTCCAAGGAGCATGTGCTGGGTTCCAACACAGTAACTGGAGCAGAAGCTGATGAGTTTCATGGTACTGTTCATGGGACAGTCTGTCATGCAGCCCATTCAGAATAATAGTTGATTTCTAAGGCCAGAAATGAAATAAAATGTCCATTAAAAGGTAAAAATGTACCTTAAGGCACCGATTAAGAGTTTCAGCTTCAGTAGGAGACTGACCTTGGCAATGGCATTGGTACTCACTGTCCTAGCACAGTCATCCATGGGAACTATCAGGGCAGATATCTTTAATAGTAATGGGCTAACTATTTTGACATCAGCAGAAGACATCACTGCAGCTAACAGGAGTGGGAGTTAGATAAGCATTGAGGTCACTGTATTTGACATTGCTTTTGTCTGCCAGTGTTATTTTCTTGGGAGGACCTCTCTCCGTCTCCTTCCTTTGCAAGTGGAGTTGTCATCATGGTGCCCTATTTGAGTTACTGACTGAGCCCATCATGGAATAGTTTTCTCCTGGATTCTGTGATTTGTCCAGAGGCATACACACCTCAGAGAGTACCAATCCCAGTCCTTCCAAAAGATTTTATATCTAGCTGCTGCATGAGATGCCATCATTTAGGTTCTTTCTCTATTAGTTATCAACTGTTGCAAATCATTCCAGAACACAACGCTTAAATAACACTAATTTTTATTATCTCTCACAGTTTCTGTAGGTCAGGACTTTAGACAGGGCATAATGAATGGGATGGATTGTCCTTATTCTATGATGTCTGTGTCTTTGGCTGGAAAACTTGAAGGCTGGAGACCAGAATCATTTGGACTCATCCCTCTCTCTGTTTGGTTTTTGATTTGTCAGCTGAGCCTAACAGACCACTATTGCATGCCTCTCGCCTTAGGAGGTGGCTGAGCCACAGATCGAAGTCTAATCACCTTCATGCCACTGGGAAACCAGCTGTCATGGGGCCAGATTCACCAGGCCACTCCTGCAAGGTGACTCTCACAGGGACTCAGAGTTGCTGAACACAAAATAGACTGTTTTCTGATCCTGAGAAGGCAGGATGTCATTTAGCCAGCTCAAGAGAAAAAGTTCAGCCCAAAGATAAATGGAAACTAAATTTGTCCACCTTTCATATAAGTCCCAAGGTTGGGGAAAGATCCGGGGAAGGGAGCTGGTTTAGACATCGAGCAAGTTGTTAATTACCTTGAATGGGTCCCACGTGATGCTTTTAAGCAGGCGGATTTTGCCCAGGGAGGATGGAGTGAGCAGTTTGGTTTGGGCCAGGGGCAGGACGTGAGTGAGGTTTTATAGATCCACATCCCCGGCTGTTCTGAGCTCATCCTTGTGCTGATGAGGCCGGTGTGGTCAGTGGGGCAGAGGGTGTGAGCATGGTCAGACCCAAACAGTGAGTGCGATTTCGTGTTCCTCCCTCTTTTACCATAACCTAGAAGGGCTGAGATGGGGGGTGTAGCAGGGGCTGTGATTTCTTCCCCTGGGTAGGTTTTCCAACAATTTGCTAAAGCTAGGTGGTTGTATGATTCATCTGCCAACCTGGGACACACTGTTAGTAATTACACTGAGACAACAGGTACAAATTGAAGACTTTTCTGGGCAAACAGAGTTGTATAATCATCCTAGGTAATAGTGGCAACATGCTTGTGAAACGGTGTTAGCAGAAGTGAGATAAAGGTCAGACTTACAGGCATGTAGAGAGGAGAGTCAGAGGCTGGAGGCCTCTTAACTGAGCTGGCTCCTGCCAGGTCCCTATGGCCTCATGGTGCAGTTGGGCCATTTCTCTTCCATAAGCAGCATCCTGTCCTCTTCTAGGCTGCGGACATGTCTGTGGGATTTAGGGGTAACTGTTCGAAAAGGTATGGTTAGGACATTCACCGTGACTTTTTGACTTTTTAATTGATGTGTAATGCAAATGTAGTAAAGAGAATTTTACACATGTTAACATGTATCTACACTACCAGCCAGATCAAGATTTAGAAGTGTTTTCTGTCTGGAGCATTTGAAGTTCCTCCATCCTGCTGGGAGCAGGAGTTGTTTGCTGTGTTCACTTCAGCCTCCAAATCATGCTATATTAGTTTCCTGCGGCTGCTGTAACAAGTTACCGCAAACGGAATGGCGTAAAACAACACAGATTTATTAACTTACAGTTACGGAGGTCAGACATCTGAAATGGGTCTCACAGAGCTGAAGCCAAGGTGCTGGCAGGGCTGCATTCCTCCTGGAAGCTCTATGAGAGAAACTGCTTTCCTGCCTTTTCCAGATCGGCTGCACATTCCTTGGCTTGTGCCCCTTTCCCTCTTCAAACCAGCGATGCTCACGTGACTGTTCCTCTCGTAGCATCCTCTGACATCCACTTTCCCTCCTTCCTTTTCCACACTTAAAGACCACGGTGATTCCAGTGGGCCCACCCATGTAATCTGGATTAATCTCCCATCTCAAGATCAGCTATTGAGCAATCTTAATTCCATCTGCGCCCCTCCTAGCTCAGTTGGTAAAGAATCCACCTGCAATGCAGGAGACCCTGGTTCAATTCCTGGGTTGGGAAGATTCCCCTGGAGAAGGGATAGGCTACCCACTCCCAGTATTCTTGGGCTTCCCTTGTGGCTCAGCTGGTAAAGAATCTGCCTGCAATGCGGGAGACCTGGGTTCAATCCCTGGGTTGGGAAGATCCCCTGGAGAAGGGAACGGCTACCCACTCCAGTATTCTGGCCTGGAGAGTTCCACGGACTGTATAGTCCATTGGGTTGCAAAGAGTCAGACATGACTGAGCAACTTAAAAAAAATTCCACCTGCAATCTTAATCCTCTCTTGTCATGAGCATATATTTACAAGTTCTAGGGACTCGAATATGGCCATCTTTGGGTGGGGGAACATTATTTTGGCTACTATAAATACCTACATTACCTATTCATTAATTAGGAGGAAAAATCCACTTCAACACATCATACTGTTCTCACTGTTAGAGGGTCCAGATTCCTGCAAGGGGGCTTGGGAGGACAGCACTTACATGCACTGACCGCCACATTGTGTGTCTGGCACACAGTTTAATTTTATGATTTCACGAAGATTATCAGTCTCACTCCTCCTAGAAGTCTGTGCTGGTGGGTAGCTAGGGATGTTTTCAGCTATAAGGAACTTAGAGTCTGACTCACAGAGGCCCAAGCAAACAGGGAGTTATTTCTTTCATAGACGTCTGGAGGTAGGCAGCTCCTGAGTTTGGTTTAGCCAAACCAATGTGTCAGGGACAGTATTTCTGAGTTCCTTCAACTTTTTTTTAATTGCTTGTTGTCTCATGGTCAAAAGAGGGCTGCCCCTGCTCCAGGTATCATATCTGTTTTCAATGTAAGAAGGAGGGAGGGAGAAGGATGTAACCAGCTACAACTGTTTATTTTTAGCTAGAAATGTAAAGTATCTCTGACATCTATCTATATATTTTGATATCTGATCATATGACCACTCCCAGCTATGAGGGAGGCTGGGAAAGTGAATATTTGGTTTTCATTCCTCTTCAGTCAGAGTCAGCTTGGGAGAAAGAAATTGGGCAGCTCAGCAATTGTGTTCACGATGGTGATATTGTTCCCAATTCCACAGACCTCCTGCCCCCTTGCCTAAGATCTCTAAAGCTGAAAGTAGAGGAGTCAAGACTCAAATTCCTAAGCTCACACATATTCCACCACCTCACACTTCCTCTTGACAACTTTTTAAGAAAAATTAGTGGTTAAAAATGTTTTTTATTGAAGTAAAATTCCCATAGAGTAAAATACACAGATCTTAACTGGATAGCTTGATGAGTTCTGACAAATGTGTATATCTATGCAACCATAACCAAGTTAAGGCACAGAACATTCACACCACTCCAGAAAGTTCTGTCAGGATCCTTTCCAGTCATCATCCTCCTTCCACCACAGAGACAACCACTATTCTAGCTTATTTCACCATATCTTTGTTTTGCATTTTAAAGGAGTTTCATAGAAACTTCCTCCAGCATGTATGCTTTTGTGTTTGGCTTTTTTCCCTCAGCATAAAGAAAAATTTTGAGATTCATCCATGTTTTTCATAGATCAGTAGTTTGTTCCCTTTTATTGCTGAGATGTATTCCATTGAATGGGTGTACCATAATTCTCTTATCCTTTTTTCTGCTGATGGTCATTTGAGTTGTTTCCAGTTTGAGCTATTATGAAAAATGATATTTTGAGTGTTTTCATACAAATCTTTTTGTGGGCATGTGCATTTGCTTCTGTTGGATGTAAATCTAGGAGTGGAATTTCTGGGGCATGTATTGCATGCATATTTACTTAATTAGAAATTGCTTGGCTGCATCTTGTTAATGGCCTTCCTAAAAGAGGGAGAGATGGGGAAGGGAGGGAGAGGGTCCCAGGAGTAGATGAGCTTCAGGGACATCAAGTATGTAAATAGGTCAGGCAACCCAGGCATGTGGTACCTGGCAGATTAAGAAAATGCATGGCAAGGCCAGGTGAGGTTAGGGAATGCCTCCTCATCCCTGGTCCCTTTTGCCTTTTGGGAACAGGAATTCAGTATTGCTGGACATTCTGACTTAATCTACTGGTTCTTGACCTTGGTCACCCTCTGGACTCACCTGGGAGCTTTAAATATACAGATGCCTAGGTCTGACCCCTAGAGATTCTGAATGAAAGGGGTGGAGTGTGGCTGAATGTATGGGTTTTTAAAAACTCTTCAGATGAGTCTGAAGTGCAGCCAGGGGTGAAGACCACTGTTTTAAAGCAAGTTTTGTCAAACTTTAACATTAGAATATTAATTCTGGTCCAGAATATCCAGGGTGGGATCTGAGGTTCTGCATTTCTGATAAGTTCCCACTTGGTGCCGTTGCTGCTGTTCCATGGGCCTCACTTTGACTAGTATTTAAAAGTGTGAGCTGCTCAGTCATGTTCGAGTCTTTGTGACCCCAAGGACTGTAGCCTGCCAGCCTCCTTTATCCATGGAATTTTCTAGGCAAGAATACTGGAGTGGGTTGCCATTGCCTTCTCCAGGGGATCTTCCTGACCCAGGGATTAACCCAGGTCTCCCGCATTGCAGACAGGTTCTTTACTGTCTGAGCCACCAGGGAAGCCTAAGAATACTGGAGTGGCTAGCCTATCCCTTCTCCAGGGGATCTTCCTGACCCTGGAATCGAACCAGGGTCTCCTGCATTGCAGGCAGATTCTTTACCAGCAGAGCTACCAGGGAAGCCCCTGGTAGCTTCTTTAATATTCTTTATATTAATTATGTATTTATATATTAACTAATTAATATATTAATATATTCTTTAAATAGCAGTATAGATTTTAAAATGGGAAGTCTCCTAATTAAAATAGCAAACCTGTAGGCTGGGATCTCCCTATGGGCTGCTGGTTTAATCTTTCTTTGTTTCTTAATACCTCTTTTTTAGGGTCCTGTAGTGGCCAGGACACAGGGGTCTTGTGAGGTCTGAGATGAGGTCCCGGACTTGCAGGGGCTCAGAATCGGGTTCATCTGGAGACAGGGGCGGACGGGAAGGTGGGCGGGCTGCCAGTCTGTTTTGGGACATGTAATCTGGTAAATGCCTTGGCAACAGTCTTCCCCACACCACCCCAGGGCAATCTCACCCTTAATTGGCATAACTGGTTTTCCTGCAGATGAGAGGAGGCTAGACGAGGTCCAGACAGCTCCTCGTCACACCCCAGCCTTAGGAGCACGTATTTCTACTCTCCTTTTATCGGATCAAAGTCTTCCATCAAGCTGTCTGGTTCTGTCTTATTCAATTAAATTTTTTAATTCAATTTGACCCATGCATTCATCTTCTTTGAAATCTGAGGGACGACAGCATCCGCTACAAATTGAGAGTAAATGGCTGAATTAGCTTTCAGAGAGGATTCAACAAGACTGCTTCTTCCCAGAGACCAACAGGCTCTTTGGAGGCAGCTGGGGCAGGGAGGAAGGAACTGGGGGAGGGGAGCTCTTCACCTGGGGATCCTTGGAGAGACAGCTTGTCACATGTCCCCTGGAGCCAGAGTGTCTGGGCTCAAATCCAGTGGGACGATGCCAGGCAAATGCTTGAAATCTCATGCCTCAGTTTCCCCATCTGTAAGATGAGAATCACAATAACAGTACCTGCCTCCCAGGACTGATGGATTAAGTGCAGCCACCCGTGTGAAACACAGAGCGCTGCCTGACGCATGGTAAGAGACAGGTAACGGTTAGGCAGCATTGTCACGATGCAGCAAATCCACACACACAACGGTGGAACCGCATTACGCACCCATTTAATTTAGTGCGATTAAACCGTGCAAGCTTGGCCTAGATAGCACCTAGCAAAACAACCCCCAGCCAGGTGCTTTTTCGGTGTTTTGCTAAAGGATCAGCATTCTGTTTCAATGCTGGAGGATAAACTGGCTGGGTGAGGTCGTACAGTAGTATTTACAACCATGCCTTATGGATGATATAAGGGATTTTCAAGGTGAATTTTGGATTAAATATGAGGTTTGCTTGAGTACTGATTTTACCGGTTTTCAACTGAATGTCCTTGTGCTTTTGGACTTTACTATTTGATCCTTGCCCAACCTAATGAGGTAAGCAGGGTGTGTAAACATAATAAGTATGACTGAGAGTTTGGGAGTCTGAGTGCCTGGGTTCAGACCCCAACTCTGCTATGTAACTCTCTGAGATACCGCAGAGAAATTAACCTCCTTTCATTTCCATATTTGTAAATGAGAAAGTTATGCTAATAGTAATTAAAATAAATTATAATAACACTCATCTCACAGGGTTGTTTGAGGATTAGATGTATTAATCAAGTACTTAGAATAGTGCTGGCCCACTGTGCTTAATAAATGTTCATTTAAAGTCATAGTAGTAGTAATAAAATGATGATTAGTGCCAAACCTTGTGTGATGCATTTGGTACCCAGTAGTCCATGAGGTCGCTAAGAGTCAGACATGACTGAGTGACTTCACTTTGACTTTTCACTTTCATGCATTGGAGAAGGAAATGGCAACCCACTCCAGTATTCTTGTTTGGAGAATCCCAGGGATGGGGGAGCCTGGTGGGCTGCTGTCTTTGAGGTTGCACAGAGTCGGACATGACTGAAGCGACTTAGCAGCAGCAGCAGCAGCAGCAGTGCATTTGAACTTGGTAGTGATGCAGTGACCATGGTCCACAGCCACGGAGCCAGCTCTGCAGCCCATGCGAGCCTTTAGCTTCAGCTGACACCCTCTGAGAATGTATTAATCATATAAGCCTGTTCCTTCTAAGGATATATACCAGAACTTCAGTTTATTTAACACCTTCTATTTACAGGGCTTTGTGCCAGATCTCATTTAATCTTTTCCACTGTACTCTGTGAAGCAGGCATTGTCATTAGTACCACTTCCATAGAGAGAAATTGAAGCACAGAGGCTTGTGTCTTATCTAGTTCTGAAGTCCTGTGTCCATCCTGAGTTTGTTGGCTATAACTGCTGAATGAAAGATGACTTTGGCTTCTGGGACTAACATATAGTCTGTTTTATCCAGCGTGGGACACGGAGGGGAAGAGCTGAGTGGGGTTTTGAGGGGAAAACACTTAGGAGAGCCCTGGAGAGGCTGGCTGGGGAGGCTGTGGGTTCCGTCTCACAGCCCGTAAGTGCTGGTGGGCAACTGTCTGAAGAAACTCAACCAGACAGCGATTTGTGAAGCTCACCCTAAGGTGTCTGATCAAGAGTGAGGCCAGCTTGAGGACATTTGGGGTGTCTCTCACATCCAGAGATGTTTGGCTTCTTGGAGGACTGGGGGGCAGGGTGTGTGTGTGTGTGTGTGCAGAGAAAGATCTTGGATGGTCCCAAAGGAGTTTGCTTATGACCTTGACATGACATTCACTTTTGCCTTGGGAAGAGATCACTTGCAAAGCATTCGTAGGGCTTATATCTCATTCTGTGTGTGAAGATATGAAAAAGGCAGGACATAAACTGGATTTAAATCTGGCTCAGTAACCTTGAGTGATCTTGAGGTCACTGGTGGTCTTCTTGAAGGGCTACTTTAGAGCATGTAGTGGGACTGCAGGGGGCTGAGGAGTGGATGAGAAGAGAGAAAAAGGAAAATGTAGATTGCAAAGGGGCCAAGTACCTTGTGGTTTTAATTTGCCATTCCCTAGTCACTGATGAAGCGTAGCCTCTTCTTCATGATTGATAAGACATTTGGATATTCCAGACATTGCAGTTTAAATGTGGGGTGAAGGGAGAGCCTCACCAGGAGCTGACACCTGGGTACAGATATGAAAGACACAAGGGAGAGGGTTCAGGAGTGAGGGGGGTGGTCAGGGTCCGGGCATGCAGAGGCTTCTGTCCTACATGGGAGGAGGAGGTGGGCACAAGATGTGCATCAACTTCTTCAATCGTTCCAAACAATGGGCCAAGAGGAGCATGCAGGTCAGAGACGTTAAGTGACTTGTGCCTGAAGTCATACAGCTGGCAGGTGACAGCTGGATGTGAACCCAGAGCCATCCTCACGGAGCCTCAGCTCTACTTCATGGAGTGTCAGGGAGACCACCCAGTCTCCTTCAGAGCAACCCACTTCCGCCAAGTTAGCTCTCACAAATCTACTTCACTCTGAGGTCTGGGGAGCTCTGAGTTCTAAGTACAGTGACTGCGTGAGCCCAAAGGACTCTTTGTGCCAATAAATTGATTTCTTTATGTCCTCATGCTGCTGGATTACAAGAAATGAGCCCAGCCTGCTGCTGCCCCGGGAGTCCCTCGGGAGGTTTTTGGAAGCCCCTGTTTCCATGGCAACCCAGGCCACCTCTGGAAGTGCCTGGTCCTGCTCTCGCTCCTGTCTGTCTGGACCCAGCTGGCTGTTTGGACCCTAGCCAGCCTTCCTGGCAGGAGTAGTAGACAGAGTGTAGCAAGAGAATTCAGGGGTTCCCTGTGACAAGGCTTCATCCAGTGCCTGCTCACTCCTCTACTTAAAACCCTGCAGTGCTCCCATCTCACCCACAAGACTTCTTGGTCCAGCCTCCCTTTGCCTCCTTGGCGTTATCACTTGTCACCTTCTCTGCGCTTCAGTCCAGGCACTCTTGTGGTCCTCAATACTCTAGTCCTACTTCCACCTCAGGGCTTTTGCGCTTCCTGTTCTCTCTGCTTAGAAGGCTCTGTGCCCAGATTCTAGCCAGCCTTATGCCTTGGAAAGCAAAGAGATCAAACCGATCAGTCCTGAAGGAAATCAACCCTGAATATTCATTGGAAGGGCTGATGCTGAAGCTGAAGCTCCAATACTTTGGCCACCTGATGCAAAGAGCTGACTCATTGGAAAAGACCCCGATGCTGGGAAAGATAGAAGGCAGGAGGAGAAGGGGATGACAGAGGATGAGATGGTTGGATAGAATCACGGACTCAATGGATATGAGTTTGAGCAAACTCTGGGAGATGGCAAAGTACAGGGAAACCCAGAGTGCTGCAGTTCATGGGGCTGCAGAGTCAGACATGACTGAGAGACTGAACAACAAATGCCATCACCTCCTTCTACTCTTTACTGGAAAGCAGCCTTCTCAGCAAAGACTTGACTGATTACTTAACCTTATATCTCTATGTTTCCCATCCCTATTCCTTACTATGTGTGCTAAGTTGCTTCAGTCATGTCTGATTCTTCATGACTCCACTGAACGTTGCCAACTAGGCTCCTCTGTCCATGGGATTCTCCAGACAAGGATATTTCAGTGGGTTGCTGTGCCCTACCCAAGGGGATCTTCCCAACCCAGGGACTGAACCCGCATGTCATAGGTCTCCTGCATTGACAAGTAGGGTTTTTTTTACACCACTAGTGCAACCTGGGAAGCCCATTTCTTACTATATTTCCCCCTGTCTATACTATACCTTATACACTAATTTGGTTTACTTGTTTTTCTTACACCGTCTTGCTCTCTGGGCAGTCAGCCTCTGAAAAGTCCCCCAGTGGTCCCCTCCTTCTAGTACTCATGTCCTTGTATAATCCCCTCCCAGGGAGTAACTTGCTTCTAGCCAATAGATCAGGGCTAGAAGCAAATTACTTTCTTTGCTGACCAAAGTCATGTAGTCATAGCAGTAGTCATGTATGGATGTGAGAACTGAATCATAAAGAAGGCTGAGTGCCAAATTGATGGTTTCAAATTGTGGTGCTGAAGAAGACTCTTGAGAGCCCCTTGGACAGCAAAGAGGTTAAACCAGTCAAACCAAAAGGAAATCAACTCTGAATATTCATTGTAAGGACTGATGCTCAAGCTGAAGCTCCAATGTTTTGGTCACCTGATGCGAAGAGCCAACTCAGTGGAAAAGACCCTGATGTTGGGAAAGATTAATGGCAGGAGGAGAATGGGGAAACAGAGGATGAATTGGTTGGATGGCATCACTGCACAATGGACATGAGTTCGCACAGACTCCGGGAGATAGTGAAGGACAGGGAAGCCTGGCGTGCTCCAGTCCATGGGGTTGCAAAGAGTCAGACATGACTAGTGACTGAACAACAACAACAAGCCAATAGACCAGGACCACAGATCTAATCACAGAATTAGACTGTGACTTCTATCTTGGTAGCCAGCTCTTTCCCTATTGCCTTCTTAGCTGGCATGTTTTGATGAAGCCAGCAGCCATATGGAGGGGCCCAGTGGCAAGGAATTGAGAGAGACCAGCAGCCAACACTCCACAAGGAGCTGAGACCCTCAGTCTAACAGTCTTTCATGGAACTGAATTCTGCCAACAACCATGTGGGGTTGGAATCACATCCTTCCCCAGTCGAGTCTTCAGATGACACCCCAGTCTGGCCAACACCTCAATACAGCTTGTGAGAGACCCTGAGCAGAGGAGCTAGCTAAACTATGTCCAGACTCTTTGACCCACAGAAACTGAAATGTGTGATCCAATCCCAAAGAAAGGCAATGCCAAAGAATGCTCAAAATACCACACAACTGCACTCATCTCACACGCTAGTAAAGTAATGCTCAAAATTCTCCAAGCCAGGCTTCAGAAATATGTGAACCGTGAACTTCCTGATGTTCAAGCTGGTTTTAGGAAAGGCAGAGGAACCAGAGATCAAATTGCCAACATCCGCTGGATCATGGAAAAAGCAAGAGAGTTCCAGAAAAACATCTATTTCTGCTTTATTGACTATGCCAAAGCCTTTGATTGCGTGGATCACAATCAACTGTGGAAAATTCTGAAAGAGATGGGAATACCAGACCACCTGATCTGCCTCTTGAGAAATTTGTATGCAGGTCAGGAAGCAACAGTTAGAACTGGACATAGAACAACAGACTGGTTCCAAATAGGAAAAGGAGTACGTCAAGGCTGTATATCGTCACCCTGTTTATTTAACTTATATGCAGAGTACATCATGAGAAATGCTGGACTGGAAGAAACACAAGCTGGAATCAAGATTGCCGGGAGAAATATAAGTAACCTCAGATATGCAGATGACACCATCCTTATGGCAGAAAGTCAAGAGGAACTAAAAAGCCTCTTGATGAAAGTGAAAGTGGAGAGTGAAAAAGTTGGCTTAAAGCTCAACATTCAGAAAACGAAGATCATGGCATCCAGTCCCACCACATCATGGGAAATAGATGGGGAAACAGTGGAAACAGTGGCTGACTTTATTTTTCTGGGCTCCGAAATCACTACAGATGGTGACTGCAGCCATGAAATTAAAAGATGCTTACTCCTAGTAAGGAAAGTTATGACCAACCTAGATAGCATATTGAAAAGCAGAGACATTCCTTTGCCAACAAAGGTTCGTCTAGTCAAGGCTATGGTTTTTCCTGTGGTCATGTATGGATGTGAGAGTTGGACTGTGAAGAAGGCTGAGCGCCGAAGAATTGATGCTTTTGAACTGTGGTGTTGGAGAAGACTCTTGAGAGTCCCTTGGACTGCAAGGAGATCCAACCAGTCCATTCTGAAGGAGATCAGGCCTGGGATTTCTTTGGAAGGAATGATGCTAAAGCTGAAACTCCAGTACTTTGGCCACCTCATGCGAAGAGTTGACTCATTGGAAAAGACTCTGATGCTGGGAGGGATTGGGGGCAGGAGGAGAAGGGGATGACAGAGGATGAGATGGCTGGATGGCATCACCGACTCGATGGATTTGAGTCTCAGTGAACTCTGGGAGTTGGTGATGGACAGGGAGGCCTGGCATGCTGTGATTCATGGGGTCGCAAAGAGTTGGACAGGACTGAGCGACTGATCTGATCTGATCTGATCTGATGTTTCAAGCTGCTACATTTTATGGTAATTGGTTACATAGCTGCTGCTGCTGCTGCTAAGTCACTTCAGTCGTGTCCGACTCCGTGCGACCCCATAGACGGCAGTCCACCAGGCACCGCCGTCCCTGGGATTCTCCAGGCAAGAACACTGGAGTGGGGTGCCAGTGCCTTCTCCGTGTTACATAGCAACAGATAAGGAATAAACTCCTTTCCTAGGATGTAAGCCCCACATTCTTGTTAAGTTTGCTCCTGACCTTAGTGTCTGAAATTCAATAGATGTGTCTTCTGCTTGACCTTGCATGAGAGAACTGCTCCCCCCAGTACCAGGCCTGGGTCCCTGCCTGGTTGGCCAGCTGCCCCCACAGTGAGCAAAAAGCCTCTAGACACACACTGAAAGCACTTGCTGGGACCTTGTTTTCTAGGGACTGTCTGATCCATCTGGAGAGAGACTTCCAATACATTGCTTGTTTGGAACCTTGGAGAGTGCCCAGGGGAGAGGGTCTGGAGGGGACCAAAGAACATGTTACTTCCTTTAAGAAAACAAATCCCAGACCCCCATTGGAGGGAGGGGCTCTGTGGGGGAAGGATCAGGGTGGCTTCTAGAGGCTGTGGCCACGTGGCTGGATTCAAGGGTGACAATGGTCTCCTTTTAGCCTTTTTTAAAAGCAGTTTTATTGAGGCATCATCTATACACTATAAAGTTTACCCATTTAAAGTGTACCATTCAATGATTTTTAACAAATGTATAGCATTGACACCATTATCAGAGTTCAGTTTTAGATCATTTTTACCATCCCCAAAGATCCTTTACGTGCATTTACAGTTAATCTTCATCATCACCTCCAGCCCCAGCCACCACTGGTGCGTATCCATGGTTTTCTGGACATTTCAGATAAATGAGATCACACAGTTATGTGGTTTTTTGTGTTTTTCACTTAGAACAATGTTTTCAGGATTCATCCACGTGGTAGCGTGTCTTAGTGTTTTGTACCTTTTCATTGTGAGTAGTCTCCCAGTGTGTGTATGTAACTTACCTATTTGTGTCTCTATTCACCACTTGATAGGCACTTACATCACCTCCTCTTCTCGATCATTTATGAATAGCACGGCTGTAATCATTCATGGGAAATCTGTGGGTGTATATCTTCATTTCTTTTGAGTTTCTACTTTGGAGACCCTATTCCTTGTATCCTCAGTAGTGGGGCTGAGATGAGGCTGGACTCTTTAGGAGAGATTTTATGAAAAGGCTCAGGAACCACCATAAAAGCCGAGAGCCACGGCAGGAACTTGCAAACTGACCTTGGTTTCCTTCACTTCAGAATGGCGTTCTCTAACGCGTGGCCTGGCGCTGCTTCCACTCCACCAAGGCATCACACTGTCGTGCTAGCAGTGGGCCTGGCAGTCGCTCTGTCTGGGATTCAGTCCCACCTGTGCGACCCTGGGCTTTGTGCCCAAGTGACTTAAATTTGGTGCCTCTGCTTCCTCGTCTGTGGAATGAGACGCCTTCATGGGCTTGGGTAGAAGGGATGTGATCATGCTCACACAGGGGGCAGGTTTGGCACTCACTTACAGGCCTCTCATTCGTGTTTGCTTCATCTTCTGCCCCAGGACATGGACCTGGAGATGGGGGAGCCTGGACAATGCCAGCTGGCCCACATTCCACTGGATGCTGGGTGTGGACCTGAAAGTGTAGAGAAGCAGGATTCAGATGAGAACTGGAGACCAAAAGGAGGATGGGTCAAGGTCGGGGCAGGAGGCTGGACGGAGCTGGGTCAAAGCCCCATTCCACCTCCTCGGTATTCCTGGGATGATGACCCCCCACCCCAAAGGGTTATTGTGAGACGAAGATGCACAGAAAGCATCCAGCTGGTCAGATGTGGCCAATGATCTGGGATGAATCCTCTGGGCTTTGGAGTGAAACAGACCTGGGTTTGAATCAAGCTCTGTTATTCCCAAGGACAGGGGAGCCTGGTGGGCTGCCGTCTAGGGGGTCACACAGAGTCGGACACAACTGAAGCGACTTAGCAGCAGCTGCTTTCCCTAGCTGTGTGGCCCTTCTGAAGCCCCCCTTTCCTCCCTACATTTTAGTTTCCCCATCTATAATATGGGGAAAAGAGTATACACTTCACAGATTTGATGTAATGTGAGATGTTAGTTTGTCCCCAGCTTACTTGGTCAGCTGGTCACTTTGCTGTTTTTCAAAATGCAACTTCTTGGCTTTACCTCTGAGTCAATAAAATTGCAGTGGGGTCCAAGAATTGTAATGTCAATAAACAAGTTTGGGAAACACCAAGATAAGTATGTAAAGTGCTTAGCTTTCTTTGTACTTATGATCATTTTGTTAATTATAGTGCCATGACACATAGCGTTATTGTAGTTACATTTTTCTTTTGCAAAGAACAGAACCTGGCTGTGGGGGTGTCCATGCAGCCTCTAAGGATAGCACTTCTCCCCCCATCTGCCCTCCCTCCTCACTCCCTTCCTATGTCCTTTCCACGGCAGCCAACTGGTGCAGTTTTCCCTGCACACACCATCCATCAGCTCAGGTCAAGCACTGCTGAAAGGTTCACTCTCAAAGCAAAGTGCTTTCTCTGCTAAACTCATTATTTCTTCCAACAGAGCCAGGAAAGGATAGCATCTTTAAAACCTGCTCAGGCCCAGCCAGCAATGTTTCTCAGCACTCTTTGCTTTTGGAGAACAAAGGCATAATCATTGCCTCCTGGATTAGCCAGATCCAACTGGGGTGCGGGCTGAGAAATAGAAAAGAAACTACTCCAAGTTTTTTAAACTGAGGGAGTTTATATACACAGAGGTGTGGTAACACAGGAGAAGAAAAAGCTTTGGAAGCCAAGTGGAGGACTGTGCTGAAACCCAAAGCAGGAAGGCTGGAAGGATAAAGGGAGGGAGTGGGGTTGGCAGAGCCCAGGGCTGGGGCTTCTAGAAGAAGCTGGAACTGGGGCACACATGTCTTGTAGGGGCTGAAACCTTGGAGAAGGCAGAGATGCTGTCTGAGAGGTTGACTGAATCTGGGGACAGGGACAGGGAAATTTCCTGGCTTTGCTCTTTCTCCTACCATCCAATGTCCTGCTAACCTGCTGGCTGCTGACTGATTCAGGAGCCTGGGAAACACAGCCTGCAGGGGAGGGGGCAGGTGTCTAAAACCAGCCTACCCCTGTTCCCTCAAATGCCCTAGAGCAAGGGCTGGCACTCTATGGCCCAGGGGCCAAATCCAGACTGCAGCATGTCTTTATAAATAAAGTTTTATTGTCACACAGCCACGCCCATATGTCTATACATTGTCTTTGACTGCATTTGTGCTACAACAGCAGAGTTGAACAGGTGTAACATATGGTCTGCAAAGCCTAAAACGTTTACTATCTGGCCCTTGACAGAAAACATTTGCAGATCTCTACTTTAGGGGAATGTACATCTATGGTAAAAATGCCTCCTCAGGGAGGGCGTCTGCTTGGGCCTGGGGACTTGCAGGGGAAGGCAGAGAGAGGATGAATGGGGGTCCTGGAGAATCTCTCCCTCTGTCACTAGCTTTGGCCACAGAAGCTGTGATTTGATTGGAAGAGGTTTGAGTCTTCCAGCTAGATTGAGAGTTCCATGAGGGTAGGGACTCTGGAACCCCAGGATCCATTAGTACTGGTTGAAATCGGTCAATTCTCATCCTTGGAAAGCAGCAAAATGTTCCCATCATGCACCGTCTGGTAATTGTTTATTTTAACTGCAGGAGGCCCTACTTATCCAAAGATAATTTACACGAGGGTCAGCCTGCCCACTCCAGTATTTGTGGGCTTCCCTGGTGGCTCAGCTGGTAAAGAATCTGTCTGCAATGCGGGAGATTGCAGGGAGACCTGGATTCAATCCCTGGGGTGGAAAGATCCCCTGGAGAAGGGAACGGCTAACCACTCCAGTATTCTGACCTGGAGAATTCCATGGACTGTATAGTCGATGGGGTTGCAAGGAGTTGGACATGACTGAGCGACTTTCACTTCACAGCCTGCTGAGAGTCAATCTCCTTTAAAAGGGGACCAAGATTTCATTGTAGACGAAGGGGTAAAAATATGGAAAGATAGATTTATAACATTGGAAAAGTTAAGTTATTTTATATTGGGTTTGATGTATTTAATATAATTTCAGTTTTGCTAATAACTCTGCACTAAATCTTAGGATAAATAAAAAATGAATCACCTTTTTTAGCACATATTTTTCAACCAAAATTAAGTGACAGCATGATGTGACATCCTTCTGTTCATATTTGACTGACAACATGATTACGAAGATTATTATTATTTTATTTTGCAAAGTTTGAGAGCTTCACACAGCTTTTCAAGGCCCTCTCAATCCATTGAAATTCAAATCTAAATTTCAGTGCCCTGGAGCAAGTCTCAATCACCTCATTCTAGTTATAACTTGGACTGACACATGCTAGATACTCTGCAGACATTTCAGAATGGATTCAAATCTAGAGCGAACAGGAGAAGCCATAATTGGCACTAGTTGATGATCTGTTGGAAACCAAGAAGCATGAATACCTTGGTTTGGTTGAAAGTGACAGAAACCCAACTAGAAGTTACCAAGGACAGTAGGGGGTTTTGGCACATGGAATCTAAGCAAGGGTTAAGCAACCACAGGAAGGGCTATGGGCAGCGGGGCCTGATGAATTATTGCAGGCAGGACCACTGTTCTGCTACTTGGTTCCTCTGGAAGTGTTAGCTTCCCTCTCTTGTGATGGATGAGTTTACTCCATGTGGCAGGAAACATGGCAGTCACAGGTGTTGACTTTTTCAAATCATGGTTGTACCAGCTAGAGAGAGGCCACTCTTGGCTTCTGATTGACCCCTCCTTGGGTCAAGTTCCCATCCCACCAACTGATTGTAGCTTGAGGCCAAAGAACTTGGCAGGTCTTGTGGAAATGTTATGGATAGTGTTGGGAAAGGAACAATGAACAGGAGAGAGAGCTCTGGGGAAGATGAAATAACAGATCCCCTCTACAATGGGCGTATCTGCCATGCTCAATGCTGGTCCTCCTACCCAGACTTTGCAGCAAAAATAGTTTCTTGGATTGCTGTGAGGCTCAGACTTCGGCATAGTTGATCCCGAGTGTTGTCTGCTCTACCTGACACTCATTCGCTCATCTTTCAGGCATGTCTCCTCTGTGAAGCTGTCCCAAGCTCTCCACTCTGAAAAGAGTTGTTAGCTTTCTTCTTTGTGAGTTGATGTTTAATTTTACTTATGTGCCTACACATTTAATGTACCTATGTGCCTATGTAGCTGTGAATCCTATGAATATTTGAGGGTGGAGATTATGGGTACCCAGCAATGGGCATGTGCGCAGCATTTGGTAAACATTCAGTGCATTTTTGCTGATTGAAGGGGGGCTTCCAGAGAGTTACCATCACATGAAGACAGCCCCTGGCATTACCATTTGTGCGAGTTTTAGAAAAGGAGGCAGCATAACACAGGGGTTAAAAACCCAAACTTTGGAATCAGTGTGTGAATTCCAGCTCTGGCTGCAAGAACTTGGGAAAGTTACTTCATTTCTTTGAACCTCAGAGGTTAAAACAGGCATGATGATGGTAATAATAGTATCTTCAGGCAACACATATTGGCACATAGTAAGCACTCAACAAATGGCAGATATTATGATTGCCAGGTAGTTAACCTGTCCTCCTTTTTTTCTTTTCTATGAAATAAAGATGCTTCCGAATGGTAAAACTGAGGCAATAAACCAAACAAAAGAATTCTTCAGAGGAAACCTTCCTCATAACTTCACAACTCACTTTTTGGGAATCTTGAATTTCATTGGGGCAACAGTATGTCAGATAGTGGCTTACTTGGATTTCATATTATCCACGTAAATGATGTTGATCTACAAAGCAGTGTTTCCAGGGCAGGCTGGATGCATTCAATTAGAGTGAATGAGCAGCACATGCTCACCAATCAGGCCCTGTGAATGGCAGACCCCAGTTCAAACTTCTAAAGCCAAAGCTTCCCTTGTGAACAATTTATTCTATCTTCCTTACAAGCCCTGTTTGTGATTTCATTACATTTGCAATAGGACTGATGCTTTACGTAGAAATATCATATTCATTCTATTAATCAACGATCATGGGAAAAAAAAATAACCTTTGTTCCCCTTTGGAAGTGAAGGTAGTCACTGAAGTGAGTGTCGACCTACTGGTGGCGAATGCCCAGGTTAGATGGTGTTCCCACTGCCCCCAATCCTTTCCCACCCTGTAACCTTGACCTTTGTGAGGTGTGTGCACAGGTCAGAGGATGGTTGTTACCTGTTTGGCTTGATGCTTGCCTTCCCATGTACTCCTGCTCCCTTTAGCCTCTTCATTTTCAGAAGGGAAGAGGCTTTCCTATGGCTAGATGTGCTGTGCTGTGCTCAGTCATGTCCAACTCTTTGCGACCCTACATACTGAAGTCTGCCAGGCTTCTCTGTCCATGGGATTTTCCTGGCAAGAATACTGGAGTGGGTTGCCATCTCCTCCTCTAAGGGATCTTCCTGACCCAGGGATCGAACCCGCATCTCCTGCATTACAGGTGGATTCTTGAACCATTCTTGAACCATTGAGCCACCCAGCTAGAACTCCTTTAAAGCAGCAGTTCCCAACTTGCCTGATTTGAGAATTAGCTGGCTCTTGCAAAAATGCCAATTCCTAGGCCCTGCCCCAGAGGGCTCTGGTTCAGGAGGTCTGGAGTACGACTGAAAGATGTAAATTTATTCACCATCACGGGTGATTCTGATGATTAGGGGATTTTTTTAAAAATTAATTTTAATCAGAGGATATTGATTTATAATGTCGTATTGGTTTCTGCTATACAACAATGCAAACCAGCCATAAGTATACATGTGTCCCCTCCCTCTTGAACCTCCCTCTCATCCCCCTACACCATTCCACCACTCTAGGTTGTCACAGAGTGCAAAGTTGAGCTCCCCATGTTGTACCGCAACTTCCCATTAGCTATTTGTTTTACACATGGTAATGTATAAGCTTCAATGCTACTCTCTCATTGAGAAACAGTGTTGTAGTTCAATGTTTGTCAAGACTCACCTGGGTACCTCTTCACGTGCAGATGCTGACTCTGCAGATCTGGAATGGTGCCTGAGATCCTGTTTCTTTTTTTTTTTAATTTACTTATTTTAATTGGAGTGTAATTACTTTACAATATTGTGATGGTTTTTGCCATACATCAATATGAATTTGCCTTAGGTATACATGTGTCCTTCCATCCTGAACCCCCCTCTCACCTCCCCCTCTGGCCTATCCCTCTGGGTTGTCACAGAACACCAGCTTTATTTGTCCTGCTTCACGCAGCAAACTTGCACTGGTTATCTCTTTTATGTATGGCAGTGTATATGTTTCAATGCTATTCTCTCAAATCCTCCCTCCCTCTCCTTCTCCCATTGAGTGCAAAAGTCTATTCTTGTTGGCTGTGTCTCCTTCACTGCCTGTATGTAAGATCTCAGTGTCATCTTTCTAGATTCCATCAGTTCAGTTCAGTCGCTCAGTCGTGTCCGACTCTTTGCAACCCCATGAATTGCAGCACGCCAGGCCTCCCTGTCCATCACCAACTCCCGGAGTTCACTCAGACTCATGTCCATCGAGTCAGTGATGCCATCCAGCCATCTCATCCTCTGTCGTCCCCTTCTCTTCCTGCCCCCAATCCCTCCCAGCATCAGAGTCTTTTCCAATGAGTCAACTCTTCGCATGAGGTGGCCAAAGTACTGGAGTTTCAGCTTCAACATCATTCCTTCCAAAGAAATCCCAGGGCTGATCTCCTTCAGAATGGACTGGTTGGATCTCCTTGCAGTCCAAGGGACTCTCAAGAGTCTTCCCCAGTTAATATTTGACTTTCTCGCTTAATTCTAATGTGCTCCCAGTTGTTGCCAATGCTTCTGGCTCACAGACAACACTTACGCAGCTGCAGCTGCTAAACTGCTGGGTCTTTATAATAGTTTGCATAAGAGATTTAAGAAGCTGATGATTTGGATAGATTATTTATTAGGGGTTAGGTAGTTCAGAATCTCCTTAAGGTATATTGTTTTACATAGATGACAATGTCATATTCAAATTTTCTTTAAGCTACCTTCATTATTTAGGGCAATGGACTTCTAAATTGACACATCTCTTAGGGTGTAGGGAGAAAACTTAGACTTCTTCTGGTTATTTTTCATCTCATCCTTAACTCCCCCTTTCCACCATGGATATTTTATAATCATCCCACACTTTCATATAATAAGACATATGTATAATCTATGTAAATGTGTATATATACTGGGGGTATATGCTCAAAAACATTTTAGGTGTGCAGTAAGAAAGGTAGACTCCTTGGCTTTAGATTCTTATAAAGGGAATGAGTTTCAGATGGAGCTGTGGTTTCTAAAATGATGAGGTCTTTGTGTCGGAAAGAAGAGAAGGGACTGAGCAACCAATACTCCTTCCACAGGGCTAACAGGTCATAGCAGTAAAGGTCATTCAAAGGGCAGAAGGTCAAATAGTAGTGTGTTCCCTGGACCTTTATTGTAGGGTGGGGGGGAGGGTCTCTTTCTTTCCTATTCCCTCTTGTCTCTCCACTTCAGTCCCTCCCCTGGAAAAAGTTCACACCCAGGTGGCACAAAGACAGGGCTGGGCAGGATGAGCTGGTAAACATTTCCTGGAGCACAGGAGTAAGAACTCTGGACAGGACCTGTAACTTCATCTCTCCTTGATTTACTGCTGCCCCTCATCCTCACCATCTAATTTCTTGTCTTCTCTCCTTCCTAACTGAGTGGTGCTGAAAGGTTTGACACTCATCAACGTGATGAATATACTCAAAAGAGTGAAAGTGGTGGATTCGGGCCACTGATTTATGTCTCCTTAAAGCCAAGGGTGGAGGCTCAGTGATTGAAATTGCCTAGTAACTCAAAGATAAGGCACCAGGGATTCAGCCAGATGCATCATCATTGCTTTCCAGATCAGTCCCCATTCCCAAGGACACTGTGTTCCAGTAGGTCTTCCAGGGTCCTTGGGGCAAGGTACTAACTTATTAATACTATAGAGACCATAGGAGATTTTATTAGGCCAACAGTGTGTCTTATAGGAGTCAAGTAATGTTCAGGACCAAGCCTGACTCATGGTCCAATGGTGTGCTCTTTTGCATAATGTGATGGGTTTCCAGTATCTGCTGATTACATGTTCACTAGATAAATAGGAGATGTTGATTCTGCTACTTTCAGATGCTCCTGGTAGCTAAATCACCGTCAACAGATCATTTTCAGGACCAAATATTGCTCTAGGGGGTGTATCCAGGGACATGGCATTGAACGAGACAGAAAGGGGACTTCTCCAATGGCTTGCCGGTGAAGAATCTGCCTTCAATGCAAGAGCCACAGGAGACATGGGTTCAATCCCTGAGGAGGAAATGGCAATCCAATCTAGTATTCTTGCCTGAAAAATCCCAGGGACAGAGGAGCCTGGAGGTCTACCGCTCAAAGGTTCACAAAGAGTCGGACACGACTGAGTGACTGAGTGAAACACACAAGACGAAAAGGAACTTGTCCTCTTGGGTTCATCTTGGAGTCAAATAATAAATAATCAAGTAAATAAAGGAGATATTTCCTGATACTGGTAAGGATTATGAAGAAACCAAAGCGTGATAATGGGATCGAGAGTGACAGAAGAAGTGACCGTAGACAAGAAGGTCAGGTCACATTTGAGCTCAGACTGAATGAAGAGATCTGGACAAGAACCTTCCAGGCAGAGAGAACTCACTTGGCCTCATCAAAGAATGGAGAGAGGGGTAGAACGGACACAGAGATGAAAAGCAGGAACTAGTAATAAAGCATTGACATTAAGACTGTTCTTCAGGGTTGGAGATGCTCATGGATTTCCTGACTCTCAGGGACACAGAATGCTTATAGCCTCAGCCATTCAGTGAGATAAGATGGTACACCAGGTGGCAGTGGCTGGATGATTCCTGATGCCGACCATGATGTTCCCTTTTCTCTGGAGAAACCCATATAGTTGGTACTCCCAGCTCGCTCAGAAGCAAGGTCTCATGGATATACAATTCACTTGGGATTCTGAACCCTAAGGGTATGAGATTCCAGCTTTGGCAAAGATTTCCATGCCCCTCTCTTGGGCAGAATCGGAGAAACCCAGGAATTCAAAGGTCTTGTGTTGGTTTAAACCCAGAGTCAGCAAACTCTGGCTTGCTACCTGTTTTATGTAAATAAAATTTAACTGAAGCACAGCCATGACCATACATTTGTATAGCCTATGGCTGCTTTTGTAACACAGCAGCAGAGCTGAGTAGTTGTAACAGAGGCTGTATGGTCTGAAAGGTCAAAGTATTTATTATACAGCCATTTACAAAAGTCCTTGCTGACTGGCTTGAACAATGTACATGTCAGCAGTGATAGCATGGGCCAAAAATCTCACACGTACTACCTGAAGAATTTGGGCTAAGACTTTGGGACTTTTGTATGATCATCAGGGATGGTGGGCTGTGATGCTCAGGAAAGGTGTTCTGATAATGACTGAGGTCAACTTTCCTACCAGTACAGTAGGATGGGGACCCAGAGTTGGGTTTAAGTTGATTTAAGGAAAACAGAGGAATGGAATGATCTGGCATGCTGAAGATTTGCCTCTGCTTTGGTTAAAATGGTATCATATTATAAACCACTTTTCAGTACTTTCCACCACTTTTGAAAATTCCTTGTATCACTGTCTTCCTCATCTCATTCCATTCTCTTTCCACCTTTATCACCCTCAGAGAATGGTCATAACAACAGGAATGCATGGAGGAAGAAGAAAAAAGACGATACTTAGCTTTTGAGTTTCCAAACAGGCTTTTGAAATTCCTGGCGCTTGACAGTAATTTTGAAAGCAAAGGCTTGGTTTAGAAGAGCCAGGGTTTTTTTTTTTTTTTTTTTTTTTTAACAGTTTCAAGAGCCTGAGTTCTAAAGAACTTGAGGTATAAGTTTTATGCCATAATAAAATAATTGGAAAGCGTAGATGAAGAGTCAGTTTTATCAGTATAGAATTGATGAAAAAATCTCTTTGGGAAGAGAGAGAAACAAAGAAAAATAAGAGAAATAGGTGCTGATAAGTATTGAATCAGTTATTTATTGCTGCATAGCAAATCATCCCTAAACTTAGTGGTTTAAAGCAATCATACTCATTTGTTTTGGCCAGTATTCTGCCATTTGGGCTGAGTGTGATGTAGAAAGCGCCTCAGCTGAAATGGCATGGGTGGATGGGGAGTGGAGCGGTGAGGAGGATCCATTTTCAAGATGGTTTATTCATTTGGCTGGCAGGTTGGTGCTGGTTATTGGTGGGGAGCTCAGCTGGGGCAGTGGCCATGGATCTGGTTCCTCTCAAGAGTCCCTTCTTGGGTGGTTTAAACTTTTCATAGAATGGGGTTTGGGTTCCAAGAGCCAAGTGGAACCCAAGTGGTACCAGGTGAAGAAGGTGGAAATGCATAGCATTGAGGTGATCTGATCTTGGGAGTCACATAAGGTCTTGTCTACCCTTATTCTATTGGCTGAGGCAGTCATAGATTTCTGCTTAGGTTCAAGGGAAGGGAATGCAGATCTACTGCTCAGTAGATGGATTGTCAAGATCACACTGTAAGCAGAGATATGGCCTCCCTTTTGGAAAGTCAAACTGTCACAAGTGTTTTAGAGAAGGGACTGTGTCTCCTGCCTCCTCCACACTAAGCCTCAAGGGGGAGGATGTTGAACAAATTCTAGGTAGGTTTAGGGGACCTGAACCTCATCTGTTCAGCCTCATAGAAGCTCCCGTGCAGCCCAGCTTGGAATGGTGGATAAGGGGTGGCTGAGGGTGTTGTCTGAGCAGACTGGTTAGTGGCAGGCTCACTGAGTCCTCAACATCCACAGCCTCTTCCAGGGAGCATAGAACACACTTTCGGTACCCAAGGTCGTCCAAGGTCAGCATGGTTAAGACACTGAGAGCCTTGCAGTGGGAGTAAGGGGGAATGGTCATCAGTGACTGATACCAGACAACATTAAGCCCCAGTGGATGTCAACAAGGAATAACAATGCTGATTAAACACCAGACAAGACAAGGGGCTCCTTTGTGGATACCAAAGGGATAACCAAGGGTCAGATAATTCTCCTACCAATAAGCCTCCCAGAAATTAGATGCAACTGGAAGAAGAAGGCAGAGGGGAACAGATCATGAAATAATCAATGAAACCTTGAATTTGCTGAGTTCTTCCTGAATTGTCCAAGTTTATCCTGAATTGAACAGGATAAGGTTTACTGCAGCCAGATAGAATGCGGACACAGGGAAACAATAAATCCAGTTAGAAGGAAATAAGAAAGATTATATTTTTGCTCACTGGAGCTTGTCACTTTTAAATGTTATACCAGCTATCAGGAGATATACAGTGGCTACAAAAGGCAGTCCAGACCCACACAATTTGAAAGTAGGGATGGGTCAGGGCTTGATGGTGAGTGAGTCAGTTGGGGGTCCTGACAAGTGACTCCAGGAGCACCCAGCATGGTAAAGTGGCCGTCTTTTCCTGAATCTTTGTAGAATGGAGGGGTTGTCTGCAACAGATACAGCTTTAATACTCCTCTTTTTGAAATGTAAGACAGAGTTGCAAAATTGAACAAAAAAAATGACGGACACTTCTGCATCGCTGTCCAATTTGGCCAAGGCTGTATCGGCTGTGCAAGCAAACAAGTACTTGGCATCCCTTGGCAGGTTTTTCCTCGAGTCTCATTAGTTCCCCAAATGGAACAGCTGCTGCCAAAGCAGTTGCTCCACCAGCCCTGTGAGCACTGCCTGCCCGCTCAGCTCTCTCAGCTCTGGAGGAATTAATTTCATCTGTAGCAGAGCTCAGGCACCACGGTGATTTCTACTGGCGGCCAAGGGGCTCAAAACAGCCAAGCTAAACATGGTGGGGAGGTGAGCTCTGTTGTCCCTCCCAATGACCAGCATGCCAGGACCCCATTAGTTACAAGCACCTTCCCTGGTGCTGGGCAGGACTGGGAGGCTGCTGAACAGACATTGCATTCTGAGGGTGGGAGGGGGGCCTATGGAGCAGGAAGAAGTGATCAGAGCTCCTCCCACTTATTTTTTGCTTTTAGGCCGATGTCATACTTTTCCCTGTTCTCAGCCGTCCCTGCAAGTACTTCTTTGTATCTGGTGGCTGTGCATTCTGCTGGCTGGGCTTCTCCAGTTTTAATGTGCAGGCATGTACGTAGGGAACTTGTTAAAAAGGCAGGGCCTGGGCTAGTCTTGGATGTGGCCCCAAACTGCATTTTGGGGGGGAATAATTAAGTATTAATTTTTTATTGTGGTAAAATATACATAACATAAAATTTACAGTTCAGTGGCATTAAGTATCTTCATATTGTTATGCAACCGTTACCACCAGTCATCTCCAGAACTTTTTCCTCTTCCCAAATTGAAACTCTGTACTCATACTGGTGTGGGTAGCCATTCCCTTCTCCAGGGGATCTTCCCAACCCAGGGACTGAACCCAGGTCTCCCACATTGCAAGCAGATTCTTGCATCTGAGCCATCTGAGCCAGCAGGGATGCCCAACACTCATCAGACTACAACTCTTCCCTTCCCCCACCCCCAGCTTTTGGAAACTACCATTCTACTTCCTGTCTCTGTGAACTGACTACTCTAGGAATTTCATATAAATGGAATCACACAGTATTTGTACTTTTGTGTCCAACTGACATTTCACATGGCATAATATTTTAAAGGTTCATTGAGATGGTAGCATGTGTCAAAATTTCATTCCTATTAAAGGCCAAATAATATTCCCTTGTTACCACATTTGTCTGTCCATTTATCTGTGGATGGACTTTTAGGTTCTTCTCATCTTTCTTGGCTCTTATGGATAATGTAGTTATGAACATGGGTAGGCAAACGAGACTGCATTTTAAACAAATCCCTAGGAGGTGCTGTTGCTGCTGGTTCTTGAACCTCCCTTTGAGTAGCCACTGGCTAAGGGCCTAGTTCTTGGATTAAGACCCCCAGGATGAATTGAGAGAGTAGCATTGAAACATATACATTACCATATATAAAATTAGATAGCCAGTGGAAATTTATTGTATGACCCAGGGAGTTCAAATCTGATGCTCTGTGATAACCTAGAGGGCTAGAGTGGGGCGGAAGGCAGGAGGGAGGTTCACGCATGAAGGGACATGCATACACATATGGCTGATTCATGTTGATATATGGCAGAAACCAACACAATCTTGTAAAGCAATTATCCTCCAATTAAAAATAAATAAATTTTCAAAAAGGATATCAATCCTAAAACAAAACAAAACAAAACAAAAACCCTGGATTTATGTCTTACGTTGGCACCTTGGGCAAATAATTTAACTTCACTTGTCTTAGTTTACTCCTTTGTAAAATGGAGATAACAATCGACCCTTTTAGAAAGTTGGAGTGAGTATTAAATGAGATGATACATGTTAATTTTTAGTATGATGCCTGGCATATATTAGGTTGAACCATAAGAGATTGCCATTCTGACAGGTTAGAACTGGTTAGATATCACATATTTCATATGGCTCAACCTAAAAGCAAGCTTTTAGTACGGTTTTAATAACTGTTATTAAATAATATTTATGTGAACTCTCATCTCCAAACTATAGGACTCATCTCCTTACTCATGAAGGCATGAGTTGTCTTCAGAGGGCTCCTGTGGGTAAAAGTCATCATCCCCTGATTTCTCTCTCCACCTCATCTGACCCCAGCCAGCAGTTGCAGCTGCCACCTTGGCCTACCTTTTGCAATGTGCCCTCTTCCTCAAGCCTGCCAAGGAGAGGAAAAGCCTGTGAGTGTCAAGTGATGATTACCGCATTTTTCTGTGTAGAGACTTTTTTTTATTTGTGTATATTTGTCCTTACCTATGTATAGTTTTCCTGTGAAGTGAAAGTTGCTCAGTCATGTCTGAGCGACTATGCAACCCCATGGACTGTAGCCTGCCAGTCTCCTCTGCCCATGGAATTCTCCAGGCCAGAATACTGGAGTGGGTTGCTGTTCCCTTCTGCAGGGGATTTTCCCAACCCAGGGATCGAACCCAGGTCTCCCACATTGCCAGCAGATTTTTTACCATCTGAGCCACTAGGGAAGCCCAAGAATACTGGAGTGGGTAGCCTATTCCTTCTCCAGGGGATCTTCCCGACCCAGAAATCCAACTGGGGTCTCCTGCATTGCAGGCGGATTCTTTACCCACTGAGCTACCTGATTTTACAGGGCTCAGCAGACTTTTGCAGTCAATGGGGCCTTATTTTCTGAGACAGTGTTGTTTTTGCTGACTCATGGCTTTACCTGCATAGCGCAGAATTCCCCTGGGTCTTTCTCTGAGTCTCCCAGCAGTCCTGCAGTCCTGGGCATCTCACATGACCCTGACCAGTCCTCTTGGTTGCCTCTCTGTGTCATCTGGCTTACCTTGGCTGTCTGACAGGGCACAAGAGGAGGGGACATTCACTGTGGCTGCTGAGCTTGTACCTTTAATAATGCCAGCACCTCGCCCCTCAACCCCATCATGGAGGTGTTGCCCATCCTCCCCCGAAAGACAAATCCTTGAGATGCTGAAATAGCACAGCATCTGAGCCCATCCTTGCTGAATCCTGGTCACAATGCAGAGAGAGGCTCTTTCTTGGTGCTTGGGAACATATTTAATTTTGTGGACCTAAAACTGTGCTTGGGTCTCTGTATCTAAGAACCCATTTGAAACTGGCTTCTGTGGCTGCTGCCTCCAGCCCTGACCTCCAAGTGGCCAGGAGGGGACAGACCCCAAACCATCCTCACCATCCTTCCCTGTATCTTTGCCCTTAAGAGCCCAGCATCTCCTTGCTGCCCGCTTCTGCTGTGTCTGAAAATCATAACGGCTAACTTTTACTGAAGGCTGTATTAGAATTTATATATTTTTTCCCTATTATTTGCTTCTCCCACTGGAATCATATTCCTGCCCCACTGATTTTGAGCTTGGCCATGTGACTTGCTTTGACTAATGGCATGTGAGTGGAGGTGATGCTTTAAAGCTGTTGCCTGTTTCTACCAGCTCTCTTGTTCTTTTCCTTCTGCCTGAGGAATGGCTCATCTCAGGGTTTATCTCTTCCCACCATGAGACTGGGAAGTAAGCTTTTGTGGTGGTAAGCCACTGAAATTTGGGGGTTATTTGCTATCTCACAAAGCTGACTAATACAAAGGCTTACCAAGTTCTAGGTACTGTTCTATGCCACCCGCCCTGTGCCCCGCTCCACCCCTCCATCATGTGTGCTCAGTCATATCTGACTCTTTGAGACCCTACGGACTGTAGCCCACCAGGATCCTCCATCCATGGGATTTCCCAGGCAAGGATACTGGAGTGAATTGCCATTCCCTTCTTCAGGGGATCTTCCTGACCCAGGGATCAAACCCATGTCTTCTCTATTGGCAGGCGGACTCTTTACCATCATGTCATCTGGGAAGCCCACTGTTCTACATGTATTTTTAAATTAGTTTAGCTCTCACAATGGCTTTATGAAATACATACCAGTCAGGATAAGGTAGGTTTTGCTACAGTAACAAAACCCCTCAAACACTCAATGGCTCCCCAAGAACTTACTATTTTTTTTCCAGTTAAGAAATTATTTTTGACTCATGCCATGTGTCTGCTAATGTTCAGCAGGGGAAACTGTTCCTTCTAGTTACTGAGGGTCCCAGAATGATGGCGGTTCCAATTTTGGCATGAAGCCATAGTACAGGAAAGAGCATACAGCAAATGGTGCATTGGCTCTTATAGCTTCTGCTTCGAGGCAATATACATCACTGTGCTCACGTTTCATTAGTCAAAGCAAGTCAGATGTTGGATCTTGCATTGAACTCAGGTCTGTCTGACTTCACCACGTATATTCTTAACTAATAAGTCCACTGCCTTGCAAAATGGCTTGTGGTTCTACCAGATAGATTTTCAGACTCTCAGCTTCTCCTTGCCTAAAAATTGCAAGCTGGTGGCCTAAGAGCTGTATTTGACCTCTAGATGTAACTTGTTTGGCTTTCACGGTGTTAAAAACATTCTTAAAGATTAATCGCAGATATTTAAAATTAAGACATTTCATACATGCACACACAGACACACACACAAACCCCTTTTCTGGGTTCCTGGAACACTGAAGATCTGATCACCCTGGGGTCCCATTTGCAAATGTCAACAAGAGATGGGGGCTGAGTTGGCCATCCCCTTTGATGGCGCTTCCTTATCCCCTCCTGTGTTCTGCCCACCAGCCCAATACCCTCATCTGTCACACCTGCAGGTCCTGACAGCATATGAATTTAGACTCTGCCCTAACTCTCCCATACTCAGACAGTTGCTAATCAGAAAACCCTCTAGTGCTCAACCAACAGAGATAGGTGTTGGTGTTGGTGTGTGTGTGTGTGTGTGTGACTTCTTGTCCAAAGAAATGAGCATCAATAAAACTCTAACACAATAATCCAGGGTGGTCCCAACCACCAGGACAAGCAGGTTAGACATGCAGGAGCAGCCTCAGGGACAAATTCAATACATATGAATTTTATATTAGCAAGTTTTTGCCACCAGCTTATTAAACTGGGGTAATAAGTATGGGGCTGAGTACCCACTTAACATACTGCAGCCAGAAGGAGGGTTGATGAGGAACCAGGCAAGGGCCTCACTGGGGGAATCGATACAGGCAATGAGAAGACATTCATCACAGCCGTGAAGAGGCCCAAGAGCACCCCACCCGGCACCGGAGGAGGAGGAGGGGAGGCAGAATACGGAACGCCAAGTGTTCAAGCCAGGCCAATTTACCAGTGGTCCTGGTGAAATTAAGGGGTTCCTAGCCATCACCTTGCTTCCTGTTCCTTCCTATAGGAAAGCTTTTTCTCCTTATCCTAGCACAGGTTTCTGCACACGGTTGTGTAACTGCATAACCGTAGTGGGTACCATTTCCACCATGTCTATGTGGAAGGTATCCCCAGGACTTGTGTGCTATGTACGGTCTACACAGATGCCCATGCAGCCTGGTTCTTGCACCACCAAGTCCTACTCATCCATCCAAGTAGGGTTCAAATATCATGGCCTTTCAGAAACCTCTCCCAACCCCTCCTCTGAACTGCCTCTAATTTGCTGTCTCAATTTTGGTACATGTCCCATTTCTCCAGAGAGTTCTTCCCTGACCATCCCCTGCCCCTCAATCTCAGTGTGTTTTCTCTTGTTATTCTCTCTTACAGCATCATGTTCTTTCCCTTCATGGCATTTATCCCAATTTGTAATTAAATATTTATCTGTGTGATTATTATTTCATGTTCTTTTCTGCAACTGAGCTAAAAGCAGGGGACCAAACCTTGATTTTGTCCACTGCTGTTGTCTCACTCCCAGCACATAGTAGGTGCTCGATATTTAATGACCAAAAGAAAGTGCATACATATCACTTCATTTACTTCTCAGCAGGTGAAGCGAGGCCAGGGACCAGCCTTATTCATGCATAGGTCCCCTGGGTACTTCGCAAAATCCTAGCACATAATCAATGCTCAGTGAGGACCTACTTGAGAAAATAAATCACATGAGCTTCCATAATCAGATTGGATCAGTTTGCTCCAGCCTTCCTTTTGCAAAGCAAACACCTCTTCCTGGACCATCACCATTTCTACTACTCCTCTTTCTCCAACTTTTTGTCTGGAAGATTTGGGTATGTAGTGGACAAAGCTTCCATAGATCAATACCTAACTCAGGGGTTTACAACTTTTGCCTACTGCCTGCTATGTAAATAAAACTTTGCTGGGACCTGGTCAAGGCTGTCTGTTTCCATGCTGTAGATTTTGTGCTGTCATGGTGGAGTGGAATAGCTGCCACGGAGACCATATGACCTGTGGATGTAAAATATCCGTGAACTGAGACTTTACAGAAAGACTTTGGTGATTCCTGCTTTGGCTTAATAGCCTTGAACAAATAGTTTACAACTTTCTGAAACTCAGATTTCTTATTTGTAAAAGGATTTATAATACCCGCTTCGTAAGGTGGTTGTGAAGGTTTACATATGGTAGTTCGATAAATGTTTTTTTTTTTTTTTCCCTCCCTCTCTTTTTTTGTAAAGAGAATTCTGGTCCCTCTTCTGGATTCTTAACAGAACCCCCATTTGTAGTCACTTATTCAACAAACAGTTATTAAGCACCAACTATGTGCTAAGTATTTTGTTTGAGGATTCAGTGGTGAACAAGACACAGTCTCTGGCCTCAGGGATCTCCTGGTCTGTGAGGGGAGAAAATAAACAGGTAGCCCAACCCCAACGTGATAACTGCTAGAGAGCAGACACCCAGGAAAGTGAGAGCAGCTTCTGTGGGCCTAGGAGGCATCCTAGAGGAAGTGATGGTTAAGCTGGAACCTGAAGAAGAGAAGGTGGGTTAGCCAGGGGAAGAGACCTTAAAGAACCAGTCCCGGAATGATCACTATGCTTGTATTTCCATGATGGTGTGATGACTGGGTAATTATACCAATCCTCCTGGAGATGAAGCTATGGACGGAGAGCAGTGAGCCATGAGGCTGGGCAGGGCAGCAGGAATTTGTCTTGAAGACGTCTCTTGCTCTAGGTCCATACCCAGGAATGTGGGTGCTGAGTCCTGGGGTGGCCCCTGGCTGGGTGTGGCTTGGGCTGGTGCTATGGGATGAGGAGTTTGGAGCCCCGACTCCTGGGGGTGGGGTGAGCATGTCTTGCATTTCAAAAAGAGGAGTATTAAAACTGTATCTGTTGCAGACAACCCCTCCATTCTACAAAGATTCAGGAAAAGACATGCGTTTTCCATAAGACTTCAGTGTCACCAATGCAAGAGCCTGCAGTGACAGCTGAAGAATCCTCATGAGGGATGACCAGGTGACTAAGTGCTATTTGGGGTGACTACACCCTCCCCCCAAGCCCACCACCTGGATCCAGCTATGTGTTACCATGGGTAAATCAAGAAAACCTAGACAACTGCATTTTGATATTGACAGCTAACCTTCATTGAGTGTTTACTCTCTGCTAGACACTCTTCTATAAGCTTTCTATTGGTGAGTGTATTTCAGATTTTCACAGGTCAGTCTACCTGTGAGGAATGAACTATTACTATCCCATTTGGCATTTGAGGAAGCTGAGATCCAGAGTATGTAAGAGGCACAGCTGGAGCCAGGATTTGAATCCAGGAGCCCTGACTGGATTCTTTATGAAACGCTAGGTGAGGAGTGGGGATAGGGGAATAGGGGATAGGGAGACTAAACAGCTGGCAAAAGAAAGACTCTAGGCTGCCAAATTTAGACCTCTGATTAAGGGGATGAAAATGAACTTCATAAATGTAAAATGATGATGGATTAAAAAATTTGAAACATTGCTCTTTCAAAAGCTGCCTTGTCCTTTCTTGGATCAAGATGTACCAGGCATTAGGCAAGGATGCCTGTGATATGGTTCTCAAGCTTCAGTGTGCATAAGACCTTTCCCAGGATGTTTGTTTAAAATGCAGAGTCCTGATCTTGTGGTGAGAGCATTTGATTCAAAGACTGGGACAGGGCCCTGGAATATGCATTTTAGCATGCACTGCAGTTTGATTCCACTGTGAGTGAATCCAGGACCACCTTTCAAAAAGCAGTGCAATATAGTAGATCAGGAAAAGTCCAATCCAGCCTCCAAGAGGGTGATTAACAAGGTGAGATTCTGCTTCTGTCTCTGAGCATCAAATCAAGGAAAGAACTCTGCATTTTAGATCAGAAATAATGACCACACCACTTCCCAGCCACATGCATTTCCCTGGGGAAGCCACTTAATCTCTCAGGCTTGGATTCATCAGTTTCTTCATCAGTTAAGTGGGCATAATAATGTGACTGCTAAGTCACTTCAGTCGTGTCCCACTCTGTGCGACCCCAGAGACCGCAGCCCACCAGGCTCCCCCGTCCCTGGGATTCTCCAGGCAAGAACACTGGAGTGGGTTGCCATTTCCTTCTCCAATGCATGAAAGTGAAAAGTGAAAGTGAAGTCGCTCAGTCGTGTCCGACTCTTCGCGACCCCATGGACTGCAGCCTACCAGGCTCCTCCGTCCATGGGATTTTCCAGGCAAGAGTACTGGAGTGGGGAGCCATTGCCTTCTCCGAATAATGTGACAAGGACCAAATTTATTAGCTTCTTAGCTATGTAGTATTGGGAACATCATAGAACCTCTTTGAACCTCAGTTTTCTCATCTGTAAAATGGTAAATAATAATAGTGAAGACATTATGAGGCTGTATAATAAAATTATTTTATTATATAATAAATCATATATTTTATTAAATAATAAAAAATAATTTACAAAAAGACTATTGGGGAAATTAAATGGGAGGGAAGGGGAAATAGGTGATTAAGAGACTGTTGATAAATGTTTCTGCTCTGCTCCCTCCTACCTTTATTGGTCCAGTTAATTGCTTCCTCTGGGTGAATTTATCGCTTTGAAAGGAGGTGCTCATTCACAGTATGCATTTAGGTTGGTTGGTTAAGATGTGGAGTTAGTGAGATCCCAATTGTGGTTTGATCCCTAAGGTGTTGGGGGATTTCGTTGTTTCTGTTCAGAAGTTCCCCTCACACATAGTGGGTTTCCTCATTCCGGCCAGCAGCCCCTGCCAACCTGAAAAGCTGGCAGATGAGGGTAGACAAGGGAGTCCAGGCAAGGGAGGAGGTCATCCATCACCAGTACTGGCCAACCCCCTTCATAGGACACAGGTTTCTCTCAGCAGCAATCAGCAGTGCATCCTTAAATGGGAAGACAGTTCCTTATCATGAGTTTATTAATGGAAGGTTTAGCAGGGCTGGAAGAGCTCACTGGGCATTCTGGAAGGCCAGTCAGATCAGGCTGGCAAGTGGCCCCAGCCATCCCTCTGGGTCCCTGGGGAACTTTGGAAGCAGCCCTGGGCCCGTTGCCTAGTCTCTCAGGAGGATCTTCATCTATCTGGGCAGGGGGAGTCTGGGACAGTATCCTGGTCTTCAGGAAAAAACTGACAGAGGAAAACTTGTGTGTGGAGAAAATGTCAGTGGAAGGGGTGATCCAGAGTATGCCATGCGCTCCATGCAGCCTGCCTTGATACCATCCCCACCTTCAGGGGACACAGACTACTTCAGGGGGCCTGTTCTGTTTCACTGTACCTAACTGACTATTCATGGGGATGGTTGGTTACATGATACTTGAAATACTATCCTTGAAAAAAATAGAAAATTATAGATAGGTCTCAGGACCACTTTGTCCTCCATTCTCAATCCAGTACCCTTCTGAGGCAGTCATTGTTTTTACTCTTGTGTATATCTTTCCAGATGTATAATAGTAATAATAATTATTATTGCGTTAGTATTGATACTAGCAAACATCCATTGAACACTGACTATGTACCAGTCTTATATTAGCTCACTTAATCTTCACAACAACTCCATTTTACAGATGAGGAAACTGAGGCTCCAAGGATCTCAGAAATGTTCCCAAGGTTGTACAACCAATAAATGGGATAATTAGGTGAGTCCTGGAAGCATGAGTCTAGAATCTTGCCCTTTGCCATTGTGTTACACTGTCTTCTACATACATATTTATATGTTTGTTGAAGATAAATGCTGTGTGTGTGTCCATGTGAATGTGTGGGCAGAGTGGATTATTTTTAAATCATAAGTGGTATCATCCCCAAGTTCAACTAGCAATGTGTCTTGGAATTTTTGCCATGTCAGTAGAAATAGACTTACCTCATTATCTTTGATGTCTGTTAAGCACTTCATGGATTGCAAAAATATAATCATGGATTTTTTTTTAAATTACCCTGCTGATAGAATACATTTAGGCTTTTCCTTTTCTTCTTTATTTTAATTTAAATTTTATCTTTATGATATAATTTAAAATTTACATATTTAAAGACAGGATTTACATTTCGACAAAGGACGCATGTTGACCATGCGTTCTTTCTTGGGTCTGCGTATCTTGCCTCATGTAGAAGCACATCTGATCTGTACTAGATCAGGATGCAGACCATGACCTAGTTGTTTCTGTGTCCCCATGCTAGAGCTGTGCCTGGTGTGTAGTAGGGGCTTCGTGACTTGATGAATCAATGACTGAATGATGTATTAGTTCTATTGTCGCTTAATAAGCTACCATGACACTTAGCGACTTAGAAGAGCATATGCTTATCATCACACAGTTCTGATGGATCAGGAATTCAAGCAGAGCTCAGGTCTTGGGTCTCAGGGACTCTCCTGGCTTGTAATCATGGTGTCAATGGGGGCTCACAGGTCTCAAGTCTCAACTGGTGAAGCATCTGCTTTCAAACTTGTGTTGCTGTTGGTAGAATTAAATTCCTTATGACTGTTGGAAAGAGAGCTTCAGTTCCTCTCGTCTATTGACAAATAGGCCTCTCCAACATGGCCATTTGCCTGATCAAAGTGTGCAAGCTGAGAGGATAACAGAGTCTTCTGGCAAAACAGGAGCTACAATCTTCTGTAATCTAATCACAGGAGTGACTTTCCCATCACTTTTGTTGTGTTCTATCGATCAGAAGCAAGTCACAGTCCTATCTACACGCAAAGGGAGTTTACATATGGGATGAATACCAGGAAGTGTGAATCACTCAGAGAGGTTAAGTGCTTAAAATCACACAGCCAGCAAGAGGAAGAGCCAGGATTTGAATCTAGGAATTATCCTGAGTTTAAGCATTAAAACAGGCCATTAGGACCTAAGGTTTGCTTGACATATTCTCAAATACAAGGGGCTGTGATGGCAGTGTTACAAAGAAGCACCCTGGTGTGGTGGAAAGAGAAGAGGATGTTAGCAGCAAGAGAGCTAAGTTTGAATCCTAGCCATGCAACTTTTGCTCTATGACTCTAGGCCCTGCCTCCAGTAACAGTTACTGAGTCTCAGTTTTCTAATCTGCAAATGGGTTTGTCATGAAGGTTAAACATGATAATAAATGGATGTAAAGTCCTGTTCAGAATGCTCAGCAAGAAGTCTGCACCCCATGGATGCAGCTGCTATTTGCATGGAAGCTGGCTGGGCAATGGCATTGTTTATAAACCTATATTACACATTTTTGAGAGGTTCTTCAAAACCCAGTTATTAACTGTTAATGGTCTCAGTCTGGGGCACTCCTTCTGAGGTGTCATTTCTGATGGCTGTTTTCTGTTTGTTGATTTTGCACACACAAACCCACTTGATTAAGAACTGATGAAAAAAATAGTAATTCAAGCAAATGAAAGGATGTTCCATGAGAGGAAATCTTGACAACCGTGAAATTAGTGCATGAGTATGGTTGCCATGGTTAATCATGACTGAATAACTGGCTTCAGTGGGAAACTGCCACATTAGACAATGAATATCAAGAGAACTTACCCACTGGGCTCTGAGGACAACACCCAGAGTGTGCACACTGGGTGGGGCGCTTAGGCAGATGGTCACCCCTTGTACGATGGGTTTCAGACCAACTGAGAAGTTAATAGACATAGGAGTGAGACAGGGGTCAAAATATCAAACTTGTTGCTGGCTCCTCTAGATTGAAGAATATAGCTTGGCCTTGTGACTCTAATCAATTTTCTTAATACTCCTCCTCTGGTCTAGAACTTGAAACCTTCTTGAAGGGAGGGCTGGGAATGAAGCGAGGGCAGGGTGGTGTGTAAAGAAAGTGTAGGGGGATGATGAAAGGATAAGAGTAGGGGAAAGGGAGGCAAAGAGAAGAGGAGAGAGGAGGAAGTGGAGGAGGAGGGAGATATTAAATGTCAAAAGGTAACAGTGGGCCAGTGGAGCTCAGATGCTTGTCAACTAACCAGTGATCCGCCTCTCAGGAGGAGGAGTCAGTGAGAGGCAGAAGGGAAGGTACAGTCTTATTCACCCAGTGACGGTACAACTACTTTATGAATCAGTCTAGACACTTCGTGAAGGAGGTGCTAGTTCCCCTCTTTCATCAGAGAATGATCGTTGTAATTATACCAAATATTTACTGAGTTTATACTATGTGTCAGGCATCCCACCAAGTCTTTTAAATGAATTATCTCTTTTAGTCCTCACAGGAATCCTTTGAAAGGGAGAATAAAATTAGACCCATTTTATAAGTGAGGGTGTCCCTGGGATTGTGACATCTTGTCAACTAGCCAAGGTCCCACAGCGAGTAAAGGTCAGACTGAGCACCAAATCCAGGTCTATCTGCTCTGAAATCTGTGTTTTTAAAATGGCAGTTTCTAGAAAGATGATCCATGTGCTTCCTGACTCAGAATCATCAGGATGTGTTTAAAATGTGCCGATTTCCAGCCTGCCTGACTCAGGAGGTCTTGAGGACTAGCACAGGGATGTGCACTTTAAGCAAGGACACTTGGTGATTCTAATGCACACCAAAATTTGACTATGATTGCACTGGAAGGATGGATTTCCAATTCAGCTTTTGCTAATTTACCTTTGGGACAAGAAAATGGGTACTTGTTTGCAAAGAGGATCTTTCCTTACTGATGTTTACTAATTTATTGAATCTGGCAGCTCACTGGGAGCTGGATAAGCTCAGCCTCCCTCCTGTTAGATATCTGAACTCCTGCAAAGGTCTCAATGTCACTTCTCATATATCTTTTCTTTACAATATTCAATATAGAGGTTTGTTTCCTTTTGCATAGTGGTGATCTTTATACCAACAGAGGATAAGAAAAGCGGCACTGCCTTCTGAAAAGCTGACCCTCCCCTACTTTTGCTTTTCAATACATGACTATTTACATAGACCGGCATAGTTGAATACATTCATTTGCGTAGATTTGCATTCACTGGGGATGTGCTTGCATTCTTTTTATTCATTTGAATCTATGCTTGAGTGTGTTCTGTATATCACAACTTCCTAGCCTCCCACTGGACCTAATTTAACTCTGATTTCAATGGTTTTACTTACTTTTTTTCAGTTAAAATCGTTTTCCCCATGGTGGATAGTTAGCTTTGGGAATCTAACTTGATAACTGGGACAGATGCAGTTTCTTTTATTGGCCAATGGGAGACAGTGTAGAGCAGTGATGAACAGCATGGATTCTGCAGTTAAATCTGGGTCCAAATCCTGCTTTATACAGTTGCTAGCTATATAACATTGAGTAGGTCACTTGACTTCCCCAAAGCTTTGTTTTCTCAGTGATATTAGGGAATAATAATAGTACTTACCTAATAATGCTGTGGGGATTAAATGCATATAAAGCATTTGCCTGGCGCATGGTTCATACTACCTGGCACATGACTTAAAAAATGGGAGCTCCTGAAAAGTATGATTTAACCTGGCTGGATACCCATCTCATTTCCTCTTCCTGGGAATATAGGAAGAAGGTGTTCCAGCCTCTATACAAGGAGATTGGGGCCATATGCCTGGATTCTGTCCAGTGGAACTGGATTAAAGTGATATGACCCTCTTCTCGTTGCTGTTGCTCAGTCGCTCTGTTGTGTCTGACTCTTTGCGACCCCATGGACTGCAGCACGCCGGGCTTCCCTGTCTTTCACTATCTCCCGGAGTTTGCTCAAACTCAAGTCCATTGAGTTGATGATGCCATCCAACCATCTCATCCTCTGTTGCCCGTTTCCTCCTACCCTCAATCTTTCCCAGCAACAGGGTCTTTTCCAGTGAGTCAGCTCTTCACATCAGGTGGCTGAAATATTGGAGCTTCAGTTTCAGCATCATTCCTTCCAATGAATATTCAGGACTGATTTCCTGTAGAATTGACTGGTTTGATCTCCTTGCTTTCCAAGGTACTCTCAAGCGTCTTCTCCAGCACTGCAGTTAGAAAGCATCAATTCTTTGGTGTTCAACCTTCTTTATGGTCCAACTCTCACATCTGTACATGAGTACTGGAAAAACCATAGCTTTGACTATTTGGATCTTTGTCAGCAAAGTGATGTCTCTGCTTTTTAATATGCTGTCTAGGTTTGTCATAGCTTTTCTTCCAAGGAGCAAGCGTCTCTTAATTTCATGGCTGCAGTCACCATCCAGAGTGATTTTGGAGCCACCAGAAATAAAGTCTGTCACTGTTTCTATTGTTTCCCCTTCTATTTGCTATGAAGTGATGGGACCGGATGCCATGATCTTAGTTTTTTGTATGTTGAGTTTTAAGCCAACTTTTTCACTCTCATCTTTCACATTCATTAAGAGGCTCTTTAGTTCCTTTTTGCTTTCTGCCATTAGGGTGGTGTCATCTGCATATCTGAGGTTATTGACATTTCTCCAGATAATCTTGATTCCAGCTTGAGCATCATCCAGCCCGGCATTTTGCATGATGTACTCTGCATAGAAGTTAAATAAGCAGGGTGACAATATACAGCCTTGACGTACTCCTTTCCCAATTTTGAACTAGTTTGTTGTTCCATGTCTGGTTCTGTTGTTTCTTGACCTGCAGACAGGGTTTCTCAGGAGGCAGGTAATCTGGTCTGGTGTTCCCATCTTTTTAAGAGTTTTCCAGAGTTTGTTGTAATCCATACAGTCAAAGGTTTTAGTGTAGTCAATGAAAGAGATGTTTTTCTGGCATCCTCTTGCTTTTTCTCTGATCCAGCAGATGCTGGCAATTTGATCTCTGGTTCTTCTGCCTTTTCTTAATCCAGCTTCTACATCTGGAAATTCTCAGTTCATGTACTATTGAAGGAATTTGAGCATTACCTTGCTAGCATGTGAAATGAGTAAAATTGTGTGGTAGTTTGAACATTCTTTGGCATTGCTCTTCCTTGGGATTGAAATAAAAACTGACCTTTTCCAGTCCTGTGGCCACTGCTGGGTTTTCCAAATTTGCTGACATATCGAATGCAGCCCTTTAACAGCATCACCGTTTAGGATTTGAAATAGCTCAGCTGGAATTCCATCACCTCCACTAGCTTTGTTCATCATGATGCTTCCGAAGGCCCACTTGGCTTCGCACTCCAGGATGTCTGTCTCTAGGTGAATGATCACACTATCGTGGTTATCTGGGTCACTAACACCTTTTTCGTACAGTTCTTCTGCATATACTTGTCACCTCTTCTTAGTATTTTTTGCTTCTGTTAGGTCTATACCATTTCTGTCCTTTATTGTGCCCATCTTTGCATGAAATATTCCCTTGGTATCTCTAATTTTCTCAAAAAGATCTCTAGTCTTTCGCATTCTATTAATTTCCTCTATTTCTTTGCATTGTTCACTTAGGAAGGCTTTTTTCTCTCTCCTTGCTCTTCTTTGGAACTCTGAATTCATATGGGCTTGGCCACAAACTCCCCTATAAATTGTTCATGATCTCTCTTTGACTTTTGTAGTGACTATTCAGGTCACATTTTGAAGTTTATACACTATACCATGCAATGAACGATGACCTGTGAAAAGGAGCTTTCCAGGAGAGCTTCTCAACCTTCATTGGACTGTGATGTGTATAAGACATGAACCTTTGTTTGTTAAGGCACTGGGATTTTGGAGATATTTGTTACAGCAGCTATTGTCAACTACCCTGACTGATACAGCCAGGTATTCTCTGTCCCCCAGGAGGATGAGGGCAGGAGAAAGAGGGACCAAGTAAGCAGGAATTATGGTGTCTAGGAGAAGATGTGGCCTTTGGGTCAGACATGGTTACTGGCTGCATATCCAGTATATACAACAGTATACACAAAAATCAGCTTTGAATTTATAAAAGATTGTTTTCTCAAATGTACAAGACTATGTCTAAAACTTAACTTTCAGGGTTAATTTGAGAATTAGGAATAATGTATGTGAAAGCCTAACATAGGGTAGATGCTCAATAAGTGGTGTTATTGTAGTTATTTTTCAACAGCCTTAAACCTTTTGCCCAAGTGTTAGCAGTTCTGATGTCCTAGGGTTAGGATGTGCCAGGGAGTGAAGGGTTGGCCAAGCTGCTGGCATCTAGCTAGTGCCACAGTAGAACATTCTACTTTTGATGGGCCGGAGCCAGGGGGGTGGGTCCACACTGGAATCCCTTAGGACAAACCAACAGGCAAATCCAGAGACTAATATGTATGATCTATAGACTGCCCTTTTGTATAGTCCTGGGGTACTGTTAAAAAATGACTATCCATGGGCCCAACCCCAGTCAACTAAATCAGACTCTAGAGTTGTGCGTCCCATTAGCTATATTTTTAGTGAGATCCCCCAAGTGGTTTTGAATACCCTAAAGTTAGCATCACTGATATAGGACAGTCACTAATCAGAGACTGTCTAAGATAAGACTAGAAGGACAGTTGGTTAACAGTAGTAATGGTTGCCATTTCTTGTCAACCATGAAAGTAAGTGCACCTTATAGGTGTCCCCCACTATTCAAACCTATTTATTCCCTTACTTTCCATAGTGAGAATTCTGCTAGAGAAAGTTGCCTACATTAACTCATTCAGTCACCACTCAGCAAGAGCTCTATATTAGTTTCCTGGGGTTGCCAACAAATGACCACAAAGTGGTGGCTTAAAACAACAGAAACTTATTCTCTCAAAGTCTTGGAGATCAGAAGTCTGAAATCAAGGTATTGTCAGGGCCCTGCTCCCTCCAAACACTCCAGGGAAAAATCCTTCCTTGCCTCTCTTAGCTTCAGGTAGTTGCCAGCAACCCTTGATACTTCTTGACTTGTGGCAGCATAACTCCAATCTCTGTCTCTGCCTTCACGTGGCCATCTTCCTTCTGTCTGTCTGTGTCTTTGTGTCTATATGCCCCTCTTCTCATAAGGACACCAATAGTATTAGACTTAGGACCCAACTCAATTCAGTAGAATTTCATCTTAGCTTGATTACATCTGCAAAGACTGTTTCCAATCAGGAGATTAAGGAGAATAGTATTCAACCCAATATAGACTATTATTAACCCACTTTACATAGTAGGCTCAGAGAGATCACTCAGCTTGTAGATAGGGGTGCGTGCATCCATGCTCAGTCTCTCCAGTCCTATCCGGCTCTTTGCAACCCTATGAATGGTAGCCCACTAGGCTCCTCTGTCCATGAGATTTCCCAGGCAAGAATACTGGAGTGGGTTGCCATGCCCTCCTCCAGGGGATCTTCCCGACCCAGGGGCTGAACCTGTGTCTTTTATGTCTCATGCATTGGCATGTGGGTTCTTTACCACTAGTGCCACCTGGGAAGCCCGTAGGTAGGAGTACTGGGGTTCAAACCAAGGCGGGCTCAGTCTAGAGCTCATATTCTCTGCTGCCTTTCTGGGATACAGAAAGAGACCTCAAGGATATTGTTCTGAATATCCTTGAGGTATCCTTGTCTGAATATGTGTCAGTGGCTATGTGCTTGGTGGGCAGATTGAACTGGTTTGAAAGTAGCCACTGAGCATGTGACTCATAGCGAAGAACAGGCTGTGGCAAGCTGGGGTGACTGGACTTAGCTAATGACCTCTTTTTCAGCTCAGCCCTGTTGTTTCACTTTTCTATTGGTATTAAGTCCAAACTTAGTGGCTTAAAGCAATAACAATTTCTTATTTCTCATGATTCTGTGAACTGACTAGGCAAAGCTGTTTACATAGTGTTGATTGGGTCACTCATGCTGGGGTGTTCAGTTGGGAGCTCTTTTGTACCTGGACTCTCTCGGCACATTTCTCACCTTTTAGGCCCTCTCCATGTGGAGGACAGCCTGGACTTCCTTACAGCATGGTGGCTAGGTTCCAAGAGGAGTGTTCCAAGAAGGTAAGCCCATTGTTTAAATGCTTATTAAACCTCCTTGCATTGCACTTGCTTTGGTCTCATTGGTCAATTTCAGAGCCAAGGATATAGACCAAAAGGCACTGGTGGCCGCAATGGAATAGTTTATGAGCCCTGCATTTCGGGGTGAGTCGGCAGCTGCTACATGCTTCCCTAAGGCCAGATAACCAGTCAGTCTCTTGGCCAAAGTCCTTCTCACTGACTGGTCAGCTTTCTGTGTTTGGAGACCTACCAATTAATTCGTGTATAGTATTTGAACTATTATTCAAACTCAAGCAATCCCAGAAGGCCAAGTTCCTGTCTGATGTGGGCACGATCCACCACTTTGGCCTTGTTTACTTCTAATGCCAGAGACAGACTTGCCTCTGGCCTTGATGCAATTGAGGACTGATGACTTCTTTTCTTCTGGTAGCTTTTCCCCCTGCTGCACAAGTGATATGGATTAATCATAACCCACATAGACAAACAAAAGGAACAGAATTAAAATCACCTGTAGGGGCATACGCTGTACCCACCCCTCAGATTCTCCTAAAGAAGCATGTGTTGCCCAGATGCTGGGTCTGGGGTGGCCAGCCTTCCAGTACCATCCAGTGACTGATGAATGCAGAGGCATAAAGGTCTCAGCCCAACTTGGAACCCTCTGAAGGACTGACTGTTCTAGATCTATAGCTCCCTGTAGCGAAGTCCAAGCTCTCCCTCTGCCTGCTTCCCGCTTCCTCTTTCTCCCAAAGGTGTTGGTCCTAAGAGTCCTTCTCAATAAGCATGCTTTGTGGTAAACTCCATTTCAGAGGCTGCTTCCTGGGGAACCCACAGCAACATTGCCCTTCATCAATCACAGTCTCAGGAGATAACCACTCTGACCATTCTGGCCATATCAATGTGATGTTTTAAAACTCTCCATCTTTCATGTGTATAGTTTTGCTTTGTTTTTATAAAACCAGGGTTACAAATGCTTCTGTTTGATACAGGGCTGTATGATGGTTAAGAATGTATACCCTAAAGACCAATGGCTTGGGTTCTAATTCCAGCTCTGCCATGGCCTGGGCTTGTCATCTTGGACACATTATATAATCTCTCTGAGCCTTAGTCTCCTCATCTGTAAAATGGTAGATAATAGTGTACCCTGTTTCTAAGGTTGTTTTGAGGAATCAATGAGTTAATATATGTAAAGTGCTTAGAACTATAGAATAGAGTAATTCATCAGTACACGTTAGTTGCTACTATGATTTTCATAACTGGGTTTTTTCAATATATTGTATCATTTTCCATGGCACCTAATATTTTTCTCTATCGTTGTTGTTAATGGCTTCATGACACTCTGTTGTAAGAGTGTATCATGGTTTATTGCACTGATCATCTATCATGCAAGGACATTCTTGGTGTACAGATCAGCATATGCAAAGGCCAGGAGGCTAAAGAGCATGTGGATCTGAAACTGATTCAGTGTGGGGGAAATTGACGGAGGAGAGCAGAATCAGACACTGTAAGCCTTGGCTGAGGTTTGGGCTTTACCCTGTGGTTGGTGGTCCTAGTGGACAATGCCTCTGTCTGATAGAGCTGCAGACAGTAGACTATTGGGTCTAGGACAGATTTTATCAGAAAGAAGAGTCTTCTTGGGAACACATTAGGGTCAGCCTGGTCTTGATTCTTCATGCTTTTATTCTGGAGACAGAAGGCAGGGCAAGAGGATGATGTGCTGTTTGCCCAGGTGCCTCCGGAGAAGCAGTTTTTGTCTGACCCTTTCATAAAACCCTCACATCCTGAGCGGTCAGGATGCTGCAAACTCCCTTATTTGGAGCATACAATAGACCCCTCAAATTGGATTCCTGGAGCAGGCAAACAAACCATCAGCTCATTGTTAGCTATTGTGGGCAGAGTCAATTCACTTGTGGTGAGGAATCATTAGCAAGGGCGAGGAACTCAAGTGCTGGGCCAGAGGGAAGTGAGCTCATGGGGAGGAGACCTTGCTTGCTCCTTCTTCACTTTTAAAAACCAATAAGCAAACAACATCCACTAACTCCTTCTTGGAAGAAAGAAAAGAGGTTCTTGGTGGAGACTGTTTTGGATTTTGAATTTGATGAAACCTTTATACCTTGGAGCAGGCTAGGCTGTGGGAGCAGGAGAGTGTCACCACATATGGTTGTGTAGGTTGGGCACTGAAAAACTCATTCACATTATAACTGATGGAGTTGACAGCCCCTAGGGCTGTGCAGTGTTCAACTGGAGTGGTTTCCTGCAGCAGCCCTTATGTAGGTGCCCAGGAGATGGCTGAATCCTCAACTAATTACTTCCGGGGCTGGGAAGGAAGCAAGCACTGGCCTTCTGATTCCTGAAAGGAGAGAAAATAGAATTTCTCAAGTGTTTTTCAAGGGAGGGAATATATGATTGGAGATCCTCTTCCCTAATAGTTATTAAGCTGGCCAACTTAAAAAAAAAATGTATATTTTTATATTTGAATATGCAACATTTCCACATGGTTCAAAATTCAAAAGGCTTGAAAAGGTTTTCAATGACAAGCCTCCCTTCTATTGTGTCCTCTAGATGTTACCTATCATGGGCTGAGGGTATAAGCATTACAAAAAGCCAAACTGTTGACAGTAGGTATTTGTAGCAAAACAAGGGCATATTTGCAGGACAGCAGGCAAGAAGAATGGACAGCTCATGCTCCCCAGGCAAACTCCTTTCAGGCAGGAGTTTTTAAAGACTGTTAGGGGAGAGGGCTGTAGGCTGGTCATCAGCTGTTAACATTCTTCTGATTGGCTGGTGGTGAGGTAATACGGTGATGTTTCAGGAATCTCAGCCTCCAGGCAGGTTAATTATAAAGGCAAGGAAACTTGGTTTTAAGGGGCCTCGGTTTCATAGACACTGAGGCCCATATGTGTCTCAGTGAGACCTCGAGATCCTTCGAGGCAGCTGACAGTGCTGGCTTGCCTTTCTCCTTGGCCAACTCTTGATCTTATGTCAAGACTCCAAAAAACTTTCTCAGCCCACCTTATCCCTGCATCCAATCATCATTCTTGGTAGATAGAATTTGTCATTCATTTAACAGCTATCTGACAGCCATCCAGCCTCCCTCTTTCTTTTCTTTCCCTCTTTCCTCTGCACCAGCTTTTTTTTTTTTTTTTTTTTTTTTGATCCCAGGGGACAGGATTGAGTTTTTCATCCTCTTTTTCCTGGAGATTTCATGGATGTGGGAATGTGATTCACATTACACTCCATTCTGCAGAAACCCAAATATATTCTGCCTTAAACATCTGTAGTTTTGCCCATCAAGTTTTCTTCCCAATACAGGCAGGGTCTCTGCCTGTATTCTCTTCTTTCCCCTTCCTCTCCCTCCTTTTCTTCTCCCATTCTGCAGCCTCAAAAAGCCCCTCAAGTGTGTTAAGGAATTCTACTCCCACATTCAGCATCCCTTCTAAAGCAGGAGAGAAGCTGGAGATTAGCTACAAAGGCCACGCTTGTCAGGGGTAGGGGTGAGGATAGGGCTAAAGGTGAAGATGACTTATCAAAGGGAGGGGTGATGTGAGCAGTTTGCCCCAGTAGTACTTCCAAAATCTTGGCTCTCTGTGTACCAATTCAAAATAGAAATAGGGACACAGAGTTATGGAGGAGAAAGAAAGAGTGCTTTATTTCTCTGCCAGGAAAGGGGAAGCACAGTAGGCTAGCACCTCAAGAACTGAGCCCCACTCCCTGGTTAATAGAGAGAGATTATATAGTCAGGCAGGGGCACATGATAAGGGTCAAGGCTGTAACAGTCTTGTATTCTTGCTTCTGCAAAGTTTCAAAGTGGTGGGGTTGCTGACAAGATTTTCCAACACAAGAGATGACTCTACACATGTACATCACCAAATAGCCAATAGCGGAATCAGATTGATTATATTCTTTGCAGTCAAAGAAGGAGAAGCTCTATATAGTCAGCAAAAACAAGACCTGGAGATGATTATGGCTCAGATCATTGGCTCCTTATTGCAAAATTCAGGCTTAAATTGAAGAGAGTAGGGGAAACCACTAGTCCATTCAGGTATGACCTAAGTCAAATCCCTTATGATTATTCAGTGAAGGTATTGAATAGATTCAAGGGATCTGGTAGACAGAGTGCCTCAAGAACTATGGATGGAGGTTCATAACATTGTACAGGAGGCAGTGACCAAGACCATCCCCAAGAAAAAGAAATGCAAGTATGCAAAGTGGTTTTCTGAGGAGGCTTTACAAATAGCTGAGGAAAGAAGAGAAGTGAAAAGCAAGGGAGAAAAGGAAAGATGTACCCAACTGAATGCAGAGTTCCAGAGAACAGCAAGGAGGGATAAGAAGGCTTTCTTCAATAAACAATGCAAAGTAATAGAAGAAAACAGTTGAATGGGAAAGATGAAAGATCTCTTCAAGAAGATTGGAAAGATCGAGGGAACATTTTATGCAAAGATGGGCAAGATAAAGGACAAACAATAAGGATGTAACAGATGCAGAAGAGATTAAGAAGAGGTGGCAAGAATACACAGAAGAACTGTACAAAAAAGATCTTCATGACCCAGATAACCGTAATTGTGTGGTCACTCAGCTAGAGTCAGACATCCTGACTTCCTTGGTGGTTCAGATGGTAAAGCGTCTGCCTGCAATACGGGAGACCCAGGTTCAATCCCTGGATTGGGAAGATCTCCTGGAGAAGGAAATGGCAAACCACTCCAGTATTCCTGCCTGGAGAATCCCACGGATGGAGGAGCCTGGTAGGCTACAGTCCATGGGGTCGCAAAGAGTCAGACACGACTGAGCAACTTCACTTCACTTCACTTCACTTCATTTCAGCTAGAGTCAGACATCCTGGAGTGTGAAATTTGTGGGTTTTAGGAAGCATTACTACAAAAAAAGCTACTGGAAGTGATGGAATTCCAGCTGATCTATTTCAAATCCTAAAAGACAATGCTGTTAAAGGGCTGCACTCAATATATCAGCAAATTTGGAAAACTCAGCAGTGGCCATGGGACTGGAAAGGATCAAATTTCATTCCAGTCCCAAAGTAGGGCAATGCCAAAGAATGTTCAAACTACCATATAATTGTGCTCATTTTGCATGCTAGTAAGGTTATGCTCAAAATCCTTCAAGCTAGGATTTAGCAGTATACAAACATGAACTGAGAACTTCCAAATGTACAAGCTGGATTTAGAAAAGGCAGAGGAACCAGAGATCAAATTGCTAACATCCATTGGATCATAGAGAAAGCAAGGGAATTCCGGAATAAAACATCTACTACTGCTTCTGTGCCAAACCTTTTACTGTGTGGCTCACAATAAACTGTGGAACATCCTTAAAGAGATGGGAATACCAGACCACCTTATCTGTCTCTTGAGAAACCTGTACGTGGGTCAAGAAATGACAATTAGAACCTTACATGGGACAACAAACTGGTTCAAAATTGGGAACGGAGTAAGACAAGGCTGTATACGGTCACCCTGTTTATTTAACTTATATGCAGAGTACATCATGTGACATGCCAGTCTGGATGAATCACAGGCTGGAATTAAGATTGTGCGAACAAATATCAACAACCTCAGATATGCAGATGACACCACTCTAAAGGCTGGAAGTGAAGAGGAACTAAAGAGCCTCTTGATGAGAGTGAAAGAGGAGAGTGAAAAAGCTGGTTTAAAACTCAACACTCAAAAAACTAGGATCATGGCATCTGGTCCCATCACTTCATGGCAAGTAAATGGGGAAACAATGTAAACAGTGACAGATTTTCTCTTTTTGGGCTTCAAAATTACTGCAGATGGTGACTGTAGCCATGAAATTAAAAGATGCTTGTTTTTTAAAGGAAAGCTATGACAAACCAAGACAGCATATTAAAAAGCAAAGACATCACTTTGCTGACAAAGGTCCATATATTCAAAGCTATGGTCTTTTCAGTAGTCATGTACAGATGTGAGAGTTGGACTGTAAAAAAGGCTGAGTGCCAAAGAATTTATGCTTTCAAATTGTGGTGCTGAAGAAGATTCTTGAGAGTCCCTTGGATAGCAAGAAGATCAAACCAGTCAATCCTAAAGGAAATCAACCATGGATATTCATTGGAAGAACTGATGTTGAAGCTGAAAATCTAATACTTTGGCCACCTGATTCAAAGAGCCAATTCACTGGAAAAGACCTTGATACTGGGAAAGATTGAAGGCAAAAGGAGAAGAGGGCAACAGTGGATGAGATGGTTAGATAGAATCACTGATTCAATGGACATGAATTAGAGCAAACTCCAGGAGTAATGAAGGACAAGGAAGCCTGGTGTGCTGCAGTCCACAGGGTTGCAGAGTCAGACATGACTCGGTGATTGAACAACAACAACCACAGGGCCTTAGTTGGTCCAGCCTCTTAATCTTGATGAGCCTCTCTAGTCCCTTTAATTTTGCCTCAAGTCCCTGCTCCTCCCTTGATTAGCAAGTGTTCTGCCCTTTGGATCTCAGAGAAGGTCAGGGAGGCTAGGGTCTTGCCTGTAAGAAGCAAGACCATCTCTTTGCGACTCCGTGGACTGTAGCCTGTCAGGCTCTTCTGTCCATGGGATTCTCCAGACAGGAATACTGGAGTGAGTTGACTATAACATGTACACCTGTGGCTGATTCATGTTGATGTATGGCAAAAACCACCACAATATTGTAAAGTAATTAGACTCCAATTAAAATAAATAAATAAATTAAAAAAAAAAAAGAAATGAAAGACAAAAAGGCCTCCATGCCCAGGTGCCCTATAGGGACTTGCTCAGCATTTGTAGGAAATGGGAGGGGGTGTCATTGTCAGCAGAGAATTCAAATCAATATTGAAACTATGGTGGGCATCATTTTTCCTTTTTTATTATTGACAAGCTTTGGCCAGAAATTTTAAACAATGTCTGTGATAAAAGAGTTTCCCTTCCCCACATGCAACTACAAAGTAGATTGGGAGCTAGGGAATACAAGAAGGGAAAAATTTTAAATCTAGGGTGGGACAGCCAGGCTTGAATCCCAGCTTCAGTGTTTACTGGCTGTTGTGACCTTGGGTGAATTACACCACTTCACAGACCTCTTGAACTGAGTATTGTACAACTTCAGGCATTGTTGGTAGCTTTATACAAGTTATGCCTGCCATTTGCTTGGAGCTGTTATTAATAGTAAGCACTTAACAAATGTTGTTCAGACAAGACTAGGTTTCCTCGCTAGTGCACTTTTCTGGGTGATCTTGACCTTTCATAGGCTTCCCAGGTGGCTCAAGTGGTAAAGAATTCACCCGCCAATGCAGGAGACGCAGGAGATGCGGGTTCGATGAGATCCCCTAGAGGAGGAAATGGCAATCCACTTCAGTATTCTTGCTCAGAAAATCCCATGCACAGAGGAGCCTGGAGGGCTATAGTCCATGGAGCCTCAAAGAGTTGGACGTGACTAAGCACACACTCAAGCATGATGCCCAACTTTCATTGTCTTTGAGCTATTTTACAACTTTGCAACTTGCAGAAAACTGATAATAATGCAAATGATTCTTGTCCATGGAAATGCAAATGAGCTGTGTCTAGTAGAATGCAATTGATTATGATTATGTGAATATTGAGTTTTGCATTTATTAAGCAAATTTTATTTCTGGAATCCTGATTATGCCCAAGTGTCTGCTCTTTGGCTTCTCCTTTGAACCACTGCGAACATATTTCTGACTTTCTCATTAATGAATGAGTTAAATAAAATCTTTGACATGTGTTTACATTTGTATGAGGGTCAATATTTCACTTGTTTTATTTATTTATTTTTCTTCTTTTTTTATAAAATAATTTTCCTGAAATAATTTTATAATTTCAGGAAATTATAAAATTTCCCACCTCCCTCCCCATCCCATCCCTCTGGGTCATCACAGTGCACCGGCCCCAATTCACTTGTTTTAAAAACATCATCTTTTAACATTTGTGCTATTTTTGTTCCATTTCATAATGAAAGAAACCACAGCTCAGCTCCCCTCCTCACATCCTAGATCCCCAAACACAAGAAAGTTCTTTGGGGCTGTGTGTGTGTGCACGCGTGCTCATTAGTGCTGGCTTCAAGGAGGCAGAGCCGGCCAGTGGTGGAAAGAGGTCTGTGCGGCCTCGGAGGCCTCGTGCTTCCCCGGTTTCTCTCTCTTTGATCTCCTCCTGTGTTACCACTAGCTGGGTGGGCTGTCTGCCTTTTCTCTATTGGCTTCTCTGCTCTCTGCCCCAGTCTGCTTTCTTTTCTAGATTTCCTTTCCTTTCTTTCCTTTTACTGTTTTGGCTACAAAAACAAGAGACGCTTAACTGTAACGATTATGTTGACTGAATGATTTAAACCTGTTGTTGATTTAAAAATCAAGGGACTTGAGAAAAAAATGATAAAGTTAAGTGCTTTTAAGTGGGAGTGTGGCTCACTCCCACTTAAAGTGCTTTTAAATGGTTGTGATTTTTGCCCCTAATGTTTTCAGTAAGGCAAAGTTCTGTGCCCCACTGGAGATCTTCTGCACCGAGATGCTCAAGCTCTATTCTAGGTGTGTCTGAGCCTTGGATTCGTATGGTCTGGATTTCCACTGCAACATGACCAGGAATCAATTCCCTGCTCTCTGACTTCCTAGCTTTCAATCTACTTTCCCCCCAAGCTATTGATCAATCGCTTTCATGTGGACAAGTTGATTCAGCACGGTGAGCTTTCCTTATCGGAAAAATGAGGCTGACAGTTTCTATCTGATTAGGATATAATAAAATTTATACACTCGTGCGTTCATTTGCTCATTTGACATTTATTGAGCATTTCCTATACACTAAGAACTCTGCCTTGGGGAATATAGAAGTGGAACACATACGTACAACACACACCCTGTGTGCCCACCTGGAGCTTATACTCTAGGGCAGGAGTTGGCATACATTTTCATTAAAGGACCAGACTAAATTTTTAGACTTTGACGGCCACAGAATATGTTTCCATTATATATTTTTTATTGTTTTATCTAAAACCCTTAAAAGATGTAAAAACCATCTTATTAGTTCATGAGCCATAAAAAGACAGGTCACCAGCTGGATTTGGCTGACTCCTGTTGTAGTGGATTCAGTGAGATAATAGCTATAAAGTATTTTAGCAGACATGATGATGATGTAAAGTGCTTAGCACAGCTCCTGGCCCAGAGTCCGGGCTCAGTAGATGGTTAGCTGTATTACTTGCCAACCTCAACCCCCTACACCACTCCCTCGCGCTCCTTTGGTGTTGTGTCTCAGACCCAGAGCTTCTGGCTGCCCTGCCTGCCTTGTGGAAGTGAGCAAGGCCCTCCCAGTGGCTCTCCTCCTCCCCACAAGGTCAGCAGGTGGCTGTAGGCATCCATCCTCCCCTCGGGCCACAGCCACGCCTGGCAGCCCCTGGCAGGCAGGCCATTGATCTCCTGCCTGGCCTCGCCAAGACATGGTTCCGCTGGCCCTCTGGCATCCCAGGGAAAAAAGCCAGAACCTGCTGGGATGACTCATGATGTTGCAGCCTCCTGGCTCAGCTCTCTGCAGGCCCACAGCCACGAGGTGCCACCGGGGTGTGGTGGAAGTGGACTGGTCATTGCTCAAGACATCCTCCTCTCACCAGGACTGCATGACCCGAGGATGTCTCTCAGCTGCTGGAAGCTTTGTGAACATGGGATGAAATAGGTCCAGATCTAGGTTAAATTCCCCCACTGGGCAGTCAGCTGTCAGCTCTCACATCGTGGGCAGAAGCAGGGACTGGGAACCTCTCTGGGGGTCCACTGGTTAATAATCTGCCTTGCAGTGTAGGGGGCGCTGGTTTGATCCCCGGTCGGGAAACTAAGATCCTACATGTGTGAAGCAACTAAGCCCCATGTGCCACAACCACTGAACCCGCGTGCCACAACTAGAGAGCCAGCTACTGAGCCTATGTGCTCTGGAGCCTGCCCATTGCAACTAGAGAGAAACCCATCACAACTAAGAGTTCACATGCCACAATTAAAGATCCCTCCTGCAGCAACAAAAGAACCCACATGCCGCAAAGAATATCGAAGATCCTGTGTACCACAAGCAAGACCTGATGCAGCCAAATAAAAAATAAACATTAAAGAAAATAGCAGGGACTGAGTCTGCTTTAACACCATCAGGAGCCCCTGAGCTCCTGGTCTCCCTGGATTGGCATGTTCTGCTCTTGATGCCACCCTGATGTCTTGCTAGTGCAAAAGCTGACCCCAAGAAGACAAACTCTCCATGTCTGGCCTGAATGATGGCAGCAGCCTCTTAATCAGTCTCCTTGTTCCCCGACCCCTTCCTCTTTATAATCTATTCTCCCCGCTGCAACCAGTAGCAACTTTGATCTTGGATTTCCCGCTTAAAAGCCCTTCAATGGCTCCTCATCACTTTTAGGATAGAGTTGAGAGTCTCAGCTAGGATGAGGAACTGTTGTGATCCTGCCATGCCCCTCTCCAGTCTCATCTGTCTCATTTTGCACTTAAAACATGCAGAGTTACATACACGGGTTCCCAGAAATTTCATGTCTTCACAGCGCCATGGCTTTGTTCATACTAATTTCTTTGGTTGGAATTCCCTCTTCCTCCTTGTCCACTGGAAATTGTTTGCTCTTTTTGATGCCACTCAGTTGTCACTTCCTTGTGGAGTCTTTCCTGAGGTCCTCAATTGAATCCTTTGCTCCTTCCTCAAAGATACCATTTGCACGAATTTTAATCCTGTCTCCTGGACAGAGGAGCCTGGTGGGCTATAGACCATAGGGTCACAAAGAATTGGTCACAACTAGGAGACTGAGCCCACACACACGCACTCCTGAGTGTAGGGTGAAAGCTAACCAGCCTGGTTTTGAATTCCAGTTCAAACTATTGCTAGCTGTCTGAATTCAGATGAGTTGCTTAAGCTCTCTGAGCCTCAGTCTCATCTGTAAAGTGAGGCTCATAGGTGTGCTTGCCTCATAAAGCGCTTTTTGTGAAGGTTGGCTCTGGTAATGCATGCCAATATCATTACCCTGAATGGCCCACAGTAGATGCTCATTAAATTTATCAACATTATCATTGGAAGGCACTGTAGGCTCTTTGAGGACAGGGACCATGATTTATTCACTTCTGTAGCCCAGTACCTAATGCAGTGCTTGGCTCATTTCAGGCGTTAGATCAACTGTTGTCTGAATGATGTTCAATGAAGGCCATGGAAGAAACCAGTCCATCTGGTATATCATTTTGGAGAGTGAAATACTGAATGTCACTGAAAGTTTAGCAATAAATTGTGGTACCTCCTCTGGAGGAGGGCATGGCCACACTCCAGTATTCCTTGCCTGGAGAATTCCATGGACAGAGGAGCCTGGGGTTGCAAAGAGTTGGACATGACTCAAGTGACTGAGCACAGCACAGCATGGTATTATCTTACTACAGAATACTTTGTTTGCCCCATATGTGCTGGCATAAAAAGATATCCAGGATATACTAAGTGAAAAAAGCAAGTATATGCCAACAGGTGCAGTATGATATCATTGTGTGTGTGTGTGTGTGTGTGTGTGTACTTTAAAGGATATTTGTGTGTAGAAAATGATTTGAGGGCCATGTGAAAAACTGTATATCCCAGATGGGAGAGAGGAAAAAGAAAGACCTTCCTGTTTATTTTTATTTTTAAATTTAAATATAGTTGGTGTGTAATACTGTATAAGTTTAAAGTGTGAAACATACATCTACACATTTATATATTGTAATATGATTGTTACAGGGTGTTAGCCAACACCTCGATCATGCCATGTAATTATCCTTTCTCTTTTGTGGTGAGAACAGTTAAGACCTAGTCTCTTAGGGACTTTGAAGTTTATAAGACAGTATTGTTGAGTGTAGTCATTCTGCTGTGCATTTAAATTAGAGCTCCAGAACTTATTTATCTGCTAGTTGCGAGTTTCTGCCTTTAAACTATATTGCCCCTGGCTGTGCGCCAATAAAGCTTTGTTTACAGAAACAGGCAGCCTGCTGATCTGGCTGTTGTTTGCCAGCCCCTGACTCTTACTGGTAGCAAATGTTGCCGTATATCCCGCCCTGGGACTTTTGAGACAGAGTGAGGTCTAATGAAAGATTTTTTTCTCCCTGTTTCTTTGTATTTAAAGCAGTCAAAAGGTGGGGGGTGGGGGGGGCACGGATCTTCCCGAGCTCTGAAGGGTGTTGGAGGAGGTCATCAAGAGGACATGATCACAAGTTGACCCTTGAGATGGACCCAGGCAATGAGAGGCTCCTCAGTCCTTCACTGTCCTTGGAATGTATACTCCACCTACTGTTCCCACAGTGGGAGCTGTTTTCAAGGATGCAGGCTTCAGAGAGTAATGTGTTGATGAGACCATCTGGATTGTATATGTGACTGAACTACATTAAGGCCTCTATAAGCTATTAAGATTCTGACGGGCACATGTGGAGATCTGCTCATCTTGTGGTGCCTAGGACAAGCCTTAGATTATTGTAAGTTCCCCTTGCTTGTTAAACCTGCCTCCTCCTGCCAATCTGGAGTGGCTGTTTCTTTCTTTGGTCTTTCCTTGTTCTCCGTGTACAGAGGCCAGTTTGCAAACCAACAGAGGGTGATGGGGAGGTCTCTTTTGGCTTGAAATCCTTCATGTTCCTCTGCTTGTAAATACATCTGTACTCCTATAATCACATGTCATTCTTCTTATGTGTCTCTTCTTAGGACACCAGTGACTAGACTTCAGGCCTACCCTAACCAGTATAATTTTGTCTTAATTCACATCTTGATGACATCTGTAAAGATCCTATTTCCAAACAAGGTCACATTTTTAGGTACTAAGGTGTAGGACCTGGGCTTCCCAGGTGGTAAAAAATCTGCCTACCAATGCAGAAGACACGGGTTCGATCCCTGGATTGGGAAGATCCCCTGGAGGAAGAAATGGGAGCACACTCCAGTGTTATTTCCTGGAAAATCCATGGGGAGCCTGGTGAGCTACAGTCCATAGAGTTGCAGTCCAAAGAAGGTGAAAGTGAAAGTCACTCAGTGGTGTCCAACTCTTTGGGACCCTATGGACTTCTCCAGTCCATGGTATTCTCCCGGCTAGAATACTGGAGTGGATATCCTTTCTCTTCTCCCGGGAATCTTCTCAACCCAGGAATCGAATGCAGGTCTCTCACATTGCAGGCTGATTCTTTACCAGCTGAGCCACAAGAGAAGTCCAAGAATACTGGAGTGGGTAGTCTATCCCTTCTCCAGGGGATCCTCCCAACCCAGGAATTTAACTGGGGTCTCCCACATTGCAGGTGGATTCTTCACCAACTGAGCTATCAGGGAAGCAAATAGTTGGACACAATTGAGCAACTGAGCGTGCACACACATACAGAGTTTAGGGCGTATCTTTTCAGGAGACAAAATTCAGCCCATCAAAGGAGCAGAATAAGATCAATGTGTTAAGAAATGGTTTTATTTTCCATGAGAAAGCAAACTTACAGGGGAATGTGAGCCATGATTAATTCCCCATGAATGGAGAGACATTTCTCAAGAAAAAGATAACCTAAGGTCCCAGTTTAAGAAACTGGGTGGATGCTAAGGTCTTTCTTTCAAAGTAATGGCCATCATCAAAAAGTCTACAAACAAATGCTGGAGAGGGAATGGATAAACGGGAACTGTTGGTGGGAATGCAAACTGATATAACCACTGTGGAGAACAGTATGGAGACTCTTTAAAAAACTAGGAATAAAACTATCCATACAACCCAGCAATCCCACTGCTGGGCATATAGTAGTGGGAAACCAGAATTGAAAAAGACACAATGTTCATTGCAGCACTGTTTACAATAGCTAGGACATGGAAGCAGCCTAGATATCCATCCTCAGATGAATGGATAAGGAAGTTGTGGTACATATACACAATGAAATATTGCTCAGCTATAAAAAGGCACACGTTTGAGTCAGTTCTAATGAGGTGGATGAACCAAGAGCCTATTATACACAGTGAAGTAAGTCAGATACAGAAAGGCAGATATTATATATTAATGCATATATATAGAATCTAGAAAAATAGTACTGATGATCCTATGTACAGGGCAGCAAAGGGGACGCAGACACAAAGGACAGACTTTTGGATACAGCAGGAGAATGAGAAGATGGGATGATTGGAGAGAGTCGCACTGAAACATATATATTACCATATGTAAAAACACATAGCCAGTGGGAGTTTGATGTACGGTGCAGGGAACCCAAAGCTAGAAGGATAGTGTGGGGAGGGGGGTTCAGGAGGGAGGAGTCACATATATGCCTATGGCTGATTCATGTTGATGTATGACAGAGGCCATCACAGTATTATAATTATCCTCCAATTAAGATAAATAAATATAGAAAGGCCATAAATAAAGCAGAGCACCAAAGAATTGATGCTTTTGAACTGTGGTGTTGGAGAAGACTCTTGAGAGTACCTTGGAAAGCAAGGAGATCAAACCAGTCAATCCTACAGGAAATCAGTCCTGAGTATTCTTTGGAAGGACTGATGCTGAAGCTGAAGCTCCAATATTTTGGCCACCTGATGTGAAGAACTGACTCATTAGAAAAGACCCTGATGCTGGGAAAGATTGAAGGAGGAGGAGAAGGGGATGAAAGAGGATGAGATGGTTGGATAGCATTACCGACTCGATGGACTTGAGTTTGAGCAAGCTCTGGGAGTTGGTGATGGACGGGGAAGCCTGGCATGCTGCAGTCCATGGGGTCACAAAGAGTTGGACACGACTGAGCAACTGAGCTGACTGAAATAAAGATAGAGTCTGCTGCTGCTGCTGCTGCTAAGTCACTTCAGTCGTGTCCAACTCTGTGCGACCCCATAGACGGCAGCCCACCAGGCTCCCCCGTCCCTGGGATTCTCCAGGCAAGAACACTGGAGTGGGTTGCCATTTCCTTCTCCAATGCATGAAAGTGAAAAGTGAAAGTGAATTCACTCAGTTGTGTCCGACTCTTAGCAATCCCATGGACTGTAGCCTTCCAGGTTCCTCCGTCCATGGGATTTTCCAGGCAAGAGTACTTGAGTGGGGTGCCACTGCCTTCTCCGAAGATAGAGTCTACCTTCCTCTAAAGAACTCTCCACTGCACCCAGATGTCTCTGTTTATACTCACCAGCCTGGTTCAACCTGCATCATCTTTTGCCTGGACTCCTGTAATTGCCTCTTCATCTGCATTCCTGCAGCCACTTTTGCTCATCTTCAATCTGTTCTGCATCTAACAGTCAGAGAGATCTTTGTAAAATGTGAACTTGACCCTTTTCTAGCCAAACCCTCCAGTGGCTTTTCCCTTTGCATGTAGAATGAAATCCAAACTCACTGCCCTTAATGATTTGGCTCTTGCCCCCTCTCTCCAGCTCATCTCGTGTCTCTCACCAGTTCATTCACTTTGCTTCAACTCCATGTATCTTCTTGAAGTTTCTAGCCAAGTAAATAATTTTCCTACCTCGGGGCCTTTGCACACACAGCTTCCTCTACCGAGAATGCTCACCTGCCTGACTGTTAGCTGGCTGACCATTGTTGGGGCCAGGAAGGATTTGCCTTACTTTTTAGTTTAAGCCAGAACTAGTCACTCCTTTGGTACTTTATTGGTATTGGTTTACTTCGTGGTTTCTGACTATGTAGAATGCATCAGTTGTCTTTGATAGTTTCTTAATAGTACCTGTGTCCCCACTAGACTAAGAGTGACAGGAGGGTGGAATCTGTGTGGTTAGCTGCAAATCCTCAATGCCCTTGACTGGTACAGTGCCTAGCAAAGAGCTGGCTCTGTTCCTTAAATGACTGTATGAGTCAAGTTGGGAACAGTTGGTTTTGGTGAACGATGCTGTCCTTCAAATACAGAGAAGAGGCAACTGATTGGAGCAAACTGGATATCAGGTGGAATTATGGAACTCCTCCCCACAATTCCAGAGTCCTTGTTTCTAAATATTTCCTTTACTTTTGGGTCACTACTGAAGGTTCTGACTCCTATTCAAGAATGATAGAGGCATCATTTAATTCCTCCTCTAATCTCAGAGCCACCACTTCTCAGTCAAGCCCACCACTATGAGAAATAGCTTCATAGCCCTCCAGGTCCTCCTCCACAAACCACCCCAGGTGGTCCTTCTAAAATGCAAATCTATGTCCCTCTCTGACCTCAAGTCCTTTATGGCCCCTTATTGACTATAGGATAAATCTGAGCTTCAGGTTTCCAAGTTCTGAGCTGATGGTTATTTCCTTACTCTTTGCTCTTACATTTTCTGTCCTTAAACTTTTATTACTTCAGTAAACTCTACTGGTTTGAGTTTCCCTCCAACACCATTTCACCGACTTTCCTTCTCTGCCCACAAAGTCATCTGTATCTTATCCAAAAGGAAAAATTTGTATTCATCCTTCAACATCCATCTTGGACATCTTTTCCTCCAGGAGTCTTATATGAAAGTTCCCTTCTCTCCAGAAAGAGTCTAGTCTCCCTCTCTTTACTAGTCTGGAGGTGTGCATGCATTTTAAGTTCTACTTAGCTCACCATGTTGAAATTTACTCTATTTAATGGCAATATATCTTGTTAGAAAGTCAGTACTGGGTAGAATGATCAACTGTCCTGGTTTGCCCAGATCTGAGGGGCTTTCCAAAGACCTGAGGCCTCCAACACTAAATCAAGGATGGCTCCAGGCAAATTGGGGTGGGTGGGCACACTGCTGCCAGTTAAGATCATGAGCTGCAGAACCTGTCAAGGTTCTGTCAAGGTTTGAATCTTGTGAGTGAGTGAAAGTTGCTCAGTTGTGTCTGACACTTTGCGACCCCATGGACTATAATTCTCCACACCAGAATAGTGGAATGGGTAGCCTTTCCCTTCTCCAGGGGATCTTCCCGACCCAGGGATTGAACTAGGGTCTCTTGCATTGCAGATGGATTCTTTACCAACTGAGTGATCAGGGAAGCCCAGCCTGGCTCTGCTACTTACTAGCTGTGTGATCCTTGGGCAAGTTACTTGATCATTTTGATATCTTCACTTTCCCTTTCTGTAAAATGGGGGTGCTGCTGCTGCTGAGTCACTTCAGTCGTGTCTGACTCTGTGCGATCCCATAGACGGCAGCCCACCAGGATGCCCCGTCCCTGGGATTCTCCAGGCAAGGACACTGGAGTGGGTTGCCATTTCCTTCTCCAAAATGGGGGTAAAAATAGTATAAATACTATTACATGAGTTAATATGTTAATGGTGTAGAAGAGCTGAGTAAGAACTTAACAAATGCCATGGTTCTTGTTGCTTCTGTCAGCAGGTGTTTACTGATTACGTTCTACCTTCCAGACCCTGGGCTTGGAGCTTGGGATATAGGGAGGTCTCAGGCATGGAAGGCAACAGCCATCTCATTTTACCTTTTGTGTTTTCCAGTATCCAGCCTACTTCCTGCTGCATGGAGATGCTCAGGAAATATTGGTAGAGTGGATGAAGCAGTCTTAGACTACATTTTATGGAAAATTAATCTGCTCCCTCTGCATCAGAACCCTGAAACATTTAAAGACCTTCAAGATTGATCCCAGTTCTTGTGAGCCTGAATGAATGGTGGTAGCTGTGGTTTATAGGATGTTCTTTGCCACCTCTGCACCGGATGACTGAGAGATTGCTTCAGGGCCTTTGTACTTGCTGTTCCTTCTGCTTGAAACACACTACAGTCTGTCTTTTCATAGTTGCCAAACACGTTCTCCTTCAGGTGCCCCAGAGAACACTTTCATGAACATCCTGTGTTATTTCCTTCAGAGAACTTATCCTAGGCTAAATTTATCTAGTTGGTTTGCATGCTTATTTTCCTCTGCCCTACAAGAATATAAGCTCTGTACGGGCAGAGACTTGGTCTCTGGAACTGACACTTGGCAAAAGCTGTATCTGACACATGGCAAAAGCTGAACCAATGTTTGCCCAATAAATGAATGAACTGTCCTGATTATAATGGCTGCAGTTAATCGGGCACCTGCCACATGTCAGGTATTGGCTGAGCACCTTAGATACATCACCCCACACAGGCCTGCAAATGTTACCATTTCAAGTCTTACAGCAGAGGAAACTGGTTCTCTGCCGAGTCTGTAACTCCTGCTTACTTCGCACTACTAGTGACGTCAGAGCTTGATTTGGAGTTTGCCTCCTCCATTTTAAAGCCCTCTGTTCTCTGCAACAGGCTTGTATTCTGCCTTCCAGGGTGTTGGGAAAATGTTTACACTCCCTTCCCCCACCCCCCACCCCACCCCGCCTTCAGCCCCTGGGGGCCCTTGAAAAGGGGATTAGTTGCAAAATTCCAGACTGCCCCAAGCCTTGCGCAGGAAGTCGTGTTTCCGCAGTGGGGACAGCAGTTGGGAGGGCATCCAGGGGTCTGGCTACATCTCAGGTCCCAGAGCCCCCGAATTTGCAGGCTGCCTGTGCCACTGCTGCCTGCACGACAGCCCTGGTGTCACGTAGCGCTGGACCGCAGGTGTTCTGCACCAGACCCTCTTTCAGGAAGGAAATGCAATTAGGGCTGCACAGTTGGCAGACTCCATCTCCATTCCTGCCTTGGGAGACGAATCATAGGGCAGTGCGTGGGGCTGCGTGTGCCTGCGCTTGTGACCATGTGCACGCGTGCGTGTCTTGGGCTAACCCTTGCAGGGCTCACGGGGCATTGTTGGGAGGGGGAAATTCAGGCTTTTCATCCCTGCCAATGACTCTGGCCTCCTCCTTCAGTAATAATAGTTACATTTCTTGAGGGCTTACCCTGTGCCTGGTGCAAAGTCAAGTAGTTTATGCGTAAAGTACCATTTAAAACTTGTAACCACTCTATGAGGTCAGTGTTACTGTCAATCCTATGTTGCTGATGAGAAAACGGACTCAGAGAGGCTGGGTCTACCCAGTTGGTGAGTGTCCAAGACCAGAATTAATCCCAGGGTGGTCAGACAACTCTCCTCTACCACCTCGTGCCATCCTTTCAAAAGGTTTGATATTGCTGCTCTTTTTTAAGCAGACTGAAAAATGCTCTCTTTGATTTAACATCCATGAATAGATTCTTCAATGCAAACATTGTTGCCTACATTTCAGTTTTTGCAAGTACCACCGCTTTGTAACACTTTCATAGCTATTGTCCTGTTATACAAGGTAGGGAAAATGATGCTGCAGTAACAAACGTCTTCAAAAGTATAGTTGCTTAACACAAATTTATTTCTTAGTCATTCAAAATTCACTGTGGGTTTGGGTGCCTGACCTCCATGTATTGGCTTGGCCCAGATTTTTTCAACAATAACTTGGCAAGGAGAGAGTGCAGACAACTACTGAATAGCTCTAAAATATCGAAAAGTGGTAAATGTAACTTGTGCTCACATTCTACTGGCCAAAAAAGTCGTATGTCTATGCCAAGATTTGGGGCAGGGAGCCCCAAATCTTGGTGAGTCCTAGTAATATCTCCCACAATGTCTCTTATCTCTTTCCCTCTTTCTACTTTCTGTGTCTGATTGATTATTTTCAAACACCTCTGAAATCTATTAATCACAATCATATAAGAGATGAGATGGTTGGATGGCATCACTGACTCAATGGGCATGCATTTGAGTAAACTTTGGAAGATAGTGGGGCTTCCCTGGTGGCTCAGCTGGTAAAGAATCCGCCTGCAATGTGGGAGACCTGGGTTCAATCCCTGGGTTGGGAAGATCCCCTGGAGAAGGGAAAGGCTACCCACTCCAGTATTCTGGCCTGGAGAATCCCATGGACTGTATAGTCCATGGGGTTCCAAAGAGTCGGATATGACTTCACTTTCACTGGAAGACAGTGAAGGACAGGGAAACCTGGCGTGCTACAGTCCATGGGGTTACAAAGAGCTGGACATGACTCAGCAACTGAACAATAGCAACATATAAGGGACAGACCTCAGATTTTGGGGACAAATAGATTTGGACAAAGGTCTTGGCTCTACAATTCTCTTTATTAGATTAGTGATTCTGAGTAAGATTCTTGGCCTCTCTAGGTTTTAGTTTTCTCATCTGTAAAGTGGGGTTGATAAGAGGTCCTGCCTTGAGGCATACTGAGGATTACGTGGGATAACCTAGCATTGTGCCTGGTGTTCAGTGAAACTAGTGATACTAGCAACGGTTAACATCATTAATATCCACTGAGTGCTTATAGTAAGTTCTTAGTAAATGCTGTCTAATAGAGTGGCTTTGACTATTCCCACTTTTTAATCGTAGCATTGTTATTTATGAATACTTCTTATTGCTCTTCCATTCATTCATTTCTTTAAAAGATATGCAAGGAGAGTCATCCCTGTGCCATGTACTATCTTACCTGTTGTGGAAATATTGGGAAAGATGTTAGAAACAGTCCCTGCCTGCACAGAAATTACAGCCTCCACTTTCTCACTTCTCCCCTTTGTGTTTCTTCCTCTCCTCTCTCCCTCCCCTTTTCCTTTCTTTCTTGCTCCAGGCTCACTTTTGTTAGACATTTAGCAGATTTTCATTGAGTGTCTACTACCTGCTAAGACATAGGGATATAGTAGAGAACAAAACAAGAACCACTCACGCCCAACAGCACAGCAGCAATTTTCATTTAAGATGTGGGCAGTGGGCTTTGTCCTTAAGTTCTGAGTGGGCCTGGCCCCTTGGTCTCCAGAAACCCCTACCTGGATCAAGTTTCACTGCCCTTTCCAGACCCTCAGCATTCCCTTCAAATGTCCCTTACATTTTCTCATCAGCACCAGTGGCTGCTGGAGCATCTTGATTCCTCCTGAGACTCTGGGATAAAGCTCCCTGAGCTCCAGCCCCTGACTAGCTGCTTCCCCACGAGTATCAGGGTGCAGCTCCACTTGCCTGCATGAAAAGCCAGAGCTGATGGACAGGAATCCTTTGGTCCACCATACTGACTGGTGACTGTATCCTAGCAGGGTGCACCTCTGAGAAGAGAGAGTGAAAGTGTTACTGATGGGGTTTCAGCTTTGGGCTGTACAATACAAGTAATGGAAGCTGTTCAGTGAGGCCGAGGCCTGGTTTACCAGTAAGACTAAGAAACTCGGCACAGAGAGGTCTGGTGTTTGATTCGAGCTCAGCCTCTAGCATGCTGTGTGATCTGGGGGAAATTCCTTTCCTTCTCTGGGGGGTGGGGGGGCCTATCTGTGATGTCAGATTCTTTCAACAACTTCATTGTTTTTTCCCTATCTGTGCACTACCTCAAGATTTAGTTATTTGTTTTTTTTCTATTAAATGGACTCACCATAAATTTACTTTAAAAGGAAAAATTACGTAATATTTATATCATGAATGAAAAGCCAATCAGTTGCTATAAGTAGAAGATAGCCATGAAAATAAATAGGAGGAAAACAAACCCACTATTAAATTCCATTCAGGGCAAGCTCTGAATCAGGTGATTCAAATCATGATTTGTTAAATAGGAAATTAGCACGTGTTAAGAGAGGTGTTACAGACATGCCAGTACAAATGGGGACTTTTTATGTGAGGTCCTATGATTAGGACCTATGATTTCCTATGATTAGGAAAGTAGGAATAGAAGAGAGAAAGAAGGTACTGCCCCACTATATGAATTGGTATTATTTATTGTCATGGTTGGGCACCAGGAAAAACAATCCCTACCCTCATCAGTGGGTAAAGTCATCGGGGAGGTTCTCCTTTATAACCGAGCATTTTTTCCCTCTCCTTAGGGTCCAAGAGGTGTCTCACCTGTACTCTGGAATCCCCCCTTTTGGGTTCTCAGGGTCTTTGCTCCATCAATTACCCCCAATCTTTCCAGTTGTTTCAACTTCTGTCCTGTATTGATTCCTTTCCAGCAACATCAATTAGAGTATCTCAAAAGTTGTTTCCCATATAAATGTACAATTTATTGGGCAATAAATAAGACTCCAAGGAAAAAGATTACTTGGAAAAATATTTCCTATGTTTTTAAAAATATTAAAAAAAACTTTTTATTTTGTTTTGGAGTATAGTCGATTATCAATGCTGTGTTTCAGGTGAACAACAAAGGGACTCAGCCGTACATACACGTGTATCTATTCCTCTCCCAAACTCTCCTCCCATCCAGGCTGCCACGTAACACATAACACTGAGCAGAGTTCCATATGCTATGCAGTAGGTCCTTGTTGATTATCCACTTGAAATATGTGCTGTGCTGTGCTTAGACCTGTCTGACTCTTTGTGACCCCATGGACTATAGCCCGCGAGGCTCCTCTGTCCATGGGGATTCTCCAGGCAAGACTACTGGAGTGGGTTGCCATTCCTTTCTTTAGGGGACCTTCCCAGCCCAGGAATAGAATGCAGGTCTCCTGCATTGCAAGCAGATTGTTTATCATCTGAGCCACCATATAGCAGTGTGTAAATGTCCATCCCAAACTCCCTAATTTCCCTTCCCCTCAATAACCATAAATTCATTCTCTTAAGTCTGTACATCTATTTCTGTTTTGTAAGTTCATGTGTATAATTTCTTTTTAGATTCCACGTATAAAGGACGTCGTATGGTATCCCTGCTTCTCTATCTGGCTTACTTCATTATGACAGTCTCTAGGTCCATCCAGGTTGTTGCATACTTATTCACTTATTTGGCTGAGCACGTCTTAGTCGTGGCACGTGGGATCTCGGTCTTTGTTGCAGCACGTGAGCTCTGTCGTTGCAGCATATGAACTTTTAATTGTGGCACATGGGATCTAGTTCCCTGACCAGGGATGGCCAGGCCCCCCTGCACTAGACCACCAGGGAAATCCCCTCCTATGTTGTTTTCATCACTGATTACCTACCTTTTGACAGATAGTTCAATCTGCTGAAACAGGGCTTTGGTAAACTACAGCCCATGACCCAAGTATAGCTTCTGCCTGTATTTTTGTAAATAAAGGTTTATTGGCACACAGCCATACTCATTGATTTATGTACTGTCTATGGCTGCTTTCATGCTACTATGGCAGAGCTGAGTAACTGATGAAAGTGGTATGATTCTCAAAGTCAAAACCATCATCTGGCCCTTTACAGAAAAAGTTTGTTGAGTCTTATGCTACAGAAGAACCAATGTGTATTTCAAGGTGAATAACTGATATGAGCTGCATGATAACTGACATGATAACATATCAAAATTGTCACATGTTGGGAACTATCACCTATATAGAAATGAAGCTACAGGCCAGAACAACCATAGCTTAATGGCTCAAGGTATGGATCATGCCCTGGATGTGGAGTCTGGCCCATCCAATTCTTAGACTTTTGCCTGTGTTAGTGAGCTGGGGCAGTGTGCAGTTTTGAATGAGAAAAGCTGGGTGAGGTTGATGATATTTCATAACAGCCCACACCCACTAAGCATGATAATCACAGCACAGCCATCTGAATGATGTCCAAGCTAAAACCCAGTGCCTTAACACCTTGAGCATGCCTTTCCCTTTAAGGTAACACATCCCTTTACTTGTGTCTTTACCTGGAAGTAACACACACCCTCAAATCACAACTGGGTCATTACACATCCTGGTTGCTTCAGACAGCCAACAAAGATGAAATCATAGATGGTTCATATGGTTCAGTCAGCTCATCTCAGATTTTGGGATGAGTGCCCAAAGCTGGAATAAATGGGGGCCAAGGATCCTTATATTTAAAAGTGAGGTGCTAGACTCTTGAGAGGACCTTCGTGGGCCCCCAGATAGTTTTCTAGCATTATCTCATCCCCAGCTCCAGGCATAGAGGCTAAAGTTTCATTCAGAAGTTAAAGACAGTAGAGGGTAAAGAAACCAAAGACTTAAGATGTTTTTTGGAGAGAATTTTTAGACTGTTGATAAATTTATCCCTCCTCTTCCAGCCACGGGGCAGCAGGGGGTGGTAGTAGAATTAAAGATATCTGCTTGGATAGGTTGAATTAAATCCCCTGAAACTTGAGGAATAGAGCAACTCTTACCTGTTGCATTCTTAACAATCCAGAGCCAAGATGCTGGTTCAAAGCAGAGTACGAGATGAGATTTCCTTTGTATTCCCCCAGTCTCACAGCCAAGGTCACCTCACTTTATTCATGGAAAAGAGCTGGCTGTGAGTCATCCTCAAAGGCATGTCACACATGAGGATCATCCAGAGAGAGGACATTGCCCCAATAGAAGGATAGACTCCCAGGAGCCAGGACCTGGGGACAAATGAGGTGAAAAAGTTTCTTTAATGGAACAGTGGTAAGAAAAAAGAAGTTTACGATTGATATCCACTTCCACTTTCAGTCTCAGGTAACCATTAATCTACTTTCTGTCTCTATAAAATTGTCTTTTTGAGTATGACATTTTATATAAATAAGATCAAACAGTATGTGGTCTTTTGGGTCTGGTTTCCTTCATTTGACATGACGTTTGTGAGGTTCATCCATGTTGTAGCATATATTCATATTTTATTAATAACAGTATTTTGTAGCATTGGTATACACTAGATATGGGCAGATTTCAGAGACATTGTGGCTTTGGTTCCAGGTCACTGTACTAAAGCCAATATCTCCATAAAATGAGTTACATGAATCTTTTGTTTTCCAGTGCAGATGTAAGTTATGGTTATACTAAAGTGTGCAGTAGCAATTATGTCTAAAAATGTACATCAGTTCAGTTTAGTCGCTCAGTCATGTCCGACTCTTTGCGACCCCATGAATTGCAGCACGCCAGGCCTCCCTGTCCATCACCAACTCCCGGAGTTCACTCAGACTCACATCTATCGAGTCAGTGATGCCATCCAGCCATCTCATCCTCTGTTGTCCCCTTCTCCTCCTGCCCCCAATCCTTCCCAGCATCAGAGTCTTTTCCAGTGAGTCAACTCTTCGCATGAGGTGGCCAAAGTACTGGAGTTTCAGCTTCAGCATCATTCCTTCCAAAGAAATCCCAGGGCTGATCTCCTTCAGAATGGACTGGTTGGATCTCCTTGCAGTCCGAGGGACTCTCAAGAGTCTTCTCCAACACCACAGTTCAAAAGCATCAATTCTTCGGTGCTCAGCTTTCTTCACAGTCCAACTCTCGCATCCATACATGACCACTGGAAAAACCATAGCCTTGACTAGCCGGACCTTTGTTGGCAAAGTAATGTCTCTGCTTTTGAATACGCCATCTAGGTTGGTCATAACTTTCCTTCCAAGCAGTAAGCGTCTTTTAATATACATAGCTTGGATAAAAAATACTTTATTGCTAAAAAAATGCTAACCATCCTCTGAGCCTTCCATGAGTGGTAGTAGTAACATCAAAGATCATTGTTCACAGGTCACCAAATATAACAATAACAATAACATTTGTTATTTCTATAACAAATATAGAAATGAAAAAGTTTGAAGCATTTTGAGAATTACCAAAATGTGACTCAGAGACACAAAGTGAGCAGATGCACAAAGTGAGGAAAAAAGCATGAATAGATTTACTCAATGCAGGGTTGCCGCAAACCTTGTTTACAAAAATGAAACTGAGAAGTGTAATAAGGCAAAGTGAAATAAAATGAGATATACCTGTATACACCATCCCATTATAAATTAGAAACTTTTTCTGGTCTATATAAAAAAAAAAAAAAAACGAAACCCAGCAAGCTTCCTTCAGCCTCACCCCTCCATGCAGCAAGAGCCTCCCTCCCTCTCAGCCTTCCTTCCTAATACACTTCTTAGTTAGCTGTCTCTAACTCCTCACTTCCTTCTCACCTCTCAACCCACTGGCACTCAGCCTCGGACCCACCCACTGGTTTGAAACTAAAGCCAAGGAAATGTCTTGGTCATCCCCTACTTTAGTCTGACAACATTTGTTTGGCTAAGCACTTCCTTCTTCTTGAGACCTAAATGTTGTGATGTAGCAGTTTTATGGTTTTCCTCTAAACTCCTGTTTCTTTTCATGAATATTTTATTTCTATTAGCTTTTTACCACTGTGTAACAAGTTTTGCAAATCTAGTAGTTTAGCAATTAGGTTTAAAACAACATAGCCTTATGGTCTCTGTTTCTGTGGGTCAGGAATGCAGATATAGCTCTTCTGAGTCCTCTGCTTGGATCCCAGAATGCTAGACTCAAAAGACTGGCTGGGTGTGTTCTCATCTGGAATCCTGACTGGGAAAAATTCAGACCTGTGGGTGGTCAAGCCACTGCCATTTCCTCGTGACTGTATCACTGAAGGTTCATGCTTCTTGCAGGGTGCCTCCACAGGCAGCTCTTAGGTCCTAGAGGGCCCTCACAGTTCCTTGTTGTGTGGCTTTCCCACAACATGGCAGCTTATTTGTCAAAGCCAGCAAGAGTCTCTCACTCTCATCTTCTAAGACAGAGTCTTATATAATGTAATGAAATCATAACAGTGACACCCTATCACCTTTGCCATAAGACATAACCCAATCATGAGAATGACAATCCATCCTCTTTACTGTATTCTATTGGTTATAATCAAGTCACAGGTTCTGCTTGAACTCATAGGGAGGGTATCTTTAAGGACTTGACTCACTGAAGTTTACTTTAGGATGTATCTGCCACATTATTATAAAATATGATAAACGCACAGAAAATCAAAGGAAGTGACAGAAAGGATACTCATCTGTATAATATCTTGATAGTTTGCCTTGTTTGTGTCAGAGTTTTTTTTAAAGTAATGAAACAGAGTTTCAGCCCCTGGAAATGTTTGTCCCTTATTAATTTCTTTCTGTTATCCAAGTAGTACTCAGTCTCAGAAATTGGTAATTTCCCATCTCTGTTCATGATTTTTTATACTGTTTCTATTTGTTTGTATGCAGAGAAACTCCATATACATGGAATCATATGGTACATAGGTGTCAACTTTCAACATTCCCTTTTGGAGGCCTATCCTTATTAACACATGTGGCCTTAGTACATCCATTTGCTTTGGGGTAGAGTATTTTATTTATCTGTTCTCCTCTTCATGGGCATATAGGTTGCTTCTAGTTTGTTGCTTATGCAGTAAGGGGAAATAAACATTGCTGTATCCATCTCTTCAGCACATATGAGGTTTTTACCTTTCAGCAAACACATGGAAATAGAATCATTTGGTTGCAAGGTAATGCATCATTTATTTTTCTATATGTTGCCCAGTTTCTCTTCAAAGTGGCTGTATCCATTTTCACTCTCACCAGAAGCCCATGTCTTTTTTACATCCACCCAATACTTAAGGTTGTCTATTTCTTTTAATTATTACCAGTCTGATAGATGTGAACATTGTTGATGTCTTAATATTCACATTTCTGATTTTTAGTGAACTAGGGCTTGCTTTTATTATTAGTCATCTGAGTTTCTCTTTTATTAACTGCCTATTCATAGTCAGAACCTTCACATATTTTTTCCCCCAAATGTGTGCCTATGTGACTTGACCAGGAAGAGGGCCTATTTCCAACCTCTACTTGGAAGGGGCCCTGCTCCAGCTCCTTGGTGGCCTTTTCATGTGGCCTCTGTCAGCAGTGTCAGCAATGAAGTCCCTGAAGTTCTTTATTATTGGGAGACAGCAACAAGGAGGACGTGAGGCAAGAGAAGAGGAATGGGTGTGTCGGAGGCTGGGTGGCAGTGGGTTGAGAAGTGAGGAGGAGGTGAGGAGCTGGAGAGAATTAGCCAGGACCCCACATAGACATGGTAACTGACAGATTGAGAATATGGGAAGTGACTACAGAGACTCCCAGAACATTGAAGGAGGGACCTGTGTGAACACAGGCAAGATATAAACATTTTGGAACATTGAGATTCATGCAGCATCTCAGTGTAGTTCTTTGTGTGTCTGTAAGATGATGAAGCAGGAACATATTCGGATTATTAAACATGTTAGCCTTTTCTGGGCTGTGGGTAATATGGCACCCATTAAATCCTTTTATACCCCTAAGAGGATGTGTGTAAACCAAAGGGAGAAGTAAATCTCTCAAAGATACTGCTGCTTCCCCAGGCAGGGCATCTCTTATCATAAATATCTGATCCTGCTCACTTTCTCTTTGAGAGGGGTGGGGGAGGTCTATAGCTGTGCTGGCCTTGTCTGAGAGTATATTTTTGTTTGAGATTTCAGTTCAACTGAGACAAAATGGAATATTTAAACAGGGCTTTGCTAAAATCCTGGGATTATAGCAGGAAACTAACCAAGAGAAGCACAAGGAGCTGGTCAAGCTTTAAGTAGAGTTGCTGCTTCAAGTACACATTTCTCATCAACGGGGCCTCAGGAAAAATGGCCCATCCTAGTCCTTTTCCTTCTGGCTTCACCCCTTATTTTTAACATCTCTGGCCCAGGAAAATCACTGCTGATATCTAAACTCTCCAAGTGAAGACAAAGATGATCTGAGCCCTTTCTCCTACCTTCCCAGGCACATTTCCTTTCTCCTTGTGTGATGACCTGCTTCTTCCCCAGATGACTGATGCTATGATGACCCTGTCCTTTCCCCTCATGGCTGTGGCCTTTCCCTCGCAGACCTCACTGGCACAGCAATGTCAGAACACATCACCATGCCCCAGCAATCAGATGCACTAAGAGGCACACATGTATGGCAGTAGGGAGTCATTTCCTTACAAATCCTTAGAAATCAGATATTTACAAGATTAATTTACAATAACAAGGAGCCCTTGTCTCCAGCTGAGGAATATTTGTATCCTCTCTCAGAGCCCTAGAGACATACTTGACATAGTGGGGACATACAGGTCATCTGAACCAACCTCCATCCACCAAGAGGAAGGACTATTGCCGTTTTTCTCATCATTAGAACCAAGTGATAGCAATTCTAATAAGATGGGCAAGTGGCCTTTATGCAATCGCCATCATATTGCCCCTAAAGGCTGAGGTTTTGCTCTAGACATTGGCAGGGGATGCAAACTGTCTGAGAGAAGGAATTAAGGTAAAACTAGAGGCCACATTTCAATGAAAATTGGAATTGAGTATGGAGTGAGTATGGTCTTCCCTGATGGCTCAGTTGGAAAAGAATGCCTGCAGTGCAGGAGAATGCCTGCAATGGACCTGGGTTCAATCCCTGGGTTGGGAAGTTCCCCTGGAGAAGGAGATGGTAACCCACTCTAGTATTCTTGCCTGGAAAATCCCATGGACAGAGGAACTTGGCAGGCTAAAGTCCATAAGGTCACAAAGAATCGGAGATGACGAAGTGACTAAACCACCATGGAATAACTGGGGGTTTCCATGGTGGCTCAGTGGTAAAGAATCTACCTGCAATGCAGAAGATGCAGGAGATGCAGGTTCAGTTGCTGAGTCAGGAAGATCCCCTGGAGGAGGGCATGGCAACCCATTCCAGTATTCTTGCCTGGAGAATCCCATGGACAGAGGAGCCTGGCAGCTACAGTCCACAGGGTCACAAAGAGTCAGACATGACTGAAGTGACTGAGGACAAGCATGCATGGAGTGACTGATGGCTTGCCTCTAGTCTTCCAGATCTTTGATGATGTATCTTTTTCAGGGACTGCCACTGGATGACTGCAATGAATGATATGCTTTTTCTACATTGGAAAAAGGAGAGAGCTGGAAAATAACACAGCTAAACCCCTTTTTCCTGGGAGGGTCCTCATCATTGTAAAGGTAACCAAGTTTCCCAGAGAAGTCCTGGAATATGCCATGTTCTTCTTGTCCTTGCCAAAGGGACCTAAATAATAATGATAATAATACAGTTTATTAATAATACAAATATTTTCTAGACACTTAATAATATTATAAATATTTCAATATTTCCCACTATTGTTATTTCATTTGACACCCTATCCAGCAGTAGCTCAGAGACTGGGAGTAACTTGCCCGATGTCACTCATCAAGTGATGGAATCAGGATTTGAATCCAGATCTGCACAATCCATATCCTTGCAAACCAGAAATATGGGGGCTTGGAGGTGGCAAAGTTATGAAGATGTCTGGTATTGACACCATTTTTTTTCACTCCTAAACGTGCTATTTGGCATCCTTATTTTAATTAAAGTCAATTAAAATTATTTTTGATTTCAGAGCTTTTAGGTACCCGTGTGCCAGCTCGATATACCAGGGTCTGGAATCTCAGACCCTGAAGATTGAATCATGCCTTTGGATGTGCCCAGTAGCCCTAATTTGAAGACAGTGAAGCCCTAGGTAGATCAGAAGAATCTTTTCTTGCCTTTTCTCAAAGTATTTTAACAGTACGGCACACCTGACTGTCTGTCTCCTTAAGGGTTGTGAAATTCCCTGAGTCACAATTATAAAATTCCCTAGGTCATGAGGAAGTGAGTATAGGGGAATTGTTTTTTCTAATAGTTCTATTTTAGCCCATAATTTAGGAATTCTTAATCTTACAGTCAGAAGTATTTAGAACATAACTTCTCTCAACCCTTCTCTTTCATTCCATCCTTGATGGGGAAGGAAAGCCTTGACTGATTTGTAGGACTAGAAGAAGGAGCACAACATATGTGAGAAAACCCCCTTCCCTCTGTTTCTCAGGCCTCTAGAAGGGAGAAATTCTTTCTGTGCCCCCATCTCCCATATTGGAACCCTAACTGCATTGTGATCCAAGCTTGGCTTCTAGAGGAGGCTATGGATGTCCATCTCGAATTGTCCCCACTAGTAGCGATCTACTTGGGGAACAGAAACTCTGCCTGCAATCATCTGGGTAACTGTCTTGTACACAGTTCCAGATTCCCTCAGGGATGTTTGAACTAAGATCTAAACTGGTTGGGTAGGAAATTCATTGACCTTGAATTCAACTGACGTTTTCCAACCTACCCTTCCAGTAATAGAGCTGATAATTGATCTTCACTAGTATATTTCTTGAATCAGTTTCTCAGTTGGTTTCACAATGAGAGTGAGGGGATAGATGGATATGACTTGTCAGCCCCCTCATTCTTCAACAGTGAGAAGTGCAAATGCCATGAAACCTCAACAAACTGTGGAGAGTTTGAATGAGGGAACTGGCCTGATGACAGATTATTTGGGAAAGCGATGTTGTAATTTCTCAGTTCTTATAGTTCTTCAAGTGTTACCAAGTAGGCAAGCAGATTCTCAATTCTGGATGTACATCAGAAGCACCTGGAAGTGTTCTAGAACATTTTGATGCCTTGGGCCTATTCCCAGAGGTTCTGATTTAAAGCATCTGGGGGTAGAGTCAGGACACAGGCATAAAAACTCTAGGTGAGTCTAAAGTGCACCTGATGTTGGGAATCACTGAAATAAAGAAACTACTGCAGACTCCCACGTTTCTCAAAGTTTAGTGTTCATAACACAAAGGGTGTATGAGCGGACTGAGATGGCCATTACACTGAAGCACACTGCGAAAAAAAATTCTACCTTTCTATTTTGCTATTAATTCTTCTGCTTAGGTTAAAGAAAATTCTCAATATGGTGGTAGTAGGCCCTTAACATCTACCTTTTCTAAAAAAAACAAACAAACAGAGAGTAGATATCAGTTTCTGATAGTTATGTAAGGTAAGAATTACTGACAGTCTTTGACCTTTTTCTTTAATAGTGGCTATCTGTTTATGGCAGGTGATACCAGTTTTCATTTATGATAGTGACATAAAGTTTTCTTTGGGAAGAATCTTCCCCTGAGAAAAGGAAACCTTCATACACTGTTGGTGGGAATGTAAATTTATGCAGCATCTGTTGAAAACAGTATAGAGATTTCTCAAAAAAACTAAAAATATAACTACCATATGATCCAGCAATTCTACTCCTGGGAATATATCCAAAAATCTAATTTAAAAAAGATACACACACCTTAATTTTCATAGCAGCATTATTTACAACTGCCAAGATATGGAAGTGTTCATGATGAATGGATAAAGAAGATGTGCCATATATGTATATGCACATACATACACATGGTGAAACATTGCTCAGTCTTAAAAAGAGTGAAAACATGCCATTTGCAACAATATGGATGACCTTGGAGGATATTGTGCTAAGTGAAATATGTCAGACAGAGAAAGGCAAATAATTATGATATCACTCATATGAAGAATCTAAAATATAAAACAAACTAATAAATGTAACAAAAAAGAAATAGACTCACAGGTATAGAGAACGAACTAGTGGCTACCAGTGGAGAGAGGGAAGAGGGTAGGGGCAAGATAGGGGTAGGAGAATAAGAGGTATAAACTACTATGTATAAAATAAGCTGCAAGAATACAACACAATAGAGTACAACACAGGGAATATAGCCAATACTTTATAAGTGGAGTGTAAACTTAAAAAATTGTGAATCACTATATTGCATACCTGTAACTTATATAATAATTGTACATCAGCTATACTTCAGTATAAAAAAAATCTCCTTCTTGGCTGAACACTAGAATTATCTGAAGAACTTTAAAAAATACTGCTCTCTGGATTTCATCTTGGGATTGGGATTTTTCAAAAGCTTCTCAATGGTGTGAAACCACTGTTTAAAAGTGTAACAGTGTAGTGCTCCCCAAACTTTAATATGTGTATGAATCATCTTGGGATTGTATTGAAATTCAGATTCTGGTTCAGCAAGCCCATTGAGGTCTGTGATTCTACATTTTTTACACACTCTGCCTATGCAATGCTCCTGTGAGGTAGAAGAGCAAGACCACAGTGGATTTTGTTTCTGTAAGAAATCCGATTTAAAATTGCTTCATAAGGTAAATAATGTTGTCCCAATACCTTTTTTTAATGAAGGGGGGACAAAATCTGAATCTTCATACATAAAATCTTCTTAACATATGCTTAATGTTAAATGAAACACTTGTTACATTAAGTGTTAATGCTTAAACCAAATTTGTGGCCCAATCGCATCAGCACCTTGGACAGAAGCATTGGCTTTTTTTTTGGAAAGACCAGTACTTAAACTGGAGAAAGATTAAGAGTTGAAATCTGCACACAAAACCACTTACAAGACAATGACATCGAAAATATTACTGAGGGTGGTTCAAGAAAGCTTTAAAAAGTATGTACTTAATGCCTTGCCCTCTAGTAGAGCCTATATCATTTCATTCATAATCTTGTTTGGTTGATACTCTGTCAGATTTCATGAGACACATGATTTGGATCATGAAATAGACCATATGATAATATGACCTGGTGGTTTCTGAATCTCCATTACTGGAATTAGAGGATGACTTTAGCTGAAATAGCAACCTTGGATGGTGAAAATGCTAATGGGAACAAACTGCTAATTCAGGAGAGTGTTGGGATGTCAAGAAAAATGTGTCACAGTGGCCTGATGAAGTGTTTCATGGAACTAGACAGGACTGGGCTTAAATAACAATTTGTAAGTTACTCACTATGACCTTGTATTAAAACAAGCTTAATTTAATCCCCAGAGATTTAGTTTTCTCATCTGAAAAATGGAGGTAACAACATTTTCAGAGTTATGCTGATTAAATGAAATAAGATCACATGAACTTTTTGATTAAAATTCTACCCTGTCTTCCCACAAATTCCTTACCAGGGCCCACAAAGCTCTACATGATTTTGCTTCTGCCCACCCCTCCTTGTCTTTTTCAACACCATTCTCTACTGGATCACTATGCTTCAGCAATGCTAGTCTTCTCTTTGTTCCTTGAGTACTCAGTTATTCCCATTTCAAGGACTCTGTCCTTTCCCCCTTAGCCTGGAATGCTCTTTATATGGCTGTTTCCTTTTAATTTGGATTCCAGTTCTGTTACCTTCTCAAAAAGACCTTCCCTGATTAACTTGTCTGCTGTTCTTTCTATGTGACCTGAGTCACTTACTTTTATTTATTTCCTAGAATATATCACTATCTGAAATTATTTTATTGGCTTCTTTGTGTATTGTCTCCCCTACTAGGGCAGAGACCCTATCTGTCTTGTTCACTGAATCTGTCTTGAATCACTATGCCTAGAATAGATCTTGGCACACAGTGTATTTCAATAAATATTAGTCAAATAAATCAATGACCATGGGAGTGCCTGGGACACGTGGATATTGAATAAATGCCCACTGTCTTGATATTCTTCATTTGCATTCCTAGACATATTCAAGTTGACAGTCTAGTCATTGGAGATGCTAAAGATTAATGAAAGAAATTTCTAATGATGAAGTTTAGAAAGCAAGCTTGTAAAAGTCTATAACATATGTTTCTGGGAATGTGCTAGGAAATCATTGGATACTGGACTTGCCAAACATCTAGGTCATGTAATCTTGGACAAAGGGATCTCTTAGCTTTCTTTCTTTTGATATTTGAGTGAAGTAATCTCTAAGATCTTGTCCAGCATTGGTGATAGTAAAATAAGAATTTAACCTTTGCTTGTTATTCTGTAATTGTTTCCTATCTCACTTCACCTTTGATTTTTCACTGCCCTGTGCCTTGGGATCTGGCCACTATGGACTATATCACCTGCACTTTTCCTGGCTGACTTCTCTTTGAGATCAGCCAGTGGAGTCATCTGTATGATATCAGTGGGAAGGAAAAAAGAGGTTGGGGTGTCACTTCCTTCCTCTCTGGCATTATATCTCTGGCAGCAGCATGGGACCTGCTTGCTGGAGGGCCCCTTCTACAAAGCACAGCCTACTTTGAATTGCAGTAACAACTGTTTCCTCTCATTACCCCATCAGGCCTAGGAAGGTAAGTCTTCCTATTATCTCTAGTTCCTGGGTTCCACAATAGCTCTTTTTAGAGTTGCCATGATCTTGCTCAGATCATTATTTAATAGTCTCTTTGTTAAAGTCTTTTTATTGAAATCATCTGAGTGAGATTTGCTTCTCTCCAAGACTCTAATTATTGTACAATTCATTTGGAAATACATCCAGAGAAGCAGATTCTAAGAATCCCCATGGAAAACCATTTGTGGAGTTAATAGCCATCACTGCAAAAATTTCTTCTTTGGTTTGATCTGGATCCTTTGTACTGCAGTTTAAGTCTCATTCCCTCTTGTTCTATCCCCAGTGGAGAAAAGTATTATGTTTCTGCCATTCACTAGGTAACAAAGCCCCATAGACAAGGTAATGCCTCATGCAGAGTTGGTCAGATGGCATCTTTCTTCCCTGTAGACTTGTTGTGCTCTTTTTGAATCAGAAAAGTTTTCTTTCTCTTTTTCTGGCATGACGGTGACAAATTCTCTCAATAAACCCAGGAAATTCAGTGTCTATTTATCCCATAGACATGCAACTCTTATCCCTCTTGTTGTGTCTGGCAAGTACTCAGATTAATTGTACACCCTCACAGAGGTTGAGCCATCACATTTAACCAAGTGTACTACTAAAAGGATTATTATTTAGCAGTTCAACCTCCTTCAACTCACTTTTATCTTGCCTCCCTGAGTTGGTGAACAAAATTAATGAGAATAACGTGGTCATGCCTATCAGCTTCTGTTTGCAACCTTCTTAGCAAAATCTTTGCTTTTTTGTACTTCCCTGTCAACTTGTAAGTTACTTTCATTCTTCAGGTTGATGCAAAGATAGGTTATGACAATAGTTTGTCGGTGGCTGTCAGAATTGATGGTGGTATGTATGGGAAATGCATAGCTAGTTTGAGAGCTGTGGTTAGGATTCCTGATAGAGTCAATGAAAAAAATCCTACCTCACAGGGAAAGGTCAAATTAAGTGTTTTAATTATGATGCTGTTTAATATATCTCATGCTTGGATGACCTGTATTTGAAGAGTTGGAAAACTAGGTAATATACCCAACTCTAAAAAGGGCACAAAAATGATGTGAACTTTGGAAGGGATGAGTCAGAATCTTGCAGAGGTGCAATGAGGTAGAGTGGAAAGGATAAAGTGTTGGGTGGCTTGGGTTCTACTCTGGACAAATCATTGATGTCTTTGGGCCTCGCATCCTCGCCTGTAAGAGAATGTACAATGGAGGCTCTTTTTAACTGTACTATTAATAATTATCATCCCATAAAGTATATACTAGAATTACTATTAGCCCTGTTTTATGAAGAGAAAACTGAGACTCCAAAAGATTGAAAACATTGCCCAAGGCTACACAGCTAGAAAGTGGTAGAGCCTGCAAAGTTGTAGCCAACAATGACTCACTCCAAACCTTGGTTTCCTGACCTTGAGAGTGTCTGCTTACCTTGCAGTTACCTGGGAAAAGTTAACTTTTACACCACTTTCTGCATGAGGACGATATTTCAGAGATCTTCAAGGACTTGTTCAAGGCAACCCAGATAGTATTTGGAGAAACAAGGACTTGAACTTGTGACCCTCTGACTTCAGAGCCTAAATTCTTAGCCGTTCTGCTAGATTTCCACCATGGTTATAGCCCTCCCTATCTCAAAGTTGCCTAGGGGATGTTATCAGAGAGAATTCAGATTTACTCCCAGTAAGATACCTAATTTAGGATTTAAAAAAATGCTTGTTTATTTATTTATTTGGCTGCATCTGGGCTTCCCTGCGACACGGGGAACCTTTCGTTGTGTCTCACGCTGGGTCAGTAGTGGCAAATCAGTAGTCGCAGTGCTCAGGTTCTGGAGTGCGCAGGCTCAGTAGTGCAGCGTGTGGGCTTAGTTGCTTCATGGCATGTGGGGTCTTAGTTCTCTGAACCTGTGTTCCCTGCATTGCAAGGTGGATTCTCAACCACTGGACTACCGGGGAAATCCCTAGTTTAGGATTATAGAAAGCAGAGTTCAATAGTCTTCAATTCTGGAATATACCTGGATAACCAGGGGCAGGTGGGACGCAGATTTCATTCTAGCACCAGCACAAAGTATAAGGAAGATACTTATTTCAAAATTTTAATTTGAGTTCTGCCATCTCTTGAGCATATATGCATATACGAAACCCCAATTGTGCACCATATTAGAATTTATTATAATACAAACAAGTCCAAACACAGTATAATATCTAATTAAGAAAATATGAACATTTACTATTTTTTTATGGTAACATTTTTTCCCATTCTTTGAACTGGAATAACCAACATTAGAGTCTCTTATTCACTTCAGATAGGCCCCTCAGGTTGGACCAGTGGGCACCAACTGTGCAAAGTAAGTTTCCACTTGCAGAGTGTTTGCAAGATGGAACTTCGTGCCTTCTCATGGTCTGTCTTTTACGGTTTCTTTGTCATCCTCCTTATTTCCTTCCCATTAGGCAGCTCAGTCCTTGAGTTGTTCAGTAGAAAGACACAGTGTGTACATGTGTAGCATCACTGCATGTCCAACCAAGGACACAGATCATACAGGAGGGACGCTAGTTAACAGTCTTTGAAAGGGGCATCACAAAAACCTGATATAAGGCAATTGCTTATGTGCCATCAACAGCAGCTGTTTATGTGACAGGCTTCAAAACTCAAAGCTATATTTCCAAAACTGGCCTCAAAGAAAAGGCTTAAAAGTTTGTTTTCTCTTTAAAAAGCTTTCAAATTTTGTCCACAATTATTACTATAAATAAGAATAAATTAAAAGTCCTTATATTATTTGAGATAAATTTTAGGAGATATGTATCAACCTAAGCCAACAGGCATTTGTATGCATGATAACCAGAAGACAACTCCTCATGGACTGCCTTCAAAAATCAGACCTCTTTTAAATATTATTGTATCAAAATATAAAATACAGTCAGAAGGACAAGAGATCAAATACTAATTGGTATAGCCTCTATTATTAAGAGAAGTAATAAATGAGTGTATGAGGAAAACATTCCAAATACACACTCAGCTTTTACTTTTTAAACATCAATAATTAATTTTTACACACACCTAAAAATGTGGAGCAGAGAGCACTGAGATCCACATACATATTTTTCATCTTACATTCATTCTCAAAAAGGAATTGCTTAACCATTATAGATATTGCACAGTGACTCATTCATGTATAGCTCAAACTAGCATTTTTCAGACCTATTGTTTAAAAATAAATAATCAAATAAATACTTATATATATTAGGTGTAGGTAGCCTTTGGTTCATTCACAAAGGGGTGTGATGGAGTCATATCATACACACAGTTAATGAACAGGTACCTGACTACACATGCTTGGCAAAAAAAGAAACAGAAATGCAACTTAACGGGAAATCTGCCCATTCTCCCACACGATGCACACTGCCCTGGGGAGAGTGTGACCTGGAAAATACGAATCTGCTCTTCCCTCATTCAAACTTCCATGAACATCTTTTAGTGGGAGCACCTTGCTGCACCAGTGTGATCCTAACGTTCTCAAATACAATGGAGTCACACAATACGGTCTCTAAATGTAAGTCAATTCTGTCCTGTTTTCAGTGGAAGAAACAGCAAACTGTTCCAATGCTGGGGTAAAAAAAAACTTATCTGAGTTAGGAATTTTAAGGGATAGAATATGGTCTCCAACATGGATCCTTCCTGAGAACTTTGCAGAGGTAACTTTGGCTCTGCCAGATTTTTTCCACTGACTTCAGAACTAATCTTTGGGTGAGACGAGACTCTTCTGCAATCATTTAAACAGAGTAGGAATTAGGATCTTTAGGGTGAACGTAACCTAAAGTTGTACTGATTTAATGCTGAGGGTATTGGCTGAAGTTTCGGGATTATGTGGCATTGGAGCCTTTTCTACCCTGCTCATTTATTGCAAGTTCCCTTTAAAAGGGTAGATGTGTCTTCCAATTTAGGGACAAAAGTGCAGTAAAAATCCAGCCCGAGGAACCAAGTGTTTCAAGTGGACTCTCTGCTTTTTGTTGGGTCACCAAAAATATCATACAATTCCAAAATCATGTTGGAATACTTCTTTCAGAACAGGGATAACTTCAAATACTGGTAATCTGGAAGAAGGTTAAAAAAAAAAAAACTGAGAAAAACTCCAGCATAGATTTTTCTTTCAAAACACACCATGGTGTACACAGGAGCCTAATGTATTCAAGTCTGTGTGTATGCACACATGAGTGGTAATTCCCAGGGAAACCTCCATTAATTATACCCTAGAACTGTTCTTGCCTTGTACAGGCAAGGGAAGAATAAATAAATTCATATTGTATTATTTTGCAAAGGATCTGGGTTAAATAGCATCACTGAAAACTGGCACCACCCTTTTGAGCCATGTGCATCAAAGGGCAGACATGCAGACAACATGGGCACCTTCTCATCACCATTTGCGACCAAATGGCAATGCCAGCTGGGCTGCGGGGTGGAGCTGAGACTGCCTCCTTTCACACCTGGAGAGCTACTGTTCCTGACCCTCGAAAATTAAATCCAGTTCAAAAGTCACTTCAAATAAAACAGTTTGGTGAGGGCTTCAGCAAGCAGGGTGGCAGGGTTGGCAACACTACACATAAAGGCTTCTCCAGGAAGCTTGAGTGGCACAGCAAGAAGAAGCTATTTCAGTAAAGAGATCATACACAGCTGACTCAAGGGTGGATTGAAACTATGGCAAGAGTGGGCTTATTTTTTGTTTTTCTGGGCTCAAGAATTCCTCCTATGGCCCTGCACACCAGGCAGGGTCTTTGTTTTGGAGGTGTTAGATAAAACCTATACATGATGGCAAATAGAAAGACTGGATCTTAGACCCCTGAGGGTCTGAGGGTCATGGTTATGTTGGTTGGAGCATTTTCACAGAAACTCTGGCCAGAGTTTGTGCAGGATTCAATCCTCCCCTGCCCCCTCAGTGTCATTCTGCAGATAGGTATGTCAGGGCCACTTCAAGACCAAAACCCTCCCTAGGACAAAGGGAGCCTTGGACAATTCCCGAATCGGTCTGCATTGTTAGCTGCTGGTAACAACACAGGGAAATGATGGATGATCTCAGTTCTCAGAAGAAGAGTGTGGGCTCAGCTATGTGTTACTGTGGCTTGATGTGTCACGTAAATGAGCAGTTCCCAGTGACTGGATGATGCCAAGCTTAAGTCCATAGACTATTTCTCTCTGGTGTGTCCTTACAGGCAACAGGAGAATGACACAACCTCCAATGACATCTTCAAGCTGGTAGAGACTTTTGCTGTCTACATGACTCGGTGGAAACAAATGCATAAATGAAAACAAGATTCAAGCTTTTGTTGTTTTTCTCCTCCATCTTTTCTCATCTACCAGTCTGAAAGGTGCTCAGTCTGTGGAGACAGGAAATCAGGTTAGCACTCTTAAGGAGAGCTCTTCAGCCACAGGATGGGCCACATTCCCATCTGGCAATGGATTATGCAGAGGCACTAGGTGTCAAACCTATGGGGTCATGGGGATACTTTTATAGGTTTTCCATTTTTGTCATACTGGTACACCAGCATCTTGATACAGTGTGAGTTGGCCGGTGAGATCCAGGGGCTACTTGTTATGGAAAAGTTATGGTTGGTGTAGAACTGAACGGGTTGCTTCTGGCACTTGAAGAAGGCCTTGAGAGTAGCAGCTGCCATGGCACGGAACCGCTTGCTGATGAAGCAATAGAGGAAGAAGTTGATGGCCGTGTTCAGAAGGGCCAGCATGTTGGCAACATCGGACATGACGTGCACCAGCCAGCGGTTCTGGATGGGTGTCCCGTAAAGGTGGTAGAGGATCATGATGATGCGTGGGGCCCAGAGGGTGGCAAAGATGGAGGTGATGGTAAACAAGATGGCAGTGGTTTTCCCTGTGGAGTAGCCACGGAGGCGAAAATTGCTCTTCCTCCTGAGCTTGTACACAATGATGGAGTTCAAGATGAAGAAGATGGAACAGGGTACCAAGTACACAGTGAAGCAGTGAATCCAGATAAGGACATGATGCATGGACGTGCTGATGTAGTCTTCAGTCCAGAGGTTGGGCCACCAGTAGTAGGGGATACTGGTCAGGAAGCAGGTGATGTAAACACTTACGATGACTTTCCGGGTTCGGGCTGGGTAGGAGAGCGTGTGGTACTTGAGCGGGTGGCATACTGCAATATACCGGTCAATAGTTAATGGGACAGTAATCCAGATGGAAGTGTGGATGGATGAGAATTCCAGCACTTCTATGATCTTGTCGGGTACCTGAGGCATCTGCATGTTCAAGATGAAATCTTCCAATAGGAAGTCCACGAACACAATGAAAAAGAGGACCAAGATGTCAGCAGCAGCAAGTGCCAAGAGATAGTTGTACGAAGACTTCTGTCTCCTAGCCACCAGCTGAGAGAGGATGATCACGGTTAGGATATTTGCTGTGGAGAGAAGAGAATCTGGTTTACATCTGAAGCAAGGTGACTTTATTGGTTACTAGGGGCCCCTTAGGAATAGTGTCTTGGGCACTCCCACGGAAATCAAAGGGACTGAACCCATGTTCTTGAGGGAAACTTCTGCACTGCAGTTGCATCTCATATAAACATCCTGATACTATATGACAAAATTTCATGTTCACATTGTACTTTTTCTGTCCTCACGCAGTCACAACAGTGGTGCTGCGGTTGTCCTCATTTCTGAAATGAAACTGAGGTTCAGAGAACACAAGGAACTCGCTTAGAGTCAAGAGTTAGTAATTCATGTGACAGGAAACAAACTCAGATCTCCTAATCCTTAATCCTGTGCTCTTTCTTTCGTTTGACTTCAAGGAGGATATGGGGCTGGAATGGCATTTCCTGTGCTCAGGTAGGAGATTGGACTCTATGACCTCTAGAGAATCTTTAGAACTTAGATTTTAAGACCTTTCCTTTGTAAGTGGGTTTAGAATGGAGAAGATTATGACCTTTAAATTATTTTTTAAATAAATTATATTTATTTTTAGAATAAGTAGTCTATACACATGGTACATAATTAAAGTTAATATGAGAGAAAGATAAAATTTCCTTCCACTCTTATACTCCAACCACCCAATTACCCCTCCCTCAGGGCAATCATAGTTAAATAATTAGTGCTTTACATGTCTGTGTAATACATGTTGTATATAGTTTTGCAAAAAGAATAGTAATACATTATTTTTCTGGAGATCAGAATTGTTTTGAAATGCATCCACATAATTTCTGATCAATTTTAAGAAGCAAATATCTCTCTGAGTAAGATACATCTGCAAAGTCATTAGGGACTCATTCTAAAAGGATATCCCAATGGATAACATCTGAAAGTCATTCTACACTTGACTCTCATTAACTTACAACCAACTCTGAAATTTGAACATTGTTAATCATAGTTTTCGGAGAAGGCAATGGCACCCCACTCCAGTACTCTTGCCTGGAAAATCCCATGGATGGAGGAGCCTGGTGGGCTGCAGTCCATGGGGTCGCTAAGAGTCGGACATGACTGAGCAACTTCACTTTCACTTTTCCCTTTCATGCATTGGAGAAGGAAATGGCAATCCACTCCAGTGTTCTTGCCTGGAGAATCCCAGGGACGGGGGAGCCTGGTGGGCTGCCATCTCTGGGGTCGCACAGAGTCGGACACGACTGAAGTGACTTAGCAGTCATAGTTTGCAAACAAGGGTCTCAGAGAATTTATGTCCCTTGTTTGAAGTGCAGTGGCAGGGCTGGTATCCAGGGCTGTCTTGCATGCATCTTTAAAATTATTTCACAATAGTTCACAAGTGAAAATGTAGTATACACACCCTGGCGTATTCATCACTCAGATTAAACAAATGTTAACATCTTGCCACATATGCTTTAATTTTGTTTTTAAAGAAGGAATGATGCTATATTCACAGTTGAAGTCTTCTTTGAAATTGTTCCAGCTCATCCTTTCCTTCTCCCATTCCCTCCCTAGAGGCAGCCACAGTGCTGTCGTCTCTGGGGCCACATTTGCATAATCTTAACTTTCTTTTATGCAGAACCTGCCACTCTACATGATGCTGTTTTTCACTCAACAAGATGCTTTTGAGATCTATTTTTACTGATACATGTAGATCTGTTTGACTCATCTTAATGACTATAGAGCAATCCCATTAATAAATTTGCCAGAATTTATTTATTCACTTATCCATAGACATATTTATGCATATACAAACGTATGTCTATATATGTCTCTATGTATATATACACATATTGCATAGACATATACATCTAGCTGTCTACAGTGTATATATATACTGACATATTATATGGACATCTATATGTGTATATATATACACACACACGCATTTAAACTGGTTTCAGGATTTTGCTCTCACAATCTGCTATAGTTAATACCTTGATATGGCTCTCCATGAGAAGTAGCTACATGTGAGAGTTTCTCTCAGGTAGTATATACATATTAGAAGTGTGTTTCCTATGTTTCAGAGTATGTGCACCTTCGCCTTTACCGGATGTTGCTGAACTGCTCCGTAGAGTGGTGTTACTAGCCTGCACTCCCAGCAGTAGACTATGAGTGTTCCAGTTGCTCATGACCTCTCTGTACTTGGCATTGTCAGGTTTTTGATTTATTTGTTTAAGTCTGTGCTGTCCTTGTTCTTGTTCAAGGCACTTGGAAATTACATTTTGAAGTGGTGGAGAGTTAAGGTACCAATTATATTAATTATCCAGTATTCAAACCCAGGACTAATACCCAAGCTCAAAACCACTTGATAATATCAATACTTCTAAACAGGGGTGGGAGTACCATGCAGGTATGCTACACCCTGTATAATGAAGAAACATTATAAGTAAACTTTAAGTCAACACCTAAGAAAAGAGGCCCATTAAAGCAAAATTCTTTGTTTTATTAATCCTGAAATTTCAAAAATTTACTTATCCAGCTTTGTCTGACTTTATGGCATATCACGTTCCACTTTGTTTCCAGCCAGAGAAAAGTGATTTCTGTTCTCTAGGTTGCCTCTGACTTAGAAAAGTGCCATTATTTCTCAGAACCTCTTTTTCCATTCATTAAATAATGCCCACGCTCTCTCTCATGTCCCTGCTCTGCTCCCGCCTTATAAGGGAAGACAGAATGAATAAATGCTGAGGTCTCCCCAGAAAAAAAGTCATACAGTCATCCTTTAGTATCCACAGGGTATTGGTTCCAGAACCCCCCTGTGATACCAAAATCTGCCACTGCTCTAGTCCTGTGTATAAAATTGTAGAGTACAGATGGCTCTCTGACTCTCTGGGTTGCCATTCACAAATACAGAGAGCTGACTGTATATATTCTGCAGAGAGTGACTCTTCACCACCATCTCTTACTTCTTCATCGAAACCTATTTGTAGTGTGGTGCTAAAAATCTTTCATAACTAAACTCTTTAAAAATATTCAAGCTCCATCTAATTAGTCCTTTAAGCCAGGCAAGTCATCAACTTCAGATGAAATTGCCAGCTATTCATATTTGACATTTCCTTAAGTTCCTAGTAATTGCATCTCTCGAGAAACTAACCCGCAGCCATTGAGTTTCCCATTTCTTTCATGCAGGTAGATTTGCCCCCAAGGCAACATCAAGAACACTTAAGACATCCTTGGGATGAGAGAGATGTGTGAGCCACAGAGACCCAGAGGGGAATGGAACAGTGCCTGTGTATTGATTTTCTGAAAAAGAAATCAGAAAGTAGAATTTTCAACTCTTAAGGTTTGACATTTGCTATAATTCCTCACACTGAAAAATCCTTTCATTTCCACTGTGACAGTTTTTTCCCCAAAGAAAAGGAGCGGTGTTGACAGGCCCTGTATTTATAAAGGTTGAATAAGCGAAGGAACCCGAGTCATCACCACCTGAAATTCCATTTCTTAGTTTTTTCCTCAAACTAACTGGCCCAAGAATCTGTTGTGTGGAAACCCAACCAAATCCCATCCAAGCAAGTCCCCATGAACTTCATGATCAAAATGTCAATGCTTCTAAAAAACAAATCCTTTCTGTCAATGTTGTCTTTGGACAGGTTTAAGCTCCTGGGTAATATAAAGCCCATGTTTTGTGATTGCAAAGCTTCTTGGTTATATTATTGGGGGGATTCGTTTCCTATACTTTGCAGCTTACCGTACACAAATTTGAGAGGATTTGGGGAACAGCTAAAAGAACAACACAGGTCGGGCTGTCAGACCCCACCACTGGACGGTTGACTGGAGCAGAGGGGAAGGGTAAAGGTCTTTCCGAGGTATTTTCTATGTCTATGAGGTCTAAGAGTCCCTTCAGATTCCTCAGAAGAGCCCTGACTGGGAGTTCTGAGTTTACATCTCTTAATTCTGCTACATGTCTCTTTTTTTTGGTCTTTGAAAATTATTTTTTTCAATTATAAAAGTAAAATATACTTGCAAAAATTAAACATATCACTGCATAATAATATTATTAACTTACTTTTATTGAACATTTATTTTTAAGCATCTTACACACAATACTTCAATTTAATCTTTACAACCACCCTGTGAGGTCTTAACAGTTATCTGAAAGCTTTGAGGCTCAGAGAGGTTATAAGTAACTTGTTTGAGGTCACTCAGAAAGCGAGTGGTGAGCCAGGACAGCCAGGCTTTTTGTCTCCTGCATTTGTACATTTAACTATTACATCAGACCCTGGAAAGTGAAAGTCTGTCCAAATCCTATTTCCTAGAAATATTACAGTATCTAGTTGCTTAGATGGCCCTCAGTGAACCACCTCCTGGTATTCATGCCTTTGTGTAGTCTCTTCCGTTTGATTCAGAGTTGGTCCCGTGACTCCCTTTTAACCAGTAGACTATTGTGGGAGTGACATTGCACAACTAGACTGTAAGTTTTTCAAAAGAATACTTGCTTTGGGAAGCTCTGTCTTGGAGTCCAACTGTGAGAAGTCCATGTCACTTCCAGAGGCCGTGTGTAGGGACTCTGATTGAAAGCCCCAGGTGAGTTCATAGCTGACATCCAACACCAGTTGTCATGTGAGTGAGCACTCTTGGATGTCCAGCTCAGTGGAACCCCCGATAACTGCAGTCCCAGCTGCGCCTCTGCTGCAACTGCTAGAGACCTGGAGCAAGAGCCATCCAGCTGAGCCCAGTCAGCCTAAGAACCAGGACAAACAATCCCAAACTGTTGTGTTAAGGCTCTAAGTACTGGTTTACAATAGTTTACGATGCTGCAACCAGAACAGAGGTTAAGCATTTGGTGTTTGTTTCTCCAGGATATTTATATGCCTATAATTATAAATATAATTAGTAATATGATCATCACCGCAAAATGAGATCATACACTAATACTGTCATGCAAGCTGGTTTTTTTTTTTTAATTAGAAATTAGAATCTTCCTATGTCAACAATAGAGAAGGCAATGGCACCCCACTCCAGTACTCTTGCCTGGAAAATCCCATGGATGGAGGAGCCTGGTAGGCTGCAGTCCATGGGGTCGCTAAGAGTCAGACATGACTGAGCAACTTCACTTTCACTTTTCACTTTCATGCATTGGAGAAGGAAATAGCAACCCACTCCAGTGTTCTTGCCTGGAACACTGCCTGCCCAGGGACAGGGGAGCCTGGTGGGCTGCCGTCTATGGGGTTGCACAGAGTCGGACACGACTGAAGCGACTTAGCAGCAGCAGCAGCATGTCAACAATATTCATGAAATATTCACCTATGGATGGACATTACTTGTTTTATTATTTTGGCCGCTACAGAGTTTTTATTATTTTGGCCACTACAGTTTTGGCCACTACAGATGTTTACAAATATATAAACATCTTTGCATATTTCTGTGGAATAAGTTCTCCAAAGTAGAAATGCTGGTTTAAAGGATAACACATTTTTTCTCTTCCCCTCTCTCTCCTTCCTTCCCTTTCTCCCTTTTCGCTTTCTTCTTCTCTCTTTCCCTCCCTGTCTGCCTCCTCTCTTCCTAAAGACAGCTAATAGAATTTGTAAGAAGGAAAGGAGCTCAAGTTGAAGCTACAAAAAGATTTAGGTTAGACAGCAAAGAGCACTTTCTGACTGCAGTGGCAGTTACGTGAACTAGAGCAGGCCATTGATACCACAGACGTTTGGTCCATGCAGGTCTTCCAAAAAGAACAGAGTTGTGTATTTGGGCTGATTAAATTCCTGGGATTACCTTCTATAAATCCTCTCTCTCTGCATTCTAAATCATGTTCTTGTGAATTTCCCAAAAGAGAACCATTCAACCCTTTCAGCCACCATCCCCTGTGACTTAAATGAATCCTCCTCTCCTTCAGATGCCCATGTTTTGCACTAGAAGAGGCAGTCCACATGTCCTACAGATACAGCAGGACCCCTGACATTGTGAGCAATTCTGGTCATGTTATTTATGTGGCTGCTGGAAGGTACCTCAAGGACAGATTTTTAGGAAAAGCAATTTCCAAGTCCTGCAAGCAAGAAATCAGCAGTGTCCTTGTTTAGTCAGCTGTGGGGGCTGAATTGTGTGATGGGACATTGCCTCTTTTGGGCTGTCACTTTCCTACTGTTACCTTTTCAATTACAGATCTTGGAGTGGAGAAAGGGGAAACAAAATGATGCTAGCTCTGGAATCCTGAACCAGGCTGGTGCTACTGCCCTGGTTCCCTTGTGGTGGGGAGGGCACCAGGTTGCTGCATCTAGAGGGTCCAGAAGAGGAAGGAGGCATTGTTTCCATTGCAGCTGCCACACCTGCGATGCAGAGTATCAGGTGTGTGGTGGGGGGTGATGGGGCTCAGAGCTACACAACTGATGCCTTCCCCAAGGAGTACAGCTCTGCAGTGTTTGATGATTATAGTGCCCTGAGTGCATGGTGGGCCCAAACCTGTGGGATGCAGGGCCAGGGGGAGTATGACCCTCTTGTATACTCTCCCACCCTTGGGCCAATGTCTTTGTCATCTGTGCCTCCACTGCAGAGAATGTGTGGCATCAGTGGCATCCGGAAGTGGGTTACCACTACCCGGAGGTGCCCAGCCTCCTGGTGGACATCAGGGAAGACCCGAGAGCCCAGCCTGATACCTGTGGCTTCTCAAGGAGCAGAGCAGACCCATGCTGTGTGCTAGGAGGGGGGCTCAACTTGGCGGCAGGACAGCACTCAGCTTGGGACATCCCCTGCCTCTGACGAGTTGTGCCTTGAGTGCCCCAGCTGAGCCTAAAGGACAATTCTGAACCCCCTGGAGGTGTTTCCTGAATGCCTTTAAAAAAGGCCCACAGGAAAGGGCTTTGGGCTCTGCTCCACGCTGCTTGGGAACACCAGGTACTCTTGAGAGCTCAAGGTTGTGCCCCTCCCCAAGAAGCAGCCCGGTGCCCCTCCCTGCTTTCCCACAGACACTGCTGCCTAGGTGCTGCGTCCTGTTAGGTTAAGAGCTCTCAGCTGTCCTGTCCTTAACTGCTCCCTCACTGCTCTTCAAACTCTTCCCTGCTCAAGATGCTCTCTCCTTTCCCCAAAGAAGGAGCCACAAAACCCAAGGAAAACAAATGCATCCTAACCTACCCCCACGTGCCCAGGCTGCTTCTGCATCTGCTGACTGACTCCGCCCCCACCCCCTCTGGACCTTTCCCACCCCATCAGCATCAGGAAAATCTGTCTCCAGTGGGGGTGGGGTGGTGGGGAAGATGATGCTGACAAGACTTGGTATTCAGGTTTTTTGACCTCTGTGGATGGTGTCAGGAGGTCTTCAGGAGGTTGTGCCCTCCTGAGGGCTCCTAGGAGAGGAGCAGGGAAGGGTTTCCAACCCCAGGCACTGCCTGCTGGCCAGTGGCCATCCTTGTTTCCTGTTGTTCCACTTGGTTCAGAGCAGAAGCCAGGGAATGTGGAATGTCCTTCCTGAAGTTGGTTGTTAGAGGCATAAAACTGACTGTGGCTGGTGGAGTGGAGATCAGGTGGCGGGGCCCCACCTCATAGGAAGGTAATCCCTGAGAGATGCCTTCAAGATTCCTGGAAGGGCCGTTTGTTCCTTTTGCTCTTTACAGGCTAAAAGTTGCAAATCGTAGTGGAAGAAGTTATGAAGTAGAGTGACTAATCTCCCTGAGCCTCATTTCCTACATCTGTGAATTTGGCATCAATATAAATGATACCATCATAGACTGATGGAAAGATAGAGGAAATACAGTGTGTAAAATGCTCCCAGAACATGGTGAGCACTCTGTAAATGTTAGTTGTTACTTTTCACATCTGGCCTGAACACACTGTTCAGTTCAGCAGACAATATTGAGCTGGAGGCCAGACCCCGTGCTGGAAGTACAGCTGAATAGGAGAGAGTCCGAGCTCTCAACGAATCCATAGAAGAGTCCTGTTTACCTCTATGGATCATTCTGGGCATTACAGTCCTGTCACCTTATCTGGAAATTCTTCATTCCCAATCCCTCTAGCTGCATCTGTATTTCACCTCCAGCCTCCTCTTTGTTTCTCTGTTTGGTGGAGGAAAAACATTGTGCTTTACTACTTGATGATTCAGTTGTCTCTTCCGTTCTCTGAAACAGCCTCTGTTCTTTTTAAATTCTAGTTCTTATTTTGATAGCCCCTTAATTTTCTTTGTAACTTTACTATCATGTCCTTCACTGTTATACTACTTGTCGCCACACATAGCATTTGAATGTATTCTTTTCATAGTAGGATCAGTGTTTCCTGCTTTCTTTGAATCACTCTAGGATCTCATGCCTAGCATGAGAGCAGAGCTTGAGGCAGGGATGACAAAAATATTAAATCTTCAATTGATTGGTAGGGGCTGCTGGGCACCATATTGAAACTTTCCCCAAAATCACACCTGTGTTTGGTAGTGCTGTGATGGATTGGTGATGTCTACCATCATGGGAGAAAAAAAACAAAAACGCTGTGGGGATTTGCCCTGAGGAAGTCTTAGGACCTGGATCCATGGTGCAGCTTTCCTTTCCCTCAGAACTTAAGGAAGTAGTCATTTCCGGTGTTGACCAGGACTAGTTGAGACCTAGCAAGACAACCCACTCCAATATTCTTGCCTGGAGAATTTCATGGACAGAGGAGCCTGGCGGGCTACAGTCCATGGAGTCACAAGAGTCAGACACGACTTAGCGACTAAACCACTGTCAACCAAGCCTGCCTTTGCAGTTGCCTAGTCAGCAAGAGCTAAGATGGCTGCCACCCCAGGCCAGTCAGTCTGACTCAGGGCAATGGGGAGAAGGGAGTCAGCATCTAGGCCAAGGGCCAATCAGTTGGCCTTCTCTTGTCAGTAAAATTGATTCTGGCTTTTTGACCAGGGGCAGCTTCTTTGGGTAACCACGACAACTACTAGATTCTCAACTGGGAAACCACATTCAAGTTGGCCAACTACTCAAATGTCTCCAAACCACACTTCTCAGTGCCAAGCTTCATTGTCTTATGACTGCCATATATTGAGCATCTACTGTGTGCTGGGTGGCTTTGTATAGATGAGATGATTTTATGAGATTTGCTGGTGAACATTTTTACTTTCAAAGTTATGCATTTAATTTAAATGGTATTAGAGGAATGTTATTTTTCCATTTAGGGCAGTGATCAAAGCCTGTGTATAAAATAACTTTATTTAAAAAGTGAGTTGATTTAAAGAAGTATATAAAATGGCAGTGCAAGCATTCTCTGATCTCCACTTTACAAATGAGGAGAAACTAATATTCGGGAAGGGTGAGCCACCTGCCCAAGATGGCACAGCTGGGAAGTCTAAGAAGCATTTTGAGAGCACTTGATGGTGCCATTCTGGGTCAAGTTTTGTACCAAGTGAGGGATGCAGCTGTGTTTTCTCAGCTCTGAGGCTTTTGTCACAGAGACAGATGTGGGCAGGGCTTGAGGTGACTGGCCAGAAAACACAGAGCAGAAGAGTTATCAGAAAGGATGGGCTTGGGTTAAAGTGAGAGGCATGAATTTTGGAGTCTGGAGGAGCTGGGTTAGCGCTCCAGATCCTCACATTTCTCATGGCACCCTTGGGCAAGTAAATGCAGGGGGAACTGATAAATGAGGGTAACAGTGGTGTCTGGTCCAGAGGGCTATTTTGAGGATTAGAGGGAATCACACACAGATAAAGCTCTTGGCATGGTGCCTGGTACAGGGAGAGCGTGTGGTAAATGGTCTCAGTTAGTGTCTTTGAGTGTGATGACCAGTCCTGTGAAGGCGACAAACTGAACCAGGCAAAAGCCTGATGCAGAGGCAACAGCACGAATCCAGGTGGGGCTTCTCCTGGTGTAGTTCTTGAGGTTTGGAGAACTGGCTCTAGAAGAGACCTCTGACTTATTTTTCTTACTTGGTCAGTAAAAGTGTCCTTCATGCTGCTGTATGTTACACATGAAAGTTGTTAAGAGAGTAAATCCTAAGAGTTCTCATCACAAGGAAAACTATTTTTGTTTCCTTCTCTGCTTTCTCTTTTTCTTGTATTGCATCTGTATGAGATGACGATGTCAACTAAACTTATTGGAGTAATCATTTCATACTATATGTAAGTCAGCCATCATACTGTACATCTTACACTTATGCCAATGATATCTTGATAAAACTGAAGAAAGAAAGCATCCTTAGCCTTTCCAATTTTTTTAGGAGACTCCTTGGGATTAGACTGAGTTCTCACATAGACACTTCTGTGCTCCTGGACAAGTCGCTTCCCTTCTCAGAGCTTCAATTTCCAGATCTGCAAAGTGAGCTAGTTAATAAAGCAATAATTTAAAAAATAGCATCATAGCTCCCATTTGGTAAAGGTGAGCAGGGGTTTAACACAAGGTACACAAGAAAAGGGAGGGCTCCCAGAGAGTGTGACCAGTATGTGCCAAGGCAAAGAGAAGGAAAAAGGAAGATCCCTCACCATCCTCTCAGAGCTGCTGCTGCTGCTGCTTGGTTGCTTAGTCGTGTCCAACTCTGTGCGACCCCAGAGACGGCAGCCCACCAGGCTCCCCCGTCCCTGGGATTCTCTCAGGGCAGCTAACAGTTACTGAGTGTTTACATGTGTCAGACTCTGAACTCAGTTCTTCATCTACGAAGAATATTTCATGTCTATAATATCAAACATTATCTAATATTAAATATCCAACAGGGCTTCCCTAGTGGCTCAGATAGTAAAGAATCTGCCCACAATGTAGGAAGCCTGGGTTCGATTCCTGGGTCGGGAAGATCCCCTGGAGAACAGAACGGCAACCCACTCCGGTATTCTTGCCTGGAAAATTTTATGGACAGAGGATCCTGGCAGACTACAGTCCGTGGTATTGCAAAGAGTCAGACATGACTGAGTGACTAACACTTTCACTTTCAAATATCCAATATAAAATATTTGCTAATAAAGTAAATACTCTTTTCATCCCTTTATTATAGATGAGAGAGACTGAGGCTCAGAGGGTGAAGAAGTTGACTGAAGTTGGATGCAAAAGTGTCAAATGCCTCTCCCAGTTCTTCCACTCACACAGATCTGTAATACAAGGGCTGAGCATATGCAGTAATAATTGGGACATTTATTAATAATGATTCCCTTTACTAGGCACTTGCTATTGTGGCCCACTTGTTACAGGTTTTACTGGAATCAGATTTAATCCTTACACAACATTAAGAGATAGATACTATTTATTAATAGGCCCATTATAGAGTTGAGAACACTGAGGCTCAGTGGGTTAAGAGACTGGCCCACTACATGTGCGCTGGACCTAGGATCCAAAAACAATTTATTAGACTTTAGAGTATGTTTGATTAGCTCAAGGGAACTGACCATTAAGTAGAAAGGGGTCAATTCTTTCTCTGTTTCTTTCTTTTTTTTTTTTAACAGTGGGTATGAGCTGGCATGTATATAGCATGAGGTAGCTGAGGGAAAAATTCCCTACAGAGGATTTGTAAGTCCTTCAAGAATACTCACCAACTGGTATAGCCACTATGGAGAATGGTATGGAGGTTCCTTAAAAAACTAAAAATAGAGCAGTGCCACCTCTGGGCATATATCCAGAGAAAAACATGATCCCAAAGGGTACATGCACCCCAGTGTTCATTGCAGCACTGTTTACAGTAGCCAAGACACGGAAGCAACCTAAATGTCCATCAACAGAGGGATGAATAAAGAAGATGTAGTACATATATACAATGAACTATTACTCTGCCATTAAAAAGAATGAAATAGAGCCAACATGAATGGACCTAGAGATTAGAGATTGTCATACTAAGTGCTAAGTCACTTCAGTCATGTCTGACTCTTTGTGACCCCGTGGACTATAGCCCATGAGGATCCTCTGCCCATGGGATTTTTCAGGCAACAATACTGGAGTGAGTTGCCATCCTCCTCCAGAGGATCTCTTCCCAACCCAGAGATCAAACCTGGGTCTCTTATATCTCCTGCATTGGCAGGTGGGTTCTTTACCTCTAGCGCCACCTGGGAAGCCCTGAGATTGTCATACTGAGTGAAGTAAATCAGACAGAGAAGGCAAAATATCATATGACATCCCTTATATGTGGAATCTAAAAAGAAATGATACAAATGAACTTACAAAATAGAAAGGGACTCAGAGACATAGTGAACAATCATGGTTGCCAGGGGGAAAGAAGGGGAGGGAGTGATGGGGAGTTTGGGATGGACATGTACACTGCTGTATTTAAAATGAGGACATACTGCATAGCACATGGAACTCTGCTCAATGATGTGCAACAGTCTGGATGGGAAGGGAGTTTGGGGGAGAATGGAAACAGGTATACATATGGCTGAACTCTTTCACTGTTCACCTGCAATTATCACAGCATTGTTAACTGGCTATACCCCAATACAAAGTAAGAAGTTATTTTTTTTAAAAAAGGACACCTACCACTCCCAGCCCCTGGGAATAAACAAGGGTAAAGAGACAGGGGGTTCATCTCTGCCTCTGAGGGTCTAATTTCTTCCTTCAAGTACAAGGCTTATGACTGGGGCCCTCTCCATGGCTCCTCCGGATATGGAATGGTGCTCGCACCGGCTAATCCTCCCTGGGATTCACCCCAGGTGCTTGCCACTGGTGGCTGCTGTGTACACAGGATGCTCATTTGCTTGACAGTTTTGTGGACCCAGAGTGATGGTCACTGGGTGTCAGGGGACCAACAGGAAATCAGAGGCTTCTGGGCTCTTCATCTGGAGTTCACTTGGGTGTCAGAGGCTAATTGTGGCTGTGCTCAGGTTGTCACTGTTTGATTAAACATCTTGCGCTAAGCACCATCTGTCTCCCAATGGCTGCTGGGGGTAGGTATTTGCAGCTATGGGCAAATTTCTTATCAATCATGCATATAAAACACAGCCAGTATGAAAGCTTCATTTCTGTTGCCTGTCTTCTTCTGTGCAGTCAAGGACAATGGGACAATTAAAGGAGGCTGGCACTCATTTACACACTTCACAAACATTTACTGAGCAACTCACCCTGTGCCAGGCACGGGGCCATGCACTGCAGATGCAGTGCTGTGCAAACACATAGGTGGAACGAGTCCACAAGGGGCTTACGATCTATTTTAACCAAGTAGAGGTCTGTTCTGCTACCTACTAGCTCTGAGGCCTTGGGTGAATCACGCGTTTCTCTGGACCTTTTCTCATTCAAAAAGCATGTGCTGGGCAGGTGCTAAGTGGCATTCACAGTACTGAGGCTGCTGGAGTGAGGAGGCAAGTCTCTCCCCACTGGCAAGGGGGGCAGAAAGGGAAAGAGGTTGCATGACTGAGAAGCGAGTGTGATCTAGAGGGCCCAGGTATTTTCTTGGTCCCACAGGGAGAAGGTGGGAATGAATTCTGACTTTGGGGCCTGGGAAAGCTGCATGAAAGTGTGAAGAGGAGCTGGGATCCAGGACCTGCATGAGCAAAGGAAATGGGGTCATAGGTGACACAGTCAAGAACGAGGAACATAATAGATAAATTAAACAAATAATTCTTCAGCTAATAACCCAAGCTGTCTTTCTAGCCTGAAGGCTCTCTTCCCAGGGGCCATTTCCTAGGGACAGCTGATTGCCCTGCAGCTAAAGCCAGGTATAACCTGCAGCAATCAGCTGTCGACTTTGCACCTCCGGCTGCTTTCTAGAATAAGGTCTGCATCAAATGTCTCCAAGTTAAAAGAAGGAAAAGCAATACCAGGTGATGCCAAGAAACAAATCCCACTCACTAGGATAACAAAAGTCCCAGGACACGTTGTAAAGGTTAATCTACTTACCCAGGGTTCCACTGCTATAGACACCACCAACCTGAGCACAACTCTCGCAACCACTTCTTTGATGATTTGGGAGGCACTTCAGGGATTCCCAGTGTCATCCCAGAATGAAAAGAGGCAAAGAGTAAAGATTCTGGAGACTTGCTGCTAGGGTGCAACCCTGTTTCTGCCACTTTCTAGCTGTGTGAACTTGGACAATTTACTTAACCTTTCTGTGCTTCACTTGGTACATCTATGTAAAAGATGATACAGTACAGGCTTTTGTGAGCATTAAATGAATTAATACATGGAAAGTGTCAAGCACAGTGCATGGTACCATATAGGCCATATAATTTTAACACCATAACTATTAGGTTAGAAGTCCAGAAGGGCATGAAGTGTATTTGCTTATTACTATTCACGTATTGCCAACCTCTTACACAGTCCCAAGCATATGGTTGTTGTTTAATCACTAAGTTGTGCCTGACTCTTTTGTGACCCATATGTACTGTAACTCGGGCTTCCAAGGTGGCTCAGTGGGTAAAGAACCCGCCTGCCAATGCAGGAGACATAAGAGACACGGGTTTAGTCCCTCAGTAGGGAAGATCCCCTGGAGGAGGGCATGACACCCACTCCAGTATTCTTGCCTGGAGAATCCCCATGGACAGAGGAGCCTGGTGGGCTACAGGCCATTGGGTCACAAAGAGTTGGACACAACTGCAACAACTTAGCAAGCATGTGCTGTAACCCACTAGGCTCCTCTGTTGATGGGATTTCCCAGGCAAGAATACACAAGTGGGTCGCCATTTCCTTTTCCAGGGGATCTTCCCAACCCAGGGGTCTAACCTGCATCTCCTGCATTGGCAGGTGGATTCTTTACCACTGAGCCATGAAAGAAGCCCTAGGCATATGGTAGGTACTCTAAATGGTACTCTAAATATCTATTGAATGAATGATTATGAATATAGATTAATGTGGCATTGTAGACATGCAGAAAAGGGCTTTGTCATAGTTTTGAATAGACTAGAAGATTGCTAAGTGTTTACTGTGGAAAATAAGTCAGGTGATGTGATCAAGGGTAATTGGAAATTAATTTAGTGTTCAGTGGGAGAGAGATCTTTTAAAGACTATCAGCTTCTCCACGTTTTGTGCCAGAATCTTCCATGTGACTCCAATTTCGGTTCAGTATAAATTTAGTGATGCCTAACTATGTGCCAAGCCTGGATCAGTCTCTCAAGGAGTACAGGACCCTGGGCTCAGGGCACTGAGATCTTACTGAATAACTCATCCCAAGGCAACATGAGGAATCATTCAAACTCCTTGCTCCCTTCAATGACTATGCCATGGCTTATAAACTCAGATGGCACAAGATACCAGGCAGGTGACATCAATGTGTGAGGTGAGCCTGCAGGGGCCTTTAGTCGACTCCCTAGCTTATATCCCCTTTCAAGAGAGCGGCCACTGTTCAGTTTCACCTACTGGCTTCCGTGATGCTGGGAAAGATTGCAGGCAGGAGAGTGGGGAGACAGAAGATGAGATGGTTGGATGGCATCATCGACTCAATGGACATTAGTTTGAATAAACTCCAGGCGTACTGCAGTCCATGGGGTTGCAAAGAGTCAGACATGACTGAGAAACAACAGCAACAACAACAAGTGGTTTCCCAGGAGGGAATGACAACCAACTGTGGCTGTGCTCAGTTGCTCAGTCATGTCCGACTCTTTGCAACCCTGTGGACTGCAGCACGCCAGGCTCCTCTGTCCATGGGATTTTCTAGGCAAGAATACTGGAGTGGGCTGCCATTTCTGTTTCCAGGGGATCCTTCTGACCCAGGGGTCAAACTGCAGGTGGATTCTTTACCAGTGAGCCACCAGGGAAGCCAACTGTGGCTCGGTTATCCAATAATTCAAGAGAGACTTGCAAGCAACACACACATACAAAAACACACAGTGACCCATGGTCTCGGATTTGAGACCTCTGCTCTATAGCAAAATCCCGTGTCTTTGCACCGACACCCAGATACCTTCCATATCATTAGCTCCCTTCTGCATCCCATGCAAATGCTCTTCACTCCATGAGCTGTTGCCCCAGGGTGCAGTGCTCTTTTCTAGCTTTGTAGCACACTATGGGCTATTTCTTCTGCCTGGAATCCTTTCCCTGCTTATACCACTTGGCGTGGCAGACTTTTTATTTTTAAAGCCTTTCCTGTTCTCAAGGCACTGAGGTAAGCACCTTATTGGATAGAGTATTTAGAACCTTTTTATAATCTTTACCATCCATTAACTGGGAGTCCCTGGGAGGCAGAGACTGTATTTCTTTTCTGTGAACCTTGGGGGCCTATCACAGGGCAGACAAAGAGTATGCACTCTGTCAATGTTAGAGAAATAAACGAGTGACAGGTGGATGGATGGATGGATGAGTGGATGAATGGATTCCCCAAGGCAGTCTCTGTGGAGCATTCATCTGCTGGCTGTCACTTCTGAGGTGCTCCATTCTGTCCATGATGACATGATCTTATCCCATCCCTCTGTCTTCTCTCTAAACCCTGTATCTCTAGGTAGCCTCTTGGGAAAATTTTCTTGTTTCTTCCTAAGACGGTTGATGGATCTGTGTTCAGATTACCCATTTACTTGTCCAGGCATGATCTTAACTCAGTTTCCTCATCCGTGCAATGGGGATAATACTATTTCCCAAAGGACTTCTTAAGAAGACTGAGTCAGACTTCTCTGGTAGTCCAGTGGATAGGAATCAGGCTGCCAGTGCATGCAACCTGGGTTCAGTTCCTGATCCTGGAAGATTTCACATGCCATGGGGCAACTGAGCCCATGTGCCACAATTACTAAGTCTGCACTCTAGAGCCTGTGCTCCCTAACAAGAGAAGCTACCACAGTGAGAAGCCTGTGCACCGCGACTAGAGAGTACTCCCCACTTGCTGCACCTAGAGAAAGCCCATGTGCAGCAATGAAGGCAAAAGTGCAAAGCCCAGGGCAGCCAAAAATAAATAAATACATTTTAAAAAAAGAAGACTGAGTAACCTCATACAGTAGAGCATTCATACTATGCCTAGCATTTAGTAGGTGCTCAAAAGTATTATTCATCCCAGGTGGCTCAGTGGTAAAGAATCTGCCTGTCAAGGCAGGAGATGCAAGAGACATAGGTTTGATCCCTAGGTAGGAAAGATACCTGGGAGGAGAAAATGGCAACCCACTGCAGTATTCTTGCCTAGAAAATTCTGTGGACAGCGGAGCCTGGTGGGATATAGTTCATGGGTCACAAAGAGTTGACACGACTGAGCACACACACACACTTGTACATTGGATGTGATAGCTTCTTTCTTAGAGCATCAACTCTTTCCCTTGTCGGAAAGCGGGGAGCACCAATTCAGAAACCAGACTTTGTGGACTTAAATCCCAAGTTTGTCAATTCCTAGCTTTGTGGTCTTGGCTGAGTTACTTAAATAATCCGTGCCTTAAAGTTCCTCATTTGTAAAGTGGGGATAAATAATTCCTGTCTCCTAGGGTTCTTGAGGGAATTAAATCAAGGGCTGAGAAGCGTGTTTGGCACACAGTGAGTGCTCAGTAAGTGGTCATTTTGTTGCTTGCCAGCTCAACGAAAGAGACTCAGGGGTGAAGAGGACTTTGTGTGTTCACCAGGACTCCTTACTCAGTCTAGCTTCCTGCCCTTTCCTACCTCTGGGTTGGCCAAAAAGTTCCTTTAGTTTTTTAAGTAAAAATAAAAGACACATTTTCCATTTTCACCAAGAAATTTACTGAACAATATATTTACCATTTTGTTCCACTACCTTCTGCCATTTTTCAGGCAACTTCATAATTCCATCTTCCCAATACTTTTATTTTTTTGAGCAAAGAACTGTTCTAAGTGCCATTTACATTCTTCTAGGGAATTGAAATTTTTTCCATTAAGAGAATTTTGTAAAGGCCAAAATAAATGAAAAGCTGAAGATGTAATGTCTGGTGAATACAGCAGATGAATCAGAACTTCCCAGCCAAGCTGTAACAGTTTTTGCCTGGTCATCAAAGAAACACACGGTCTTGTGTTATCCTGATGGAAGATTATGTATTTTCTGTTGACTAATTCTGAATGGTTTTCATCAAGCGCTACCTACAGTTGGTCTAGGTGGGAGCAGTACTGTTGGAAGTAATTGTTTGGTTTCGAGAAGGAGCTCATAACAGAGGACTCACTTCCAATCCCACCATATACACAACATCACTTTCTTTGAATAAAGATCTGTCTTTGGTATTGTTGGTGGTGGTTCATTTCACTTGTCCCATGTTCCATTCCACATTATTGTACAATATCCACTTTTCATTACCCATTACAATTTGTTTTAAAAATAGAACATTTTTGTTATGTTTAAGGAGAGAATTACATGTGGAAATACAGTCAAGGAGGTTTTTTTCCTTTTCATTTAACTTGCTATGCTAAGTCACTTCAGTCGTGTCCGACGCTGTGCGACCCCATAGACAGCAGCCCACCAGGCTCCCCCGTCCCTGGGATTCTCCAGGCAAGAAGACTGGAGTGGGCTGCCATTTCCTTCTCCAATGCATGAAAGCGAAAAGTGAAAGTGAAGTCGCTCAGTCGTGTCCGACTCTTAGCGACCCCATGGATTGCAGCCTAACAGGCTCCTCCATCCATGGGATTTTCCAAGCAAGAGTACTGGAGTGGGGTGCCATTGCCTTCTCCGTTCGTTTAACTTATGTGAACCCAAACATCAAAGTGATTAATATAACCAAACTGGTGCAAATGGTTTTCAACACTTGAATTGCATATTTTGAGTATATTAGCTATCTCCTGTGTAGTATAATGTTGATTGTTCTCAATTAATATCTCAATTTGATCACTATCAACTTCAACTGTTCTAGCAAGGTCTTCAGCAAGAAAATTCATAAACCATTTTTGACACGTTCAATCAGTCATAATCTCTTCTCCATACACTGCACAATTTTTTTTTTGCATTTCAGTTGTGTTTTTACCTTTCTTGAAATAATAAAGCATAATATGCCAAAAATGTTGCTTTTTTCCCTTCCATCTTCAGTAATAAAATGGTTACACAAAAATTGACCAATTTTGATACTTTTTTGAAAAATGCATCCTGATATGTCAGCCGTCACAATACTATGTAAGAAAATTGTTCTGAATGAAGTTAAAGACAACTAAGTTCTATTAGAGCCATCTTACAGAGGAAGGTGAGCTTCCCTGGTGGCTCAGTGGAAAGAATCCGTCTGCAATGCAGGAGCCACAGGAGATGTGGGTTTGATCCCTGGGTGGGGAAGATCCCCTGGAGAAGGAAACAGCGACCCACTCCAGTATTCTTGCCTGGAGAATCCCATGAACAGAGGAGCCTGGTGGGCTATAGTCCACAGGGTTGCAAAGAGTCCGACACAACTGAAGTGACTTTGCGTGCATGCCCACATGGAAAAACCCAAATGAACCTTTTGGCCAACCCTTAGAGATACTGACTTCCTGCTGGATTCAGGCACCTTGCTACAGCCATGGATGCCCTAGTAAATCAGAGGAAATAGTTTCTTCCTTCCTGGAGCTCCTAGCCTGGCAGAAGCCAGATCAATCCCCAGAGACAAGCTCCACAATAGCAGGAGGAAGCATGCTTTGGATGTGCTTAGGAAGGGGTGATGACTTTGACCTAGAGAATCACAGACTGGGGGCCCAAGGGGCTGATTTCAGGCTGCAGGTGTGTCTTTGAGGTTTTTGAATCAGTTGCCATGTTTACAAATTGGAATATTTCATGTCCAATCAAAGATTTGACCTCTTTGAGGGAGGCTCTTGGAGGCGGGCCACACTGGGCCCACATTTCCACTTGGGGCTAGCCTCCAGCTCAGCAAGTCCCCCATGGGCCTCACTCATGTCTGCCATCTGCCTGCCCCAGCCCAGAGCTGGACTGGGAGCTGGAGGGAGCCCTGGTGGGAGAAGAGGTAGAGAAGTAATAGCACTTGATTCTAATGATTTAAACTGGGTTTGAGTTGAATTTGTCCTGAGGCAATGGAGATTCACTGAAGGGCTTTAAGCACTAAAGGGTTTTACTAAGGAAGAGGACTGTTATTTCTGTACCTAACCACAGACATCCCTGAAGGTAGATGAAGGGGTGGTGGAGAACAGTTTCCTTTACGTACTTCGTTGAAACTTTCAAACATGGGTTGGCACTGTAGCTTCCTGTTTTTTTCTTCCCATGTCCCCCTCCCTCCTGAACCTCCCTCCCATCTCCCTCCCCACCCCGCCCCTCTAGACTATCACAGAGCCCCCATTTGAGTTCCCTGAGTCATATAGCAAATTTCCACTGGCTATCTATTTTACATATAGTATTGTAAGTTTCCATGTTACTCTCTTCATATATGCAATAACTCTCCTCCTATATACAATTTGACAGCAGCAGCAGAAATGTTTAGAGGTACCATCTTCCTGCATAATGTGTCCCCTTCTCCTCTTAGGCTAGCAGGGGAAACTTCCACAGGATCTGGATGTTCAAGAACATGGAAAATTCTCTGATGTACACCCCCCATACACTGCACGCTCTTCAAGGCCACCGTCCTGGTGGATGTTCTGTTCCACGAGGGGACCTGTATCCCCTGAGCAGATGCGGGACTGAAGTGGCAGCACCTGTGCCAGGGGACGTGGACGGACAGGGAACAGGCCATGCCCGGAAGACAATGTCTAATTACCCGGGGGCCTCAGGAAGCAATTTTCTCTGCTTGGAGAAATTGGTTTTTATGCCTCCAGCCCATGTACACAGCTGAACGACATGTAGGTCAAGGAGCTATAATTATATGGAAATGGATTTATGTTTGGGAACTTCTAAAGACCCACCTCTGCACACAGGGAGGTGGCAGAGAGAGAGATTAGCTACCATTCTGCCCAAGCTGGGTTCAGCAGGTGAAGGACAGTTTGCTTCTTTGTGATTTTGAGGGGGCCTGTATCTTTTATGGTTTGGGGACACCTGCCTGAACATCACAGAAGAAAAGAAACCAGTAGTGCCCTTACTAGTGCTGTGATGATGAGCATGGGCACGGGATCCAGATCTGACTCCTACTTGCTGTGTGACCCTGGGCAAATCACTTAACTTCTCTGTGCCTCCATGTACGCATCTTGAAATGGAGACAACTGTGAGGACTAAATAAGTCAATGCATCGAAAGTGCTTAGAAAAGTGCATAGTAGACACCACTGGAATTATGACCTCAGCTCCCTTGTCCATCCCATTTCACTCACCACTCTTTCCTTCCCTGTTTCCCAGTTTAGAGGAATCGTGGCACCTGCAGCACCCCAAACAAGCCCATTGTCTCCAGCTTTGAGCCTTTGCCTATGGAGTTCTCCCTTCCTGTAATGCTCCTCATCCATTTCATTAGGATGACCCCTGTCCTTGACCCTTAAGGAGCCAGCTGGTCTAGTCCACCCCTCCCCCCATTGATGCTCCAATGGTCTCCCTATGACAAAATAATCTGCCTCTGCCTCTCTTTCTTTTCTTAGCAGAAATACCATTTCCAAGAGATGATAGGGAAAATGTCAGTAAAAAATGCAAGTCTTTTTTTTTCCCTTTTAGATATAAGAGAAAATGTAAATAATAATAGCAGCAGTAGTAGTAACAGTGATGATGATGATGATGACAATGAATGATTCTGTATATTTTTCTGTCATGAAGGAAGTGGTCTTTTTAAAAAATAATATTACTATATTTCTCCAGGTTTCCACACTGTTTCCATTTTCTTTTTTTTGGCTGGCCACATCACATGGCTTGTGGGATCTTAGTTCTCCGACCAGGGACTGAACCCAGGTCCTTGGCAGTGAAAGTGCAGTCTTAACCACTGGACTGCCAGGGAATGCCTGGAAGTGGTCTTAATAATAAAAAGGATAACTTCTACTTAGCAATCTTATGATAAGTGTTTTATACTCAATTTTCATTGCTGCTTCCCTCACTTTATAGGTGGGTATTATCAGATCCATCCTATAGAGGAGGGTATTGTACTGGATTTAAAGAGTTGCCCAAGTTTACACAGCTAGTAAGTCACAAAGCCAGGATTTGAATTCAGGTCTGTCCAACTGCAAAATGTTAACTGCTACACTTTTTAAGAAGTCAGAGGGCCTTGGGACCATTGCTTCTACTGACACCAAATCAGCTGCAGGACAGACTCTGTGTTCACTAGTCTGCTGGTCTGCCACTGACATGGGCACCATCCTGGGGTGCTCCCAACTCCAAGGTACTGGACCTTCCTTGCTGCCCCAGGGTAAAAGGTCTTTCCCTACCTGCCCAGGGTTTCCCAGAATGCAGAGGGCCCTCCTTGGTTGGACAGAGAAGGGATGGGCTTCTTTCTTGGCAGAGGGAACCACAAGTACAAAATCAAGCAAGTGTGAAACCATGCTGTGTTTGCAGAACTGTAAAATGACAGGCTTGGCTAGCATATGGACCGTGGGGAAATGAGGTTTGAGAATTCAAGACTGCAGAGTGAGAACCTCAGTGAAATTGCTTTGCAAACTCCCAAGGTCGTTGTGGGGACTGAAGGAGACAATGCATGGGAAGCGGCTTTGCAACTGGAAGAGCGCTAGGCAAATGTTAATTATCACGAGATATTTCAGAGGAGCCTCATTGGTATCAGGAATGAGATAGCAGAAAATTAAAATGCCTGTTAATTTCTCTTGAATCCATATTTTCAAAAGCATTCATAAATGAAAAATTCCCATTTCCTTGTTCTCATCTTTTTTTTTTTTTCAGGTGAGTAGATTGTAATAGATTTTGGAAGCTAATAAAAATATCAGTTGATTTCCTAGTGATTATCAATTATATACTACCAGATTTTGAGGCTTGAAATCATTTTTGTTGCTCACCCGTAAGACCACATCCAGCTAGTTCTTTACCCAAATACTCCCTAGATACACCCTGTCTTTTCTCTTTCCTCAGGCAGCCTGATATTGGGAGCTCTGGGGTAGGGGACAGGTGTATGTCTGCCTCATTTTGTGTCTCTAGCACAGTTTCTGACAGATAGTAGACACTTGACAAGTATTTGTTTAGTGCAGCAACCACGTCTAGATGGCATCATATTATACCTGAGTTACTGCAGGACTTCTCAGCTCCACCCTGGCTCTTGCCCTTCTGTTCCTGAAGCCATTTGTCTACATATGCTCAAAACCTCAATCCATTTTCCTCAGTCTAATGAAATTGGTAAAACTAACTTAACTAATGTTACATACTAATACTACTACTAATACAAATCTACAGTTTAAACAAAATGCTAAGGTAGGAAACTAAACAAAGAGGTGAAACTATTCAAGAAAGCATAACTTATTATTCTTATTTGGAGATAATACAATAGTATGCTTAGAGAACTCAAGAAAGTAGTCAAAACATTATTGGGACCAGCAGCTGAGACCTCAAGAGGACCAAAGTCAAATGTAATAACAATAGTTGATTAGAAAATGGAACAGAAAGAAGATTCTATCCACAGCATTCTAAGCTCCCAACGGTGGGGAGAATGGTCTCCTTTCCAACTCTGGTTTGTACTTTGTCCCCTGGGTTCCCAAGCAGCCCTGCTTGTGCCTGAAACCTCCCTAAATCTCTCACAAAACTGGTGGAAAGTACCATGGAAATCTCCATCTCTTGCTGCAGCTGATAGATGGGCACACAGGCTCTGGCTCCTGGTGTCTGGGTCAGAGGTCTGTCTTTGCAGTAGCACTAACTGCGTGACCTTGAGCCACTTAATCCCTTACCTTGTGCCTCAGTTTCCTTACCTGTAAAATGAGGGGTAATAACAGCACCTACTTGATTAGGATTAAATTAGTTAATTCATGGAAAGTGCTGGAAACAGTGTCCAACAGGTAGCAGACACTCAAAGTTCCTTATGATTCTACCATCAAGGTTTCAGTGGTCCTGCTTTCCAAGCTGCAGCTGTGGATTCTGCCACAGGGGGATGGTGGAGGAAGAAGTGTGCTGAGGGTTTGGGACTTTCACATCATCTTGAGTTTTTCTTTAGTACAGCAAGTTATTACATTATTGAGTAATCGATTGAACCATACAGAATGGACTTCTTAAAAGCTAAGAAGTGGCCAAATATTGGCAATTTCATATGATACAACCTAATCATTTTCAATTTACTTGTTTTGTGTGCTGGACAGTGTAGTGCATGTCTTGAAAGCATGGGAAAAGTTCATTCTCCTTTCTCATCCCCAGTCCTTGGCAGTGGTTCTGACGCTGAAGGAGACGCTTAGTGTGTGTGTGATGAAGAAACAGACTTGTGATCAGAACACACGTAGCATGTCAGATCCCAGAGGGGAAGAGGGGATTTTCCAGGTAGTGGTAAATATCTGCCCTGACAGCTCCACCCCATCTCCAGCACTGCCATCCCCCATCCCAGGACTGCAGTTGATACCTTCCTCTGTGTCCCATGGTATACCACACCCCACAGATGTATACCACACAGATGTACCTGCTTTTTCATCTCTTCAACTAGACTGTGCTCTCCCCAAGGACAGGAGCACAGATCTATTTGTGGCACCAGTAGGGAGCACTCTGTTTTCAAATGAATGAATACTGTACAGTCCTAGCAAGATTCAGAGGGGTGGCTCCATTTTGGGTAGGGGTCATTCCCGTCTTTCATAGCTTTGTGCATTTAGTGGAACATGGAGCCCTGGGTTTGAGGTTCAAGGATGTAGTTTTATTTTTCCAAGCCTGCCTATTGGGAGTAACTTGGGAAAGCTGTTTGACTCCTCCTAACTTCAGTTTCATAATGGATGAGCAAGCCCTCTGTAAATTTTAATTCACTTTGTATATTGGCCAACACTATATTAACATTAATGGCTATTACTGATGACTATTTTTAAGGACTAGGAACAGAGCCTGGCACATAATAGGTGGTCAATAAACATTCACCACATAAATTGGATTTGGAATTCTGAGCACTTGACTGAAGTGAGTTTGCTTCTGACTGATAAAGGACACCTTGGAAGTCTCTGGAAGATGGCAGAGTTTTTCAGGAAGTCATTTCATCACAATATGCTACTTAAAAAAAAAGCAACTCAATTTCCATTTTGTAGGTTAGGTGTGGGGTGGATAGGGAATTCACCTTCCTGTCCTTGCTTAAAAATAATTTCAAGTAATTAAAGCATCTGCTTGGGGAAAAGGCAATAGGGACACCAGGAAGTGTCTTCAATCAGAAAGAAAGACTTAGTCCCTCAAAATGCCTGCAAAGACCAGGCTGGGAGGGTGAATCAAGGCAGAGGTCTGTAGACACAGCATTTGTCCTTTCTTATACTCTGAATACCAATGTCCACGGCAGGCCCAGTGGCAGCTCAGGCACAAGCAGGGGTGCACAGGATTGTCACAGCTCAGATCTGCTGCTCAGTGGCTGAATTCTCTCAGGTGGCTCACTGTATTTCTCAGAGCCTCAGTTTCCCCTCCTGCCACAGAAGTTCCAAGCTCATAGCCACTGCTGTGAGGATTAAATGAGGCATTGTGGAGCAAAATGTTTGATCTGGTGTTTGTCTCAGAGTAAGGGCTCAGTAATGGTAGTGGTGGTGATGATGATGTTATGGTCAAGATGTGTTTTAAGTCTCTTCAAGATTATTAAGGAAGTTATACTTATGGCATTGAGATGGCAGTCGTCTGTTTATTCATCCATCCATCCATCCATCTATTCATCCACCCACCCAATACTTACCAAAGCCATTGGCATGTGCCAAAACCAGAGGGCACTGGAATCAAAGAGAGGACTCAGACTCTGTGCCTACTGTCAAGGGCACATTGCCTAATTCAGTATCTTTTTGCTGCTCCCAGGCAGAGGTAAGTTTGGGTTCACACATGAATTTCAATGCCTCCCCCTCATTTCTGTTAAAGAATGTGTCACATTATATTATGATATTGATTTAAGGGACCATTTCACTGTATCTTTTTCTTTCCCTCCATCATTATCCCCTATAATCTTCTGCACAAATTAGGACCTCATGAAGTGGAGCCTGATACTTTATGCAGCCTAAGAGCCCAAGTGGGGATCAGATAGGAAATCCTTATCAGCCTTATTTATTAAGCACCTGCTACACCCTTGATGTACATGATGTCATGTATTCTCAGCAAGGTGGGTACTCTTAACCTTTTGTAATAGATCTGGAAATAGAGGCTCAAAGAGGTTAACTACATACACCTAGAAAGTCCAGTGGGTCTCAGATCCAGGTCTTAGCAACTTTTCTTGCAATAAAGTGTGCAAGAAAAGTGTGCAAAAAATGTAACTATGTATACACTACACACACACCCATGTCCATTTACACCCTCACACTTTACATGGGTGTGTGTGTGTAGTATATATATAGTTACATTTGAGGAAAGGCATTAACACAGAAAACTCAAAATCCTAGAGGGGCCAGGCAGAGGACTTAAGTGAGAGATTCAGGCCAGGTAGAAGAAAAAAATCTTTGTATTGAGCGAGTAAGGAGATCAGCCCTGGGATTTCTTTGGAAGGAATGATGCTAAAGCTGAAACTCCAGTACTTTGGCCACCTCATGCGAAGAGCTGACTCATTGGAAAAGACTCTGATGCTGGGAGGGATTGGGGGCAGGAGGACAAGGGGACGACAAAGGATGAGATGGCTGGATGGCATCACTGACTCGATGGACGTGAGTCTGAGTGAACTCCGGGAGTTGGTGATGGACAGGGAGGCCTGGCGTGCTGCGATTCATGGGGTCGCAACAGTCGGACACGGCTGAGCGACTGAACTGAACTGAAGGAGAGGTGGGGCTGCGGTAAACTGCACAGCACCAGCTCCTGCAAAGGTGGTCAGGCTTCTTGGTTCTGGCCGCTTGATAACAGTCAGGGAGAGCTTAGTTTGGCCAGACTTTAAAATTTCTCAAGAGTCATGAGAAATGTAAATTGTTATGAACTTCTCTCTGAAAGTTAATAGAGAAGTTGCTACTTTTTAAGAAAACCTTGAATAGGCTTCTCTCATATTCTGAAAGGTCTGAGTTTCCAGTCGGCCGCCGGAAGCTGTGACCCCCAGTCTAGACCTCTTCCGGAAGTGAAACAAGGAGCTTGAGGAGGGTGTTAACCAGCAAGCATCTGACCAGCATTTAGTGCTGGCAGTGATTAAGGAAAAAAAAAGGTCATCTCATTTCTCAGACTCCTCCTCTTCTGGCCAGAAGGCCTCCTCTGAGACGATCCAAGAGCCCTTTCTTCCGTCTTCCACACACCTCTCCGTCCGTGGTCACAATGTCTTCAGCGTCTCCACCACAGCCCTGGGGACATTACTCCCTTCCTCCCACTGGACCCTAGGCCTCAGAGCTGAGTGCAGCCACGATGACGACGTCCTGCTGCCACGCTGGCCACAACTCGCTCCCGTTCCTTTGTCAAGTGATAGAGCTGAAGGTGACTTACTGTTCTCACCCAGGCATTCGCCTCCTCTCTGGTCAGAACTCTCCGCAACTGACAGCTGGGTCATCAGCGGGACTTGCTCGGGGCCACGACCCTGATCAGGGATCTTCCAGCACAGGGTCCCACACCGCCCCGGAGCAGGCACATGTCCGAAGACATCCTCAGTTGGCTCACTTCTCTTGGCTGCTTGTTTTACTTAGAGACAGAGGAGATGGTGGATGGGGCAGGAGTGGGATGTGGGGCAGGCTGTACACATGACCTTTGACCCACACTCCCACCGCGTGCCCTGCCCTGTGCCAGCTCCCGGAGGCCCTTCACACCCCGTTCGATGGCAGCCACCTCCTCAGCCTCTCCCCTCCCACCACCTTCCCTCCATTCTTCTCACAGCATCCAGACAGGTCTTTGAAAAACTCAAATTAGGTCATGTCACCTGCTTAGTGTGTCTTGCAACACTTAGAGTAAAACCCAAGCGCCTCATCGACCCCAAAGGCCCACACCGTCCAGCCTGCGACTCCCTGATCCCCACCTCTCAGCGTCACATTCCAGCCCCCCAGCCCTGCCTTCCAGCTCGAGCAGCACACCCCCTCCCCCGCTTTCACATTCTGCCTGCCCCTTCCTTTCCCGCTGCCATGCCCCTCCTTCTTGTCATTCCAGCCTCTGCTCAGACATAGTTCTCTGGGGAGCCCTGTCCTGAACCCCTCCCTCTACCACTTCTTACCCTCTCAGACTGTATCAGCATCTAACGTGACTTTGTGGCAACACTGTTTTCTCGCTCACTGCTGTCTGCCTCCTGGAGGGCCTGCTGCCTCCCTCAGTGCCCACAGGGGTACCTGGCACCTGACGGGGTCTCCACAGACACATGCACAGTGGGAGACTGAGGCTTGAAGATGGGGAAAGACCTCACAACTGGCAAGATGGCACTTAATTCCTAAACCAGTGTTATTTCTGTGATCCCTCTGGCCGTGAGCAGTGGAGTTCTGGAAGGATCCTGGGTGTGGAGGGCGGACATGTGTGAGAACCGTGCTCTGTGAAGATCAAGAGCTCGTGGGGCCTGTGATTCCTTTAAGGCACATCCATCCCCTCCTCGGAGAAGGCAGTGGCAACTGACCCCAGTACTCTTGCCTGGAAAATCCCATGGACGGAGGAGCCATGGACTGTAGACTAGTCTACAGTTGCGAAGAGTTGGACATGACTGAGTGACTTCAGTTTCACTTTTCACTTTCATGCATTGGAGAAGGAAATGGCAACCCACTCCAGTATTCTTGCCTGGAGAATCCCAGGGACAGAGGAGCCTGGTAGGCTGCCGTCTACGGGGTCACACAGAGTCGGACATGACTGAAGTGACTTAGCAGCAGCAGCAGCAGCACCCCCTCCTCACAGCACTGGCCCCTGCAATCACCACTCTGTTCTACCACCTTCTAGGGATGCCGCTGCTTTTTTTTTAAGAGGCAGATGATGGCCCTTGTCAGCAGGTTCTGTGGAGCTGAACCGTGGGGTGAGGCCAGGAATGCTAAAAGCAAGGGTTGCAGCCAGAAGAGAATCACAGGCCTTCTTTTCCTTTGACTATGGAGTATATGTCTGTGTGGGGGGTGTATATGTGTGCATGTCTGTATGTGTCTGTCTATGTGTCTGTTTGTGAGTGTGTGTGTGTGTAGAGGCCCTCAGTTGAAGAGATATGGCTGATAGCTTGCTCTGCACTTAGCTGAAAATGATAAGAAATGTCTGTGGCAGAAAAGCAACTCCCTGAGCTCTAGCAAGAGCAAACGATGGGGAAGGATAGAAGTTGCTGGTGGACACACCAGTCCTCACACTGCAGAGTGTGTTGTCCCAGCTCAGGATCGGTGTGCATGGTTTTAATGAAGCTCTGGCTTTCTGTTCCCTTCTGCTTGCACCTCACACCGTGCTCTCGCCTTGCCTCAGCCACCTTACTCCCAGACTTGGGTGCCTTTTCTGTTCAGCTGTGCGGGCACCGGGTCCCCTCCTGAAGGGTGGCTTCACAGCCCACTCCCGTTGCCCTCATCCTTCCATCCTTTCTTTCCTCAGCCTCGGGTTTCAGCTGTTCCCCTTGAGGCTCCCTATATGTGCAGGTCACCACGTGCCCCTCTCTGCTTCAAGATCTTTTCACAGGTGACTGTTTACATTTATTAGGATTTCTGATCATGCTGGTTTTCCCCATCTCTTTATGTACATGTGTGTGTGTGTGTGTGTGTGTGTGTGTGTGTGTGTGTGGTTGTGTGCACATGCACACAAAGGCAAGGCGGGGATCTCTTTTGGTTTACGGCATGCCAGTACAGTGCCTGGCACTTGGCATTGCCCGTCACATGGACAGGTGGATGGATGGAGGGATGGGTGGATTAGTGAATCAATGAGTGCAGATGCTCTCTGAATGGAACTGTGCTGTCTGATTTCTTATCTCATCCTTCTTTGTCATGGGGCAAAATGAATACTTATCTTTGGGATAAAAGCCTACTTTGCCCTAAATGTAGTTCAGCTGGTCATGTCTTTCCTCAAGAGAAGTCCCAATCATTCTGCTTTCACTTGGTAGGAAGGCCAAGCTCCTAAGTCATCCATACAAAGAGGTTCCTTCCCTTTGAATTCCACTGGGACTCAGGGTAGCCACCTCCTCCCCACACGGTGATCCATCTTTCCTTATGTTTCCTTTGGTGGAGGTGGAGATGGAAGGGTTATTCCCCTTGCTGTGGTCAAAGCTTACTTACTTTGGAATCTGGAAGGTTTGGGGTCAAGGTCACCCCTAATTAGCTATGAAACTTTGGGGGAACTTGCCCTCTCCGGGTCTCAGTTTCTTCATCAAGAACATTCTATTAGATCAGTGTTCCCCATATTTTAGTACCTGACCCATTAATGTTGTGACTTTTGCCATATTCTGTGTCCTGTGTACTATTATTTATTTGGCATCTTGTTTTAAAGTGATATGCTTTTTTCTTGAATTTATACTTTATACAGTACTACTCTCCGATATAAATGTAATGTGAACCACATATGCACTCTCATTGTTTCTAGAAGCCACATTAGAAAAAAATAAGAAGAAACAGGTGACATTAATTTTAACAATATATTTTATTTAACCTTGTTCATCCAAAATGTAATCAATGGAAATTATCCAGATATTTAACTCTTTTTTCACACTAAATGTCCAAAGTCTGCTGTATTTTTTTATACTTCCTGCACATCTCTCTATGGATGCTAAATTTTCACTGAAAATCCTTGATCTGTTTAGATGTCATGAAATGTACAGTTGAAAGGATAGACTTACATACTCACGTTGTTCCACAGTTATTTTCTAATAACTGAGTCGAGTATCAGATTTTAATTGTAAATTAATTGAAATGAAATGAAATAAAAAACTCAGTTCTGCAAGTTGTACTAGTTAAATGTCAAGTGCTCGAGAGCCACATGTGGCTGGCGGTGACTATACTGGACAGCATGGACATGTGACCATCGTACACGTCACAAACAAACCCACCTCCCTGTTGTAAACAGAAGGTAGCCTTAAAAATAAATACAATAACAATACAAGAGTGACATTAAATTCTCGCCAGATACTGCTTCCTGCCGAGGTGCTGAGCTCTAGGTCTGCTCTGTGTCTGCTAGAAAGGGAGAGTTTTAGCACATGTGAAAAGGTGTTAAAGACACACTGGCACCTAGCTGAGACTCTCCCTTTGATGGAATTAGAAGGATTAAGAAAACTGAAAAGGGATTTTGATGCTGCAGCCTTGTACCACCTAAAATAATCCTACATAAAACAACAACAGGACCAGCGCCGCCCCCCACCCCCCCTCCTCTGCATCTAGATGATCACTCTTCGCTCTAAAAGCAGCCTTTTGCTCCTTTACTCTTTTCACTTTGTTTCCTCTTCAGAGACCACTAGCATGTGACCTTGTAAGAAGTGAACTAAGTAAGACTTGGAAAAACCAAGCTCTGGTTCAGACTCGGCCATTCCCAGCACTGCGATTTTGGGTGAGGTCTCAGTTTCCTCATTTTGGGAAATGGGAGTGTTTAGATTCACCAAAACCCAGCAACCGTGGAGTGGCAGGCTCTGGGCCCTGGCTAGTCTCAAATTATCTCATTTTGTCCATACCATCAACCCTGTGAGAAAGGCACTGTTCCACTCTCTCTGCAGAGAGGAATGTGGAGGCTCAGAGAGCTTTGAGCAATCTGCTAGAGCCCCACCTATAGAAGCCACGAATTTAGAACCTGAATCCATGTCTGGGGACCACTGAGCGATCATTGTCAGATTCGCAGGGCATTTCCCTTCCCCCTAAATGGTAGGCTTTCAAGACACTGTCAGCATAAAGTTTGTGGATTTCTTGGAACTTTTCCTTCCAGTTTATGCCAAGTCCCTGGTTTTCTGAGTTGGTATGCTTTTTTGATTTACCCACACTTTCTTTTGGTTTCCATCTCTATTATTTCTTGCTCCTCCCTTCAGCTTGTTTTTATTCTCAATTCACTGTGACCTGCTTGATGTTTCTTGGTCCTTCTTGAAGTTCTGCCCACTTTGGAGTTTGTGAATTGGCAGCCTGGTGGGCTGCATCAAGCCTGCAGACATGTTTGATTTGGCTCTGGTGGTGCTGGCTCATACAGTGATTTAAAATTTTTTGAATTTCAGTGCCAACATTGAAACATTGGGCATTTCATGTAAATATCTGGATTTCTAGAGTTTTTAGAACAATTTACAACCCTGGACAATTGGCTGGTAAACTGAGTGGTGGTTCAGTTCAGTCGCTTGGTAGTGTCGGACTCCTTGCGACCCCATGAATTGCGGCACGTCAGGCCTCCCTGTCCATCACCAACTCCCGGAGTTCACTCAGACTCATGTCCATCGAGTCAGTGATGCCATCCAGCCATCTCATCCTCTGTCGTCCCCTTCTCCTCCTGCCCCCAATCCCTCCCAGCATCAGGGTCTTTTCCAATGAGTCAACTCTTCACAGGTCCTCCTCCTCCCTATGTCTATCACCCCCACCTCTCAGTCCAGCCTGAGTGTCAATTGTCAGCTGTCATTGCACACCTGCTGCTATTTTCTTATAATAAACCTGGACAGCAGTACCAAATATTGCTCTATCATTTTCTACTTGTGTGACCTTGGGTAAGTGTCTCAATGTTCTCATCTGAAAATGGGCATAATCATTGTCCATGCCTCAAAGGGTTGTCATGAGAATTAAATAAGCTAGACTGGTTCCAAATCGGGAAAGGAGTATGTCAAGGCTGTATATTGTCACCCTGCTTATTTAACTTATATGCAGAGTACATCATGAGAAATGCTGGGCTGGATGAAGCACAGGCTGGAATCAAGATTGCTGGGAGAAATATCAATAACCTCAGATATGCAGATGACAACACCCTTATGGCAGAAAGCGAAGAAGGACTAAGAGCCTCTTGATGAAAGTGAAAGAGGAGAGTGAAAAAGTTGACTTAAAACTCAACATTCAGAAAACTAAGATCATGGCATCTGGTCCCATCACTTCATGGCAAATAGATGGGGAAACAATGGAAACAGTGACAGAATTTATTTTTTGGGCTCCAAAATCACTGCAGATGGTGACTACAGCCACGAAATTAAAAGACCCTTGCTCCTTGGAAGAAATGTTCTGACCAATCTAGACAGCTTATTAAAAAGCAGAGACGTTACTTTGCCAACAAAGGTCTGTCTAGTCAAAGCTTTGGTTTTTCCAGTAGTCATGTATGGATGTGAGGGTTGGACTATAAAGAATTGATGCTTTTGAACTCTGGTGTTGGAGAAGACTCTTGAGAGTGCCTTGGACTGTGAGGAGATCCAACCAGTCCATCCTAAAGGAAATCAGCCCTGAGTGTTCATTGGAAGGACTGATGCTGAAGCTGAAGCTCCAATACTTTGGCCACCTGATGCGAAGAACTGAATCATTTGAAAAGACTCTGATGAAAAGACTGATGCTCAATCATTGAAAAGATTGAAGGTGGGAGGAGAAGGGGATGACAGAGGATGAGAGGGTTGGATGGCATCACTGACTCAATGGGCATGAGTTTGAGTAAGCTCTGGGAGCTGGTGATGGACAGGGAAGCTGGGCGTGCTGCAGTCCATGGGGTCACAAAGAGTCAGACATGACTGAGTGACTGAATTGAACTGAATGTATGTAAAGTGCTTTGAAGAATCTCCAGCACAAAGTAAGTGCTACATAAGTGTTAGCAATCATTAAGAGGAAAGGGCAGTGTTTTTGGTACATATGTCTCCATTGATAAAAAAGGAAATAGACTGAAAGAGTCACATGTTTTCAGCAAAACAGCAGGGAAGCACAATTCTTTGGATAAGTGAAACAGTTCTTAAAACTGGCCCATTTTGTTTATTTACACTGTTGGGCTGCCCCATGCAGGTATCTGAATTCAAGACACCTGCACTGCCCCACCCCTAGCACTGCAGAGCTGCATCTCCTATAAACATCATCCACATATTTCAGATCCACATAGAGGCTGAGTGGCAGGATCTGTGTTCACTTCTCTTCCCTCGTCTGTTCACCATCCTAGCTGTAGCACGTAGTGTGAACTTGCTGGTGGTGCTTATCATTCTCTTCACAAATTTTAGCTGAAGACCATATCATGACCTGGACTGATATTATTTCTGGAGGCTTCACTGAGCCACAGGCAACTCTCTTAGGGGTACAAATTCCCTAGGCTTATGATGGCACTGATTGCTTAATCCATTGGATCATTCTCTCCTAGTTTGCCAGGACGTGGGGCTTCATGCCTGGTGGGTACACTTGGAGTGGAATTGTGCATTTATAGAAAAGTCCTATGTACAAAGCAGTCTGTGGCTTAGGGGATTTACAGTGCTTGAACACGCTGATATGTTAGGCAATAAAAACAATCTGAGCTACTATTTATTGAGCTTCTACAATGTGTGAAGGACCATGCGAAGCCTTTGCATGTTTTACTTCAAATTACCACAAAACAATGCAGGGAATAGAAGGTTAATAACATTTATTGAACTCTTAGTCAGAGGCAAGGATTACAAAGCTATTGTTCTGGACTCCAGCCCAAGGCCAGCCCAGACAGCCTCCAGCATAGCTACCTCATTGGTCTGTGCTTAAATCCCATCAATGGGGAATATCTCCAACTGAGCAACACAAGCAGAGTTCAGCTCTCCTGGGCCTTTAACAAACTCATTAAGAATGACTTGTCCAAGGTCACACAGTGGGTTATTACCAGAACCAAGCCTGGAATTCAGGACTCCTCATGCAAAGCTCTTTCTCCCACTGTTATAACGAGGATCCTAAGCCCAAATGAGAATTAAGAGGGGCCAGACAGGTTACAGAGAATTAGGTGCACCACATAGGGACTGTCTCGAGCTGGGGTGCCTGTGTCCTTTTGAAGGGGTAACCATTCAATAGATTGTACAAATATACAATGGAATCCTACATCACTTCATTAAAAAAGGAAAACGCATTATATATACTGTTTTGGGTTATCGATATATGAAGTGAGAAAACAGCAAGATATAGGATGGTGTATATTATGTGCTCAAGAGAATAAAAAAAAAAAGGAGACTTGAAATCCCCTATTCATATTTGCTTGTATATATACACTAAAAAACCTTGAAATAAATTGGAAACTAGACACTTTTTTAAAATTAAATAAGCAGACACATCACGTTGCTGACAAAGGTCCGTATAGTCAAAGCTATGGTTTTTCCAGCAGTCATGTACAGATGTAAGAGTTGGACCATAAAGTAGGCTGAGCACTGCAGAATTGATGCTTTTGAATTATGATGCTGGAGAAGACTCTTGAGAGTTCCTTGGACAGCAAGATCAAACCAGTCACTCCTAATGGAAATCAATCCTGAATATTCATTGGAAGGACTGAGGCTGAAGCTGAAGCTCCAATACTTTGGCCACCTGATGTGAAGAGCCGACTCATTGAAAAAGACCCTGAGGCTGGAAAAGATTGTAGGCAAGAGGAAAAGGGAGTGACAGAGGATGAGATGGTTGGATGGAACCATAGACTCAGTGGACATGAGTTTGAGCAAGCTCCGGGAGATAGCAGAACACAGGGAGGCCTGGTATGCTGGAGTTCATGGGGTCACAAAGAGTCAGGACTTAGTGACTGAAACACGACAACAAAGACACTAATACAGAGATTACTTATGTGTGGTGGTCATGGTGGGATGGTTTTGGGTATTGATGAGCAGGGGAAAGGGAACGGGAGGGAGACTTTGCAATGTGTGCCTTTTCTATACTATTAGGTTTTCAAGTACTATGAATGTTATTACCTGTTAATGTGCGTGTACACACACACACACACACACACACACACATAACTGCATAGGAAAGGCAAAGCAGCCTATTGCTCAGCTCTAGCTGACTGCTACTTTTTGGGAACAAGAGTCTAATGTTTTCAGTTGTTTTTTTTTAAGGGAACCTGGAAATATATATTTTTTAATCCCATTTTATTTTTTTACAGTAGAGAGTTGAAATTAAGTGTTTTTTTTTTTTTTTCAGTTTTATTTATTTATTTATTTTTGGCTGTACTGGGTCGCCACTGCTGTGAGAGAGCTTTCCCCAGTTGCGGTGAGCTGGGACTACTCTCTAGTTGCGGTGCTTGGGCTTCTCATTGTGGTGGCTTCTCTGGTTGCAGAGCACAGGCTCGAGGCGTGTGGGCTCCAGTGGTTGCAGCATGGGCTCAGTAGCTGCGGCTCTTGCTTTCTAGAGCACAGGCTCAACAGTAGTTGTGCACAGGCTTAGTTGTTCTGGGGGATGTGGGATTTTCCTGGACCAGGGATTGAACCCGTGTCTCCTGCATTGGTCTGTGGATTCTTTACCACTGAGCCACCAGCTGCTGCTGCTGCTAAGTTGCTTCAGTCGTGTCCGACTCTGTGCGACCCCATAGATGGCAGCCCACTAGGCTCCTTTGTCGCTGGGATTCTCCAGGCAAGAATACTGGAGTGGGTTGCCATTTCCTTCTCCAATGCATGAAAGTGAAAAGTGAAAGTGAAGTCGCTCAGTCGGGTCCGACTCTTAGCGACCCCATGGACTGCAGCCTACCAGGCTCCTCCGTCCATGGGATTTTCCAGGCAAAAGTACTGAAGTGGGTTGCCATTGCCCTCTCCAGGGAAGCCCCTAATTCCAATTTTTAATTTCAAATTGTCCATTGCTAATATGTAGAAATACAATAGGGTTTTTGCATATTAACAATGTGCAAACATGTTAACTCATTAATTTTGTCCTTAGAAGCTTCTATTGTGGAGTCTTTGTAATTTTCTATGAAGGCAATTATATCATCTGTGAATAGAAACAATTTAATTTCTTCCTCCATGTACACCTTCTTCTCCCCTTTTCTTGCCTTATTGCACTGGCTAAAATGTCCAGTATTATGCTGAATAGGAGTGATGAGAACATCCTTGCCTTGTTCTAGATCTTAGGAGAAAAGCATTCCATCTTTCATCATTAAATGTGATGTTAGCTGTAGGTAATAGATGTTCTTTATCAGATTCAAGAAGTTCTCTCTCTGTTCCTAGTTTGATAAGTTTTTTATCAAATGGAAGGATACTGAATTTTGTCAAGTACTTCCTGCATCTATTAAAATGATAATACAGAATTTCTTTTTTAGTTTGTCAGTATGGTGAATCACATTGTTAATATGGTGAATGATTTTCAACTATTGAACTATTTTATAACTATATATAACTATATTATATTCCTGGGATAAATCCAATTTGGTCTTGTGTATTATGTTGGCTCACATGTTCATTTGGGTTTTCCATAAGGTGTTATGGAAAAACCTGAACAAACTTTTTGGCCAACTCAGTATTGTCCTTCTGATATATTGCCAGATTAGAGTTGCTAATATTTTGTTAAGGATTTTTATGTCTATGTTCATGAAGACTATTGGTTGCTAGTTTTCCTATAATGTCTTTGTCTTGTTTTGATATTAGGGTAAAGTCGATGTCATATAACAAGTCAGGAATTTTCCCTTGATTTCCCTAATTTTTAAATGATGAAAAAATGACTTATAGAGTGCTTGCTGTGTGCCAGGCACTGTGTTAAGTGCTTATTTAATCCTTACAGGAACGCTATGACTCCATTATTGTCATCATCCTCATGTTACAAATGGGGAAACTGAGGCACAGAGGAGTTAAAGTCACTTGTCTAAAGTCACACAGCTTCTAAGTACCAAAGCCAAGACTCAAACTCCACAAGTCCAGCTTCAGACTGGGTACTCTTAATCTGTTTACTACACTTTCTCCAAAGATGTTTAGAGGCAAAAGAGAACACGTCTAGAAGGCTCAGAACAGTTTGCTGCTGCTAAGTCGCTTCAGTCGTGTCTGACTCTGTGCGACCCCATAGACGGCAGCCCACCATGCTCCCCTGTCCCTGGGATTCTCCAGGCAAGAATACTGGAGTGGGTTGCCATTTCCTTCTCCAATGCATGAAAGTGAAGAGTGAAAGTGAAGTTGCTCAGTCGTGTCCAACTCTTCACGACCCCATGGACTGCAGCCTACCAGGCTCCTCCATCCATGGGATTTTCCAGGCAAGAGTACTGGAGTGGGGTGCCATTGCCTTCTCCGACGACAGTAACTAGCACATGTCAAAGCACTTACTACCTGATAGGCTACAGCCTCATCATCTCCTTTCATCCTGCACCAACCCCCAGAGGCAGACAGGCAATTGGGCAAACGCTCCCGTCTGCTGTGTGGCATGTAGTTTCAGGCTTCATCTCCCTCACTTTGTCTCCCTTAACATCCATTGTGCCTTTTAGCAGGAAAAGTTTTAAAAATATCTCTTTCAAATCTCAGTATAATTTTGCGTTTCTCCTTCCTTATCAGGCAGGCTCACTGGTCCTCTCTCCTGCTCTCTTTCCTCAAGCATTTCAGGCTCATCTTTTCCTCCTGCACTGCCTTCTGCTGTGCACTGTCTTGTCCCAGCTGGCCCAATCAGGGTCCCCAACTCGATTTTGTTGGCTTATTGTATGTGTTTTGAAAAGTTGGAAATATCTTGCTTATTTTAAAAGGAGGAGGAAAGAGACAGAGTTTTAGGAACAGCTGGGACACCGATTTTCTCCACTGAGCACACAGCAAGGACTGAAGTGAGTGAAATAACTTCTCAACAGTAATGAAGGTACTGGATGCAAGGGAAAGGACAGGTGTTCACATGCTAGTTGGACTGCTCAACTATAGACGAGATGCTCCACTTCTCAGAACCTCAGTTTGCTCCTCCGTAAAACACGTTCAGGATATGGACACATCATGGGGAGATTCAGTGCAACAATATAAGCATATAATACAGGAAAAAGATCCAGTGTGGAGAAGGTATTGAGTGACAGTGCTTTCCACAGTCTGGGCACTGTGGTAAGCCATTTTAACATAGGTTATCTTAACATAAACTGCCTGTGTGCTCCGCCCATTTTATGGGTGGGGAAAACTGTGGTGCAGAGAGTAAGAATTCTCAAGTGGCAGAGCTTTGCCTATACTCCACGTTAGAAACCTCTGTATGCTCCACCAGACCAGTTAAATCAGACTGTCTGGGGGCAATTCCTAGAGGCAGGGGATTGGACCATTTGGACTTTCTCAAGCTCTTCCTATCAATCTAGAGGCTGACGGGGCTAAGAAACAGCCTTGCTTTCTCCTAGTTACTGGCTCCCCTGTTGCCAACACACAGCCACTCCCTAACCCTCTACCACCACAGTGAGAATTTGAAATTGGGGTGAGTCCACTGCCAGGAAAGTGATTCAATTAAAATCTCAGTTTTCACAATATTACCAAGCTCTTCGGTCTGTTACTTCACACCCAGCATAGCTCAGCCTCGGAGGCAGGGTTTGCTAATTGTTGGGGGCTGGGGGCAGGGCGGGGAATACCGAAGTGAGCTCTGCCGGAGGAGCCGGCATTGAGCCCAATGCTCTTCTCAGCATGCCTCCAAGTCCTTCCTCCAGCTCAGGCATGGCTAAGCAGCCCCCATCCTTCCTACAACTGAATCAGCTTCATGATAACCACAACTGCAGCAGCACACACAGCAGCAATCAATGCGTGGTGTGTTGGGCACTGAGCTGAGCGCTTGACTTGCACCCTCATCTCCATCAACATCTTTACTTCTCACCACAATTTCAAGGGTGAAAAGTGAAAGTGAAGTCGCTCAGTTGTGTCCGACTCTTTGCGACACCATAGACTGTAGCCTACCAGGCTCCTCTGTCCATGGGATTTTCCAGGCAATAGTACTGGAGTGGATTGCCATTTCCTTCTCCAGAGGATCTTTCTAACCCAGAGCTCGAACTCGGGTCTCCCACATTGTAGACAGACGCTTTACCGTCTGAGCCACCAGGGAAGTACTCTCATAATGCCCATTTCACAGAAGGGGAAACTGAGGCACGGAGACATTAAAAAGTTCATAGATTAACAGCCAACTCTGCTTCATTCTACAGTCTGCACTCTTAGTCACTAGGACGTATTTTTTGTCCTTACAGTTTTAAGAGAATGACTTAAGGATGTCACCCTTGAACTACCTTGCAAGCCATTAACCAAGCTGTTACCAGCCCATGATCTTCCTGCAAGCCTGGCCTCTCCAGTGGTTCTTCTCCAGGATGTTTGGTCCCTCTGCGTCCATCTCTGAGCTCCCTGATCTCAGAGACTGTGTCTTAGGGGTCTCTGAGTCACCTCTTCATACCTCCTCAGCTCTTGGCACAACAGTAGGTGGTCATAACTCTGAATGTATGAACACATCAATGTCCTCCAAGTTCTAATCAAAATTCCTCACTCTTTTAAATCTCCAAGCCCTGGGCTCAGCCTTGAAGAGTCTGTGCCTGGCATAAGACAGGTGCCAATGCTAGGGCCAGGAAGGTCCTGGCAGGCATGGGAGTTAATCTGTAAATGTGTGCAGTACCTTGACTCCCACCCTGAGGAGTTTGAAGATACGAGCTTTCCCTCATTCTCCCCACCCTCATTTCCCTGCTCTGGACCCTTAGAGCCTTTCCTTGTCTCTATGGTTCTATGCCTCAAGGGGTTTTCAGAAGAAAAGCCTAAGAGAGTGGTAACTTCAGTCTAAAGAGGAGATGGAGAGGTGACTGATGGGAGTCAGATATACTCTGTTATGAGGGCTAAAAGGAAAGGGGGCTCTGTCATTTCTGTGGTTCATCAAATAAGCAACCTTCTCAAAAACACTCCCCAAAGGACAGTTCTGGAGAGGTTCAGGAGGGCCAGGGGGTGGGGGTGGGGAGGTGGGAGCTGGGCCTAAATCGATCCCAGCTTGGGGTAATTACAGGACACGTGCCCGCCACCCCAGCAGTGCGAATCAGGCTAGCTCTCTGCCAGGGCAGTCAGAGCAATTAGTTAGTAATAAAAGCCTCATCACTCACTGACAGAGAGGCTCAGTCTTAGCAAACTTATGCTTTCTCCTACCTGCCAAATTTGGGAGAGGGGTGATTTATTTAAATACGGCAGAGGCTGTGGCTACCAAGTTGAATGTTTTGGAAAGGAAATCTCAGCCAGGCTCTTCAGAAATCCAGCTCCCAAGTTCCCAGGATCCTGAAGGCAGTAGGGAGATGATGCTATGATTCTAGGCTTTAGGTAGGACTGGATTTTTTTTTTTTTTTTCCTATTTCTTTCTGTCCCTCTCTCCCATCTGCCCGCAAGTGATCTTCAGGAATATTTCTGCCACAGAGATTCAGGGACTGTCGCAGGGACTATCTGGGGGAAATGTCCATCTCCAGCTGGAGCCCCCCAAACCCTTCCTTGCCTCAGGTGCCCTGGCAAGCACCAACTCCCCACTTCCCCGCGTCGGCAACGCCCCCTGCCGCCCTCCCCGCCCCCCCAAGCTCTCTTCAGGAATTCAGTACAAGTCTCAGCTACACTTCGGACAGCAGGCTAAGATGTGAACCAGACAGACATCTGCAGCAGCAGTGAGCTGCCCAGGGTCGGTGAACTGGGAGGCAAAGCCAAGGGGTGAGGCAGGTCCTCAAGGAGACTGTGACCCCCTGCGGTGGCGGCCTCGGTAGCCCGCATGTCCCTCCGCACCCTTGCCCTGTCCAGGGCATGGTCCTGGAGCCACCCTGACTCTTCCTAGCCGGCCTCGCCTTCCTCAGGGTGGCAGCGGGGGGCTCATCCCTTGCTCCATCCCAGCACCCCCCGGAACAAGACAGTGCCCAGGATCAGGGTTTACAGCGTCCTCTGGGGTTAGGCGGCGTGGGGCAGAGGTGCCCCTAGTCTGGGTGGACGTGGGGGGCGACGGGAGAGAGGAGGCCCCCATGACACCATCTGTCCGGACTTGCAGTCGAGTCACACACACACACACACACACACACACACACGGCCCTCCCTGGAGCCCCTCACGGACGCCTGACCGAGCCCTTCAGTCGCGCACACAAATACACACCGAGGAGCTCAAAGTCCCCTCGCTCGCACCGACCCCCCACACATCCTGGCCCATCGCCCACCGCGCATACTCTTGAGAAGCACACACACACACACACACACACACACACACACACACACACACGCACCGTCCCCGCCAGGCCACCGCAACTTCCTCTCACCCCCCAGAGTCTGGAAATGTCCGCAGTTGCCCGGAAAGGCGTAAACTTTTTGCAGAGGGGGCGCCAGGGATCTCACCGAGAAGGTGGCCCGGCCAGGGGGCCCTGGGCAGGGTTCGCCCCGCACTCTCTGGGCTCCCGGCTTCCCTCCCTCTCCCCCACGCCCCTCACCTGGTAAACCGAGGCACAGCAAGAGGCTGTAGTAGACCACGGGCACGAAGCCCAAGCCGCAGGCCGAGCCGGGGGACCAGGACTGCGAGCTGTTGGCTACGAGGTGGGCGTGCGTGTGCTCCATGAGCGCGCCCCTCGCTCCCCGCGGCTCGGCGCCCGGCCTGCCAGCCCCGCTCCGGACGCCGGCTCGGTGGTGGCGACCGCCTAGGCAGCAGCCGGAGCAGCAGCGCCTCTCTTCCCGCAGGACTTGCTTCTACCCTTGGCCGCGGTCCCCTCCGCTCCCTCCGCACCTGCCCGCCTGGAATCCCGGCTCAGCCCTCCCGCAGGGCGCTGGGCGCTGGGACTCGGGAGGGGCTCCCGGAGCCCATTTGTGCGCCTCCCACCTCGGGCTCGCTCGGCTCCCGCCTCGGAGCCGGGGGGCTGGGACGCCGGTCCCCGCAGCCAATCAGCAACTGCCTGGACCCGGTGGAAGGAAGGGGTGGCGGGGTCGGGTGAGATGCCCTGGAGGAAGGGGTCCCAGCTGCCCCTTTCTGCTCCAGATTCTGGAGGAGATATGAACTTAGACCTGGAAACCCCAAAGGAACACTGGGTGGAAACAGGCTACCTTCATCTCCAACCCTCCGTCCCCCGCCCTGAGTGGGAGGGGCGTGGTGTGGGTGGGACCTGCTTCTCCAGCAAAGGTTCTGTATCGAGGCGGCGGCGTGTCCTCAGTTTGCCTTTCTCGACCTTCCCCTCATCCAGCTCTCTTCTCCCCCTTTACCTCCCGCTCCCCCTCCTCCCTCCCGCCAGTGCTTCAAGTCCATCTCCTACAGAAGACTCTCCACTCAGGGCAGGGGGTGAGAAGAGGAGGCTGTAGTAGAAGCAAGGATGCTCTCAGTTCAGTTCAGTTCAGTCGCTGAGTCGTGTCCAACTCTTTGTGACCCCATGGACTGCAGCACGCCAGGCTTCCCTGTCCATCACCAACTCCCGGAGTTTGCTCAAACTCATGTCCATTGAGTCGGTGATGCTATCCAACCATCTCATCCTCTGTCTTCTATCCAACCACTTCTCCTCCTGCCTTCAATCTTTCCCAGCATCAGGGTCTTTTCCAGTGAGTAAGTTCTTCCCATCAGGTGGCCAAAGTATTGGAGCTTCAGCTCCAGCATCAGTCCTTCCAATGAATATTCAGGACTGATTTCCTTTAGGATGGACTGGTTTGATCTCCTTGCAGTCCAAAGGATTCTCAAGAGTCTTCTCCAACACCACAGTTCAAAAGCATCGATTGTTTGGTGCTCAACTTTCTTTATAGTTCAACTCTCACATCCATACATGAGGATGCTCTAGGGTTCTCTGTTTTCCTGGTCCAGAGGGCCTGAGTTTAAAAGAAAGAGTGTGTGCAGCTGAGTGTGTGTGCTGACTCTGGGGGAGGCCGGAGGTGGGCTGTACCTGAGCTGAGTGCCTTTGAATGGGATGCGGGCAGGGTAGCAGAAGCCCTCCACACAGGAGCCCTCCTGCCAGAGATAGGATGGCAGCCACACAGGCAGACTCATCCATGCTCACAAACGTAGTACCTCATCACGGGGGCGCACTCATACACTCAGGCCTGCACGTGGAGACCCTTTCATCCCACATCTAGACATGTGAAAATGGAGGGGCACCCTCATCAACATGCACAATGACCACACTCAGGGGGCACCCAGACAGATGCACGTGGAAACTATCTGCAGGGTGGACTAATGTTTGAAGGTTGAGTGAAAGATAAAAGAAATGAAGCTGGTGGGGATATCAGCAATCTTGGAGAGTTGGGGTCAACAGGCACTCCCATGTCACAGTAGGCAGAGGGAGAGTTCTCCATGTGGCTCTTTTGTGGGCCACAACAGAGTTGGTAAAGGAGATATGCCTGTCCAGGACTCAAGACAGTGTGTGTGAGAGAGTTAGAGATTCTATAGAAATCCCAAGGAGATGGGTGAGGGAGGTAGGTGGGGGGTTCAGGATGGGGAACACATGTACTCCCATGGCTGATTCATGTCAATGTATGGCAAAAACCACTACAATATTGTAAAGTAATTAGCCTCCAATTAAAATTAAAAATAAATCCCAAGGAGAGGTGGGGATGAACAGCTGCCATGGCAGGAGCATATGATGAGCTGAGAGAAGACTAAGTCTCCCCTCTGTGTCCCACTCTCCTTCAACATTTATTGCAAGAGGGAAGGGAATTGGGTGCACTCCAGGTGGCCCAAGATAAAGAGGCTCCTGGCCCCTCTATCTTGCCTCTCCCCTGCCCAACAAGCAACCTGTGTCCAGTTCCCATCATTAGATTTGTTAGATGATTACATGTCATTGTTAGATTATTACAGAGTCATGTGGGCCCGGTGAGGCCACATGATAACTCAAGCCAAGTTGGATATTAAAACTTTTCTGTGAACTCTCCCATTTAAATGTGATTACCCCAAATAAAAACAAAACAAAACAAAACAAAACCTTCCAGGTTGTTAATAAATAAAGCATGCCATCATAGAGGTTTGGCAAATAATTGTTCAAGAACCTATAGATTAGATTTGTCTGCAGGCGACCAGACTGAGATGAGAAACTGGGGTTCGGGAAGGGCAGGTGTGTGTGATTTGACAAAGCTTCCAGGCTATTTAGAGATTTCCTTACCTTGTGACCCATGGATAATGCCTCAGGGCTTTTGCACTGGCTCTTTCCTCAGCTTGTAGTGCTCTTTCTCCAGAAAACTGTGTTAACCTGCTTCTTCACCTTCTTCAGGTTTTTGCTTATATGTGTCCTTCTCACTGAAGCATTCCCTAACATTCCTATTTAAAATTGAGATCTTCACCCTACTCCTGGCCAAAATGCTTACTCCTCTGGCCCTCCCCTGCTCGATTTTCTCTCTAAGCTTGGCACCATGGACATACTATATACAATTTGTTTTTTAGCTTGTTTCTTATCTGTGCTTCTACACAGTGCTTGCATTTTGCAGCTTCTCAACAAACACTGAAAGAATGGAGGGCCCTGGCAGCACTGACCTGGGGCATGCAGGGTATAGGGAAATGAGTTTGTCTTTGTGGAATAGAGGGTCAAAAAATTGGGCCCCAGTAGGGTTGGGGAGGGCACAGCTCAGGTTTAGCATGTAATTATCATGTATGACTGATACTTTAAAAATAATTTATGTGGTTGGATTCTGGGACTCCAGTTCAGTTCAGTCGCTCAGTTGTGTCCAACTCTGCTGCAGCATGAGCTTTGTCCGACCCCATGAACTGCAGCACGCCAGGCCTCCCTGTCCATCATCAACTCCCAGAGTCCACCCAAACTCATGTCCATTGAGTCGGTGATGCCAGCCAACCATCTCATCCTCTGTTGTCCCCTTCTCCTCCTGCCCTCAATCTTTCCCAGCATCAGGGTCTTTTCAAATGAGTCAGCTCTTCACATCAGATGGCCAAAGTATTGGAGCTTCAGCTTCAACATCAGTCCTTCCAATGAACACCCAGGACTGATCTCCTTTAGGATGGACTGGTTGGATCTCCTTGCAGTCCAAGGGACTCTCAAGAGTTTTCTCCAACACCACAGTTCAAAAGCATCAGTTCTTTGGCGCTCAGCTTTCTTTATAGTCCAACTCTCACATCCATACATGACCACTGGAAAAACCGTAGCCTTGACTAGAAGAACGAGGACTCTGGTTAGAGACTCTTTATAAAACCAGAAACTTGACTGAGCAGAGGAACTGTGCTACATGGGGAATTTTAATAGGCCTTGTTTCTGAGCCTGCATCTCTCCATCTATAAAATGGGGATGAAGGAAACCAGGTATGCCTCATTCGAAGGATGCTGAGGAGGGAGAGAAGGTGTGGAACAGCAGAGACAGTGCAGAGTACAATTTTGGAGAACAGAGAATTGGACTGGGTTCTCTGTGGCTCTATCAAGAGCCTTGGCAGCTTGTCAAGGTCCAAGTTTCCTGGGAAATGGGTGGGTTGGATGAGAAAGCTTTTCAGTCCTAGGTCAGGCCTTGGGTATTCTTGGTTCTGGGAGAGGGACGTGATGAGTCAACAACAAGGTCTGACCCACTTTGTTCAAGTGCTGACCCACTTGACTGGTTCTCTAAAACAATGGTGTATGTGAGCTGACAACTGTGGTTGGTGAAAATTATATACTTATTCATTTTTCAACAGACTTTTGCTGGACATTTGATGTATGTCGACCAGAACTGGCCACATAATTGCACAGCCTGATGCAAAAATGAATACGTAGGGCCTTTGTTAAAAAATTAAGAATTTTAGGGTTATTAAAATTCTTTAATTTTAATTAAAGACAGCAGAGCATTAAACCAAATAAGGAGCTCTTCTAAGAAAGAGGCCTATGTGACAGCATGCCTGTGAAGCTGGTACTGCTTAGGATACAGAGGTGAGTAATGAAAATTAACATTGATTGGGGGTTTATGAAACAGCTAGGTCTTAACCCATTTTATCCTCATGGTAACACTGGAAGGAAGGTGCAATGATCAGCACCATTTCACAGGTGAGAAAACCAAAGCACAGAGAAGTTTAGTAATTTGCCAAGGCCACCTGGGTGGGATTAGGTTGAAGGTAGTCTGGCTTCAGAGCCTGTGCTATAACAGTTGGGAGGAGCTTAGTTTAGTGGAAGGACAAGTATCCAACAGAAAACTGTCACATAATGTAACTTGGACTCCACGTGACACCAGGGCAGTGATTTCCTCTGTCTTGTCCCCTGCTGTGTTGCAGCGCACAGTGCCAGGGAGATGTCCAGCAACAAATCTTAAATAATAGAACAGAAATATATGGAGAATGTTAGGGGAGAGAGTTGCAAACTCAAATGCCTATAAGCCTGGGGAGGTAATAAACATGAGTGGAGCAGAACTATGGTTTATTCTTCACTTCCATAAGGAAATGTGCCATTTTCCTGGTGACACCTGGCCCTCTTGGTCTAGCTTTCATTTCTCCTCCCTTTACAGGGACAGGGATATGAAGTAATGATTCTTTACTCTGAGAAAAACAGTTGCAAAAATATAATACATATTGTAACTAACATTTTTTCAGTGTTGGGAAAATCATAGGAAGAGGTGAGGACTGTAAAAAAAAAAACAAAACTAAAGGTATGTGCCAGCCACTGTACTGAGTTCAGGGTATATAGTTATTTAAAAAAGTTGGTCTCTGCTTTCCTGGATCTTAAGTGCACAAGATAGGCATGAATTAATCTATCTGATACCTTAAAGAAGCAGACAGACACATACACACTCACACATATAATAATAAACTTGGATAAATTCTTTAAAGAAAAAGTCAAAGGAATGAGAGAGCATATAACAGTGATATCTGATGTGGCTTGGCAATCAGGGAAGGTTCTCTGAGGAAGTGATATTTGGACCTGAAAGAAGATGGGAAGGATGAATAATAGTTACTCAGGAAAGAGATGGCAGGTTGGGAGTGAGGAGAGCATTTCAAGGGAGAAAGAAGAACAAGAGCAAAGGTCCTGGGGCGGGAGTGAGACGGACCCTTTGAGAAGAGGTGGGAGTCTGGGGTGCAGTGAGCCAGGGTGCACGGACCTGGCTGTGCTTGGAGAGTGGGAAGGGCCTTGTAGCCTGTGCTGAGAAGTTCGGTCTTTATCCCTGGTTGTAAGCAGGGGAGTGCCAGAGTTAGATTTGCATTTTAAAACATTTGCTTTGTCAGGAGGTGGAGGATTGATGGAAAGGAGGCAAGAATGAGGGTGGGAAGACAAGTTTGAGGCTATTGAGTTGGACACGTGAAAAATGATGCTCCGTTGAACTCCAGTGGTGTTGGTGATAGAGCCGACTGCCTCCCAGAAGTTAGGAGAGAGTGGGTGAAGCAGAGGGAGGAGGAGGAAGGGGAGGGAGACGGGGCGACACCAGACAAAGAGGGAGAGGGAGGGAGAGGTTGAGAGGAAAATAAGGAAGAGACAGTGAGGGAGAGACAAAGATGCGGAGAGAGACATGGAGAGACGAGGGATGGATGTATGGAAAGACAGACGGATAGAGAGAGAGACCCACAGTGATTATGACTGAGATGGTTCAAGCTGGGCGGGTTGGAGTAAAAGGGCTTGGAGTGCTGGAGGCCCCACCTGCTCTCCCCCACCTCCCATAAGAGTGTAACTTGACCACTGGTCCCTCCTCACTTTTTGAGACTCTTCATCCCCAAAGCCTTTCCTGCCCAGCACAGCCCCTGCAGCTCCCTGACCACACTCCTCCTCTGCAACACCTACCGTGTTATGCTGCCACTCAGGCATTACCTGTCACCTGCAGTTCTGGACTTGGATTACCTCATGGGCAGGGTCGGTTTTCTTCCTTATAGAGGAAGAGGAAGGAAGTCTTAATCTTTTGTTAAGACCTCGCTGCAGGGTGTGTAGTGGCTCCTTGAACCCAGTTCAGTTCAGTTCAGTCACTCAGTCGTGTCCAGCTCTTTGTGACCCGATGAATCGCAGCACGCCAGGCCTCCCTGTCCATCACCAACTCCCGGAGTTCACTCAAACTCACGTCCATCGAGTTGGTGATGCCATCCAGCCATCTCATCCTCTGTCGTCCCCTTCTCCTCCTGCCCCCAATCCCTCCCAGCATCAGGGTCTTTTCCAATGAGTCAACTCTTCGCATGAGGTGGCCAAAGTATTGGCGTTTCAGCTTCAGCAGCAGTCCTTCCAATGAACACCCAGGACTAATCTCCTTTAGGATGGACTGGTTGGATCTCCTTGCAGTCCAAGGGACTCTCAAGAGTCTTCTCCAACACCACACTTCAAAAGCATCAATTCTTCAGTGCTCAGCTTTCTTCACAGTCTAACTCTCACATCCATACATGAACACTGGAAAAACCATAGCCTTGACTAGACAGACCTTTGTTGGTAAGGTAATATCTCTGCTTTTCAATATGCCATCTAGATTGGTCATAACTTTCCTTCCAAGGAGTAAGTGTCTTTTAATTTCATGGTTGCAGTCACCATCTGCAGTGATTTTTGGAGCCCTAAAAAATAAAGTCTGACACTGTTTCCACTGTTGGGACCAGATGTCATGATCTTTGTTTTCTGAATGTTGAGCTTTAAGCCAACTTTTTCACTCTCCACTTTCACTTTCATCAAGAGGCTTTTGAGTTCCTCTTCACTTTCTGCCATAAGTGTGGTGTCATCTGCATATATGAGGTTATTGATATTTCTCCTGGCAATCTTGATTCCAGCTTGTGTTTCTTCCAGCCCAGCGTTTCTCATGATGTACTCTGCATATAAGTTAAATAAGCAGGGTGACAATATACAGCCTTGACATACTTGTTTTCCTATTTGGAACCAGTCTGTTGTTCCATGTCCAGTTCTAACTGTTGCTTCCTGACCTGCATATAGGTTTCTCAAGAGGCAGGTTTGGTGTAGTCTTGAACCCAGACCTGGATGCATATCGCAGATCAGCTCACTACTGTGTATTCATCAGAAATCTTTTTATTGAAATCAACATAAAAAAGCTCGAACTAGCTTAATTTTTAAAATTTTATTTGTTTTTAATTGAATGATAATTGCTTTACAATATTACGTTGGTTTCGGCCATATGTCAACATGAATCAATCATAGGTACACATATGTCCCCTTACTCTTGAGCCTCCCTCCCACCTTCCACCCCTCCCTATCCCTCCAAGTTGTTACAGAGCCCCATCAAACCAGCTTCATTTTTTTTAAAGGAATGTATTGAGTCATAACTGGAAAGTATGGATGTTTGCTGAACTTTAGGCCTGGCTGGATCCAGGAGCAAAAAGTACCCATCCCTTTCCACCAATGGACTCTGCTTTGCTTTGGATTAGCTGCATCCTCTTATAGGCTCTTACAGCATCATAATAAGATGGACATCCTTGGATGTATCCTAACAGGTTAGTAACTTGAGCTAAAAGAGAAGCTTGACTCTTGTTGGACCAGCCGTTCTTGTGTATCCATGTCAACCAAACTCACCAGTTTGCATTGGACTTCTGAAGTCAGCCAAAAATGTACCCATTGGTCATCTGGAGCTCAGGGTCCAGCGATGGAGCCAAGAGAAGCAGTAAATTCCTCCCTAACCACTTGGACTGTGAAATAAGATAGACCACTTATCCAAAGGAAAGTTGAGATTCTGTAGCAGAAGGAATGGGAATAGATGCTGGGCAGGTAAAGCCAGCACATCTGGAAGCTGAATTCAGCCCATGGGATGCCAGTCTGTTAGTCCTCTCTTAGAGCTAAGTCATATGTTTTGTTTCATTTAAAAATTATTTATGTAATTTAAAAACCAGACTTAAGTTTTTTTAGAGCAGTTTTTGGTTCACAGCAAAATTGTGCATAAAGTAGGGTGATTTCCCATATCTCTTCTGCCCTTACACGAGTGGATCCTCCCCCACTCCTCACCAGAGTGGTGCATTTGTTACAACTGATGAACATGCACACACATTATCATCCAAAGTTCATGTTTTACACTAGCCTTCACTCTTGGTGGTGCACATTCTATGGGTCTATACAAATATTTAAGGACATTATCCATCATTATAGCATCATAAAGGATATTTTCCTTGCCCTAAAACTTCTCTGTGCTTCACCTATTCATCCTTTCCTTTTCCTAGGCCCCCTTTAAAAATTTTTATTTTAAATTGGAGGATAATTGCTTTACAATATTTTGTTGGTTTCTGCCATATAGCAACATGAATCAGCCATAGGTACATGCATGTCCCCTGCATCTTGAACCTCCCTCCCACCTGCCACCCTGTCATCTCAGAGCACTGGATTTGAGGTCCCTGTGTCATATGGCAAATTTCCACCGGCTATCAAATTTTAAATATGGTTATGTATATGTTTTAATGTGACTCTCTCAATTCAGCCCTCCTGTCCTTCCCCTCATGCCCACAAGTCTGTTCCCTACATCTGAGTCTCCATTGCTGCTCTGTGGACAGGTTCGTCAGTATTCTCTTTCTAGAGTCCATGTATGTAAATGAGTTAATACAAAATATTTGTCTCTCTCTTTCTAACTCACCTCACTCTGTAGAATAGGCTCTAGGCTCATCCACCTCATTAGAACTGAGTCAAATGAGTTTCTTTTTACGGCTGAGTAACATTCCTTTGTATTATAATGTATCACAACTTCTTTATCCATTCATCTGTCAATGGACCTCTAGGTTGCTTCCATGTCCCAGTCGTTGTAAATACCGATGCAATGAACATGGGGCTATATGTGTCTTTTCCAACTTTGCTTAACCCTCCTTTTTAATATCAAAAGTATCTTGTGTGTGAACCATAAACAAACACTGAACTCTAGTTAATGACATGCCTGCTGAAGTTCTGGAGTGAGAACTCAGTGTGCCACTGTAACATGCATCAGAAATTGAAATGCATTGATGACTAGAGAGAAGGGTGGATAGATATGTGTTTAAGCAAGGTGATATTAACAGTGGAGTCTAGGTCATGGGTATATGAGTTTTCACTGTGAAACCTCTTTCAATTTTTATGTATCCTTGAAAATTCTTATAGTAATACATAGGAAAAAATGCCTTGTGTAAAGTCTCTTGGCCAAGCAGGTTATTACAAGCTATTGTTGAAATCAACACCTCCTTGTGGTGTTGCAGCTCCTTAGACATCCAGCCTTCAGACGTGTTACAGAAGACCATTCCTTCCCTGCTATCAGGCTGTCAGAATGGTACCTGACATATCCCCCTGATTATCCTGGTTCTCTGCTGCCCTTGGCCAGCTCCGATAGATCCCTTACCAGTTAGTCTTTGTCTGCAGCCTCTTGTTTGCTTTCCTTGAGTTCCTAGGCAGTGTTGGTTTTACTCCACAGGCACGGCTTATGGTTGAGGACATCTTGGTGGGCTGCTAAGGATTCATTACAGCACTGGTTGTAATAGCCATGCACTAGGTTCTTTGAGGAGCATATCAATTCTCATGGAATTTGGGTCAAGTCTTTTGTTTCTTGTTATTGACCTGTCAAGTGGTCAGTGCAGGAAGAGAATATTTCCATAACTGTGTGCCTCTCTCTCCTCTATGGCTCTGTGGGGGGAAAAGGTAAATTTCATCAACAGGAGACAAGTGGCTGTGGATGAGGGAAAGGAAATGGGCTTTTGTCTGAGAGGAAAGGATTTGAAAGTTAGGTGTGTGTGTGTGTGTGTATTTGACCTGTGTGCATGAACATGTATATATAAGTACAAGCATTTGTATGTGCGTGCACATGTGTGCAGGCCTCTGTGATGTACCCGCACATGTGTATTTGTGTATTTCTTCACATATGTGTGTGTTCATGTGTGTATGTGTGCACACATAGGTGTACATTAGATTGTGCTTGTTAGATTGAGGGAAGGCATGTGCATGTGTGTGGTAGAATGAGGGAGGTTGTAATTGGTCGGGATGTTGAAACTGGAGAACAGTCTTTTCTCTTGTTCAGAGAGACCTACAAGACTACTAAATAGCCTTTAAGGCTCATTTTGCTCCTGTCACCATACCTGACAGAAGTGAGGTGAGGGAGAGAGAGAAAAGAGGAGGGGAAGGACAGGAAGCAAGGGGAGGAGTGAGGAGAGGAGAAAAGAGAGAGGAGATGGAGGTAAGAGACAACCAGTCTGTCTCATCAAATGACCTCTTTCTTATAAGGTGGGGAAACATGCAACAGCAAAAGGTAAAAAAAGAAATCATATCTGAGGGTGACATGTTGTGATTGCCAATACTTAAGCATTTAAGTGACCTCTGGGAAGTGGCTATTTCACACTCGGAGGCTGCACAGAATCTTATTCCCTTTCCTAACAGATCCTGATTTCCTTTCGAAGAGTGATCCTCCCCGCTGGATGTGTTCTCAGAAGGAGCGTGAATTCAGGAAGTTGTCACCCCTTTACAGAAGCAGAAGAGGCCAGATCCTTTGAATCGGGACAGTGGGGGCCGGTCAGGTACCCTAAAGTTGGTCAGTTAGATTCTGTCTGCTGGGGCTTAGAATCTTGAATGAGTGGAACATGGGCAGAAGAGATGGATTTTACTCATCTCTGTGGGGACAGCCCAACAGGACTCATCTGCTCTGGGGACATTTCTGTGATTCATGCTTTCTGCCCATTCCAGATTTGTGACTTCTTGCTTCCCCGTGAACCCTCTAGTATCTCCTCATGCCCATGTTTGTGGCAGCATTATTCACAATCTCCAAGATGTGGCCACAACCTAATGTTCACTGATGGATAAATGGACAAAGAAAATGTGTTATATATATATATATATACACACATATGTACATACATATATAATAATGGAATGTTATTCAGCTTTTAAAAAAGAAGAAATTCCTGTCATTGTGATAATATGGATGAATCTGGAGGACATTAGGCTGAACGAAACAAGCCAGTCACGGAGAGACAAACACTGCATGATTCTCCTTATATAAACAAAGCAAACTCATTAAAGCAGAAGTAGAATGGTGATTGCCAGGGGCTGGGGAGTGGGTGGGAAGGGAGAGTTGCTACTAAAAGGGCATAAACTTTTAGTTATGCCAGACAAATAAATCCTAGAGATCTTATCTTTAACATCGTGCCTATAATTAACAATATTGTATTATACACTTAAAATTTATTAAAGGGCAGATCTTATGTTAAATGTTCTTATGTGCAAAGTCACTTCTGTTTCTGACTCTTTGAGACCCTATGGACTGTCGCTTGCCAGGCTCCTCTGTCCATGGGATTCTCCAGGCAAAAACAGTGGAGTGTGTTGCCATGCCCTCCTCCAAGGGATCTTCCCAACCCAGGGATCAAACCTGTGTCTCTTATGTCTCCTGCATTGGTAGATGGATTCTTTACCTCTAGTGCTGCCTGGGAAGCCCAAATGTTCTTCCTACAATTTAAAAATAATCTTCTAGAGACAAAGATGGTCTAGATAAAGCTCTGTAATGACGAGAGGAGTACGTCTCAAAAACACCCCTAATACTCTGCCTTTCCTTTAAAAGACACACATTGATCAGCCAAAGATCTTTATTCTCATTACAGTAACACTTCACAATTGATAGGACTTTTAACAAAGTACAGGCATATCTTGTTTTATTGGGCTTTGCAGATACTGCATTTTTAACAAATTGAAAGTTTGTGGCAACTCTGCATTAAGCACATCCATCAGGGCACTATCTTTCCAACTGAATTTTGTCACTTGATGTCTCTGTGTCGCATTGTGGTAATTCTCAAAATATTTCAAATCCTCCACCAAGCAAAAAGATTATGACTAGTTGAAGGCTCAGGTGACGGTTGGCATCTTTTAGCTAAGGTATCTTTTATTTAATGTGTTTTTTTAGACATAACGCTATTGCACACCTGATAGATTGCAGTATAGTGTAAACATAACTTTCGTGTGCACTGGGATATAAAAACATTTGAGTGACTCACTTTATTGTGATATTTACTTTATTGCTATAGTTTGGAACCAAATCCACAATATCTTCAAGGTATGCCTGTATAGCCACATAAACCATTCTATTTTAATCATCATTATTCTGTGAAGTGACCAGGGCTTAATTAGCTCATTTTGCATATGGGAAATCTGTGGCTCAGAGAGAGGAAGCAGTGTGCCTACAATGACCTAGTGTTTGAGAGCTGTGGGACCCACAGAGAGAATTCTATCCAAGTGCCCCACTTTACAGATGAGAGAATTGAGATCCAGAGAAGTTCAGTGATATGTCCATGACCACACACTGCATTAGCATCAGAGCTGGGACATAAACACAGCTTGTACAACTCAAAGCTGAAGCCATTCTCAGCACAACTGAGAATTGGCTCCAAAAGAGACAATAATAGTAGAGTTACCATCATGTCTGTGTGTTGTATGAATAAAAAGTTACCAACTGTCATTTTCCTTTGATTTGTGGAGTTTCAGAGACCAAGAATTCTCACATACTGTGTAATACCTAGAACATTCGAGGTACTTAAGTTGTGAAACTAGAAGAAGAGAGACGGTTTGAATATTCTTTCCAGCCAGCTAATCATGAGACCACCGCCCCCTGCCCCACCCCAATCTTTGAGCTTTTTCCCATTCCCAATCATTGCCAAAAAGTTCAATTTTCTTTAAGAGTCTTAGAAATAGTCCTAAGAGGGAGACATGGGGTATTAAGAACAGTGAGAGTGAAGATACTTACCAGAATCTTCCCTGCAGGGATAAAACATTGAAATGTACAGAAGCATGACTCATCAATGTCTGGATAAGGCCAGTTCCACTAGGCAGCAATGGGCACAGAAGAAGAACAGCTAGAAAGGACAGCAGGCAGGCCATCTAATGGCTGAACCAGGCTAGGTGGGGCAGAAGAATGATCTGTCCTGTTCAGGGAAATTTCACAGTGTCCTGAATACCTGAGCACTGAAGGCTGCTTTCTCCGGAACAAGGTTGTCTTCCCAGGGACTCTGCATTACTGATCTAAGAGATCAATTCATAATGTAACATCTGGTTCTAGTGTTGCTCTGCCTTTCTCTTTAGCTGTGATATGGGAGGAGAAGCTGCTGGAGACTTGAAGAGAGAATTACGTGCTTTGCCCAGGCTTCCCAGGTGAGGGTTACCCAGACTCCTGGCTGCTAATTTCTAAAGACAGCAGGTCCCTTAGCTTCCTTAAGAGAGACATAGGAGGCTTTCCCAAATTGATAACTTCTGATTCTGGAAACAAACACCCTGATTTATCAGTGTGGTGAGATCTCAAACTCTGGAGCCAGATGGAACTGGGTTGCAGAGGCTTGTGTGACCTTGGCTGAGTCATTTCCCCTTTTTGTGTCCCGGTTTCCTATAGGTAAACCAGAGATCAATACGGCGTCTGCCTCATGAGGATGCCACTGAGATAAAGGAAAGAATCTAGTATTTCCTGTGTGTGTATACCATGTGCGTGATTTTTGCTGCTTGTACTATTATTAACATAGTGTTTCTTTTTAAGCCGATTCACTTAGAAATACTTCTATTTAAAAATTAGATATTTAAAATTAATTTTTAAATTAATTTTTATCACATGTAGTCACACTAGTCTCTCTTGCTTTGTAAAGAAGGAAATCGTTTAAGAAATAAAGGGGGGGGAGGCAAAACCAATACAATATTGTAAAGTAATTAGCCTCCAATTAAAATAAATAAATTTATATTAAAAAAAAGGAATCAAAGGGGAAACACCAATATCATTAGAATTCTAGCTAGTATTGTAGCCTGCCAAGGCTCCGAGTCTTCTTTGTTGAAGGGGGAGATTAGTGTTAGAGAGGCATTAAGGAATGCTAGGGCCCGCTTCGGAGAAGGCAATGGCACCCCACTCCAGTACTTTTGCCTAGAAAATCCCATGGACAGAGGAGCCTGGAAGGCTGCAGACCATGGGGTCGCTAGAGTTGGACACGACTGAGTGACTTCACTTTCACTTTTCACTTTCATGCATTGGAGAAGGAAATGGCAACCCACTCCAGTGTTCTTGCCTGGAGAATCCCAGGGATGGGGGAGCCTGGTGGGCTGCTGTCTATGTGGTTGCACAGAGTCGGACATGACTAAAGCGACGCAGCAGCAGCAGGGCCCTTTTCTTGGGACTTTTTCTTGCTGCAGTTGGAAAGGTGGGAAAGGGATGAATTCTCCCTTCAGGTGATTCAATGCCATTTAATATTGGGTCTAGGGATCTCTAAAATTATCTTTTCCATGGTACCTTGGTTTGTCAGGCTGCTATAATAGAATACCACAGAATGGGTGGCTTATAAACCACAGAAATTTCTCAGAGTTCTGGAGGCTGAGAAGCCTAAGATCATGGTGCCAGCAGATGTGGTATGGTGGCTGGTGAGACCTCACGTCCTGGCTCATAACAGAGCCCTCTCATTGTGTCTTTATCCGATGGAAAGGGACTAGGAAGCTCTGTGGGGCACTAATTTATAAGGGCACTAATTTTATTCATGAGGTTTCCACCCTTGACCTGCTGCTGCTGCTGCTGCTGCTAAGTCGCTTCAGTCGTGTCCAACTCTGTGCGACCCCATAGACGGCAGCCCACCAGGCTCCCCCGTCCCTGGGATTCTCCAGGCAAGAACACTGAGTGGGTTGCCATTTTCTTCTCCAATGCATGAAAGGGAAAAGTGAAAGTGAAGTCCCTCAGTCGTATCCGACTCTTCGAGACCCCATGGACTGCAGCCCACCAGGCTCCTCCGTCCATGGGATTTTCCAGGCAAGAGTGCTGGAGTGGGGTGCCATTGCCTTCTCTGACCCTTGACCTAATCAATGTCAAAGCTCCTACCTTCTAACTCCTTCATCTTTTTAGGTTAGGATTTCAGCACAAGATTTGAAATATGGGTACAATGGTCAGACCATAGCATCTTTTGTGACTGTATTTGGGGAAACACTGTGATGATGGACATCTTACACATGGCTTGAACTATAACATACACTCAACAAATGTTTATTCTCTTTCCCTTGCCCTGTTGTTCTCACTACTTTAAAAAAAATAATTAATTTATTTTAATTGGAGGCTAATTACTTTACAATATTGTGGTGGTTTTTGCCATACACTGACATGAATAAGTCATGGGTGCACATGTGTCCCCCATTCCGAAATCCCCCTCCCACCTCTCTCCCCATCCCATCCCTCTGGGTTGTCCCAATGCACTGGCTTTGAATGCCCTGTTTAATGCATCGAACTCGGACTGGTCATCTATTTCACATATGGTAATATACATGTCTCAATGTTATTCTCTCAAATCATCCCACCGTCTTTTTAAGTAACTGTCAGAGGTTCAAATATGGTGGCAATATCTAACAATGAATATACTAAAAAAATCATATGTCAGGGCTGATTTGATATGTGGGAAGTAAAACTTTGTTATCAGTTTAAAATGCAGGTCAGAACCCATTTGCTATAGGGTATTTTCTGGTCTGAATACATCATTAGAGGTCAAAATGTGTTGTAGCAGGAAAGGGAAAGAAATAAAAATTTTGAGTGCTTTCTATGTTTTAAGTTCTTTGCATACATTGTACAATAATTGTCCACAATTTTTCAAAATAGGAGGCATTGCCCTCATCTCTATTAGATAATACTGCTGCTGCTGCTACTGCTGCTAAGTCACTTCAGTCGTGTCCAACTCTGTGCGACCCCATAGACCGCAGCCCACCAGGCTCCCCCGTCCCTGGGATTCTTCGGGAAAGAACACTGGAGTGGGTTGCCATTTCCTTCTCCAATGCATGAAAGTGAAAAGTGAAAGTGAAGTCGCTCAGTCGTGTCCGACTCTTAGGGATCCCATGGACTGCAGCCCACCAGGCTCCTCTGTCCATGGGATTTTCCAGGCAAGAGTGCTGGAATGGGGTGCCATTGCCTTCTCTGATTAGATAATACTAATGGATATCAATTATGAAAAACTTGTTATATGATAATGTATTGGATATAACTTCCTTATTTTCTGTATTCTTGATGTTTTGACATCTAGGGCCTTGATGCTAGAGAGATGGCCTTCTCAGGGCTAGCCAATTCCTAGAAATGGCCAACTTCTCTTGGTGAGTGTGCTTTTGATGTACAAACCAACTAGTAAAGAACCCATACTCTCCAATCATTTCCTTTATCAAACTCTCACACACAGAACCAATGTTTCCCCTGCCCTAAATCACCCCAGGGCCAGGAACTAGACAGCTAGGGACTGTCACTAGAGTCCAGAGCCCATCAAAATTATTCAAACCATCCAGCTTTAAAGTTACTCAACAAGCATCCCCTGCCTCACCCTTTCTTTCCTGCAAGCACCCCAATGGAGACCCTGGGCCACACTCTGCCCTAACCCACCTCTGCCTCCTGGCTGAACCTGGTGCTTCCCTGTGTTGGCCTGGCTCCTGTGAAGGATCCCTCCTTCTAGGCATCTGTGAGTATGAACTTCCCTCATGACAGTCGCCTCCATGTCTGCGTGTCGAACCATACCTCATTCAAACAAATCCTGGGAATGAATTTTAGAATGGATGGCACTCTGCTAAGGATTGTTTTGCTTTAAAACCTCCACCAATGTCTTCCTTTCTCAAGTAAACCCCAAAATAAGAGTAACAAGGCTTCCTGGGGTCCAACCCTTGGCTATCTCTTGCACTGCCCTTCCCTTTGCTCAGTCCAGACACTCTGGTCCTTTCCTCCATGATTGTGCCAAACTCTGCTTTGTCTCTGGGCCTTTGTACCTGCTGTTGCCCCTGGTCAACCAATACTCAACTTTGGTTCAGGCCTCCCTTTCTGTGTCCAGAGCAGCTCTATTTTGATCGCTGCTTAATATTATTTTCTTATTTCAATTATCTCTGTATCATCTCTTCATTCTCACTCCAGTGTGAGCTCCACAAGAACAGGGATCTTGCCTGTCTTGTCACCACCAGACCCTGACAGGCATTTAGAAGGTTCTCAGCAACTACTCGTTGAATATAGGACTTACATAATTTCATCTAAACCTCTCTAACAGGTAGGTAAACTTATCTTCCCCATTTTACAGATGAGGAAACAGCTTCAGAGAGCTTATCAGTGATTTATTTGAGGTTACACAGCCAGTAGGTGGCAACCCAAGATTTGAATATGGATAGTCTGACTCTCGAACCATCATTCTGAGGGCCCAAGAGGCAAGCATTGTGCTTAAGATCACCTAGTAAGAAGGATTCCAGACCACCTCTGCCTGGCCCCAAACTTCCTACTGTAGCCACTTGATCATGTTTTTTGTTGTTGTTTTTTCTTTTTAGAATAAGATAGTTTGAGACATCAAACACCCTCTTCCAACAACACAAGAGATGACTCTACACTTGGACATCATCAGATGGTTGATATCAAAATCAGATTAATTATGTTATTTGCAACTGAAGTTGGAGAAACTGTATATGGTCAGCAAAAATAAGACTGGGAGCTGACTATGGCTCAGATCATGAATTGTTTATTGCCAAATTCAGACTTAATTGAAGAAAGTAGGGAAAACTACTAGACCATTCAGGTATGAAATAAATCAAATCCCTTATGATTATACAGTAGAAGTGACAAATAGATTCAAGGGATTAGATCTGATAGAGTACCTGAAGAATCATGGATGGAGGGTCATAACATCGTATAGGAGGCAGAGATCAAAATCATCTCTAAGAAAAAGAAATGCAAAAAGGCAAAATGGTTGTCTGAGGAGGACTTACAAGCAGCTGAGAAAACAAGAGAAGTGAAAGGCAAAGGAAAAATATTCCCGTCTGAATGCAGAGTTCCAGAGACTAGCAAGGAGGAATAAGAAAGCCTTCCTAAGTGAACAATGCAAAGAAATAGAGAGAAATAATAGAATGGGAAAAACGAGAGATCTCTTCAAGAAAATCAGAGATACTGAGGGAACATTTCATGCAAAGATGGGAAGGATAAAGGACAAAAATGGTATGGACCTAACAGATGCAGAAGATATTAAGAAGAGGTGGCAAGGATACACAGAACTATACAGAAAAGATCTTAATGACCCAGAAAACCATAATGGTGTAATTACTCATCTAAAGCCAGGTATCCTGGAGTGTGAAGCCAAGTGGGCCTTAGGAAGCATCACTACGAACAAAGCTAGTGGAGGTGATGGAATTCCAGCTAAGCTATTTCAAATTCTAAAAGATGATGTTGTTAAAGTGCTGCATTCAATATGCCAGCAAATTTGGAAAATTCAGCAGTGGCCACAGGACTGGAAAAGGTCAGTTTTCATTCCACTTTCAAAGAAAGGCAAAGCCAAAGAATGTGCAAATTGCAGCACAATTGCACTCATTTCATATGCTAGCAAGATCATGCTCAAAATCCTCAAAGCTAGGCTTCAGCAGTACATGAACCAAGAACTTCCAGATGTACAAGCTGGATTCAGAAAAGGCAGAGGAACCAGAGATCAAATTGCCAACATCTGTTGGATCATAGAAAAAGCAAGAGAATTCCAGAAAAACATCTAATTCTTCTTGATTGACTACACTAAAGCCTTTGACTATGTGGATCACAACAAACTGTGGAAAATTCTTCAAGAGATGGGAATTCCAGACCACCTAACCTGCCTCCTGAGAAATCTGTATGCAGATCAAGAAGCAACAGTTAGAACTGGATGTGAAACAACAGACTGGCTCCAAATTGGGAAAGGAATATGTCAAGGCTGTATACTGTCACTGTGCTTATTTAACTTATATGCAGAGTACTTCTTGAGAAATGCTGGGCTGGATGAAGCACAAGCTGGAATCAGGATTGCCGGGAGAAATATCAAAACCTAGATATGCAGATGACACCACCTTTATGGCAGAAAGTGAAGAGGAACTAAAAAGCCTCTTGATGAAGGTGAAAGAGGAGAGGGAAAAAGCTCGTTTAAAACTCAACATTCAAAAGACTAATATAATGGCATATGGTTCCATTACTTCATGGCAAATAGATGGGGAAACAATGGAAACAGTGACAGACTTAATTTTCTTGGGCTCCAAGATCACTGCAGATGGTGACTGCAGCCATGAAATTAAAAGACCCTTGTTCCTTGGAAGAAAAGCTATGACCAGCCTAGACAGTATATTAAAAAGCAGAGACATTACTTTGCCAACAAAGGTCTGTATAGTCAAAGCTATGGTTTTTCCAGTAGTCGTGTATGGATGTAGATGTGGACCATAAAAAAGGCTGAGTGCTGAAGAACTGATACTTTCAAGAACTGATGCTTTCAAATGGATGCTTTCCTCCAACTGTTGTTGGAGGAGACTCTTGAGAGTCCCTTGGACTGCAAGGAGATCAAACCAGTCAGTCCTAAAGGAGATCAACCCTGAATATTCTTTGGAAGGACTGATGCTAAAGCTGAAACTCCCAATACTTTGGCCACCTGATGCGAAGAACAGACTCATTGGAAAAGACCCTGATGCTGGGAGAGATTGAAGGTGGGAGGGAAGGGGGACGACAGAGGATGAGATGGCTGAATGGACATGAATTTGAGCAAGCTCTGGGAGAAGGGAAGCCCGGTGTGCTGCAGTCCATGTGGTCGCAAAGAGTTAGACAGCACTGAGTGGGTCAACAAGTTTGAGACTTCATAGCCCTGATTGCCCAAATGCTTGAGGTGAGTTTGTGCCTATGTTGGCTGATGGCAAGGTGACTGAACTGTAACAATCGGCAACATCTCAAGGATTTTTGTCAACAAAGGTGCATAATATTCTGACACTGTTTCAATATGTGATTTTTTTTCTATACACCAAGCAATTCTACAATACCAGTTGGGTGTCCTACAATTGAACTCAATTCTGACACCACCTACTTGGAGACAATGTCAGGTTCCACAGGTTATGGGCTCAGTCCCACAAGGATGTCCCCCACTCCTATTCTGTCCTACTTCAGATGTCTATTGGTCATCCAGGTTTTTACCTGCGCTTCTGACCAACTGACTATAGATCAGAGGTTCCAACAACCCCCTTTTCAGGCTCAATTAATTTGCTAGAGTGACTCACAAAAATCAGAGAAACATTTTACTTACTAGATTGCCAGTTTATTATAAGAGTATAACTCAGGAATAGCCAGGTAGAAGAAATACAAAGAGTAAGGTATGGGGAGAGGGGAATTGGAGCTCAGTACCTCCACATGTTTGCTAACATGGCAGCTCTCTGGACACCCTTCTTTTGGGTTTTTATTGGAGGCTTCCTTACGTAATCATAATTGGTTAAGCCATTGGCCACTGGCTATTGATTCAGTTTCCAGCACCTCTCTCCTCCTGCTATGGGACTGAAAGTTCCAACCTTCTAATCATGGGGTTGGTTACTTGGACAACCATCCCTCATCTGGGTGTGGTCCCAAACTCACCTCATTTACATAACAGAAGACACCGAAATCACTCCCTATACTTAGAAAATTCTAAACATTTTAGGAGCTCTGTGCCAGAAACAGGACAGAGACAAATACATATGTCTTATTAAAATTCACAATATCACAATGCACAAGGCGAATCTAATAATGAATGAGGTGATCCCATAGCCATCCTTGGAGAGTGTATCGCCAGAGACTGGCTGCATATCTGTAGATGGAGTGTCACCCATCTGGCAATTCTTCCCTTCTCCTGCTCTCCACTGCCAGATCTAGACCTTGCTGCCTTCTTCTCATACCAATGTGTTCCCCGCTTTCCTTGAAAAAGCACAAAGAGCTCTTCACAGCCTGTGTTTAGTTCATCCCCCAGCTCTCTGTCCCAACCCTGGACCCAAACAACCTTTGTCATGTAACTATACCATTTTCTTTGAAACTAAAAGAAGCCTAATTGGATTTGGATCCCAGCACCCTGCTTATTAACAATAACAATAGAATTTGACAAATAATTTTACCTCTTTAAACCTGTTTCCTCATTTACATAAATGGAGGTAGTATTTCCCCCCCTTGCAAAATTAAGGGAAATATTAAATCATACACACAGTATTTGTTGATTCAATGAATTTGATTTCATCCAATAACACTTTCAGATGGATGCAATTATCATGTCAATTTAAGGAAACAGGCTCAAAGATAATATTTTGTAAGTACGTGCCCAAGATCTGTGATCTGGGCTGGTACGAGATTAAAAACTATTTGAACATAGATGGTCTGACTCAGGAGTCTGCACTCTGAGTCATGTTCTCAATGTCCCAGGAAGTTACATAGGTATGTTTGTAACCTACAAATGCTAGTTTCTTTTCTTCTACTTTATTACATATCTGCAAAATGGAATTAATAATAGTATCTACTTTATGAATTTGTTATAGGAATGAAACATGAAATATTTCAAAGGAAATACCTGAAAAGCTTAGTACAGTATCTGAAATGTAGTAAGTGTACAATAAATCTTATTAGTAGTAATAAGACATCAGTTATCATAGTAAGATACAGATATCATTATGGCTAATTTTATCAGGCATTTCACTGCAAATAACAGAAAATCTGATTCAAATGGTTAAAATGTAATAGAAATTAATTTTCTCCCATGAAAACAAAGCTGACATAGAGCTCCCAGGTCTGTTAAATCAGTACTTTCTTGAGCGACATCATCAATGGCCCAGATGTCTTTGTCATCTGCTCTGCTGTCTTTGATGTTTCATCTTTCCTCTCTGGTTTGTTCTTCTCATGCTTGCAAGATGGTGGCAGCTATTCATTCTGTGCATATTACACAAAAGAAGGGCCATTTCTTCCCCTATGCATCTTTACTTTTTTATGAAGAAAAGCTTTTTTAAAAGGTCCCCTAGTCTTTGAGAAGAAGGTAATGGCACCCCACTCCAGTACTCTTGCCTGGAAACTCCCATGGACAGAGGAGCCTGGTAGGCTGAAGTCCATGGGGTCGCTAAGGGTCAGACACGACTGAGCGACTTCATTTTCACTTTTCACTTTCATGCATTGGAGAAGGAAATGGCAACCCACTCCAGTGTTCTTGCCTGGAGAATCCCAGGGATGGTGGAGCCTGGTGGGCTGCCTTCTATGGGGTCGCACAGAGTCGGACACGACTGAAGTGACTTAGCAGGAGTAGCAGCAGCAGTCTTTGAGACTTTTCAGATTTTCATGGGCAGGATTATCTTGCCATTCCACACTTCAATCAGTCGCTAGAACTGCAAAAGAATGAGTGGTAGGGCTTCATACTGTTGCTGCTGCTGCTAAGTAGCCTCAGTCATGTCCGACTATGTGAGACCCCATAGACGGCAGCCCACCAGGTTTCCCCGTCCCTGGGATTCTCCAGGCAAGAACACTGGAGTGGGTTGCCATTTACTTCTAAGTGAAAAGTGAAAGTGAAGTCGCTCAGTCGTGTCCGACTCTTCGCTACCCCATGGACTGCAGCCTACCAGGCTCCTCCGTCCATGGGATTCTCTAGGCAAAAGTACTAGAATGGGGTGCCATTGCCTTCTCCACTTCATACTGTTAGGGAGAAAGAAAGTTCAGTCACTCAGTTGTGTCCAACTCTTTGCGACCCCATGGACTGCAGCATGCCAGGCTTCCCTGTCCATCACCAACTCCTGGAGCTTTCTCAAACTCGTGTCTATCGAGTTGGTGATGCCATCCAACCATCTCATCCTCTGTCGTTTCCTTCTCCTCCTGCCTTCAATCTTTCCCAGCATCAGGGTCTTTCCCAATGAGTCAGTTGTTTACATCAGGTGGCCAAGTATTGGAGTTTCAGCTTCAACATCAGTCCTTCCAATGAATATTCAGGACTGATTTCCTTTAGGTTTGACTGGTTTGATCTCTTTGCAGTCCAAGGGACTGTTAGGGAACTGTTGATCAAAACCACCCACCTTGACCAGGCCTGCTTCCCTGAGTTGCCTGAGTTATAAGGAGCATAGTGCTGCCACCAACAGCTAACTGGGATAATTCGGGAGCGATCAAAAGAGAGAGGAGATGACCAACCTCCCAGAGTCCTTCTTGCTGGAATCCATCTTGGTTGAGAGATGGGCTTGCCACCAGGAAGTCTTCATGAAAAGCTAACAACAGGATTGTTTACTGAGTGAACTGGTGAATATGGTTATAATTTTTATGGGTTTCATCTTGGAGTATTACTGGTTTTGAATTGTGTCTTCCAAATATGGGGAAACATTTCCCCTCAAGTTACTTATGACTTACAGCACTTTGGTAAATGACACCACTGTGAATAAAATTGAAACTTTTCTCTTTTCTTTCTACTTGATCTTTCCAGAGATTGGAAACTCTTAGGTTCCCAGCAGCATTATAAGATAAATTAAGTAAGGAAGGCCACTCTCTAAGAGGTGCAGGAGTCTGAAGGTATGTTGTGGATCTCAAAAAGGGAGGAATTCACTTAAATCTGCAAGGCAAAATTGGTGCAAACCTCTGACATGGCTTTCCTGCTCGTAGGGGATCTTTTATCAATTAATCAGACAATTTGCAGACAAATTAATCTTGATTTGACCATATTTGATAAAAACAGAACATACTTTTAGAGAGAAAGAGACACGTCAATGGATGGTGGTGGTTTAGTCACTTAAACGTGTCCGACTCTTATGACCCCATGGACTGTCCTGTCCACGGGATTCTCCAGGCAAGAATACTGAAGTGGGTTGCCATGTCCTTCTCCAGAGGATCTTCCTGACCCAGGGACTAAATCTGGGTCTCCCACATTGGAGGCAGACTCTTTACTGACTGAGCCAACAGGGAAGCCCCAGTGGGCTTCAGTTCAGTTCAGTTCAGTTGCTCAGTCATGTCCGACTCTTTGCGACCCCATGAACTGCAGCAGGCCAGGCCTCCCTGTCCATCACCAACTCCTGGAGTCCGCCCAAACTCACGTCCATCGAGTCGGTGATGCCATCCAGCCATCTCATCCTCTGTTGTCCCCTTTTCCTGCCTTCAATTTTTCCCAGCATCAGGGTCTTTTCTGGATATCAAATTCTAATTCTGTTTTTTGGTGTCTCTATTTACTGACTCACTTCCCAGATAGTTCTTTGTTGTTAGGTTATATTGTTGTAAACTTTAATTGAATTACTAAAAGGACACTCTAAATTTGTTTCTGAAGCTTAACTCAGTAATCTTTGGATGAAGATCAGATGCTTCATGATCTGCAACCAGGGGATTAACATTAGGCTATGGTCATTTAAATTTAAAGTCTCCCTTATGTTGGGAACAATCAAACTGTACTACGAATAGCCAGACTAGTAGCACTAGGAAATTGGGCTGGGTGCTTTATGGACAATACCAATATGTAATTTTCCTTAAATACAAAAGTTGGTACAGAACAGACTGTCAGATGACCTGGAATATAGTGGGCTATAGCCATGGAAGTTCTTGACTTAAGTTCTTGCATATGACCTTACTAGTACTCCTAGCTGTTATATTTTTTATGTTGCCTGTTTTAAAAAAATGTTGTTTCTTGCATTACCAAGTGTGTGACTGAGCCTCCAATAAACTGATGATATACAGTTCTATATGAGATCAATAATTGTAATAGTGAGGGTCCCTTGGACTGCAAGGAGATCCAACCAGTCCATTCTGAAGGAGATCAGCCCTGGGATTTCTTTGGAAGGAATGATGCTAAAGCTGAAACTCTAGTACTTTGGCCACCTCATGCGAAGAGTTGACTTATTGGAAAAGACTCTGATGCTGGGAGGGATTGGAGGCAGGAGGAGAAGGGGACAACAGAGGATGAGATGGCTGGATGGCATCACTGACTTGATGGACGTGAGTCTGAGTGAACTCCGGGAGTTGGTGATGGACAGGAAGGCCTGGCGTGCTGCGATTCATGGGGTCGCAAAGAGTCAGACATGACTGAGAGACTGAACTGAACTGAACTGAACTCTAGATACAGGAATAAGCAACAAGAGGGAATATTTCCCAGACTCATAAGACATGTGGTCCAGAAACTTTTGGCCTCTTGAATTCTCCCAGTTAATTTTCAGTGTCAGCACCGTGTTCCTTACAGGAGCCTCCTTTTGTGAGACAACCAAGGTAAACCAGCCTGGCCAACGCAAGTAGTTTTGGTCAACAGTTCCCTAATAACTGCCCCCCTTCCCCCAACCCCGAGAGACCTCACTTAAGATACATCTTGGGAACTGTGGTAGACATCTCTTTCTTCTGTAACTACTTTATTCTGGGAGTGGATGCTGTCCTGTCTAATAGAGTAGAAGACTCTCCCCACCTGATCTAAATTAAGGTATTAGATTTATGTTCTGAAAGGGGTCCCTCTTCTTGCAACAATACTACAAAACTGATGATCCAACCCTACTCTCAACCTGGGTGACAGGGGCAAGTTATTTCTCTAAATCTCAAATTTTGTTTCTTGTGAAATGGAGATACCATTGACTGATTCTCTAACACAGTGAGGTTAAGTAAGGTAATGTAAATAGTGAATAATCAGTCTTTATCCCCTTACTCAATCTGTTATCACAGAATATTAAAATGATACCAGATGTTCAAAAGTTGATTTTAAGGACGTGACCCATCCTTTACAGGCTGTGAGACTCTGGCTATATTGCTATATCTTAATTTTCCTTGGAACTTCAGTGAGGATATTGATAACTATGATAATAATATCCGCTTTTATTATGTGCTTACTAAGTGTCAGGTACCATAGTAGATACTTTACCTGCATTAATTAACCTAGTTCTCATGACAACCTGTATTACCTAGGCATTGATTACATTTTACAGATGAAGTATTAAGTAACATGACAAGATCAAATAACTAGTAAGTTGTGGAACCAAGAATTGAAGTCTGATTTGTCTGTATTAAAAGCTCCATACTTTTAGTGCCCATGTCATAGTGTCTCTATTTCCTATATAATGGATATCAGTTTTCTCATATGAAAATGGGCATAACAAGATATTACCTTGCCCACTTCAAGGGTTTAGAGGAGAATCAAAGATTGGGTCTGAAAAGCCCAATGAAAACTCTAAATTACAAGTGTTCTCTTTTGCTAGTGTGGATAACAATTGGTAGTAGACACAAGAAAAAATCCAGTACCTTCACAAGAAACACAATCCTGGACCCTCAGGTTGTGGTCACTGATGCTGAACTATCACCGTCTACTTAATTAAGGAGTCTGAATCCTTAGTCCATTCTTTCCTCCCCACATCCCCAGGTTGAAGTATTCATATGCTTCATTCTGTTTCATAAGCCCTGGGATCCTAGCTCTTCTTCCAAGGTAACAGCTAGATAACATGATAAATTAATTGATTCCCAGGGGCTAATGGCAGAGAAGGCAATGGCAATCCACTCCAGTGTTCTTGCCTGGAGAATCCCAGGGATGGGGGAGCCTGGTGGGCTACTGTCTATGGGGTCGCACAGAGTCGGACACGACTGAAGTGACTTAGCAGCAGCAGCAGCAGCAGGGCCTAATGGGAAGATGGTAAATGAGATGGAAGGTGCTGGAAGCACTGCTGTCTCAATCCTTCCTCTTTCCCTTTTTCCATGTTATTCTCCTTATCTTCCCCTCACCCTCAAGATGCACATTTTGGTAATAGCTTCTGGGAAAAGGCCCTCTGTTCTCCCATGTCACATTCCTTTACTGCAGTGACTGTGCTGGGAGCAGTTTTGTTTCCCAGGGTACACTTGGCAACATCTGGAGATAGTTTTGGTTGTTGCAAATGGGAGATGGAGCACTGCTCCTGGCATCTAGTAGGTAGAGAGACCAGGGATGCTATCCAACATCCTACCGTGCACAGGGCAGGCCCCTACAACAAAGGCTTATTTGGCAACTAACATCAGTAGAGCTGAGGCAGAGAAACCCTGCCTTGCTATGATCAGATTCCTTAAGGATTCTTAATTAGGGAAGATACATTTAGTGGGAGAAGAATAGTCAAGTCTTGCTTTGATTCAATGCTTTTTAAGTGTTTCACGAGCATCAAAACTCTCTTTTGGTAAAAGATCCCACCCTCTAGGCATAGGTTTAAGAAATTGGTCAAAAGGGAAGAAAATTCTCAGGAATAACAAGCGTTCTTTCCTAAGACTTTGCTTTTTTACTTTTTGGCCATGCTGGGCAGCTTGCAAGATCTTAGTTTCTTGACCATGGATTGAACCTGGGCCCTGGCAGCGAAAGCATTGAGTCCTAATCACTGGACTGCAAGAGATTTCCAGAGATATTTTTTTCTCAAATGAGAGGCAGAGGAAAAAATATTTTTCTACTCTGGTCCAGGGCTCTTAGGATGTAAACTCAGAGAAAGCCCAGACAGGAGATCATGAAATTGGTATGCAGAAAGAAGTGCAAGAGACAGAGATGGAAGGTAAGTTGATGGCATTGGAGACACCTATTCTAGTCATTTTTTAGCACCAGGCCTGACCTTCCTATTGTTTGACTTAAAAAAGTTCAAACTGAGTATTTGTTACTTGCAATCAAAGAGTTCTAATTTAGCCATGCTTAAGGAAGGTTTCTAGAGAAACAAAGGAGAATTTTCTGGGTGCTAGGCACATTGTGCCTTACCTGGGTGGAATTTGATTAGGAAGAAGTGAAATATGACAGATAGATCTTCTTGGCATTTGGAGTTTTTAGAGGGGAAATGAAAAATGAAGTTTTTGGATATTCTAAATAATATAGATATTAAGATATTCTATTTGAAAATTTCCAAAACTTTTATTAGTTCCAATATTTTTTCTCTTCTTATAATGACAATTTATCTATTTTTCTCCAACCATTAAACCTTGTTTAGAAAACACAATAGAAAAAGGAAAAACTATTATATTTATTTATATTTTATTTATTGTGTTTTTTCTTCCTTTTTGATGGTCCAATAAAAAAAAGTATTACCTTTCTGTTCAGAGAGCCTTCTTTAGCCACTCTTTAGGCTTCTGGTGACAAATTCTCTTATTTTTTTCACCTGAGGATATACTGATTTCCTCTTTATTCCTAAAGGACGTTTTCACTGAGTATAGGATTCTGGACTGACAGTTCTTTCTTTCAACACCTGAATATATTGTGCCATTTCCTTTCAGCTTGCATGGTTTCTAATAGTAAATCTGATGTTATCTGAACTTTTTCTTCCCTATTGGTAAGGTGTCATTTTTCTTTTACTGGCTGTTCTCAAAATTTTTTATTTGTTTTTCTTTAGTTTCCAGAAGGTTGTTCATGATGTGTAATTCTCTTTGGGTTTGGGAGTAGCTTAACTTCTTGAATCTGAAGGTCTCTTTCTCTTGCCAAATTTGGGAAGACTTGGCCATTATTTCTTTGAGTATTTTTTCAAACTCAATCTCTTTCTCCTTTTCGGACTTAGACCTTTTAGAGTCCCATAGGTCCATGAGGCTTTTTCACTTTTCTTTTTTTCAGCATATTTTCTCTATTATTTAGATTGAGTTCAATTCAGTTCAGTTTAGTCACTCAGTCGTGTCCAACTCTGTGACCCCATAAACTGCAGCACGCCAGGCCTCCCTGTCCATCACCAACTCCTGGAGTTCACCCAAACCCATGTCCATCGAGTCAGTGATGCCATCCAACCATCTCATCCTCTGTCATCCCCTTTTCCTCCTGCCCTCAATCTTTTCCAGCATCAGGGTCTTTTCAAATGAGTCATCTCTTCGCATCAGGTGGCCAAAGAATTGGAGTTTCAGCTTTAGCATCAGTCCTTCCAATGAACACCCAGGACTGATCTCCTTTAGGATGGACTGGTTGGATCTCCTTGCAGTCCAAGGGACTCCCAAGAGTCTTCTCCAACACCACAGTTCAAAAGCATCAATTCTTCTGCGTTCAGCTTTCTTTATAGTCCAACTCTCACATCCATACATGACCACTGGAAAAACCATAGCCTTCACTAGATGGACCTTTGTTGGCAAAGTAATGTCTCTGGTTTTTAATATGCTGTCTAGGTTGGTCATAAGTTTCCTTCCAAGGAGTAAGCGTCTTTTAATTTCATGGCTGCAGTCACCATCTGCAGTGATTTTGGAGCCCAGAAAAATAAAGTCAGCCACTGTTTCCACTGTTTCCCCATCTATTTGGCATGAAGTGATTGAGTAATTGCTATTATTCTATCTTCCAGTCCACTGATTATTTCCTCTCTCCCATCCTTTATGTTTCTGATCACATTCACTGACTTTTAAAATTTTTGTTATTGTATTTTTCATTTTTTAAAATGTCATTTGGTTCTTTTTCATATCTTCTACCTGTTTCTGACAGTTTCTATCCTATTTCTATAAATAGTTGCTACTTATTAATGGAGATTTTCAATCTTTTTATTTGTCTCATGTATTTGTAATTGCTCATTAAAGCAATTTTACAATGGTTGCTTTAAATTTCTTGTCAGATCATTTTAGCATTTCTGACGTCTTGGTGTTGGCATCCATTAATTGCATTTTTCATTCAATTTAAGATATTCTCAGTTGTATTTTTTTCCTAACTTTAATGTTTAAAATTTTTGATTGGAAGATAATTGCTTTACAATGTTGTTTTAGCTTTTTTGCTGAACAACATGAATCAGCTATAAGTATATATATATATATCCCCTCCCTCTGGAGCTTCCCTTCCAAACTCTCATCCCACCTCTATGTCATCACAGAGCACCAAGCTGAGCTCCCTGTGTTATGCAGCAGCTTCCCACTAGCTGTCTATTTTACACATGGTAATGTGTATATGTCACTACTACTGTCTCAATTCGTCCAACTGTCTCCTGTAAATGTGTTCACTACATCTGTGTCTCTATTCTTGACCTGCAAATAAGTTCATCAGTACCATTTTCTAGATTCCATATACATGCATTAATATACAATATTTATTTTTCTCTTTCCGACTTACTTCACTCTGTGTGATAGACTCTAGGTTTATCCAACTCACTACAACTGAATCAACTTAATTCCTTTTTTATGACTAATATTCCATTTTATATATGTACCAAAACTTCTTTATTCATTCATCTATCTATGAATGAATGTCCCTTTCCCAACTCGGACTCCAGATGTGCTGTGACACGGGACTTCCCAGAGCTGTTTAAGTCTGGATGCTGGTCAAAACCCCATTTGGTGATGTACTCTCTGCTCTTTCTATTTCTCTTTTCTTTTAATGTTAGTATATTGAAGGTAAGATAGGCTATTGTAAATTGTGCTGCTGTGAACATTAGGGTACATGTGTTGTTTTGCATTATGGTTTCCTCAGTGTGTATGCCCCAGTAGTGGGGTTGCTGGGTCATAAGGTAGTTTTATTCCTAGTCTCTTAGGGAATCTCCATACCATTCTGCATAGTGACTATCAATTTACATTCCCACCAACAGTGCGAGAGGCTTCACCTTTCTCCATAACCTCTCCAGCATTTATTGTTTGTAGATTTTTTGTTGATGGCCACTCTGACTGGTGTGAGGTGATAACTCCTTCTAGTTTTGATTTGCATTTCTATAATAATGAGCAATGCTGAATATCTTTTCATGTGTTTGTTTGCCATCTGTATGTCCTATTCTTTGGAGAAATGTCTGGTCTGCTCTTTTTTTTTTTTTTTTGGGATTGGGTTGCTTGTTTTTTTTTTGATATTGGGTTGCATGAACTGCTTTTGGGTTGCATGATTTTGGAGATTAATCTTTTGTCAGTTGCTTTGTTTGCAATTATTTTCTCCCATTCTGAGTGTTGTCTTTTCATCTTGTTTATAGTTTCCTTTTCTGTATAAAAGCCTTTAAGTTTGATGAGGGCCCATTTGCTCATTTTTGCTTTTATTTCCATTACTCTAGAAGGCTGGTCAAAGAGGATCTTGTTGGGTTTATGTCAAAGAATGTTCTGCCTATGTTTTCCTCTAAAACTGCAGATGGTGACTGCAGCCATGAAATTAAAAGACACTTGCTCCTTGGAAGAAAAGTTATGACCAACCTAGACAGCATATTAAAAAGCAGAGACAACAAGGTCTGTCTAGGCAAAGCTGTGGTTTTTCTAGTAGTCATGTTATGGATGTGAGAGTTGGACTAAAAAGAAAACTGAGTACCATAGAATTGATGCCTTTAAACTGTGGTGTTGGAGAAGACTCTTGAGAGTCCCTTGGACTGCAAGGAGATCCAACCAGTCCATCCTAAAGGAAATCAGTCCTGAGTATTCATTGGAAAGACTGGTGCTGAAGCTGAAACTCCAATACTTTGGCCACCTGATGCGAAGAACTGACTCATTTGAAAAGACCCCAATGCTGGGAAAGATTTGCCTGAAGGAAAGATCCTTCAGGCAGGAGGAGAAACAGATGACAGAGGATGAGATGGTTGGATGGCATCACTGACTCAATGGGCATGCTGCTACTGCTAAGTCACTGCAGTCGTGTCCGACTCTGTGTGACCCGATAGACGGCAGCCCACCAGGCTCCCCCGTCCCTGGGATTCTCCAGGCAAGAACACCGGAGTGGGTTGCCATTTCCTTCTCCAATGCATGAAAGTGAAAAGTGAAAGTGAAGTCGCTCAAGTCGTGCCCGACCCTCAGCGACCCCATGGACTGCAGCCTACCAGGCTCCTCCATCCACAGGATTTTCCAGGCAGGAGTACTGGAGTGGGTGCCATTGCCTTACTCTGGGAGTTGGTGATGGACACAGAAGCCTGGCATGCTGCAGTCCATGGGGTCGCAAAGAGTTGGACATGACTGGGTGACTGAACTGAACTAACTGAATCATTAGTACAGTTACATTATCATTGGTACAGAGCTTAAGGAAAAATATATCTTTTAGCCATTAGCTCTGGGCTTATAGAAAGTTAGTCTTAAAGATTGTTGTCATAACAACTCAGAGTTTAAGAAAAAATGTCTTATGTGACTAAAACAAAGGAATGTAGAAAAAAAAGTTTGTCTCTTTCTCCTCCTCGACATCTCTGGACCCTTTAGTCCTTCTTGAGATCCCTGGACTCCTTATCAACCTACCTAAGAATTAACTCTCTCTCTCTCCCCATGTTCTTCCCAGTCCCCACATGCACCAGTGGATGCAAGTCCCAGTCTGGAGCACTTAGGGCCATGGCATGGATTGTCTGTGTGTTTCTCACTCTATCCAGACTGTCACAGGTCAGCTGCTTCACCCTTCTCTGGTACCTTCAAATGCTTCCCTTCTGTCTCAACCAATTTCCTCAGATGCAGGAATCTCTCGCTTAATTAAGCTCCCTCACCCCAGGGTATGGATTGGTCCTGCTTGCTCCCCTCCTTCCTTCTTTCTTTCATCACAGCCAGTTATGCATGGATCCATATGATCAGGACTCCTGCTAGTATTCAGTCAGTGTTCTGTGAGAACTGTTGCATCTGTAGATGTATTCCGGATGCATCTATGGAGAGGGACGTACTCTATATCCACCTACTCCTCTGCCATCTAGAAAAAACTCTGGTTTTTTGGTTTTATGAGTGATTTTAATTGAAGTGTGTACATTTTTGTATTATGCTGGAGACCCTGGATATTCCTGAAGCATTTGGGTTGAGTGTTTTTTTTTTTTTTTTTTCCTGACACTGTTCTGGCAGCGGTGGTGCTGCCTTGTACTTTCAGGTAGAAGTAGAAGTTGTACTTACATTTGTTTTATATATAATGTCCAGGGATTTTAGTTGGACTTAGCAGGAGGAATAGAGAAAAGTACATCTACTTGACCTTCTTGGAAGCTAATTTATTTGTTGCTGCTGCTGCTGCTGCTAAGTCGCTTCAGTCGTGTCCAACTCTGTGCGACCCCAGAGACAGCAGCCCACCAGGCTCCCCCGTCCCTAGGATTCTCCAGACAAGAACACTGGAGTGGGTTGCCATTTCCTTCTCCAATGCATGAAAGTGAAAAGTGAAAGTGAAGTCGCTCAGTCATGTCCGACTCCTAGTGACCCCATGGACTGCAGCCCACCAGGCTCCTCCGTCCATGGGATTTTCCAGGCGAGAGTACTGGAGTGGGGTGCCATTGCCTTCCCGAATTTATTTGTTAATCATCAACTAAGTGCCAGAAATGTAGTGCAAAGCACATATACATTGCCATCAGGTCCAGCTAAGTCTGAGTCCTGATTCTATCACTTATACTCTGTTCTGAAAATCAAAGGCAATATATAGCATTTCTTGAAGTGCTTTCACTTAACTTCTCTCCTTTGGTTCTTACATCAAATCCACGAAGTTGGCTTTCTCAAGATCATTTACGGTTGGGAAAACAGACTCAGTGAAGAAAGGCAAAGTAGTTTTCTCAAATAATTTGGCCCTCAACTTGTGACCCCATGAAGGGTGAGGAAGAGAGAAAGTAACACACGGAAAGAGAACTATAGGGTGGCAGTTTGGTGTTAGGTGGCATAAGAAATTACAGGAGTAGGCATCATGGTAGGCTGGAAGTAACCTTGGAATACGCTTTGCAATACCTTGGATCAGATCTCAATTGAGTCACAAGGCTAGTTGTGTGATCTCAGACAACTCACTTAACCTCTCTGGGCCTTTTCTTCTAGTGAGTGTAGAAGTGTAGGGTAGATGGTACCTAAGGTACTTTTCATTGCTGTAATTTTATGATGTATCTAAGATATATTAAGATCCAAGTACATTCTAGATGCAGTATATGGAAGAATGAAGCTCTGTTAAACTCAAAAACAGACACAGGATATTAGCACAGAACCAGGGTGTTAAAAATACTTTGGCAGAGACCTTGGTCAAGGGGAGGAGAGAGGTGATTACTCGTAAAGTCATTTTAAATGCCTCAAGGTCATCAAGTAATTCAGGATGTATCTTCTCTTGGAAGAGGTACCTTTTTATTAGAAAAAAAGCTGGGATCTTTCTCTTTCTTGATGCCTTAATGCCTCAGGCTGATTTTATTTACTTCCCGCCACTTGGTCTCTTATCACAAGTCTTAACTTATTTACAAGTGTGCCTTCCTGTGAGTTCCTCCAGGGCAGGAACTGGCTTTATAATAACAATGCTAGCTGAGGGTGTTTGTGCACTGACTGTATGCTTCATCTTGTCTTCTCCTCACAAGTAACTTTAGGTGTCATGAACTACCCCCCCCCCCCATTTTATTTAAGTGGAAGCTGAGATTCAGAGAGGCTCAAACAATTGTAATTGTCACTTGCAAGTCAGATTGTCAGTGACAGAGCCCAGATGTTAACTCAGTTCTCTCTCTTTGCTGACCCCTTTCTTGACTACCATACTATATCATGTGTGTGTCTTACCTTTGTAAACCTAGAGCCCAGTACAATGTTGGAAACACAGTAGTGGGATTATTATGTGTGGGTGAAAAATGTTACCTGCCACACCAGTAATCAAAGGACGTTGTGGCCATCAAGTGTCAGTCACTGCACCTGCCCCGTACTGCACCCTGAAGAGGTTTAGGATGGACAACAGCAGGAGACTGGTCTTAGATAGTTATGGTGTATATCAAAGGAATAATTTCAGTGAGCCCAGATTCTTGTATTTTCCCATACATAGAAAAGTGCTAAATTCACTAACTTAAGATATCTGGTTTTATTTAATTAACAGCAATGTTTCAATGTTCTGACTACCTGGATGTATTTTTTTTTGCAAAACCTCTTATATATCCTAGCTCTTCCCTTACCTCTTCAGAAGAGTCCCTCAGAGGTATCTGAGAGGCTTCCCCCAGGCTTTAGTCTTCAGTCTGTTTCCTGAGTAAGAGACAGTTCTCAACTTTTAGATGGTGCATTTTTGTTTTCAGTTGACAATTGTTTAGTAGACAATTCCTGAGTAGATGGATTGAAGGAAGAAAGGAAGCAATGAACGAAGGAAGAAGGAAAGATGATGGAATGTACATTGTTAAAAGGATGGATAAAAGAAAGTAAAGGATACAAGTTTGATGGATTGATGGATAGATTTAAAAAGGAATGGGTTGGGTTGATGTATGGCAAAACCAATACAATATTGTAAAGTAATTAACCTCCAATTAAAATAAATAAATTTATATTAAAAAAAAAAGGAATGGGTGCATAAATGAATGGATGGATGGATGGAACATCTTGAAATATATAGTCACAATATAAGATGTGTTACAGATCCCAGTTCAGTTCAGTTCAGTCATTCAGTCATGTCCGACTCTTTGCAGCCCCATGAATCACAGCACGCCAGGCCGCCCTGTCCATCACCAACTCCCAGAGTTCATCCAAACTCATGTCCATTGAGTTGGTGATGCCATCCAGCCATCTCATCCTCTGTCGTCCCCTTCTCCTCTGGCCCCCAATCCCTCCCAGCATCAGAGTATTTTCCAGTGATTCAACTCTTCACATGAGGTGGCCAAAGAATTGAAGTTTAAGCCTCAGCATCAGTCCTTCCAATGAACACCCAGGACTGGTCTCCTTTCAGATGGACTGGTTGGATCTCCTTGCAGTCCAAGGGACTCTCAACAGTCTTCTCTAACACCACAGTTCAAAAGCATCAATTCTTTGGTGCTCAGCTTTCTTCACAGTCCAACTCTCACATCCATACATGACCACTGGAAAGACCACAGCCTTCACTAGATGGACCTTTGTTGGCAAAATAATGTCTCTGCTTTTGAATATGCTACCTAGGTTGGTCATAACTTTCCTTCTAAGGAGTAAGCGTCTTTTAATTTCATGGCTGCAGTCACCATCTGCAGTGATTTTGGAGCCCCCTAAAATAAAATCTGACACTGTTTCCACTGTTTCCCCATCTATTTCCCATGAAGTTATGGGACTTGATGCCATGATCTTTGTTTTCTGAATTTTGAGCTTTAAGCCAACTTTTTCACTCTCCTCTCTCACCTTCATCAAGAGGCTTTTGAGTTCCTCTTCACTTTCTGCCATAAGCGTGGTGTCATCTGCATATCTGAGGTTATTGATATTTCTCCCAGCAATCTTGATTCCAGCTTGTGCTTATTCCAGCCCAGCGTTTCTCATGATGTACTCTGCATATAAGTTAAATAAGCAGGGTGACAATATATAGCCTTGACGTACTCCTTTTCCTATTTGGAACCAGTCTGTTGTTCTATGTCCAGTTCTGACTGTTGCTTGCTGACCTGCATACAAGTTTCTCAGGAGGCAAGTCAGGTGGTCTGGTATTCCCATCTCTTTCAGAATTTTCCACAGTTTATTGTGATCCACACAGTCAAAGGCTTTGGCATAGTCAATAAAGCAGAAATAGATGTTTTTCTGGAACTCTCTTGCTTTTTCCATGATTCAGCGGATGTTGGCAGTTTGATCTCTGTTTCCTCTGCCTTTTCTAAAACCAGCTCGAATATCTGGAAGTTCACAATTCACATATTGCTGAAGCCTGGCTTGGAGAACTTTGAGCATTGCTTTACTAACCTGTGAGATGAGTGCAATTGTGCTGTAGTTTGAGTATTCTTTGGCATTGCCTGTCTTTGGGATTGGAATGAAAAGTGACTTTTTCCAGTCCTGTGGCCACTGCTGAGTTTTCCAAATTTGCTAGCATATTGAGTGCAGCACTTTCACAGCATCATCTTTCAGGATTTGAAATAGCTCCACTGGAATTCCATCACCTCCACTAGCTTTGTTCGTAGTGATGCTTTCTAAGGCCCACTTTACTTCACATTCCAGGATGTCTGGCTCTAGGTGAGTGATCACACCATCGTGGTTATCTGGGTCATGAAGATCTTTTTTGTATAGTTTCTGTGTATTCTTGCCACTTCTTCTTAATATCTTCTGCTTCTGTTAGGTCCATACCATTTCTGTCCTTTATTGAGCCCATCTTTGCATGAAATGTTCCCTTGGTATCTCTAATGTTCTTGAAGAGATCTCTAGTCTTTCCCATTCTGTTGTTTCCCTCTATTTCTTTGCATTGATCGCTGAGGAGGGCTTTCTTATCTCTTCTTGCTATTCTTTGGAACTCTGCATTCAGATGCTTATATCTTTCCTTTTCTCCTTTGCTTTTTGCTTCTCATCTTTTCACAGCTATTTGTAAGGCCTCCTCAGACAGCCATTTTGCTTTTTGGCATTTCTTTTCCATGGGGATGGGCTTGATCCCTATCTCCTATACAATGTCACGAACCTCAGTCCATAGTTCATCAGGCACTCTGTCTATCAGATCTAGTCCCTTAAATCTATTTCTCACTTCCACTGTATAATTATAAAGGATTTGATTTAGGTCATGCCTGAATGGTCTAGTGGTTTTCCCTATTTTCTTCAATTTAAATCTAAATTTGGCAATAAGGAGTTCATGATCTGAACCACAGTCAGCTCCCGGTCTTGTTTTTGCTGACCATCTTTGGCTGCAAAGAATATAATCTATCTGAAGACCACACTAAATAGAGAAATAATAGCCTGCAGTAAGTCCTTCTTTCTTCTAACTACTTATGCAGCTAGAAAGCAGCAGAGCATTGGAACGTGGTCTGCCTGGTGCAGAAGCTCCTGCTACTGGCCCCTCTGGTATAATTCTGAGGAGCATTCTTCTTATCTAAGGGGCTTCCTCTGGAGGTGGAACTCCATCTCAGCTCCATCTGAGTAGTGAGGTTCTTATAGTCAAATGTGGAAAGTCATGGTTTGGAAAGATTCAATCAGCTTGGAACAGTTACAGAGACTGGGTCCAACTCTCAGAGAAGTAAGGTGTGAAGTGTTAAGTCACCCAGATATGACAAACTGAGTCTTTGATTTTAGTTAGCTGGGTGATCTTGGGCAAGTTATTTAATCTCATTGAGTCTCTGTTTCAAAATGAGGGTATTATTATACCCATTTCACAAGGTTATTTCAATAATTAAATGAAACAGTGTAGGCATAAAAATGCTTGACGTGAGTTCTCAATAAATGATAGCTATCATTATTGTTATTCCCATTACTATTATTGCAAAGTTTTTGGATTCAAAACTCTGAGTCTCAAGTCAGGGAGCTACTGGGTCTGTGACTGTGGGCAGGTCATTTAAAGTCTCACTCACTCTTCCTTTTTTGTGTGTCATCTATCACATATATACTGTTGGAGGTGTCAGGCACCGTGCTTGCTGGGAAGAGTGTTATGGCTCGGTCTTTGCCTAGAGGAGCTTGTAATCTAGTAGAGAAGACAGACATATACATAACAAAAATAACTCAATTACTATTCAAATTCTACTAAGCTAAGAAATATATAGCACCTTAGAGTCAGACAGACAGGGGTTCAATTTGTGGCTCTAAGTCTTCCTATCTTATGGGTCAAAGCAAGTCACTTCATCTTTTTAGGCCTCAGAGTCCTCAGTAGTAAAATAGACACAATGGTAGGTAATAGAAAATGCCTCAGAGTAGTTTTGAGCTTTGAATGAAATAATGCATACAAAGTTCATAGCATCAGTTCAGTTCAGTTCAGTTGCTCAGTTGTATCCGACTCTTTGTGACCCTGTGAATTGCAGCACGCCAGGCCTCCCTGTCCATCACCATCTCCTGGAGTTCACTTAAACTCACGTCCATCGAGTTGGTGATGCCATCCAGCCATCTCATCCTCTGTCGTCCTCTTTTCCTCCTGCCCCCAATCCCTCCCAGCATCAGGGTCTTTTCAAATGAGTCAACTCTTCGCATGAGGTGGCCAAAGTACTGGAGTTTCAGCTTTAGCGTCATTCCTTCCAAAGAACACCCAGGGCTGATCTCCTTTAGAATGGACTGGTTGGATCTCCTTGAAGTCCAAGGGACTCTCAAGAGTCTTCTCCAACACCACAGTTCAAAAGCATCAATTCTTTGGCACTCAGCTTTCTTCCCAGTCCAACTCTCGCATCCATGCATGACCACTGGAAAAACCATAGCCTTGACTAGACAGACCTTTGTTGGCAAAGTAATGTCTCTGCTTTTCAATATGCTATCTAGGTTGGTCATAACTTTCCTTCCAAGGAGTAAGTGTCTTTTAATTTCATGGCTGCAATCACCATCTGCAGTGATTTTGGAGCCCCCCCAAAATAAAGTCTGACACTGTTTCACCATCTATTTCCCATGAAGTGATGGGACCAGATGCCATGATCTTTGTTTTCTGAATGTTGGGCTTTAAGCCAACTTTTTCACTCTCCTCTTTCACTTTCATCAAGAGGCTTTTGAGTTCCTCTTCACTTTCTGCCATAAGGGTGGTGTCATCTGCATATCTGAGGTTATTGATATTTCTCCCAGCAATCTTGATTCCAGCTTGTGCTTCTTCCAGCCCAGCGTTTCTCATGATGTACTCTGCATATAAGTTAAATAAACAGGGTGACAATATACAGCCTTGACGTACTCCTTTTCCTGTTTGGAACCAGTCTGTTGTTCCATGTCCAGTTCTAACCGTTGCTTCCTGACCTGCATACAGGTTTCTCAAGAGGCATAGTGCCTGGCGTATATAAAGCAAAAATTTGAGGACTTTTTGCATCTGTGTAATGCCTCTATCCCTATCCTGCCTGCATATTACCACATGGGTGTTTCAATATCAAATGGGATTTTCAAGCTGTGATCTAAAATACAAGTTGTTAATATTCACATTCCTGGACAAGAAGGCATACATAGAAATTGCTCAGCATCCACTATTATCTAAGCTAGTCATGTAATAAATATTTGGTGATGCATGATTTTGAAGGTAGATTTTGTTCTGTTCTTCCTCTTGCCAATGGAACTCTGTTTCCAGGGCATTGTGCAACCAAGAGAAGGAAGCAGAAGCAGGGACTCCAAGAGCAGTTTCCAGGTGAGATTTGAGTAGGAGTAGCAGTTGGTTCCATGCAATTTATTTTCCAAGCAGCTTCTTTAACTATGTGCCTATCTCTTACTGCCAATTCCACATGTCACTTCCTACTGTCCTTTGCACAGGTATGGGCCATGACAGCATGGGAGATAAGGGAGATCTGAGTCCAACTGGAGAGGGTATTGTAGGAGAAATCTGAACTGCAAGGCTAAGAGTTGGTGATAGGTAGGGCTGGTGCTGCCATTAAGGAGTGTGGTGCGGTAGAGTTGGCCTGTCTCATCTCTCTTGCAGTTTACATGGATTCTTTCTATTGCTGTAATTCATTCACGAGCAAATGTGCTCAAAACATGTTTTGAACATCCACCATGGGCCCAGCACTGTGGTAGGTCTTGCAGATAAAGGAGTGAGCAAGATATCATCTCTGTTTTCCAAAAGCTTATGCCCAGATATGTGTGCATATATGTGTGTTAGTCACTCAGTTGTGTCCAACTCTGGGATCCTATGGACTGTAGCCCACCAGGCTCCTCTGTCCATGTAATTCTCCAGGCAAAAGTACTGGAGTTGGTATTCATTCCCTTCTCCAGGGGATCTTCCTGACCCAGGGACTGAACCTGAGTCTCCAGCATTGCTGGTGAATTCTTTACCATCTGAGCTACCAGCAAAACCCTATGCAGGGGTACCAAATTCAAATGCCTTATGGATGCTGTCTTAGAGTAACATTAACTGCTGTGAAAAATAAAACCCAACATTTCAGTGGCTTTCACACAATAAGAATGTTTTACTCTCTAATGAAACAGTCCCAAATGGGTGTTCCTGGTGGGCAGCAGTTAGGTGGGGAAGTTTCTACCCAATCTTTCAGGAACCTAGGCTGATGAGGTTTTTCCATCTTTAACATGTGCCTTCCAGAATTGCCCTGAATATAAATATTCAGATGACAGATGAGGGAAGAGAGAGAAAACCTTGCATAGGAGTTTTTTATGGGCTGGGACCGGAAGTGATCTTCATCACATGTTATCAGAATTCATTGGCTAGTACTCAGTCACGTGGCCATACCTACCCTCAAGGCAGGCAGCAAAATGTAATATAGCTCTGAGCTCAGGGAGAAGAGGAAAATGTTTGGTGATGGAATGTTACTCTCAGCCACAGGCATGTAATGGAAGGAGTGAGATAGAGTAGATCAGGACAGTGGTGGGCAGAGCAAGTGAGCACTCTGTAGGAGCGGATGCATCTCAGCTCAGAGAAGCATTGCAGTGTGAAAATGTTACCAGATCTTTAGTTTTTTCAGGACAAGACAAAAACCTGGATTTTTAAAGTGTAATTTCCCAGTGTGTAAACATTGGCAGTTAATTCAAAAATTTAAAGACATGGTGTTGGCAGTATTTTGCAGGACAAACTAATCAAACTGCAGGCCACTTTTAGCCCAGGGTTTGCCAGTTTTGGGCCTCAGGCTCATGATATGACTGGAAAGACCTAAATAAGCAATTCCAATTCAGTTTGGTTGAAGCTGGTGCTCTGCCCAGTTATTGGTTTAGTTGAATGACATTTACTGAGAATCTGATGTATACTGTGTTCTCTTCCAGGTGCTAGAGAGAAAGGTGTGAACAAGACAGACCCAGTCTCTACCTTCAAGGAGCTTACAGTCTACTGGGGATGGCAGATATTGAACTAAAACATACAAAAGAGGTTGTATGGTATACATGATAAAAGAAGTTGATGGGTATACATGATAAAGGAATACAGCCAGGAACCAAGGAGGCTTCCTAAAGAGTGAGAAGTTTAAGCTGACATATAAAGTGTGAGAGGCTTCCCTGGTGGCTCAGATGGTAAGAAGTCTGCCTGAAATGGAGGAGACCCAGGTTCAATCTCTGAGTCAGAAAGATCCCCTGGAGAAGGGAATGCCTACCCACTCCAATATTTTTGCCTGGAGAATTCCATGGACAGAGAAGCCTGCAGGGTTACAGTCCATGGGGTCGCAAAGAGTGGGCCGTGACTGAGTGACTTTCACCCACTCACTCATAAACTGTGAGAGGAGTTGTCCAGAAGTGTACTGAGGGGAAGTATGACCCAAGTGAGGGAAGCTACATGTGCAAAGGCCTGAGGTAAGAAAGAGGACATTGCACTTGAGGAACTCAAGGGATTCTACTGAGATTGATATTATATGAATATCAAAATACAAATCAAAATGATTTGAATAAAGCAAATAAAGGCTTTAAGAACTTAAATAGAAAGGCTTCTCTGGTGGCTCAGCCATAAAGAATTTGCCTGCCAATGCAGGAGACAAGGGTTTGGTCCTTGGCCTGGGAAGATCCCACGTGCTGTGAGCAAGTAAGCTCATGTACCACAACTATTGACTGTGCTCTAGAGCCCAGGAACTGCAACTCCCGAGCCTGCTGTCACACCTACTGAAGCCCATGTCACACCTACTGAAGCCCATGTCACACCTACTAAAGCCCACGTCACACTTACTAAAGCCCATGTGCCCTAGAGCCCGTGCTCCGCAACAAGAGAAGCCACCACACTGAGTAGCCTGCCCACCATAATGAAAAGTAGACCCCATTAGACACAGCGAGAGAAAAGCCTGTGCAGCAATGAAGATACAGCACAGCTAAGAAAGTAAAATAAATAAGATTATTTAAAAAGAACTTAAATTCAAACTCATTAACTAATTTTAGCATTCAAGGTTCAGCAAGTTATCCATGTAAAGATTAGATATCACGCTTTATGCTTGCCTTGAATAGAATCTAGACCTACATATAAACTTCAGGGTAATATACATCATTTAATATTGCTAAATATTTCTGAGCTATCATGTCCAACCATTGCAAATACTGTGCTAATCTATGAGTACCTCTGGATTCATGAATTGAAACATGAAGGGAAGCAACAAAATGGCTGCTTGACATTATTAGGAAACACTGCTTCATTTTGTAAGAATGTATTGCATTTGTGTTATCTGAGAGGAAGGATGTGACGAGTCAACTAATTCGTTTTCTCTTACCTAAGTGAAATGCTGAAATCTCTGACTTCCAAGCAGTGTTTGTTTCCAAAATCAGCAGGGACATCAGAGACAATCCTTCAAGGCATTTGGAAGCAGTTGCCTCTTTAAAGATACTGAGCAAAAGATGCAAGGAGCATTTCCCTGGGGCTTGAATAGTGTTACTCATAAGAGCGCATCTTTAAGGGTATAGGCCCCCGTGTGCTGAAATTGAATGACAGATCTCAAGTGGTTTTAAGAGTTGTCCTAGTGTTCTTTAAAAATTTATTTTTCTGTGTTTGTGGGCTGTGTACACTGTGAGGACACAGCCCTAGGATGAGGACTCCTCTTTTTCCAGATCTAAGGGTGATACTTACTTACGAAGAAGCATCAGAGAATATGTAAGAAGAAGGCAGGGACCCAATCATGTGGAACTTCACAGGCCATGTTAACAAGTTTGGAATTTATCATAATGCAATGGGAGGTCACTGAAAGCTTTAAGCAGAATAATGACATAATCCAATTTGGATTTTTTAAAAACATCACTCTGAAGGTTGTGTGGAAGATCAGTTTGACTGAGGTGAGAGTAGATGTGAATGCTCAATCAACAGAGAATCGAATGAGCAGTTAGAAGGCCATCACCACTAACTGTGGTGATGCTTTTCTGTAGATGCATTAACTTTGATTGGGGTTCTGTATATGGGAGGACATGTTAATGTTCATTCTGGATTTGTTGTCAGTTGGGAAATAGGCTTAGCAGTTTTACATGAGAGAGAAGCTCCTCCTTAATATTCAAATATTTAGTCCAAAAGATTCTCCAGCTTTGGAGGAGATAGGGAGTTGAGGTGGGAGGAACTGTGTTACGCCCTAAGAAGAATGGTCAGTTCCATGAGATGAAATGGAGGTAAAGATGGTGAGATGAAAAGAGAGTGTGTGTGGATGTCAGGTGAGTAATAGCATCTGGGGAATGGGTGGGAGGAGGGTGTGTTTCTCAGGCCTCTCCAGTGGGTAAAAGATGTTGCAGGCTCTTTTGGCCATCTTCCCATGGACCTGGGATATTTTATTTGGAGGTGGTTGCCTCTGATCTCACTTATATTCCTTCTGGAAATTATTGTAAACATTAGGGAGAAGGACGTGGAGGAAGAGGATGCTATGTAATTGAACAGGATCCCCTGTGATTGAAAGTGTTCTTTCTCCAACCCTTGGAAATTCAATGCTAAGCAATTAACTTTGACAAAGATGATGAGTCACTTGACCATGCTTAACAGTGGTCAACTTTAAATTTCAGAATGACCTTTAATATTGCCTTTGCAATATTAAAGAAAGACCCAGACTGGCAGATTCTCCTTCTGTGAGGTCTCCTCTATTTATCTCCTTTATCATTTCTTTTGCTGTTCAGGACATTATCATCTTTTGTGTCATATTGTAAGACGGGCTTGGGTTCTGCTGTAGTACCAGAGGGGATCTGAGTCTCAGCTGTCTTTGGGGAATTGATATCACCTTGATCCCCTGGAGAAGGGAAAGGCTACCCATTCCAGTATTCTGGCCTGCAAAATTCCGTGGACTGTATAGTCTATGGGGTCGCGAAGAGTCAGACATGACTGAGCAACTTTCACTTTCACTTTACAAACCACACATTACTCATCTGTATAGTGAGAACAATGATAGGACCTATTTGAGGAAGAAGTGAGATCAGGTGGTTCAAGCACCGAACAAAATCAGTTCCCTTCCTTCCTGTACTATTATGAGGACAGGCAATAGATCAGAACTAGCACTTGGGTACCCAGACACTAGCAGAGGAATCATTTCCTCCTTCAGACCCTCCCTTCTTTGAGGCAATGACTGCTCTCTCTTGAGAGACATGTCCCTCATTTCATGAGTGTCAGGGCTTTGTGAATAGAGTCTACTCTTCCAGTCCAGATGTGTCTGACACTGTTGGTGTTCCATCCAATAACCATTTCCATCTTCCTTGATAATATAGCCTATGGCCATGTGCTCTGGGAAAGTGAGCCATATCCCCTGGTCTGGGGATAAACCAGAACTGGCCCAGCTCTGTCACTTACCTGATGGATAACCTTGTGAAAGTTGCATTACCTCTCTGAGTCTCAGTGCTGAATCTGGAAAGTGGGAGAAGGGAAGTGGATTATCCTTGGTATGCCAGGGGCCCTTGATAAATGTAACTGTCCTGATGCTTTCATAAACGTATGACTGCTTTGCCTTTAGTTAAGTCTACAGTGATGTGTTTCCAGCTATGCACATGAGTTCAGAGGCTGTGATTCATTCCAAACCATGCCTCTCACATTGTGATGTGCCCAAGAATCACCTGGGATCTTGCTTAATACAGATTTTGATTCAGCAAGGCTGGGATAAGGCCTAAGATTCTGCATTTCTAACAAGTTCCTAGATGATGCTACCACTGCTTTTCCATGGACCATGATTTGAACAACCAAGGTCTTTAACGACTGCAACAAGTGGAAATCCCATTGACAGAAGAGGGAGGAGGAAGCATGAGACTCATTCTGTCTTCTCCTGGCTTTGAGATTCTTATGCTGGCTTCTCTGGTTCCTGGCCCCAGTGCATGGGGTCTTTGTTTAGTCAACAAAAATGTTATTAGACCCTGAACCTTGGAAACCCCATGTCTCAAGGTCATCCAATCTAAGTAGAGCAATAAGGAGCCACAGGTGATGGCCTTGATTCTTCAAATCCGGTCAGTGCATTTCTGAGTGAAAGCTCCAAATCCGGTTAGTGCATTTCTGAGTGATGGCTCCGTATGAGTGGCAAATTGTTTTCTGAATTTGGGTCTCTGCTCAACTGCTTCAGGCAAACCTAACACTTCAAGCACAAGCAGTGTCTGTCTGCGTGTACTGAGGCACTCAAGGCCCTGGGAGGATGTTACTCCAATCAAGCGAGTTGCATTTAAGATGACACTTCTGATTGGTCCCTGCAAATAGCATCTGTGCCAAAATGGATGTGGAGGATGTGGCTGGAAATTCAGTCTTGTTGTGTGTGCCATCCAATGTCTCCAAGTGAAGTCATCTGGGCTGTAATAACAGACTTGCTGAAAAATGGCTGTAGACTGTAGGGGCTAAGCTGCTGGGCCTTGGGTTGGCAGGGGCTGCCTCTTCATCTGCCTGTCTGGGGCTCTCCTCTTCCTGGTGTCCAGCACATGCTTGGCAAGGAGTGGGTTCCAAAGTTAATGTCTGTGTCTTTTGATGTACTATCCTCCCTGATGCCCTTGCCCAATTTGGGGAATATTCTCTTCTCTGACTTTGTATCCCTCTCTATCTTCAAAACCCATCTTAGAAGTCCCTTCTTCCTGGAAGGGACTCCTCTTCCCCACCTCCACCTCCTCCTCCTCCTTCCTCATCACTGGTATCATCAACATCATTATCATAACTGCCATTCTAGCTACTGCTTTTATTATTATGATTAACCCATTTATTGCCATTACACCAGGTCCTGTGTGCTGAGTTAGGGGCTGTAACATTTGCCTCTCTCCACAATTGATTGTCACCTCTAGCTTACTGGGTCCCAGAAGAACAAAGTCACTTGACTGAGATCACAGAGTTAGAAAGTGTTGGAGCTGGGATCTGGGTTAAGTTTTTCTCTCTCCAGAGCTCTTGCTCTTAACCTTCATGTTACCTGTTTCCCAATCTTAGAAAGAAAAAGTGAGGTCCTGTTGTGCCAATTCCTAGGATTGTTCCTTCACTCCGTATCCCATCCAGACACTAGGTAATACAGCACTTAAACACTTGGCCTGTGGAGCCAAGTGACATACTGAGTTTAAATGCTGACTTTGCCACTTCCTAGGCAATTAACAGAGCAAACATCCGAACTTTTCTGGCTTTGGCTTTTTCATCTGTAGAACAGAGACAGCATATCTCTTAGGGTTTGTCTGGGGATTAGATGAGTCTAGTTCTAAAACAATTTTGGCACATGCCAGCTATTATTGTTATCCAGTTTTATTTCAATTGGATTTTACTGAGAAGTTACCTATTTTGTTCATTCAGTCATCAATTCAACACATATGTATTAACCACCTACCCTGTGTCAAATATATAGTCGGTGCTATAAATGTTCTTTAACCATTTCTCACTAATTGTGATCTAAAACAATTTGTTATAATCTTGTAGCCTCAGTTTCTTTCTCTGTTAGGTGGAAGTATTGAAGCCTGTCTCATAGGGTAATTTGGACAATTTGTTGCCTGATTAACGTTTGCTAGACAGAATATGAGTGAACATGTTTAGCAAAGCCTTACCTATAAATGGCATTCAGATTCAAGAAATATATTATCATTATTACTGCAACAAATCAAATCGATCCTCAAGGCTCATCTGTTTGGTTGGTGGAGTTCAGTCTGTCTTCCCACTGGGATTTTAAAAGAACTCCACAGGCTAAAGAAAATTGAAGAAAGGCTCATTCTTGATCCTCAGAGATCTCCATCTGAGGTTGCTTTTGTGGGTACCCTAGCTGACAGTTGGTCCTCTGATCGCTGGAGGCGCTTGGGAATTAGCTATGCTCACCTAGCCTGCCCAGGCTCAAAGGAAGAGACTCCGGAAGTTGTTTTTTTTCTGGGTGGGGTCTTGATTCCTTAGGGTGGAGTGACTTGATTCCTTAGGGTCCAGGACTCTTCTCTTGAGGATAGCCTCCCCGCCCCTCACCGGGTGCTCCCAGTCTTAGGATACTCCCCTCTCTGCTCTTAGTGCTCCCTTCACTCTCGTTACACCTCTCTAAGATCACTTCAGCTTGATTCCTTGATGGGGCTGCATTTTTCCCCCAACAAAGTCCTTTTATTCCAGCATGGGTGGAGGCGGGGAAAGTATCGTGTTTTTTGTTTTTTTTTTGCTGTGACAGTAACAAGGTGAAGAACACGATAAATCAGCATGCAAATTCCGGTCCATTGTAAACATAATACAAATGGCTTCTCTGTGTATCTTATTTTCTCTCCTAGAAAATCAGCTCCCACCTGTGGGCAGAGGAGTTCTAACATTGTTCTTAACTAAATTCTAGATATTTTCAGGCATTATCTCACTGAATCTTCAAAATCATACTGTTAGATAGGGACAGTTTTCATTTTCTTGATGAGGTTAGATAACCTGCCCAAAGTCACACATTCAAAAGGTAGTAGAGTTGGGGGAAAAAAAAGTTCTAGAGCTGGGCTCTGAATTCACACTGATCACTGCATTTCCTCATCTTCCGTCTCTTCTATTTCTTTTGTGACCTCTACAGCACCTAGTGTAATAGATTATAATAAATGCTGACAGAAAGAAGCACTTCACAGCAAAAGAAGTTTAAAACTTACCTAGTTGAAGTCTTGCATTCTTTAAAGCAAACAGGCTATGAGACAGCCTCTTTTATAGACCCCCTTAGACACAGCTCATGTGTTTATCAACCTTCTCTTCAGTGGCTTAACACCTAAGTCATGGGGGCATTTTCAATAAGGGAATAATATTGAGATTCAAAAATTATTTGTTACTACTTGGGAGCCTATCAACTGGGAGCCCCAGTGCTAAAATTCTTTGTATTTTCTCAAACCATTATTCTCTGGGAAGAAGTGCTGTTATTATTCCCAGCACATAGATATGAAACTTAAGTTCAGAGACATTAAAAGAGATATGCTCAGAGCCACTCAGCTAGAAAGTGGTAGTGATGGGATGTATACCCAGGTCTATCCGAACCCAAGGACTGCAAGGAGATTAAACCAGTCAATCCTAAAAGAAATCAGTCCTAAATATTCATTAGAAGATTTTAGTCTGGGTTCTGTAAACCTGAAGCTGAAGCTCCAATACTTTGGCTACCTGATGGGAAAAGGGGACTCACTGGAAAAGACCCTGATTCTGGGAAAGATTTAAGGAAGGAGGAGAAGAGGATGAGAGAAGATGAGATAGTTGGATGGCATCACCGACTTGATGGACATATTTGAGCAGACTCTGGGAGTTGGTGATGGACAGGGAAGTCTGGTGTGCTGCAGTCCATGGGGTTGCAAAGAGTTGGACACGACTGAGTGACTGAACTGACCTGAACTGATCCAAACTCAAAAGCTGAGTTCTTATTTTGTTATGCTAACCCTCTGGATGAAGACATCCAGCATAAAAACATCAAATTTCCGATATTCAGTGGTGCAACCTAAGAATCACTCCACTCACTTGGAATCCAAACATGAGGAAGTGAGGAGGATTGAACTTGTGTGATATTTCTCTACAGAACTCCACTATAAAATGCATAATATAAGGTCTCAGACTAATATACTGTTGCTGAACACTTGGAATATAGGGGAAGTAGCTTCTTTGATACTTAATTTTATGTGTCAACTTGACTGAGCCATGGGGGTGCCCAGACATTAGGTTAAACACTTCTGGGTGAGTCTGTGAAGGTGTTTTTGTATGAGATTAGCATTTGAATAATAAGACAGTAGAGCAGAATGCCCTCCCCAAAGTAGGTGGGCCTCATCCAATCTGCTGAAAGCCTGAATAAATAATTGAGTAAGAAAGAAAGCATCCTTTCTACTGGGCTGTCTTTGAGCTGGGACACCAGTCTTCTGCCTCTGGATTCAGATTAAAAATTATACAATCAACCCTCAGACTTGGACTGGAACTTAAATCACTGAGTTTTATGGATCTCCAGTTTGCCAATGGCTTATCTTAAAATTTTTATCTTTCATAATCATGTGAGCCAATTCTTTATCATAAATATCTATCAGTTCAGTTCAATTCAGTTCAGTCACTCAGTCGTGTCTGACTCTTTGTGACCCCATGAATTGCTGCATGCCAGGCCTCCCTGTCCATCACCAACTCCTGGAGTTCACTCAAACTCAAGTCCATCGTGTCGGTCATGCCATCCAGCCATCTCATCCTCTGTCATCCCCTTCTCCTCCTGCCCCCAATCCCTCCCAGCATCAGAGTCTTTTCCAATGAATCAACTCTTCACATGAGGTTGCTGAAGTATTGGAGTTTCAGCTTTGGCATCAGTCCTTCAATGAACAACCTGGACTCATCTCCTTTAGGATGGACTGGTTGGATCTCCTTGCAGTCCAATGGACTCTCAAGAGTCTTCTCCAACACTACAGTTCAAAAGCATCAATTCTTCGGTGCTCAGCTTTCTTCATAGTCCAACTCTCGCATCCATACATGACCACTGGAAAAACCATAGCCTTGACTAGACGGACCTTTGTTGGCAAAGTAATGTCTCTGCTTTTGAATATGCTATCTAGGTTGGTCATAACTTTCCTTCCAAGGAGTTCAGTTCAGTTCAGTTCAGTCCAGTTGCTCAGTCATGTCCGATTCTTTGTGACCCCATTAATAGCAGCACGCCAGACCTCCCTGTCCATCACCATCTCCCAGAGTTCACTCAAACTCACGTCCATTGAGTCAGTGATGCCATCCAGCCATCTCATCCTCTGTTGTCCCCTTTTCCTCCTTCCCCCAATCCCTCCCAGCATCAGAGTCTTTTCCAGTGAGTCAACTCTTCACATGAGGTGGCCAAAGTACTGGAGTTTCAGCTTTAGCATCATTCCTTCCAAAGAACACCCAGGGCTGATCTCCTTTAGAATGAACTGGTTGGCTCTCCTTGCAGTCCAAGGGACTCTCAAGAGTCTTCTCTAACACCACAGTTCAAAAGCATCAATTCTTCGGCGCTCAGCTTTCTTCACAGTCCAACTCTCACATCCATACATGACCACAGGAAAAACCATAGCCTTTACTAGACGGACCTTTGTTGGCAAAGTAATGTCTCTGCTTTTCAATATGCTATCTAGGTTGGTCATAACTTTCCTTCCAAGGAGTAAGCGTCTTTTAATTTCATGGCTGCAATCACCATCTGCAGTGATTTTGGAGCCCCCCAAAAATAAAGTCTGACACTGTTTCCACTGTTTCCCCATCTATTTCCCATGAAGTTATGGGACCAGATGCCATGATCTTCATTTTCTGAATGTTGAGCTTTAAGCCAACTTTTTCACTCTCCTCTTTCACTTTCATCAAGAAGCTTTTGAGTTGCTCTTCACTTTCTGCCATAAGGATGGTGTCATCTGCATAACTGAGGTTATTGTTATTTCTCCCAGCAATCTTGATTCCAGCTTGTGCTTCTTCCAGCTCAGCGTTTCTCATGATGTGCTCTGCATATAAGTTAAATAAGCAGGGTGATGATATACAACCTTGATGTACTCCTTTTCCTATTTGGAACCATTCTGTTGTTCTATGTCCAGTTCTAACTGTTGCTTCCTGGCCTGCATATAGGTTTCTCAAAAGGCAGGTCAGGTGGTCTGGTATTCCCATCTCTTTCAGAATTTTCCACAGTTGATTGTGATTCACACAGTCAAAGGCTTTGACATAGTCAATACAGCATAAATAGATGTTTTTCTGGAACTCTCTTGCTTTTTCCATGATCCAGCAGATGTTGGCAATTTGATCTCTGGTTCCTCTGCCTTTTCTAAAACCAGCTTGAACATCTGGAAGTTCACAGTTCACATATTGCTGAAGCCTGGCTTGGAGAATTTTGAGCATTCCTTTACTAGCATGTGAGATGAGTGCAATTGTGCAGTAGTTTGAGCATTCTTTGGCATTGCCTTTCTTTGGGATTGGAATAAAACCTGACCTTTTCTAGTCCTGTGGCCACTGCTGAGTTTTCCAAATGTGCTGGCATATTGAGTGCAGCACTTTCACAGCATCATCTTTTAGGATTTGAAATAGTTCAACTGGTATCCATATCTATCTCCTATTGATTCTATTTCTCTGAGAACCCAGACTAATACAGCTACCTCCACGTTTGCAATATGCATTGCACTTCCTGGTACTCATGGTTGTTATGGTGAGTTCTCATCTGCCTGCCCATTTAAGGAAACATCTCAGTTTCTTAAATGTTGTTTAGAAGAACTTGGCCATGGTGTCTCTTTGCTGTTAATTTGAGCAAGATGGGAAATAGCTTGGGTCTGAGTGGTTTCTAACCAGTGACAACAGATATTCACAGAAAGCAGAATCTTCTTTGAATTGGTGTTTTGATAATAACATTAAACCCAAATCCTAAGGTAGAAAGAGGAGCTTTAGTGTGGGCAATAAGTGTTGTTGTGGAGAGATTCTGCATAAATGGATGGTGGAGCTTCTGACAGTATCTGAAGAATTAGAACTGGTTACCCTGAGGTCACTGGAGCTGTCACCTGCTTCTCCCTGAGCTCTAGGGATTAGAGGAAGGACATCTTCTCAGAGTATACTTACACTTTTATTTAATAAAATACCAAATATAAAAGGGATTAAGAAATCCCTTTCCTATTATAAATACCTCCTCTCTGAAGGGTTCTTCTCTTCTTCCTTTGGAGGATGTAGTGGCATGATGAAGTCACCTCTGACTTGCTTAAGAGAACACACTGTTAAATATTAGGGAATTTTAGAAGGAGTTGTTAAACTGTTGGTAGCTTAAAATTAGCCATGGTGAGATTATTTACATCAATGACATCTTCAAATGTTATAAATCAGGGTCTGTTTGTTTTCTGAGAGCCAGTTTACCTGCATACTGGTCATAACACCCACAGTTGATGTTTGTGGGTTTTGTCTGTTCTTTTGCCTCCCCTTGGAGAAGGCAATGGCACCCCACTCCAGTACTCTTGCCTGGAAAATCCTATGGATGGAGGAGCCTGGTAGGCTGCAGTCCACGGGGTCACTAAGAGTCAGGCACGACTGAGCGACTTCACTTTCACTTTTCACTGTCATGCACTGGAGAAGGAAACGGCAACCCACTCCATTGTTCTTGCCTGGAGAATCCCAGGGACAGAGGAGCCTGGTGGGCTGCCGTCTGTGGGGTCGCACAGAGTCAGACACGACTGAAGCAACTTAGCAGCAGCAGCAGTTGCCTCCCCTGGTAACAGCAGATTTCTTTTGAGGAATTACTCCTCCCTCAATTCAGGCCAGTGGTTTGAGTGGGACTGATTATATTCCCCAGGTCAGAGTGAACATGTGATCTAGTTTGGCCAGCCAGAGCATTTCATTCTGCTTGCCACAAAGAGTTCATAAATGAACACATGACTCACAGCCAATCAGAGCTAATTATGAAGCTTTGGCAGCATCTCTAGGGAAGTGAGGTCTCCCAGGAGGTGCAGTGGTAAAAAATCCATCTGCAATGTAGAAGACCCAAGAGACACGGGTTTGATCTCTGGGTTGGGAAGATTCCCTGGAGTAGGAAATGGCAACAACGCCAGTATTGTTGTCTGGAAAATCCCATGGACAGAGGAGCCTGGGGGTCACGAGTCAGACACTACTGAGCGCACACCCAGCAGCAGGTAGGGAAGGGAAGTCTTACTGCTATGAAGGATAGAAGCTGTAGGATCATAGAGCACAGGAGAGGGAATCAGGAGAACAAGATGCCAAGAAATGGATAGATAACCAGGGCCTGATGACATGGGTTGAACTACTGCAAGCTATGCTGGAAGCCAAATATCCATAAACTTTGTAATTGCTGAGGCAATAATTCTGACTCTGTCTCCATCTTTGTTTGGCTTAAATCAGGGTATGTTGGATTTTCCATCCTTTGTAAGCTACAAGTTGTAAGAGAAAAAGTCCCATTTATTTCAGGATTCTTAACAGCTTTCATGCTCTGGATCAAATTCCAACAGAGAAGGCAAGAAAATCTAATGGAGTGTCCAGTAGAGGGAAAGGAAGAAGAGTTTTTTCCTCCAATTCTACTTGGGTTTAATGACACATGCTATGGTTTTCAGCCCTCCTCTCCTCCACATCTGTACAATTCAAGAACCAGTTTTAGTATTTTACGCTGTGTGAACTTGGACAGTTGCTAAACTTCTTTGAATGTCAGTTCCTTCATCTGAAAAGCCAATATATTAATGTTGAACTCTCATGGTTGATTTGAAAATTAAATGAGACCATTCTTAAAAATGTATAGTGTTTGCAGAATAATAATATATCACTGTAATTATCAATTAAAAAATATAGTCGTCTAAGGCCTATATTTCACGTTTTACAATGGAACGTCTATGGAAAAACATTTCTCAAGTTCCAAGACTCTGACTTCGTGTTTGGACCACAAGTGGTCCAAAGATTGTGCAACTGAAAATTGAAGGTTTGAGGTGACTTGAATATTTTAGAAATAGAAGGGATCATAAAGTTCTTCTGGATCCAGCCCTGAGGGTGGGTTCTATGTTATTTCATTCACCTCAAATCCCTAGTACCAGTTGTATTGTGAAGTTCCAGAACTGTTTGTCAAAGGAACAACCCCCTCTTACTTTATCACTGGGAAAATAAACTATGAGAAGATGAACTTTTGTGTTACAGTGTTTTCACCGTATAGTGTACGAAGGGGAGAAAGATATTAAACATCACTTTAAAACCTGGCATTGGAATTTTTCCTGAGAAAACAACTGCCATTGGTGAGCCCAGTGGTGTAGATAAATGCTATCTAATAGAAATACAATTTAGGTTACATACAAAGTTTTAAATTTTCTAGTAACCACATCAAAAATTTTAAAAAAAGTGAAATAATTTAATTTAATATATCCAAATATTATCATATTAAAATTATCAATGATATCTTTGCATTCTTTTTGTGTATGAAGTTTTTGAAATTTAGTGTGTTTTCTACATTTATGGCAAATCTTCATTTGGACTGGCCACATTTCAAGTGTTCAGTAGTTGTATGTGGCTACTGGCTAACATTTTGGATGGGATTTGTTAGGCTGTTTTGCAAGATATAAGGAGGGTGAGTGTGAAGGGCATCTAAATGCAGAATGTTCCAGAAAAGTGGCAGAAGGATATGTGCTTCTACATAGCATCTTGAAATACCTCTCTTGGTGCATGTGTTAGTTGCTCAGTTGTGTCCAACTCCGCAAGCCCATGGACTGTAGCCTGCAAGGTTCCTTTGCCCATGGACTTATCCAGGCAAGAATACTGGTGTGAGTTGTCATTTCCTTCTACAGAGGATCTTCCTGACCCAGAGATTGAACCTGGGTCTCCTGCACTGCAGCAGATTCTTTACCATCTGAGCCACAGGCCCCAAACTCCCTCTATGGGAACCTCCAAATATTATAGGACAGAAAACAATCCCTTTTGTATCAGTGAGACTGGTTTTCTAATGTGAAAACTGGAGAAAAGCTTGAGTTTCCCAGTGGGCACAATGTGGTCTGTCAGAGGAACCTATGAAGTTATATTGCCCTGGAATTCAGAGTATTTGGAAGTGCTTTGGGAAGGAGTAAAATTCATTGAGAAATAGTGGCTCAATGCAACCTTATTTAGCTCTCACAGCTGGTGATGGGACCATGTAAATAGCAACAAGTGTTGAATGCATGAATAAGGGGATTGCAAGAACAAGGGAAAGTTGAGTCTGAGATATTTGTGACGAGTCTTGGAGAATAGGACGATATAGAAGGGAAGCAGGCCTTGGGGAACAGAATGATATAGAGAGGAGGGGACAATGTGTGTGAAGGGTCAGAGGTAAGAGAGGGCAGGGAACACTCTAGAAATTTCAAGGACTTCTCTGTGGTGGGAATGTATGAGAGGATGGTAGTCAGAGAGGAAGTCAGGAGGGCAGAGGGCAGATCTTGAAGGGCCAGTGGGTCATGTGAAGAGTTTGGATTCTCTCCAAGGCTATGAGAAGAGTTTATATTCCATCTTAAGGTGATGACATAGAATATATATATATATATTTAAAAGACCACTGAGAATGTGGGGAATTGTCAGAGCAGCTAGGATGGAAGGAAAGCGGTCAATCAGAAAATTGAAGTCATCCAGATGGGAAGTGATGGTGTCCTCATCTACTGCAGGAATGGTAGAGACGGACAAAAAGTTTCTAGAGATGATCTAGAGGAAGAATGGACAAAACTTGGTGACTGGTTTGTGAATGCACATGCCAGAGTGGAATAATGTGTGGGCTATGGACTGGAGGGGCATAAGACACAAGGAGGAACCCAGGATAATTTCCAGATTTCTAGATTGGACAATGGTATAGAAGATGATGCCATTTACCTCTTAGAGTAGAGCAAATATCCACTCTGGAATGAACACTGAGGAACACTGACAATGATGGCATTTTTCCAAATCCCTAAATCAAGATGCCAGATTTCTGAGGAAGGGAAAGAATAACTGAAATAAAGTTTCTTCTAGAAATTCCAGACAGGCCACTGGCTTGCAGAATTGTAAAAATTGAATTTCCTTTATCAGCCTCAATTTTTTTTCCATTTGCAAAATGAAAATAATAACTCTTGCTTTTATAAGGGTGCTGACAGAATAAAATGAAATGATAGATGTTAAGGTCTTTTCAAAGTAAAGCATTCAATTATTATTATTGTTATGTTTATCGGAAAGGGTTGGAAAGTCCTCATTATTGTTATTGAAAACCAAGCTAGTGGCCCTGGGCCAGTGGATTATACAGATAATTATTCCAAAAGAAATTTGCATCAGAGACAATAACCCTGAGTTCTGGAAGCTTAAAATAGTCCCAGACATGCAACCCATTCATTCATACATTTGTTCATTCATTTGGTTGTTCAGCATTTATTGAGTACCTACGATGTGCCAGTCATTGTGTTGGGTACTGGGGGACTACTAACAAAGCAAACTCTTCTTCCTGTTAATAATAAGAATAGAGGATATGTCCCTAAGTAACTCTAATTACACACATTTAAAAAGTTTGTTTCTATCTGTAGAATGCTGCTGCTAAGTCACTTCAGTCGTGTCCGACTCTGTGTGACCCCATTGATGGAAGACCACCAGGCTCCCCTGTCCTTGGGATTCTCCAGGCAAGAACACTGGAGTGGGTTGCCATTTCCTTCTCCAATGCATGAAAGTGAGAAGTGAAAGTGAAGTCGCTCAGTCGTGTCCGACCCTCAGTGACCCCACGGACTACAGCCTTCCAGGCTTCTCCGTCCATGGGATTTTCCAGGCAGGAGTACTGGAGTGGGGTGCCATTGCCTTCTCCGATCTGTAGAGTATTTTTATACATTAGTCAATGCTTTTAGAAAAATCCTCTGCAGTGACCATCATTATCCCCATGTTGTTGATTAAGGCATAGATAGTTCAGCTGCCCTGGCTGAGGCTGCTACCCAGGAGACCCAGAACTCAAACCAGGAACTTCTTCATCCATGTTCAATGCCGATGGTGGGTGACTTGAAATACTATTAACAGCTAAGATTATTTGAAAGTTTTCTTTGTGCAAGATGCTATCCTGACTGGAAGTATGTTATTTTAGTCAGTTCTCTTGGTACCAAAGGAGTTAATGTTATCTCTGTTTTAGGTAGGCACACACCATATTTGTACATGCATATACATACTGGCATATACACAACTGACTGAGCATATGCCAAGGCAAGCACTTCACATGTATCGCATTGTTTAATTTTTACAACAACCCAAGGGAGTTGGCACTTTGTTATCTTTATACTTTGGATGGGAGCAATGACACTCAGAGAGGTTAAATAACTTGCCTGAGTTCACACAGTGAGAGTTCAAAAGACAGTCATTTAGTGGTTGACTTAAAAAGGTAGGGGAAGGCTTTCAAACCCACAGATGTGAATATGCATCAGGTGGATATAGGTAATAAATAAATAAAATATCTTAGTAAAGCATGAGACAGTGGGCAGGGCTGACCTGTGGCAAATATTTTGAAGTCTGAACACTGGCTTTCCGCTGCCATCTGGAAATGATATCATTCTCTAATTTCTGTACTCAGTGATCTGGGGACCCTCCTGTCCACTGTCAGCTCCCAGAGGACCCTAGGGCATATTCCTCCCCCATCTCTGGATAAAATGGAGCCATCAGTGTCTCATGACATAGAGTCAGTTCTCTGCTGTGAAAATGAGAAAATGTTCCTTAATTTCACTGACCTCAGTTCCCTTCTTGGTAAGATGGGCTTACTAATATTGTTTATGGTTATTATGAGGTGTATCTGAGATAAGGCATTAGCAATGCTTAACACAGTGTGTGGCACAAGAAAGCTCTCAGAAATGGTGAATATTATTATGGATAGTACCTCCTAGGTTAATTCCCCACAAGCTTTTCCTTTATGGCAATTTTGAAGTCACAGCAATTCATTTGTAGGTGGAATATCTATCTCTCAAATCCCTGGAGCAGCCAAGTTCATTTTATTCATTTGGTCCACTTTATCGTAGGAATTGGATTCTCCAGATGCTGAATCAAATCCTGAAATCCAGTAGATTAATACTACAAAAGTATATTTCTTGCTCATATATTGGCCTAACATAGGTATTCCTAGTCACTGAGATGATTGTGCATGGGATGATTCCTGGCCCAGATTCTTTTCATCTTCAGGCTCTTTTCTCTCATCTAGGGCCTTGGAGTCTCCTGTATCCACTCAGAGGATGGGGGAGAGAACATGAAGCAGAAGTAGATGTTTTTCTGGAACTCTCTTTTTCTATGATCCAATGCATGTTGGCAATTTGATCTCGGTTCCTCTGCTTTTTCTAAATCCAACTTATGCATCTGCTGCTGCTGCTGCTGCTAAGTCGCTTCAGTCCTGTCTGACTCTGTGTGACCCCATAGACGGCAGCCTACCAGGCTCCCCTGTCCTTGGGATTTTCCAGGCAAGAACACTGGAGTGGGTTGCCATTTCCTTCTCCAATGCATTAAAGTGAAAAGGGAAAGGGAAGTCGCTCAGTCGTGTTTGACTCTTAGCAACCCCATGGACTACAGCCCACCAGGCTCCTCCATCCATGGGATTTTCCAGGCAAGAATACTGGAGTGGGGTGCCATTGCCTTCTCCACTTATGCATCTGGAAGTTCTCAGTTCACATACTGCTGAAGCCTCACTTGGAGGATTTTGAGCATTACCTTGCTAGTATGTGAAATAAGTGCGATTGTACAGTAGTTTGAACACTTTTTGGCATTGCCTTTCTTTGGGATTGGAATGAAGCTGACATTTTCCAGTCCTGTGACCACTGCTGAGTTTTCTAAATTTGCTGACATTTTGAATGCAGCACTGTAATAGTATCATCATTTAGGATTTTAAATAGCTCAGCTGGAATTCCTCGGTCCATGGAATTCTTTAGGCAAGAAAACTGGAGTGGTTAGCCACTCCTTTCTCCAGGAGATCTTCCTGACCCAGGGATCAAACCCAGGTCTCCTGCATTGCAGGTGGATTCTTTAATATCTGAGCTACCAGCGGAACCTGATAAATATCCAGCAACTATTTATTGAGGGCCTACTGTGTGCTATGTACCTTGCTTTACATGTTGATCTTGTTTTTTAGCCTCACAAAATCCTGCCAAGTAGGCATCAGTTTGTACCATTTTATGTTGAGAAAATTAAGACCTAGTTGTATAAGGTGACTTTCCCAAGGACACACAGCTGGTATGTGGCTGAACTGGGTCTTGGGATTGACTTCTGTTTTTGACCCCAGGGTTCTAGTTCTTTCCACTGGTGTTTGGAAAGAAGCCCTTATCTAAGATTTCTTTAAACACAGGACAGATTTCATCTTGGACATCCTAACCCCAGCTGCCGTCCCCTGAAGAGGGGACCACTCTGGAGCAAGTGGGGATTTCTAGCAACCAAGGAAAGATGGAATAGTTGGGGTTTTTTTCAGACCAGACTCTGCTTCTGGGTTCAGTTTCTCTCCTAATCTAACCTCTGTTACATGCCAAGCAGTGACTAAGCCATTGACTCATTTCTATTATGGCCAGAGGAGTCAGGCTCTGAGGAAATCTGCAGTGCCCAGAAGTCAGCTCACATCTGGGCCCAACGTTCTGGCCCACCTTTGGGTGTTTGAGGTGGAGGTACCTGGGAGTACCATTTGGAGTGATTTTCCACACCTTGCACAATCAGCATTCATTGGTACCCTTTGCAGGTCATTGTGTTGGCAGGTTTTTGTTTTGTTTTAAATCTTATTTCAAATCTCTGTTTAGTCTTTAAATAGTTTATATCTCCTGCATTGTCAGGGGGGTTCTTTACCACTACTGCCACCTGGGAATCCCCAACAGTTTAGGTAACAGAAATTCTTACAGTTTTTTAAATTCAGTTAGCCTTATACTGCTAATTCTAACAATAACACTAATACCACAACAGTCAATGTTTATTAAGTACTTATTATGTACCAGGCTCTTAAGCTAGTCATTATTCTGTTTCATCTGTACAACTCTCTGAGGGGAGTTCTAATATTATCCCCTTTTTGAAGAAGAGGAGACTGCGTTTCAGAAAGTTTAAATAATATATCCAAAGTCATGGGATTAGAGTTGGGTTACAGACCTGAAGAGACTAGCTCCAGATCCCATTCTTGACTGAAAGGTCTAAACTGAGGAACATTCAAGATTTTAATAATGTGCTTTTATTGTCTGCTTCTTGAAAAAAAAAATCATGAGGAAGCTGAGGGTCAGAGAGCCTCAGAGATGAACTTGACTTGAACTCTAAGAATAGTCACTAGATGTGTTGGTTATCTATTGCTGTGTAACAAGTTACCCCAAAACTTTGCAACTTAAAACAACAGACATTTGTTGTCTCACAGTTTTGGTGTGTCAGGAATTGTGGGTCAACTAGTCAGTGGTTCTGGCTCAGGGTCTCCTGTGTGCCTGGGGCTGCACTCAGCTGAAGGCTTAAGTAGAGAGGCTTTGTTTCCCTGCTCAGTCCTGTGGTTGTTGGCAGCCTCAGTTCTCGGCTGGCTGTTGAATGGGAATCTCACTCCTTTGCCACGTGGACCTCTCTACAGCACCCAGACTCTTCAGAGTGGGTGACCCAAGAGAAACAGCAAGCCCAGACAAAAGTCAAAGTATCATCTATATCTAATTTGGAAGTGACCAGGTTACCATTATTTACCATCAATAAATATTGATGGTAATATTTCTGTCATTATTCTGTCATTATATAGGCCACACAGACCAACACTGGTACATTATCAGAGGGGACTGTAGAGGGTGTGAATACCTGGAGGTGAGGATCATTAAATGCCATCTTGGAAGTTAGCTATCACCCCAGGGACTGGACTCCTATCACGTACCAGACATTTTGTGCCAGATACTTTACCAGATATACTTTTCTTAGAGGTCAGAAGAAAATGATTTAGGTTCTGAGTCCCTCACTCTGGGTGAGTCATGGCTCATTCTGGCTCTCTGTTTTTCTCCTTGAGCCCTACCTGGGCAGCATAGTGAAGAGACTATGACCACAGGCATTGGTGTTCACCTGTATGCAAATCCTGGTTCTAGCCTCATTATTTCTGTGACCCTGTAATTATTAGGTATTAATCTAGGTATTTAACCCTGTACGTGTCAATTTACCCTTCCTTAAAACAGAGATAATTAGAGTAGCTCCCAGGGGTGTTGTGAGAATCAAATGAGGTAATGATAGAAAAGATAATGTATGAAAAGAATGTGCTTGTTCTTAACATAGGTGTCCATAATAAGTTTGAGCTGTTACATTTTAAGTGAGAGTGTCAAACTCAGATCTCTCCGGCCATAATCTGAGCCTCATGGTCACCCAGAATTGTTCTGTCACTAAAATAAAACATGTGAACACCACCTTGCACTCAGGTCACACCCTCTTGTCCTTGAAGTTTTTACTCAGTTACTCCTACTAAAGCTGGCTGTTGGCTCTTCAATATTTTTATGCTTATCAACTTCCGCTTGTCTTCACTTCCTCCCCTGTCAAGTCCAGGAAGCATAGTCCATCATTTGAGCTACTTTCTTAAAGATTCATTTACTTGACTGTGTTGGGTCTTAGTCGTGGCACGAGGGATCTTCGTTGTGACCTGTGGGCTTCTCTGCAGTTGTAGTATGCAGGCTTACTTGCCCCACAGCATGTGAGAGCTTAGTTCCCTGACCAGGGATCAAACCTGCATCCTCTGTGTTAGAAGGCATATTCTCAACTACTGGATCGCCCGGGAAGTCCCTGAGCTACTTTCTTAGCAATATCTTCAACTTCTTGCTTCATTCTCTCTCTCTTGTACCATTGGTGAATTCCCCATCTTTCTGACTACCTGCACATACATCTGTTCTGGTGAGCTGTCTTGGATTAAATCCTATAAAGTTTTTTGTTGGCACCACTATAATTCAAGAGATCCACTTTCAGCATAGCCTAGAATTCCTTTTCTGTTACTATAGTCAACACTCTTATTTCCAACTTTTTAAACTTGTCTTAAACCTCCTTCCCTACCACCATTTTCCCACTTCTTTTTCCTTTTGTCCTTTCTTTCACCAAATACTTATCGAGCATCTAGTATGTGGCAGATATATTTACAGAGAATTCCATGGGCAGAGGAGCCTCTAGGGCTACAGTTCATGGGGTTGCAAAGAAGTGGACATGACTGAAGCGACATAGCATGCACGGAGAATTAGCAGTGACCAAAACAAGAAGGGTATGGCTCCTGCATTCTAAAAGTTTCACAGAGAAAATACAAGCCATCAGATGGGCACTTCATATCTTTACTTCCTGTTTTAACAGGAAGTTGTAGTTATAGCCACCATTAGATTTATATGGTTATAGACACCATCCTCTTCATCTTCTTCCTTCTCTTCTTCTTCACCCTCAATATCATCATCACAATCTCTTTTATTAATGCCAACTATGTGTCAGAGACTGTTTTAAATAATTTACATTCATTAACCCATTTAATACATTACATATATTAACTCACAGCAGGTATTCATATCATCTCCAAAAACACATGAGGAAATAAAGCCCAGAGAGAGGTTAAGTAACTTGCACAAGACACACTGCATTTAGTGTGAAAAAACCACCACAAAATTGTAAAGTAATTAGCCTCCAATTAAAATAAATTAATTAACTAAAAAAAAGAAAACTCATCCTCTACTCTTACAATGGAAGACATGTTATATTCCTGGTTGAAGGTTAATCTATTTATACTTGTGGATCAAGGGTTGCCAGATTTAGCAAATAAAAATATAGAATGTCCATTTAAATTTGAATTTCAAATGTCCCATGTAAAATTTGGGGCATATTTATATTAAAAATTATGTATTGCTTATCTGAAATTCAGAGTTACCTGGGCTATATTTTATCTGGAAACCCTATCTGGACCCCAGGACCTCTCCTCAAGGGATTTCACTACATCAGGTACTTACCACTCCCATCCCTCTGAGAGTGTCTTGGTTGCTTTGCACCTCTGTGTCGGGTGGCTGATAGTACTCTGGGAGTGATGTGATGGAACATGAACAAAACACTTTGAGGCTGCCCTTTGGGACAGTGTGCCTGAGGAGGGAAGAGTTTAGAGGCAAAGAGATCAGGTATGGTAATGATTTGGGTACCTGACGATCCTATTATAGAGAATCAAGGCTTGTCTACCCCAGGACCCCAGGAGCTGGAGGAGAGAGGAACCCGAAGTCTTCCTTATCAACGAGGTGCAAACAGGGGCTTCCATTTCCTCTTTAGTGCTCCTGGGCAGAAAGCAGTACCTTCAATGAGAAACGAGGTCAGCAGGGTGGAGGGAAACTCTCTCTGGCTCTTTATTGAATCCAATCATTTACATCTCATTGAATCCAATCAAATTAGCCACTTATGACATTAAAATGGCAAAAGAGGGATTGTATCATGCAGTGCTAATTCAATAGGAAAGAGGGGCTGACTGAGAGCACAGTGTCATAAGACTCTGACACCCACTTTCAAGAGGTAGAAGTCTGATGGCCTCCCATGCCCACAGGGGTCATGATGACCTTCCTCAGTTTTGCTAGATGCCAGGCATTGGTAAAGGGGAGGAAAACGGAAGTCCTGAGCCCTGCAGAGATACAGGCTGGGGAGCCCTGCAGAGATACAGGCTGGGGAGATACAAAAGAGGAATGGTGAAATGGTACCTTCAGGGAGAGATAATTTCAAGATACAGTGTTGGCTGGGACTTGGAGTCAGACTCCAGAGCTTACCAAACTCTGTGACTTTGGGCGAGTTACTTGACTTTTCCGATGCTTAGTTTCCTTATTCGTTAAATGGAGGTTGGTAATATTTGCCAAGGCAATGTTTCCCACATTTAATCCTTTTCTTTACATTGAAGAGAAATACTCCATTTGGCTGTCTTTAACACCTCTTCAATACTTGCAAGAACTCTCTGATACTTTCTTGGGAGCTAGAGTGTTAAGGTATGGTTGAAAGTTGGAATCATCCAGGCTTGCATTCGAATCTCCCTGCCATCCTTAATAGCTGTGTGATCTTGAATAAAGAGGCTTAATCATTTTGTGCATCAATTTCCTCAAATGTAAAACAGGAATAACCATACTCACCTAATAAGTTTGTTATTGAACATAAACAATTTCATGAATGTGAAATGCTTAGTACAGAGCCTGGCTGATACGAAACTGTACATACTAGTGATTCCCCTCCTTCTTCTCCTTTTCCTCTTCCCTTCTCCTCCTTCTCTTCTTCATTTCACTCTTTTCTCTGCCACTTCCTTTCCCAGAACTTAATGCCCTCTGCACTCTACCCATTATGACAATTTGTCCACCCCAACTATACCATGTTTTCCCTTGCCTCAGGGCCTTTGCACATGTTTTCTCTTTGATTGGAATATTCTTCATCCAGGCTCTTTGCTGGACAACTCTTACTCAGCTGATATGTTTCTTCTTCCAAGAAGCCTGCATTGACTTATATCCTCCCTTCCTACAAATGGTTCTTCCCTATTGTAATATTTTAGAATTTGTTTCTTTTCTCTTCTGAGAAGCCTAAAAGTCTCATGAGGGCAGGATTCAAGACCCCATCTGTCTTGTGTTCTCTTGTACTCCCAGTACCTAGTACAGAATCTGACACCTACTAATGGTTGCCTGAGAGCTTGCTGGGGGCCTGATCTGGTTCTATGTACTTCACATGTATCAACTTGTTTAATTCTCACAACTTTCTGAAATAATTTTTCCTTATTTTTAATGGCTTTATTGAACTATGTTTGACATACAATAAAGTACATCTATTTACAGTGTACACTTTGATAAATTTTGACAAGTATACACCTATGAGAACTAAACCACAATCAAGATAATGAATATTGCCATCAACCCCGAACTTCCCTTGTTCCCCTTTATAATCCTTCCATTCCAGCCCTCTTGGCAATGCCCCCTTACTAGACAAATGTAGTAGGCTCCTTTTTTGGTCTGGCTAATTTAAAGAGTGTAATTATTCTGAGATTCATTCATTTTGTTGAATGTATCAATGTTCATTCCTCTTTATTATTGAGTAGTATTCCATTGTGGCACTTCCCTGGTGGTTCAGTGGTAAAGAATTGCCTGCCAATATAGGAGACACAGGTCCAATCCCTGGGTCAGGAAAACCCCCTGGAGAAGGAAATGGCAGCACATTCTAGCATTCTTGCCTGGGATATCCCATGGACAGAGGAGCCTGGGCAGGCTATGGAGTCCATAGAGTCACAAAGAGTTGGATATGACTTAGCGACTAAACAAAAACACAAGTATTCCATTGTATAGGTGCATCACAATTTATTTATCTATTTACCTGTTGATGGGCATATGGTTGTCTCTCGTTTTGAGCTATTAAAAGAAAGATAGTATGGACAAGTTTTATTTTGCCCTATTTTTTTACAGATGAGGGAACTGAGGAAGGGGGTATATCAATTGCTTAAGGACACAGAGCTCATAAATGGCAAAGCCACTTGCAGACAAAAGTACTGTCAGTCCAGAGTCCAAGTTCTTCCTCCCACCTCTGTATTAAGGAGAATTCCAAACATAAACAAACTAGGAAGAGTAGAATAGAATAACATATAACCATGGCTACATCAGTTAACTCCAGAAATTAAGTCACAGCTTTATCATTTAATCTTTCCTCTATTTTATATCTTTTTGCTTGAAAGTTTTAAAGTGAATCCCAGACATAATGTTATTTCACATATATGTTAGTTTGTATCTCTAACTTATGCAAACATAAGAAAACCCTATTGTGGGAAATTTTAAACCCATGTACCCAAAGTAGAGACCATAATATAATAACTTCCCTCATGTATATCACAGGCTTTGACAGTTATCAAATATTGGTTGGTCTTGTTGCATTACACCCTCATCTATATTTTGTTTTCTCTCTCCTGTCAGTTATTTTGAAGCAAGTCTTGGATATTTTATCATTTCATCTGTAAATATTTCAGCATGTGTCTATAAAAGATAAGGTCTCTTTAAAAATAGCCATAATACGATTCTCACACCTAAACATTTTACAATCATTTTATTCATATCCTCAAACATTCAGTTGATACTCACATATTTCTGATCCTGTCATACTATTTTATTGTTTTTCTTCTCTCTACCTCTCTTTCTGCATCCTTCTCTCCCTCTTTCTTCACCTTTTCTCTTTTTACAGTCTGTCTGAGTCAGTGTAGCAGCAAGGACCATATGTCGCAGTTGATCTGTTTTAACCAATGGCGTCGCTCTTTCTCTCCCTTGCAGTTTATTTGTTAGAGAAACCAGGCTATCAAAGCCATGTTTTACATACCAGGATCACTCTCACTAAATTAACAATAATCCTCAGTATCTTCTATACCCACCTGCATTCACATTCCCCATTGTCTTGAACAAGTCTGTGAGATTTTTCAAATCAAGATCCGTTTGCATCTCCCATTGCATTTGGTGGGGATGGTTCTGAGATCTCCTCTGCCCCAAGAACCCATCTTCTGTTTGTCAGGCTGTTGCTGTGTCCTACAGAGTGCTCCCTGGGCTATACTCCCATTCGACCCTGTGGAAATTGTTGAATGAATGAATGAACAACTGACTGAGTAGGAAGAAGCAGCTGAGAGAGCAAGGGATCCTAATACTCCTTAAATGTTGTCAGAAGTAGTTTATCCTCTTGTAGACTAGATCAATGATTTCCATGTGTGTTCATGTTGAGTACACACACACCGGTGCATATGTGTGCCTTCGAGTGTGTGCACACAGATGGCAATAAAATGGAATCTCACACAGAAATCTGCACAAATAAAGATAAAACCTGAGTGTTTAAGAGCCCACACTGTCTGGGTCAGAGTCCTGGACTTGCTGCTTACAGCTGGGTGACCTTGTACTCAGCTTGCTACTTAACCTCTCTGAGCCTTGGTTCCCTTTTCTTTGAAAAGGGATTTATGATAGCACCCACCCCTGGGAACTCTTGTAAGGATGTAACGCCTCAGCCTGTGCAAAGTGCTTAGAACTATGTTCAGCACAGTGTGAGCACAGTGAACTGGCCCTGATCATGATGATAACTGATGCTATTAAAAGGGAGGGGGAGCTGACAGGGCCCATGGGCCCCCTTCCAGAGCTCTGTGGAGCACAGTTTGACAACCTCTGCCCTTAATGACACCCGAGGCTTCTTCCTCTGCTCTCACTTTATTTGGGGCTCTTTGTAGCCACCAGTGCCCTTCCTCTTCCATCCTGCAGTCTGTGTCTAGATCACTAGGTGGGTAGGACACCAAGGGGTCACTCCCCTGGGCATGTTCTAATTAATCCAGAAAATGCTACAACTGTCTCCTACCTCCCATCCCCAACTCTGCTCATGTTGCTTCCAGAGACTGTCTTGTAATCATGAAACAATCCCGTGCCAATGTTGTGTTTTGAAACCTAAAACCTGAAACCAATCTCCTGCAACTTGGCTGGCAAACCAAGTACATCTGCTTTAGAGCAATTAAGAAATTGCAGCCCAAGAAAGGAAAACATGCTGCTGGAACAGGCTTCTGTGTTCCGTTAAACATTCACGGCCCACTGGTGGGGTGTGACAACAGACCAGGAGGGAAGCTTGGTGATGAGTCTGGGGACAGAGCCATCAATACCCCCAGGCCTTCTTGTAAGTAGTGACAGGGTTGTAACCAACCTTTATTGAGGTCCTACTCTATGCCCCGCACTGTACTAAGCTGAAGTTGGCTTTCCATTATTTGATTTCCACAGCTCCTTTATGAGTTACAGTAGAATTGTTCCCATTTTACAGATAATGAGGCTTAGATAGGTTAGTCCTTTTAAAGATTTCCATAGGGACAGTGTTGGGATTTCAACTCCGTTCTGTTTAGAGTTTTCAACCACACCACTAAGCTTCCTCTTAGCCAGGAAGTATGTCAGATGATAGAACATCTTATGCATCAAGCTTAGAATTTTTGGTCACTTGTGGTTAGAAGACATTATTTTTCTTTCTGTGATAGGACATGCCTGTGTCTATCAAAATGCCTTGGTTCCAAAGATAAATTCAATATACTGTGAAACAGCATTGCAAATCTATAGGGGGAGAAATCTATTCCAGCTTGATGGTTAATGGGTTAACATCTAAAGATGTTTCCCTAGAGACAAGTGTTTAAGGTGTGTGTTTGTGTATTAGCAGATTTGAGATAGATGTTTTTCTTTTAAATTCCTTTCTTAGTACCCAAGTATTTGTTAATTTGCTGTCTTAAATCCAAAGGTCTAACCCCTCTCATTCTAGCTCTGCTTTTCTTTCTATTCCACAGTTTTCTCCTAATTTCAGCATACTCTGAGAAACTGTATAATACACACAGACATACATCTACATACACTCCTAGCCTGTAGCACCTGTGTGCATTTACAAAACTTTAACTAATGGACTGACAGTATTTAAGCAGTATATGGAATTTTTGTCTGGGATAGTGAACCAGAAATTTTTATTTTTATTTGAAATTGGCTGTCAGGAAAATAACACCTTTGTGTGCCTGGGGCGGGGGCTGGGCAGGCAGTGAGAGATCTTATTAGTGATCTGAAAATACAGCAGGCATCTTTTAGGGAGGAGATGCACTATTTTGGAGAAGGAAATGGAAACCCACTCCAGTGTTCTTGCCTGGAGAATCCCAGGGACGGGGGAGCCTGGTGGGCTGCCATCTATGGGGTCGCACAGAGTCGGACACGACTGAAGCGACTTAGCAGCAGCAGCACTGTATTGACCTGCAAAGATCCTTTGAGGTTTTTAAGTTATAAACAAATTGACTTCAAGCTGGCCTTGTTAAAGAAAAAAGAAAATATATAATGGGAAAGAACAACTTCTCTTCAGGCTGGCAGCCTGGCCAGCTTTGAGGTGACTTGAGCTGCACTGTCTCACTTGGAAGTTTAAAGTTCAGAGGAAGTGAACTTCAGGCCATGCTGGGGAGCTGCCTGGACACTTCTCTTTCTCTCTTATATGCCACATCAATTTCGTTGCTTCTATTTTTATGAGGAAGGAAGAGAAATACATCCATCTCCTCTGCCACCATTCAGGTTCAAACCACAGCAGCTCCCACTAGATTACTGCAGCAGCCTACTAACTGTTTCCTGGCTTCCTTGCTGGGTGTCTCTTTGCTGCACCACAGTCAGAATGTTGCTGTGAAGACATATTCAGATCATGTCACTCTTCTACTGCCTTCAGCCTCACCCAGAGTAAAGGCCAAAAGTCCTCACCTTGGCCGTCAGTGCCTTCCAGGACTGGCTCAGGGCCCTCCCACCTCCTCTGCTCTGCCTCTCCTCCACTCACCTTCCTGACAATGGCCTCACTGGGCCGTGAGCATCCTGTGGTCAGGCTCCAACCTCAGTTTCTTTGCTTGTGCTGTTCCTTCTGCCTGGGATGTTGTTCCTCAGAGACTGACATACTACTTCACTTCCTTTTGTACTTTATTCATGTGACTCTTATATGGATCCCCTACTGCCCAATCTAAAATTTTAACTCCTTGCCTTCAACATTTTGAAGAATTGATACTTTAGAATTACAGTTCTGGAGAAGACTTTTGAGAGTCCCTTGGATAGCAAGGAGATCAAACCAGTCAGTCCTAAAGGAAATCAACACTGAATGTTCACTGGAAAGACTGATGCTAAAAGCTGAATCTCTAATACTTTGGCCATCTGATACGAAGAGCCGACTCACTGGAAAAGACCCTGATGCTGGGAAAGATTGAGGGTAAGAGGAGAAGGGGGTGGCAGAAGATGAGATGATTGTGTAGCATCACCAACCCAATGGACACAAGTTTGAGCAAACTCCAGGAGATAGTGAAGGACAGGGAAGCCTGGCATGCTATAGTCCATGGGATAACGAAATGTCAGATGCAACTTAGCAACTGAATGATAACAACTTCAACACTTTACATTCATCATCCCTTTTAATTTTTTTCCCCAGAGAACTTTACTTATCTTTCTTGTTTGCTGCCTGTCTCACTTCCCCATTCTGCGTCCAGAATTTTATTTGATTGTTTTCTTACCTACTTCACCCCATGCCTAAAACTCAGTTCTCAGTTCAGTCACTCAGTCATGTCCTACTCTTTGCCTAAAATGTTTCTAATGTTTTTGCCTGAAACAGTTCTTAGCAAATATTTCTCACACGATCAAATGAGTATCTTGGCCAATTTGGGCTTCTATGACAGAACACTATTAACAAGGTAACTTATAAACATCAGAAATTGATTTCTTACATTTCTAAAGGCTAGGAAGTTCAAGATCTAGGTGCTGGAAGTTTTGGTATCTGGTGAGATCCCACTTCTTTGTTCATAGATTGCCTTCTTGCTGCACCTCACATGGAAGAAGGGATAAAAGAGTTCTCTGGGGTCTTTCTTATAAGGGCAATAATCCCATTTATGAGAGGTCCACCCTCATGACCTAATCACCTCCCAAAGGGCTCACCTCCTAACAACATCACATTGGGGATTAAGTTTCAACATATAAGTTTATACTTTTCTGATAGTCTGTAAAATCCACATTATCTACACAAAGGATGCAAGTTTTATGATGAAGCTTTGTTTGTTATGATAACTAGACTCTTATATGAGACCACAGTAAACAGTTTGGCTCTTGAATTCTATTTTGTGGTTGGTGCATGGGTGCTGACTTTAAAATCAGGTGGCTCACTAAGAGATAACTGCAGATGGGAGATACTTAGATGAAACTAGAGGGGTAGTCACCTTCATGAGACCCTATGGTTACAGGACAGGGGAAGACTCAAATGCCTGCAGATGCTGATGAGGCAAGATGGTGTCCAATTGAAGAGCATAGGCTCCTGCTTTAAATCTTCTGCATTCAAATCTTGGCTTCATCTCTAACTAGTGGTGTGTTGAAATTAATGTCACCAAATCTTAGTTTCTCCATCAGAACAATAAGGACAATGACAGTAGTGCCCACCACAAGAAGCTTCAAAGATTCAGAGAAATGAGGCATGTATGATGGGTAGCAGGCTGACAGGCCTGCAGTGATGATTCTGTGAGTGTGGGCTGTGATTGTTAGCTGAAGAAAGAGGGATCACTAACTGGTGTTACTGAGACAAGAGGCAAGGTAGGCTTATAGATGGCTTAGTGTGTGATCCTTGGAGCTTCACATACTGAACTGCAGAAAGGGCTAAAAAGATCTTAATGACGCAGATGACCACAATGGTGTGATCACTCATCTAGAGCCAGACATACTGGAGTCCGAAGTCAAGTGGGCCTTAGGAAGCATCACTATGGACAAAGCTAGTGGATGTGATGGAATTCCAGCTTAGCTATTTCAAGTCCTAAAAGCTAATGCTGTTAAAGTTCTGCATTCAATTTGTCAGCAAATTTGGAAAACTCAGCAGTGGTCGCAGGACTGGAAAAGGTCAGTTTTCATTCCAAACCCAAACAAAGGCACTGCCAAAGAATGTTCAAGCTAGAGCACAATTCCACTCATCTCACACGCTAGCAAAATAATACTCAAAATTCTCCTAGCCAGGCTTCAACAGTACATGAACCAAGAACTTCCAGATGTTCAAACTGGATTTAGAAAAGGCAGAGGAACCAGAGATCAAATTGCCAACATCTGTTGGATCATAGAAAAAGAGAGAGTTCCAGAAAAGCATCTACTTCTGCTTTATTGACTATGCCAAAGCCTTTGACTGTGCAGATCACAATGAACTGTGAAAAATTCTTAAAGAGATGGGAATACCAGACCACCTTATCTGCCTCCTGAGAAATCTGTATGCAGGTCATAGGTCTGATGAGGTCTTTACAACCTCCAGACACTCTTTGGATTCTATAACCTCATTGTTAACACTAGCAAGTGGGTACTCTTTCTACCCCCTTCTGATGCCTATGTCAGAAGCTTTCTGTATCTCCTTTATACTTTAATAAAACTTTATTACACACACACACACACACACACACACACACAAAGAAGCAACAGTTAGAACCAGACATAGAACAACAGACTGCTTCCAAATTGGGAAAAGAGTACGTCAAGGCTATATACTGTCACCTTGCTTATTTAACTTCTATGCAGAGTACATCATGTGAAATGCTGGGCTGGATGAATCACAGATTGAAATCAAGATTGCTGGGAGAACTATCAATAACCTCAGATATGCAGATGACACCACCCTTATAAGTGAAGAGGAACTAAAGAGCATCTTGATGAAAGTGAAAGAGGGGAGTGAAAAAGTTGGCTTAAAACTCAACATTCAAAAAATGAAGATCATGGCATCCAATCCCATCACTTCATTGCAAATAGATGAGAAAACAATGGAAACAGTGACAGACTTTATTTTGGGGGGCTCCAAAATCACTGCAGATGGTGACTGCAGCCATGAAATTAAAAGATGCTTGCTCCTTGGAAGAAAAGCTATGAACAACCTAGACAGCATATTAAAAAGCAGAGGCATTACTTTGCTGACAAAGGTCCATCTAATCAAAGCTATGGTTTTTCCAGTAGTCGTGTATGGATGTAAAAGTTGGACCATAAAGAAAGCCGAGCGCCAAAAAATTGATGCTTTTGAACTGTGGTGTTGGAGAAGACTCTTGAGAGTCCCTTAGACTGCAGGGAAATCAAACCCATCAGTCCTAAAGGAAATCAGTCCTGAATATTCATTAGAAGGATTGGTGCTGAAGCTGAAGCTCCAATACTTTGGCCACCTGATCCAAAGAACTGACTCATTGGAAAAGACCCTAATGCTGGGAAAGATTGAAGGCAGGAGGAGAAGGGAATGACAGACGATGAGATGGTAAATGGCATTACCGACTCAATGGACATGAGTTTGAGTAAACTCTGGGAGTTGATGATGGACAGGGAGGCCTGGCATGCTGCAGTCCATGGGATTGCAAAGAGTCGGACATGACTGAGTGACTGAACTGAACTGATGATTCCAGAACACAGAGCCTCCAAAGTCTGAATCATTATCCAGTTCTCAACTCTGCTTCTAGGCAGAGGGTGTATTCCGGGGGTGCTGGCTCAGGTAGGTCTCCCTTTCTTGAAACTTATTTTCTCTCTTCAGTGGGGAGGCCCTATGGACAGGTGTGTATTGCCTGATCCTGCCCTTAGGCTAAAGCTGATTATACTTGACCCTGATTGGAGCAATCAGATGAAAGCTTCTGAAAATTTAGAATCAATTTCTACAGCTCTTGAGCTGGGAGAATGTGTGAACTCAGGGGCTGTCGGACAACCATATTGGGCTTTGTATAATGAGAATGTCTAGAGGAGGAGAGAGACTGGTGGGGGGCATGTGGCATTTGGGGGCTGTCTATTGTCTCACCATCTTCCCCATATCTGGGGAGCCTTCCTTTCTGTCAGCTTGGTGGGAGCAAAGAAACACATTACAGAAGTCGTCAAAGCCAGATCCTTGGCCCCTTGACTTCCTGGCTGCTGGTGCAGGGGCAAGTGGTCCTTGGCCAGATGGGATCAGCAGCTCCAGTCTGGGCTGGAGTCTGGAGACAGGGTGGTCAGGAAGTGGGGACACACTAGAAGGAACTAAGGCTCCTTTGAGAAATGTCTGATTCCTGATCAGGGGCAGGAAATGTACACAATGAATCTGCAATATATATATATATATATATATTTTTTTTTTTTTTTTTTTTCCACATCAGGAACCAGGGAGCTGCCCAGGACTGGAGTCTGCCAAAGGACTTGCGAGCCAACTTGAAGGGGCTCCTACTGGCCAGAGTTGGAACAATTGAGCATCAAAAGGAATATAACTGCAAGGGACTGAAAACATTTCTATTTTGTTTTATCTCATGAATTCAAGATTGTATCAATAACAACAAAGCTCACAGGTTTCCTTTGGAGAATGCTGGCTTCCAAATGAATTATTTTGAAAACTGATAAATAAAGGAAACAAATCATTCTGCTTTCCCTTTAGAAACTGTCGAGGTAACCCTACAATTGAAAGGCAAGTTTATCTTTTTAAGTATTCCAGCTAATAAATGAAGAAGGAATGATAGAAGTTCACTGTTGTTAATACCTAATGGAATTTAGGAAGGCATTGCCTATTGCTGCTGGTATCCAACAAAAGAGGCAAGTGGTCATCAGGGCTTTCTAATAGAAGTGTGCTCCATGACCTTGAGGCAGGGAATGATAGAACCTGCATTGGATCAAGCCTCTAGATCTAACAGCTGGTTTCCAGGATGTACAGGAAACAGGAACACGGTAGGTTAAACCATGGGGAAATAATCAGTAAAATTCAGACTGAGGGAAATTCTATAGGAACTGATGTCTTAAACAAACAGGTTGAAAAGGGGAAATAGAAACCTGTAGTTGAAAAAGGCTTGTGAGACTCTTTTATTATATATTATAATATTATTAATATATTATATATTAATCAACTGCAAGATATCATCCTTATTTCAACCCAGCATTTAACAAATAAATATTGTAAAAATATTTATGAGACTATTGGATAACTTTGAAATCTGACTTAATACTTAATGATATTGAGGAATTATTTTAACACTTTGAAGAGTGATAATAGTTTGGTGGATATATATATACATTTCTCAATCAAGGGCAGTTTTGCTCTTGTCAATGTCTAGGGGGTGATTAAGGATGAGATGATTGAATGGCACCATTGACTCAATGGACATGAGTTTGAGTAAATTTGGGGTGATAGTGAAGGACAGTGAAGCCTGGTGTGCTACAGTCCATGGGATCACAAAGAGTCAGACACGATTGAGCAACCAAACAACAAGAGACATATTTAGGGGTGAGGAGAGTACTGCCACTTGGTAATAGGGATAAGACCAGGGATGCTGCTAAACATCCTATTACACACAGGACAGTGACAACAAAAAATGATCTGGTTGAAAATGTTGATAATGCTGATGTTGCAAAAGCTTCTTCTAGAGATACACATTGACATAGTTATACCTTGATCCTGTAGTTTTATAAGATCAAGGTGTTTGCTTCAAGATATCATTGGCAGAAGAGGGCAGAAAGAAGTATATAGGGTGCAGATAAAACAAGATGGGCCACAAGTTGAGAATTATTTAAGTTGGTAAGGAGAATTCATTATACTAGTCTCTCTCCTTGCAAGCATGTCTATATCTATCAATCTATGCACATGTATATACCACATATATAGTATGTATATATATATGCATGTGTGTGTGCATGTATATATTTTCATAACAAAAGCTAACACACATGATCCAGGCGTAGTGGAGACTGGTCTGGCAGCAGTGCCCCAGCAGCACACAATACCCCGGCCAGTGGGGGAGGGATGCCAGCTGAGAATTTGGTTTTTCTCCAAAGCCTCAGCAGTGAGGATGTACATCCTCACCCTGCATGGGCTGTAGCATGATTTTGGCTGGGTCTGGCTGTCTAGCCCTTCCTTGTTCTTGTTTTTATTTTTTCTTGTTCTTTGGGCTTCCTGGAGATTCTGAGTCTTCTGATATCCTTTCAATATATTCTCTTTCTGTTTAGATTAACCAGAGTCAGTTACTGTGCAGCAAATATTTCTGACTGATACAAGAAAAGAATAAAGCTGATGTACAGAGAGAAGCTAAGATGACGGAATGACAAATATGGGTGGAAAGAGACAGAGAGCAGGAGAGAAAGAAACATACCGCACGCGCGCGTGCACACACACACACACACACAGTATTTCCTATTCTTAATTTCTATCCCCCTCTTGAGATGAAAGTTTAATTCCTGTCCTTGGATTCCAAGAGACACTCCTATATTTAAGGGGAGGAGGGGAATAAACTGATCCTTCCATTTAAGCAAATATAAGTGGCCTTCTCTTACCTACAACCCAAAGAATCTGTGTCCGTTTGCTGATTACATGCTCACCATCAACCTTCTTTTTGCTATGTCTGATTCTGTTCACCCCAGTGCATCTGTTTCATAAATATTTGTTTAATGAATAAATGATTACAACTTGGCTCCAGACAAGGAATGAATGTTCTGTTAATGCCAGCAGATGCATTCTGGTCCTCTTGGCAATTCTAATAATCATTATAAATGAAGGCATTTACTATATGTTCATTTTAGTATATATGTCTGTCTCTTGTGAGTTTTGCCAGCATGTTTCAGTCTCCTTGAACGTCACTGACTCTAGGGTGCTGAGTCCTTGTGCCTTGCCAAGAATGAATGACCAAGGTAAGGTCATCCCACGTGGCCCCTTGAGAGACAGTTCTATATCCTCTCCTAGTGGTAGTCTTATATTGATAGACACAGTCCATTCAAGCTTCATTGATTAATATTGCATGTAGGAAGCCCGCATGGGCAGGGTAGCCTAGGTTTACAGAGAACAAACTTTGAGTCAAACAGATTAACTCTGTCACTTGCTACTGTATTATCTCAGCCAGTTTGTTTAACCTCTCTGTACTTCAGTTTCCTCATCTCTAAAATGGATCATTTTAAGGATTAAGTTTGAAAAATGTAGCCATTCTTTTCTCCAGAGGATCTTCCCTACCTAGGGACTGAACCCAGGTCTCCTGCATTGCAGGCAGATTCTTTACCATCTGAGCCACCAGGGAAGCACCTCCCCCCACCCCACTCTCCCTACCCCCCCACCCCACACACACACACAGAAGATGGTACATAAGGAGCACTCCATAAACAGTACCTTTATTATTATCATTTTTATTACCATAAGGAAGTTCTAATGGAATAGAGACCATCAACCAGGAAGTGTAAGTATAGGATGGTAAAGCTTGGGCTACTTCAAGGTCCCATGGTTCCCATTATGCCATTTACTCAGTGACCTCAGATTTGGTTGAGCCAGTTTGGCCACCACACTAATTATGCAGCCCTGGCAATGTCAAGGGCCTTGTCTGGTGGGGAGGGCTGTGTGTGTGGGCTCTGGGGTCCTGTCCACCTGGACTCCACCACCTTCTGCCTGTGTGAAATCAGGCACAGCATCTAACTTCTCTGAGGAGCAATATATTTGCTTGTGATGGGAAGGCAATACTGCTCATGCCATGGAGTTGTTGGTGAGAATTAGATGCAATAATACATGTAAAATGCCTGGCACATGATGAGAGGTGTGTCGACAAATGTTTCACTTAATTCCACTTATTTTTTCCCAGCTCTCACAATTGGTGACTACTCATTTCTACCAAAGAGGTCTTTTGTCTGGTACCCGTTGTTTCCTGTTCTGAGGAGGGGAGCTCAAAAGTTCCTTCAAGGTCACCCAGTCTGAAGGAATGAGGGGCAGACTTCTTGCTCTGTTATCACAAAGCACTTCACATAATTTATCAAGAGTCAATGAGTGAAAAAAAAATCCACAGGTCTTTCCCACTTTGGCTCATACAGTGTTTTTAAAATTGGGCAACTGCTAAAAATTCTACATTTCACTTGAGCTAAATTATGGATGGTCCTTTCAGACAGAGAAAGAGGCTCTATTGCCCTACAGTTCCCATCACTCCTGTTAAACACTCACCCACGTCTGCCTCACTTCTTAGACATGGCTAGTTGCTACAGCTGTCTGAGATCATGTCTGTGGTTTAAAACATGGTCTCAAGTTCTTTAATGCTCCTCCCTTCAAGAGATAAGATCCATGTCCCCCCTTGTACCTGGGTGGGCAGGTGGCTACTCGACTAATAGAGTATAGCAGAAGTGACCCTGTGTGACTTTACATCAATAAAAGGCAAAGCTTCTGCCTTGTCACCTTGGGGCACTTGCTTTGGGGGAAGCCAACTGCCATGTAAGAGATCTGACTGCCCTTGAGACTGCCATGCTGGAGAGGTCATGGTAGTTATGCCTGGGGTCAGCCCCAGCTGAGCTCCTAGCTGAGGCCAGCATCAGCTGCCAGCCATGTGTGTAAGTCATCTTGGAACTGGATCTCCAGCCCTAGTTGAGCCTTCAGATGGTTGCAGCCCAGCCAACATCTGACGGTAACTGCTTGTGACACCAGAATTTCTGTCTGGAAAAGTCATGAGAAAAACAGAGTGGGGCTTTTCTGGTGGCTCAGATGGTAGACAATCTGTCTGCAATGCAGGAAACCCAGGTTTGATCCCTGGGTTGGGAATATTCCCTGGAGAAGGGAATGGTTACCCACTCCAGTATTCTTGCCTGGGAAATCCCATTGACAGCGGAGCCTGGCGGACTACAGTCCACGGGGTCACAAAGAGTTGGCTGTGACTGAGCAACTAATACTGCACAGTTTAAGCTTAGGGTCATTAAATTTGGGGTGGTTTATTTCACAGCAAACACATCTATAATCAATATTCTGGTTTAGTCTACTTTGACAGTCATTGAGTTTGCAGAGGGTACACAAGAAGAAGATGTGATTCTTCCTTTTCTGAAGGCTAGAGTGAGAACTAGAGATCGGAGTACAATATGGGTTCATTTATTTATCCATCCAGAAAATATTTATTGAGTATCTGCTATGTGCCATGCATTTGATAAGCACTGGAATTTTGGCAATGAGACAAAGTAGACCTAGCTTTTTGCCCCCAGGAGTTTACATTCCCCATGAGGAAAGGTGACAAGTACAAATTCAGAATTTTTTTTTTTTTTTTTTTTAACATCAGGTGCTGATAAGGGCTACAGAGAAAAACCAAGCAGGAGAGGGAAATGACAGGGCTGAGGCACAGACAGGGATCCTAGGATTCTTACTGGTGGCTACTGGAGTATTTTAAGTATGTTCAAGTGTAATAACAGCAGCAGCAACAGTATCAATCATTGGTTGAGTGCCTACCACACATTCCCTTGCCATATGTATGCCTCCATTTAAATTTCACAACAATCCTGAGTGGTAGGCAGATTATAACCACTTTACAAATGAGGAGGCTGTGGCTTGGAAAGGTTAATATCTTGCCAGAGAACACATCGCTGGAGACTTGGTTGGAATGGGAATGGGCACTGGCTGCTTCTTCTACCTCTGCTTTCCTTGAACCTCTTTGTCCCTCTTCTCCACTATCAGGGTGTTGAATCATAAATCAAACTGGTGATCTCTGACTCTTCCATGCAGTGTTACACAGGAGAGAAAAAGAGAAAGAAAAGGGAAAATGGTTCCCTTCAGAGAAGAAACAGTCAGGAAATGAAGGGACACACTTGAATGATTATGAATTTAATGTTTATGCCTCTTCCTCTTGTCTCTCAAGTTCAGTTTAACATTCAACTGTTGAAGCCGACAATTTATGAGAATCTTGGGCGGGTAACTGCTCAAAACCTCCCTGTGGCTCTAGGCATGGCAGACAATTCATCCAGATGACTGCAGGGCTTTTAGGGTAAAATACTTCTGTAATATTTTTTCCCTTCTGCTCATGCTTTTCCCAAAGGGTGACAAATACTAGTAGTTTGCCAAGAAAGTGCAGTCTATGGTCTTGAATGAGACTGTCCTTATGCCTCAAGTCACTCTCAAAGAGAAAGGGACGTGATCAGCCTCCTGCCACCTATCCCCCAGCTTGAGCCTGAGTCTCTAGCACTCCAGGGACCAGCCCCAAATTCTCTCCTCCTGGGCTCTCTGTCCCTCCCCATCCCTTCTCCCTTGTCCACAGGAGAGAAAAATGTACCACTTTACTTTGTTCCCTATAAATCATCAGGGTTAGCTTTTCTGGGGGAAAAAAGCCTTCAGTAGAGGTAACGATGATGTGAGAAGCTTCCTTGGGAAAGTATATAATTTCCTAGGGGATATTGGAAAGGAGGATTTTGACCAAGGAACAGACTCCTCCCGCCATAGCTAGGTGGGATGCTAATGGCTGTCAGGTCCTGTTTGGGACATTTACCCATCTTGCTTTCCTTAATTGTCTAACCACTTGTGAGGGAAGCATGACTATTAGCTCACCATAGTGGTGGGCTGCCGTCTATGGGGTCTCACAGAGTCGGAAATGACTGAAGTGACTTAGCATAGCATAGCATAGTGAGGTGTCAGTTGAATTTCAGAGAAGGGAGGTGACTTGCTGAAAGCCACACTGCTAAGTTGATATGTTGAGGAGAGGATCATCCAGGAAATGGCATAAGTAAAAGTGAGGAAGTGAGGACCAACATGGGATTGCTGCAAGTAACTGGATGTGGTTGGAGAGTGGCTGTGGGTGAAGGAGGGTAGGAGATGAGTTTGGAAAATATTTTAGATGCTCTGACCCAAAAGACAGTGGGAGACCCCGAGGGATAGTTAAGCTGAGTGATATCACTTAAATCTCCAAAATTCTCCAAGCCAGGCTTCAACAGTATGTGAACCGTGAACTTCTAGATGTTCAAGCAGGATTTAGAAAGGCAGAGGAACCGGAGATCAAATTGCCAACATCCGTTGGATCCTTGAAAAAGCAAGAGAGTTCCAGAAAAACATCTACTTCTGCTTTATTGACTATGCCAAAGCCTTTGACTGTGTGAACCACAACAAACTCTGGAAAATTCTTCAAGAGGTAAGAATACCATACCACCTGACTTGCCTCTTGAGAAATCTGTATGCAGGTCAGGAAGCAATAGTTAGAACTGGACATGGAACAACAGACTGGTTCCAAATAGGAAAAGGAGTACATCAAGGCTGTATATTGTCACCCTCCTTATTTAACTTATATGCAGAATACATCATGAGAAACACTGGGCTGGATGAAGCACAAGCTGGAATCAAGATTGCCGGGAGAAATATCAATAACCTCAGATATGCAGATGACACCACTCTTATGGCAGAAAGTGAAGAAGAATTAAAGAGGCTCTTGATGAAAGTGAAAGAGGAGAGTGAAAAAGTTGGCTTAAAGCTCAACATTCAGAAAATGAAGATCATGGCATCTGGTCCCATCACTTCATGGCAAATAGATGGGGAAACAGTGGAAACAGTGACAGACTTTATTTTTGGGGGCTCCAAAATCACTGCAGATCGTGATTGCAGCTGTGAAATTGAAAGATGCTTGCTTCTTGGAAGAGAAGTTATGACCAACCTAGACAGCATATTAAAAAGCAGAGACATTACTTTGCCAACAAAGGTCCATCTAGTCAAGGCTATGGTTTTTCCAGTAGTCATGTATGGATGTGAGAGTTGGACTATAAAGAAAGCTAAGCACTTAAGAGTTGATGCTTTTGAACTGTGGTGTTGGAGAAGACTCTTGAGAATCCCTTGGAGTGCAAGGAGATCCAGCCAGTCCATCCTAAAGGAAATCAGTCCTGAATATTCATTGGAAGGACTGATTTTGAAGCTGAAATTTCAATACTTTGGCCACATGATGTGAAGAACTGACTCATTGGGAAAGACCCTGATGCTGGGAAAGATTGAAGGCAGGAGGAGAAGCGGGCGACAGAGGATGAGATGGTTTGATGGCATCACTGACTCAATGGACATGAGTTTAAGTAAACTCCGTGAGTTGGTGATAGACAGGGAGGTCTGGCGTGCAGCAGTCCATGAGGTCGCAAAGAGTCAGACGTGACTGGGCGACTGAACTGAACTGACTGTACTAATTAATTAATGGCATAAATTAATTTCAGAGGTCATTGCAGAGGGTAGGCTGAAGGAGTCCAGTGCAGAGTGACAACAGAGAGAGGATCTTGTCTCATGGACTCTGAGGAGGTCTGGGTCCTCAAGGAAGACACCACCCAGTGGGGAAGAGGAAGTCACACAGCAGGGGAGATGGTGCCAAGCCTTATCTGTATAGGGCATCCAGCTGGAGCACCTGGTCACCAAGCTTCCAGTGCCAAGTATAACATGCATGGAGCAGTGATTAAGATTAGATCCACAATTCCTTCCAATTCTGCCTTGGTCAATAGCTTACACGAGTCAGCTTCCTAAATTCCTGCTTCATTCATACTTTCACTTTCCCAAGATGTGTGTGCATGTGAATGTGTGTGTTTAAACTGAACCAAGGAAGAAATCTTGTTTTATTGTGAGATGATATCCCCCTCTGACCCCAGTCAGACTCCGTCAAGTCTTAAAATTCATTTCAGCACAGTCTTTGTCATGAGGAAGATCTGAATTCAAGTTGGAGCCTTACTACTTTACTGTGTGACCTTGAGCAGACACCTGATCTCTGTGTACCTCAGTTTCTTTATTCGTAAAGTAAGGATAATTAGGCTGCCTTTTCCCTAGGGCTATTGTAAGGATGAGATAACACATATTTATACATTTATCTTAGAACATAGCATGGAGCAAGTGTGTAATGAGCATTAACCATTGTTTCTCACCTTGTTATCTATAGCATTATTTCCAGGTATGACAGCTTTGGTTCACATCTTGACATAATCCCAAAGTCTTAAGAGCCATTTTTTTTTTTCTACACAGGTCTCAATGAACAGAAGAAAGTCCAAGAATATGACCAAACAGACTTGAACTGTCCTCAGTAGTCAAGAGCATTTGATTCCCAAGCATGGTCCAAGGACTGCCCCCCCTTTCCCACTATGGGGACCAGCCCAAGTGGAACCAGCTCAGAAACCTTCTGGGACTCAGTGCTTCATGACTCTTCTTATTGTCAGAAGCCCTCAGTAGAATTTCCCAGCTGCTGCACCTGCTGCTAAGTCGCTTCAGTCGTTTCCGACTCTGTGCGACCCCATAGACAGCAGCCCACCAGGCTCCCCCATCCATGGGATTTTCCAGGCAAGAGTACTGGAGTGGGTTGCCATTTCCTTCTCCAATGCATGAAAGTGAAAAATGAAAGTGAAGTCACTCAGTCGTGTCTGATTCCTAGCAACCCCATGGACTGCAGCCCACCAGGCTCCTCTGTCCATGGGATTTTCCAGGCAAGAGTACTGGAATGGGTTGCCATTGCCTTCTCCATAATTTCCCAGCAAGAATCATCAGTCATGCCAGCCACTGATACTACAAAGTGTGTGACTGATGCTACTTTCCAGGCATCTAATACAAATATAGTTCTTGATTCTACATTTGGTTCCAACCCACTGGGAGAGAAGGAGAAGCAAAGTCCTAACTTTCTATGGAGCAGTAATTGGTAGAGGCAGACCATGAGTTAGCTTTAGACCTCAGTTAACTCAGAAGCTCAGTCCTTCCTTTCTTCCATGTAGCCGATGCTTACACTAAATAGCAGAAAATGCTGCTTTTGCAGGGGAGTGTTTGATGAGGCTGAGCAGGAGGCATATTTCCCATGACTTCTCATATAATCACCATCCGTTAAATCTAGGTTTCTTTCACTGAATGTTCACAAACACCCTACAATATAGGTATTAGCATTCCCATTCTCACTTTAATTTTAAGTGAAGAAACTAACATTTGGTGAGGGGACATGTCTTAAGACATACAGCTAGTGAGGGACTCAAAGAGACTCAAATCCTGCTATATTGTACTTTTTGCTATTGGTTGCTACAATTGTCCCATAATTCCATTTTAACAGATGGGAAAGCTGAGGCTAGAGGGTGTTAGATAGTTTATTCAAAGACCTACAAAAAAGTGATAGAAAAGGGTTTGAATCTAGGTCTGCTACTCCACTGTATAATCTACATCCTTGCTACTCAAACTGTGATCTGTGACTCAGCAGCATCAGCAGCCTCCTGAAAATGTAGCCTTTTAGGACTCACTTAGATTTACTGAATCTAAATCCTCAGGGAATTGCGGGAACCCTGGGGTTTGAGAAACAAAGGTCTGTATAGCCCATCTTTGCTGTGGAAAGACACTCTTGCAGAGGCACTGTGGCAGCTACTCTCCAAAGAGGTGCCCAAGAATCCACCCCCTCCCTTAATGCATACACCACTCCTTCCATTCAGGGGTGAAACTTATTTCTCTTAAGCCTGTGTGGTTCTTATGACTGGCTTTAACCACTAAAATGTACCAGAAATAATGTCTTGGGATTTCCAAGCAGCTTCTATTTCTACTTCTTGCCTCTTGGAACCCAGCGGCCCTGATCAAGCTACACAGAGAAGACACATGGGTAAGAATTGAGGTTCTGGTCGATAGCCTCATCTGAGCATCTAGAAGACCCCAACTGCCAGTCAAATAAGTAAACCACCTTGGATGTTACATCCCCATTAAGACAAGTGTATCCCCAGCCAACACCACATTGAGCAGAAGAGTCACCCAGCTGAACCCTGTCAACCCACAGAATCAGGAAAGATACTAAAAACGGGTGTTGATTTAAGTCACTCAGGTAGTTAGTTATGCAGCAGTACATAACTGAAAGAGAACTCAGTAGCCAGAAGTACGGTGCTGCTGAAACGTAAATCTAAAATGCATGGCAATGACCTTGGAACCAGGCAGTAGGTGGAGGCCTGAGGCACCTTTAGGAGACTGTTAATGAAGCCTGGAAGGGTGAGTTTGGAGGCTATTGGAGGCAGGAGAAAATGAGACTTAAATAATGAACTGCCAGAATGATTAGCAAAATGTCACCCGCAGTAACATGGAAACAGAAATAGTACCTAATGAACCTGTCAATCTGGTTAAGGAAATTTCCAGGCAGAATGCTGAGAGTGCCAACTGACTTTTTTTGGTTTAGAGCTAATTATCTTTATTAATGAAAACTCAATAAAATTAAAAATCCAGTTCGTCAGTGCACTTGGTGCATTTCAAGGGCTTGTAAGCCATATGTAGCTACCCCACTGGAGAGTGAAGAATATTATAGAGCATTTTCGCCATCAGAAAAACTTCTGTTGAACTGCCCTCATCAAGTATTGGTAGGAGCTTTCAGGAAGTAGAAGGTTTACCCAAAGAGTTAACCAAGAGACTGCCTCTCAAAGTGTGGTCCTCGGACTGGCAATATAAGCAACCGCCGAGACCTGAGAGCTTGTTAGAAATGAAACTTCTCAGGCTCCACCCTAGACCTACTGAATCAGACTCTAGGGGTGGGAGTGGGGGTGCAGGGGTGGGCAGAAACCTGTGTTTTAACTAGCCCTGCAGGGGATTCTTGTGCCCATTAAACTTTAATTAGTACTAAGAAGAGTTTAATAAAGAGACTTGTACTATAGAGTTGAGGGCAGGGTTAAGAGAAGCAGCAAAGGACTGCAAAACAGCAGGAACTAGTAGAGGGGAACTGAACAGTATAAAGGGGACCCAAGTGCCCTGGGGCCCTGGAAGAGAGCCTGTCTGACAGACCCTCAGGCACTGGGGGACACAGCTTCTTCAGAGTTGGGGCAAGGCCAGAAGGGTTAGGGGGAGGGCAGCAACTACTGTCACCCCTCTCTCCTCTGCCCTCTATAATTTAACTGAAGTCCCTGTTGGCTCCAACCAACCCAAAGCCAGAGGACAAAGGAGCCTTCTCTGAACAGAGCAGGGCAGAGGCAGTGGGCAAATGGATCAGGGCGAATGAAATTGAACCAGCACATATAGTTTTAATACATTAGTTATATTTCAAAAAATACACATTTGAACTATGAATGCATAGCTATTAACACTAAATGCCTTTGAAGACAATCTTATTTACAACATCTTGGGGGAAATTTTGCTGTTAGCAATGAAGTCTCTCAGTACAGTTTTAAGGAGGGAAATGACTATTGCTAACACTTCCTTCCACTTTATTTTCCCCTCCTATCCCCTCTTGTCCCCTGTTTTGTCTCCTTCTCTCTCAGTCTCTCTCTTCCTTCTCCCCTTCCCCATCCATCTTTATATTATGTAACAATATGATAGTAAATAAAGTGTCTTGTCTGGTCTTTTTCATTTAAAGTTACATTTTGAGAATTTCCTTGTGCCATTAAGGCTGAAAACATGATTTTTGTGGCTGTGCAGATGGTTTAAAGATGATTGTTATTGTAAAACTGTCTCAAATCTTTTTGGGAAGTACGTGGTGTATAACACATAAATTTTAGATGAAAAGCAAGTTGTTCTTAATTTTACCCTGACCTCTAAAGTGCAGTTGCTTTTTGTGGATCTACTTCTCCAAAACCACAGAGACTGAAGGGATAATGATAATAACTTTCAAATTTTATACTATGTGCAAAAAAGTAAATCATATATATATATATACACACACACACACATATACACTTTTCCACCTCGTGGTGCCTTTACATATATATATATATATATATATATATATATATATATATATATATATATATATATATAAAGTGTTGAACTGGGGGGTTCATTCCAGGATCTGTTCAGTTTCTACCTTCGCAGCCTTGGAGAAATCTCATCTTGGAATCAGAGTGCTTGGACCAGCTATGATGTCACTCTCTCTGTCACTCATCTTTCCATTCCCTTAAGTCACCTCCTAAAGACTCCTCCCTGTATCTCCCTCCAACTCTTTGCCTAAGTTCTAATACTCCTCTTTCTCATCCCTGTCCCACCCAGTGGTCTCAGATTCCCTCTACATCTCACAGACTGTGGCAATACTAATCTTTCCTGTTTTCACAGAATTTAATGGCGTATAATGCATTCTACTGCATGCAATCTCCTGAATTCCACTATAGTTCCTGGAGGTAGGCACTAATGTCTTCATTTAGTCATTTGCTCAAGCAACACAATTTATTGAACACCCACCCTGGTGGGGACTTGGGGAGAGTCATGAACAGGCAGATATAGTTCTTACTGTCATCCATTTTAAAATCCAGCAGGGGAGACAGACAGGAGACACAAAATAAAATAAATATATCCTAAAATTACAATTGTCCTAAGTGTTATGAAGGGGAAACAGGTATCACTTTTTGAGTATCTCCATATCTTATGAGAGTTAGTCTTTCTTGGGACAGATAAGAGTTAGTCTTATCTTGACATCAGTCCCCCTGATGTGAGGGGTATAAATGTCTATATACATATATATATATATACATAATATATAGACATATGACTTTATGTACATCATATGTATGTTATAGATATATAGACATGTATGGTTGTCCCTCAGTGTCCCTGAGGGATTGGTTCCAGGACCCCTGTGGATACCAAAAATCTACAGATATTGAAGTCCTTTAGTCAGCCCTCCATACCCACAGATTCTGCATAAGCAGCCACAGAGGGCCAACTGTATACATATACAAATATACAATTTATATGTAATATAAATTTTATATATAGTATAATATATAGTATATAATATATATGTCATATAAAATAGTTATTATTTCTATACGGATGAGAGTGCAAAAGCTATGCCCCAGGATAACGGGGTGATTTGTCCAAGGTCTTGCAGCTTGTGTATGAATGCATTTGGGATTAGAGCCCACGTTTCTGACTCCAGAGCTGGTGGTACTTCCAGCCCTGGCACCTCCAGCCCCTGCCCTCGCATCCAGAAGAGGAGAAAATCCTTCTCAGGATTAATGGGAGAAGAGCTGCCTTGTTCTGTCACAAGGCACCGCAGTGCACACGTTGTCCCTGTGTTACAAACATTAATTCGTTAATTGAAACAAACTCGACCCCAGAGCACCTGGCGGTCTGGTCGGCATTATTGCACCCATCACTCAACACTCCGTACAGACCTTGCCTCCTCCCAGATCCCTGCCTCAACGCTGGGCAGGAGGAGGAAGCTCCAGCTTCCCGTTCTGCGACAACCTCTGCTGTTATCCGTGCCTAGTCGGGTCCACCTTCAGCTCCGTTATTCACTGTCCACACTCTGGGCTGAGCATGGCCTCTCTCCCTCAGATCGATCTGATTGGAACTGCCAGCAGAGTTGATCATCCAGGACTCCAGGGAGCCTCCATCAGAGGCTGTGCTATGCTGAGGGTGGAATTCAGAACCTGACTGCTAGGCTGGGAGCCAGCGAGGAAGGGGCTAGTGTCTTGAGAGTCCACTGTGAATCAGGAAGTGAGAAGAGTTGAGCCCAATGAATCGAGGTGGTAGATAACAGATTTTGATTTTCACACAGTCCTCCAGACACCTAGACATTGGATGGCATATTTTATGATTTTATCTTATAATACATATGCATACTGTATTTTCATATATATACGTATGTACTTTAGTTTTCTACACACACGTATATACAGATATATCCATGTACATTTTTTTCTACGGTGATTATGGCATTAAGGCAATATGCAATGAATGTGTATAAAAGGCATGATGAACTGGCAAGAGGATTTAGAATTTGAAGACTAATCACAGAATCCTAGCTCTGCTTCATACCTCTATATTTAAGATGTATAAGTCTTCTGGACGTCTCTTTTCCCTTCTACAAAGTGGGAATTATATAAGCAATATAATAAAATATAATATTACAATACAATATAATACAGCAATGCAAGCTATTGCTCTTTGGGTATCTATCATTAGATACAAGGGCTTCCCAGGTGGCTCAGTGGTAAAGAATCCACCTTTCCTTGCAGAAAATGCAAGTTCAATCCCTGGGTCAGGAAGATCCTGGAGGAAGAGCTGGCAACCCACTCCACTATTCTTGCCTGGAGAATCTCACTGTCTATAGGGTCACAGAGAGATGGACACAACTGAGCATGCACACAAGAATTAGATGCAAAGTAACTGGATCTGTGCTCTTATCTCTACTTTCCTGCATATGGTCATCATACAATGTACCTTTACACACTGAACGAAAGCCAGTTGGGAGAAAGAGAGCTGGGTAGAAGTCAGTCAAAGAACACTGGGTGGAAGGGAATGGTGGACCTACCTTCCACACTGCGTGCAGGAAGGCTGGCTTTGACTTTGCCTGTTGACTGTCTATATGGAGGCACAGGGAAAAAGAAAATGAAAAAGAATAGGAAATGTATCTGCTTCCCTATTCATTGAGGCTAGCATATAATTCAGCTTACCCTGAGAAGTAACACCCTTCATTTACCTTGCAGAGGGAGCTGAAGAAAATGCAAAGGAAGAGCTGCTAGGACCAGCCATACTGAATCTGTCACATATAGTGGGAGAAAATGGTTTTCCTTTCAGTGTTGTGATCTGCAGCAAAGCTTGGCTCAGAGAATGTTAGACTGGTGATTTCTCCTTCTGTGGGACTGCATGACAGGCAGATAATAGGGTACAGGACAAGAATTCTCTTTTCCTTTGAAGAAGAGTCTAGAAATGTGAGCAGAAAGGAAGAAATGCACCTCTGAAATGTTGTCTAGTTTTGAAAGGCTTCTCTACTCTTGGGTTAAAAAGTTTAGTCAGTGGTCAACTGGAGTAGAGTTTTCCTCCTTGGGGGAGGACTGGAAACATAAGTAGGCAGTTCTGCTTGTACTTTCCAGAGAATTCCCTCCTAACAGAACCGGAGGTGTTTTCCTGGAACCTGAGGGATATATGGTTCAACTCTAGCCCACCAGAATCCTTTGACATAAATTCTGACAACTCATTCATTAAGTGAAGCCTCCTTGCACCCACAGAGAATAAAGATTAATTCTCTTTTTCAATGACTATCTCAAATTATACCCAGTGATGTTTCTAGCATAGCTTCCTAGTGATCATGCCTTGTCCCATTCTCCTTCTAAATTAAAGTTCAAAGAAGTTAAAGTCTGCAGTTCTCCCCTTCCCAATTTTAACTCTGATTTATCTTAGTCTGAGTAGTTTCATTCAACTGTGTTAATAGTGATAACGACAGTGGTAGTAGTAGTCATAGGAACAGTGATCATTGCTACCATGTGCTGATCACTTACTACGAGTCAAGAACTCTCCTAAGCACTTTCAATATTAATTTGATATTCACAACCACCCTTCTAGGGTTATGTGATTTAGACAGGGTCACATGGCAGGCATTTCCTGAATCCTGATCATTAAATTACATATCTCTGTATCTTTGGCAGAGAAGGCGATGGCACCCCACTCCAGTACTCTTGCCTGGAAAATCCCATGGATGGAGGAGCCTGGTAGGCTCCAGTCCATGGGGTCGCTAAGAGTCGGACACGACTGAGTGACTTCATTTTCACTTCTCACTTTCATGCATTGGAGAAGGAAATGGCAACCCACTCCAATGTTCTTGCCTGGAGAATCCCAGAAACGGGGGAGCCTGGTGGGCTACTGTCTATGGGGTCGCACAGAGCCGGACACGACTGAAGCAACTCAGCAGCAGCAGTATCTTTGGAGGTCAATTAAAGTCTTATCTGGGGAAGGTGGAGACAGAAAATACGAGGAAAATGAAGACAACTTCCATAACTTTTGCTTCACTTGGATGCTGGACACTTTATACCAGTTGTGTGGAATTTAAGAACCATGAATTTAAGTTCAGTTGGGAAAAACCTCCCATGTAGAGGTTGTGAACCTCTGCTTTCCTTATTCTGGGGGAGAATCCACCTCTGTGTTGTAACCTACCTCCTCTTTCAGAGCGTGGGACTTAACAAATTCACACTGGTTTCCTTGTCACATTCGGATGGTTTCTGAGGCGGCGTCCAGTCTCCAGCTTTTGCTTGAGGATTTCTTCCTCCCTTAAGAATTATTCCTAAATATTTAAAGCCTGTGATAGCCAGTTCCCTTTGGGCCTATTGAGGACAAATCCCCCCACCGCCTCTCAGTCACAGGTACCTCTTAATGAACAACTCTCTAAGCAATACTTGATAGCTCATGTTCTCCAAGGGCCTCCTTGCCTACACTTGTCTCTCTTTTTCTTATCTTCAGCTATACCTCAAAGATTTAGGTAAATTCAAGGAAAGTCAATTGCTAAGTGGGAAATTTCAAAAATTAGCATTCAGGGAATTGGCTGTTGTGGAATTGGTGTTTGGTGTACCAATTTGTCTGTGTGTTGACCTGAGCTATATCTTATTGTTCATTAACCGTCGGTCTTTCTTTCATGAAAAGAAGGAAAGAAGTAGAGAATGAAAGAAAGAAATGAGGGAGAGAGAAGAGGGGGGATGAGGTAGAAAGGAAGGATGGAAAGACATCAATCCTGAAGTAAAACTAATTAACTGACATTGACTAACTCCCAGCTCCAATTTAAAAATTAAAAAGTGTTGTATGAACACATCTCATCCCCCAAACACATCAAAAAGCTCAGGTTTGTGCTCAGGATGACCTCTTCTCAGTTCATTCTTTCTGTTTTGCTTTGCCATCCTCCATATCCAACTGCAAGACCAAAATCTTTTAAAAGTGATGCCTGAGCTTCTGAGGAAAATTGGTGCCTGACACACCCTTTAGATCCTTGAATTTTCCCCTTCACCATAACCCAAGACACTCAAGTGTCTATAAACTGCTCTGCAAAGAACTGGACACTGTAAAGGCTCAGTGATGTTGTTGTTGATGATGATGATGATGAAGACAATGCCGATGGTATCAAATTCTATTAAACAACTATTTATTGAACTCTAGTCATGTGCTGGGCTATATTCTCAGCTCAGTGGATGTAGAACTGAATAATACTAACTACAATTAATTTTTATGGAGTACTTAGTACATGCCAACCCCTGCTCCACATGCTCTCCATAACTTAACTCACTCAGTGTGACAAGTACCCTGTGAGGAGTCCCTATGAGTGTCACTCCATGTGGTCACATGTCTAGCAGGTGGAAGAATGGCTTTCCCCATGGGTCCCTGTCACCCCTTCTCAGCTCCACCAAAGGCTGTGGTCTAGCCCAGGGTAGCAGTAGGGGGGAGTAGGGCTGAGTAGAAAGGGGTGTGGGGATCCACAGTAAAGGGGGACTGTTCACATCTTCTCTAAATCACTTGTGTCTGAGAAAGTTCTTGAGACATCACTAAAGTGAATTGCACCTCCCCAGGTTCCACTTACTCAGCCTCCATCAATAATTTATCATCCAAACAGCCAGGTTGGGAAAGGGGTGGCTTGTTGCTACTGCTGCACCATCTGTGTTTCTCCATTAATCTTAATGTGTCTTCCCGGGAAACTCAAAAAGGACATGTCTTCCCATCCACTCTCTGGGCAGGGCTGAAAGCTGGACACTGGAAACTTCATCTGATGGTCACTGGAAACTTCATCTGATGGTCACTGGGGACACTGACAGTACCACTCACATGTCAAAGCCATGCCTCACTCTGCACCTTTACCCACCTGGTTGCCATGATGCTATCTGTGCTTCCTTGTTTCTTCCTCTTCCTTCAGTACAGAATGCCAAATGTCCAGTGCCCTACCTCTTTAAATAACCCTAGGTGAAATACCTTTGCAGGCACCCTGGTCCAAGGATTCCTACAGATCACTGCTTCCTCATCCTTTCGTACTAATCCTAATCCCTTGTTCTTTCAGTTCAGTTCAGTTGCTCAGTCGTGTCTGACTCTGTGACCCCCATGAGTCACAGCACGCCAGGCCTCCCTGTCCATCACCAATTCCCGGAGTTCACCCAAACTCATGTCCATCGAGTCGGTGATGCCATCCAACCATCTCATCCTCTGTCGTCCCCTTCTCCTCCTGCCCCCAATCCCTCCCAGCATCAGAGTCTTTTCCAATGAGTCAGCTCTTTGCATGAGGTGGCAAAAGTATTGGAGTTTCGGCTTCAGCATCAGTGCTTCCAATGAACACCCAGGACTGGTCTCCTTTAGGATGGACTAGTTGTATCTCCTTGCAGTCCAAGGGACTCTCAAGAGTCTTCTCCAGCACCACAGTTCAAAAGCATTAATTCTTTGGTGCTGAGCTTTCTTGACAGTCCAACTCTCACATCCATACATGACTACTGAAAAAACTGTAGCCTTGACTAGACAGACCTTTGTTGGCAAAGTAATGTCTCTGCTTTTTAATGTGCTATCTAGGTTGGTCATAACTTTCCTTCCAAGGAGTAAGCATCTTTTAATTTCATGGCTGCAATCACCATCTGCAGTGATTCTGGAGCCCCCCAAAAAAGAAAGTCTGACACTGTTTCCACTGTTTCCCCATCTATTTGCCATGAAGTAATGGGACCAGATGCCATGATCTTTGTTTTCTGAATGTTTAGCTTTAAGCCAACTTTTTCACTCTCCTCTTTCACTTTCATCAAGAGGATTTTTAGTTCCTCTTTACTTTCTGCCATAAGGGTGGTGTCATCTGCATATCTGAGGTTATTGATATTTCTCCCAGCAATCTTGATTCCAGTTTGTGCTTCTTCCAGCCCAGCGTTTCTCATGATGTACTCTGCATATAAGTTAAATAAACAGGGTGACAATATACAGCCTTGATGTACTCCTTTTCCTATTTGGAACCAGTCTGTTGTTCCATGTCCAGTTCTAACTGTTGCTTCCTGACCTGCATACAGATTTCTCAAGAGGCAGGTCAGGTGGTCTGGTATTCCCATCTCTTTCAGAATTTTCCACAGTTTGTTGTGATCCACACAGTCAAAGGCTTTGGCATAGTCAATAAAACAGAAGTAGATGTTTTTCTGGAACTCCCTTGCTTTTTTGATGAATCAACGGATGTTGGCAATTTGATCTCTGGTTCCTCTGCCTTTTCTAAATCCAGTTTGAACATCTGGAAGTTCACGGTTCATGTATTGCTGAAGCCTGGCTTGGAGGATTTTGAGCATTACTTTCCTAGCATGTGAGATGAGTGCAATTGTGCGGTAGTTTGAGCATTCTTTGGCATTGCCTTTCTTTGGGATTGGAATGAAAACTGCCCTTTTCCAGTGCTGTGGCCACTGCTGAATTTTCCAAATTTGCTGGCATATTGAGTGCAGCACTTTCACAGCATCATCTTTCAGGATTTGAAAGAGCTCAACTGGAATTCCATCACCTCCACTAGCTTTGTTCATAGTGGTGCTTCCTAAGGCCCACTTGACTTCATATTCCAGGATGTCTGGCTCTAGGTAAGTGATCACACCATCGTGATTATCTGGGTCATGAAGATCTTTTTTGTCCAATTCTTATGTGTATTCTTGCCACCTCTTCTTAATATCTTCTGCTTCTGTTAGGTCCATACCATTTCTGTCCTTAATCGAGCCCATCTTTGCATGAAATGTTCCCTTGGTATCTCCGATTTTCTTGAAGAGATCTCTAGTCTTTCCCATTCTGTTGTTTTCCTCTATTTCTTTGCATTGATCACTGAGGAAGGCTTTCTTATCTCTCCTTACTATATCTTTCCTTTTCTCCTTTGCTTTTCGCTTCTCTTCTTTTCACAGCTATTTGTAAGGCCTCCTCAGACAGCATTTTGCTTTTTTTACATTTCTTTTCCATGGGGATGGTCTTGATCCCTGTCTCCTGTACAATATCATGAACCTCCGTCCATAGTTCATCAGGCACTCTATCTATCAGATCTAGTCCCTTAAATCTATTTCTCACTTCCACTGTATAATCATAAGGGATTTGATTTAGATCATACCTGAATGGGCTAGTGGTTTTCCCCACTTTCTTGAATTTAAGTCTGAATTTGGCAATAAGGAGTTCATGATCTGAGCCACAGTCAGCTCCTGGTCTTGTTTTTGCTGACTGTATAGAGCTTCTCCATCTTTGGCTGCAAAGAATATAATCAATCTGATTTTGGTGTTGACCATCTGGTGATGTCCATGTGTAGAGTCTTCTCTTGTGTTGTTGGAAGAGGGTTTTTGCTATGACCAGTGCATTTTCTTGGCAAAACTCTATTAGCCTTTGCCCTGCTTCATTCTGTATTCCAAGGCCAAATTTGCCTGTTCCTCCAGGTGTTTCTTGATTTCCTACTTTTGCATTGCAGTCCCCTATAATGCAAAGGACATCTTTTTTGGGGTGTTAGTTCTACAAGGTCTTGTAGGTCTTCATAGAACCGTTCAACTTCAGCTTCTTCAGCATTACTAGTTGGGGCATAGACTTGGATTACCGTGATATTGGTTTGCCTTGGAAACAAACCGAGATCATTCTGTCGTTTTTGAGATTGCATCCAAGTATCGCATTTCAGACTCTTTTGTTGACCATGATGGCTACCCCATTTCTTCTGAGGGATTCCTGCCCGCAGTAGTAGATATAATGATCATCTGAGTTAAATTCACCCATTCCAGTCCATTTTAGTTCGCTGATTCCTAGAATCTCGACATTCACTCTTGCTATCTCCTGTTTGACCACTTCCAATTTGCCTTGATTCATGGACCCAACATTCCAGGTTCCTATGCAATATTGCTCTTTACAGCATTGGACCTTGCTTCTATCACCAATCACATGCACAACTGGGTATTGTTTTTGCTTTGGCTCCATCCCTTCATTCTTCCTGGAGTTATTTCTCCACTGATATGTAGTATATTGGGCACCCTCCGACCTGGGGAGTTCATCTTTCTGTGCCCTATGATTTTGCCTTTTTTAAAATATGGATAAGAAAGCTGTGGTACATATACACAATGGAGTATTACTCAGCCATTAAAAAGAATTCATTTGAATCAGTTCTAATGAGGTGGATGAAACTGGAGCCTATTATACAGAGTGAAGTAAGCCAGAAGGAAAAACACCAATACAGTATACTAACGCATATATATGGAATTTAGAAAGATGATAACAATAACCCTGTGTACGAGACAGCAAAAGAGACACTGATGTATGGAACAGTCTTATGGACTCTGTGGGAGAGGGAGAGGGTGGGAAGATTTGGGAGAATGACATTGAAACATGTAAAATATCATGTAAGAAACGAGCTGCCAGTCCAGGTTTGATGCACGATACTGGATGCTTGGGGCTGGTGCACTGGGACGACCCAGCGGGATGGTATGGGGAGGGAGGAGGGAGGAGGGTTCAGGATGGGGAGCACATGTATACCTGTGATGGATTCATTTTGATATTTGGCAAAACTAATACAATTATGTAAAGTTTAAAAATAAAATAAAATTAAAAAAAAAATCTAGCCCTGTTTACAGCCTTGACCTGATATGACTCAGTTCATGTATCTGTATCAGGTGAGAAGACTCATTCATTATCCTTCCTTCACCCTCTAGGCCCCTCCCCAAATGTCAGGAGGGAGACTTCACTCTCCTCAGTTTTCTCTCGCTCCCTCTCTTCCTCCCCCTTGGTTAAAGGCAGTTCCCTCCTTATGGATGTTTAAACCAAACACCTCAGTGCTCTCCTCCTAACTCACATTCAATCTGTCAGCAAGTCCTATTGGCGTCCTCTTCAAATACATCCAGAATCTGACTGCTCCTGTCATCATCTCCTGGTTCAAGCCATTATGGCTGGTGCACTGGATGACCCAGAGGGAAGGTACAGGGATGGAGGTGGGAGGGGGTTTCAGGATGGGGAACACGTGTACACCCGTGGCAGATTCATGTTGATCTATGGCAAAACCAACACAATATAGTAAAGCAATTAGCCTCCAATTAAAATAAAGAAATTTAAATTAAAAAAAATGAATCCCTGGACTGTTACAACAGCTTTCTAAATGTTCTCTCTGCTCCCATCTTCACTTCTTAAAGGCAGAGTGAGACTTTAAAAACATGGCACATTCCATCACTCTTCTCCTCACTGCCCCTGGGGCTCCTCATCTATGCAAAGGGCAATCCCAGGTCTCCACCTTTATTTACAAGGCTGTGCATCATGTGCCTCTTGAAACCTTCAAACCAAGGCTCCCACCACATCTTCTCACTCCTCCAAGGTCAATGCCTTCTTGGAAGGGCCTTGAATTTAGTAAGAACTTTCCTACCTCAAAGCCTGGATGCTGTCACTGCTTCCTGGGATAACCTCTGACCTGCTCACAAAAATTCTTTACATCTCTGCTCAAGACTAGCTTATCCAAGAGCCTCCATCAGTTTCTACCCTCTTCCATGATCTATTTCTCTGTATGACCTTAATAACCTTCTACATTTATGTTTTATTGTTGTTCAGTCACTCAGTCATGTCTGACTCTGCAACTCCATGGACTGCAGCAAGCCAGGCTTCCCTGTCCTTCACAATCTCCTGGAGCTTGCTCAAACTCATGTCCATTGAGTAGGTGATGTTTGTCTTTGTTTCTCTCCACCAGGAAAGCTCCACAAGAGTAGGGATTTTGTTTCTGTCTCTGCTTTATCCCAGGACCAAGAACAGTGCTTCACACCTGGTGGATCCTCAGTAAAGATGTAATAAGCACTTTGATTTAAGAGGGAGGATGGCAAGGTGGCTAGGAGGTGAAGCTCTGCAGCAAATATCCTAGAGTTTTAATCACAGCTCTGCTGGTTAATAGTTAATGATCTTGGACAAGTTATTTAACTTTTTGTACTTCAATTTCTTCATTGTAGAAAGGATATGATAATACCCCAGAGAGTTTTTGGCAGGATTAAATGAATTACTATTTGTAGAACATTTAGACCAGTGTCAAGTACATTCTTACTGGGTTTTATCAGTGATTGTTGTTGCTCAGTTGTGTCCAACTCTTTGCAACCTCATGAACTGCCTCATGCCAGGCTTCCCTGATTTTTACTATCTCTTGGAGTTTGCTCAAACTCATGTCTGTTGAGTTGGTGATGCCATCCAACCATCTCATCCTCTGTCATCCCGTTTTCCTCCTGCCCTCAATCTTTCCCAGCATCAGGGTCTTTTCCAGTGAGTCAGCCCTTCCCATCAGGTGGCCAAAGTATTGGAGCTTCAGCTTCAGCATGTCCTTCCAATGAATATTCAGGGTTTATTTCCCTTTAGGATTGATTGGTTGGATCTCCTTGCTGTTCAAGGGACTCTCAAGAGTCTTCCCCAGCACCACAGTTTGAAAGCATCAATTCTTCCGTGCTCAGCCTTCTTTATGGTCCAACTCTCAATGTTTACTTTTATTATTTTTGAATTCTAGTCTCACCATGGGTGAGTTAGTTGGGGAAACCACTTTAACCTCTTTGGGTTACAGCTTCCTTCCTTCCTTACTTCAAACCCAAGTACTTGAAATGGCTAAATGCTTCTTGTGTGATCTACCCCTGCTTCATCTCACACTGCTCTGTCCTTCAAGTATGAAGTTCCAGTTACATCAGACTTTCAGTTTCTAGACTGCATCTTTCACATCAGGAACTCTGCACACACAGATTTCTCTGCCTCTGGCCCTTACTAATCACTGAGATTTCTTCAAGGAGACTTTCCTGGTTCCTAAACTATGTGGAATCTCTCTGCTAAAGCCCCCCCCCCCCCCCCCCCCCGCCCATGGTCTGAATAATTGACATGATGAATCCTAAATCCCCAATGAGATGGTGTTAGGAGGTGGTGCGTTTGGGAGGTGATTAGGTCATGAGGTTGGAGCACTCTTAAATGAGATTACTGCCCTTATAAAGCAATGGCACTCCACTCCAGTACTCTTGCCTGGAAAATCCCATGGACAGAGGAGCCTGGTAGGCTGCAGTTCATGGGGTCGCTAAGAGTTGGACACGACTGAGCAACTTCGCTTTCACTTTTCACTTTCATGCATTGGAGAAGGAAATGGCAACCCACTCCAGTGTTCTTGCTGGAGAATCCCAGGGATGGGGGAGGGTGAGCTGGTGAGCTGCCATCCATGGAGAGAGAGAGCACAGAGTCAGAGATGACTGAAGTGACTTAGCAGTAGCAACAGCCCTTATAAAAGAGACTTCTTGACTCTGTATGCAGGTCAAGAAGCAACAGTTAGAACTGGACATGGAACAACAGACTGGTTCCAAATCGGGAAAGGAGTACATCAAGGCTGTATACTGTCACCCTGCTTATTTAACTTATATGCAGAGTACATCATGAGAAATGCTGGACTGGATGAAGCACAAGCTGGAATCAAGATTGCTGGGAGAAATTTCAATAACCTCAAATATGCAGATGACACTACACTTATGGAAGAAAGCAAAGAAGAACTAAAGAGCCTCTTGATGAAAGTGAAAGAGGAGAGTGAAAAAGTTGGTTTAAAGCTCAACATTCAGAAAATGAAGATCATGGCATCTGGTCCCATTACTTCATGGCAAATAGGTGGGAAAACAGTGGAAACAATGACGGACTTTATTTTGGGGGGTTCCAAAATACTGCAGATGGTGACTACAGCCATGAATTTAAAAGACAGTCGCTCCTTGGAAGTTATGACCAACATAGACAGCATATTAAAAAGAAGAGACATTACTTTGCCAACAAAGGTCCATCTTGTCAAGGTTATGGTTTTTCCAGTGGTCATGTATGGACATGAGAGTTGGACTGTAAAGAATGCTGAGTGCCAAAAAAGTAATGCTTTTGAACTATGAGGTTGGAGAAGACTCTTGAGAGTTCCTTGGACAGCAAAGAGATATAACCAGTCCATCCTAAAGGAAATCAGTCCTGAATATTCACTGCAAGGTACTAGTCTGGGTTGTGTTCAGCTTCAGCTGAAGCTCCAATACTTTGGCCACCTGATGCAAAGAACTGACTCACTGGAAAAGACCCTGATGCTGGGAAAGACTGAAGGCAGGAGGAGAAGGAGACAACAGAGGATGAGATGGTTGGATGGCATCACTGACTCAATGGACATGAATTTGAGTAAACTCCCTGAGTTGGTGATGGATAGGGAGGCCTCACATGCTGCAGTCCATGGGGGTCGCAAATAGTTGGACATGACTGAGCGACTGAACTGAACTGAACTGAACTGAACTGAAAAGAGACTCCACAGAGCTCCCTTGTCTCTTCCAGTGTGTGTGAATATGACCTAGAAGATAGCCCTCCCTCAACCTTGGTGGCACATGGGTCTTGGTGCCACCAAGTCTCTAGAACTATGAGACATAAATTTCTATTGATAAGTCACCCATCTGTGGCCCAAAAAGGATTAAGACACCCTCTGTGAGTTTTGCATTTCTCCCTCTTAGCACTTATTATGCTGTATTATACTGGACAGTACTTATTAATATATTGTGGACTTAGTTGTTGAGGATTTCTGAGTTCTCAGCTGGGCTACAAGTCTCATAAGGACAGTGACCTTCTCTGGGTTACCCACCACCATATTATTTCTTACGGCTGGCACAGCACTTGCCATTGAGTAGACAGTGAATAAACATGTAGTGAATGAATGTTGAAGGCATGTAAGTTTAAGCTAAATTATTTAAAATTCTCCTTTATAACTAAAATGCACTGTTTAGGAACAATTGGAAAAGAATTCAAACCATCTTCTCACTTAGATGGTGCCCGATTGTTGAAAGCAGTGAAAACAAGCCACTGGCACCACTGGTTTTTGCTTTCCACTTGGGAATTCTGCATCATTCCTGGGGATAGGTGATTTTCCTTAAGCTGGTCAAATTTGAAACCACCCAGTACTGCTTAAGCCCACTGCTACCTCTTCCTTCAGTCTGGCCCTAACAATCATCTCTCTATGTTCAGGCAGCAGTTAATTTAAGGTAGCAATTAAATGAAACCAAATTGCTCTTTGAATACCATAAATCATTTAACAGAATAGCTTTTTGTCTGCCAAACAGAATTAATCCTCAAAGCTGGAAAAATACACCAAGTGTATATATGTGTGTGTGCATTTTTTCCCTTCTGGAAACAAATAGAAAGATTTTATTTTAACCTTTTGCTTTTCAATGAAAAATTTCCAGCTTACTTAATATGGAACGCCCATGCACCCAACACCCAGCCCCAACAACTATAAGCAGGTTTCCCAGCTTGTTTCATCTAAATCCCTAAATTCCTTTTATATTTTCTTCACTGAAATTTTCCAAAGTAAATCCTAGATGTGATATCATTCTATTACAAACATCAAAGACAGAGACCTTTCTTTCTCTACTGGGACACAGAGCTCTTAGCATACCCAGCAGACCAACAACACTTCTCCAATAGCTTTTGGTACATAATCCATACTCATTCTGGTGCAGTGGGAAGTTATGAAAGCCCAGTGTGGATTTATGTGGTTACACTTTGGAGAGAGGAGCAGCCTCTTCCAATCACCCCTAGGGACGGAGATGATTTGGCAAGGATGCCTGTGGCCCAGCATGGGAGGAAGGTGAGATGCCTGTTTCATGAGCCAGATGTGCAAGATCAACAGTCAATTATTCCAGCAGCAGATGCTATTGTCAGAGCACTCAAGGTGCCATTTGTGACAATCTGTTTAGGTCTGTCTGTCTGCCTGACTCTCTAATTCATCCATCTGTCACTCTACTGGTCTACCCATCATATGGATCTATCCAGGCATCCACCCATCTAGCTAGTGTTCACCCTCTCTTAAATCTATTTAAGTGATTGCTGTAAGCTGTCCATTGGTGCATGTAATTCATTCCATTGCCAATAGTAACGCAAAGCTGTTTGGTTTTTGCCCTACCTGCTCATGCAGAATCTCAACCTCCTGAAATTCTCCCTGTCTTCAAACATACTCTACAATGTATTTCCTTAATTTATTGCCTCTTGTCTCTCTTGAATGAGAGCAGGAATTTTGATCTGTTTTGTTCACTGTTGTATCCCAGAACTTTGCCCAAGGCCTGGAATAGTGAAGGTACTCAATTCATATTTGATGAATGAATGAATAATTCATTATCATCCCCATTTTACAGATGAGTTACTGAACTCAAGGAGGTTAAAGAATTTGCTCAAAGTCACACATCCAAAAAAGGGAAAAGCTGAGCTTTGAAAACAGATTTGTCTATGGCCTTCATCCTTTTAGCAGATTGTCATACAGTCTCCAGTAAATTACATATTCCATAGCAGAAGATATACTTTGGCTGCATTCTGTCATCTTTTCTGGAAGTTAATGTTATTGTCAAATCTAAAATCCTCTGAGCTGGTTTTTATTCTATCCCATAGAGGGCATGATTTTAAAAACTTGGATTATTGATAGCCCCACTTTTTTCCTTTTGATTTGTGCATTTGTATATCTTGGTTAGGGGGCTTCCCTGGTAGCTCAGACAGTAAAGAATCTAACCTCAAGGCAGGATTGTGTTCGATCCCTGGGTCAGGAAGATCCCCTGGAGAAGGGAATGGCAACCTACTCCAGTATTCTTGCCTAAAGAATTCTATGGACAGAGAATCCTGGTGGGCTTCAGTCTATGGGGTCACAAAGAGTTGGACAGGACTGAGCGACTAATACACACATGTCTTGGTTAGATGGAGGAAAGTTGATTTGAGTGTGATATAAACACGGAAAAATGCAACAAAAATAATCTGGAAATTTCTTTTACAAACAAAAGAACTCAGGGATATATATTTTGGGAATGGAGTGATCTATTTGCCAAAATTCCTGATCATTTGCTTATTTTAGCAGATATTTCTTGAGCACTTACTATATTTCTAGCAGTCTACTCGCTATTGGAAATGTACCCATAAAGGACATAAATGTTCACCTCTGGTTGTGAGATGATCTTCAGGAAAATATTGGGCCACCTTGAAAATGTATGTATCTGAACTATTAGTTAAAATATTTTGCATACTTGATATTTAAACTAATTATATAACTAATTTTAATGTATTTAATTAAATTAATTATTTAAGTAATGATTTGTGCTTGTCTATTAAATTTTTCTGACTTTTCAAAAGAAACAGTCATCTTACTTTATAGTAACTGTATGGAATGTTGAGGGAAGTGTGAAATGATCCAATTTTACTTTCTGAGCTTTATATTTTGTTCATAAAAAATGAACATTGGCAACTTCATATAGTTCAGTTTAATACGTTTATCTAACTATAAGCTAAAATGCTGGGCTGTCCTGTTTAATCCTGGGAATCATATACTGGAAATAATATCATAGTCTAGTATTGAAGCTATTAGTGAGGCATGTCCTTGAAACTTGATCATTGTGGTAGGGTTGCCTTTTGGAGGCCATTGTGAGAGAGACTGGTAACCTCATAAAGGGTCAGAGAAGTGATGTGAAAAATCACCTTAAAAAGACTGAATAGGTATTAGGCCTGTAGAATGTTAATGTAACCTGACTGAATGTGTTAACAGAGTTAAATAAAGAAAGTGTCAGTCAAAAAGAGACAGCAAGTGATTGCTCAGCCATGGAGACAAAAGAAGGAAGAGAGACCACTGTCACACTCAGCCCAGAACTGTCCAGCTGAAAGGAAATACTAACGAACAGAATTCTTCTTATTTTGTGTGTGTGTGGTACAATTTACATATGCTAAAATGTTCAGAGTTCAATTAAATGAATTTTGACAGTTATAAATAACCACCAAAAACAAGATATAATACATTTCCTTCTTTCAGTTTTGGTGCCTTTAGCAAACCACAGTATTGATTTAGATTTTAATGATATTTCTTATTTTTATTTTATTTTGCTTTTTATTTTTGGCAAGTAATACAGATTTTCCACTACTTATTTTATGTCTGTAAAATAATCACAGAGATATAAAGCTTTATTTGAAAAATAAGTGTATTCAGATAATATAAAAGAGAATTGACCTTTAAAAAGTTGTATAAATGTATCAGTTTGATTAAGGACTAACTTTCTGGCACTAAACAAGGTGTTAGAAGAGGAGTTGGTTCTTTTTCCTCCAAATGAATGCGGCTTTGCATGGGGAATGCAGATATGCAAGGGGCAGATTTAATAGATGTGAACTTCAATAGTACTACAACTTCCCTAAAACCAGGAGGAAGAAAGTGTGGGAGTCCTTAGTCAAAGAAGGGAGTAAAGAGTTACAATTTCTTAATCTTCAGATTGAGCACTCTAACAGTTTGTGAGTTCCTTAGGAAGCTTTTGTTTTATCTATATGCTGTCAATTAAAATCGGAATTTCTATCAGGGGCTGTCAGCAAAGCAATAGCAGCAGAATGGACTGGGTGGGAATCCCATTGTTTCTGGCTGCTCTGGAGTGCTGGCCATCGGAGCATTGTTGTTGTTCAGGAGCTAAGTTGTGTCCACCTCTTTATTAATGGCGACAAGGTTTCCAGAGTGGGACTACCCAGGCATATTAAAACCACCAATCCTTCAGTTCAGTTCAGTGCATTTCAGTCACTCAGTCGTGTCCAACTCTTTGCGACACCATGAATCGCAGCATGCCAGACCTCCCTGTCCATCACCAACTCCTGGAGTTCACTCAATCTCATGTCCATTGAGTCAGTGATGCCATCCAGCCATCTCATCTTCTGTCATCTCTTTCTGCTCCTGCCCCCAATCCCTCCCAGCATCAGAGTCTTTTCCAATGAGTCAACTCTTCACATGAGGTGGCCAAAGTGCTGGAGTTTCAGCTTTAGCATCATTCCTTCTAAAGAAATCCCAGGGCTGATCTCCTTCAGAATGGACTGGTTGGATCTCCTTGCAGTCCAAGGGACTCTCAAGAGTCTTCTCCAACACCACAGTTCAAAAGCATCAATTCTTCAGCACTCAGCCTTCTTCACAGTCCAACTCTCACATCCATACATGACCACAGGAAAAACCATAGCCTTGACTAGACGAACCTTTGTTGGCAAAGTAATGTCTCTGCTTTTGAATATGCTATCTAGGTTGGTCATAACTTTCCTTCCAAGGAGTAAGTGCCTTTTAATTTCATGGCTTCAATCACCATCCGCAGTGATTTTGGAGCCCCCAAAAATAAAGTCTGACACTGTTTCCACTGTTTCCCCCTCTATTTCCCATGAAGTGATGGGACCAGATGCCATGATCTTCGTTTTCTGAATGTTGAGCTTTAAGCCAACTTTTTCACTCTTCTCTTTCACTTTCATCAAGAGGCTTTTGAGTTCCTCTTCACTTTCTGCCATAAGGGTGGTATCATCTGCATATCTGAGGTTATCGATATTTTCCCCAGCAATATTGATTCCAGCTTGTGTTTCTTCCAGTCCAGCGTTTCTCATGATGTACTCTGCTGCTGCTGCTGCTGCTAAGTTGCTTCAGTCGTGTCCGACTCTGTGCAACCCCATAGATGGCAGCCCACCAGGCCCGGCCGTCCCTGGGACTCTCCAGGCAAGAACACTGGAGTGGGTTGCCATTTCCTCCTCCAATGCATGAAAGTGAAAAGTGAAAGTGAAGTTGCTCGGTCGTGTCCGACTCTTATTGACCCCATGGACTGCAGCCTACCAGGCTCCTCCGTCCATGGGATTTTCCAGGCAAGAGTACTGGAGTAGGGTGCCATTGCCTTCTCCCATGATGTACTCTGCATATAAGTTAAATAAGCAGGGTGACAATATACAGCCTTGATGTACTCCTTTTCCTATTTGGAACCAGTCTGTTGTTCCATGTCCAGTTCTAACTATTGCTTCCTGACCTGCATACAGATTTCTCAAGAGGCAGATCAGGTGGTCTGGTATTCCCATCTCTTTCATAATTCTGAAAAGGAAGCACTTTCTTACATTTCAACATACAACTGAAATCTCCTCTCAATGTGTTGTTCATTGTTTAGTTGCTAAGTTATGTTCAACTCTTTGCAACCCCATGGACTGCTGCACACCAGGCTTCCCTGTTCTTCACTATCTCCCTGAGTTTGCTCAAACTCATGTCCATTGAGTAGGTAATGCCATTCAACCATCTCATCTTCTGTTGTCCCCTTCTCCTGCCTTCAATCTTTCCCAGCATCAGGGTCTTTTCCAATGAGTCAGTTTTTCAATCCGATGGCCAAAGTATTGAAGCTTCAGCTTCAGCATCAGTCCTTCCAATGAATATTCAGGGTTTATTTTCTTTAGGACTGACTGGTTTGATTTCCTTGCCATCCAAGGGACTCTCAAGAGTCTTCTCCAGCATCACAATTAGAAAGCATCAATTCTTCAGCACTCAGCCTTCTTTATGGTCCAAATCTCACATCCATACATGACTACTGGAAATACCATAGCTTTGACTAGATGGACCTTTGGCAGTAAAGTTATGTCTCTGTTTTTCAATATGCTATTTAGGTTTGTTGTAGTTGTTCTTCCAAGGAGCAAGGTCTTTTAATTCCATGACTGCAGTCACTATCTGCAGTGATTTTGGAGTCCAAGAAAATAAAGTCTGCCACTGCTTCCATTTTTTTCCCATCTATTTGCCATAAAGTAATGGGACCAGATGCCATGACCTTAGTTTTCTGAATGTTGAGTTTTAAACCAACTTTTTCACCCTCCTGTTTGACTTTCATCAAGAGGCTCTTTAGTTCCTCTTTGCTTTCTGCCATTAGGGTAGTATCATCTACACATCTGAGGTTGTTGATATTTCTCCTGGCAATCTTGATTCCAGTTTGAGTCATCCAGGCTTGATTCCAGTTTGAGTCATCCATCATTTTCCATGATGCACCATGCATATAAATTAAATAAGTAGAGTGAAAATACACAGCCTTGATGTACTCCTTTCTCAATTTTGAACCAATCCATTGTTCCATGTCTGGATGTAACTGTTGCTTCTTGATCTGCATACAGGTTTCTCAGGAGCCAGGTAAGGTGGTCTGGTATTCTCATCTCTTTAAAAATTTTCCACAGTTTGTTGTGATCCATACAGTCAAAGGCTTTAGGGTAGTCAGTGAAGCAGAAGTGGATGTTTTTCTGGAATTCTCTTGCTTTTTCAATGATCCAATAGATTGACAACTTGATCTCTGGTTCCTCTGCCTTTTCTAAATCCAGCTTGTACGTCTGGATATTTTCAATTCATGTACTGTTGAAGCCTCGCTTGAAGGATTTTGAGAATTACCTTGCTGGCACGTGGAATGAGCATAGTTGTAGGGTAGTTTGAACCTTGTTTGGCATTGCCCTTCTTTGGGATTGGAACAAAAACTGACCTTTTCCAGTCCTGTGGCCATTGCTAAATTTTCCTCTCAATTACCATTTGATAAAAAAAAAAAAATAAGGTTGTAAAAGCAGTTTTGCCTTTAAGAAAGACCTATAGTCTTTAGCTCTATTAGGAACTATCTGGTGGCAAAAGAGAAAAACTCTTGATATAAAAAAGTGTTTTCTTGAGGACTCCTAGTCCCACCCAACAAGGGGATTGTCTAGGAACCCCTTATCAAGGTAGTAGATAATAGTACCAGTAGGTATAGTGAAAAGTCATATAGGTGGTACCAGAATGCCTGAAATTTAAGAGCTGTGAGGCAAGGTCTTCTGTTACTGTGAGATGAATTCGTCAGTCCATCTTATCCCGATGCTGCTGAACTTTTGATTCATCTAACTCCTCTAGCTCTGAGTGTCTAATCATCAGATGACCTTTGAATATTACTTGGTTGTGGACAAGAAGAGAAAATACTGGTCACATGGAGTTAGAGGAATCCAACCTGTGTGATGATGAGTTTGTATTAAAAGCTTTTCAATTAAGTTTTAGATTTTAAACATTAATCTTGAGAACTTGGATAATGTGAATGTGCAACTGAAAACAGATTCATTGTTGGTTTGTTGGCAAAATGAGGATTCAGTCTGCAAGCATGAGGTTTACATGTGGGACTACAGGATGAGCACTGAGTTGACAACTGGTTTTCCCTGGGCTGAGGGGAACTGGCTGCCTCTGAAGGATCCAGGTCCATTGTAGGCAGTCATTCTGTGCTAGTCAATGCATATTTCAAGTAATGGCTAATGTGTCCTTGTCCCCCTCTCCAAATAACAAATAGCAAACTCAACATAAGGAATTATGAAATATTTGATGGTTGAGAATAGTTACTGTGGCACAATGGTAAAGCATCCTCTTTCCAATGCAGAAGACACAAGAGACATGAGTTTGATCCCTGGTCAGAAAGATCTCCTGGAGTAGGAAATGGCAACCCACTCCAGTATTCTTACCTGGAAAACCCCATGGACAGAGGAGCCTGGGGGGCTATAGCCCACGGAGTCGCAAAAAGTCAGACACAACTGAGCATGCTAGAACACACACACAGATGATTTTGGCAAACTAATAAAGCGTGATTCTGTCCCACTTGGGTGGATCTGGATATATGTGGCTTTCTTTAGTTCTAGATAATTTTCTACTTACAACATTATATGTTACAAATAAACAACTTTCAAGGCTCTCCTCCTCTTCCCTCTCCTCTTCTCTCCTCCCTTCCTCACTCCTTGGCTCCCTCTCTTCTCTTTCTTCCTTCCACATATATTTACAGAGGACCTGCTTTGGGTTATATCTTGTGCTGAGGGCAAAGGATAAACAATACAGGTAACCACTATTCTCTTGCATCTTAAAACCCAGAGGAGTGGGGAGGGAGATTCAGATTAGTAGTCAGACTAACCATGGCTAGTGCTTATTGAAAAGTTCTGTGTACCAGGCACTATTCCCAGAGCAGTACAAGTGCTGATTCATTTAGCCTTCATAACAACACCATGAGAAAACATTAGCATTATCCATTGCACAGACAGGGAAACCAAAGTACAGAGAGACTGAGTAACTTGGCTGGCATCACACAACTAATAAATGGAAAATGTGGACTTGAGCTTAAGTCATCTGGTTCTTGAATCCATATCCTTTAGTACTAACCATGTCCAACCTGAGAAGGCCCATAACAGGGGAAATAAGAGGGTGACACAGGACTTAGAAGAGAGAGGCTCCATGTGCTGTAATGGAGGTGACAGTGATGTGCTTGGAGGAAAGAATGCCATATGTCACAGGTAAAGGATGCAAGATCTTATTGAACAAGAAAAAAACTGCACAGGACATATACATTCCAAATCCCCATGAAGATACTCAGCTACCAATAATACTGCCTGGGAGGGGAGAGGAACCCATCTGATTCTCAGAGGAACTTCTTTTGGCCTCTCATCATTGTGGGTACCCTGTTCCCTCCTGACAGGTTGGGAGATTCTGACACATTGCCTGCCTGCCCACCAAGGGTGAGTCTCAAGTGACAGCCAGCACAGTCCTGTGTGTGTACAGTCAGGGCGAGGGGAAATTGAAGGGCAGTTTCCCAGGACTGTCATCCCTGGCAGGGCTGAGCCTCACGCCTGTGTGGAGACTTCCTTCTGCTGCCTCTAATCCAGTCTTCCCCGCCTGATGGGGAGGTAGGAGAGGGTTCCGGAGAGGGTGACCTCTGAAGGGTGAGTGAGCATTTCTATGTGACAGCAGTGATGGGGAGGGGAAAAGGAAGGAGGGACACCTGGGAAACTTCAGGCAGTTGAACAGGGATGGGGAGGTGGGGCGATGGGGCCTAAAGCAAGAGGCGAGGCTGGAGGAACAATCAGAAGCCACAGTATGCAGGGCCTTGCAAGTACGATTGAGTTTGAGCCTTGCTTTGTGAGCAATGGAACATTCTGGACACCTTTGGAAAGGCCCTATATAATAGTTCTGATTCAATTACTAAGCATTTTCTATATACCATGGGCTGCACTAACTACATGCTATTTATTCCCCACAACAGCTAATAGTATAGGTTCTATCATTCACCCTATTTTACAGATGAGAAAACTAAGAACAGTGAAATAAAGAAACTTGCTCAAGGATACTCATCTATCAAGTGGGGGAGCTGAGTTTGAAATTCTAACTTCAGAGTCTGAATGTCTACCCCGTATGTCATGTCCCTGAATGGATGGGTTGGAGTGGCCCAGGCTGTTGGCAGTTGCCCCCATCATGGGTAGATTTCTGAACATTTGTCCAGGTCTCCCTCACCTTTGTCTTGAATCAGCTGAGAAGCTGAAAATTCCATTCCCTGCAATTCGGTTTCAGGGCGCGTCTGACTGAGACGAGATGAATTTGAGTTTAATCTTGCATGCCTAACGAAGTCGCCGAGGTATCTCAAAAATTCTCCTGCTTCTATTAGTGAGATAGTGTGTGAGGCTTATTTCCACTGACAGGCAGTTTTATCATTATTTTTTAAAGCAGGGACTTGTCTCGAATAGTTCAGGCGGTGTCAAAAGGAGAGATAACAAACCTCCTAGAATAAAATGTCAGTGCTGGAAAGGAGCTAAACATCAGCTGGTCCAACCCCCTCAATATACAGAGGACAGGGGTTGTCCCATGGCCCCTTCCACTACACTCACAGCTGGCTATGGCAGTTGCCCTTCTGGCTGCCCAGGGAACAGTGTGAGAAGACAAAGGGATTTGGTTGGGGGCCATGGGTGGCAGGCTGAGCTTGAATTCTGGTTCTTGCCAAAGTTTTTTTGCTTGTTGTGGGACATCACCTTTCTGAAATTCAAAATTCTCACTTCTAAAATGAGATAAGAGAAATGCTTTCCCAGGGTGGTTGTGAAGATTAAGTGCTTATTGCAATGCCTGGGGGAAAGTAGTGTTAGTCTCTTAGTCGTGTCTGACTCTTTGTGACCCCATGAACTGTAGCTCGCCAGGCTCTTCTGTCCATGGAATTCTCCAGACCAGAATACTGGAATGGGCAGCTATTTCGTTCTCCAGGGGATCTTCCCAACCCAGGGATCAAAGCCAGGTCTCCTGCATTGCAGACAGAGTCTTTACTGTCTGAGCCACCAGGGGCAGAGAAGGCACCCAATAAATAAAGTTTCCTTTCCCCAAGGTAGCTGAAAGATAGGAAGGAGAACAAGACCTGACCTTGAGGAACTGACTACTCAGCAAGGGAGACAGCTCTGCAAACAAATGTGCTCCTTGCTGGGACAGAGGGACATAGAAAATGTTGGGAAAGCAGAGAGGAGGAAGGACCTAGGGAAGTGAGGGACTGCTCTGAATAGGTAATATTTATCTGGGGCTTTAAGGGATGGGTAGGAGTTCACCTTGTCAGTGTTAGAGAAAAGATTTCCAAGAGAAAGAGGCAAGGTGATGACCATGATGACGATGATGACAATAATAAAGGAGGAAAGGAAGAGTTGCAAACTCCTCAGCAGGTTGAATCCTGTCCACAGATGAGCTTTCTTTGTCTAGTTTAAGAGGTTTAAATGTGAATGCATGGCTTCTCCAGTTCCCCACAAGCCCCACCCCTGCCCCGGTTCCTTCCTCCTTCCATCCTTCAGTCCAACATCTCAGGCATTTGCATTTGGAATCCCTAAGAACATAATGGTGAAGAACATAGACTTTGGGACAAAAGAGATCTAGGTCTGAGTTCCAACTCCCCCATGTGATGATGTAAGATCCATAAAATGATGAGCGTGTTTGTACCTACTTACTTGGATGGCTGTGAGAGTGAAGTGACACCATGGCACCTGGCCAGGAAGGGAGCCCCTCCCCTGCTGGATTTTGCGCCAAATGATTTCATGTTTTAGGGTGATTTTGGTGAAGCCCATGTTTGTAGGACAATTCTGTGTTTCATTCCAAGTTCTTATCATGGCATATGTGTCAGTTTGGATCACCCGAGAACTAGACACCAACATGGGATAAGAGACACAAGATTTATTTGGGGAAATGCTTGTGAAGGAGAAAGGGTGGGAGCAGGTGTCCAGAGGGAGAGACTTCAGTCTGATGTGGGTCTGACATCTGTGAAAGGAGAGAGGAAAGGACAGCCTCAGGTCATAGTGTGGTTCTCAGGGAGCCTTGGTCAGGCTGCTGGGGAGACTTAGAGCCAAAGCTGCCTGTTAGAGGAGCCTAGTCATAGCAACAGCTGGGATCTTGTGCCCCTGGCCTTCCTCCATTCCCTCAGTGCTCAGCCACTGACTGGGAGCAGCCCAGGGCACATGGCCTGGTAGGGATGCTGCGGTATGTACACAGGTGCCAAGTTTGGAGAATGTCAACCAAGTCCTCTTGAAGGAAGATGTGAGCAGAGCACCTCCATGATTGCTACAGGAAGCCTCTGCAGTAAGTTCTTGTTCAGTAAATAGAATTGTCTCTGTAAGTTGAAGGTTAAGGCTCTGATGCTTCAGTAAAATAAGCATTTATCAACATTGTTATGGGTGGTATTGTGTCCCTTCAAAATCCATATGTTGAAGTCTTAACCCCCAGTATATCAGAGTGGGATTGTGTTTAGAGATAGGGCCCTAAGTGAGATAAATATGTTAAAATGGGCCACAGGAAATGGGCCTTAATCCAATATGATGGATATCTTTATAAGAAGAAGAAATTTGGGCACAGACACATACAAAGGATGACATGAAGACACAGGGAGAATTCAGCCATCTACAGAGTAAAGTGAGACACTGAGAAGAAATCAACTTTACCAATACCTTGACCTTGGACTTCTAGTTCCCAGAATAGTGAGAAAATAAACATCTGTTGTTGAGGCCACCCAGTCTGTGGTACTCTGTTATAGCAGCCCCAGGAAACCAATACAAACATCTAGCTAGATGCTACCTGGGACCCCCAGGAATATAGGGCAGGGGCCTTGCTCTTTATTAACAGGGAGAACAATTTACTAATTTTTAAAAATCCATTTATTGAGCATGGGCCCTTACTAAATATATGTTTTCCCTATGGCTTCCATAACATTACCACAGACTAGGTGGCTTAAAACAATATAAATGTATCCTCTCACAGTTAGGAAGCCAGGAGTCTGAAATTTAAAGTGTTTGTAGGGTTGATTCCTTCTGGAGGTTCGGAGAGACCAACTATGCCACGGCTGTCCCCCAGCTTGTGGAGGCTGCTGGCCGTCCTTGGTGTTTCTTGGCTTGTGTACACACCACTCGTGTCTGCCTTCATCATCACACCACTTCTTTGTGTCTCTGTGTGTTCTTTTCTGTCTCTTTTATGGACATTCTCGTTGGATTTAGGGCCCACGCTAACCCAGTATAATCTCATCTTGACCCTTGTCCTAATTATACCTGCAAAGACCCTATTTCCAAATAAGGTCATATTCCAAGGTCTGAGTGGATATGAAATTTTAAGGGGACACTATTCACCCTATTACACCATATTTTATTTAGTTATCTTATTTTTTAAAATTTACCTTATTTTTTAAAAATGGTATTTAGTTTTTGAACATTCCTATATGGTAAGCAAAGTCAATACAGGTGAAGAAATGGAAGTTCAGAGAGGTGGTTATTTGTCCAAGGTCACACCTCTGGCATGTCATGGTAATGTCTGGTAATGCACATGAATGGTGCATTCCAGTTCCAAGTTTCCATGTTCATGCTATTACTCTGCTGTTTTCTGCTATTGTGATGTTATATGCCGTGTATCTGTTACACTTCTTCAGGAAGAAAGCAATCCTAATAGGGTCATCCTACACTCTTGCCCAAACACCCATTGTGCAAATTTATACCACCATAGCTTAATTTTGCCTTCATTAGAACTTTACATAATGGAATCCAACAACATGTAGTCTTTTGTGTCTAGGCTTCTTTCAGTCAACATGATGCTTTTGAGATCCATATATGTTATTGTATGTATCAGTTCTTTGCTCTTTTTTATTGATGTGAACCATGAACTTCCTGATGTTCAAGCTGGTTTTAGAAAAGGCAGAGGAACCAGAGATCAAATTGCCAACATCTGCGGGATCATGGAAGGAGCAAGAGAGTTCCAGAAAAACATCTATTTCTGCTTTATTGACTATGCCAAAGCCTTTGACTGTGTGGATCACAGTCAACTGTGGAAAATTCTGAAAGAGATGGGAATACCAGACCACCTGATCTGCCTCTTGAGAAATTTGTATGCAGGTCAGGAAGCAACAGTTAGAACTGGGCATGGAACACCAAACTGGTTCCAAATAGGAAAAGGAGTTCGTCAAGGCTGTATATTGTCACCCTGTTTATTTAACTTATATGCAGAGTACATCATGAGAAACGCTGGACTGGAAGAAACACAAGCTGGAATCAAGATTGCCGGGAGAAATATCAATAACCTCAGATATGCAGATGACACCACCCTTATGGTTGCAGAAAGTGAAGAGGAACTCAAAAGCCTCTTGATGAAAGTGAAAGTGGAGAGTGAAAAAGTTGGCTTAAAGCTCAATATTCAGAAAACAAAGATCATGGCATCTGGTCCCACCACTTCATGGGAAATAGATGGGGAAACAGTGGAAACAGTGTCAGATTTTATTGTTTTGGGCTCCAAAATCACTACAGATGGTGACTGCAGCCATGAAATTAAAAGATGCTTACTCCTTGGAAGGAAAGTTATGACCAACCTAGATAGCATATTGAAAAGCAGAGACATTCCTTTGCCAACAAAGGTTCGTCTAGTCAAGGCTATGGTTTTTCCTGTGGTCACATATGGATGTGAGAGTTGGACTGAGAAGAAGGCTGAGCACTGAAGAATTGATGCTTTTGAAGTGTGGTGTTGGAGAAGACTCTTGAGAGTCCCTTGGACTGCAAGGAGATCAGCCCTGGGATTTCTTTGGAAGGAATGATGCTAAAGCTGAAACTCCAGTACTTTGGCCACCTCATGAGAAGAGTTGACTCATTGGAAAAGGCCCTGATGCTGGGAGGGATTGGGGGCAGGAGGAGAAGGGGACGACAGAGGATGAGATGGCTGGATGGCATCACTGACTCGATGAACGTGAGTCTGAGTGAACTCTGGGAGTTGGTGATGGACAGGGAGGCCTGGCGTGCTGCGATTCATGCGGTTGCAAAGAGTCGGATATGACTGAGCGACTGATCTGATCTGATCTGATCTGATTATTATCCTATAGAAATACACTATGATTTGTTTTTGATGAACATTTGGATAATTTTCAGGTTTTGGTTGTTATTAATAGAGCTGCTATGAGCATTCTTATGAAAGCCCTTTTGTGGGCCCAGGTTTTTGTTTCTCTTTCATCCTCAGGAGTGAAATTGTTGGATTATTTCAAGTGTGTGTTTTAACTAACTGCTAAACTGTTTTCCAGAGAGGTTGCTAACATTTTACCAATAATGTATGAGAGTTCCAATGGTATACTCACCAGTATTTGAGGTTCGGTTCAGTTCAGTTCAGTTAAGTCACTCAGTCGTGTCCGACTCTTTGCAACCCCATAAATTGCAGCATGCCAGGCCTCCCTGTCCATCACTAACTCCTGGAGTTTACTCAGACTTATGTCCATCGAGTCAGTGATGCCATCCAGCCATTTCATCCTTTGTCATCCCTTTCTCCTCCTGCCTCCAATCCCTCCCAGCATCAGAGTCTTTTCCAATGAGTCAACTCTTCACATGAGGTGGCCAAAGTACTGGAGTTTCAGCTTTAGCATCATTCCTTCCAAAGAAATCCCAGGGCTGATCTCCTTCAGAATGGACTGGTTGGATCTCCTTGTAGTCCAAGGGACTCTCAAGAATCTTCTCCAACACCACAATTCAAAAGCATCAATTCTTTGGCGCTCAGCCTTCTTCACAGTCCAACTCTCACATCCATACGTGACCACTGGAAAAACCATAGCCTTGACTAGACGGACCTTTGTTGGCAAAGTACAAGTCTTCAATTCTAGCCTTTCCAGTAGGTATGAAGTGGTATTTCATTGCAAATTTAACTTGCATTTCCAAGAAGATTAATAATCTAGAGCATCTTTTCATATAGCTTGTTGGCTATTTGAATATCTTTTTTGTGAAATATACTGTTAAGCCTATTGCCATTAACATTTTTTTTATTATGGGTGCTATAACTTGTTTATGGATGCTGGATACAAGTTCCTTGTCAGATATATGTATTGTGAATATTTTCTCCCAGCCCGTGACTTGCGTTTTCATGTTAATGATGCCTTTTGAAGAATAGAAGTTTTTAGTTTCAATAAAGTTTAATCTGTCATTTAAAACATTTTATGATTATTATTTTTTTGTCTTGTCTGTGGAATCTTTGTTTAAATCAAGTTTCAAATATATTGTCCGATGTTTTGTTTGAGAAGTTTTTATATTTTTAGCTTTTAGGTTTGGTTAGGTCTGTGATCCATCTGGAATTAAGTTTTGTGTTTGGTATAAGGTAAAGTTTGAGGGTCCTCTAAATCCACAATTAAATGATTTATTCATGTGCTGTGAATAATGATGTTAATAATAAAGAGAAAAATAACAACAGCAATATAAAGCTAATAGGTGCTCAGATTCTTGCAGATACAAATGACAGAAAAATCCAACTCATAGTTTAATAAGAAAAGGAAGATATATTGGCTCATGTAAGTGCAAAAGTTCAGGAGAAAATTTAACAGTTCATAGTTGATTTTTATAAGTACTAGGACATGGAAGAATTGGATAGCAATTGATTCAAGAAATTTCTAAAGAGTGGTGAACATACAGGTCTGGTTAGATCTGGGGGCTTGAATGGTGAGATTGTTTAGTTTCACTCTCTCCCCTCATCTCAGATCTTCTCTCTTCAATGTGGTCTTCAGTTTCTTCCCTCGTGGTGGTAAGATAATAATGAGCAAGTCCAGGCTTACATCTCATCCTATTAGCAACTGCAACTCCTCAATAGTTTGGTGGATTACATTTTAATGATTTTTAAAAACCGAGCTTCTAAAATGCTTTGGTCTAGAGTAATGCCATCTTTCAGCTTGCAGCTGATGCCCCAGAAGGCTTGGAAGATCCTGCTGTAAGGTTATCCAGGTGTGAGTTTGTATTCTCTCCATCTCTCCATCCTTTCCATGAAAAAGCCCTGAGTTTTTGGTAGGTCCCTGGGAAGAAGTGATTCAGAGCTCTGGAGTCAGATATATTCAGTTTCTACTTTCACATTGTACTGGTTGTGTGACTTTGGGCAAACTGTTTGACCTCTCTGAGATGCAATTTCCTTAACTGAAAAAAAGGGAATAATAATAGTACAGCTTTGAGGATTGTTGTAGAAGGAAAATGGGATTTCCACGGGGGAGATAAACATACAACTTCAAGCTTCAGGACTTCAGACTAATCATGGCAAAGATAATTTGGAAATATCTAAATTATAGACTTCAAGAGAGGTTCAGGGAGCCACTCTTCCACTAGCTCTTGGATGCTCTGTCCAGCAGATACTGTACACAAGCATCACCAGCCAAATGAGAAATGATGCTTTGAATATATGAAAGCACTCGGCTCATCCCCTCCCCCAAATTCAGGGTTCTCAGATAAAAATTGGAATGAGAACACAAATTGGGGGTTCCTTAATCCCTAACTTGAAGGCAGCTATTTGGTCAAGGGAAGGTCATTCAGACTTACCACCCGGGCGGGAGCATGCAGGCAAGGAGCACAAACAAAAATTCTGGCTGGTAGGGAGGGGTGCTTCCCACTTGTAGATAGAAGAGGAGAGATGGGACTGCAATGCTGAAGGGCTGCTATTTGGAAAAACAAATAAAGAGGGAAAGAGGCAAAGAGGGTGGGCTGTGCATTGTGCATTGGCAGCGGCTGTTAACAGCATTACCTGCTCACTAGGAAAATTTGATCTCATTCATCATTGAAGCAGCAAGTGCGGCAACTGAGGTTTGACCAGAAGCTCTCTACTCAGAACTTCCTTGTAATAGGTGAAGGAGAAAAGGGGAAACAACTGTCTCTTAAAAAAATAAAACAACAGAAAAAAAAAAACCCTTTTAATTCAAAGCAGTTTTATGACCTTTGAAAGCCAAACTCAAATTAACATAGTGTTGCTAAGTAGAGAGAATTTCCTGCTGGGTCTTCTATAATGAATAAACACCCTTCATTTGTAATTAGCAGCACCCAGCTGCATAAAGGCAATTAATATGCTAACATGAATTAAAACAGTAGGTCTCCTTAAGAAGGCAAAACATCAAGGCTTTCTTGGTTTACTCCTGTTATGTGACGCTGAAATAGCAGGAGCTTTTTCCTCAGCTTTTCTGTGATATTACTGTACCCGTGTGTGGAATATCAAGGTTTCCATAATGCAAGGGCATTGCCAGGGAATGCACTGCCCTGGCCACGGCCATCTTCCCTTCTGCACCCTTGGGTTTTTATTCTCTATCCAGAGGCACTATTGGCTCATGTAATTGGAAAGTCCAGGAGATTTATCTCACTGCACATTTTACTTTGGTTTCATTAACAATTTGTGATTTGTTCTTGCCTCTTTGAAGAAAGCGTTCTAAGTAATCTATTATGTGGGAAAGCTCGGATTCCCAAACGTCTTTGATAGCCCTATCTGGGAGAAGCTGACCTCAGGCTGGGAGTTAGCTTTGCCATCCTTCCAAGGGGACCCAGGGATTTGGGGTTGGCAGTATCTTTTATCTGTGGGATGGACTCAACTAGCCTCACCAGCTTCTGATGTTAGCATTTTATAGCTGAAACTGGGCCCCCGAAGTCCTCTCCCAATTGTTCTGGGGGACGGTTTCTTTAAAAAGATGCAATTTTCAGATGTATGGGCTTTTGTAAGAATACATGCCTTGCATATGCCAACAAGAGCCTATGATCTTATTTTCATCCTTCATTTGCTGAACCAATCCTTTTTTATCACATGCAGGGAAACTTCAGTTTTGGTCAAAGTATTAAGAATTCTGAATTACAGTACAAACATCCAAATCAATGACCCACCAAGGCACAGCCACCAAGTGACCAGGGAGGAGGTTGTGACAATTTCATCATTGCAGGAGGCCTGTGGCCTCGGCAGCTCCATGTCATCGGGACAGGACACACACTGGGGAGACTGCAGATCCGAGTTCCAGTCCTGACTCTACCACTTAGGAGCTGCACATTTAGCTCCTCAAACCTCAGTTTCCTGAGGATGACATGCCCTGCACAAAGGATGCTATGACAGTTGTACTTTGCCTGGGACATAAAATAAAGCTCAACAAATAGCTTTAATTATTACAAGAGGCAGTGAGGCACAGTGAAGTGAGTGTTTGAAGTCAAACTGACCTGGATTTAAAGACCAATTGCTCTTATTACCACCATGACCTTCAGCGCTTGATGTAACCTCTCTGAGAGTCAATTTCTTCATGTGCTAGTTGAGGATGATGTATCAGACTTTAGAGGACTGTTGGGAGATAATTGAAACTGTATATTCATAAGCATCAAGCTTGGTTTCTGAAACATTAATAGGTGTTTAATAAACCTTGGAAGGAAAGTTATGACCGACCTAGATAGCATATTAAAAAGCAGAGATTTTACTTTGCCAACAAAGGTCCATCTAGTCAAGGCTATGGTTGTTCCAGTGGTCATGTATGGATGTGAGAGTTGGACTGTGAAGAAAGCTGAGTGCCGAAGAATTGATGCTTTTGAACTGTGGTGTTGGAGAAGACTCTTGAGAGTCCCTTGGACTGCAAGGAGATCCAACCAGTCCATCCTAAATGAGATCAGTCCTGGGTGTTCTTTGGAAGGACCAATGCTAAAACTGAAACTCCAATACGTTGGCCACCTCATGCAAAGAGTTGACTCATTAGAAAAGATTCTGATGCTGGGAGGGATTGGGGGCAAGAGGAGAAGGGGACGACAGAGGATGAGATGGCTGGATGGCATCACCGACTCGATGGACATGAGTTTGAGTGAACTCTGGGAGTTGGTGATGGACAAGGAGGCCTGGCGTGCTGTGATTCATGGGGTTGCAAAGAGTCAGACACGACTGAGCAACGAACTGAATTGAACTGAATAAACCTTGGTTTTCTTTGATTGCTAGTTTTGGAGAAGCAAAATAGTAGAGTAGGGCAGAAAGATAAGGCTTGGATCTTGGCCACATCCCTGATGAGCTGTTTAATCCATGGCCAATTATACACCCTCTATTAGCCCAAGTTCCTTTCTCTGTAAGCAGGAGAATGTAATATCATTTATGACAGGATTAAATGAGAAAGTATGGTTAGTATGTGGCACAAAGCAAGAACCACTCATACTCACTGAGTGCTTACTCTGTATCACAGTCTATTCTAAGTACTTTATATATATTAATCTATTGGCTCCTTCCCTCTGAATTACACAACATGCAACCCAGTGGCTGTTCAAATGTGTGTGTGCACAGTCGTGTCTGACTCTTTGTGACACCATGGACTGACTCTAGACCACCAGGCTCCTCTGTCCATGGAATTTTCCAGGCAAGAATACTGGAGCTGGTTGCCATTTCCTACTCCAGGAGATCTTCCCCTCCCACCCGCACCTCTTGCATCTCCTGCATTGGCAAGTGGATTGTTTACCAGTAGTGGCACCTTGGAAGCCCATGAATTCATTAAATCTGCATAAAAATCTTGGTGCTGTTATTAGGCCCATTGTACAAATAAGGAAATTAGAGCTCTGAGAGTTATATCCAAGGTCATTTGCTAGTGAGTACTGGGGATTGAATTTAAAATAAAGGCAATCTGGTTCCAGATTCCAAATTCTTAACTATTGGGTTATATATGAGTTTGTTCTCATCTTGGAACTTTTAAAGATTTGTAAGTGGATTTGGAAGGGAATTGACAAAAAGAGCTCTCTGGCCATGTTGAATCACTGTGTCATGGACTGGATGTAGGCATGGCCTTCATCCTTCAAGCCTCTTTTCCCCCAGCCACTCAGAGCCCAGTCTCCAACACTGGCCCTTAAAAGATGCCCTGATCACACCAGGAAGGCCATGCCTATATCCAGTCCACGACACAGTGATTCAACATGTTCAGAGAGCTCTTTTTGTCAACTCCTTCCAAATCCATTTACAAATCTTTAAAAGTTACAAGATGAGAACAAACTCATATATAACCCAATAGTTAAGAGTTTGGGATCTGGAGCCAGATCGCCTATCTAAGGTCATGCAGGGGGCAGAATCTCTAGGTTTGGCAGACAGGTAAATGGCAGGGAGGCCAGGTTTAGGGAGTAAGTCCCAGAAATCAGAGTAGGATCAAAGTTGGGATAGTGGGGTTGAAAATTCAGAGTCATGTTGCCCAGACTTTCAAAGAACAGAACCCAGGTTCCATCAGAGGTTCCTGGAAGCAGGAACTGCTGGGCAGTCTCTTCAGGGAAACTTGGCTGGATGAATTAGAACCAAGGCTTTTCTATTTCTCTCTATCCTGAGAGCGTCCCATTGGTTTGAATCAAATAGGAGCAGCAGTCTGCTTTGGTTGACACTTGCACTGAAATAATCAGGAAAGGCTAGCTATGCTACAGTAACAACCCCTTAACCCCACACCCACCCCCAAGTCTCAGTTTCTTAGACAATAAAGGCTTATTTCTTACTCATATCATGGTCTGGGTAGCTCTCCAGGTAGTTGTCTTCTAAGCAGCAATTCAGGGATCCTGCCCACCTCCGTCATGTGACCCTGCCACCTTCAACATGGCACCTTAATGGTTGCTATAGAAGGGGGAAAGATAATGTGGGTGCAACTTGGGTTTTTTGGGGGGGCTATACTTGAAGATGGCATTCATCAGTGCCCTATACCTTCCACTGACAGAACCTAGTAATATGGGTTCAACTTCCTAGCGAAGAAGGCTAGAAAATGTAGTCTCCCCTTATATCAAGGAAGAGGAAATATATAGGGGAACTGTCTAGCTATTTTCTGCCATACTCACCAAAGTGCGTGCAGTGGGGTAGAGTACTTCCTCAAAGAAAAATCATGGCTGTGCATAACCAAAGCATAGGAATGCTGTAGGCAGAAACAAGAAAATGTAAGAGGGCTTCCTGGTGGAGATGGTGCTTAAACTTCAACAATAGGAAGTAGCTCAGTGAAGAGGGAGGGGCAGAGGAAGCAGTCTCAGATGGAGTGAATAGCATGCAGGAAGGCCTGAGCAAGGGAGAAAACATTTCCCTTCCTTTTGGGGAGCATGTTTGGTTCATTGTGGCTGGTACACAGAGTGGGGAAGGGTTGGGGAGAGATGACCAGAGGGCAGATTATGAAGGGCTGACTACGTTCCTCTAAGGAGATAGGGCATTGCTGCATGAGAAATAGGGGGCTATAGGAGAATTCAGGAATAGGGGAGCATGATCAGCTTATCAGTTCAGAGCTCTTTGGCTCTGGTGAGTTGCACAGGGGCAGGGTGAGAGGAAGCTGACAAAGCCCTCACCTTTCCTTGTCCTAGCTGAGTGATGCTGAATGAATACAGGTGGCCTGAAGTGGGATATGAACCCTCCTTTGAACGCACGACTTAGAGCGAACCTGACATCGCAACCTAAAGGCACATGTCCGGTCTCCGGCTTATAGATATGCCCTACAGAAAGATCTTTTAAGTTTATTTTAAAAATTTAAAACAGTGGACAGCCTTTATGAAGGTTTCACATAAAAATCCAGGTGCCCAGATGTATTAGTTTGCTTGGGCTGGCATAACAAAATACCATACACTGGGTGATTTAAAGAAGAGCAATTTATTATCTGGCAGTTCTAGAGGCTGTGAGTCCAAGATCAGGGTGTCAGCAGGGTTGGTTTCTGAGGCAGCCGCTCTCCTTTGCTGGCAGAAGGCTACCTTCGTGCTGTGTCCTCACATGACCTTTTCTCTGCACATGGTATCTGTTCCTCTTCTTACAGGGACATCAGTCCGATTGGATTAGGGTCACCCTTATGACCTCATTAAACCTTAGTTACTGCCTTAAATAGCTCTGTCTCCAAATATGGTCACATTAGGGGTTAGGGCTTCAATGTACAGCTTTCACCGTAATTTTAATTCATAACAGCAGATTTCAGTTATCCATTGAACAAATGTTTATTGAGCACTCATTACATGCCAGGCATGGCTCCAGGTAATTAGGATATAGCAGTAAATAAAATAAAACCTGCCTTTGTGGGCAATATAAGTTAGAGGTGATAGATGCTATAAGAAAGAATATGAAGCAGAGTAAAAAAGAAGGTCCTGGAGGGCTGGGGTATGAGGAGGGCAGATAGGAAGAGGGTAGTTAGTTGGAGTGAACCTCATTAAGAGAGTATAGATTGGAGCAAACAACACCTGAAGGTAGTGAGGGAATGAGCCATGGGGATGTCTGGGGCAAGAGCTTGTCAGGGAGCATGTGCAAAGGCCCAGAGATGAGAGTGTGGCTGGTGTGTTTCAGAATCAGCAGGATGACAGCGTGCATGGGACAGAGCAAGTGGGGTGGGAGTGACAGGAAATGAGGACACAGAAATGGTGGCAACAGGGAAAGAGGAGCAGATCATGAGAGTCTTTAAAGCTTTGGCCAGGACTTCAGCTCTTACTCTGAGTGAAATGGGCTCCTAAAAAAATCAGACTAGGCTACACTGGGCCCAATTCCTCCAGGGCAGCAGGTGACTGGAACTCAGTATCAGCTTTCTCCTTGGCATTTCTCCTCCTATTTGCCACAGTCTCTGCTACTCCCTACCACACCCACCCTAGCAAGCTTCATTCATGGATGATTCTCATATGGCCCCTCAAGGCTTTAAAGAATGTAGTTCCTGTTTTGCAGATTAATGTGTCCCAGGCAATGGCATTCTTAGGAATTCCTTTGAGTGAAACTTTAGCTCTGTTTGCAGAGAAAACACATGCATCACAGGGGCCCCTTCTAGTCTGGATTGATGCTGGCTGGATCACAAGTCGTTAGAGGCAAATTGAATCTGGTGTGGAAAGATCCATCACGACCCCCACCTTGTCAACCTGTCTCACACTTCAGAGACTCCTCCCACACGATGTTTTGGAAGCACTTGGCACCAATGTGGGGCTTAATTAAAAGACTCTGCTTCCCTCCACTGAGGATGGATGGGCTGGGCTGGGCTGGGAAGACGACACAGAATTCCTCTGTCTCCTCAGCAAGGCTGGTTGAATTGGAATGTTACCAGGGCTAGAGCTGCACTGGTTACTCGGAAAACTGCATGTCTTAGGAGGAAAAGCTTAAAAGTGGATGTGTCTTCACATGGGGAAGCTTTGACACGATCTTGCAGATCTTGCAGGAGTTTTCAGAGCTATGATCCTGGGCCTGAGTCCAGCCCTGGTGTTGGAATGAAGGTTGTGGATGGGGCATGACCATCAGATCAGATCAGTTGTTCAGTCATGTCCAACTCTTTGTGACCCCAACAATTGCAGCATGCCAGGCCTCCCTGTCCATCACCAACTCCCGGAGTTCACCCAGACTCACGTCCATCGAGTCAGTGATGCCATCCAGCCATCTCATCCTCTGTTGTCCCCTTCTCCTCCTGCCCCCAATCCCTCCCAGCATCAGAGTCTTTTCCAGTGAGTCAATTCTTTGCATGAGGTGGCCAAAGTACTGGAGTTTCAGCTTTAGCATCATTCCTTCCAAAGAAATCCCAGGGCTGATCTCCTTCAGAATGGACTGGTTGGATCTCCTTGCAGTCCAAGGGACTCTCAAGAGTCTTCTCCAACACCACAGTTCAAAAGCATCAATTCTTTGGCGCTCAGCCTTCTCCACAGTTCAACTCTCACATCCATACATGACCACAGGAAAAACCATAACCTTGACTAGACGAACCTTTGTTGGCAAAGGAATGTCTCTGCTTTTGAATATGCTATCTAGGTTGGTCATAACTTTCCTTTCAAGGAGTAAGCGTCTTTGAATTTCATGGCTGCAATCACCATCTGCAGTGATTTTGGAGCCCCCAAAAATAAAGTCTGACACCGTTTCCACTGTTTCCCCATCTATTTCCCATGAAGTGATGGGACCGGATGCCATGATCTTCATTTTCTGAATGTTAAGATTTAAGCCAACTTTTTCACTCCCCACTTGCACTTTCATCAAGAGGCTTTTGAGTTCCTCTTCACTTTCTGCAACCATAAGGGTGGTGTCATCTGCATATCTGAGGTTATTGATATTTTTCCCGGCAATCTTGATTCCAGCTTGTGTTTCTTCCAGTCCAGCGTTTCTCATGATGTACTCTGCATATAAGCTAAATAAACAGGGTGACAATATACAGCCTTGACATACTCCTTTTCCTATTTGGAACCAGTCTGTTGTTCTATGTCCAGTTCTAACTGTTGCTTCCTGACCTGCATACAAATTTCTCAAGAGGCAGATCAGGTGGTCTGGTATTCCCATCTCTTTCAGAATTTTCCACAGTTGATTGTGATCCACACAGTCAAAGGCTTTGGCATAGTCAATAAAGCAGAAATTGATGTTTTTCTGGAACTCTCTTGCTTTTTCCATGATCCAGTGGATGTTGGCAATTTGATCTCTGTTTCCTGTGGGTTTTCTAAAACCAGCTTGAACATCAGGAAGTTCACGGTTCACATATTGCTGAAGCCTGGCTTGGAGAATTTTGAGCGTTCCTTTACTAGCGTGTGAGATGAGTGCAATTGTGCGGTAATTTGAGCATTCTTTGGCATTGCCTTTCTTTGGGATTGGAATGGAAACCAACCTTTTCCAGTCCTGTGGCCACTGCTGAGTTTTCCAAATGTGCTGGCATATTGAGTGCAGCACTTTCACAGCATCATCATTCAGGATTTGGAATAGCTCAACTGGAATTCTATCACCTCCACTAGCTTTGTTCATAGTGATGCTTTCTAAGGCTTTCTAAGGCTTTGACTTCACATTCCAGGATGTCTGGCTCTAGGTCAGTGACCACACCGTTGTGATTATCTGGGTCGTGAAAATCTTTTTTGTACAGTTCTTCTGTGTATTCTTGCCATCTCTTCTTAATATCTTCTGCTTCTGTTAGGTCCATACCATTTCTGTCTTTTATCAAGCCCATAAGAAGGATGCACCCTTTAAATGTATTCCTATATGATTACGTTGAAAGAGAGCATCAGTTTGGTGCCCTCTGATGCTTGCTAAACTTTCTCTCTAACACAGTGCCCTTGGGCCCATAATCTTTGGTGGGCAATGGTAAAAAGCTACATTGAGAAAATTACCTTGCTTTTGTTTTTGTATTGGAGTCAGATATGACAAAACCCACAAAACTGGTGCCCAATTGACCAAAGCACTGGTTTTCCATCCTGGCTGCACTTTAAAATCATCTGGGAGTTTAAAACTCCTAATGTCCAGACTGCTCCACCACAGACTTTGGTTTGATGGGGCCAAAGCATCAATTTTTTTTTTAACTCTTGAAGTGATTCTAAAAAGAATCACAGCTGAGAACCACTGGCCGAAGTCTTGAAAATATCCATTATCTTATTTAAATCATCACCTATGTGTCATTACTCTGAGGATGGAGACAAAAGTCCCTACCTCACACCATTGCTGAGGACCAGGAATGATCAATATTTGTAGTTCAGGTTCAGCTCTTCTATGGTCATGCCCCATCCATTATGACCATTCTATGGTCATGGCCCACGTGAAAGGGGAAAGGCTGAGAGAAGCATGTGTCTTGGGTCCTGGCCAGAGTTGTGTCTTTCCTTTCCCTGATTCTTTCTTCTCCTTGCTTTTCTCTACCTCACTCTCCTTTACTTTTCCTTGGGTTTCATCTTTCTCCTCCCTTTTCCCCTTTCTTCCTCAAATACTACAGACTCATCTTTAAGTGCCTGCACCCTCCTCTCCAGCCCTCTTCCTGGGGCTCAGCCCCTGCCTTGCTGCTCTGCACATGTTACCACCTGAGCCCCCAAAACTCAGATCTGATCAGGTCTCTCTCCTGCTCTAAAACCCCAGTGGCCTCAAAACTGCTCTTGAACTCATGCTTGTGCTCAGTCACTCAGTCATATCTAACTCTTTGTAACCCCAAGGACTGTAGCCCTCCAGGCTCCTCTGTCCATGGAATTTTCCAGGCAAGAATAGTGGAGTGGGTTGCAATTTCCTTCTCCACTGGTGCTTGAGCCCCTTCCTACCAACCTTCTTCTCCAGGACCTTCCCACTGGCACATGCCTGTCCACTTTCCGAGCCCATGGTGCATCCCCTGTGTGTTTACTCATGCTGTTTCTTCTGCCTGAATGCCCACCTCCTGCACCCCTATTAGTCCAAACAATATGGGATCTGGGAAGTCTGCTCAGGCTTTCTTTGTGCACTGCCTTGAGCACTTTATCCCAAAGGCTGCATGCAGTTCAGTCGCTCTGTGATGTCTGACTCTTTGCGACCCAATGGACTGCAGCACACCAGGCCTCCCTGTCCATCACCAAATCCTGGAGCTTGCTCAAATTCATGTCCATTAAGTCAGTGATGCCACCCAACCATCTCACCCTCTGTTGTCCCTTTCTCCTACCGCCTTCAATCTTTCCCAGCATCAGGGTCTTTTCAAATGAGTCCATTCTTTGCATCAGGTGGCCAAAGTCTTAGAGCATCAGCTTCAGCATCAGTCCTTCCAATGAATAATCAAGGTTAATTTCCTTTAGGATTGACTGGTTTGATCTCCTTGCTGTCCAAGGGACTCCAAGTGTCTTCTCCAACACCACAGTTCAAAAGCATCAATTCTTTGGCTCTCAGCTATCTTTATTGTCCACATCCATACATAATGACTGGGAAAACCATAGCTCTGACTATATGCACCTTTGTCAGCAAAGTGATGTCTCTGCTCTTTAATATGCTGTCTAGGTTGGTCACAGCTTTTCTTCCAAGGAGCAAGTGTCTTTTACTTCATGGCTGCAGTCACCATCTGCAGTGATTTTGGAGCCCAAGAAAATCGAATCTGTCACTGTTTCCATTGTTTCCCCATCTATTTGCCATGAAGTGATGGGACTGGATGCCATCATCTCAGTTTTTTTGAATGTTGAATTTTAAGCCAGTTTTTTCACTCTCCTCTTTCGTTTCCATCAAGAAGCTCTTTAGTTCCTTTTGTTTTCTGCCATAAGGGTGGTGTCATCTGCATATCTGAAGCTATTGATATTTCTCCCGGCAATCTTGATTCCAGCTTGTGCTTCATCCAGCCCAGCATTTCACATGATGCACTCTGCATATAAGTTAAATAAGCAGGGTGACAATACACAGCCTTGACGTATTCCTTTCCCAAGTTGGAACCAGTTCATTGCTCCATGTCTGGTTCTAACCATTGCTTTTTGACCTGCATACGGATTTCTCAGGAGGTAGGTAAGATGGTTTGGTATTCCCATCTCTTAAATAATTTTCCACTGTTCTTTGCATGAAATGTTCCCTTTGTATTCTCTAATTTTCTTGAGGAGATCTCTCATCTTTCCCATTCTATTGTTTTCTCAGAGGAAAACAATAGAATACAAAGCCTGTATGGCCCTATTAGTTTTTTTTTTAATTTAATTTTATTTTTAAACTTTATAATATTGTATTGGTTTTGCCATGTATCAAAATGAATCCGCCACAGGTATACACATGTTCCCCATCCTGAACCCTCCTCCCTCCTCCCTCCCCATACCATCCCTCTGGGTCATCCTATTAGTTTTTTGATGGGAAGTCTCAGAGCTACACTGTCTGGTCTCTGTTTTTGCCTCTGCTATGTGCCGATGTTAATTTTGGGCAAGTCACTGAACCTTTGTATCTCACTTTCCACGTTAGTGAAATGGGGATCGTAATTGCACTGACTGCAGTGCAGTGGTCTAGATGAAGTGAATTAACACTCAGCACTCAGCACAGTGATTATTACGTGCGACAGTTTGCGCACATGTCTACCGCCTCTGAGCACTCTTCCTAGGCAGGATCCTGATCGATTCAGCTCCATGCCACCCATGCTCGGTGCCAGGCCCAGCACAGACATACACTCTGGAGTGAGAAACCCAAGGAGGAGAAGAGACTCCAACCTTGTGGTTGTGGCAAAGGCTGATGTGACAGGTAACTCCACTAGCCATTGTGGATCTGCCTGGCTGCCCCTCTGGGAGCCTGACAGCCGGGCATTATCTAGATGGCATGGCCGACTAGAAAATTGTCTCACTGGCCCCCCAAAGCCTCCTCTCACGTGTCATTTTTTCAGGAGTCCCAGTGATGCCAACTGATGATTGAGTGTGGTGCTCCCCACTTCTCTGGAGCCCAGATTATTCATGTAGGGCCCCAAATCTTTCTTTACCTGTGCTGCCTAGAGGAGCGATTTCTCTATCTGAGGATAGTCTACTTAGGGCAGGAGGTGGCCTGCTCTTTCTCCCTTGCTGTTTGGAGATAAATAACAAGGAGGAAGTTATCCCACAGCAGAGGAGCTGAAGCTAGCAAGTCTTGGAGCCTGGTGGGAAGGAGGGAACTGTAAGCCCTTGGGGGAAGAATGGCTGGGGAAACTTTGTCCTAAGGGAATATCTGTGGATTTCATGGGGGTTGGGGGCTGTCAGTTCTTACTGCAAAACCCTAAGGCCACTGGAAACAGGAAAGGAAGAAACATGTTTATGTACCCCTTCCTGTGTGCCATGCTTCACTTACTTTGACTTGTACAACATAAGTTAAGAAATATTCTCCACATTTAAGTAAGTAGTAATGGAAACTCAGAGAGATTAAATGACTTGCCCAAGGTCACTCCATTATTATAGTTAATAGCATAGTTGACATTCTAATTCAAATCTATCTAATTCCTTTTCTTATCATTTTACTCTGCCAGAAGAGACAGAGAAAAGGAGTTGCCACCCAATGGAGCTAGAAAATTAGGATCTTCTGAGACTTCTTCCTTCTTCTGGGGGCTTTCCAGGTGTCTCAGCAGTAAAGAATCTGCCTTCCAATGCAGGAGCCATGGGAGACATGTGTCAGGAAGATCCCCTGGAGGAGGAAATGGCAACCCACTCCAGTATTCTTGCATGGAAAATCTCATGGAAAGAGGAGCCTGGTGGGCTACAGTCCATGCGATTGCAAAGAGTTGAATATGTTTGAGTGATTGAGCATGCACTCACAAGTCTTCCTCCACTGTTACACCACCATCTGACATTTATTATATGTTCTATGGGCACTTGGAGTTTCTCTGATAGCTCAGTTGGTAAAGAATCTGCATGCAATGCAGGAGACCCTGGTTTGACTTCTGAGTTGGAAAGATCTGCTGGAGAAGGGATAGGTTACCCACACCAGTATTCTTGGGCTTCCCTTGTGGCTCAGCTGGAAAAGAATCTGCCTGCAATGTGGGAGATCTGGGTTCAATCCCTGGGTTGGGAAGAGCCCCTGGAGAAGGGAAAAGCTACCCACTCCAGTAATCTGGCCTGGAGAATCCCATGGACTGTATAGTCTGTGGGGTCACAAAGAGTCGGACATGACTGAGCAACTTGCACTATGGGCACATATTATATGCACTATGTGGAGAGCATGCATCATTTCATTTCACCCACATGCCACCCTGGGAAGGTGACAGCATTATGCCCACTTCACATCCGAGGAAATGAAGCTCACGATGGGTGAGGCAACAAAGCTCAGGGTTATCAGGATTTTTTCCTATTATGTCACAACCTTTACTGCTTTTCTCCCTATTGGTTGGAAGTTTTGTGGGATGTAATTTTATCTCTATTTGTGGTAGCCTGGGAGCCCTCTTAGCACAGGACCAGGAAGAGCACTGGAACGTCCCACAGAACAGCAGTTTCATACCACACCTTACGGGGCTTCACTGGTCCATACAGATGTCCTAGGCAGCAAGGAGACTTCTGGGATCCTGAGTCAAAACAGCCAGAGCTGCCTCTCCCTCATCTGTTATGTAAACTAGGCTCCCACACCCCAGCACACCTGGGGAAATCTTTCTACACTATGGCGTGGTTGCATTGTTGCAAGCAAGAGTCAGACAGCCCTGGTTCAAATGCTTGCTCTCCATTCACTAACTTGAGCAAGTGACCTTGGGCAAAGTACTTAATCTCTCTATGTCTCAGGTTCATCAACTGTAAAGTGGAGAAGATAATAATAGAACCTGCCTTACAGGCTTCTTTTGAGAATTAAACGGGACGACACGTGCAACTGTTCTGTCTGGAGCATAGTGCTGCTTTGGGCTTAGTTGCTCAGTCGTGTCCAACTGTCTCCTCCACAGGAATCTTCCTAACCCAGGGATCGAACCCAGGCCTCCCACACTGCACGTGGATACTGAGCCACCAAGGAAGCCCCTGGAATGTAGTAAGTACCAGTAAACACCAGTTCTTCTCCTCCCCATGTCTCACTTTCCTCAATCCAAAATGCCAGTTTGGGCAAACATTCATTTTCCCAAAAGGGTGGAAAAGATTCTGAATCACTTATTCCTTCATCCAATCAGCCATCCAGCTGACTTAACTGTTGTTTGAACACCTACTACGTGCCTACTACTGTGTCAGGGAATTGAGTTATAAGACTGAAGTAGGGGCAGGGTGCAGAATGTTCTAGGCTATCTGCCCAGGCATCTGCTCATCCACTTATCCATCTGTCCACTTGTTTGTCCATCCATCCACCCAGGTATTCACTAAGTACTTACTATGTGTCAGGTAATGTGTGGTGACATGCTTAGGTATTTCACCATATCTCAAACTTGCTTCTACGTCTGCACCCCTTCCCATACCCCTTGGTCTTAGAGATATTCTTAATCTTGGCTCTAGCTCCTTGTCAGTCTTCCTAGTCAGGTAGGTAGCCCCAAACACGTGGTAGGAGACTGTCAATAGAGAGGGTGAGATGTCAGTTACCCTAGTGGTTATGGGTATGGAGTATGTGGTAGACCTCTTTACAGGCATTTTCATTATATATTTAGTTTTTTCATTGTGCTGTATTGCACAACCCCTGATCTTGTTCTTAATGTCTTTCTGAATACAGGAAAAAAGAATGTGTCCCAAATGTAGAACAAAGGGCATCTCCAATGAGAAGGGACACATGAGGATTGGGATGTGATTCCCACTACATTGAACAGCAGGATGATGGAGTGACAGATTTTGCAGTCTCTCCTCTCCCTCTGTCTCTGTCTCTCTCTCTCTCCATGGGTACATGCATGTTCATATGTTCGTTAGTGACATAGCCACATTGCTATGCATACTTTGTATGGAGTCTTATGAACATGTTAATGGAGATGCAAGTGTGCATAGGGTTGGAGCAAATGCATATCTGAGTGTGTGTGAATATCTAGTATGGGTATCACGTGCATTCATTGACATTTAAGTATATGTTTCTATTTGAACTAGCATGTCAATGTGTATGTATGGGTACATGGGCAGCTATGGAAAGTAAAAAGGGATGCCTCTAGTTAGAGATCTGATCACTGCCTCTATGACCTCAAACAAATCCTCCCTTCCTCGCATCCTGGTTATGGCTTCTTTCCATTCGAAAGGAGTTGGACTATGTCATCTCTATGGATTCTTTCCAACTCAGAGGTTTCATGATGGCACATTTGATAGTATTAGGAATTCTCTTGGCTTCTGGTTCCCAATTCGATTGATGTTCAGTTGCTAAGTGCTGTCTGACTCTTTGTGACCCCATGGACCACAGCATACCAGGCTTCCCTGTCCTTCACTATCTCCTAGAGTTTGCTCAAAATCATGTCCATTGAATTGGTGATACTATTCAACTATCTCAACCTCTGGTGCCCTCTTCTACTGCCTTGACTCTTTCCCAACATCAGGGTCTTTTCCAAAGTGTTGGCTCTTCACATCAGGTGGCCAAAGTGTTGGAACTTCAGCTTCAGCATCAGCCCTTCCAATGAATATTCAGGGTTGATTTCCTTTAGGATTTACTGATTTGATCTTGCTGTCCAAGGGGCTCTCAACAATCTTCTCCAGCACCACAGTTTGAAAGCATCAATTCTTCATCATTCAGCCTTCTTTATGGCCAAATTTTCACATCTGTACATGACTACTGGACTCAAGATTGCCAGGAGAAGTATTCAGTTCAGTTCAGTCACTCAGTCATGTTCAACTCTTTGCAACCCTGTGAACTGCAGCATGCCAGGCCTTCTTGTCCATCACCAACTCCCAGAGCCTACCCAAACTCATGTCCATTGAGTCAGTGATGCCATCCAACCGTCTCATCCTCTGTTGTCCCCTTCTTCTCCTGTCCTCAATCTTTCCCAGCATCAGGGTCTTTTCAAATGAGTCAGCTCTTCACATCAGATGTCCAAAGTATTGGAGTTTCAGCTTCAACATCAGTCCTTCCAATGAACACTGATCTCCTTTTAAGATTGACTGGTTGGATCTCCTTGCAGTCCAAGGGACTCTCAAGAGTCTTCTCCAACACCACATTTCAAAAGCATTAATTCTTCAGCACTCAGCTTTTTTTATAGTCCAACTCTCACATCCATACATAACTACTGGAAAAACCATAGCCTTGACTAGATGGGCCTTTGTTGGCAAAGTAATGTCTCTGCTTTTTATTTTTTTTTTAATTTTTTCCTCTATTTTATTTTATTTTTTTAACTTTACAATATTGTATTGGTTTTTGCCATATATCAAAATGAATCTGCCACAGGTATACATGTGTTCCCCATCCTGAACCCTCCTTGCTCCTCCCTCCCCATACCATCCCTCTGGGTAGTCCCAGTGCACCAGCCCCAAGCATCCAGTATCGTGCATCGAACCTGGACTGGCGATTCATTTCATATATGATATTATACATGTTTCAATGCCATTCTCCCAAATCATCCCACCCTCTCCCTCTCCCACAGAGTCCAAAAGATTGTTCTATACATCAGTGTCTCTTTTGCTGTCTGACATACAGGGTTATTGTTACCATCTTTCTAAATTCCATATATATGCGTTAGTATGCTGTACTGGTGTTTTTCTTTCTGGCTTACTTCACTCTGTATAATAGGCTCCAGTTTCATCCACCTCATTAGAACTGATTCAAATGTATTCTTTTTAATGGCTCAGTAATACTCCATTGTGTATATGTACCACAGCTTTCTTATCCATTCATGTGCTGATGGACATCTAGGTTGCTTCCATGTCTCTGCTTTTTAACATGATGTCTAGGTTGGTCATAACTTTCCTTCCAAGGAGTAAGCATCTTTGAATTTCATGGCTGCAATCAACATCTGCAATGATTTTGGAGCCCCCCCCAAAATAAAGTCAGCCACCTTTTCCACTGTTTCCCCATCTATTTGCCATGAAATGATGGGACCAGATGGAGAAGTATTAACAGCCTCAGATATGCAGATGATACCATTTTAATAGCAGAAAGCTAAGAGGAACTAAAGAGCATCTTGATGAAGGTGAAAGAGGAGAGTGAAAAAAAAAAAAAAAACTGGCTTAAAGCTCAATATTCAAAAAATAAAGAGCATGGCATCCAGTCCCATCACTTCATGGCAAATAGGTGGGGAAAAAGTGGAAACAGTGACAGATATTTTCTTGGGCTCCAAAAATCACTGGAAATGATGACTGAAGTCATGAAATTAAAAGATGCTTACTCCTTGAAAGAAAATCTGTGACAAACTTAGACATCATATTATAAAGCAGAGATATCACTTTGCTGGCAAAGGTTGCATTTAAAAAGCTATGGTTTGTCCAGTAGTCATGTATGGATGTGAAAGTCTGTAATAAGACTTTACTCTTTTCTCTTGGGGATTAGCTTTCTCCATTTTCTACCTTAGAGAGTAGCTGACTGGCCCCATGGCCCTGAACTTACATATTTCACAAGTCCAGTATTTGTGGACTCCTACTGACCCAGTCTCTTCATGAGTGCAAATTCCAAATTTGTGGGAGGAATATGATTGGCTCATCTCAGCCAATGACTTAGTTTCCCCTGGTCAGAGTTTTCCCTTATTCAATTGGCTGTGTCCAGGGAGGAGTGAAGTCACTCACAAAAGAGCTGCAGCATCCCAATCAATGGATGAGGAGGCAGTTAGAGAACAGGGATCAATTCAGTTCAGTCTCTCAGTCATGTCCGACTCTTTGAGACCCCATGAATCACAGCACGCCAGGCCTCCCTGTCCATCACCAACTCCCAAGTTCAGTCAGACTCACGTCCATCGAGTCAGTGATGCCATCCAGCCATCTCATCCTCTGTCGTCCCCTTCTCCTCCTGCCCCCATTCCCTCCCAGCATCAGAGTCTTTTCCAATGAGTCAACTCTTCGCATGAGGTGGCCAAAGTGCTGGAGTTTCAGCTTTAGCATCATTCCTTCCAAAGAAATCCCAGGGCTGATCTCCTTCAGAATGGACTGGTTGGATCTCCTTGCAGTCCAAGGGACTCTCAAGAGTCTTCTCCAACACCACACTTCAAAAGCATCAATTCTTCAGCGCTCAGCCTTCTTCACAGTCCAAGTCTCACATCCATACATGACTACTGGAAAAACCATAGCCTTGACTAGACGGACCTTTGTTGGCAAAGTAATGTCTCTGCTTTTCAATATGCTATCTAGGTTGGTCATAACTTTCCTTCCAAGGAGTAAGCGTCTTTTAATTTATGGCTGCAGTCACCACTGCAGTGATTTTCAAGCCCCCCAAAATAAAGTCTGACACCATTTCCACTGTTTCCCCATCTATTTCCCATGAAGTGATGGGACTGGATGCCCTGATCTTCGTTTTCTGAATGTTGAGCTTTAAGCCAACTTTTTCACTCTCCACAGGGATATGGGTTGGCAAATGTCCACAAAGCATCTACTTTAATGATGAGTAAGGAGCTGAAGCACTAGATGTTCAAGGCTACTAATTTTCTACCCAGTAAAAATCCAGCAGAAATGAAACAGTCTCCAGACTTTTGTAATGGATAAAAATGACAGCTGGAATACATTCCTATTCATAGCAGTATTATTCTCAATAGCCAAAAAGTGGAAGCAACCAAAATGTCTACCAATGAATGAAAGGATAAACAAGTCTGGTAAATATATGTACCAGTGGAATATTTGAGGACATTATGCTATGTGAGCTAAGCCAACCACAAAAAGACAAAAATTATATGATTTTACTTATGAGTTAGCTAGAGTAGTCAATCACAGAGGGAGAAGGTTGAATGCTGATTTCAGGGGCTGAGTGCTGGGAGGGGAAAATGGGGAGTTGCCTAATGTCTATAGTTTAAGAAGATGAAAATTTTCTGGAGATGGATAGTGATGATGGTCATACAACAATATCAATGTACTTAAGTAAGTAACTAAGTAAGGTCACTCAGTCGTGCCTGACTCTTTGCAACCCCGTGGACTGTAGCCCACCAGGCTCCTCTGTCCATGGGATTCTCCAAGCAAGAATACTGGAGTGGGTTGCCATTTCCTTCTCCAGGGGAACTTCCCAACCCAGGGATCAAACCCAGGTCTCCCGTATTTCAGACAGACGCTTTAACCTCTGAGCCACCAGGGAAGACCCTCCTTGGGGTTGGTTAATTTGTTAGAATGGCTCACAGAACTCAGAGAAACATCTTACTAACTGATGACTGGTTTACTACAGAAGGAGCAGCCAGATGGAAGAGATTCTTAGGACAAAGGATGGGGGCAGGGTTGTGGGGCTCCTGTGCCCTCCCCAGGACCACCACCCTCCCCAAATCTCCGCCAACCTGAAAGCTCTCCAAAGCCAATTAATGTACTTAATGCCATTTAACTGTACACTTAAAAATGGTAAATTTTATGTTATGTTTATTTTACCACAATTAAAAAAGCTATTGTCTTGACTGCTAGACAATTAGCCATTAGGGAATTAGGGAATTAGGAAAAAAGCAGGTCCTTTTTCTCTGGGATTTTCTCCGCTCTTACAAAGAAGTAGTTGTTCGTGGATCACATTGAGGTAATTAAATCTTTGGTCACATTAAATTATATACAGTCCTTTTCTTCTCTGGCCATTTCTAAGGATTTTTTCCTCTATAAACAAACAGGAAGTTGAGGTGATAACATAATGTTTTATACTCTAGGTTTAACTAAAACACAACCATGCTCAGAATCAGCACTCCTTGAAGGGAGAATCTAGGACAGGTTATAAAAGGAAATATATTAAGCTATAAACCTCTGTAATCTTTCTGCCTTGGGCCCACCTTACTTGCTTTGTTTTCTTGTATAGTACCTAGGTGAGAGTAAAAGAGAAAAAGTGACAGAAACCAGAGAGTTCAGCCTAAAGAGGGGAAGGAGGTAAAGTGGAAAGGCTGCCAGGGGTTGATTTACGAGGGCGTTTTAGGAAGGTGGAAAGAGAGAAGAGAGACAGGCTGGAGAAGGATTTTTGAGTTTTGCTGTGCCCTATGAAGGCTTTTGCCTTTGGTGTTTATAGCAAAAACTGCACCAAATATGTAAATTGCCTTTCAATTACTATCTATATGAATGTCTTAAGGAGATGAGGTAAGGTGTAAGGTGACAAGGCTGCATCTGGGTCATGTTTATATTCTCAGGACCTAGGAAACTGTCTACAGTCATGCCTGGGTCAGTTGGATATGACAGAGCAGTGAATCCTGTGTCCTGTCATTAGGATAATGTCCTTATCAGCTCCCTTCATCCCCTTACCCAGCATCTTGTGGAAGCCCTTTCTGAAGTGATTGACGAAAAGAAGCAGAATCAGTCCCCTCTGTGAGGGAAATACTGCAGCAATTATCACTTTATGTCATCCTGAAGCTCTGTGAAAGAGCTGAAGCGAGGAAAGATAATGGTGGTGACAGAAATTATGTCAAGAATAGCTGTATATCACTTCATTTAGTACAGGGGGAGGTCAAAATGTTCATAAAAGTCCATTTGATCTGAAAGCAAATAACTTAAGTCATTCAAACTTGGTCTTGTTGGACTGTAAAGCCTCTGGCAATATTTCGGATAAAGGACTCTATAGAAAAATAAATTATATTTATTGAATTGAACTTCAAGTAATAACCCTGCCACCTACTCTTTTTTTTTTTTACTGGCCCTCCATGTCCTGTGAATTTTTATGAATTACAAAAAGTTCTATGGGAACATAATCATTTGAACAAAAAAGCTGTCCAGGTAATAATACAAGCACCTTCAAACTGGAGAAAAATTCATTCACCTTTTAGATTTGATCATGGTTTATTTTTCACTGCTTCTTCAAAATCATGTTCAGAATAATACTGTCTTGTTTAAGGCTCCAGGTGTTCCTGGGAACTTACCATTTGATTCTAGACGGAATTCACTCTTGGTTGCTTTTGGTTAGATTTCTTCCACCACTAAGCTCTGAATCTTGGGTTTTTGTGGTCAAGTCTGATGCTAAACCTGTCCAACCCAGCACCTCCTTCACACAAATGATGCAGGGAGCATCCCAGAATCATGCCAAAACATAAAAGAATACACTCTTGGAATCCCGCATAATTGTTTATCTTGCTTTCTTGATCCTGATTTCTCTGCATTGCCTCTTATGATGACTCAGCTCATGTTTCACTTCTTACAGGAAACTTTTATCCCCAGGCCAGGTTATGTTATGTGCCTTTCCCAGAAGGTCTGTATAGTGAGTGCTTGTTGAAATTTGGATCCTTGGAATCATTAATCACCCAGTGTTTGAAGAATTCATTCATTCATTTGCTCAACAATGTTTATTGAGAGTCTACTATGCTTTAGACACTGTTCTTGGCACTGGGGACATGGCAGTGAATGACCTGGACACAGATTTCTGTCAGATGGAGCTTACATCTGAGAAGGGAGATGCAGACAAGTATATATAAAAAATAGAGGTAATAATAAGAGCGATGAGGGAAATATAGCATGGAAGTTCAGTTTAGTTCAATCATTTAGTCACATCCAACTATTTATGACTCCATGGACTGTAGCACGCCAGGCCTCCCTGTCCATCACCAACTCCTGGAGTTCACTCAAACTCACCTCCATCGAGTCGGTGATGCCATCCAGCCATCTCATCCTCTGTCATCCCCTTCTCCTCCTGCCCCCAATCCCTCCCAGCATCAGAGTCTTTTCCAATGAGTCAACTCTTCGCATGAGGTGGCCAAAGTACTGGAGTTTCAGCTTTAGCATCATTCCTTCCAAAGAACAACCAGGACTGATCTCCTTTAGAATGGACTGGCTGGATCTCCTTGCAGTCCAAGGGACTCTCAAGAATCTTCTCCAACACCACAGTTCAAAAGCAGCAAGTCTTCGGCACTCAACCTTCTTCACAGTCCAACTCTCACATCCATACAAATAGCTAATGAAAGTTGAAACGCAAGGGAGAAAGGGAAAAATACACCCAACAAAATGCAGAGTTCAGAGACTAGCAAGGAGAGATAAGAAACCTTTCTCAATGAACAATGCAAAGAAATAGAGGAAAGAAACAGAAGGCGAAAGACTAGAGATCTCTTCAAGAAAATTGGGAATATCAAAGAAACATTTCATCCAAAGATGGGAATAACAAAGTATAGAAAACTTTTCACTTCTCTTTTTTCTTCAACTTATTTAACTTATACACAGAGCACATCATGAGAAATGCCAGGCTGGATGAGTTATAGGCTGGAGTCAAGGTTTCCAGGAGAAGTAACAACAATCTCGGCTATGTGGATGATACCACTCTAATGGCAGAAAGTGAAGAGGAACTAAAGAAAGGGCAAAAATTGGCAGCATTGACAGATTTTCTCTTCTTGGGCTCTAAAATCACTGTGGATGATGACTGCAGCCATGAAATTGGAAGATGATTGCTTCTTGGCAGGAAAGCTGTGACAAACCTAGAAACTGTGTTAAAAAGCAAAGTCATCAGTTTGCTGACAAAGGTCTGTGTAGTCAAGGCTATGGTCTTTCCAGTAGTCACATATGGTTGTGAGAGTTGGACCATAAAAAATGTAGAGTGCTGAAGAAACAATGCTTTCAAACTGTGGTGCTGGAGAAGATTTTTGAGAGTCCCTTGGACAGCAAGGAGATCAAACCAGTCAATCTTTTTTTTTAAATTTATTTACTTTAATTGGAGGCTAATTACTTTATAATATTGTAGTGGTTTTTGCCATACATTGACATGAATCAGCCATGGGTGTACTTGTGTCCCCCATCCTGAAATCCCCTCCTGCCTCCTTACCTATCCTATTTCTCAGGGTCATCCCAGTGCACTGGCCCTGAGTGCCCTGTCTCATGCATCAAACCAAGGAAATCAACCCTGAATATTCACTGGAAGGACTGATGCTGAAGCTCCAATACTTTGGCCACCCAGTGTGAACAGATGACTCATTGGAAAAGAACCTGATGCTGGAAAAGCTTAAATGCAGAAGAAGAAGAGGGCAACAGAGGATGAGATGGTTGGATGGTATTACCAATGCAATGGATATGAACTTGGGCAAAGTCTGGGAGATGCTGGGGGACACGGAGTCCTGGCGTGCTACGGTCCATGTGGTCATGAAGAGTCAGAAATGACTTGCTGACTGAACCACAATTGGTGGTGGGAAACAGTTGGCCTCTATCTGCAGAAGCTCAACGGGTGAGATGTTCACTTTTCCAACATGCCTTGCAACTAGAGTGAGCCAAAGATTTTGCTTTAGGATCTGGAAAGTTAAAAAAGCTGGGATAATGAGGAAGCCATCCTGTCACAGCTGTGCCAGCAAAATGCTGCCTCCAGGGGCATTGGGCAGAGTCTAGTACAAATTTACAGCATCCCGTGCTGGAGTAGTTCACTGACTACAGTTGTGCTCCTCATCACAGTGGTTTTGAGACTGAGGTACTACCTACAGCTGAGCCTCCCTTTTCCTGCTTATTTTCTGAGTCTTGTTCTTTAGGCTCTCTGGCACTTCTGTGGGCTCCCTGGTATTTTCCCAGTAACTTTTTCTGCTGAAATAAGCCAAAATTGGTTTCGGTTGCTTGCAACCAATAACTCTGACCAACTGGCATATCTTATTTCATCCTGTGCTTGCCTCCACCAGTGTTTCTGTCTCAATGCATTATAATGTCTTATTCATCTCTGTGTCTCTTGTTTACCAAAAGCTCTTGAACTGAACTGAACTTGAAAAAAAAGGCCACATATTTATTATTCATTGCCTTGCCTCTGGTTTCTAGCCTATGCTTGGCATATAGTAGTGGCTCAGTATTATTTTGTTGTTGTTGAATACAGGAATGAATAAGACAAGGAAAGAATGCATGAATGAAAATTCTGAGTCCAGGCTTTTCTTCCCAGTATCCTTGCTTTCAAAGTCCAGAAGCCATATCCAAGGCAGCTCTGTTATTCAAGTTGAGTCTGTCTCCTGCAGCAATCATGTATATCAAAGGTGATTGCTTCTCCATTTCTGGCTAATACAGCCCTCTATCAGGGTGCCACTGCAGAGCCCATTTTAGGAAAGGAATAATACATGTCAGAATCAGTCCTCAATATTAGTTCAAGGAAGAGAGGGTGGAAATTTATTGAATGCAGAACAGAACTAGGATTTCTAGACTTCACTTCTGTAGAGCCAATGATCTTGGGTACATTACTACATATGCCTCAGTTTATTCTTCTATAAAATAAGGACTTTGAGTTTCTCACTAGGTGTGCGGTTGACATTTTGGGCTGAAAAATTCTTTGTTTGGGGGATGGTCCTGTACCTTTTAGAGTGTTTACCTGCATCCCTGGCCTCTACTCAATAGATGCTATAGCATTCCCTTGGTTGTGACAAAGTCCCCAGACACTGTCAAATCTCCCCCAGGATGTAAAATTGTACCCAGTTGAGAACTACTGAATCAGATAATATCTAAACGGATGACAAGTTCTGGGGTTGAAGCAAGAGTTGGAGCTTGTTCTCTGCCATATCCTAGCACATTGCCCAGTGTGTAGCATCATAGAAAGCAATCAATACAAGCTGAACAAATGAGAATAAATATATAGTTTCTTTTAGCTAGAAAACTTGTTTAGCATGAAAAATCATGTAGATGGTAATGATATTGATTATTCATGTGATCACCCCTACGTGGTGCTATTTATCATTACTGATAGACATGGGCTAAGGCACTATTACAAAATGGGTCCATCTTCCCACTTTGGCAACAAAATAGTGACCATAATTGTCAGGGATGGTTCACTCACTCCTGATATAGTTATCTCAACCATATTCCCCCAAAATCAACTCTGAATTTTGTGAATATTGTAAAAAGGTTAGTTGAGAAGAATGAGTTTAAATTTTGGAATGAGACCTGTACACAATTTACTGTTCATTTGGCATAAAATACATATGATTATGAATACTAATTTTCAGTTCCTAAATTGTTCACTATCTTTGGCTAGGTGTGACTAAGAAAGTGGTTTCTATCCAACCCATCTAAGACTTCCCTTCTCTTATTTTTCATCTTCTATGTATCTACTTTTGGCATTCTATGTTGTCTTATGGGAACTGGATTAGCTATGTAGAGCAGTTTGGGGTCTGTTATCATCTTAACAATATCAGGTCTTGTAATTCAGGAACATGAGATATTTATTTAGGTCTTTAATTTTTTTCAACAATGTTTTGAAAAAATTTTCACTTCTCTTGTTGAATTTTATTCCTAAATGTTTTATTGATGGTATCATAAATGGAATTTTCTTAATTTCATCTTTAGATTGTTTGTTGCTAGTATATAGAAATGCAATAGATTTTTGTATATTGATCTTATATCCTGCAACCTTTTGAACTCATTTATTCATTCTAACCAGAGAAGGCAATGGCACCCCACTCCAGTACTCTTGCCTGGAAAATCCCATGGATGGAGGAGCCTGGTAGGCTGCAGTCCATGGGGTCGCTAAGAGTTGGACACGACTGAGTGACTTCACTTTCACTTTTCACTTTCATGCATTGGAGAAGGAAATGGCAACCCACTCCAGTGTTCTTGTCTGGAGAATCCCAGGAAGAGGGGAGCCTGGTGGCTGCCATCTATGGGGTTGCACAGAGTCGGACACGACTGAAGTGACTTAGCAGCAGCAGCATTCATTCTAACAGCTTATACACAAACAACTCTTTAGTGGACTTATATAAAAGATTTTCTATATGCAAGATCATGACATCTGCAATAGAGACAGTTTTACCTCTTTTTTTCAATGCCTTTTATTTCATTTTCTTGTCTAAATGTCCTGGATAGGGCCTCCAGTACAATGTTGAAAAGAAAAACTTAGAGTGGATGTCCTTATCTTATTCCTAATTTGAGAGGGGAAAGATTCACCTTCAAGGATAATGTGAGTTGTGATTTTTTCATAGCTGCCCTTTATCAGCTTAAGGAAGTTCTTCCATAACTAATTTGTTGAATGTTCTTATGATAAAGGGGTGTTGAATTTTGTCAAGTTCTTTTCTGTGTCTATTCAGCTAATCAAGAGGTTTTTGTGCATTTTTCTATTTATGTGATGTATTCCACAACTTGATTTTCAGTTGTTAAACCTACCTTGCATTCCTGGGATAAATTCAGTTTGGTCATGATGTATAATCCTATTTATATATTGGTGAATTCGATTTTAAGCACTTTTTAGTATTTTTACATCTGTATTCTTAAGAAATACTGGTACATACAATGGCACCCCACTCCAGTACTCTTGCCTGGAAAATCCCATGGACGGAGGAACCTGGTGGGCTGCAGTCCATGGGGTTGCTACAAGTCAGACATGACTGAGTGACTTCACTTTCACTTTTCACTTTCAAGCATTGGAGGAGGAAATGGCAACCCACTCCAGTGTTCTTGCCTGGAGAATCCCAGGGACGGGGGAGCCTGGTGGGCTGCCGTCTATGGGGTCGCACAGAGTCAGACACGACTGAAGCGACTTAGCAGCAGCAGCAGCAGCAGCAGCAGCAGCAGCTTCTTATTTTAATGTCCTTGTTTTTTGTATCAAGGTAATACTGGCTCCAGAGAAAGAATTGGAAAATATTCTTTCCTCTTATATTTTCTGGAAGTGTTTGTGAGGAAATGGTACTAATTCTTCATTAAATGTTTAGTAGAATTCACCAGTGTATGCATCTGGTCCTATGCTTTTCTTTGTGGGAAGTTTCTTGATTGATTATTAAATCTTTTTACTTCCTATAGGGCTACACAAATTTTCTGTTTCTTTGTGAGTCCTTCTTGTTAATAAATAAATAAATGGGGGTGTTTTACTGGAACATAGTAATACTTATTCACTTACATTGTCCATGACTGCTTTGATAAAACAATGACAAAGTTGAATAGTTGGCACAGAGACTATATGGCACACAAAGTCTAAAATACTTATTATGTAGAAGCTCCAATACTTTGACCACCTGATGTGAAGAGCCGATGCATTGGAGTTGGGAAACCCGGATGCCAGAAAAGGTTGAAGGCAAGAGGAGGCAAGGACGACAGAGGATGAGAGGGTTGGATGGCATCACTGATGCAACAGATGAGTTTGAGCGAATTTCGGAGATGGTGAAGCCCATGGGGCCGCAAAGAGTCAGACATGACTTAGGGACTGAACAACAGCAACAAATATAGAGGCATAAACTAAGTATTGCCTTAGGCTCACAGAGAAGTGTTGTGTGAGTTATTCTTACCAGTAGTGATGAGAGGAAAAGGCTGGGAGCTGGAGCCATCTCTAGAAGTGGCTGCTATATTTCTGTTTGCTGTGTATTTGAGCTGCACCTCAGAAGACATGTAGGATTTCATCAGGTAAAGAGGCATTTTCTAGAGTTTTCCTCAGGGGTAGGGGTGGAATTGATATTGAGTCCAAAGAAACAAGCTGCATTTATTTTCTTCAAACAGAATTGCTGTAGATATCTAGTAGTTGCTGTAGCAACTACTAGAAAATAGTTGCTTAGAATTACAAGGTACTAAGGAGCAAGTGACTCTACACATGGACATCACCAGATGGTCAACACCAAAATCAGATTGATTATATTCTTTGCAGTCAAAGATGGAGAAGCTCTATACAGTCAGCAAAAACAAGATAGGGAGCTGACTGTGGCTCAGAACATGAAATCCTTATTGCCAAATTCAGACTTAAATTGTAGAAAGTAGGGAAAACCACTAGATCATTCAGGTATGACCTAAATCAAATCCCTTATGATTATACAGTGGAAGTGAGAAATAGATTTAAGGGCCTAGATCTGATAGATAGAGTGCCTGATGAACTATGGAATGAGGTTCGTGACATTGTACAGGAGACAGGGATCAAGACCTTCCCCGTGGAAAAGAAATGCAAAAAAGCAAAATGGCTGTCTGGGGAGGCCTTACAAATAGCTGTGAAAAGAAGAGAAGCAAAAAGCAAAGGAGCAAAGGAAAGATATAAACATCGGAATGCAGAGTTCCAAAGAATAGCAAGAAGAGATAAGAAAGCCTTCCTCAGTGATCAATGCAAAGAAATAGAGGAAAACAACAGAATGGGAAAGACTAGAGATCTCTTCAAGAAAATCAGAGATACCAAGGGAACATTTCATGCAAAGATGGGCTCGATAAAGGACAGAAATGGTATGGACCTAACAGAAGCAGAAGATATTAAGAAGAGGTGGCAAGAATACACAGAAAAACTGTACAAAAAAGATCTTCACGACCCAGATAATCACAATGGTGTGATCACTGACCTAGAGGCAGACATCCTGGAGTGTGAAGTCAAGTGGACCTTAGAAAGCATCACTATGAACAAAGCTAGTGGAGGTGATAGAATTCCAGTTGAGCTATTCCAAATCCTGAAAGATGATGCTGTGAAAGTGCTGCATTTCATATGCCAGCAAATTTGGAAAACTCAGCAGTGGCCACAGGACTGGAAAAGGTCAGTTTTCATTCTGATCCCAAAGAAAGGCAATGCCAAAGAATGCTCAAACTACTACACAATTGCACTCATCTCACATGCTAGTAAAGGAATGCTCAAAATTCTCCAAGCCAGGCTTCAGCAATATGTGAACCGTGAACTTCCTGATGTTCAAACTGGTTTTAGAAAAGGCAGAGGAACCAGAGATCAAATTGCCAACATCCACTGGATCATGGAAAAAGCAAGAGAGTTCCAGAAAAACATCTATTTCTGCTTTATTGACTATGCCAAAGCCTTTGACTGTGTGGATCACAATCAACTGTGGAAAATTCTGAAAGAGATGGGCATACCAGACCACCTGACCTGCCTTTTGAGAAACCTATATGCAGGCCAGGAAGCAACAGTTAGAACTGGACATAGAACAACAGACTGGTTCCAAATAGGAAAAGGAGTACATCAAGGCTGTATATTGTCACCCTCTTTATTTAACCTATATGCAGAGTACATCAATGAGAAATGCTGGACTGGAAGAAACACAAGCTGGAATCAAGATTGCTGGGAGAAATATCAATAACCTCAGATATTCAGATGACACCACCCTTATGGCAGAAAGTGAAGAGGAACTCAAAAGCCTCTTGATGAAAGTGAAAGTGGAGAGTGAAAAAGTTGGCTTAAAGCTCAACATTCAGAAAACAAAGATCATGGCATCCGGTCCCACCACTTCATGGGAAATAGATGGGGAAACAGTGGAAACAGTGTCAGGCTTTATTTTTTTGGGCTCCAAAATCACTGCAGATGGTGACTGCAGCCATGAAATTCAAAGATGCTTACTCCTTGGAAGGAAAGTTATGACCAACCTAGATAGCATATTGAAAAGCAGAGACATTACTTTGCCAACAAAGGTTGGACTAGTCAAGGCTATGGTTTTTCCTGTGGTCATGTATGGATGTGAGAGTTGGACTGTGAAGAAGGCTGAGCGCCAAAGAATTGATGCTTTTGAACTGTGGTGTTGGAGAAGACTCTTGAGAGTCCCTTGGACTGCAAGGAGATCCAACCAGTCCATTCTGAAGGAGATCAGCCCTGGAATTTCTTTGGAAGGAATGATGCTAAAGCTGAAAGTCCAGTACTTTGGCCACCTCATGTGAAGAGTTGACTCATTGGAAAAGACTCTGATGCTGGGAGGGATTGGGGGCAAGAGGAGAAGGGGATGACAGAGGATGAGATGGCTGGATGGCATCACTGACTCGATGGACGTGAGTCTGAGTGAACTCCAGGAGTTGGTGATGGACAGGGAGGCCTGGCGTGCTGCGATTCATGTGGTCGCAAGGAGTCGGACACGACTGAGCGACTGATCTGATCTGATCTGAAGGAGCAAGTGAGTATAACTCCCTAATTTTGGGGTGGTGTGCTCTGCTTAGTTGCTCAGTCATGTCCGACTCTTTGCAACCCCATGGACTATAGCCCCATCCCTAATGGGGTGGGAGGGTGTAGTTGCTTTACAATGTTGTGTTAGTTCCTGCTGTACAATGAAGTGAATCAGGTATATGTATATATATATGTCCCCTTCTTGGACCTCCCTTCTCACCTCCCACTTCCCATCCCATCCACTAGGTCATTACAGAACACCAAGCTGAGCTCCTGCACTAGCTATCTGTTTTATACATGGCAGTGCACATATGTCAATCCCATCTCTCATTCCATGCCTCCCCTCACAATGGCTGCCCATATCTGTTCCCTACATCTGTGTCTCTATTCCTGCCCTGCAAATAGGATCATCTTTACCATTTTTCTAGATTCCACATGCATGTATATATATATATATATATATATATATTTGTTATTCTCTTTCTGACTTACTTCACTCTATATTGATAGATTTTGCTGCTGCTGCTAAGTCGCTTCAGTCATGTCCAACTCTGTGCGACCCCATAGACGACAGCCCACCAGGCTCTGCCGCCCCTGGGATTCTCCAGGCAAGAACACTGGAGTGGGTTGTCATTTCCTTCTCCAATGCATGAAAGTGAAAAGTGAAAGTGAAGTTGCTCAGTCGTGTCTGACTCTTAGCAACCCCATGGACTGCAGCCCACCAGGCTCCTCCATCCAAGGGATTTTCCAGGCAAGAGTACTGGAGTGGGTTTCCATTGCCTTCTCCGTTGATAGATGTTAGGCCCATCCATATCTCTACAAATGACCCAGTTTCATTCATTGTTATAATTGAGTAATAGTCCACTGTGTATATGTACCACATCTTCTTTATCAATTCATCTGTTGATAGAAATTTAAGTTGCTTCCATATCCTGGCTATTGTGAATAGTGCTGCAATGAATGCTGTGGTACATGTGTTTTCTGAAATTATGATTTTTTCAGGGCATATGCTGAATAGTGGGATTGCTCGGTCATATGGTAGCTTTATTTTTAGTTTTTTAAAGGAATCTCCATACTGTTCTCCATAGTGGCTGTATCAGTCTACATTCCCAACATTAGTGCAGGAAGGTTCTCTTTCCTCCACACTCTTTCCAGCATTTATTGTCACTAAAGTTTTTGATAATGCTCATTCTGACTGGTGTGAGGTGATACCTCATTGTAGTTTGAATCTGAATTTCTCTAATAATTAGGGATGTTAAACATCTTTTCATGTGTGTGTGGTTTTATTTTTTTTGGCCATAGGTCTTCCAAAATAGGTCTTCCACCTATTTTTTGATTGGATTATTTGTTTACATTGAGCTTCATGAGTTGTTTGTATATTTGGGGGATTAATTCTTTGTCAGTTGCTTCATTGCAAATATTTTCTCCCATTCTGGGGTTGTTCTTCCATCTCATTCATGTTTTCTTTGTTGTGCAAATGCTTTTAAATTTAATTAGGTTCTATTTGTTTATTTTTGTTTTTATTTTCATTATTCTAGGAAGTGGGCCAAAAAAATTCTTGCTTTGATTTATGTCAAAGTGTGTTCTTCCTAAGTTTTCCTCTAAGAGTTTTATAGTGTTTGGCCTTATATTTAGTCTTTACTTGATTTTGAGTTTATTTTTGTGTATGGTGTAAGAGAGGCTTTCCCAGTGGCTCAGCAGTAAGAATACATCTGCAATGCAAGAGATGCAGGTTTGATGTCTGGGTAGGGAAGATCCCTTGGAGAAGGAAGTAGCAACCCACCCCAGTATTCTTGTCTGGTAAATCCCAAGGACAGAGGAGCCTGGTCAGGGAGGTGGGGTGCTACAGTCCATGAGGTTGTGACTTACAACAACGATGATGCAAGAAAGTGTTCTAATTTCATTCTTTTACATGCAGCTGTCCAGTATTCTCAGCACCACTTATTGAAGAAGCTCTCTTTTCTCCATCATATATTTTTGCCTCCTTTGTCATAGATTAGGTGACATAGAAAGGTATGTGGGTTTATCCCTGGGCTTTTTATCCTGTTGCATTGAATTTCATTTCTGTTTTTGTGCCAGTATCATACTTTCTTGATGACTATAGCTTTGTCATATAGTCTGAGTTCTGGGAGCCTGATTCTTCCAACTCTGTTTTTCTTTCTCAAGATTTCTTTGGCTATTTGGGGTCTTTTGTGTTTCCATACATATTGTAAACATTTTTGTTTTGGTTTTTGAAATATGGCATTGGTAATTTGATACGGATTGTATGAAACTGTAGATTGCTTTGGTAGTAGAGTCATTTTCACAGTATTGATTCCTCCAATCCAAGAACATGGTATACCTCTCCATCTGTTTGAATCACCTTTGATTTCTTTCATCAGTGTCTTATAGTTTTCTGCATACAGGTCTTTTGTCTAGGTAGGCAGGTGTGTTCCTGGGTATTATATTCTTTTTTGTTGCAATGGTGAATGGAATTGTTTCCTTAATTTCTTTCTGATCTATCATTGTTAGTATATAGGAATATAAAGTATTTCTGTGCATTAATTTCAGATCCTACGACTTTACCAAATTCATTGATTAGCTCTAGTATTTTTCTGGTGTCATCTTCAGAATATTCTATGTATATTATGTCATCTGCAAACAGTGATGGTTTTACTTCTTCTTTTCCAATTTGGATTTCTTTTATATCTTTTTCTTTTCTGATTTGGCTAGGACTTCCAAAATTTTGCTGAATAATAGTGGTGAGAGGTATGACCTAAATCAAATCCCTTATGATTATACAGTGGAAGTGAGAAATAGATTAAGGGCCTAGATCTGAGAGATTGAGTGCCTGATAAACTATGGAATGAGGTTCGTGACATTGTACAGGAGACAGGGATCAAGACCTTCCCCGTGGAAAAGAAATGCAAAAAAGCAAAATGGCTGTCTGGGGAGGCCTTACAAATAGCTGTGAAAAGAACAGAAGTGAAAAGCAAAGGAGCAAAGGAAAGATATAAGCATCTGAATGCAGAGTTCCAAAGAATAGCAAGGAGAGATAAGAAAGCCTTCTTCAGCAATCAATGCAAAGAAATAGAGGAAAACAACAGAATGGGAAAGACTAGAGATCTCTTCAAGAAAATCAGAGATACCAAGGGAACATTTCATGCAAAGATGGGCTCGATAAAGGACAGAAATGGTATGGACCTAACAGAAGCAGAAGATATTAAGAAGAGGTGGCAAGAATACACAGAAAAACTGTACAAAAAAGATCTTCACGACCCAGATAATCACGATGGTGTGATCGCTCACCTAGAGCCAGACATCCTGGAATATGAAGTCAAGTGGGCCTTAGAAAGCATCACTACAAACAAAGCTAGTGGAGGTGATAGAATTCCAGTTGAGCTCTTTCAAATCCTGGAAGATGATGCTGTGAAAGTGCTGCACTCAATATGCCAGCAAATTTGGAAAACTCAGCAGTGGCCACAGGACTGGAAAAGGTCAGTTTTCATTCCAATCCCAAAGAAAGGCAATGCCAAAGAATGCTCAAACTACTACACAGTTGCACTCATCTCACACGCTAGTAAAGGAATGCTCAAAATTCTCCAAGCCAGGCTTCAGCAATATGTGAACCATGAACTTCCTGATGTTCAAACTGGTTTTAGAAAAGGCAGAGGAACCAGAGATAAAATTGCCAACATCCACTGGATCATGGAAAAAGCAAGAGAGTTCCAGAAAAACATCTATTTCTGCTTTATTGACTATGCCAAAGCCTTTGACTGTGTGGATCACAATCAACTGTGGAAAATTCTGAAAGAGATGGGCATACCAGACCACCTGACCTGCCTTTTGAGAAATCTATATGCAGGTCAGGAAGCAACAGTTAGAACTGGACATAGAACAACAGACTGGTTCCAAATAGGAAAAGGAGTACATCAAGGCTGTATATTGTCACCCTGCTTATTTAACTTCTATGCAGAGTACATCATGAGAAACGCTGGGCTGGAAGAAGCACAAACTGGAATCAAGATTGCTGGGAGAAATATCAATAACCTCAGATATGCAGATGACACCACCCTTATGGCAGAAAGTGAAGAGGAACTCAAAATCCTCTTGATGAAAGTGAAAGTGGAGAGTGAAAAAGTTGGCTTAAAGCTCAACATTCAGAAAACAAAGATCATGGCATCCGGTCCCACCACTTCATGGGAAATAGATGGGGAAACAGTGGAAACAGTGTCAGGCTTTATTTTTTGGGGCTCCAAAATCACTGCAGATGGTGACTGCAGCCATGAAATTCAAAGATGCTTACTCCTTGGAAGGAAAGTTATGACCAACCTAGATAGCATATTGAAAAGCAGAGACATTACTTTGCCAACAAAGGTTGGACTAGTCAAGGCTATGGTTTTTCCTGTGGTCATGTATGGATGTGAGAGTTGGACCGTGAAGAAGGCTGAGCGCCGAAGAATTGATGCTTTTGAACTGTGGTGTTGGAGAAGACTCTTGAGAGTCCCTTGGACTGCAAGGAGATCCAACCAGTCCATTCTGAAGGAGATCAGCCCTGGAATTTCTTTGGAAGGAATGATGCTAAAGCTGAAAGTCCAGTACTTTGGCCACCTCATGTGAAGAGTTGACTCATTGGAAAAGACTCTGATGCTGGGAGGGATTGGGGCAGGAGGAGAAGGGGATGACAGAGGATGACATGGCTGGATGGCATCACTGACTCAATGGACGTGAGTCTGGGTGATCTCCAGGAGTTGGTGATGGACAGGGAGGCCTGGCGTGCTGAGATTTCTGGGGTCCCAAAGAGTTGGACATGACTGAGTGACTGAACTGAACTGAACTGAGTGGACATCTTTGTCTTGTGCCTGGTCTTAGAGGAAATGCTTTCAGTTTTTCACCACTGAGAATGATGTTTGCCATGGGTTTTTTGCAATGGCCTTAATTATGTTGAGGTTATTTCCCTCTATGTCCACTTTCTGGTAGGTTCTTTTTTTTTTAATCATAAATGAGTATTGAATTTTGTCAAAAGCTTTTTCTGCATCTATTGAGATGATCATATGGTTTTTATTCTTTATTAATATGGTGTTTCACATGGGTTGATTTGTGTATATTGAAGAATCTTTGTATTCCTGGGATAAATTCCACTTAATCATAGTATATGATCTTTTAATGTGTTGTTGAATTCTGTTTGCTCATATTTTGTTGAGAATTTTTGGCTGTGTGTTCATCAGTAATATTGGTCTATAATTTTCACTTTTTGTGGTATGAGTATCAGGGTGATGGTGGCCTCATAGGGTAAGCTTAGGAGTGTTCCTTTCTCTGCAATTTTTTGGATGAGTTTGAGAAAAATTGGTGTTAGCTGTTCTCTAAATGTTTGATAGAATTTGTCTGTGAAACAATCTGGTCCTGGACTTTTGTTTGTTGGAAGAGTTTTTTGGCTGTATAAGGTCTTAGTTGCAGCAGCAAGGATCTTTGTTGCATCATGCATATCTTTTGTTGTGGTGCATGGATTCTCTAGTTGAGGCACACAGGCTCCAGAGCATGTGGGTTTTGGGTAGTTGTAGCATTTGGGCTCTTTAATTGTGATACACAGGCTCCAGAACTTGTCGGCTCTGTAGCTGCTGCATGCGGGCTCTCTATTTGTGGCACAGGGGCTCCAGAGTGTGTGGACTTCAGTAATTGAATCATAGGTTTCTCTAACTGTAACACACAGGCTTAGTTGCTCTGGGGTATGTGGGATCTTAGTTCCCAGGGGTCAAATCTGTGTCCCATGAATTGCAAGGCAAGTTCTTAACCACTGGACCACCCAGGAAGTGCTTGTTAGAAGACTTTTAATTGCAGTTTCAATTTCATTATTTGTGATTGGTCTATTTATATTTTCTGTTTCTTCCTGGTTCAATCTTGGAAGGTTTTGCCTTTCCAAGAATTTGTCTATTTCTTCCAGGTTGTCCATTTTATTGGCATATAGTTGCTCATAGTAGTCTCTTATGATCCTTTGTATTTCTGTGGTGTCAGTTTTAACTTTTCCTTCTTCACTTCTAATTTTATTGATTTGAATCCTCCCACTTTTTACTGATGAGCTTGGCTAAAGGTTTGTCAATTTTGTTTATTTTCTCAAAGAACCAGCTTTTAGTTTCATTGAGCTTTGCTATTGCTTTCTTTGCTTCTATTTCATTTATTTATGCTCTGATTTTTATTTATTTCTTTATTTCTATGCCCTTTGGGTTCTATTTGTTCTTATTTCTCTAGTTTCTTTAGGTATCAGGTTAGGTCAAGATTTTTTTTGTTTGTTTCTGGAGGTAGGATTGAATTGCTATAAACTTTCCTCTTAGGACTGATTTTGCTGCATCCAATAGGTTTTGGGTCCTTGTGTTTTTGCTGTAATTTATTTCTATGTATTTATTTATTTCTCCTTTGATTTCTTGGTTATTTAGTAGTGTATTGTTTAGCCTACATGTGCTTGTACTTTTTATAGTTTTTTTTTCCTTTAATTGATTTCTAATCTCATAGTGCTGTGGTGAAAAAATTTGCCTGATGCGATTTCAATTTTCTTAACTTTTCCAAGGCTTGATTTGTTACTCAAGATGTAACCTATCCTGGAGAATGTTCCATGCACACTTGAGAAGAAAACGTAGTCTGCTGCTATCAGATGGAATTTCCTATAAATATCAATAAAGTCTATCTGGTGTATTGTACCATTTAAAGCTTGTGTTTCCTTATTAATTTTCTGTCTGGGTGATCTGTCCATTGGTGTAAATAGGGTTTTAAAGTCCCCCAATATGATTGTGCTACTGTCTGTTTCTCCTTTTATGGCTATTAGCATTTGCATTATTTTTAAGGAGCTCATATGTTAGGTGCATAAATATTTATAATTGTTATGTCTTCTTCTTGGATTGATCCCTTGATCATTATATAGTGTCCTTCTCTGTCTAACAGTCTTTATTTTAAATAAAGGACAGGCGGCCTGGCGTGCTGTAGTCCATGAAGTGGCAAAGAGTCAGACATGACCAGATGACTGAACAACAACAACATTTTAAAATTTAGCTTGTCTTATATAAGTATTGCTACTCCAGCTTTCTTTTGATTTCCATTTGTATGGTATATCTTTTCCCATCCCCTCAATTTCAGTCTGTATGTGTTCAGAATCTGAAGTGAGTCTCTTGTAGATGGCATATATATGGGTCTTGTTTTTGTATCCATGTAGACAGTCTGCATCTTTTGGTTGGAACAGCTAATCCATTTACATTGAAGGTATTTAGCTATATGTATGTTCCTATTACCATTTTATCTATTGTTCTGGGTTGGCTTTTGTAGGTTATTTTCTTCTTTTCTTGTGTTTTAGGAATTCCTTTAGCATTTCTTGTAAAGCTGGTTTGGTGGTGCTGAATTCTCTGAGCTTTTGCTTGTCTGTAAAGCTTTTGATTTTTCTGTTGAATCTGAATGAGATCCTTGCTAGGTAGAGTAATCTTGATTGTACATCCTGCTACTCTCTTCTGGCCTGTGGAGTTTCTGCTGAAATATCAGCTGACTACCTTATTGGGGGTGGGGGTGGGGTCCCTTGTATGTTATTTATTGCTTTTTCCTAGATGCTTTTAATATATTTAAAAAAATTTTTTGATAGTTTGATTAATATGTGTCCCAGTATGTTTCTCCTTGAGCTTATGTTGTATGGGACTCTCTGTACTTCCTGAATTTGGGTGGCTATTTCCTTTCCCATGTCAGGGAAGTTTTAACTATAATCTCTTGAAGTATTTTCTCAGATCTTTTCTCTTTCTCCTCTTCTTCTAGAATCCTATAGTTTGAATGTTGTCCCAGAGGTCTCTGAGAATATCCTCATTTCTCTTCATTCTTTCTTCTTTATTCTTCTCCTTGTTAATTATTTCCACAATCCTATCTTCCAGCTCACTTATTAATTCTTCTGTTTCAATTATTCTGCTTTGATTCCTTCTGGTGTATTTTTCACTTCAATTATTGTGTTGTTCATCACTGTTTTTGTTCATCAGTTCCTCTAGGTCCTTGTTAAACATTTCTTGTGTTATCTCAATCTGTGCCTCCATGCTATTTCTGATATTCTGGATTATCTTTACTATCATTATTCTGAACTGTTTTTCAGGTAGCAGGTAGCTTGCCTATTTCCTTTCATTTATTTGGTCTTGTAGGTTTCTACCTTGCTCTTTCATCTATAACATATTTTTTTGTCATCTCACTGTTTTTGATGGGTGGGACTATGACCCTTTCTTGCTGGTTGTTTCGCCTGAAGTGTCCAGGACTGGAATTTGCAAGCAGTTGGGTGGAGCCAGGTCTTGGTGCTGAGTTAAGGACCTCTGTGAAACCTCACACTAATTCATATTCCCTGGGACCTAAAGCTCTCTGTTATTCCAGTGCCTTGTACTCAGTAACCCTCCCCTACCCCCCACAGGAGGTCAGGTCCAATGCCTGGCCTGTGAACCACAACTCCACAGCCCATGTGGTACAGCAGAAACAGCAACAACAACAAAGAAAAAGCAACAGTAAGGATCAGAACAAAAAGAATTTTAAAAAAGTAAAATTAAAAAAACACACAAATATATATTAGAAAAAATAACCATAAAAATGAAACAGCAATAACAAGAGAGAACCACAACAGCAAAAAAATTATAATTTATATGGAAACAAAAAAGACCCAGAATAGCCAAAGTGAACTTAAGAAAGAAGAAAAGAGCGGGAGGAATCAGTCAGTCTTCACAACTTCAGACTATACTGACTATACTACAAAAGTATAGTAATCAAGACAGTATAGTACTGGCACAAAAACAGAAATATAGTTCAGTGAAACAGGAAAAAAGCCCAGAGATTAAACCCACATATCTATGGCCATCTAATCTTTGACAAAGGAGGCAAGAATATACGATGGAGAAAAGACAGCTTCTGCAATAAGTGGCACTGGGAAAACTTGACAGCTACACGTGAAAGAATGAAATTAGAACAATCTCTTATACCATACACAAAAATAAACTCAAAGTGGATTAAACACTAAATGTAAGATCAGACACTATAAAACCCTTAGAGGAAAACGGGAAGAACACTCTGACATAAATCACAGCAAGAATTTTTTAACCCACCTCCTAAAATAATGGAAATAAAAATAAACAAATGAAATTAAACTAATTAAACTTAAAAGCTTTTGCTCTGAAAAGGATACCATAAATAAGAGAAAAGACAACTCTCAGTATGGGAGAAAATATTTGCAAATTAAGCAACTGACAAGGGATTAATATGCAAAATTTAGAAGCAGCTCATACAACTCAACATCAAAAAAACAAACAGAAAAACCAAAAAACAAACAACCCAATCAAAAAATAGGCAGAAGAAAGACCTAAATAGATATTTCTCCAAAGAGGATACACAGATGGTCAAAAGACACATGAAAAGATGTTCAGTATTACTAATTATTAGAGAAATGCGGATCAAAACTACAATGAGGTATTACCTCACATCAGTCGGAATGGTCATCATTAAAAAAATCTACAAATGATAAATGCTAGAGAGGATGTGGAGAAAAGGGAACCCTCTTGCACTGTTGGTGGGAATGTAGATTGATACAGCCACTATGGAAAACAGTATGGAGGTTCCTTAAAAAACTAAAAATAGAGCTACCACAAGACCCTGAAATCCCACTCCTGGGCATATATTCAGAGAAAAATATGATCCAAAAGGATACGTGCACCCCAATGTTCATTGTAACACTCTTTACAATAGCCAAGACGTGGAAGCAACTTAATGTCCATCAACAGAGGAATGTATGAAGATGTAGTGAGTTCATGCAAAGTCACTTCAGTTCTGGTCAACTCTTTGTGGTCAACTTTATGGACTGTAGCCTTCCAGGCATCTCTGTCCATGGGATTCCCCAGCAAGAATACTGGAGTTAGCTGCCATTCCCTTCTTCAGGGGATCTTCCTGACCGTGTCCCAATGTGTTTCTCCTTGAGCTTATGTTGTATGGGACTCTCTGCACTTCCTGAATATGGGTGGCTATTTCCTTTCCCATGTCAGGGAAGTTTTAACTATAATCTCTTGAAGTATTTTCTCAGATCTTTTCTCTTTCTCCTCTTCTTCTAGGATCCTTTAGTTTGAATGTTGTCCCAGAGGTCTCTGAGAATATCCTCATTTCTCTTCATTCTTTCTTCTTTATTCTTCTCCTTGTTAATTATTTCCACAATCCTATCTTCCAGCTCACTTATTCATTCTTCTGTTTCAATTATTCTGCTTTGATTCCTTCTGGTGTATTTTTCATTTTAATTATTGTGTTGTTCATCAATGTTTTTGTTCGTTAGTTCTTCTAGGTCCTTGTTAAACATTTCTTGTGTTATCTCAATCTGTGCCTCCATGCTATTCAGCTTGAACCTGAATCTCTTACATCTCTTGTAACTGGACATGGAACAACAGACTGGTTCCAAATTGGAAAAGGAGTTCGTCAAGGCTGTATATTGTCACCCTCTTTATTTAACTTATACGCAGAGTACATCATGAGAAACACTGGACTGGAAGAAACACAAACTGGAATCAAGATTGCCGGGAGAAATATCAATAACCTCAGATATGCAGATGACACCACCCTTATGGCAGAAAGTGAAGAGGAACTCAAAAGCCTCTTGATGAAAGTGAAAGTGGAGAGTGGAAAAGTTGGCTTAAAGCTCAACATTCAGAAAATGAAGATCCTGGCATCTGGTCCCATCACTTCATGGGAAATAGATGGGGAAACAGTGGAAACAGGGTCAGACTTTATTTTTCTGGGCTCCAAAATCACTACAGATGGTGACTGCAGCCATGAAATTAAAAGATGCTTACTCCTTGGAAGGAAAGTTATGACCAACCTAGATAGCATATTGGAAAGCAGAGACATTACTTTGCCAACAAAGGTTCGTCTAGTCAAGGCTATGATTTTTCCTGTGGTCATGTATGGATGTGAGAGTTGGACTGTGAAGAAGGCTGAGCACTGAAGAATTGATGCTTTTGAACTGTGGTGTTGGAGAAGACTCTTGAGAGTCCCTTGGACTACAAGGAGATCCAACCAGTCCATTCTGAAGGAAATCAGCCCTGGAATTTCTTTGGAAGGAATGATGCTAAAGCTGAAACTCCAGTATTTTGGCCACCTCATGAGAAGAGTTGACTCATTGGAAAAGACTCTGATGCTGGGAGGGATTGGGGGCAGGAGGAGAAGGGGACGGCAAAGGATGAGATGGCTGGATGGCATCACTGACTCGATGGATGTGAGTCTGAGTGAACTCCGGGAGTTGGTGATGGACAGGGAGGCCTGGTGTGCTGCGATTCATGGAGTCGCAAAGAGTCAGATAGGACTGAGTGACTGATCTGATCTGATTCTTTATACATTGGAATATATATATTCCATACAATGGAATATTAGTAAACCATTAAAAGGAATGGAATGATACAATTTTCAGCAACATGGATAGATCTAGAAATTGTCATACTGAATGAAGTAAGTCAGAGAGAAAAATATTTTATGACATTCCTTATATGTGGAATCTAAAAAGAAATGATACAAATGAACTTACTTACAAAACAGAAACAGACTCACTGACTTAGAGAATGAACTTATGGTTGCCAGGGGAAAGATGGGGGAAGGGATAGTTAGGGAATTGGGGATGGGCGTGTACACACTGCTATATTTAAAATAGATAACCAACAAGGACCTACTGTATAGCACATGGAACTCTGCTTAATGTTATGTGAGATAGCTTGGATGGGAGAGTAGTTTGAGGAAGAATGGATACATGTGTATGTTTGGCTGAGTCCTTTTGCTTTCACCTGGGACTATCACAATGTTGTTAATCGGCTATCAGCTCAGTTCAGTTCAGTCACTCAGTCGTGTCTGACTCTTTGCGACCCCATGAATCGCAGCACGCCAGGCCTCCCTGTCTATCACCAACTCCTGTAGTTCACTGAAACGTCCATCGAGTCAGTGATGCCATCCAGCCATCTAATCCTCTGTTATCCCCTTCTCCTCCTGTCCCCAATCCCTCCCAGCATCAGAGTCTTTTCCAATGAGTCAACTCTTCGCATGAGGTAGCCAAAGTATTGGAGTTTCAGCTTTAGCATCATTCCTTCCAAAGAACACCTAGGACTGATCTCCTTCAGAATGGACTGGTTGGATCTCCTTGCAGTCCAAGGGACTCTCAAGAGTCTTCTCCCACACCACAGTTCAAAAGCATCAATTCTTCGGCACTCAGCTTTCTTGACAGTCCAATTCTCACATCCATACATGACCACTGGAAAAACCATAGCCTTGGCTAGACAGACCTTTGTTGGCAAAGTAATGTCTCTGCTTTTTAATATGCTATCTAGGTTGGTCATAACTTTCCTTCCAAGGAGCAAGCATCTTTTAATTTCATGGCTGCAACCACCATCTGTAGTGATTTTGGAGCCCGCAAAAATAACGTCTGGCACTGTTTCCCCATCTCTTTCCCTTGAAGTGATGGGACCAGATGTCATGATCTTTGTTTTCTGAATGTTGAGCTTTAAGCCAACTTTTTCACTCTCCTCTTTCACTCTCATCAAGAGGCTTTTTAGTTCCTCTTTACTTTCTGCCATAAGGGTGGTGTCATCTGCATATCTGAGGTTATTGATATTTCTCCTGGCAATCTTGATTCCAGCTTGTGCTTCTTCCTGCCCAGCGTTTCTTGTTATGTACTTTGCATATAAGTTAAATAAGCAGGGTGACAATATACAGCCTTGACGTACTGCTTTTCCTATTTGGAACCAGCCTGTTGTTCCATGTCCAGTTCTAACTGTTGCTTCCTGACCTGCATATAGGTTTCTCAAGAGGCAGGTCAGGTGGTCTGGTATGCCCATCTCTTTCAGAATTTTCCACAGTTGATTGTGATCCACACAGTCAAAGGCTTTGGCATAGTCAATAAAGCAGAAATAGATGCTTTTCTGGAACTCTCTTGCTTTTTTCATGATCCAGTGAATGTTGGCAATTTGATCTCTGGTTCCTCTGCCTTTTCTAAAACCAGCTTGTACATCTGGAGGTTCACAGTTCATGTATTGCTGAAGCCTGGCTTGGAGAATTTTGAGCATTACTTTACTAGCATGTGAGATGAGTGCAATTGTGCAGTAGTTTGAACATTCTTTTGCATTGCCTTTCTTTGGGATTGGAATGAAAACGGACCTTTTCCAGTCCTGTGGCCACTGCTGAGTTTTCCAAATTTGCTGGCATATTGAGTGCAGCACTTTCACAGCATCATCTTTCAGGATTTGAAATAGCTCAACTGGAATTCCATCACCTCTACTAGCTTTGTTCGTAGTGATGCTTTTTAAGGCCCACTTGACTTCACGTTCCAGGATGTCTGGCTCTAGGTGAGTGATCACACCATCATGATTATCTTGGTTGTGAAGATCTTTTTAATCGGCTATACCTCAATACAAAAAAAAAAAAAAGATTTAAAAAAAATGAATGAAATTCAGTCATTGGTAGTGATGTGGATCAACCTAGAGTCTGTCATTCAGAGTGAAGTAAGTCAGAAAGAGAAAAACAAACGTGGTTATTAAAACATATGTTGGCCTTCCCAGGTGACGCTAGTGGTAAAGAGCCCGCCTACCAATGCAGGAGATGTAAGAGATGCAGGTTTCATTCCTGGGTCTGGAAGATGCCTTGGAGGAGGGCACGGCAACCCACTCCAGTATTCTTGCCTGGAGAATCCCATGGACAGAGGAGCCTGGTGGGCTACGGTCCATAGCGTCACAAGGAGTTGGACACTACTGAAGCGACTTAGCATGCACGGAACCTAGAAAGTTGGGACAGATGAACCTGTTTGCAGATCAGTAACAGAGACAGAGATGTAGAGAGTGGACCTGTGGACATAGTGGGTAAAAGGCGGGTGAGAATAATTGGGAGAGGGCTTCTTTGGTGGCTCAGTTGGTAAATAATCCACCTGCAATGTGGGAGACCTGGGTTCGATCCCTGGGTGGAGAAGATTACCTGGAGGAGGGCATGGAAACCCACCCCACTATTCTTACCTGGAGAATCCCCATGGATGGAGAATCCTGTCGGCTGCAGTCCATGGGGTCACAAAGAGTCAGACACAACTGAGCGACTAAGCACAGCACACAGGATTGACATATATGCACTACATTGTGTAAAATGGGTACCTATGGGGAAGCTGCTGTGCTGCACAGGGACCTCACCTAAGTGCTCTGTGATGACCTAGGGGGGTAGGATCCAGGGAGAAGAGGATGGGTGTGATGGAGGTTCAAGAGGGAGGGGGTATATGCATACATACAGTTGATTCACTTCATTGTAGAGCAGAAACTAATACAACATTGTAACGCAATTATAGTCCAATAAAAATGTAAAAAATAAAAGAAAGAAAATAAGAACACGTAAAAATAGTAATAAAAAAATAATTGTCTGGTGCTTCCTCTATCAGTGTCCTTGCCCCCATGGTGAGCTACAGCGTATACCTACCTAGTAGGCCTCCAAGACCTCTAACTAGGTCTCTGGTCCTGCTATGCCAGCCCCACCTCTGTGTGTGCTCCTCTCAGCAGCATCTGCTCCTGAAGCTGGTTTAGGGCATACATGCCTGCCTGGGGCAGCTGGGGCACAATCTTCCACTGGTACATCCAGAGGAGGCCTTGGAAGCGGGGCAGCATGAACTCGCATGGCCAAAATATATCTGGGGGTGGGGTGGGGTTCAGGGGTGGGTAGCTCAGGCGCAGGGACCCACTGAGTTGGAAGAGGCTTGGTTGGGGTGTACGGCCCAGGCCAGAAGACCCATGTGGCCAGGAGAGGCCTGGAGGGGGCAGCTCAGGCCACCAGGGGGCTGAATGAGATCCTGGGGGAGGGATGCTCACACTCAGGATCTGCACAGCCAGAGGGGCTCCCCAGGGATGGAGGTTCAGGCCTGGTACCCCAGCAAGCTTGCCAGCAGTGAAGACACTGGCTGCATTCCTCTCCAGTCCCCTGAGGTCCTTCTCCTTCCCTGCCAATCCCCCCTACAGTGAGTGAACCTCTTTGGATATGAGAGCCTCTCCCCTCCTGCAGGCCCTCCTTAGGGGTGCTGATCCACTGTCTCCACTTTTCTTCCCTCCCTCCCACATCCTACCTGGTCTCATGGGCCTTCCTCTTGTCCCCTTAGGTGTCCGAGAACAATGCCTAACAGGTGCCAAGCTGTGAGGAGACGTGAACTCTGTTCTCCTACTCCACTGTCTTGACTCTGTCCCCCGACTCCCTCGTGCTTTAAATTAAATATAGAGGCAAAGGGATTTGTCCAAGGCCACTCAGCTGTTGACCAATTATTTTATTGGCAGGACTAGAACCTGTGTTTCCAGACTGTCAACTCAAGGCTGTTTTCGTTAGGCCACTTGGATGTGCAGGTAGCAGGGTCAGAAAAATCACTCTTGGGGACACTAGAAACAAATAGCCCTGGGTTTGAGCCCTGGCTTTGTCACTTACTGACTCTGTTACTCATCACAGGGTTTAAGAGCTTGAATTGCCTCATACTTGGACCCCAACCCTCCCCCAACCCCCCGCCAGAGTAGAGGTTCAGAGCTCAGAGGCTGAAAACCAGACTCTGAGCTTCATTCCAGCTTCACTAACAGTGTGACCTTGGGCACATTACTTCACCTCTTTGAGTCAGTGATGTGGATAATTATAGTATTAATACTTACCTCACAGAGCTGTGGAACTAAGTCAGTTTAGGACTCAATGCATGACATGCAGAATAATGCCCGGGACACATGAAGTACCATATGTTAACATTATTATAATCAAAACAGTGGATTGTATGACCGTTATAAGGACCAATGAGAGTGATTAGGGTGAAAGCATTTTCTAAACTTGTGTAATAATACAAGTAGAATTTATTATTATTCTCTATCTGAATTAAAGGACTAGCAGCTTGGAGAATGAAATTCATGACTGTCATTTATTAAAGCCTCACTATGTGCCAGGGAATCTATTTCTATTATTTAAGCACCCCAATAACCCAGAGATGGTTATTGGTTATTATTTTTTGCTGACAAGAGTGGCAGTGTAGCAGAGTGTAGGAAGGAAGTCCAAAGAATATGAGTCTGAATTTTCACTCAGCCGCTTACTGGCTGTGTGAGCACAGGTGAGTTTATTAAATTCCTCATGCCAAAATATCCCAGTCTGTAAATAAGAATGGTGAAAATAGTAGTTTCTGCTTTGTAGGTTGTTCTGAGAATTAAATGACTTCGTTTTGCAAAATGCTTAGGATAATGTGTGACACATAGTATTTGTTTAAGAAAGAAGAGAGGAAGGGAGAGAGAAAAGGAAGGAAGGAAACAAGGGAGGAAGAGAGCCCCAACAAGATTAAGTGATTTGTCCACAACACGTGACTAATACATCTGAAAGTTGGGATGTGAAAGCAGATCTGTTTGGGTCCTCGCTGACATCTGTGCCTCTTCTGCTCATAAGACTTAGGAGAAAGGCAGATACAAGAGATGTTTCAGGATGTCAGGCACCAATCACACAGGTTCCAAATGGATGCATGATCAGGGAAGGCATGGGCTATTAAGTGGTGTTCAGAAAGAATAACCATCAGCTTGAGAGCTAGTCCACTTGACATCATTTCAGGGTTTCTGAGGCCACTTAATGGATAGGTCCTTGCATCCCTTGCCAAGGACTTGCCATGTTGGAGCTCACAGCCCTGGCTTTGCTCTTCATTAGGCAATACTTTGGGAGCTCAGGGAGGGGATCTGCAGTTTAGAATCTACAAATTGCAGACTACAGTCTGCTCTTTCTCAGGTGGTGTGCAGTGTGTTGCTGGATCATCTAATGAAGTCTTCATTTGTCTTTTCTTCTTCTGGTACCTTATCTCCTGGAATTTAAGATGCAATTGATTTTAAGATGTAACACTGTTTTTTATTTCACTAAGAAAAAAAATCACACTACTAATTAAGCCATGATACGTGCTTGCCATTAGAATTTTACTTTTATATTTGTTTAAAAAAAAAAAGCCTGCTAGTCTTTTTGAGACATCAATTTGAACATGTATCAGTCTAATGGAATTCAAATGGATATACCAAAAAGAAAATTTTGACAAAAAATGGTTTAGGATGGTATTAATACCTCTTCACATACAACACATAACCCTTGTGAATCATTTTTCAACTCAGAGCCCTCTGTGATCAACAGTGTCTATGTTTTTCCACACAGAGTCAGCCTCTGTGCTGTTCAGAGTGTTGATGATATAGCATTTCCTAGAAGACAGCTCCATCATTGTCTCTGGGATTTTCTTCCAAACCTCTGACGTTCATTCTACAAGTTTCGATGCTGACATTTTCTTGATCTTGCAACGAGAGTTTTCAGATAACAATCAAGACTCATATCCCTTTCTTAGGTGGTCCTCAATCATTTGTTGATTGACAGGTCAAAGGGTTGTAGGTGTCCAGAGGTGCTATCTGGAGCCACAATCAATTTGGACATGCACAGGAAATGTTACCTGTGTCTTGACTGCAAATGACCAATGGTAAGATAGCATCAATACCGATGCCTCAGACTTTCAGAGATGTTAAGAGGCAGGAAAAGATTTACATCTTAGAATAAATAAAATAAGGTGTTTTCCACTCCTTTGTCTTTGCCTGGAAGGAGAACCCCCTTCTAGCTTTATTGCAGAATTTATTGGGGAGATAATACTAGATTGGCTCTGAAAAGTGAGGATGGGGAGGCAAGTTCTTTTGGCGGGTGGGGCAGAAGTGAGAAGGGCAGAGAGAAGAATAAATCCCAAGTAGAGGAAGATGGGGAGCTTCTGTGAGGCTAGAAGCTGATCCTTTAATGAGACCTTGGGGAGTCAAGACCTCAGAGTGATGGTCAAGGTTCACCCATGGAGATGTGTTTAGACTCTGGGCTTCCAGCATCCTTTGGGGTCCCATGGCCAAGCAAGACCCATCATAGTAGAGCTGCCTGACTCTGAAGAGTGAAGTGGCTACCAGAATATTCTGCTCTTTCTAAGAACTTTGAGGTCCTTTCCTAGTCCTGGAGAGTGAGAAGAAACTCTGGTAATGACTGGAATTGAATATGCCATCTGGCCAATGGGTTGAGGCTGGGATTCAAATTTGACTTAGAGAAAATAAAGTACTATGACAGTTTTTGTCCACTTAATTCATAGAATAAGAGCTAAATTCATATCTGGTACATGTCTGTTAAACATATTAAAGAACTTTTTTTAAATTGAAAAGCTGCTCTGGACTGAAATAATCCTAGTGTCTAGCCCCAGTTCACCCAGAATTTCTCTGGTGGCCTCATTGGGCTTTATATGGTATTTCTCAATGGGTCACTATTATAGGCACTTGGGGCTAGACAAATCCTGCGCATTGCAGGTTGTTTTGCAAACAGCTCCTTTTGCTGTCAATGGTGTCTGCTTGATTACTATGACAACCCCAAATGCTCCCCACGTTTCCAAATGGCTTTTGTCAGGGAAGTGCCACCTCTGGTGGAGAATCACTAGAATAATGGGCTACAGTTATGGTGTTACTGAGTGATATTTAAAATCTTTGCGCTTGGATTTCATCCATCATTGCCATTGTGATAATTTAAAGATAAATTCTGGGCAGAATGAAAGTATGCAAAACAAAGAAACAAGGAAATGGCAAAACAACTGATTACATTAAAACATCAAACTCTCTGAGAGTTAGCTCGGGAGAAATCAAATATGCATTATTCTTTGTGCTGCAATGGTTATTCTTAGAATAGCTAAAAATGCAAGAAACTCTAAACAAGTGCTACTTATCTGCTTTCTCAACATAATTTGGGAAAGTGAAAAAAGAAAACATGATCATAATGATTACCTAATTTCAGACTAGCGGCCATGAGAAAACATTCCTTTTACTGAGGGGAAAGAAAACAAAAGAACACTTTACTTTTCTCGCATTTTTTATATGCCAGACACTACAGTAAAGGTATTGCATGGATTCCCAGTTGATCTTCACTGCAATGCTGATGCAGCCGTTGTTTTTCCCATTTAACAGGTGAGGGAATCAAGGCTCGGGGAGGTTATCACTTGCTCAAGGTCACACAGCTAGGACGGGATCCAAGATACATAATTTTTTCATCACAAAACACTCTCCAGATTAAACTGGAAGAGGGTCTATCAAAGCAGCTTTTAAGACTGGCTAGCTGGAAGAAAAAGTCAAATCATGATAAGAGAGGGAATGGTCAAGGCATAACTGGGGAGGTTGGTGCTGAATGTGGATGGTCAGATGAGCTGAAAGAAAGGAGAACCAGAAGTCAGGAGGGTTGAGCACAGGGCTTAGTGGGAGGAAAAAGTGAGAACAGACATTTATAATTGAGCTTCTGGCATTTACATGTGTGTGTGTGTCTATCTGTGTGTATGGGTCTCCAGGGTCCTTTTTGCCCGGATCAGAGGCAAGAAAGGGAAAGGAGACTAAAAGGAATCACACAGTGTTGATGGGCTAGACGATCAGCTGTGTTACCAATGAGCTTGGTTTAAGGACGTGATCTGTGCTGTGGGCTCCTAAATACAGACTCCTGCAGTAAGAATTGTGCTCAGGCTTCTCTAGCAAGGCCACTGAAAGCTTTTGCTTCTTAGATGCTCCTTTGGCGTGAAGCTGGGATAGTGATTTCATTGCAGCCCTATTGGATTCACCATTTACTTCTGCCAGTTCAGCTAAATTATAGCCAGTTAGCTGACACAGAGGCTGCTTGCCAGTTCTGGGCACTGGATAGTCGCTGCTCCATCCTTGGACAGTCTGTGCCAGCTCTCTCTGCTCTTCCCAGGTTTTGGCTGATGTTGCTTCCCCTGTTCTCCTTTTGTACAGGGTCACCACTTTCAGAATCAGCCATTTCGTTTTCTGTGCTCCAGCCATTCTGAATACTGTTCAGTTCTTCAAACATGTCTGGCTTTTCCAGGGCTCTAGGCCTTGGCACATATGTGTCCCTCCACCTGAAGCACCCTCGCATCTTCCTGGCCTCTGTGCCTGGCCACCTCATCCCTTAGATCTCAGCTGAGACAGCACTTTTCTCAAGAGGACTTTCTGATGCCTCATGCTGGGCAGGGGTCCAAGCTGACATTTCTTTCTGACTCTGTGTCCACACACCTCCTCCCCAGCCCCAAATCAGGACATCGACTTGTCACCCCTAACTAGTTATTATGACTGTCTGTTACCTGTTAGTCTAGTCTGTTAGGTGGTGAGCATTTTAAGTGTTAGGGGGAGCAGACTGACTGAAACCGCCCACCCTCGCCAGGCACCATAGTAACCATTTCCATGAGTTGTTTTAGGACAGGAGGTCCTGGTAAGGAACAGGGAACTAATAAGCCACCACCAACTGGGCAAGTTCAGGAAAGGTCAAAAAGTCACATTACGTGTCCAACCACCTCCGAGAATCCTTCTCTCTAGCATCCGTCTTGGCTGAACAAGGGGTGCACCAGCAGGAAGGACTCTGAGTCAGAATGATTGGCTAAAGACAACCTGGAAACTAATCCCGTCACCACAAAACCCGAGACTGTGAGCCACATGGCAGAGCAGTTCTCCTGGTTTCCCTTACCCTACTGCTCTCTGCCCCAGTGACCTTTCCCAATAAAATCTCTTGCCTTGTCAGCACGTGAGTCTCCTTGGACAACTCATTTCCAAGTGTTAGACAAGAGCCCACTTTCGGGCCCTGGAAGGCATCCACCTTCCTGCAACATGAGGACAGAGACTTTATTTGATGCGTGTCCGATTTCAGTTCTTGAGATGAAACTTTGCAACTATCTATTGTTAGTTACTGACGGCATTGGCATTCTTTGTTCAAATGCAGTGGGAAGTTCCAAAAACCCCCTTAGGGAGAAGATTTGACATATGTGAGATGAGTGGTGCCTATTTGGTTCATTTGATGGAAATAGAAAGCTGTCTTCCTTTAACAGTCTTACTCTTGACATTAGATAATCTACTCTTCTGAGGAAACTGTCTTCTGTTGAGATGTACATATACCTGGAAGAATTAATCATTTATTATGAATTAGCTATTCTCAAAGGTCTCAAATCAGGCTGATTGGAGGGATTACTAAATAGAGTTTTAAAAAATACAGATTCCTTGTCCCTATCCACAAAAATTCTGATTCAGCTGGACTCTGGAATGAATGGATCATTAGCATACTTTCATTCAGCCAACTTTTTAAGGGGGAGCTTTTAACACCAGTAGAACAGTGTATTCTGATGGTAATTTAGAGGGTTAGATTTCATTTCAGCACCTATTTTATCACTAATTTACAACTAAAGTAATCTCCTATGAGGAAGGCTGTGGATTGGTTCAATCCACTTTCACTCTAGCTTCCTTGCTTCTTTTGTTCCTGAAAAGATAAAAACTACATCTCCCAAAGAAGGCTTCTGAAAATCAGACACTCTTGCTTGAAAGTCAGTTTCAGAACTGAGTTAAGTAGGGGGCAAGTTATGACCCAGCAATCCCACTGCTGGGCATACACACTGAGGGAACCAGAATCAAAAGAGACACGTGTACCCCAGTGTTCATCGCAGCACTGTTTATAATAGCCAGGACATGGAAGCAACCTAGATGTCCATCAGCAGACGAATGGATAAGAAAGCTGTGGTACATATACACAATGGAGTATTACTCAGCCATTAAAAAGAATACATTTGAATCAGTTCTAATGAGGTGGATGAAACTGGAGCCTATTATACAGAGTGAAGTAAGCCAGAAAGAAAAACACCAATACAGTATATTAACATATATATATATATATATATATATATATATATATATGGAATTTAGAAAGATGGTAACGATAACCCTGTATGTGAGACAGCAAAAGTGACACAGATGTATAGAACAGTCTTTTGGACTCTGTGGGAGAGGGCAAGGGTGGGATGATTTGGGGGAATGGCATTGAAACATGTAAAATATCATATGTGAAATGAATCGCTAGTCCAGGTTTGACGCATGATACAGGATGCTCGGGGTTGGTGCACTGGGATGACCCAGAGGGATGGGATGGGGAGGGAGGTGGGAGGGGGGTTCAGGATGGGGAATACATGTACACCCATGGCGGATTCAAGTTAATGTATGACAAAACCAATACAGTATTGTAAAGTAAAATAAACAAATAATTAATAATAATAATAATAAAGGCAGCCTTGCTGGTGCAGCACATAGTAGAGATGGCTCAGGTTTCCAGCTGTAGATTAGTATGGTGGGAGTGGAGGTTCCTTTGGGGCTCAATTCTGCTGTGTGGCTTTAGGAGTCATTCCAAGAAGCTCAGTCTAGAAGCTGTTTCTTCAATTTTCCCAAGAATTCTAAAATCCATCCTCCACAAAGCAATTAACAGAGCCCCCACACCCAAGAGACTGATGCTTTAAACACTGAAGTTCTCTGCAACGAAGTACTAGAAAATCACCTAACAATTCTAGTTCAGACCTCAGACTTTGTCATTCCCATTCACACCATTGACACCTTGGGGTCTTGGGAAGCTGAGCTTCTGCCTATTCGCTTCTCTGGAGAGTCTTCTCTCCACAAAGTGTTGACCACTAAGCAGGTTGCATCATGATTCCATAAAGCCCCCAATTTTTTGCTTCCCTTGTGGTTTCCCCATCCTAGATGAAAGTCCTGTCTCTTCCCTTTCTAGAGCTTTCAATCTTTCATCAGTAGTTAACCTAGTGTCTGGGATAGCACAGATTCTTATAAACAACTGTTGAATGAATTTATTAAATGATGAATTAATGAGGAAGTGAGTGAACAAGTAGGGGATGGGGCAATGCATGTGAAATGGTAACATGATACTTTTGACCAAGTGGGCACTCAATGAATAACTACAGAATAAATAAAGAAATTAACTTTTCTACTGTCAGTACAAGAGGGTTCCCTTTTCTCCACACCCTCTCCAGCATTAACTGTAGATTTTTTGATGATGGCCATTCTGACCATAGGTGACACTTGAGTGTAGTTTTGATTTGCATTTCTTTAATAATGAGCTATGTTGAGCATTTTTTCATGTGTTTATTAGCCATATGTCTTCTTTAGAGAAATGTCTACCCAATTTTTGATTGGGTTATTTGTTTTTCTGGTATTGAGCTACAGGGCTTCCCTGGTGGTTCAATGGTAAAGAATCAACCTGTAATGCAGGAGACGTAGGTTCAATCCCTAGGTTGGGAAGATCCCCTGGAGGAAAGCATGGCAACCCACTCCAGTTTCTTGCCTGGAGAATCCCATAGACTGAGGAGCCTGGTAGGCTACAGTCAGTAGGGTTGCAAAGAGTCAGACATGACTGAAATGACAGAGAATGCATGCACTTGCACATTGAGCTACATGAGCTGCTTGTATATTTTGGAGATTAATCTTTGGTCAGTTGTTTCATTTGCTGTTATTTTCTCCAGTTCTGAGGGTTGTCTTTTCACCTTGTTTATAGTTTCCTTTGCTGTGCAAAAAATTTTAAGTTTAATTAGATCCCATTTGTTTATTTTTATGTCCACTACTAGAGGAAGTGGGTCATAGAGGATTTTGTTGTGTTTTATGTTAAGGAGTGTACTGCCTATGCTTTCCTCCAAGAGCTTTATAGTTTCTGGACTTACATTTAAGTCTTTAATCCATTTTGAGTTTATTTTTTAGAGATTCCTTAAAAAACTAGGAATAAAACTGCCATATGACCCAACAATCACACTACTGGCCATATACCCTGAGGAAACTGTAATTGAAAGAGACACATGTACCCCAATGTTCACTGCAGCACTATTTACAGTGTCTAGGACATGGAAGCAACCTAGATGTCTATTGATAGATGAATGGATAAAGAAGTTGTGGTATATATATACAATGGAATATTACTCAGCTATAAAAAGGAATACATTTGAGTCAGTTCTAATGAAGTGGATGAACCTAGAGCCTATTATATAGACTGAAGTAAGTCAGAAAGAGAAAAACAAATGCTGTGTATTAGCACATACATCACCAACTCAATGGACATGAGTTTGAGCAACTCTGGGAGACAGTGAAGGACAGGGAAGACTGGCATGCCATAGCATCGCAAATAGTTGGGCACAACTTAGCAACTGAACAACAACAACAACGCATAACCATGGAATCTAGAAAGAAGGTACTGATGAACCTATTTGGAAGGCAACAATGGAGATGCAGGCATAGAGAACAGGCTGGAAGACACAGTGGGGGAAGGAGAGGGTGGGATGAATAGAGAGAATAGCATTGAAACACATATTACCATGTATAAAATAGATAGCCAGTGGGAATGTGCTGTATGATGCAGGGAACTCAAGCCTGGTGCTCTGTGACAACCTAGAGGGGTGAGAAGGGGTAGGAAGTGGAAGGAAGGTTCAGGAGGGAGCAGACATTTGTATATCTATGGCAGATTCATTTTGATGTATGGCAGAGACCAACACAATATTGTAGAGCAATTATCTTCCAACTAAAAATAAGTAAATTTTAAAACAAGATGTGAACAAATGGATAGTATGTTAGTACAATAGGCTCTAGCACTGTAGGTATGTACCTAATAGTACATAGTTGGTGCTCATTAAATTTTTATTGAATGAATAAATGGATATCTATGACTCTAGCATACATCTTGGCCTATAACATTTTAAAATAAATGAATGAATCATAATTTCCTTCACAAGCATGGATTCTTTCCTGCATCATTTCTGCCTCCATTCCTCCTATTCACCTTGGCTATGTTCCCATCTACTGCCTTGGAGTCTTCCTTGGCCCTAAGTGATCCATCAGTTCAGTTCAGTTGCTCAATCATGTACGACTCTTTGAGACCCCATGGACTGCAGCACTCAGGGGTTCCCTGTCCATCACCAACTCCCAGAGCTTGCTCAAACTCATGTCCATTGAATCGGTGATGCCATCCAACCATCACATCCTCTGCTGTCCCCTTCTCCTCCCACCTTCAATCTTTCCCAGCATCATGATCTTTTCCAATGAGTCAGTTCTTTGCATCACATGGCCAAAGTATTGGAATTTCAGCTTCAGCATCAGTCCTTCCAACGAATATTCAGGACTGATTTCTTTAGGATTGACTTGTTTGATCTCCTTGCAGTCCAAGGGATTCTCAAGAGTCTTCTCCAACACCACAGTTTAAAAGCATCAATTCTTTGGTGCTCAGCTTTCTCTATACGCCAACTCACATCCATACATGATGACTGGAAAAAACATAGCTTTGACTCAATGGACCTTTGATGGCAAAGGGATGTCTCTGCTTTTTAATATGCTGTCTAGGTTGTTCGCAGCTTTTCTTCCAAGGAGCAAGTGTCTTTTAATTTCATGGCTGCAGTCACCATCTGCAGTGATTTTGGAGACCAAGAAAATAAAGTCTGTCACTGTTTGCATTGAACCCCATCTATTTGTCATGAAGTGATGGAAACAAATGCCATAATCTTAGTTTTTTTAATGTTGAGTTTTAAGCCAGCTTTTTCACTCTTCTCTTTCACTTTCATCAAGAGGCTTTTTAGTTCCTTTCATTTTCTGCTGTAAGGGTGGTGTCATCTGCATATCTGAGGTTATTGACATTTCTCCTGGCAATCTTGATTCAGCTTGTGCTTCATCCAGCTTGGCATTTCACATGATGTGCTCTGCATATAAGTTGAATAAGCAGGATTACTATATACGGCCTTGATGTACTACTTTCCCAATTTGGAATTAGTCCATTGTTCCATGTCTGGTTCTAACTATTGCTTCTTGATCTACAGACAGATTTCTCAGGAGGCAGGTCAGGTGGTCTGGTATTCCCATCTCTTGAAGGCTTTTCCAGTTTCTTGTGATCCACACAGTCAAAGGCTTTGGCATAGTCAATAAAGCAGAAGTAGATGTTTTTCCAAAACTCTCATGCTTTTACTATGATCCAACAGATAGATATTGGCAATTTCATCTCTGATTCCTCTGCCTTTTCTAAATCCAGCTTGAACATCTGGAAGTTCACAGTTCACGTATTGCTGAAGCCTGGCTTGGAGAATTTTGAGCATTACTTTACTAGCATGTGAGATGACTGCAATTGTGTGATAGCTTGAGTATTCTTTGGCATTGCCTTTCTTTGGGATTGGAATGAAAACTGACCTTTTCCAGTCCTGTGGCCACTGCTGAGTTTTCCAAATTTACTGGCATATTGAGTGCAGCACTTTCACAGCATCATCTTTCAGGATTTGAAATAGCTCAGCTGGAATTCCATCATCTCCACTAGCTTTGTTCATAGTGATGCTTCCTAAGGCCCATTTGACTTCATATTCCAGGATATCTGGCTCTAGGTGAGTGATCACTCCATAGTGGTTATCTGGGTCATGAAGATCTTTTTTGTACAATTCTTCTGTGTATTCTTGCCACCTTTTCTTAATATCTTCTGTTTCTGTTAGGTTCATATCATTTCTGTTCTTTATTGTGCCCATCTTTGCATGAAATGTTCCCTTGGTATCTCTAATTTTCTTGAAGAGATCTTGTCTATCCCATTCTATTATTTTCCTCTGTTTCTTTGCATTGTTCACTTAAGAAGGCCTTTTTCTCTCTCCTTGCTATTCTTTGGAACTCTGCATAGATGAGTATATCTTTCCTTTTCTCCTTTGCTTTTCTTTTTATTTTATTTTATTTTATTTTTAAACTTTACATAATTGTATTAGTTTTGCCAAATATCAAAATGAATCCGCCACAGGTATACATGTGTTCCCCATCCTGAACCCTCCTCCCTCCTCCCTCCCCATACCATCCCTCTGGGTTGTCCCAGTGCACTAGCCCCAAGCATCCAGTATCGTGCATCGAACCTGGACTGGTGACTCGTTTCATACATGATATTTTACATGTTTCAATGCCATTCTCCTTCTCAGTATTTGCAAGGTCTCCTCAGACAACCATTTTGCCTTTTTGAGTTTCTTTTTTTGGGGGATGGTCTTGATGACCACCTCCTGTACAATGTCATGAACCTCTGTCTATAGTTCTTCAGGCACTCTATCAGATATAATCCCTTGAATCTATTGGTCACTTCCACTGTATAATCGTAAGGGATATGATTTAGGTCATACCTGAATGGTCTAGTGGTTTTCCCTACTTTCTTCAATTTAAGTCTAAATTTGGCAATAAGGAGTTCATGGTCTGAGTCACAGTCAGCTCCTGGTCTTGTTTTTGCTGACTCTATAGGGCTTCTCCATATTTGGCTGCAGAGAATATAATCAATATGATTTGGGTATTGACCATCTGGTGATGGCCATGTGTAGAGACATCTCTTGTGTTGTTGAAGAGGGTGCTTGCTATGACCAGTGCATTCTCTTCGCTAAGCTCTGTTAGCTTTTGCCCTGGTTCATTTTGTACTTCAAGGCCAAACTTTGTTACTCCAGGTATCTCTTGACTTCCTACTTTTGCATTCCAGTCTTCTAGGATGAAAAGGACATCTTTTTTTGGTGTTAATTCTAGAGGCCTTGTAAGTCATCATAGAATGGTCCAATTTCAGCTTCTTTGGCATTAGTGGTTGGGGCATAGACTTGGATTACTGTGACATTGAATGTTTTTCTTGGAAACAGAGATCATGCTGTCATTTTTGACGTTGTACCCAAGTACTGCATTTCAGACTCTTTTGTTGACTATGAGGGCTACTCCATTTCTTCCAAGGGATTCTTGCCCACCATAGTAGATATAATGTTCATCTGAATTAAATTTGCCCATTCCAGTCCATTTTAGTTCTCTGATTCCAAAAACATAGATGTTCACTCTTGCCATCTCCTGTTTGACCATTTCCAATTTATTTTGATTCATGGACCTAACAGTCCAGGTTCCTATGCAGTATTGTTCTCTACAGCATCAGACTTTACTTCCATCACCAGTCACATCCACTACTGGACGTTGTTTTTGCTTTGGCTCTGTCTTTCAGTTGTTCCTGGAGTTATTTTTCCACTCTTCTCCTGTAGTATAATGGGCACCTACCAACCTGGGGAGTTTATCTTTCAGTGTCATATCTTTTTGACATTTCATACTGTTCATGGGGTTTTCAAGGCAAGAATACTGAAGTGGTTTGCTATTCCCTTCTCTGGTGGACCACATTTTGTCAGAACTCTCCACCATGACCCGTCCATCTTGGCTGGCCCTACAAGGCATGTTTCATTGAGTTAGACAAGGCTGTGGTCCATGTGATCAGTTTGGTTAGTTTTCTGTGATTATGGTTTTCATTCTGTCTGCTCTCTGATGAATAAGGATAAGAGGCTTATGGAAGCTTCCTGATGGGAGAAACTGGGGAAAGTGGGTTTTGTTCTGCTAGGTGGGGGCATGCTCAGTAAATCTTTAATCCAATTTTCTGTTGATGGGTGGGGCTGTGTTCCCTCCCTGTTGTTTGGCCTCAAGCCTCCACCTGAGACTCCTACACACTCATAAGTCTGACTCAGTGTCTTGTGCTCATTTCTCCTGGCTCCTGATGCACACAAGGTTTTGTTTGTGCCCTCCAAATGTCTGTTTCCCCAGATCCATGAAAGTTCTATAATCAAATCCCACTGGCCTCCAGTTATATTCCCTGGGGGTTCTCAGTCTCTTTGCTGGATCCCCAGGTTCAGAAACCTGTTGTGGGTCCTAGAACTTTCTTGACAGTGCAAGAATTTCTTTGGAATAACAGTTCTGCTGTTTGTGGGTCATCTGCTCAGCGGCTCTATGATGGTAATGCTGCATGACACAGGTCTGCTGCAGCCAGAGCACCTGTCCCCCTGGCAGGCCACCGCTGACCTGTGACTCCACAGGAGACACTCAAACACCCCAAAGCAGGTCTGGCTCAGTCTCTGTGGGGCTTCTGGGTCCTGGTGCACATTAGGTTTTGTTTGAGCCTTCTGAGGGTCTCTGGTGGATATGGGGTTTGATTCTAAAAGTGATTTCACCCTCCTACCATCTTGTTGGGCCTTCTCCTTTGCCTTTGGGTGTGGGGTATCTTTCTTGGTGGGATCTAACATTGTCTTGTTGATGGTTGTTCAGCAGCAAGTTGCAATTTTGTTGTTCTCACAGGAGAAGATGAGTACACGTCCTTCTACTCTGCCGTCTTTCTGCGGTGACAAGCTTGACATCTGTTAATCTGTCTTCTGTCAGCCAACTTCTGGCTCATCCCTGACCAACATTTTAAAAGTTCCATGTTTACATAGCTTACTAAAATGAAGAGGTAAGCAGTAATGGATGTTGCCTACTACCTATCTATCATGTTTTAGGCACATACTAAGTGCTTTCTGTGTATCATCATTTTAGAGCTTCACTACAGCATAATTGTTTCCAGTTTTTAGATGAGGAAACTGCAGCTCAGAGAAATTAAGTATCAAGTCCAAGTTCACACAGCTACTAAGTGGATGAGCTAAAATTTAAACCTTTATCTCTTTAATGCTAAAGCAATCTGCTGATTGTGCAGTTTTGCTCCAGAGTCCAGGCTTTTTACCCACTACACCATCCTGCCTTCCCTATCTGCTGATCATATAGCTGTAAAACATTTGAAATAGACACATATGTGCATCTGAATGTGCACTCATCGATGTTAGGATCTTTCCACAGCAGCTCAGTGGTGTTCTGGATTAAATAGTTCTTTGTAGTAAGGGATTGACCTGTACATTGTGGGCTGGTTAGCAACATCTCTGACCTCTATACAGTACATACCATTAACACTCTTCACCCCAATTTTGATAACTAAAAATGTCTCCAGATATTGTAAAATATTCTCTGGGGGTAAAATTTGCCCTTTTTGAGACAAATTGCTGTATGTAATTGAAGAGGAAGTAGTTCAGCATATTTGAGATGTTGCCAGCAGGGAAGGTGCTCAGAGATGATGGAGCTCTAAGCTGGTTAAGACCTTGGTTTGGCTGACCATCAGATTGCCTGAGAAATCCTCCCTAGGAATTAGGGGTCAGTCTACGCCCTGCTGGTCAATGGGAACACCATGTGAATTCCATACCACACGTGAACTCAGGAACTAGTTATTGAGAAGGAACTTCTGGAAGCAGTGAGGCATAATGGGGACAGTGATAAACTGGGAAGAGCACAGGGCTCTGCTTCAGGCTCACTACTACTTCATGATGTGCTGTTAGGCCCATTTCAATCATCTTATAACAGTACTAATATTTACTAATGGTTATGTGCCAGGGATGGGGGAGCCTGGTGGGTTGCCATCTGTGGGGTTGCACAGAGTTGGACATGACTGAAGCAATTTAGCAGAAGCAGCAGCATTATGTGCCAGACACTGTCTTGATGCTTCATGTGTATTTACTCATTTAATCCCTGTGAAAATCCAGTAGCTACTCCCTTTTTGTGGGTAAGGACACATGTGATGGAGTTAGGAGTCTCTATTTCCTCCCTGTGTAAAATGAGGGTTTACTGTGCTATGCTTAGTCACTCAGTTGTGTTTGACTCTTTGTGACCTCATGGACTGTAGTCCACCAGGCTCCTATGTCCTTGGGGATTCTCCACGCAAGAATACTGGAGTGGTTTGCCATGCCTTCCTCCAGGGGATCTTCCCAACCCAGGAATTGATCCCAGGCCTCCCAAGCTGCAGGTGGATTCTTTAGCATCTGAGCCACCAGAGAAGCCCAAATGAGGGTTTGGGATAGCTTATTTCTTAGGTATCTCCTAGTCTAAAAATTCTAGGATTCTAAGCAGTCATTGATGTAACATACATTTATTGAGCAAAAATACACGCTAGACAGTATGGGGCATAAATCTTCTCTAGAAGCCTATGGTTCTAGAGCAAGGGAAGAAAGACAAGCCCATTTTTATTTAAGAAATTAATTGTAATGGCCACTGTTACTTAAGTACCTTTTAGATGTCAATCATGGTTAGGTGGTTGACCTACGTAGGTCACAAATAAACCTGAGGGGCCAATATCGCCTTTTCTTAGATGAACAACTGAGGCTCAGCGAGGTAAAATGACCTGCTGGTGACTAGCAGAGCAGTGAAATTAGAGAGGCTCAGAAAATGTTCTATTATGTGCGGTGCTGAGAGGCGAATGTTTTATGCCAGACTCAGAGGGGCCACCCCACCCCTCTGTCATTTGAGGGAGGTTGTGACGGAGGTCAGTGCAGACCCCAGACTCTGAAGGCTTGGTTTCTTTGGCTCAAGACTGTTGGCAGCTTCAAGTGCCTTTCCCTTCCTCCTGAGAATATGCATGGAGGGAGAGGGGTTCTAGGTGGATGCCACGAGGAGCTGGTGGCTCCATGAACACAACACAAAGCAGTTTTATCATCTCAGCTTGTCCCAAGAACAGCTCAAAGGCCTAGGTGTTACTGGGGCCACCTTTTCTCAGAACATCAGATGATGCTTTCCCCACTTGGTATCCCTAAGTTATCTCTATAACTGCTCCGTGTTGCACCTACAAGCCTGGTAAGGCCCTTTCCCCATATCTTGTCCCTGCTCTATCCTTGTCTCTCTAGTTCCCCTCCCCTTCTAACACCACTTGGCAAGCTCCTACTGATCCTTTGTGACACTCAAAATCACCTCCTTCCAGAAGCTGTCCGTAATTCTCCCAGTTTAAATGGCAACTCCTTTTGTACTTCCTTAGCCCTTGGTTTATATCTTTATTTTTATAATCAGTACCCATGTAATGTTTGTCATAGTCACTTGGAGGAGCCTAAAAGATAGAGACTTGTGCTTTATTTACATCCTATTGTGCCCAGTTGAAAACATGCATTCACTCATTATTCCACAAATGGTTTTGGGTATAAGGCAAGCACAGTGCTAGACTTTGGGATAGATAAGGTGAATTTTCTCTAACAATCTAGAATTCAGAGTCTGCTTCAAGAGAAAAGCAATCTAACAAAAACTGTGACTGAGTGTTCTAAGGGTATTAAAAGAAGCACATCCAGGTACAGTATGAAACAAAAGAGAGAGGATGACTCTACAGGAAGTCAGAAAAGGTTTTCCAAAGGGAATGCTCCAGGTGGGCTCTGAAATACAAATATAACTGGGAACTTGTCAGGTAGACAAAGAGGGTGGAGAGGGAAGGCTCATTAGATGGAGGGAACAGCCTGAGCCAAGGCCAGGAGACAGGAAAACAGTGAGGTGAGGTCATGGCATTGCTCATTTAGCACAGATGAAGGGCAGAATTTGTGCAGGGTCACAGAGTATGTGGCAGAGAGGTAGCAATGAAAGGGATAGGGAGTGAAGGATTCTGTATGCCTTACTGAAGAGATTAAGTTTATTCTGATAGGTAATACAGAGTATCTGTCTAGGCCACAGGCCAACAGCTTGCTGCCACCATCCATAGGCAGGGTCTTGAAAGCCATGTTTGTTCTAAATGAGCCCACATCCTTGGGCTTAGCCAGTTGGACCAGCGATGGACATCTACCCCAAACTGGACTAACCCCAAACCTTCTTTTCCAAAATTTGTAATTAGAGATGAGAGTTTAGTCCGTCTTTCCTTGTGGCTTTGATACATGAAATTACAGAGTAAGCTCCCTTTATGGGTGATTACAGGTGATGTTATGAGCTGAAGTGTCCCTCCAAAATTCATATGTTGAAGACCTTAACTCCCCAGTCCTAAATTTGGGATGTGACCATCTGGCGATAGTCTTTAAAGAGGTAATTAAGGTTAAATAAGGTCATTGTAGCAGGCCCTAATCCAATGTGACAGGTGTCTTTATAAGAAGAGGATATTAGGACACAGATACACAGAGCAAAGACCATGTGAAAACACAGGGAGAAGATGACCATCTACAAGCCAAGGAAAGAGGTCTCAGAAGAAACCAACTTTACCGACACCTTGATCATGGTCCTTTAGAACTGTGTGCAAATAAATGTCTGTTGTCTAGTCATGCAGCCTAAGGTGCTTCATCAATGGCAACCTTAGCAAACTCATACAGTGGGTCTCTAGCTAACTTAACCATTTGGGTATCTGGCTTCTATATCCCATCTGGCTTGGGTATCTCTTATCTGCTCAATAGTCCCCAGTGATGCCCGCCACCCCTTCCACCTCAGAGTCTACAACAGGAATGTTCTGATGCTTGCTGGCTCAGGAGGGTGCTATTTCCTTCCTTATTCTGCAAACAAACTTGCCTGCTGTTTCCAAACTGAATGAATGATTGTACACTAGACTCTGATGGAAATTTGAGCAGCTCTTTGCTCAAGGATTCAGGTTCAGGTGATAAGTACCAAACTCTTAATGTCTGCAGCAGCTGGACCTTAGTCTTTGCATCTTGACCATAGGCACAACTCAGAATGCCCTAGGGCTTAGACTTTGAAGTATATACTGTATGGATGTTCCCCTGTGCCCCCAATCCTGATGTTTTCCTTTCTCTCCTACCCTTCCTTAGCCCACTCCCTTTACCCCCTCCCCCTTGGAGTATCCCAACACTCCTATCTTCCCTCTCGTTCTTGAATCCAGCCCTCACTCCACTCAAATATTCAAGTCGCCACACTCATCAATTTCTTCTGATGCCTGGCAGGTTTCCAGTCTTAGGCTCTGCCTGTCAAGGGCTCTTCTCATCTGCCTTGGTTACTGAGGTCTGTAGAGAGCAGTTCCAACTTAGGGCCAGCCAGTTGAGCTCTGGGGGCTGCTTTTTTTTTGCTGTAGATAGATTGGAACATCTCCTTCTACTCTGCATTTCTACATCTGATTGTTCCCTAGAGTGTTTAAAATGAAACTAATCTCATCACCTCAAGAATTAATTTATCTCCAAAAAATACCCCTGCCACATATACCTCCTCCTGATCTGCATGAGGATTTAATATTCCCTTTGTTAACATAACTTCATATTTATTTCTCATAGCTAATAGCCTGAGCTCATTATGTTCTTATTTGCCCCTTACTGGCCCAGGGTTAAATCAGAAATTCATTTAACTTGGCAGTGAAAGCTCATCCCAAGTTCCATTTGTGTTGGATCCTGGCTGGTCTTACTTTCCTTCACTGGATGCAGAAGCCAGAAATGGTGAGGTGGCCACAGTGTTCACATCCCTGAGCATGAAGAGGCTGGAGCTGAGGAAGGAGAGGGCAATGAATCAGACATCCAAGAGAAGCAGAAAAGGGTGATGTGGTGGGGGATATATTCTCAGTGCCAGGTCATATTCTGGTTTCTGTTTCCAGAACCTTCCTGCCTTTGGGTGACTGCCAGAAATGGGAGTCATCCTGGATATATAACCTCCCTTTTGTAGTAAGGATAGAACCTCTAGTTTTGGGTATGGGACATGGCTGCCCAGATAGAAGACTACATTTCTCAGCTTCCTTGCAGCTATATGTGGCTATGTGGCTATGTTCTGGCCAATAAAGTGTCAGTGGAGTTGACATATATAACTTCTGAGTTGTGCTCTTCATACCAACTATTGCTTCTTTCACTCACCTTTTCCTTCTTTCTGCTGGCTGGATGGTAGATGTGGTGGTGTGCATTCTTATGTCATGCAACTGAGAATGATACCAAGGCATGGCAGAGCAAAAAGATGATAGGCATCTGGCTCTTGGACAAAAGAGAGTCACCTCACAGACCCTGGTTGGCTTATATCTGAACTACCGCATTGGAGAAAAAGGGCTAACTTTTTAAAACCATTGTTATATTGGGATTCTATTATGTTAGTGAGATCTATAACCATCTTTATTACTGCAGATGGCTTTTTTTTTTTTTAATCTGGTCACTATCTGTTTTTTCCTGCAAATTTTTCAAGTCAACCTGAAGTAAGCGAGCCCACCTTTTCTTCCCCAGTTACTTAAAGAAGCAGTAAAGCTCTAGTTGTCACAGCCATACTCCCTTTGGGTGAAGACCTATGTGAATGGGAACAAGGAGTCCAAATTTCAGAGAGAAATGGAAATGAGAGCTAGAGAGGCCTGACTGCACTTGAGCCCCTGGTTCCTGGGTTACCCATCTTTACCATGCTTTCTGCTATGTCCTTATGTGACCCACAGCATTGCTCTTTTGAGACTAGTTTCATTGAAGTTGGATTTTCTTCTTTTCCTGAGCTATCAGTTCTTACTAATTCCCATGTCATCATACCTTCTTTCTGCCCTCTTCCCCCCTCAAGTTTTCTTTCTTTTTTATGGCTGGCTACCCATGAGTTCTGCAATCAAAAGAGAGTCAGTGGTGGAGTTTTCAACCAGATGACAAATGGGTTAGATACACCTTTTAGGATTTTCACCTGGAGAGTGGTGTAGGTTTTTATCTAATGCAGAATTGAATTCCCCACAGCCAGACATGGGCAGAGAGGATTCTGCAGGACCCTGTATTTTTGCCTAAGCATCAAACCTTCCTCATTTGCAGAGTGGGACAGTTCCTCTCAGTCTCCTAGGGTTCCTGTAGGCCCAGACCTCAGCTGCTGCCCCATCCCAGAGAATGGTCTGTGAGTCATCCTGAGCTGGGTAGGAGACCTGGGGGTAAGGGTGGAGGCTATACTCAGAGACTTTTGTATGCCTCTTCATTCAGGGAAGTCACTGGGGCAGAAAGGTTAAGCAAGTAACTTGTTCAGCATCACACAGCTTTTAACTTGGAGGCCAGAACTTGCAGGGTTTCCCAGATGGTTCAGTGGTAAAGAATCTGCCTGCCAATTTAGGAGATGTGGGTTTGGTCCCTGGGTCAGGAAGATCCCCTGGAGGAGGAAATGGCAACTCACACCAGTATTCTTGCTTGGAGAATCCCCTGGACAGAGGAGCCTGGCAGGCTATAGTCCATAGGGTCTCAAAGAGTTGGACACAACTGAGCAATTGAGCACGCACACACCAGGACTTGAAAGTAGATGTAAGCCTTAGTTCCCTTATCTATCAAATGGTGATAATAATCTGCATCTCATCAGATTATTGAGGGGCTTAATGGAGACTGGGTATGTTAAGCAGATTGCTTTGGTGAATTCTTGGTAAATGGTAGCTGCAATTATTTTTGATAATTATAATTCTTACCAGACGACTCTCTGGGCCCATTAGACTCAGCCTGGAGAGGTTGGATGCAAGAGGTGGGAAGTGGGGCTGCCATGTTGCACAACTCCATGGTTCTTCTGCAGAGTGCTCTGTGAAAGAGCTGCTGACTACAGGCTTCAGTCCTGAAAATAAATCAGAGAGAAGGGCTCCTAAGGGTGATTTCATTTTAGAGGCTTTTCTCAAGGAAACAACCATTTCCCTCTTCTATGGGAAGCAGAAGCATTTCTCTTTCAGTTCAGAGATACTCCTTACCAAAGCCACTCCAGCTCTGCTTCCAGCAGGAAGACCCCTGGGGCAGGGCAGGCCTGCTGAGCTGAAAGCTGCCTATGCAGCTGCTCCCTGTCTGTGCTGCACCCCATGGGCTCCTCTGCAGCTGCGCCCTGGGCAAAGCTTTAATTAACGCCAGAAGAAGGACACCCACAGCTACAACTGGATTCTTCCTGGCAGCTGAGGCAAAGTCTCAGGTGCTGTGGCCGGGGGCGGTGGTGTTTGCCCAGGGTCACTCACCTACTGAAGACTTTCTATGCCCCACATGACCCTCTGGACAGAGGCCAAGTCCTTAGTGTGAGGAGCAAGGCCCCATGTGTGACATCCTGTGGGCCATGGTGCAGTGAATTCCATGGGTGGGCCACCAAATTCAAACAGTGTTTGAATGGGAACATAAACCAAGGAGCACATATGAAGAAAGGTAATGGTCACTGTTAGAGAAATTCGCAAGCTGAAAATGAAGGCTGAATTGCTCAGAGCAGAAGGAATTTTGAGAGGCAACGTGGGAGGAAGAGACAAGAGATGAAGTGCCTGGTAGGGGTGAGAGTCTTGGGTGTGTAAGGGGGAAACAATTCCATCGTGTGCAACTTAATCCACCTTCCCCAAGTCTCCACCCAATCCAGAAGCCACTCACTTCTTAACAACAGGTTGTTGAGTGGGTTTATTTTAGGGATGTGTTGAAGTGCTTAATTGGCCCCACCCCCACCCGGCCTCACAGCTCTGGAGGTTGCCTGTGGAAGGTCCTTTACACCTTGTGCAATTTACACCTGTGTGCAATTTATTCTTGCCACAACCTAGAACAATGCTTCAAGTGGGGATACTTCCAAGATCAATCTTGCAGCACAAGTGAGTATCCTGCAACACGGAGGAGTGACCTGAAACATAAAGTTCATAAAGGTAGAGCGTGCTGTATGCTTTACTCACTGCTGTATCCCCAGTGTGTAGACCAGGGCCTGGCATGCAGTAGGTGCTGAATAATGATTATTCTGTGAGCTGCTCCATTTACCTCTCTTGCCTCTCCTTGCTCTACATGCTCTCCGTTTTACCTCCACTTCCAGATTCCAGCTCTTGGAATGTACCCTACTTTATAACCAATTTACCCCTACATTTATTTAGCAAATATCTACAGAGTCTTGCTCTGTACCAGTCATTGTGGTAGAAGCTGGAGATACTTGATGAACAGAACATGGAGTTACTTACCAGTGGGTAGACAGGGCATCAGCCTAATCATTAGATAAGGAAATGTAAGATAATAAAAATCATTAGATAAGGAAATATAAAATTACAGTGAAGGACAAGTGTGAGGGGTTACAAGATTGTATTAAAGCAGGATTTATTCCAGAGGGAGTAGGTGATATTTGATCTGAGCTCTGAAGGCCCCCTAAGCCACTGAAAGAATGAAAGTCTTTCAACATGACTGGAGTGCAACCACTCCAGAATGGGAAAGCTCAGGCATGAATATAAGGCTAGACAGGTTAGCAGAGGCCAGACCCTGCAGAACCTTGTGAGTGATAGTAAATGCTTTGGTCTTTATCCTAGAAGCAACAGGGACCCACTGAAGAGTTTTAAATGAGGTGGAGATGCTTTACATGATCAAATTTGATTTATGGAAAGATCATTCTGGCTGTAGAGCTCCCTTGAGCCCCCTGTCGCCCATCTTCATCCCACAAACAAGGTTGAAGAACTTGCAATTACTTTGTTGATGGTGAAGACAGCCACCAGGTGACTGAAATCTCAGCCATGTATTTATTGACTTTTGGCTAGTGTTCATAATGAACTCTCCATTTCCCTGGGTGGGGTGGGGGGCTGCTGAGTAGATCTGCTGAGAAGAGGAGGAGGAAGGGGGTGGCTGTGAGGGATGGATATGTTCTGTTCTCACATTTGTCTCTATTGATGCCCACGCTGCCATGATGATGTATTAGAATTCAATAAGCCTCACTACTCTTTCCCTAGAAATGGAAGGACTATCAGAGGGGAGAAGTGAGCCCCTTACCATCTGTGAAGGGGGAAGCAGTCCACAGCAGCTCAAATGAATCATTCTATTAACTAACAGGGGGAACCCATGGTTGGCGCAAGGCCATTGCTGTGTTATTAATTCCAGTTCGCATCCAGAAAGTTTAACCTTGTCAATTCTGGTGGCAGTGAGACCTGCAAATAGTAAGTTAAATGAGATGGGTACATAGCACACTGTCTCTGCCCTGGGAACCAGCGTGGAAAGCCTTTTTCTCTGTGAGCCTGAGATGTTGAAACCAGGAATGGGAGCATCTTCCCAGAAAAATGAGGGACAGCAAATATCCATCTTATCTCCTGCCCAGGAATTGCTATGATAATGTCCTCTGTTGATGGAGGGCTTACTTGGTATTTGACTTAGGTAGAGAGACAGAGGATGTTTGGTTCAACCAGAATTACTCTTTGGAAGCAATAGCCACTTGCTTTGTGATGCAATCCTTTCCCATGACCTGCCCAGCAAATTTATGAGTCCTCAAAAGTCACAAAAGGGACCATGGGACTTAACTTCTCATAGAAACTGGAGAAACAGCTGAGCTCTGTGTCTCTGTGTGGCTGGGTGCAACTAGACATCTGAGAGTGGGTTAACTTTAATTGATGATCTCCTCTGGACCAATCACAATGGCCAGGAGAATGTGAGGCTCTGATTGGCTTGGGCCTGTATCACATGCTTTATGGCAGAAAAAGGGGTGGAATCCCACCAGAACTAGTGGGCTGAGAGCTGCCCATAAGGGCACTTCACCCCAGTAAGCATTATGTGATTCACCCTCCCTGCGTATGTTCTGCTTTTGCCTTCTGTCTCTCTCTCCCTCTCTCTCTCTCTCTCCTATTTGTTTGTCTGCTGCCATCAGTGGTAACCTCTGCTACCAACTACCTGTAACTCGGGGCTAATATATGTCACCCCCTGTGCTATGTAGTTGATGTAAGTTATCAAATGAGATAAAGAAGGGAATTATTCTTATTATCTTTATTTAAAGATCATGAAGCAGGCTCAGAGAGGGTATACAACATAGCTACTACATGGCAGGAAGGTGCCAGTAGGATTTTACACCCAGGTTGGTCTGGCCAGTGTCCATGGTGCTTCTCCTTCACTCTGCTTGAGCAGGGGAACTGATCAACTGCCCCTGGAGAGGGAATCTGGCTAGCTCTGTCTGGTTCCACCCAGGGTAGAGAATTCTGAGCCAAGGTACCTCACTAGCCCTCTTAGTTAGGCTTCCAGTGCTGCTTGGAACCAGGACTCCAATCTGTAGTTCAGCTTCTCGTGATTAGGGGCAGCTTATATCACTCAAAGCCCAGTGACTTGAGTGGGAAAACTTCTTGCGGCCCTTTTCTTAGGATGATGAAGGGAAGTAAGTGTCTGGGGAGGCAGATGGCCCTGTAACTTTGTCCTATCAGGCTCAAGGATACAAGGATTTGACAACTTAATGTTCTCAAACTGTAAACTACTAAACTAGTCTGGCACTCATTTGCAGATAGAAAAACTAAGACTCTAAGAGGGGATACAATTAGCCGAACTCTAGATCCCAAACAGGAAGTTTGGGACAAGAGATCTCTGGACACAGACCCTAGGTTTCTTCCTGCTACAAAGGATTGGCCTTCAGTCCCAGATCAGAAAAGAGAGTTAGAAATGCCGCCGTCGCACACTTGAAGAGGGAGGTTGTTAACTTTCTTCCTTCCTACGTAGGCTCCTTCTATCCCCCTTTCAAAGTTTTTAAGAAAAGCTTGTTTAAAAAAAAATACTGTCTCATTCTGATGTTTTATTAACATTAGAGACTGCTGGTATCTAACAATTTTAATTAGGGCTGAATTTTACTGTATGCAAACCTCAGGGAGCATCAGGGAAAGGGAGCCACTGAACAGACCAGAAGATCAAATGAATAGATTAATTAAATATCACTACGTGGGCAGCTCGAGGCAGGCCTGCCACGGATGGAAGCAGGGAGGAGGCAGCAGGAACCATGGGCCCCTGTGTTGCACGGTGGCTCAAGGTAGAAGAATAAGTTTCAAACGTGTGAGTCAGGGCCCTGAGGGCTGCATTTAATTTGTATCCTTAAACCTCAAGCTCCAGGGGGTCCTTCATCTCATCAGGCCAGCAGTTAGCTCTCAGCAGGACCAGAATCTTAACTCAAGATTCACTCCTTAACTCCTGTGGTTGAGTCAATCTGTGGCTCCTGACCATTTGGCTTAGAATCCAGATTTTGCCACTTGCTGCCTGTGTGACTTTGGGCAAGTTACTTAACTTCTCTGCCTTAATTTCTCTACCTATAAAATGGGGGTAATGATAATAATAATGCAGAATAAGTGAATTAATATGTGAAAACCTTTGAGCCACTATCTAACATGTAGAAGGCACTATCCAAGAGTCTGATTCATTATTCCTGTTATTTTTATATTACTATTGCTTTCTTCCCAAAAGGCTTCAGATTTTCTCAATTCCTGACCCTGAGGTTGTTTTTCTGCTTTTAGCCCTACTTGTCCCTCGGACCTCAAACTTGTAGTATTCCTCTGGCTCTGAAGTTTGCCTTCTCAATCGCGTCTTGGTGTTAACTTGCCCCTCTGTCTCACTGTTTCTGGAGAAGCACCTTCCCCAGTCTAGCCCAGCCCAGCCCAGGCCCTGGTGCTGAACAGCTGTTCCCTCACCCTCAGAATCAGCACAATCTGTGGTCAGGTTGCTCTTAGGTGGACAGGGAATTTCTGGGCCCCAAAAGGGCTCTGTTTAGAATAATCACAAGAGTGATGATAACAAAAACAAAGCAAGCTCCATTTCTAAGGCCACTAGCAATCAGTCAACCAATCACAAAATGTTTGCCAAGAATTTTTACATTCTAGTTGTTGAGGGGATATGAAAGATAGAGGACAACCCTATACTTCTAAAGAAAAATTTTAAGGGGTAAAATTTCCGTAACGTAATATTGACCATTTTAATAGTGGTTAAGTACATTGACAATATTGTGCAAGCATCATTATTACTATCTAGTTCCAGAACTTTTACATGTTCCCAAATGGAAACTCCGTACCCATTGGTGATCACTTCTCATTCCCCCTCTTCCTAGCCCCTGTCATCACTAATCTGCTTCCTCTCTCCACAGAGTTTAAGGATATTCTAATCTACTTACTGAAACGAAGGGAAACAGTCACTAACAGAAATAAGCACCATGAACCAGATAATGCAGCAGCACTGTGGTTAGCTGTGTGGACCCTGGAGCCAAACTGCCAGCTCTGCTGTTATTTCTGTGCGACTTTTGACAGGTTAATCTACCTCTCTGGATCTCAGTCTATCTGTCTATGTAAAATATAAAAAGAGGGTTGGATAAGTCCCTCCTCCAAGGACAAATTGTGAGGACTAAGTGTGTCAGTGCAGGTAAGGATCTGAAAATATCAGACTGTGCTGTATAAAGGTTTGTCATGGTCATTAACATGGATGGCAAGTCCTGTGGCTTAACCATTTTGAAGGCAGAAACCTTTTCTATCTTGCTTACCTGGACTTCACAGTACCTAGTATGATGCGTGACATTTAGCAAGTGCCTGGTAACTATTTGCTGGGTGACTGGATAGGAATTTAGGAAAGAAGGGAGGCTACTGTGGAACTCATAGACTCTTTGGGAGTCCCATGCATACTGTCAAAACAGTCCCCAGCTTCTTGGAAAATTTTACTAAGAACCACCTTAGTGCTCGATATTGTGTGACCTGTTACAAGCAGAACAAAACACCAGGCCTATCCGCAAGATGAATATGGTAATAATGACTATGACTAAAATTAATCAAAATACCGGTTATTTGTCCAGCACTTAACATGTGCTTGGCACTGTGCTAAAAGTCTTACATGCATCAGTCTGTTTAATTTTATTATGACTCAACCTGTCAGGCAAAACTCACTAGCACAATATAATAATAGCAATGAAAAGCCTTTTTTTTTTTTTTTTTTTTAGACAGAGCAAAATGTCAACATGTGCAAATGAATCTTGTGATAATTGAGTCTGTATAGAAGGTGGGGTTGGTGAAGAAAGTCAGGTGAGAACAACGTGGAATTTGGATGAAACATCTATATCTCTGATGCAGCCAGCCTGTTAATCATCTAGATATTTGCTGCCTGAGCTGTTAGTAGCCTTTGGTTTGCAGTTTTTCTTTTCTCATTCTTTAGAAATCATCTTTGACTCTTGTGTAGGACAGATCTCATTGCCTTGCTGCCTCTTCCAGGCATGAATGGCTAGATGGCAAAGAGAAAGCTTACAGATGCCTCAATAAGCCAGTTCCTGGAGAGGAGAGGAGGTGCTCATGTTTTGTCTCTGGGTCCAGGGCAGTGCTCAAAGTCAGCTAATTGGATCCAGGAAGGGGTTACAGAGGCAGGCATCAAGGAGCAATGGCCTGAATCAAACCCTAGATTAATTAAAAAGTGTCCAAGTGGATTGAATATTTCATGCCCTAAGGGCTGAAGTCAAGGTCTCTTTGGAACAGAAATCAGATGTGCCAGTGTGTGTGGTTGGAATGGCAGTGAATGGGAAAGAGAAGGACAGTGGGTGGGGGGTGAGGGAGGGAGGAACGGAATGAACATAAGAGTTAGCCAGAATTCAACCAACTTCCCACCTTCGTTACTGGATGACCTCCGAGGGTAATGTACTTTTTGGAGGGTGTTAATGGTGTTATTTGAGCTGATTCTGTAAGAATTCCATGAGGGTAGACAGAATGAGTTCCTGGTCACAGCTTACTACCTCGAGAAGCCTGGAGCCCAGAAGGGCCAGCCCCAACCCAGGCCCAGGCCTCCAGCACCACCTTAGAATTGGCAGCAAGCCTGGAGATGAAGGACATTTCTTACCTACCAAGTAATGGGTTTTCAGAATCTTCTTCTATCTCTCTATCAAGGAATTAGTTCAGTAAAAAGATAACCTGAGAGGAGTGCGGATTCCCTTGGGCAACCCAGAAAGTCTTTGGTCCTGCCCTGCCTCTCTGTCCCCTCTCCCGCTTTGGCTGTACTCTTTTCATCTCTCTGCTCTGCTCCTATCTGTGGCGTCTGAGCATCTCTGTGCCTAGCTTTCCTCCCATGTGTTTGTCCCACGTGTCCTTGTTTGCCTGTCTCACTGGCCCCACCTCCCTCTTCTCTCTGTCTGCTCAGCTCCCTGCTCCATCTGCTCACCTTGTTTTCCACTCACCTTAGCCTCCTCTGCCTTCTGCTCTGCTCTGTGTCTGTCTCCTCCTCTCTTTGTCTGCATCTCTCTGCTCATCTATTGCCTCAATCTGCTCAATTCACATTCCAGCATCTTCACCACTTTCTCTGCCCTTCTGCTTCATGTCTTCCTTCTCCCTTCCCCTCACTCCCCCTTCCTCCCCTCTTCACTCCTTCATCTCATTCCTATCTCACTAAGGATATTTTGTGGGTGGCTTTAGTCAATTCTAATCAATAAGCATCTCTAGACTCCCTACCATAGCCAGGCATTGAGCTGGAGGCCCCCTGGGGATCTGGACCCATCTGGTCCGTGTTTGCAAGTGGTTCTTAGTGGATAAGGTGTTAGGAACTTAATACAACTTTCATTTTGGACTTAGCCTCAACCAGGAGAAGTGGCTGGGATGACTGAGAGGGATGCAGGAAGTTGGGATCTCAGTGGACAGAGTGGGTAGGGAGCCTGGCACTGTCCTGAGCAAGGCTGTGCCACCAGTGGGGCAGTCCTGGCTTTTCCCCACCTGGGAAGGTGGCTCCTACCTGTCCAGTGTGGCAGGCCTGGTTCTGCTTTAACCCTCAGGGGACAGTACCATCCCCTCTCCATCATCTCGAGGCTTTTTTCAAGGACTGATATGTTACATAATTGGTTTGGTCTGGACCTCTGATTGTACATTTGGTGACTTCTGAAATAAACCACAAGACTCAGGGAGCCTCACAGCTCTAATTATTTTGCCAACTCCTGTTCTGCATATCAATTTCCCTCCCCGCACAATTCATATTCTATACATCTGTCTGGCAGGGAGGGTGCCTGGGGAAATGACATGGTTTTGCACACGACATTTGTTAGAAGCTGGAGGAGAGACTATCTTATTTCACTTGATAATCTCTTATTTATGGATTTGTTCTTTTCTTAATAGTAATGAGACTTACTATTTCCATCTTGTTGTGACAGCTTTATCAACACCTTTGTGGCTGCATTTGCTTCCAGGTAATAGAACTATGATCAAATTGAATTGGCATAAATAGCAGGAAAATTCACTGGTTGTGTATGTCAGCAAGCCCAAAGGGATGGGTCTCACAGAAGCTGCCTTCTCCGGTGGGCGGTATATTTGCTGGACTCTCTAAGAGTCGAAGCCCACTATGTCCAACACTGACACAGTAGGACTTTATAAAAGCCTTTACCCTCTGAACTCAGAGTCTCGCTGCAAAAAATCCTTCCTTTTGAGGCACTAGGTGCTGTGGGAAAGGCACAAATTTTGGAGTCAGACTTACTGTTTGTGTCTTGCCTCTGTGAATTATTACTATGAATTTCCTCTTCAGTAAAAGAATAAAAGTTTTAAAATAGCTATAGCACTTGCCAAGCACTTGTAAATGCTTTACCTGTAGCATTGCATTAATTCTCACAAACACTGTAACATAGATTTATTTTCTTGGTGAAGAAACTGAGTCATACATGTATCTCAGGGTTTGGTTGTATCTGGCTCTTTATAGAAAATTTTGCTGACTGCTCACCCAGATGACAGTTTGAACCCCCTTGAGTTGTTCAATATGGTAACCCTGGAGCCAGGATTGAACATGTGTCTTACTGAGTTCTGAATAACTAAGGTTTTCCTACAATATAGGATAACTAGGAAAACTCATGAGATAGGAATCCCTCTGTAAAAAAAAAAAAAAAAATTATTACAAAGATTTAGGGACAAGGATGGTCAGTGCAGCACTGTTTTCTACCAGGAGGATTTGGAAATAATCTGAAAGCCCATATACAAGGGATATGGCCAAATAAAACAGGTACATACCTGCTTCTCAGCAGATTCTTCTCAGAGAAGAATGGCTTCTCAGGTAGCTCAGTGATAAAGAATCTGTGTGCCAATGCAGGAGGCATAAGAGATGTGCATGTGATCCCTAGGTTAGGAAGATCCTCTGGAGGAGGAAATGGCAACCCACTCCAGTACTCTTGCCTGGGAAATCCCATGGACAGAGGAGCCTGGTGGGCTGAGCATGCATACATGCACGCACATGCAGACAATGGTAGCTCACACAGACATTAAAACAAATGAGGCAGACTCATGTGCACTGAAAGCTGTCCATGGCAATTCACACAATCATACATCTGCTGCTGCTAAGTTGCTTCAGTTGTGTCTGACTCTGTGCGACCCCAGAGACGGCAGCCCACCAGGCTCCCCTGTCCCTGGGATTCTCCAGGCAAGAACACTGGAGTGGGTTGCCATTTCCTTCTCCAATGCATGAAAGTGAAAAGTGAAAGTGAAGTCGCTCAGTCATGTCCAACTCTTTGCGACCCCATGGACTGGAGCCTACCAGGCTCCTCCATCCATGGGATTTTCTAGGCAAGAGTACTGGAGTGGGGTGCCATCACCTTCTCTGAATCATACATCTATTAAAATATAATTATATAAGCACTATATAGTATATATAGCAAAATATAGTAGGTATTATGTTACTCCCAAATGCCACTTATTTCAAGATGCACCTTTACTGTATGTGCCAGTAAGAAACAGAGAAATTGGCCACCGTACAATGCCTTTAACTGTAAGATGCATTCTTATCTCAGAGATTTTAAACTTGAAAAAAGGTGCATTCTAGAATACATGAAATATGGCTTGTTTATTTATTCATGTAAGAACATGTGCACTGCAAAGAGAATAAAATACCTAGGCATAAACTTATCAAAGGAGACAAATATGTCAGCAAATTTGGAAAATTCCGCAGTGGCCACAGCACTGGAAAAGGGCAGTTTTCATTCCAATCCCAAAGAAAGGCAATGCCAAAAAATGCTCTATCTACCGCACAATTGCACTTATCTCACACGCTAGGAAAGTAATGCTCAATATTCTCCAAGCCAGGCTTCAGCAATACATGAACCGTGAACTTCCTGATGTTCAAGCTGGTTTTAGAAAAGGCAGAGGAACCAGAGAACAAACTGCCAACCTCCGCTGGATCATCAAAAAAGCAAGAGAGTTCCAGAAAAACATCTATTTCTGCTTTATTGACTATGCCAAAGCCTTTGACTGTGTGGATCACAATCAACTGTGGAAAATTCTGAAAGAGATGGGAATACCAGACCACCTGACTGGCCTCTTGAGAAACCTATATGCGGGTCAGGAAGCAACAGTTAGAACTGGACATGGAACAACAGACTGGTTCCAAATAGGAAAAGGAGTACGTCAAGGCTGTATATTGTCAACCTACTTATTTAACTTATATGCAGAGTACATCATGAGAAACGCTGGGCAGGAGAAGCACAAGCTGGAATCAAGATTGGCAGGAGAAATATCAATAACCTCAGATATGCAGATGACACCACCCTTATGGCAGAAAGTGAAGAGGAACTAAAAAGCCTTTTGATGAAAGTGAAAGTGGAGAGTGAAAAAATTGGCTTAAAGCCCAACATTCAGAAAATGAAGATCATGGCATCTGGTCCCATCACTTCATGGGAAATAGGTGAGGAAACAGTGGAAACAGTGTCAGACTTTATTTTTGGGGGCTCCAAAATCACTGCAGATGGTGATTGCAGCCATGAAATTAAAAGATGCTTACTCCTTGGAAGGAAAGTTATGACCAACCTAGATAGCATATTATAAAGCAGAGACATTACTTTGCCAAGAAAGGTCCGTCTAGTCAAGGCTATGGTTTTTCCTGTGGTCATGTATGGATGTGAGAGTTGAACTGTGAAGAAAGCTGAGCGCCGAAGTTGATGCTTTTGAACTGTGGTGTTGGAGAAGACTCTTGAGTCCCTTGGACTGCAAGGAGATCCAACCAGTCCATTCTGAAGGAGATCAGCCCTGGGATTTCTTTGGAAGGAATGATGCTAAAGCTGAAACTCCAGTACTTTGGCCACCTCATGTGAAGAGTTGACTCACTGGAAAAGACTCTGATTCTGGGAGGGATTGGGAGCAGAAGGAGAAGGAGACAACAGAGGATGAGATGGCTGGATGGCATCACCGACTTGATAGATGTGAGTCTGAGTGAACTCTGGGAGTTGGTGATGGACAGGGAGGCCTGGCATGCTGCAGTTCACGGGATCGCAAAGAGTCGGATATGACTGAGTGACTGAACTGAACTGAACTGAAGGAGACAAAAGAGCTGTATGCAAAAAATTATGACACTGCTGAAAAAAAATCAAAGACAACATAGACAGATGGAGAGATATTCCATGTTCCTGGGTTGGAAGAATCAATATTGTGAAAATGACTATACAACCAAATACATTCTATAGATTCAGTTTGAGCCCTATCAAATTACCAGTGGCATTTTTCACAGAACTAGAACAAGAAAAATCTCACAATTTGTGTGGAAACACAAAAGACATCAAATAGCCAAAGTCATCTTAAAGAAGAATGGAGCTGGTTCAGTCTATGCTAGAAAGCTACAATCATCAAGACAGTATGGTACTGGCACAAAATAGAAATATAGACCAATGAAACAAAATAGAAAGCCCAGAGATAAACCCATTCACCGATGGGCACCTTATCTTTGACAAAGAAGGCAAGAATATACAATGGGGCAAAGATAGTCTCCTCAGTAAGTGCTCTGGGAAAACTGGGACGCTGCATGTAAAAGAATGAAACTAGAACACTTCCTAACACCATGCTGCTGCTGCTGCTGCTGCTAAGTCGCTTCAGTCGTGTCCGACTCTGTGCGATCCCATAGACAGCAGCCCACCAGGCTCTCCTGTCCCTGGGATGCTCCAGGTAAGAGTACTGGAGTGGGTTGCCATTTCCTTCTCCAATGCATGAAAGTGAAAAGTGAAAGTGAAGTCACTCAGTCGTGTCCGACTCTTAGGGACCCCATGGACTACAGCCTACCAGGCTCTTCCGTCCATGGGATTTTCCAGGCAAGAGTACTGGAGTGGGGTGCCATTGCCTTCTCCATCCTAACACCATACACAAAAGATAAACTCAAAATGGAGTACAGATCTAAATGTAAGACTAGAAACTATAAAACTCTTAGAGGAAAACATAGGCAGAACATTCTATGACATAAATCACAGCAAGATCCTTTATGACCCACCTCCTAGATTAATTGGAAAATAAAAACAAAAACAAAAATAAACAAGTGGGACCTAATTAAACTTAAAAGCTTTTGCACAGCAAAGGAAACTATAAACAAAGTGAAAAGACAACCAACCCTCAGAATGGGAGAAAATAATAGCAAATGAAGCAACTGATAAAGGATTAATTTCCAAAATATACAAGCAGTTATACAACTTAATACCAGAAAAACAAAAAACACAATCAAAAAGTGGGCAAAATATCTAAACAGACATTTCTCCAAGAAGACATAAAGATGGGTAATAAACCATGAAAAGATGCTCAATATCACTCATTGTTAGAGAGATGCAAATCAAAACCACAATGAGATAGCATCTCATACCAGTTAGAATGGTTATCATCAAAAAAATCTATAAACAACAAATGCTGGAGAGGGTGTGGAGAAAAGGGAACCCTCTTGCACTTACAGTGGGAATGTAAATTGATACAGCCACTATGGAAGATAGTATGGAAGATTCCTTTAAAAACTAGAAATAAAACTACCATATGACCCAGCAATCCCACTACTGGCCATATACCCTGAGGAAATCATAATTGAAAAAGACACATGTACCCCAATGTTCAGGCTTCCCTGGTGGTTCAGATGGTAAAGCGTCTGCCCGCAATGCAGGAGACCCCGGTTCAATTCCTGGGTCCGGAAGATCCCCTGGAGAAGGAAATGGCAATCCACTCCAGCACTCTTGCCTGGAAAATCCCATGGATGGAGGAGCCTGAAGGCTACAGTCCATGGGGTCGCAAAGAGTCGGACATGACTGAGCGACTTCACTTCACTTTTATCCCAATGTTCATTGCAGCACTATTTACAGTGGCTAGGACATGGAAACAACCTAGATATCTATCACTAGATGAATGGATAAAGAAGCTATGGTACATACACAAAATGGAATATTACTCAGCCATAAAAGGGATGCATTTGAGTCAGTGCTAATGAAATGGATGAACCTAGAGCCTCTTATACAGAATGAAGTAAGTCAGAAAGAGAACAACAAATATCATATATTAACATATAGTCTAAAAAGACTGTATTGATGAACCTATTTGCAGGGTAGCAATGGAGACATATGGACACAGAGAGTGGGTAGGAAGGAGAGGGTGGGATGAATGAAGAGAGTACCATGGACACATTTACACTAACATGTAAAATTGATAGCCAGTGGGAATTTACTGTATGGCTCAGGGAACTCAAACTGGGGTCCTGAGACAACCTAGAGGGGTGGGTTGGGGTAGGAGGTGGGAGGGAAGTCCAAGAGGGGATATATATATGTATATATATATATATATATATATATATATATATATATATATAGGTGATCCATGTCAATATATGGCAGAAACCAATACAATATTGTAATTATCCTTCAATTAAATAATTTTTTTAAAAGAATATGTGGATTTATGAAAACACACAGAAAAGTCTGGATGAATATGTACCAAAGTGTATGGTGATTATTTCCAGGAATGTTAAGGGAATTAAGGGGTAAAGGGAGTGAAGGGGAGCTTTTACCTTTTCATCTTTATGCCCCTGAATTGCTGAAAATATTTTACAACTGTGTATTACTTATGTAACTGTAAAAATCACGTTTTAAATGAAAAAAAAAGCACTTAATTAGATAATACCTATAAAGTGACTCATTGAATACCTGGCGTAGAGTTGGAAGATAGTGTCATTCTCCACCAAGCTTTCTGGTCGACCACCAGGAAATCACTCAGTGAAGAGAGACAAAATATTGGAAACATTTTCTAAACATTTACAAATTTAAAATGTCCTTGTTCCTTATAAAATATTTCTGTTTGCAGGTAAATGTTTGGTCAGTTATTTAATCTTCAATTTTCTGTTCTTCCCTAAAGGCAATTCCTCTGTTAATCACAGACTATAATGAACTCTATAAATACTACACTATAGGAAGAGATTTGGGGTTCTAAGTTTCCCTGAAGAGCATATCAATACAGAAAAATTAGGAAACAAGTGACTTATTAGCCATAGCCACAGGAAATACTTTATTAATAACATTTCAAAAGAAAGAAGTGTTTACACACAGTTTTTCATATCCATTCTCCATACTGCTGAAGGAGAATGGGGACAGGCCTGCTCAGAATAACAAGTAATCCCCAAATCATCTGCAAAATGGAATTTAGTTTGATAGTTCTCCACATTGCAAACAGAATAAGAACATTTTTCCAAGTCATATTTTTGTGTTGCTTTCTCCCATTTTGAAATACAAACTGACAATTTGCCATAACATAAATCAAAGTAAAAAAGATTTTTATACCTGGAAAAGGGACATTTATATTAAAGGGATTGGGGTCATAGATTTCAAAGTTGTAAGAGACTATGGGGGCTACTTAGTCCAGCCCACTGACCTGTGTAGGAATCCTGTATTACACTGTCTGTGACTGGCTCCGCTTTTGCATGCAAAATTTAAATAACTCATAGGAATCACTGTTTATCTGAACAATGAAAGTGCACAGCAGTAATAGCCTTGATAACAGTAATCTTGGCTATGAGGGGAAAGGGGTAGCTAATACATTCTATAGGGTCCAGGGAAACTTTCTAGAAATGTTGCCTGATTTATCAGTTAGAATGGCCTCTAGATGCATGTAACATACTACTTAATGTAATAATGGTTAAATAAGAAAGACAGTTATCTGATATAACTTAAAAAAATCCAGAGAAAAGCAATCCCAGAGCAGTTTTAGTTGCTCAGATCAGATCAGATCAGTCGCTCAGTGGTGTCCAACTCTTTGCGACCCCATGAATCGCAGCACGCCAGGCCTCCCTGTCCATCACCAACTCCCGGAGTTCACTGAGACTCACATCCATCGAGTTAGTGGCTCAAGGGTGTACTAAAGTTCTTTCCATCATTGTAGTCCATCTTTAGTTTCTTAGTCTTTCATGCTTAGGCTTATTGCCCCATGGTGGCAAGATGGCTTTCAGAGCTCTCGGAATCATATCTTCATATGGTCAAGTCTAAAGAAATGAATCAGAGAGGTGACCAAAGGGGGAGCAAGAGAGAAAGAGAAAGTTTTTTTTCAAGTCATTATACTTTTATCAAGGAGGACCTAGAAGAAATCCCCTATGAAACTTCTCTTCACATACAAATGTCTAAACATAAATAACGTGGCTCCCTAGCTTCAAAGGAAGCTGGAAAGTCAATATGCTGCTTGTTTAGCCTCTACAGTGGGAGGTGGGCAATGGTGAAGGAACATTGAAAATGGCCTCTGGGTCAGTTAATAAGTGTTTGACATGATTACCACTGTGCGCACAGCAATTCATCTCTTCTTCATGGGAGCATGACCTAGGGGAGGATGGGTCCTCTTCAACTCCAAGGGATGAATCATGATTGAACTAAGAAATTCAGTTCCTCATGCCAGTTAGGAATGGGAATGGGATGCAGTTCTGGCAATGAGATGTGAGATGATATCTCTCAGAAGTCTGGGGAGCTTCTGGGAGACTTAACTCCCACCCAGAAAGGAAAGGCTGTGCTCTCTTCTCCTCTTTCAGAATTTGTATATTTTTGTTTGAGGTTCTGGTACTTGGAGTAAGTTCTAGTACTCGGAGCTCTATTAAACCGTGAGAGGGTATATGTGAGGACAAAATCCAATGCACTGAAAAAGAGACTGGAGAGAGTAAAAGGGAACCCATCCTTCTGAACTCTGGAACTTCCTACTTCCATACTTTCTGTTATGGGTGATTGTTATCTTTGGTTTGCTCAAAAAAGCAGATCGTGGGACAAAGGGCTAATATGCACCTCATTAAATGGCACAAAATCAGGAAACTTGTGCAGAACAGAGAGAATGAAGCCAGGAAGGAGGAAGGGTCAATATGAGAACACATTATCAAGTTGGCTGCCATTGAACATGATGTTCCTCTAAGAAGCCATGTAAACTGCATCTCAGGACAGTGCATCAGAGAGGGAGGGTGGATAGTTTCTCCACCAACTCTCACCTCTTGTCAATCAAGGATTTTCCTGTGGTGTGTTAATTGCCCCAGACTTCTAAGTTTTGCATGCATGGGTACCAGCCAGGTTCTACAGTGCCCAGTAGCTTAGCATTAACATGGAAACCTTGGGAAGGAGATGAGAAATGTGTGGTGCAGTGCAGGGATGAGTTGAGATGTAGTCAGATTGCACCTAATTCTGATGGAGTCTCAGTGGTGGATATAAGGATTCAAGTAATATGGTGTCTAATATATTCTACAGCTTGCATCAATCGGATCTCCTCTTGACCTCCACTTTTGAAAACAAGATACTCTTACTTCTTCCCTGAGAGAAAAGATACGACTGATTAATCACAGAGTCCTTTTCAAGTTGGTAGCTGTAAAGACTCAAGGCAAGAGGGTTTTTGTAACTATGATCCTCGCTGCTGCAGCTGGTTGAGCTCTTGATTCATATCCATCATCTTCATCCTTGACTACCATGCTGGATTACTCTAAACCTTTGTTGCCTTGCCTTTGCTGGGACACGTTTCCTGAAACTGCCAATTCTCTATAATCTCAGGGCATGGAAACACCAAAAGAAGCTCCAGTGAATTCTCTCTACCCCAACTATGTAGTTGCGCCCCTAGTTCTTTATGTAATAATCAATTAACCCCACTGGCACTGGCGCTGGCACTCCTTTCTTTGTTTTCTGACCCGCAGGCATGAAGAACTCAAAGCACTGATAGCAACAGAATGATACGTAGGAGGTATCTAATGTAATTTAATAGTAAATATCCTGTTGTTTAAGTCATTTTGAGTTAAATTTTGTTTTTCTCCTGGCAGTCTAAAACATCCTCACTAATGTAACACAGGAAGTGACAGCTGAAGTTGAGATCCAAAAGAATAGCAGAAATTAAAAATAGGCAAAGATTACGGGCAAGCATGTTTCAAGAAGATGGACAAACATAAATATCTGTATAGGAATAAAAATGTAAAGTGTTTCTAGAGATTTAATTGGTTCAATATGGCCAGAATCAAGATTATTTTTTAAAGTTACTTGAAGTTTCGTATATAATGTTGGCAATTTACAAAGGAGAGTTTAGTGCCCTTGTGGAATCCAACCTGAAGAAGAACCTTGTGTCACAAAATAATAGCAGAAGTCGCCTTGTCTTTTGAGAATTAAATAACATTGGCTCATATTTCTAACTGCATCTCATGCTATTGGATTAGTTTTCCCCAAGATTTTCCTAAACTTTATGGCTTATGCTCCAATTTCCAGTGCTAATTTCTATTACAGTTAGGTGCATTTGTCTTTTGCTTTCTGTGGCCGTGCTCTTCTCTTCATCATCTCATAATCAACAAAACCCTTTCCCTCACCTCTGCAAAATGCCAATCAGCTATGGGAAAAGTCAAGTTTCAGTTAATACATTTTGGAGGGTGGGTGAGTGGGTGGAGAGAGGCAATAAAAGGGTTTCAATTATAGCACAATTGATGACTTAAGAGAACGTCCTTATTGTAAGACCCCTCTGCCAGACCTAGCAGAGTATGAGGGGAATTCTCATGGGCCAACATCATTCTTCAAGTTTGCTATCCTGCAGTCATAATATGGTCTTTCACCTCCAAGAATTTCCCCACTTCTTCACTATTCATTTTCCCCAGCAGTTTCCAAATGCCTCCCTCATTGTTATACAGAGATATTCAATTTAAACATCCTAATCCTTCTCTGATTAAGAGCCAAAGGACCATCTTTCCACAACCAAGATTGTTCATCAAGGTGGTTTTGTTAAACAAATGCATCCCTCTCCTTGAATCTCAGCTCTTAATCTGAGAACTGTGGAAAATTCTTCTGAGAACAGTGGAAAATTCCAGCAAACTGTGGAAAATTCTTCAAGAGATGGGAATACCAGACCACGTGACCTGCCTCCTGAGAAATCTGTATGCAGGTCAAGATGCAACAGTTACAAGCAGACATAGGAAAATGGATTGGTTCCACATTGGGAAAGGAGTACGTCAAGGCTGTATATTGTCACCCTGCTTATTTAACTTATATGCAGAGTGCATCATGTGAATTGCTGGGCTGGGAGCAATATCAATAACCTCAGATATGCAGATGACACCACCCATATGGCAGGAAACAAAGAAGAGTAAAGAGCCTCTTGATGAAAGTGAAAGAGGACAGTGAAAAGCTGGCTTAAAACTCAACATTCAGAAAACTAAGATCATGGCATCTGGTCCCATCACTTCATGGCAAATAGATGGGGAAACAATGGAAACACTGACAGACTTCATTTTCTTGGGCTCCAAAATCACTGCAGATGGTGACTGCAGCCATGAAATTAAAAGACGCTTGCTCCTTGGAAGAAAAGCTGTGACCAACCTAGACAGCATATTAAAAAGCAAAGATATTACTTTGCCAACAAAGGTCTGTCTAGTCAAAGCTATGGTTTTTCCAGTAGTCACGTGTGAATGTTGAACTATAAAGAAAGCTGAGCACCAAAGAATTGATGCTTTTGAACTGTGGTATTGGATGATACTCTTGAGAATCTCTTGGACTGCAAGGAGATCCAACCAGTGCATCCTGAAGGAAATCAGTCCCGAATATTCATTGGAAGGACTGATGCTGGAGCTGAAACTCCAATACTTTGGCCACCTCATATGAAGAACTGACTCATTTGAAAAGACCCAGATGCTGGAAAAGATTGAAGGCGGGAGGAGAAGGGGATGACAGAGGATGAGATGGTTGGATGGCCTCACCAACTCGATGGACATGAGTTTGAGCAAGCTCCAGGAGTTGGTGATGGACAGGGAAGCCTGGTGTGCTGCAGTCCATGGGGTTGCAAAGAGTCAGACATGACTGAGTGACTGAACTGAACTGAACTGAATCTGGTTCAGTTGAGAGTAGAGAACTGGTTTCTCTACACTTCATTTGAGGAAGAAGGAAAACCTGGGAGTGAGAAGGAGTTGATTGGGAGAAGTTTCTCTGAGGGGATACTAATCTTGAGCTGAGTCTTGAAGGCAAAGTTAGAGTCAATAGGGAAAGTGGTGCAGAGACAACATTCTCCTTGAGCAAAGACATTGAGGATGAGCATGGTGAACACCCATCCCCTGTTTTATGCCTCCTTCCCCTGCAGCATCTTTTAACCTTCAACAAACTATTTGAGCAAGTGAATAAAAGAGGGAACACCGTGGACCTGATCTGAAAGGCCAGCAGTCCAGAGGCCACTAGCCACTGTCTCTAATAAGAACACAGGGGAGAGTCCCTTCAAGCTGTGCATGTGCTCACTAGGGTCACATACAGTAAGAGGCATTGAACATTCCTTTTAAGTTTCAGACAGTTTCCCTATAATGTAGAGCTTAAGAGTATTGACCTTGGATCCAGGCTGCTCAGATTCAAATGTTGGCTCAACCACTTGGTATCCATGGGATCTTGGTTCGGCCACTGAACCTTTCTGGGTCTGGGTTTCCTTATCTGTAAAATATGGATAATGATAGCACAGGGTTTTCTGAAGATTAAATAAGTCATGTCTATGTCAACTACTTAGAACAGTGCCTGTCACAAACTAAGTCCTTATTAAATATTCAGTTCAGTTCAGTTCAGTCACTCAGTTGTGTCCGACTCTTTGCGACCCCATGAATCGCAGCACACCAGGCCTCCCTGTCCATCACCAACTCCCGGAGTTCATTGAAACTCATGTCCATCGAGTCAGTGATGCCATCCAGCCATCTCATCCTCTGTCGTCCCCTTCTCCTCCTGCCCCCAATCCCTCCCAGCATCAGAGTCTTTTCCAATGAGTCAACTCTTCGCATGAGGTGGCCAAAGTACTGGAGTTTCAGCTTTAGCATCAGTCCTTCCAAAGAAATCCCAGGGCTGATCTCCTTCAGAATGGACTGGTTGGATCTCCTTGCAGTCCAAGGGACTCTCAAGAGTCTTCTCCAACACCACAGTTCAAAAGCATCAGTTCTTCGGCGCTCAGCCTTCTTCACAGTCCAACTCTCACATCCACAGGAAAAACCATAGCCTTGACTAGACGAACCTTTGTTGGCAAAGTAATGTCTCTGCTTTTCAATATTCTATCCAGGTTGGTCATAACTTTCCTTCCAAGGAGTAAGCATCTTTTAATTTCATGGCTGCAGTCACCATCTGCAGTGATTTTGGAGCCCCCAAAAATAAAGTCTGACACTGTTTCCACTGTTTCCCCATCTATTTCCCATGAAGTGATGGGACCGGATGCCCTGATCTTCGTTTTCTGAATGTTGAGCTTTAAGCCAACTTTTTCACTCTCCACTTTCACTTTCATCAAGAGGATTTTGAGTTCCTCTTCATTTTCTGCAATAAGGGTGGTGTCATCTGCATATCTGAGGTTATTGATATTTCTCCTGGCAACCTTGACTCCAGCTTGTGCTTCTTCCAGTCCAGCGTTTCTCATGATGTACTCTGCATAAAAGTTAAATAAGCAGGGTGACAATATGCAGCCTTGATGAACTCCTTTTCCTATTTGGAACCAGTCTGTTGTTCCATGTCCAGTTCTAACTGTTGCTTCCTGACCTGCATATAGATTTCTCAGGAGGCAGGTCAGGTGGTCTGATATTCCCATCTCTTTCAGAATTTTCCACAGTTGATTGTGATCCACACAGTCAAATGCTTTGGCATAGTCAATAAAGCAGAAATAGATGTTTTTCTGGAACTCTCTTGCTTTTTCCATGATCCAGAGGATGTTGGCAATTTGATCTCTGTTTCCTGTGCATTTTCTAAAACCAGCTTGAACATCAGGAAGTTCACGGTTCATGTGTTGCTGAAGCCTGGCTTGGAGAATTTTGAGCATTACTTTACTAGCATGTGAGATGAGTGCAATTGTGCAGTAGTTTGAGCATTCTTTGGCATTGTCTTTCTTTGGGATTGGAATTAAAACTGACCTTTTTCAGTCCTGTGGCCACTGCTGAGTTTTCCAAATGTGCTGCCATATTGAGTGCAGCACTTTCACAGCATCGTCTTTCAGGATTTGAAAGAGCTCAACTGGAATTCCATCACCTCCACTAGCTTTGTTTGTAGTGGTGCTTTCTAAGGCCCACTTGACTTCACATTCCAGGATGTCTGGCTCTAGGTCAATGCAAATCATTGACTTGACTCATTAACAATGCTGGCTTGTGATACCTCATGTGTGAGCCATGAAAATTGTTGTGGTCCCAACTGCTTCTGCCACACAAATTTTTATAGTGGGAGATGGATCTGATGTCATCAATTAATTGGCACAACCTGTTTAACTTGGACCTCTAGAGCGTATGATGGGAACAAAATTTGGAACCAAAAATGGGGATATAAGAAGGAAAATCACCACATATGTTGCAAAGGAATGCCCAGCTGCATTATGGAGCTGTTATCTGCTTGCTGGGGACATGTTCTTTATGTTCCTTTTGTGTGCATGCTCAGTTACTAAGCTATGTCTGACTCTTTGTGACTCCATAGACTGCAGATCTCCAGGCTCCTGTGTCCATAGGATTTCCCAGGCAAGAATACTGCAGTAGGTTGCCATATCCTCCTCCAGGAGCTCTTGGTTGATACCAAAAATGATGCTCATGGAAGCTTCAGTGTATACTATCTGGGTCTTACCTTCATAAATTTTGATGTATCAATAATTGGTTTGGGTTTTAGCATGAACTTTGGGGTTTAAGGACTTCCCTGGTGGCTCAGATGGTAAAGAATCTGCCTGCAATACAGGAGACCTGGGTTTGATCCCTGGGTTGGGATTCCTGACCTGGGTCAGGAAGATCCTCTGGAGAAGGGAATGAAACCCACTCCAGTATTCTTGCCTGGAGAATTCCATGGACAAAAGAGCCTTGGGAGCTACAGTCCATGGGGTTGCAGAGAGTTGGACACAACTGGGGCTTAAAAAAAACTCTCCAGGTCTCACAATTGAGAACTACTGTTTTAAAAATACTCACCAACAAACCACACCCGAGACAAATTAAATCAGAATCATTGTGGGTAAGGCTTGGGCATCAGCATTTTAAAGGCTCTACTAGTGATTTAATGTTCAGCCACCACTCCCGTGGTTCCAGAATGACCATTCTGGAAGCTCATTGATTTGGATCTGATCTTAAGTGCTGCCAAGGCTATACTCAATGTTGTCTCATCAGTTTTATGGCTTCCAATGACAAAATAACACACCTATCTTAAAAAAGACAACCTTGTTATTGAAATTTCTGCCAAAGCCCCCCTGAAATTTGGCCTTGCAGGTGAGATGTATTTATAATGTGATTTTTGAGAATGTGAGATTTCTTAAGATCACAAACCTCATGCTGATAATAGTGCACCGCTATGCTTTAAAAAAAAAAAATCTTTTTGGCCACCCCAAAAGCAGATTCTTAGTTCCCTGACCAGGGATTGAGGCCCTTGCAGTGGAAACGTGGACTCTTAACCACTGGACCACCAGGGAGGTCCCTGCTATGCTTTTGATTCCCAGAATGTACCATTTTCCTGGTAAAATTATCTCCAGGATTTTCTTTGTAAAGTCAGTTTTCTTTAACTCTTATCCTCTTTTGTTTCGTTGGTGGAGAAGAAGGAGGCCCCAGTTAGTATAAGCCAATTAGCGTATCCTAATTGGGATTGGAGCTGTTATCTGCTTGCTGGGGACATGTTCTTTATGTTCCTTTTGTGTGCATGCTCAGTTACTAAGTTATGTCTGACTCTTTGTGACTCCATAGACTGCAGCTCTCCAGGCTCTTGTGTCCATAGGATTTCCCAGGCAAGAATACTGCAGTAGGTTGCCATATCCTCACTTTCTGGCCAGTGAGAGTTGAACTCAGGTTCAGCTATGGAGAAAGAGAAGCTTCAACTTAGTGGGATGTGAAACTGAGGTATGAGGTCGGGAGCTGTTGAGAGGAGCCAGGCTGTCTGAGAATGAAGTCCCACACAGAGGAGAGCTGAGCAGAGTCATGGTGAAATTGTCTGCTTTCTTGATAAAGCCCCTGGCACCAGCAGAGCCAGATTACTCTCCAGCTTCCCTCTTGCCCATGTCAATGACTTCTCTTTCTGTGAAAGCCAGTTTTAACTGAGTTTTGACTTAATCGCCCTGAAGCATCTGACATAGCAGAACAGAGGTGAGAATTTACATAGCAAAGTAAGTTTAGCTCTTCCAAGTAATTTCTTGCCTGCTTCTTCATTTGGCCCTTGCCACAGTGCTGTAGAGTCAGTGTTGCCAAGTGCTAGACTGTCAGCTCTGTGTGTACAAGAAGCCAGGGTGCGTGTCTCCCTCTCCCCAGCACGGTGCCATACAGGAGGCAGGCACTCACTAAATAACTGTTGAGAGAAAGAGTGAATTCAGAGATTTAACAATGTGGTTTCAGCCTCACCCAGGACTCCCCTTTATCTAAAATGAGCACCCACCATTTCTTGAATGGATCTGCTATTTTTAGGCTTTTGGCCAAGTCATTCCTTCCACCTAGAATATGTTTTCTGTTTCCTCTGGGTTTCAGATCCTCATTTACCATTCACGACCAGAACAAATGCATCTCTTCATGAGGTTTGCTTTGGTTTCCACCAGTTTGCAGTAATGATGTTCCTACTTTCTAAGATCCTAGGGGAAGAAGATGAAAATTCAGAAAAATCCAGATTGGAATCTCCATAGTGTCACTTCCTAGCTCTGTGACCTTGAGCAAGTCATTTAGCTGCTGTAAGCCTGTGTTTCCTTAGTACAAGTTTGAGATGAAAAGCCTGCTGATCTAATATGTCTGTTGTGGAAAGCAGATGAAACATACAGTGTATAAATTTTCTGTTGTGTTCTAGCACAGAGAAGACAGTGATTCTAAGAGACACTATTTTTCTCCCCATTTCACATTATTGAGTAACGCATGCAATTAAGTAACCCATGCCCAAGGTCAAATAACTATTCTTTCACTTATTTTTAAGTCGTTATTTATTGAGTCCCTACTGTGTGTTAAGCTCTGTGGGTTCTAAAGACATAGTACTAAACAATACAGATAAAAATCCCCACTCCCATATTCATAAGAGAAAGTAGATCTGATATAAATAGATAACCACATGCCTAACAAATGGCACAAAGGGGAAGTTTAGGGATATTATGGGGAGGGAATATCAAGATACTGGAACTTGAACGTAAGACTTCTCTGAGTTATGACAGTTAAATGGAAGTGGGAAGAACGTGCATGTCCTCTTCCCCTATTACATAAGAGGGATCAACCTCTTTTTGTTCCTACTGGTCCTGGGGGGCTCTGACTCGGGCAGCCGGGCACCCCTTCTCTGCAGATCCCTGCCTTGGCCAGCCCCATGGACATGTGGAGACCTTGGAGAAGGACTTCATGCCTCTGGCTTGTCTGTTTCTGACTGTTCTTATCAGTGCTGCCAGTTATTACATCCATCCCCTTCACGCACCTCTCTGCTCTGACCAGGCTTCTGATATTTCATTGTTCTCTGAAATTACCTCCATAAGATTTTAAATAAAAGTGAGAAATGGCCTCCACGTTGGCTCGGTGCAGTTTTTCCCTCCCTTCTTTCATGCTACAATCAATCCAGTCCCTGCTCAAAGACTAGTCTTTCCCAGAAGCTCCTTATGGAAAATGCCCAGGACTGAGGGATTATAAATGGGCAGCACACAGACTGTGGACACGCACAGTTGTTTAAAAATTTAGGAATTTCACATGAAAATCCACATTTCTGGCTTCTCCTGAAAGGTCAGAATAATTGTCAGCACCATTCCCACATCTCCAAAGGCAATACTCAGCTGAAGCTGAGTGATGGCTGTCTCCTTTAGTGCAATCACGCTGCAGTTCATCACAGACCCCACTGCTCCCTGTTGCTCCCCAACCCAGCCTTCTGTAGTCATTTACTGTACTTTCCTGGTCTTTGAAAGCACAAAAGTTTGCATTGAATTTTAACTTGTATTTAAAGTGGTTTGGAAACATTGTAAACACTGAATTAAGAGTAGCTATTATTAATAGTAATTGTGGTAATAGTCAAAGAGTACAGCCCTAGGGCTGGCTTTTAAAAAGTATATATAGGGCCTTTCTCATAGCAATTGGGTAGGAATAATGATAGCTCAACAAATACTCAAAATGACACCATCCCTTCTTCCTAATCAGTATTCCTACCTTAGAAAATTTCTTAGTAAATTGCATAAAATCCTCACCCATAATAGAAGCAGAACATGTTGCAACTAAGTAATTATTATTTACTGTCATTACATAATTAGACATAATTTGAATAATTGCCTAAACAGACACTATATGAATAAATATTCCTTAGGAAAACACAAATTAATGAAAAGGGAATCCAAGCCGGTGATGACACCTGCAAGATCCCGAGGGCCCTTTCCCTTTTGGGGCAGGTGAGGATGCTATGCACAGAGGATAGTCATCAGCGATGTGGACCGGTCAGGCAATTGGGTCTTTTTGAGAATGGATTCAGACCAGTGAGTTTTCTTTGGCTCAGTCTCTAGCAAGATGGCTTTGTCCATTAGTGAGGGGAAATAACAATTTAACCGAACCGCAATCTGCTTGCTACTAAATGTGCAAGTGTCCTGCTGCAGCTGACCACTCTCCCTCCTTCCTTCCTTCCCTCCCTCTCTTTCTCATTCCTTTCCTCCTCCTCCTCGTCTTTCTTCTTTTTCTTCCTCTGTCTGTCCTTCTTCTCCTTCTCTTTTTTCTTCTTCCCCTTCTCTCCTTCCTCCCTCTCTCCTTTATTCAGTGGTCCTTGAGTAGCTGTCTTCTGCTATGGGCACTCTCCTAGGTGCTGGTGATACAGTGGGGCACCAGGCAGGAATGGAGAGTACCTTGTTGGAATTTGCTATGTAGCACCTCCTTCCCTTGGCTCCTGGGAAATGTGATGCAATCTGTCATTCCATATGTGCTTGTTGATCACCTACTATGTGCCAGTCAGAGAACTAGGTACTAATCTGCAGTAATCAAGCCAGTTATGGCCTTCTCTTGAAGTTCACATTCTAGAGAGGAGTAGACTGATAAAGCAAACAATCAAAGCAGGAAAATAGTAGGTACTGAAAATGCTATGCTAAAATTAAGATGGTGTTACAGGTGTCTGAGGGGACACATTTATCACAGAACCTGGCTTGTGGACACTTAAAAGTTCTGTTCCAGCTTTCTTCACTGTCCAGACAACCTGTATGATCTTGCTCTGCGCTTTTCTCTCATTTTTGTCTTGGAGTCTGGAGTCAGAGAAACTTGGGTTTGAATCCCAACTCTGACTCTGTGTCTCTGAGCAGTGCCTTTGCCATTCTAGAACCAAGTAATGTATTGTCGATTTATTTTACCTGCTAACTGTCTGTCTCACCAAACCTAAGCTCCTCAGTCTCCCTTGCAACCCTGACTTCAATGTACCTAACACTCTTCTAAGGCCTTGATAGGCAGATATATGTTTATTGATTAACAATATGCACGTGAGTTAATTTTCTTTGTTCTGATGCCTAATCATTTAGAGTGGACCAGGTAAAAGGGAGACCTGTATGTCACAGTGTTAGCATCACATTTGGAAACCCCCCACCCCGCCTCCCCCCACTTCTTATAATGATACTGACACTTACATGCGTAAGGCTGTTACGACTGCTGTCCTCAGATTAACGAAAACTGAATGCAGTGAATAACTCCCACCTTTCTTGCATGAAGGAGAAATAAAGGATAGTCGTATGGCTTTCTTCATCTCCATCTGTGTGTGTGAGGAGCGTTACACTGGCAGTAATTACAGAAAGGAGAGGAAATGGAATAAGTAGCAAAGGAAGAATTAGTTGTACTCGACCTAATTAAAATCCTGTAGAAAGAATTCTCCTATTTGCAAAGGTGATCTAGCTTGACCTTGAAGCCATTGTATTAACCACTGTACTTTTCATTTTAAGGGGAATAAATGACAGAAAAATCATGTGGGAAAGGCAACCCTTTACTTGCCTTTCAGAAATTAAATGACCTTGATTTCTGAACCACTTCCTCCCAATGAAATTAAATTGCATTGAACCCTGTCGGTTAACAAGGGAAAGCTAATCAAGCTGGAGGAGGGAGGAGCTCACCCAGCTGATACTCTGCCAAGAGGTGGGGACTTTGGGGAAGAGAAAAGTAGCAGCAAGGCGAGAGCCTGGGGCCTTTGATCAAAGTTGACTGAGCTTTTTCACTTTGTTTAAAAAACACACGCACATTGAAGATACAAAGTCTTCCTTCCTAGGTAGTATTTATGCTATTTTATATGTCTTAATGGTAGAGAGGTATTTTTCTACAATCTAGCATAGGTTAGAAAGTTTCCAGGCAGATTATCTGCCCAGAAGGAAGTTGCTTTAGTTAGAAAGTGACAACCACTAGCATGAGAGCTATCATGGATATATATTTTTTTTTATCATGTCAAGCTCTTTGTACACATTATCTTATTTAATTTTTGCAACTATTTATACTAGCTGCTATTATTTTCCCTGTTTTGCAGATAAGAAAACCAATGCTTGGAAATGTAATTTGCCCAAGGTCACAAATTCAGGCTTGTCAGATTCTGTGACCATAACAATCTTTTGTCCCAACTTGGCCATGCCACCTACAGGAGTGTTTTTTTCAGGCAGGATGTCAGAGACCCTTTACTCCCAAGTGGGAGGTATCTTGGGCCCAGATTGCTCTGGTTTGGTAATGGCAGTGTATTCTATAAGTGCGTGCTAAGTTACTTCAGTTCAGTTCAGTCGCTCAGTCGTGTCTGACTCTTTGCGACCCCTTGAACCGCAGCACGCCAGGCCTCCCTGTCCATCACCAACTCCTGGAATCCACCCAAACCCATGTGCATTGAGTCGGTGATGTTATCCAACCATCTCATCCTCTGTCATCCCCTTCTCCTGCCCTCAATCTTTCCCAGCATCAGGGTCTTTTCAAATGAGTCAGCTCTTCACATCAGATGGCCAAAGTATTGGAGTTTCAGCTTCAAAATCAGTCCTACCAATGAACACTCAGGACTGATCTCCTTGAGGATGGACTGGTTGGCTCTCCTTGCAGTCCAAGGGACCCTCAAAAGTCTTCTTCAACACCACAGTTTAAAAGCATCAATTCTTCGGCCCTCAGCTCTCTTTATAGTCCAACTCTCACATGCATACATTACCACTGGAAACACCATAGCCTTGACTAGATGGACCTTGGTTGACAAAGTAATATCTCTGCTTTTTAATATGCTGTCTAGGTTGGTCATAACTTTCCTTCCAAGGAGTAAGCATCTTTTAACTTCATGGCTGCAATCACCATCTGCACTGATTTTGGAGCCCAGAATAATAAAGTCAGCCACTGTTTCCACTGTTTCCCTATCTGTTTGCCATCCGGATGCCATGATCTTCGTTTTCTGAATGTTGAGCTTTAAGCCAACTTTTTCACTCTCCTCTTTCACTTTCATCAAGAGGCTGTTAAGTTCTTCTTCACTTTCTCCCATTAGGGTGGTGTCATCTGCATATCTGAGGTTATTGATATTTCTCCCAGCAATCTTGAATCCGGCTTGTGCTTCTTCCAGCCCAGCATTTCTCACGATGTACTCTGCATATAAGTTAAATAAACAGGGTGACAATATACAGCCTTGATGAACTCCTTTTCCTATTTGGAACCAGTCTGTTGTTCCATGTCCAGTTCTAACTGTTGCTCCCTGACCTGCATACAGGTTTCTCAAGAGGCAGGTCAGGTGGTCTGGTATTCCCATCTCTTTCAGAATTTTTCACAGTTTATTGTAATCCACACAGTCAAAGGCTTTGGCATAGTCAATAAAGCAGAAATAGATGTTTTTCTGGAACTCTCTTGCTTTTTCCATGATCCAGTGGATGTTGGCAATTTGATCTCTGGTTCCTCTGCCTTTTCTAAAACCAGCTTGAACATCAGGAAGTTCACGGTTCACATATTGCTGAAGCCTGGCTTGGAGAATTTTGAGCATTATTTTACTAGTGTGTGAGATGGGGGCAATTGTGCAGTAGTTTGAGCATTCTTTGGCATTGCCTTTCTTTGGGATTGGAATGAAAACTGACCTTTTCCAGTCCTGTGGCCACTGCTGAGTTTTCCAAATGTGCTGGCATATTGAGTGCAGCACTTTCACAGCATCATCTTTCAGGATTTGAAATAGCTCAACTGGAATTCTGTCACCAGCAATAGCTTTGTTCATAGTGATGCTTTCTAAGGTCCACTTAACTTCACATTCCAGGATGTTTGGCTCCAGGTGAGTGATCACACCATCATGATTATCTGGTTCATGAAGAGTTCTTCTGTGTATTCTTGCCACCTCTTCTTAATATCTTCTGCTTCTGTTAGGTCCCTACCATTTCTGTCATTTATTGAGACCATCTTTGCATGAAATGTTACCTTGGTATCTCTAATTTTCTTGAAGAAATCTCTAGTCTTTTCCATTCTATTGTTTTCCTCTATTTCTTTGCATTGATCACCGAGGAAGACTTTCTTATCTCTCCTTGCTATTCTTTGGAACTCTGCATTCGGGCGCGCCAAAGCGCAGGCAGCTGTGACAGGCACGCCAAGCGTGGCCAAGAGGAGCCACCCAACGTCTGAGGTCAGGGGCAGTGGCCGAGAGTACCAGACTGCGACAGCGCAGGAACGGCCGAGACGAGCTACCCCGCGTCCGAGATCCGGGCGGCGACTGGGAGGACATACCCCACGCCCCAAGCCAGAGGCCAGGGGTGATGGGTGGGAGGAGCTACCCCACACCTCGATGCCCAAGGCCAGGGGCCGCGGCCGGGAGGAGCAACCCCACGTCCAAGGAGCCCTGGCTGCGTGGGCGCAGGAGGGCCTAGAGGAGCTATCCCACGTTGAAGGTCAGGAAGGGCGGCAGTGAGGAGATACCCCTCGTCCAAGGTAAGGAGCAATGGCTGCGCTTTGCTGGAGCAGCCGTGAAGAGACACCCCACACCCAAGGTAAGAGAAACCCAAGTAAGATGGTAGGTGTTGTAAGAGGGCATCAGAGGGCAAACACACTGAAACCATACTCACAGAAAACTAGTCAATCTAATCACACTAGGACCACAGCCTTGTCTAACTCAATGAAACTAAGCCATGCCCGTGGGGCAACCCAAGACGGGCGGGTCATGGTGGAGAGATTTGACAGAATGTGGTCCACTGGAGAAGGGAATGGCAAACCACTTCAGTATTCTTGCCTTGAGAAGCCCATGAACAGTATGAAAAGGCAAAATGATAGGATACTGAAAGAGAAACTCCCCAGGACAGTAGGTGCCCAATATGCTACTGGAGATCAGTGGAGAAATAACTCCAGAAAGAATGAAGGAATGGAGCCAAAGCAAAAACAATACCCAGCTGTGGATGTGACTGGTGATAGAAGCAAGGTCCGATGCTGTAAAGAGCAATATTGCATAGGAACCTGGAATGTCAGGTCCATGAATCAAGGCAAATTGGAAGTGGTCAAACAGGAGATGGCAAGAGTGAATGTCGACATTCTAGGAATCAATGAACTGAAATGGACTGGAATGGGTGAATTTAACTCAGATGACCATTATATCTACTACTGCAGGCAGGAATCCCTTAGAAGAAATGGAGTGGCCATCATGGTCAACAAAAGAGTATGAAATGCAGTACTTGGATGCAATCTCAAAAATGACAGGATGATCTTTGTTCATTTCCAAGGCAAACCATTCAATATCACAGTAATCCAAGTCTATGCCCCAACCAGTAACACTGAAGAAGCTGAAGTTGAACAGTTCTATGAAGACCTACAAGACCTTTTAGAACTAACACCCAAAAAAGATGTCCTTTTCATTATAGGGGGCTGGAATGCAAAAGTAGGAGGTCAAGAAACACCTGGAGTAACAGGCAAATTTGGCCTTGGAATACGGAATGAAGCAGGGCAAAGACTGATAGAGTTTTGCTAAGAAAATGCACTGATCATAACAAACACCCTCTTCCAACAACACAAGAGAAGACTCTATACATGGACATCACCAGATGGTCAACACCGAAATCAGATTGATTATGCTCTTTGCAGCCAAAGATGGAGAAGCTCTATACAGTCAGCAAAAACAAGACCAGGAGCTGACTGTGGCTCAGATCATGAACTTTTTATTGCCAAATTCAGACTTAAATTGAAGAAAGTAGGGAAAACCACTAGACCATTCAGGTATGACCTAAATCAAATCCCTTATGATTATACAGTGGAAGTTAGAAATAGATTTAAGGGCCTAGATCTGATAGATAGAGTGCCTGATGAACTATGGAATGAGGTTCATGACATTATACAGGAGACAGGGATAAAGACCATTCCCATAGATAAGAAATGCACAAAAGCAAAATGGCTGTCTGGGGAGGCCTTACAAATAGCTGTGAAAAGAAGAGAAGCGAAAAGCAAAGGAGCAAAGGAAAGATATAAACATCGGAATGCAGAGTTCCAAAGAATAGCAAGAAGAGATAAGAAAGCCTTCTTCAGCGATCAATGCAAAGAAATAGAGGAAAACAACAGAATGGGAAAGACTAGGGTCTCTTCAAGAAAATCAGAGATACCAAAGGAACATTTCATGCAAAGATGAGCTCGATAAAGGACAGAAATGGTATGGACCTAACAGAAGCAGAAGATATTAAGAAGAGATGGCAAGAATACACAGAAGAACTGTACAAAAAAGATCTTCACGACCCAGATAATCATCATGGTGTGATCACTGACCTAGAGCCAGACATCCTGGAATGTGAAGTCAAGTGGGCCTTAGAAAGCATCACACGAACAAAGCTAGTGGAGGTGATGGAATTCCAGTTGAGCTCTTTCAAATCCTGAAAGACGATGCTGTGAAAGTGCTGCACTCAATATGGCAGCACATTTGGAAAACTCAGCAGTGGCCACAGGACTGGAAAAGGTCAGTTTTCATTCCAATCCCAAAGAAAGGCAATGCCAAAGAATGCTCAAACTACTGCACAATTGCACTCATCTCACACACTAGTAAAGCAATGCTCAAAATTCTCCAAGCCAGGCTTCAGCAATATGTGAACCGTGAACTTCCTGATGTTCAAGCTGGTTTTAGAAAAGGCAGAGGAACCAGAGATCAAATTGCCAACATCCACTGGATCATGGGAAAAGCAAGGGAGTTCTAGAAAAACATCAATTTCTGCTTTATTGACTATGCCAAAGCCTTTGACTGTGTGGATCACAATCAACTGTGGAAAATTCTGAAAGAGATGGGAATACCAGACCACCTGATCTGCCTCTTGAGAAATTTGTATGCAGGTCAGGGAGCAACAGTTAGAACTGGACATGGAACAACAGACTGGTTCCAAATAGGAAAAGGAGTACGTCAAGACTGTATATTGTCACCCTGTTTATTTAACTTATATGCAGAGTACATCATGAGAAATGCTGGGCTGGAAGAAACACAAGCTGGAATCAAGATTGCCAGGAGAAATCTCAATAACCTCAGATATGCAGATGACACCACCCTTATGGCAGAAAGTGAAGAGGAACTCAAAAGCCTATTGATGAAGGTGAAAGTGGACAGTGAAAAAGTTGGCTTAAAGCTCAACATTCAGAAAACGAAGATCATGGCATCCGGTCCCATCACTCCATGGGAAATAGATGGGGAGACAGTGGAAACAGTGTCAGACTTTATTTTTCTGGGCTCCAAAATCACTGCAGATGGTGGTGACTGCAGCCATGAAATTAAAAGACGCTTACTCCTTGGAAGGAAAGTTATGACCAACCTAGGTAGCATATTGAAAAGCATAGACATTACTTTGCCAACAAAGGTTCATCTAGTTAAGGCTATGGTTTTTCCTGTGGTCATGTATGGATGTGAGTGTTGGACTGTGAAGAAGGCTGAGCACCGAAGAACTGATGCTTTTGAACTGTGGTGTTGGAGAAGACTCTTGAGAGTCCCTTGGACTGCAAGGAGATGCAACCAATCCATTCTGAAGGCACTCAGCCCTGGGATTTCTTTAGAAGGAATGATGCTAAAGCTGAAACTCCAGTACTTTGGCCACCTCATGCAAAGAGTTGACTCATTGGAAAAGACTCTGATGCTAGGAGAGATTGAGGGCAGGAGGAGAAGGGGACGATGGAGGATGTGATGGCTGGATGGCATCACTGACTCGATGGACGTGAATCTGAGTGAACTCCGGGAGTTGGTGATGGATAGGGAGGCCTGGTGTGCTGCAATTCATGGGGTCGCAAAGAGTCGGACACGACTGAGCAACTGATCTGATCTTCCTTTTCTCCTTTGCTTTTCACTTCCCTTCTTTTCACAGCTATTTGTAAGGCCTCTTCAGACAGCCATTTTGCTTTTTTGCATTTCTTTTTCTTGGGGATCATCTTGATTCCTCTCTCCTGTACAATGTCATGAACCTCCGTCCATAGTTCATCAGGCACTCTGTCTGTCAGATCTAGTCCCTTAATCTATATTTCACTTCCACTGTATAATCATAAGGGATTTGATTTATGCCATACCTGAATGATCTAGTGGTTTTTCCACTTTCTTCAATTTCAGTCTGAATTTGGCAATAAGGAGTTCATGATCTGAGCCACAGTCAGCTCCTGGTCTTATTTTTGCTGACTGTATAGAGCTGCAAAGAATATAATCAATCTGATTTCGGTATTGACCATCTGGTGATGTCCATGTATAGAGTCTTCTCTTGTGTTGTTGGAAGAGGGTGTTTGCTATGACTTCAGTCACGTCATGTTACTTCAGTCACGTCCAACTTTTTGCAACCCTATATAGCCCTCAGGCTCCTGTGTCCGTGGGTTTCTCCAAGCAAGAATACTGGGAGTGAGTTGCCATGCCCTCCTTCAGGTGATCATCCTGACCCAGAAGTAGAATCCGAATGTCTTATGTCTCCTGCATTGGCTGGCAGGTTCTTTATTATAAGTGCCACCTGGGAAGCCCTGCACTCAATAGATGTTTATGACTGTATAAATTGGCAGGTGTCTGAGAGATACCCTAGGTAAGGTCAGAAGAGACAATGTGAATCTCACTCTCATGGGCTGATAAGAGCTTGTCTATCCAAACATGAAGAATGGCGCTAACAGCTGATGTAGCTAAGGAGACATAGCAGCATAGTACAGTCATCAAGAGTATGGGCCCTGGGGTCTAACTGTCTGAGTTTAATCTTGGATCCAATACTTTGCAGTTGTGCAACTTTAGGCAAATTATTTAAGGTCTCTGTGATTCTGTTTCTTAATCTTCATAAATGGAGAAAATAATACCTACCTTGTAAGGGTGTCATGAAAATTAAATGAGATAGTTATATATCTAGCATACATTAAGTATCTAGTATATTAACTATTAAGATAAATTTGGTCCTTGGTCATAGGAAAGCCTGGGCTTCTGGAAGAAGGCAGAAGTGATCAGTTCACTGGAAGGTGATCACCAAGGGAGACTTGTTTAGGGCCAAAGTGAGCTGGCAGGAGGCAAAGGGAACTAGGAGCTAAGAAATGGAAGAGTTCACAGGACTTGCTACTTTCCTGGTAGATGTCCCAGGCCAAAAGGAAGGGGAGAAAGCAACTTAGGAGAATCCCTACATGTATACATTCTTCAGTCCATTCATCCTTCTATCTTTATCCTGCCATTCTCTACCCCTCCTTCCATCCTTTCATTCCAGAATCTGCCAACCTGTCTAGATTTCCATCCAACCCTCAATGTTTCTCTCTTTTTGTTACTCCATATGTTCATCCTTTCATTCCTCCTCACCACCTATCCTTTCATCCTCAGGATAGCATAGTGGTTAAGAAGGCCAAATGTGGAGATTCAGAGCCTGGATTCCAGACCTATGTTATTCATGGCTTATATGACCTTGAAAAAATTTCTTAACTTCTCCAGGCTCCAAGTTTCCCACCTGTTAATTGGGGCTGTCTCCTGAAGGCAAAGGAAAGTGACGGGAAGATTTTGAGCATATTTATGTTTTTGCAAATTTGCTCTGTCTGCTTTGGAGAGTTGGAGTGAAAGAGGGCAAGATCAACAAGTGAGAAGTCAGTTGGAAGGCATTGCAAATAATCACGGCAAAAGATGGTGTGAACATGAACCAAGCAGTGATAGCTGTCATTTCTTCTGTGTTTGTTGTTTTTCAGTCACTAAGTTGTATCCGACTCTTCACGACCCCATGAACTGCAGCACAGTTCTTCTCCTGCAGCACAGGACAGGTTTCCCTGTCCTTCACCCTCTCCCAGAGTTTGCTCAAACTCATGTCCATTGAGTCAGTAACGACATCTAACCACCTCATCTTCTGTCAACCCCCTTCTCCTCTTGCTCTCAATCTTTCCCAGCATCACTTTTTCAGTGAGTCAGCTCTCACATCAGGTGGCCAAAGTATTGGAGCTTCAGCTTCAGTATGAATCCTTCCAATGAATGTTCAGGGTTGATTTCCTTTAGGATTGACTGATTTGATCTCCTTGATGTCCAAGGGACTCTCAAGAGTCTTCACCAGCAGCACAATTTTAAAGCATATGTTCTTCAGCTCTCAGCCTTCTTTACGGTTATTATGTGTTTAGGAGGTGTCAGATGCGTTGCTGCCTGCTTTGTCTGGATTATCTCTTTGACCCTTTCTAATAACCCTAATAGTTAAATGCTGTTTGATTATTTCCATTTTACACATGTGGAGAAGGAAGATTAGAATATTTTAATAACTAACTAGGATCACACAACTGGTAAGTAGCCAGGATTTGAACACTGATCATTTGACTCTGACATTTGATCTGCAGCTCCAGGCAGCCCCCTGAGCAAGGACAGTGGAATCAAGAATGAGGAGGAAAAGACTACTTCCAAGAGACCCTGATGCTGCCAAAGCAGCAAGATGACTTGATTGACAGATTGCTGGAGGCATGAGTATTCTAAACTCGCTCTCTGGGGGGAAAACCCTGGTTTTGTAGCTTTCATCAATTTGTATAGTATAAATAATCCCATCATTACTAATGTGATGTTACTGAACTTGGAATTGAGAAAAGACTGGAAATTAAAGAGAAGAAGAGTCAAGAAAGCCTTGGGAGTTTTCAGCTTGTGGTTGAGTACAGAGAAATGTGGTTAATTGTTTCAAGGGGGTTCTATTTTCCCTTGAGTCAGACACAGTTATCAGAATCCCCTGAAATCTTGGAAATTGTTTCCCAGAAAATTGCTTGTTGTCACGCAATTCTCAAAGTATTTCAAGGTTTTCACTGTTGTACTGATGCCCTTATACTCCATTAAAAAAAAAAAAACACACACAAAATCCTAGTGACACTTAATATATAAATCAGTAAATATTTATTTAAATTTCAAATTTGAGACTTGGCTGGGGTCTGGCTGGGCTTGTCTCAATGCCTCTGCTCCATGTGTCCCTCCTTCTCCATCTGGGACCAGCAGATTCATCCAAGCATGGTCACATGGCAATGGCAGAAACACAAGATGGCAAATAGAAATGTTCAAGGTCTCTTTAGTCCTAGGCTTATAGCTGGCAGCCTGTCACTTACACATCATTCTGTTATCCAAAGCAAGTCACATGTTCGAATTCAAAGTGAAGGGGTGGGGAAATATGTTTCATCCTTTTAATGGAAAGCAGTGAAAGTCACATGTCAAAGACCTGGATACAGGAAATGTTGAGGCGTTGGGACTGATGATTCATCTACCACTGGGGCATCTCTCCAGGTGAGCAGAACAGACTCAATGCCAGAGGGCTGTATACCTCCCTAGAGTATGCATCTAGCCTCTACCCACCTCTGTTTTTCCTTTACCTTCATGAAGAGAAGATAGGAGCCCTAGAGTCCCCTAGAAGATAGAGGCCTCCTTGGTTTCCTCCTCTGCTGCTGGAAAAGCTGGTTTTGTCCCATAGTTTAGAGACTTGAGCATTACATCATCCCTCCTTTGCTACTTTGACAAACCAAGTGACTTTCTCCCCACTCAGGGTTTCCAGTGAGCCCTTCAGAAAAAGGTGCTGCAGATGCAACTTTTCCTATTGCATCTTAAAATTAGTGCCTTTTCTTTTTTTAACAAATAGGCCTTATTTATACCATGCACACACAACAAAAAAAGGAAGATAATTAGGCATACACACTGCAATCAAGCTTATTGGGTTCGTTGGAATCATTAAACTTAATTACTTTCACTTGTTATTCCTGGGGGCTATAATATCAGTATTAAATGCCAATGGAATCTTGCAGTATGTTTGATTTAGCTGAAACAAGGATTCAGTAATTTACTGCCTCTCTGAGAAATTTTTACCAAAGCAAGGAACGTGCTACATGCCTCCTCTTGTTTTTCATGGGGTCTGCTGGAAAACACCTTTGCTGAAAGTCTGAGAGGTTATCTTTCAACCTTTCTCAATGCCCTGAGAGATTCTCTTTGAAATTCCTGTCCACCTCTACAAGGAATTAACCATGAGTAATAACCAATGGGCACATCTTATTTAATCCTCATAATTTCCCCCATTTTGCAGAATAGGAAACTGAGGTTCCAAAAGATAAAGTAATTTGCCTGAACTCACACAGCTTTTTTTTTTTTTTTAAACTTTACAAATTGTGTTAGTTTTGCCAAATATCAAAATGAATCCGCCACAGGTATACATGTGTTCCCCATCCTGAACCCTCCTCCCTCCTCCCTCCCCATACCATCCCTCTGGGTTGTCCCAGTGCACTAGCCCCAAGCATCCAGTATCGTACATCGAACCTGGACTGGCAACTCGTTTCATACATGATATTATACATGTTTCAATGCCTTTCTCCCAAATCTTCCCACCCTCTCCCTCTGCAACAGAGTCCATAAGACTGTTCTATACATCAGTGTCTCTTTTGCTGTCTCGTACGCAGGGTTATTGTTAGCATCTTTCTAAATTCCATATATATGCCTTAGTATACTGTATTGGTGTTTTTCTTTCTGGCTTACTTCACTCTGTATAATAGGTTCCAGTTTCATCCACCTCATTAGAACTGATTCAAATGTATTCTTTTTAATGGCTGAGTAATACTCCATTGTGTATATGTACCATAGCTTGCTTATCCATTCATCTGCTGATGGACATCTAGGTTGCTTCCATGTCCTGGCTATTGTAAACAGTGCTGCGATGAACATAGGGGTACATGTGTCTCTTTCCCTTCTGGTTTCCTCAGTGTGTATGCCCAGCACTGGGATTGCTGGATCATAAGGCAGTTCTGTTTCCATTTTTTAAAGGAATCTTCACACTGTTCTCCATAGTGGCTGTACTAGTTTGCATTCCCACCAACAGTGTAAGAGGGTTCCCTTTTCTCCACACCCTCTCCAGCATTTATTGCTTATAGACTTTTGGATCGCAGCCATTCTGACTGGTGTGAAATGGTACCTCATAGCTCACACAGCTTATAAGAGGCAGATCCAGGACACTGCCTAATGGGGAAAGAGCCTGAGCCTGAAATCAGTGTAATCACTTCTGTGGTTCCCACATCTTGGTTATTGGTTAGTTTTCCAACTTCTTGATAAGTCTTATTAAAGACTTCTTGATAAGTCTTATAAACCCTCTCAACTTTAAGATCTAATAAAAACCAAGGTATGTGAATATTTGCCATGTTCCTGTCATTGTACTAAGAGTTCTAACTACTTTAACTCATGCAATCTTCCTGACAATGTTGTCTATAGCATATGCACATTGTATTTTGTTATTATTGCTACTATTACTACTATACATTGATTCATCTATGTGTTAGGCTAATGTCAACATCTGTATCAGTCAGGAGTTTTTTTCAAATGCAGGTAATAGCTGCCCACAACAGATTACCAAAAAGGGCTTTATTTTTTCACACAGCAACAAATCCTGAGAGGCAGTCCCGGCTGCTATGGCTGTTCACAGTGCCATTAGAAACCCAGACTCCCTCCATTTTTCATCTCAGTCATCCTTAGAGGTTGGCATTTTTCTTCATGGTTGCAAAATCATCGCTCCACCTTCAGGCATTGCATCTGTCATCAAGTGACCAAAAAGGAGGTGAAGGGCTGGAGGCAAAATCTCCCTCCTCTATGCCCTCCCTTTACTATTGGTGCAGGGTCACCCTCTCTGAGATCTACTCCCAATATCTCACTGTCCTGGGGCACTCCTCACTCAAGAAAGCCTGGGAAAGACACTTTATTTTTATTGCACATGTGGATGCCATAAGCAAAAGCAGGGTTCCTATGTAAAGAGAAGAACAGATATGGGCAGAAGAGGAAGAACCAGGTGTGTCTGGCACAACAATCTCTGAGGACTAGGTCAACAGGCTTTGCTTATTGAAGCAGGTTGAGGTATTTCCCCTTGAAAAGCTCCTTTTCACTCTGCTATTTCCTATGATCCTCACACAACGTTTTGAGGAAGTTGGTCCGCTTTCATTCCTGGGTGCTCTAAAAGACATTTTCCTAGTCCGTTTTTTCAGCCTCAGAAATGAGGGGCAGGAGGAGGGGAAGGGGCCGCCTCTGCCATGGACAAATCTGAGCAGGGCTCACATCTCCCCAGCAACAAACAGGGATGGCAGGCCGGGACAGCCTTTTGAATTGGGAACTGGGATGGAGGATGCATGGAGAATTAATTATGCAATTAGCTAGGCTTGGAGTCAAACCTCTCACCACGCTCCTAATTAATTGATCAGATGCACCACCTGCTGACCTTCTCCCCTCTGAAGGCTCCCAGAATGCACTGTGGGTGCGGGAGGGAGTAGAGTCTGCTCACACTTTGGGGGACTGGGGAGTTCCGCATGAGGTTTGTGTGCGGTCAATTAACATAAGAGCCCAGGGACCCCCTGAGCATGCCTTATAATGATCAATTAGGGTGAGTAAGCCAGGGATACTAGGAAGAGGAAGCTTGATTCATTGGTTACATGTGTAGGGGAGAGGGATATGGTATACAGCAGTAATCTCCAACAACCATTTTCAGCACAGATAAATTCTATATTCCAAGGAGGAAGAAGGCAGGAGAATAAGAGTACCAACAGAGTTCAATGATTACTGACATATGACATGAGGGTTTTTGCTTTGGTTAACAGTTTGTAATTATAAAAATCATATGTGCTAACAATAATGGACATGCTGCTGCTGCTGCTAAGTTGCTTCAGTCGTGTACGACTCTGTGCAACCCCATAGACGGCAGCCCACCAGGCCCCACTGTCCCTGGGATTCTCCAGGCAAGAACACTGGAGTGGGTTGCCATTTCCTTCTCCAATGCATGAAAGTGAAAAGTGAAAGTGAAGTTGCTCAGTCGTGTCTGACTCTTAGCGACCCCATGGACTGCAGCCTACCAGGCTCCTCCGTCCATGGGATTTTCCAGGCAAGAGTACTGGAGTGGGGTGCCATTGCCTTCTCCCATAATGGACATGAGTTTGAGTAAACTCCTGGAGTTGGAGATGGACAGGGAGGCCTGGTGTGCTGCAGTCCATGGGGTCACAAAGAGTCGGACACGACTGAACAACTGAACTGACCAAACAATAATGTAGAATAATATTTCTGAGTGATTATTATTAATGAGACACTGTGCTCAATGCTTTAGCTTTGCTGTCTCATTTAATGCTTACAAGAGCTTATGAGAAGGTTACCACTCCACCTACATTCCAGAGGAAGAAAGAAGGGCTCAGAGAAGGAAGTGAAGGAAGTTGCTTATGTCACATGGCTAGGAGGTGGAAACACAAGAATTTGAACCCAATTTTGTCTAACTTCAGAGCTTGTCCCTTTAAACACTAGTCATTCTATCTAACGCATGTATTTTAGGAAAACTGGATCCTGCTAACAATTATAAAGAAAGTAATCACCCATAATCTCAGCACTGAGGGACAGTCTGCACAAGTTATACGAATGGTTTCCTCCCACTGTCTTAGCCTCCAGGCCCGTTTTCATTTCCCTTCCATCCTCCCCACTCCTCTTCACTATCATCAGCACCATTCAGACCAGGGGTAAATAGCTGACTCAAGCTGGGCCAGTCACATCTGCCCATCGTGATTTAGAATAGAGCCACAGAGACCATTAGCTGGGGAAAGTGAGAGTTGCTGAACTGCAGAGACATGTGGGCTGCTGAGGCCTCCATGATAGGTCCTGTGGGGGGCTGATGAATGAACAAAGAGCTGGTCTGCAGGGAGTGAAGCAGGAGGATAGGCTAAGAGGCAGATTTGAGGGAGCATGTGGCTCTGATAAAGAGCTAGGTGAAAGAATAGCCAAGATTACAGCTCTTTGAGACCAGCCTCAATTGTCAACAGGTGTGTCCATAAGACCAGTCTCCTTTTAATTTAGCTTCCTTTTGTGAGTTTCTCTTCCTGATGGCCAAATTCTCCCTGACTATACAACAACTGCTAATATTTCGGAGTGTTTCCTCCTAGTTTCCTCCCTCCCTTTTGTTCCTGTCTATAATCTCAGATGCAAAGAGCTGAGATGTTCCTACTTCCAGAATCATCATTGCAATACTCCTCTCATTTTACTTATTGCCCTGCCCTGCTTATTCCCATTCTCTATTCCCCTTCTTCTCCCTCACAAGCACTTGCTCTAATGTTTTTTGATATGTCTATAATGCATGTAATTTTAATATATTTAAATGGTGGCCTGTGATAAATCTCCATCAGTTTCTTTTCTTTTTTTGTAGTTAGCAGTATGTTTTAAACCCATTTCCCCATGTCCACCCCATGCATCTGCTCATGGTTTAATCATCCTTCACATTTAATTTCATATCCACTTTTATTTATTTAGTGCTATAATGGGAGGACATTTAATTTATTATGAGGTCAGCTGTCCACCATCCACCTTTCTTCTAAAAACTCATATAGGAGAATAAATTTTAAAATGCCCAATTTAGTTATTTCCTCAAGCCATACAAGGAAACAGCTCTCAATTTTTTTCTTCCAGGTTCACAGAGGACAGTGGAGGAGTGAATTGACAGAAAATTCTGGGTATGAAACCAACTGAATTCTTTACTCTGCTGCTTGGATGGAGAGCTGGAGAGCTGGGGGTAGAGGGGAGACTTACCAGAGTCTCAGCTCCAGCCTCTAGGAGTTCAGAGATAAGACACGTGGGATGTACTAATTAGGACTCTTTAGACTGAAATAACAGAAATCTAATTCAAGTTAGCCTAAGCTAAAAAGAGCATTTACTGCCTCATGAACCTGGAGAATCTGTAGTAGTGCAGGTTTGGGGCATGGCTATAACCAGTACTGAAAATGAACTGAAAAAGGGAATCAAGACCAGGCTCTTTCCATTTCTTGGCTCGGTTTTCTCTTTATTGACTTAATTCTACAGCAAGTTCTCCCCTCAGAGAGACAGAAATGCCCAAGGACAGCTTGAGGCTTACACTCCATCTCCTTGCCAACCCGAGTCAACAGAACCTCTTTCCTAGCAATTCCAGGAATAGCCCCCAAATTCATTCCATTTGGGCTGGGCTGGATTGCATACTCACCCCTGAATCAGTCACCATGGCTGTGCCTGCCTGGGGCTGGGTCATGTGAGTGGGATCAGCTCCATCTGAGCCCAGGGATAAAGAGAGGGGAAGGGAACTAAGGTTACACTAAAAGAAGAAAAGGGAATGGATGGTGGGCACGTGATAACCAATAGATTTTCATCAGCATGGACCAAGGGCAGTGCCAACAGTTCTTTAAGTGTGATCTAGGGAAGGGGAGGAATAGGAACAAGGAGTTGAAGCAGGTAATTGGGGCACCTTGAAGTACATCAGCTGTTACCTGGTGCTGACCCCGCATGGAAAGTCCTCACTCATCTTGAGGGCTACAGTAAAAAGGAACCAGAGAATAAAGCACAGCGTTTAGATTTAGACAGACCTGGATTCAAATATCTCATTGTTTGATGGCCAGTAGGCAAGTGAAGCAGAGAAGGCAGTGGCACCCCACTCCAGTACTCTTGCCTGGAAAATCCCATGGATGGAGGAGCCTGGTGGGCTGCAGTCCATGGCGTCACTAGGAGTCAGACACGACTGAGTGACTTCACTTTCACGTTTCACTTTCATGCATTGGAGAAGGAAATGGCAACCCACTCCAGTGTTCTTGCCTGGAGAATCCCAGGGATGGGGTAGCCTGGTGGGCTGCTGTCTATGTGGTCACACAGAGTCGGACACGACTGAAGCAACTTAGCAGCAGCAGCAGGCATATGAAGATTAATGCAAATCAAAACTACAATGAGGTTATCACCTCACACCAGTCAGAATGGTCATCATTTAAAAGTCTACAAAGAGCAAAGAAGGAGAAAGAAGGAGTAGAGAAAAGGGAACCCTCCTCAACTGTTGTTGGAAGGGTAAGTTGGTACAGCCACTATGGAAAACAGTACGGAGATTCCTCAAAAAAACTAAAAATAGAATTACCGTTGTTGTTGTTATATCCAGACAAAACTATAATTCAAAATGAAGCATGCACTCTTTTGTTCATAGTAGCACTATTTATAATACCCAAGGCATAGAAATTGGAGAAGTCAATGGCACCCCACTCCAGTACTCTTGCCTGGAAAGTCCCGTGGACCAAGGAGCCTGGTGGGCTGCAGTCCATGGGGTCACTAAGAGTCGGACACAACTGAGTGACTTCACTTTCACTTTTCACTTTCATTCATTGGAGAAGGAAATGGCAACCCACTCTAGTGTTCTTGCCTGGAGAATCCCAGGGACGGGGGAGCCTGGTGGGCTGCCGTCTCTGGGGTCGCACAGAGTCGGACACGACTGAATCGACTTAGCAGCAGCAGTAGCAGCAGCAAGGCATAGAAATAATCTAAATGTCCATCGACAGATGAATGGATAAAGAAGACATGGTACATGAGTACAATGGGACACTATTCAGCCATTAAAAAAGAATAAAATAATGCCATTTGTAGCAACATGGATAGAACTAGAGATTATCATGCTAAATGAAATGTCAGAAAAAGAAAAATATCATATGGTATCACTTATATGTGGAATCTAAAGTATGACACAATTAAAACTCTCAGTGAAGCAGAAACAAGCTCACAGACATAGAGGAGACTTGTGGTTGTTAAGGGGGAAGGTGTTAGGGGAAGGAAGGATTGGGAGTTTGGGATTGCTGCTGCTGCTAAATCGCTTCAGTCGTGTCTGACTCTGTGCAACCCCATAGATGGCAGCCCACCAGGCTCCTCTGTCCCTGGGATTCTCCAGGCAAGAACACCGAAGTGGGTTGCCATTTCCTTCTCCAACGCATGAAAGTGAAAAGTGAAAGTGAAGTCACTCAGTCGTGTCCGACTCTTAGCGACCCCATGGACTGCAGCCTACCAGGCTCCTCCATCCATGGGATTTTCCAGGCAAGAGTACTGGAGTGGGGTTGCCATTGCCTTCTCCAGTTTGGGGTAAGCAGATGGGAATGACATATGGAATGAATAAACATCAAGGTTCCACTGTACAGCACAGGAAACTAGATTCAATACCCTGTGATAAACCATTATGGAAAAGAATATGAAAAAGAATACACATATATATGTTTATATGTGTATATGTATATAAACTCTCACATTAGTGCAGCAGAAATTAACACATTGTAAATCAACTTTATTCGAATTAAAAAAAAAAAATTCTCTCACTCTTTGACTCAGGCAAGTCCCTTCCATCTGTGAGCTTCGTTTTCTGTAATCCTAAAGTGAAGATTGTTATGTAAATACAGGACTGTGGCATACAAACAGCACAGTGCCTGGCCCACCACAGACTCAACTGTTACGGTTATTTGCCTTTTCAATCACTTACACCACTTATCACAATATGTTAAAACTATGCATTTGTATATTTAGTTCCTTCATACTAGTCTGAGTACTTACAAGGCAAGGGCTGTGGCCTATTCATTCTGTACTGGCATACTCAGGACAGAGCATATGTTTATTAAATATTAATTAGATGAGTAAACTTTGTTGATTTGGGGTCTGGCTCAAGACTGATTAGACGAGTGGCTAGTGGTGGGAATTACTCAGAGACCACGATTCTTGCAGTTAGAATTCAACTCTGATTCTAACCTTGACCAGAGTTTCATTTCTTCACTTTAATCCAAATCCAAAGCCTACCCTGAACACACATAAATACCAAGTCCCTGGTGAACTCTAGCTAGGCCTTGAGGTTTACATAGAAAAAGGTCAGCTAATAGTGAAATCGAGGAGGGTTTGAACATGAGCAATAGCAACAAGCAGTATTTTATAAGAACCCATATAGACATGAGTACTCTTTGTAAATTTAGCATGGCAAGATTTTAATAAATGAGGCCACTGGGATGTGTGGGGCTTTATATATCATGCCCCATATTTATATTCCTGTCAACTTTCCTTGCTTAAGCAATGTATTTATTATAGTCCATCTCACCATTTCTCATATGATAGTCACTGTATCATGTCAGACAGAAAAAAGTGAGTTGGGCATGGGACTGAAATAATGAAAAGTCCAGAAGCAAAATTTGGAGCAGAGGGCCTAGGAGTAGTTTGTGTTTTGTAAAAACATTCTTTTTCCTTTTTTGCTCACACAAGTGGCAAATGGTGAGCCTTTTTGTGTGGTTCTCTCACCTCCATCTCCTAGTTTGAGCCTCAGTAATTGAGAGGTTGGTGGAATCCTCTGATAGCCTAAGAAAAGTCAAAGACTGTTTGGTCTCCCTAAAATGCATACAACATTTTACACCCAACTTTAGAATGTTCCTGAAGCCTGATTGGTCCAGCTTGAATCAGGTAATCTTCCTCCAAACCAATCAATGGTGAGATCAAGTTGTAACCAGTGTCCAGGACTATGGCATGTCAAGATGGCGGGTACAGGACAGAGGATTGATAGGGCTCTGTAGTGAGAAGAAGGGACTTTTCTAGGAGGATAATGCTCCAGGCATCATACCTAAAGTGTTTTTTATCATAATTCTCCTCTGTCTCTCAATTTCCCTCTTAGCCTTTGAAAACACTGCCTTACTATGGTTTCCAAGATGTGTAGTGGTTTGACCCTCACCCACCAATACAGACATGTCTATCTCCACTTCTTGTTTTGCTATAATTACCAGAATTGCTGAACTGCCTGGCTGTGGGTCCCTGGTCCTGACATTGTCCTTCACGTCTCTGGGCCTTTGTATATGCTAGTCCCCAACCAGAAATACCTTTCTTCCTACTTTCACATAATAAGCCTAGTTCAGAAAGCTTTCTCTGACTCTTATTTCCCAACTCAATTTCCTCCATCAAACTGAGAACTGTTAGATTTTTCCAACACAGCTTTTTCATTTTTTCCCTCTCTTTCCCTCCCTCCTCTCTACCCGCAGCCCCTTACATGCACACACATATATCTTTGGAATTCCAATCACCTGTCTACTTCTCTGCCCCGTCTATTAGACTGTGAGCTTCCTGAGGTCAGGGACTATCTCTTATCTCTGTTATGTTCAACACCTAAATTACTAAATATGTAGGAGCTCAGTAAATGTTGATTAAATGAAAGAAATCCCTCTAGAACTGAGCCATTCACAGATCACAGGGGAAGGTTTGCAATTAGAATTCAGAGCTAGACACCTAATGATGCAGGAATTATGGCCCTGTAATATTTAGTGGAAAATTTTCAACAAGAGCTTCTTTGATTCCTAATTAGGGGAATTATGTTAATAAGCCATCTTGCAAAATCCATGATAATCATGTTCCAAACTTACCCCACTGGGTCTCATTTAGATGTAAAGGATAACAGAAACACTCTGGTAATGAACATGATTTCTGGCCTCAATTAGCACGTGCTGTCCTTATTGTACCCTGAAGACCTCCCATCAGCTGGACACAAAGCACAAACTCAGCAGCCACAGCCTTGGGGCTTTTCCAAGTGCACCATTAGCTTTTCCATTGCACAGTTGCTAAGTTTTCCCACTCTTGTGCCTCACTATGTATTTAGTCCACTGATCATTTTTATGGTACTGCCTGACATTAATGTCAAGTATTGATCCTTTGACTCTGTTTCAACAAGTGTTCACTGAATGATCTCAGCATCTGGGGAAATAGGAATGGGATCACCTGGAGGCTTTAGCCTTCAAGGTATTGACATATGAATATTAGCCAGAAATACCAGATGACAGGTAAGGATGTGCAAATTCACTTACTCGTTCACTTTATTTGTCTTTATGTCCTGTTAAGGCATCTGTGTTTACCCACTTAGTTTTAGGACAATGTTCTTGCAGCACCCAATCTCTTTGACCACAATTGCTTAGTTCAAAGTGGGTATTGGACTTTCCCAGGAGCCATTATAGAGTTCCAGTCTCTTTCTGACTGTGAACATTGTAAGATGTATAATTCAGGAACTGTCACATTAAGAAAGAAGTGATAGGCAAAGAGAGCTGAATTGAAGAGAGAAGGAGAATCTGTTCTAGTTCTCCTTGTTCTGAGGCCCAGAGTGTCCCCATCCTTCATGAGGTTTGGTTATTAACCAAGTTTTAGGGACTATGTGAGGCAATAAATTGCCCACCCTTGCTCGAGGTAGTGATAATCTTCTGCTAATATCCATTCTGCCCTTCCTCTTTATGACCTCTGATTTTGGGTTGTCCATGTGGCTGCCCAAATTAAAGACCATATTTCTGCCCAAGTGATGACATGACCACACTCTGGTCAATGGATGTAAGCAGAAAGCTTGTAACTTCTGGGTGCTCTCCCTGAATAAAAGGGATAAATCTCCCCCTGCCCTTTTACTTTTCTGTCTTCTTGCTTACAGGAATATTGATGAGGCCATAAGCTCCCTCGCATCAGAAAGATAGGGGCAGCATTCAAGGGGATGGTAGAGCAAAGACCTAAAGAGCCTGGGTATGTAACATCATGGAGCTGCCACGTCAGCCCATGGATGTTTATACCAAGACATGTGAGAGAAAGAAGTTTTTGTTTTATTGAGACTCTGGTATTCCAGTTCTCTAGTATAACAGCTGAGGTTATAATCTAAATAATGCAGTGAGTTTCTATTGCTTGCCACCTGAAGAGTCCTAAATAATTCCATTATTTATTGAGCATCTTCTGCATGCCAGATTCTGGAGGATAGAGCTAAGAAGGAAATAAACCTGTCCCTGCCTTCATAATGGTTACAATGGGTTTCCCTAGTGACTCAGATGGTAAAAAAATCCACCCGCAAGTTTGACCCCTGTGTCTGAAAGATCCCCTGGAGAAGGGAATGGCAACCCACTCCAGTATTCTTGCCTAGAGAATCCCATGGACAGAGGAGTCTGGCGGGCTACAGTCCATGGGATCACAAAGAGTTGGACACAACTGAACACCTGACATTTTCATTTTCTAAAGTCAATCAATAATTGCACAAAAAGCTTTGTAATGACAGTTGTGATTAATGTGATAAAGAAACAAACACTCCAAGAACAAATACCAGAAGAAACTGACTCTGGACATAAAGCATTACATTCAGTGAGAGTTTGTAAAGCAAAGATAGCAGACTTGGAGGAAAAACAGCTTATAAAAGGGCTCAAGAAGGAAAGGAGTTCCTTCAAGGTTCAAGGTAGTTGAGAGAACAGATTTCAAGGCATAAAGATACAGCAAGTGAGGGAGAGAAGAAAGTGACCGAAGCTGATGTTGGCAGTGGGCAGAAGCCAGATCCTTTAGGTCCATTTAAGTCAGTATAGATTTGGGTTTTATCTTAAGAGCAATGGGAAACCATGCAGGGCTTTTGGGCAAGATTAAATGTGCATTTTTAAAATGTTCCTTGATGTCAGTGAAGAATGGATTGGGTTGGGGGGGCCATAAAGACAGAATGTGGGGGAAACAGAGGAGCTATTGCAATGTCTATGTCAAGAGATGATGGTGCCTTAGACTAGCATAGATGTGGCTGAGATGGGGCATCTTCTCAAAGATGTAAAAAAAGGTTCTGCCTTTAATTCTTCTGTAATGAGTGCCATTAATTGCTCACATCCATTGAGTCATAGAAAAAGCAAGAGTTTCAGAAAAACATCTATTTCTGCTTTATTGACCATGCCAAAGCCTTTTACTGTGTGGATCACAATAAACTGGAAAATTATTCTAGAGATGGGAATACCAGACCACCTGACCTGCCTCCTGAGAAATCTGTATTCAGGTCAAGAAGCAACAGTTAGAACCAGACATGGAACAACAAACTGGTTCCAAATTGGAAAGGAGTACATCAAAGCTGTTTATTGTCACCCTGCTTATTTAACTGATATGCAGAGTACATCATGTGAAATGCCCAGCTGGATGAAGCACAAGCTGGAATCAAGATTTCCAGGAGAAATATCAATAACTTTAGATATGCAGATGACATTACCCTTATGGCAGAAAGCAAAGAAGAACTGAAGAACCTCTTAATGAAAGTGAAAGAGGAGAGTGAAAAAGCTGGCTTCAAACTCAACATTCAGAAAACTAAAATCATGGCATCTGGTCCCATCACTTCATGGCAAATAGATGGGGAAACAATGGAAACAGTGACAGATTTTATTTTCTTGGGCTCCAAAATCACTGCAGATGGTGACTGCAGCCATGAAATTAAAAGACACTTGCTCCATGGAAGAAAAGCTATGACCAACCTAGATAGCATATTAAAAAGCAGACGTTACTTTGCTGACAAATGTCCGTCCAGTCAAAGCTATGGCTTTTCCAGTAATCATGTATGGATGTCAGAGCTGGACCATAAAGAAAGCTAAGCACCGAAGAATTGATGCTTTTGAACTGTGGTGTTGGAGAAGACTCTTGAGAGTCTCTTGGACTGCAAGAAAATCACACCAGTCCACCCTAAAGGAAATCAGTCCTGAATATTCATTGGAAGAACTGATGCTGAAACTGCAGCTCCAAAACTTTGGCCACCTGATGGGAAGAACTGACTGATTGGAAAAGACCCTGATGCTGGGAAAGATTGAAAGCAGGAAGAGAAGGGGACAGCAGAGGATGAGATGGTTGGAAGGCTCACTGACTCAATGGACATGAGTTCTAGCAAGCTCCAGGAGTTGGTGATGGACAGGGAAGCTTAGCGTGGTGCAGTCTGTGGGGTCACAAAGAGTCGGACATGACTGAGCGACTGAACTGAACTGAATGAGTACCCCTGGCTGCCGCCTACCCTGAACTCCCACCTCAACCTTCACCAGCATTCATGTGCACCTTCCTAACAGACCTTTGCTTTTGATTACCTTCCCCTCCCCAACCCAGGCATCAACCTGAGGGGAAGCTGAACACAGCCTCACCATAAGGAGTGAATCTGATTGGTCCGGGGATAATCCCACTCCCAGATCAGAGAATGGTTTGACATGAGCTTGTGACACCAAAGTAGCCAAGAGGAGGTGAAAGAAAATTTGCTATGGACATCGGGTTAAAGCTTACAGCTCCTAAATTAGAGTAATGAGAAGAAATGACCTCTCTTCTTGTTCTGGAAGTTTGTCATCTGAAAATAAAGTAACACAAATCTGGGGACACCAGCCCTGACAGTGACTGAAAGGAGAATTGAAAAGAACCTGGGTCCTTGGTAACATTTCTGAGTGGTTGAATCAAGCACTCCTGAAGTCCACTTTCTTTAGACAGTCTGCATGGGAGATGGTACATTTCTCAGTCTTGGAAGCCAGTTGGAGTCCCGAATTCTCTCTCTCAGCTGACATCTTCATAGTTGGTATTTTCCTAAACACACACCAGGAAAAACTATACTGGGCATCTTGGGGTCATTCCTTGCCAAAGACCTGGCTTCTTTCACCCAAGTCATTCATCTTGTCAGCTCAGCTTGTCTGAAGTAGAGGTGAACTAGGATAAAGGGAGAATGAAAGTACTTAATAACAAGTGGAAAGGTTTAGATTTTGTACTGAAGGCGCTGAGTAGGCTGTGAAGAGTTTGCGAGCAGAGTAACAGCAGGGTGGTGGTATTTCACACGAGCAGCAGCAGCCTTGTGTGGGAGAAGCTGAAGGGGAAGAAGGGGAAATCCTGGGGGGAGGAGGCCTGGCTGGGCTGATACCATGGTGAGGGTACAGATGATGAGGATGGGCTGAGATGATGACTGTAGAGACAGTGAGGAAAGGAAGGAATCGATCTGAGAAATGCACTGGTCTCTTCCTCCTCCCCCGCCCCCACCAGAAACCATGGGGCAGGAAGAGACCTGAGCTTCTAGTCTCTGGTGGCTCTTCCCAGGGTCACTGCAAGACTAGAGATGAGCCTCTGGCAAGCTCAATACTCTATCTCAGGAGGACTCTCTTTGCAGAAGTCTAGTTTGTTTTTTAATTTAATAGCTTTTTATTGTGCATCCTTATAGAAAATATAAATGCATAGTATTCATGTTAACAGCCCTTATTTTGTTACCTATGGCAGCCCTTATTTCCTTTTCAGTTCAGTCACTAAGTCGTGTCCGACTCCTTGTGACCCCAAGGACTGCAGCACTCCAGGCTTCCCTGTCCATTACCAACTCCTGGAGCTTACTCAAACTCATGTCCATTGAGTCAGTGATGCCATCCAACCATCTCATCCTCTGTCGTCCCCTTCTCCTCCCGCCTCCAATCTTTCCAAGCATCAGGGTCTTTTCACTGAGTCAGTTCTTTGCATCAGGTGGCCAAAGTATTGGAGTTCCAGCTTCAGCATCAGTCTTGCCAATGAATATTCAGGACTGATTTCCTTTAGAATTGACTGGTTGGATTGCCTTGCAGTCCAAGGGACTCTCAAGAGTCTTCTCCAACACCACAGTTCAAAAGCATCAATTTTTTTGGCACTCAGCTTTCTTTATAGTCCAATTCTCAAATCCATACATGAGTACTGGAAAAACCACAGCTTTGACTAAACTGACCTTTGTCGACAAAGTAATGTCTCTGCTTTTTAATATGCTGTCTAGGTTGGTCATAGCTTTTCTTCCATGGAGCAAGTGTCTTTTAATTTCATGGCTGCAGTCACCATCTGCAGTGATTTTGGAGCCCAAAAAAGTAAAGTCTGTCACTGTTTCCATTGCTTCCCCATCTATTTGCCATGAAGTGATGGGACCAGATGCCATGATTTTAGTTCTCTGAATGTTGAGTTTTAAGCCAACTTTTGCACTCTCCTCTTTCACTTTGATCACTTATTTCCTTACCTATGACACAATCAGCTGTGCTCTTCTTTCCCAAGGAGTCCAGACTCAGTACTTCCAGGTGTTAGCAATTGATCTGAATTGGTCTGGGGTGGTGAGATTTAATGGCCTTCCCTACTACATGCCAGGTCATGTGTGAAGCCATTGTGGTAGTTTCATGTGGCTGCTATAACAAATTGCAAGGTTGGGTGACTTATAACAATGGAAAGGTATTCTCTCGCAGTGCTGGATCTTCTACCTTCTGTGCCTCAGCATCCTCATTTGTAAAGTGGAGATTATAGTCCTTCCTCACAGGGTTATTATGGTATTAAATGGTAAGTACTCAATAAATCTATGCTATTACTATTTGGTGGTACTGCCCTCCTGGAGGTGCCCCTGGGAAGTTGTTCAGGGCAGTCAGTCTTTAATAGCATGTCTGATTTTCTCTCCCCTTGACAGTTCCAGAGAGGGGTGGGAGATGGACACTGCAGGTGGATTAGAGTCTTTTTCTCATGTGCAGAACTTCCATTATTAAAACACTCTGTGGAAGCAATTTGCTCTGGGAGCCTAAGAACTCTGTCTCCAGGTTCTAAAAGGATCTTTGTTGAACTTGGAGGTGGGGCCACTCAGACACTGAGGAAGCCAGGGGGGTGATTGTTGTTCATTCACAAAGTTGCATCCAGCTCTGCAACCCCAGGGACTGCAGTGCACCAGGCTTCCCTGTCCTTCACTATCTCCCAGAGTCTGCTCAGATTCATGTCCATTGACTCAGTGATGCTATCCAGCCATCTCATCCTCTGTCGTCCCCTTCTCCTTTTGTCTTCAATCTTCATCAGAATCAGGGTCTTTTCCAGTGTGTCAGCTCTTCACGTCAGGTGGCCAAAGAATTGGAGCTTCAGGTTTCAGTAACAGTCTTTCCAATGAAAATTCAGGATTGATTTCCTTTAGGGTTGACTAATTTGATCTCCTTGTGTCCAAGGGACTCTCAAGAGTCTTTTCCAGCACCACAATTCAAAATCATTAATTCTTCAACCTTCCTTATGGTCCAATTCTCATATCCATACATGACTCCTGGAAAAGCTGTGACTTTGACTATATGGACCTTTGTTGGAAAATGATGACTCTGCTTTTTAATATACTGTCTAGGTTTGTCAGGGCTTCCCCAGTGGCTCAGCATTAAAGAATCTACCTGCAGTGTAAGAGACCTGAATTTGATTCCTGGATGGAGAAGATCCCCTGGAAGAGAATGTGGCAACCCACTCCTGTATTCTTGCCTGGAGAATCTCATGGACAGAGGAGCCTGGTAGGCTGTAGTCCATAGAGTCTCAAAGAGTCAGATACAACTGAAGCAACTGCACACACCCACTAGGTCTTTCATGGGCCTCCCTAGTGGCTCAGATGGTAAAGAAGCTGCCTGCAATGCAGGAGACCTGAGTTTGATCCCTGGGTTGATAAGATCCCCTGGAGAAGAGAATGGCTACCCATTCCAGCATTCTTGCCTGCAGAATTCCATGGACAGAAGATCCTGGAGGGCTACAGTCCATGGGGTTGCAAAGACTTCCAAGGAGCAAGTGTCTTTTAATTTCATGGATGCAGTCCCTGTCCACAATGATTTTGGAGCCCCCCCAAATAAATTCTGTCACTACTTTGACTTTTTCCCCTTCTATTTGCCATAAAGTGATGGGACTGGATGCCATGATCTCAATTTTTTTACTGTTGAGTTTTAAGCCAGCTTTTTAATTTTCCTCTTTCACCCTCATCAAGAGGCTCTTTAGTTCCTCTTAGTTTTCTGCCATTGGAGTGGTATCACTGCATATGAGGTTGTTGATATTTCCCCCTTCAATTGTGATTCCAGCTTGTGATTCATCCAGCCTGGCATTTCCCATGATGTACTCTGCATGTAATAAGCAGGGTGACAATATACAGCCTTATCATACTCCTTTTCCAGTTTGGAACCAGTTCATTGTTCCATGTCCGGTTCTAACTGTTGCTTTTTGAACTGCATACAGATTTCTCAGGAGACAGGTAAGGTGGTCTGGTACTCTCATCTCTTTAAGAATTTTCCACGGTTTGTTGTGATACACACAGTCAATGGCTTTAGCATAGTCAATGAAGCAGATATAGATGCTTTCTTGGAATTTCCTTGCTTTTTCCATGATCCAATGAATGTTGGCAGTTTGATCTGTGATTCTTCTGCCTTTTTCAACCCAACTTGTACGTCTGCAAGTTCTCAGTTCATGTATTGATGAAGTCTAGCTTGAAGGATTTTGAGCATAAACTTACTAGCATGTGAAATGAGCGCAATTGTGTGGTAATTTAAACATTCTTTGGTATTGCCTTCTTTGAGATTGGAGTGAAAACTGACATTTTCCAATCCTGCGGCCATTCTGAGTTTTCCAAATTTTCTGGCATATTGAGTTCAGCACTTTAGGATTTGAATGGCATCATCTTTTAGGACTTGAAATAGCTCAGCTGGAATTCCATCACTTCCACTAGCTTTGTTCAAAGTAATGCTTCCTAAGACCCCCTTGACTTCACACTTAAGGATGTCTGGCTCTAGGTGAGTGATCACACCATCAAGGTTATCTGGGTCATTAAGATCTTTTTTGTATAGTTCTGTATATTCTTGCCACCTCTTCTTAATTTCTTCTGCTTCTGTTAGGTCCTTACTGTTTCTGTCTTTTATCATGCCCATCCTTGAGTGAAATGTTTTCTTGTTATCTCCAATTTTCTTGAAGACATCTCTAGTCTTTCCCATTCTATTGTTTTCCTCCATTTGTTTGCATTGTTCACTAAGAATGTCTTCTTGTCTCTTCTTGTTATTCTCTGGAACTCTGCATTTCAGTTGGGTATATCTTTCCCTTTCTCCCTTACCTTTTGCTTCTCTTCTTTCCTTAGCTATTTGTAAAGCCTCCTTAGACAACCATTTTGTCTTCTTACATTTCTTTTTCTTTGAGATGTTTTTGGTCACTGCCTCCTGTACAATGTTATGAATTTCTATCTATATTTCTTCAGGCACTCTGTCAACCAGATCTAATCCCTTGAATCTATTTGTCACTTCCAATGTATAATAATAAGGGATTTGATAGTGATAGAGGCCTCTTCTTTGGAAGGAAAGCTATGACAAACCTAGACAGCATTTTAAAAAGCAAAGACATGACTTTGCCAACAAAGGTCCATATAGTAAAACTATGGTTTTTCCAGTAGTTATGTACTGAATGTGAGCAGTTGACCATAAAAAAGTGTGAAGAATTTATTTTGAATTGTGGTGCTAGAGAAGACTCTTGAGAGTCCCTTGGACTGAAAAGAGATCAAACCAGTCAATCCTAAAGGAAATAAACCCCTGAATATTCATTAGAAGGACTGACGCTGAAGCTGAAGCTCCAATACTTTGGCCATGTGATGTGAAGAGTTGACTCATTCAAAAAACCCTGATGCTGGGAATGGTTGAAAGCAAAAGAAGAAGGGGGCAGCAGAGGATGAGATGGTTGGATGGCATAATCAACTCAGTGGGTTTGATTTTGAACAAACTCTGGGAGATAGCGAAGGACAGGGAAGCCTCAAACACTGTAGTCTATGGAGTCGCAGAGTCGGACATAACTTTGTGACTGAAAGACAACACAGAGGCCCCCAGCTTTCAGAAGAGGGATTGAGTCTTAGCTCCATTTCATTCCCTCACTCTTCCTCCTCCTCCTCCCCCTCTTCCCTCACCTTGTCCCCTACTCTCTTTCCCTCCTCAGTCTTCTTTCCCCCCCTCCTCCTTGCCCACCAGGGAGGTGGCTGGCTATGCTGGAGATCCAAGCATTCTCTCTGTATTTATGATCACCTGCAAATGTGAAATAGATGGGAAATGTTTTGTACTTCAGTGGCATAACAGGTGTTATTTCTCCATGGATGATGGAGGATGGAGCTGACACTTCTTTGAGGATGAAGGAGAGATGATGGAGTCTCCCACTTCACCTGAGACAGAGATGAGTTCTGAGCATTTGTTGTATACTCCTGTTCTGTGGTATTTCATATAATGGCCTTCATACACAGAAACCCCCACCTCTACCCCGGGAAATAAATAGTCATCCTTAAATTTATAAATCAACTCAAGGTGCTGTGAGACAATATATCAGCTAGGGGATTTCAGCACAGATATAATTGATGCTGAGGCCTGAGGGTTTGCCTCCAACCACCTGGGTTTTGGAAAAACATGCTTATGGAGATGGCATTCGGCTTTCTTAGAGAATGCCACAAGCCTCCTTTTCCAGTGTTAGACCAGGGGTCAGCAAGCTTTCTGTAAAGGGGCAGATGGTAAGTACTTAGGTTTTGCAGGCCAATAATCTCTGCTTCAACTACTCAGCTCTGCTGTTATAACAGAAAAGTAGCCATAGACAGTAAGAAAACAAATGGGCGTGGCTGTGTTCCAGTCAACTTTATTTACACAAACAGGCAATCAGCCAGTGTGCAATGATTAGTCAATCCCAGATGTCAATCACCTGAGTATGACTCATTCCTTTTCCAGTTATCAGCTGTATGACCTTATTTAACCCGCCTGGGCCTCGGTTTCCTCATCAGTAATTTGGGACTAGCAATACCTCATAGTAATCATCATAATTGTAATATCCAGTGAGGTAGTTGTGAGGATTAAATGAGTTCAAGTAGGAAGAACTTTTACAACAGTGTCTGCTGTAGAGTCAGAAGTCAGTGTCAAGTGGCTTTGTTATTAGCATCATCATCCTCATCTTCAGGATCGTTGAAAGGACTTGGAGCTAGAAAACAGAGATAATACTTCCTTCACAGGTTTGCTATGAGGATGAAGTGAGACAATGTGTGCAAAATGCCATAAGCTGCTCAGTGACCCCGCAGGTGAATCCGCAAACTCTCATCAGCTCTTCTCCAGCTAGTCCTATAAGCCTCTTCTGGTATTAAAAAAAAAAGTGAAAAACCCAGCCATACACTCTTAAGCTGCTCTAGTCTTAGCTGGGAAAGACAAGTGTGAGAAAGATTAAAAGAAGCTTCAGTCACTAGGTAGAAATACTTCAGGGCTGCAGAAAAGAGAAACCTCAAGGCTCAAGTCCAGGGTGGGGGTCTCCCACTGGGCTGGGGGCTCCCCACCGGAGTTGGGCTTATGAGGATTGGGAAAGGAGTGCAGTGAGTGACCTTCTTCTATGAAGACAACCACCACAAACTGCCTCTTTGATGAAGCACAGAGAAAGCCTTCCCAGCCCCATGAAGACCCATCATTGCTGGTTCCTGCAAAGCATTTCGTGGTTCTGCAAATTTCAAGGACTAAGTGTCAACATAAGTTAGAAATACTATGTGCACACCCAGCCTTATGACTTCCCATTTAGCTGGCCTACACTCATCTTGAGGGAAGAAGGCTGATTTGAGAATGGATTTAGTGTTCCTCTGCAATTCTGAGCTGCTGGTTGTTTGTACAGGAGCCGGTGCTATAATGGAGGAGGAAGGAGCCTGCCAGAGGTTGAGCTGGGGCTCTAGAGTCAAGAGTTTGGAGTTTCCTGGGTAACCTTGGGCAGCTTGTGTTGACAGCATATCAGTGTCCTCATCTGTGAAACAAGGATCCTAAGAGGACTCAGAAAGTATAAGTGGAGACCCTGGCAAGGTGCCTGCCATATTCTAAGGTGTTCTCATGATGAGGAAGATTGCTGTACTGAAAGACAGGTGGAGGGATGAACCTGGATTTGAATTCCATTCAGTCTTGGGCATGCCATTTAACTCATCAGAACCTCAAGTTCCTTATCTGTAAAATGGGTACAGCGATTAAGGATTAGGTGTATTAAAAGGTCTAAAGTACTTAGTTCAAAGTCTGGCACACTTTAAGTAAAAATAAAAGTTTTTATCATTGTAATGGGCCTGGCTGCTATTATTGTTATTATGACTGCAGTTATTATTGTTATGGGCCTGGCTAGGACAGGCCTCAGACATGACTAGAGCAGATGGTAGGATGTGGTTGAGCTCAGAGGAAGGAAAGTTCCCTGCTCTTGACCCGGCTCCCATGGAAGGAACAGTGATACAGGAGTAGGAGGTCGGAGTTGTGCTAGATGCCTGACCCCGGGCCTGGTTTTAAGTATGACTGTGTAATTTTATTCTGACCTTTGGCTCTTGGAACCTCCTCAAGCTCCTGCTGGAGTTTAGGGTTCTGAGACTTGAACTCAATCAAGAGCACTCAGACTTTAGTATTGCACGGGCCTCCCTGAGACTTGGTTTCTTCCCCATTTAAAAATAATAGTGTTGATACTTACCTGGTAAAGGTTGTTATAGCACTTTAACGTGTCAGGTACTGTTACAAATTCTGTAGACATATTGAATCATGTAATTCTTACAATAGCCCTTAGGGGTAGCAAATATAATCCCCATATATTAGTTTCCTGAGGCTGCTTTAACAAATCACCCATGCTTGGTGGCTTAAAACAACAGAAATTTATTCTCTTGTAGTTCTGGAAGCCAGAGTCTGAAATCAAGGTTTTGGAGGGCTGTGTTCCTGCTAAGACTCTGGATGAGGATATTTTCCTTTTCTGTTCCAGCCTTGGAGGCTTCCAGCTGTCAGCATCCCTTAGCTTATAGCCACACATTCTAGCCTCTGCTTCTGTGGTCACATCACCTTCTCCTCTTGTTTGTGTCTGAGTCAAATAAGAGCTCCCTTATGAGTACACTTATGATGGCCCTTAGAGTCCACCAGGACAATACAGGGTAAGCTCCTCATCTCAAGGTCCTTAATTTAATCACATCTACGAAAGCTTCACCAAATGAGGCAATGGTCAGAGGTTCTAGGGATGAGGACTTGACATTGTTGGGAGGTACTATTCAACTCACTGCACCCCACTTTACTGGAGAAGGCAATGGCAACCCACTCCAGTACTCTTGCTTGGAAAATCCCATGGATGGAGGAGCCTGGTAGGCTGCAGTCCATGGGGTCGCTAAGAGTCGGACACAACTGAGTGACTTCACTTTCACCTTTCACTTTCATGCATTGGAGAAGGAAATGGCAACCTACTCCAGTGTTCTTGCCTGGAGAATCCCAGGGATGGCGGAGCCTGGCGGGCTGCTGTCTATGGGGTCTCACAGAGTCAGACATGACTGAAGCAACTTAGCAGCAGCAGCACGAAAGCTTCACCAAATGAGGCAACAGTCAGAGGTTCTAGGGATGAGGAATTGACATTGTTGGGAGGTACTATTCAACTCACTGCACCCCACTTTACTGGAGAAGGCAATGGCAACCCACTCCAGTACTCTTGCCTGGGAAATCCCATGGATGGAGGAGCCTGATAGGCTGCAGTCCACAGGGTCGCTGAGAGTCAGACAGGACTGAGCAGCTTCACTTTCACTTTTCACTTTCATGCATTGGAGAAGGAAATGGCAACCCACTCCAGTGTTCTTGCCTGGAGAATCCCAGGGATGGGGGAGCCTGGTGGCTGCCATCTATGGGGTTGCACAGAGTCGGACAAGACTGAAGCGACTTAGCAGCAGCAGCAGCAGCAACCCTACTTTACAGATGGGATGGGAAGTAGGTGGCAGAGTAACCTGGCTCAGTCTGTACCCTTAACCCCTGTGCTGTGTTACTTCAACCAGGCTATGCACCACATGATAGCTTCCCTGTTGCTGAGCCCTGCAGACATCCCCAAACATCCCTTTCTTTGGGGCACTGTCAGAACACATGGATTTTTGCTCATCAGCAGGCAACCAGAGAAAGTCACGAGATGTAATTTGCCTCTTCTCCCTATGTCTTGCCCTGGTCCCGGCTCTGGTCTTCAAGTTCCTCAGCCAAAACAGAGGAAATGACTTCAGTCATGGGTACTAATCCATGTAAAATGAGGCCAATGTCTTGGCACAGGAAATTTTTCTTCCCCTCTTAATCTGTTTTACCATATGCTCTGCAGGCTCCATGACCTGGTGTTCTTAGAAGAGAACAGTGTCCTTTTGGATGTGATTTCGGTGACAATGTCAATGATGAGTAAGCCTCACCCAGCCCAGGCAGCCCTGGGTTCCTGAGGTCACACACCAATCAAAGGCTTTGAGTCCCTGGCTTCCGGGCTAGATGTTGCTCTCAACATCAATGCATAACATTTCAGAAGAGAGATTTTTTTGTTCCTGCTCACTCTCAAGTACCACTTCTGCTGACTCCCACGGAGGACCATGTACTGTAGACGTGTAGAGGCAGCCAATTCAGGCCTGCGAAGTGACACTCTGTGGGGCTGGCATTTGGAAATATATGGACTCTGACAGCTCTTCTGACCTCAGCACCTCCCACCAACAGTGGTTATGAGTGGTAGCACTGAGCTGGCTGGTGAGAGTTGCTCCTCTAGTGAAAGGCCCCAGGAGAATACCAGTGAGCTCCCTAAATACTGAAGAGGAACACTCAGTTTTAGATTGTTTGCCAACATGTTTCTGCACAATTATGTCTTTCCCTTGTTGGCCAATATCAAATGTGCATCCTCTCTCATCCTATGTTATAGGAGTTGTACGGGTGTGAGATTATTTCATCTACAGAACCCATTGGACTTTATTAGATATCTCCTTAAAGCAACGTCAGCTCTTATGTATTGCGGTGGCATTGCTCTGAGGTCAAGACATGGTTTACATACCCAGGGCCTCATGGAACATGCCATGAGACCTCAGCAGCCGTGCTGACAAGCAGGAGAGCAACTGACAATAACAGTTAAAATATAAAACACGTTGCAACATAAAGTCTAAAACTACTGACCATACCACCTACACTGTTATTAATGTTCACTAGTGACTCATTATTGGATCAATAAGATCAACAAATAGCCAATTAGAACATATTAATGCCAGAATGCGAATGGGCACAGAGAACATCAGAAGAAAGACAGTAGAGCAAAGTACTTTAAAAGCCAGGCAAGCTTAGATTCAAATCCTGTCTCTGCCACTTCTGAGACATATGACCTGAGTTAGACTCGATTCTTTAAATCCCAGCTTCCTAGTGTGTAACATGGAGATGATGACTGTTTCTTTCTCACAGGACTGCTGTGGGGTTTATGTGAATTTGTGATTATGAATTCTTTACCATAGTCTCAAGGGAAAGTATGCTCTAAAGCCAGTAGTAAATGCAGTAAAGAAAGCTCTAAAGCCAGTAGTAAATGCATGTAAAGAAGCAGAACCTTTAGTGTACATTTCACAAGAGCTGAAGTGAGGCTGTGAGTCCTTGGAGTGGCTCCTTTATCAGAGGGCCATTTTAATCCAAGCTACCTCTCCTACTGTTGCCTTCCTGCTTATTCAAGTTGCTGCTGGTGTGTCTCATGATTCATTGGGCATATACAGCATGTCTTGACCTCAGAGTAGCTCCATTCAATCAACAAAACTCCAGAATGCTCTATTAATGAAAATGGTAGGCTTTAGTTAGTAGAAAGAAGCCTCTGTCTTTTCTCCTTTTCTTCTGTATCTTAGACTCTAGTCTTAGACTTGGATGATGGTGTCAAGGACTCAGAATTGTGGCTGGACCCTGAAAGACCCTTACACAACACAGCAAGAAGGAATACAATACAATTAAGTGGCAGGAGTGTGGGTCTGCATTCCAATTCATATGGGTTTGAATCCCAGTTCAGCCACCAACTGCCTGGGTGAACTTCAGTGAATCATTCCATTTCCAAATGACTTCTTATGAAGAGAATTTGAGTACTGGAGGAGTGAGTTATTTGTCTAAGGTCACCCTGCTAGCAAGCCAGGGAGTTTATTTCAGCCCTAGGACTGTGTGACTCTAAAATCTAGCATTTTGCTCTGGTATCATACTTCCTGATATTTTATTGTTTTAAAATGTATTTTTTTCCTTATTATTCAAGTCTGATGATGCCAATAGATCAGGAGACTGAAACATGTTGAACAGACCGAAAAGATAGTTCATTACTTACAGTTCCCAAGAGCAAGGGGTCTGCCACTCCATGCAGGTCCACCCCTGGGGAAGAACTATGGTTGGTCAAGAGGCAGAGGAACAGGAGGAATTCATGACCTGACTTGTCTAGTACCTGGCTGTAGGGTGATTAGAACAGGAGAATATGGGCAAGAGTATAAGAGCTCAGTAAAGGAGGTGCATGGAGGGTGGGTTGTTTGCATATGAGAAGCATGCTTGTAAGAGAGTAGTTTGCTGTCTCTAGGAATTAACTAGCTCTGAGAGGCACAGTCTTTTCCATGTCAACAAGTCCTCAAAATATCAAAGCATAATAATAATACAGAAAATGAAAAAAATGTGATTAATACATCTATTTTTGGTGGACTTTCTAAGCCAGGCAACTGTTATTCTATCAGTGGGATTTCCAGATGAGTTTGCATGATTTATGTCCGTTTGTTATATAATTGCAATTATGAAGTACCATGAGATGGCTTTTGTTGTTGTTCAGTCACTCAGTCATGTCCGACTTTTTGCAATCCCATGGACTGCAGCACGCCAGGCCTTGCTGTCTTTCATCATTTCTCAGAGCTTGCTCAAACTCATGTCCATTTGGTTGGTGATGCCATCCAACCATCTCGCCCTCTGTTGTCCCCTTTTCCTCCTGCCTTCAATCTTTCCCAGCACTAGGGTCTTTTCTAATGAGTTGGCTGTTCACATCAGGTGGCCAAAGTATTGGAGTTTCAGCTTCAGCATCAGTCCTTTCAATGAATATTCAGGGTTGATTTCCTTTAGGATTGATTGGTTTGATCTCCTTACAGTCCAAGGGACTCTCAAGAGTCTTCTCTAACAATACAGTTCAAAAGCATCAATTCTTCAGTGCTCAGCCTTCTTTATGAAATGGCTTTAACCACCAAATAATTACCTTCATAAACAATTATATATATAAAATATACACAAAAATTCCCAGTAGCTTTCTTATAGATCATAAAAATTAATAATAAAATAAAATCATAATAAAATTCTGAGCACAAATGCAGGGTATCTAGATAAAACTTTAGTAAGAAACATATGCTGTATTGTAACAGTATATTAAGCATATATATGGAATTTAGAAAGATGGTAGCAATGACCCTATATGTGAGACAGCAAAAGAGACACAGATGTAAAGAATAGACTTTTGGACTCTGTGGGAGAAGGCAAGGGTGGGATGATTTGAGAGAATAGCATTGAAACATGTATATTATCATATGTGAAACAGATCGCCAGTCCAGGTTCATTGCATGAGACAGGGAGCTCAGGGCTGATGCACTGGGATGACCCAGAGGGATGGGATGGGGAGGGAGGTGGGATGGGGTTCAGGATGGGGAACACATGTACACCCATGGTGGATTCATGTGAATGTATGGCAAAAACCACCACAATATTGTAAAGTAATTAGCCTCCAATTAAAATGAAAAAAAAAAAGAAACATATGCTGTATTGTATGAAATTGAAAATCTTTATTGAAGGGTATAAGAGATAAACAAATGTGATCTTATGTTTTCAGTATCAAATACTTGCCAGTTTATCCAAAATGATATAAATATTATGTGATATTAATTGAATATTAACAGAATTTTTATCACTTGACAAAATAATAAACTCATCTGGAACAATAAATGGCTGAAAAATATTCAAGGATTTTCTGAAAAAAGAAGAGCAATGAATGGATTTCTTCTAAGAAAATGTCTATATATCATAAAAGTATTTCAGAACAGAGGGAAGGGTTAATTGTAAAATGAATTAACTTTATTGGAAAGAATAAAGTTAGATCCCCTACCTCATACTTTATATCAAAATAAACTTCACATTGTTTAAATATTTATTTAAAAATAAGCAAATAAACACAAAATTCTTATGGAAAAATATAGGTGGAAGTTCTATTCTCTTGAGAGAGAGGAAAGCCTTTTGAAATCAAAGTCAGAAAACTTCAAGAAAAAACATTGATATATCTATCAACAGATGAATGGATAAAGAAGATGTGGTGCTTGTATACAATGGAATACTACTCAGCCATAGAAAAGAATGAAACAGCGCCATTTGCAGCCATGTGGATGGGCCTGGAGATTATTATACTAAATGGAGTAAGTCAGAAAGAGAAAGATAAATGCCGTATGATATCGCTTATATATGGAGTCTAAAATATGAGACACTTATCTACAAAACAGACTCACAGACACAGAGAACAGGCTGTGGTTGCCAAGTGAGGACGGGAGGGCGAGGGATAGATGGGCAGTTTAGGATTAGCAGATGCGAAGTATTATGTACAGGAAGGATAAACAACGGGATCCTGCTGTATAGCACAGGGAACTATACTCTGTATCCTGTCATAAACCATAATGGAAAAGAATATGTAAAAGGATGTGTATATATGTGTAGCTGAATCACTCTGCTATACAGCAAAAATTAGCACATTTACAGCTGTTTAGAGGTTAATCGACTATGTATGACCCGAATAAATTTTCAAAAGGAAAAAACATCAATGCCTTTATTATACACAATTGAAAATCTGCACAGCAAAGAGAACAAAGTTAAAGGACAAAAGGCACATTAAGAAGAGTATTTACAGCATATCGATCTTTAACATTTAAAATGGCAGTGTACCAAGTTACTCCAATGGGAAAAAATGAACAAGATGCCTAATATACACATTCACAAAAATGTGTTTAATAAACTTAATATTAATGAAATGTATTAATGTATTAAAAAGGAAACAGTAATGGTCACGATTTTTTTCTGCCATCAGATTGTCAAAAAATAAAGATGGCTCATACACAGAGCTGATGTGACGTTTGCTAGGAAATAGCAGGGTCATGCACTGTTTGTGAAAGCAAACTGAACATTTATTTTCTGTTTTTTTTCTTTTTGTAATGGGAGTCAAAGTCTTTAAGAGACCCATATCCTCTGAAAACACAGGTTCACATCAAGAAATTTATATGAAAGAAATAGTAAGAGAAAGGCACTCATCTGTCTGTAGATACTCACTACATCTTTAAGTTATTTTTTACATAATAATGAACAGTTGGGAACAATCTAAGTGTCCAGTGACAGGGGATTGATTAGTTATCTCTTGTACTGTTATACAGTGGAATAACATACAGCTATTAAAAGTTATGTGCATTAGAATGGAGAAATAGACATAGAGAATAGACATATGGACATGGGGAGAGGGGAGGAGAGGATGAGATGTATGGAAAGAGTAACATGGAAACTTACATTACCATATGTAAAATAGATAGCCAACGGGAATTTGCTGTACGTCTCAGGAAACTCAAACAGGGGCTCTGTATCAACCTAGAGGGGTAAGATTGGGAGGAAGATGGGAGGGAGGTTCAAAAGGGAGGGGATATATATATACCTATGGCTGATTCCATGTTGAGGTTTGACAGAAAACAACAAAATTCTGTAAAGCAATTATCCTTCAATTAAAAAAACTTTTTTTTTAAGTTATGTGCATTAGAAAAACACACTTCCATGCAAAAAAGATCTCCATACTGTAACTATAATTAGGAAAAAGACATTTGCAAAATAGTTTGCATAATACAATCCTATTTTAGTAACAAATAATATAATCCTTTTCTGGAAGAAGATCTAAAAGATTAGGCATCAAATTGTTAATAATCATTATTTCTGTGTGCTGGATTAAAGGCAGCCTTTATTTTCTTCTATATAATATTATCTATGCATGTGTGCATGCTAAGTCACTTTAGTGGTGTCTGACTCTTTGCGACTCTATGCACTGTAGCCCTCCAGGCTCCTCTGTCCATGGGATTCTCCAGGCAAGAATACTGAACTGGGCAGCTATGCCCTCCTCCATGGGATCTTCCCAACCCGGGGATTGAAACCGAGTCTCTTCTGGGTCCTGCATTGGCAGGCAGGTTCATTACAACTAGCACCCCCTGGGAAGCCCTCAATTTTATCTATATCCTGAAATTATTGAAAGGGGTATACATTTTTACAATCCAAAAAATACTAGAAGTCTATGAAACGGTGATTTCTCAGCTGTTTTCCCCTTAATAGGAGACTTCAGATCTTTGGTAGTGAAGAGAATGGAGAATGAATCTAGGTAAAAGAATGCGCAGCTTCCTGCTCTCCATTCTGCTTGCCACAGATTGACAATCAAGAGAGAAATTCCTTTGCAGAGCATTCATTGCTCTGACATTCACTGTTAAATGAAATTAGAAGGCCTGTTCAAAAGAGAATGTTTTCTCTCCAAGTTTTCTATAAATATTTAAAACGGAAACTATGGATTATGTCATGTGTGGTTGAGGAAACTAATACAGAAAGCCCAGGCTCTGTGTTGACACAAGCATGAGGAGAGGGTAACTGTAGGGTGAGGGCGTGGCTGTCTGAAGGCTCAGCTGACTCAGGGTTGCTTCCACAGATCAATAGTGCTGATGTTCTTGCAGAAATGACAGGCCTTGCTGCACAGCCTGAGTCTCGTTATACACTACCACTGGGATCCAAGCTTGGACTCGGGAGGGTGGTTCGTGACTTGTTATGTTTGAAATATAAGCAGAGAAGGAGAACACCCCCACTGGCATAATTATTTTCCAGGGCCTCTGAGAGAGTGATTCCTGCTCATTAAGTGGCATTTGCTCCCCTAAGCAAGCCAATCTCAAAGTGCCTTCTATCAAGGAGATGTATTAGCTCATCATTGGAGCCTCTCTCTGCAGCTTCTTGTCCAGACAGGTGCAAAGTTATTAAATAGCTCCTCATCCTCACTTACCTGGTATGTTTATAAATCAGACACACCCAGATTTCCAGCTCAACCATATTTCTGGGACTCTGGGTGCCATTTTACGCCTTGGAGAGCTAAGATGCTGCTGGGATGTTGAAAGCGGAAACAGAATATTGACACTGTCCATCCCTCCATCCATTAGTATTTATTGAGCATAGACTGTGAGTCAGGTATTAGAGCTCAGGATGACTCCAGCATGATCCCTACCTTCAAAGAGTTCACAGTCTAGTGAAAGAGACAAATATATGAAACAGTATTTGTAGTACCATAAGCACAATAGGTAAAAGAAAAACCTACAAAATGTTATCAACACCCAGAAGAAAGAAGAGGCTAAATGTGCTTTGGGAAAAAGTGGTGTTAGACAAGCCTTCTTAATGGAAAGGATTTTGATCTGAACTTTGAAACATGAATAAAGAAATATAGGCAACAGTTTGATACACGGAAGCCACAGCATGTTTTGAACATACCAGAAACCCAGTAGGCATTTTTTGAATGAATGACTGTGCAAACAAAGAATTAATAAATTTGTGCAGGGAAAGAGGTTAATGACATGGAAGGAGTATCTCACCAGGGGTAGGGGAGTGGTGGAGAGTTGAGATTGGAAAGGAAGCTTAGGGTCAAGTTGGGAAGGGATCTGAATATTTTCCTAGTGAACTGGACCTTTCGTTTGCTTGATGAGCTTGAGCTCATTCAGAGATGCAGGTAGATGGAGACACTACCATCTTGACACTCTGGATGGCTTCCACCTGAAGCGACACAGCTCACTTCCACTCACATTATATTGGCCCCTGCAAATCTCACGGCCTTGGTCGGGTCAAAGAAAGGGAACCCTATTTTGTGCTCAGAAAGAGCAAAATATTGGTGAAGACCACCAATGATGGCCCCAGAAGCAGAAGAATGTTTCTCACTTATTATTCACTACTAATAGGGGTTCTTTTAGGTAAATCACTAAACTTTACTGAGCTGCTTTTTTTTTTTTTCCAGTAAAAAGAATATAGAGTTCTATTCTTCTAGAATTCTATTCTATTCTAGAATTCTAATCTATTCCTCTTTCTTCTCTCCCTCCCTGTCTGATGATAAGAATGGCCTGGAACAAAACTGGGTACCAAAGGGGTCAGTTTCTTTCATAGAGCACAAGCAGACATGCCGATGAGCCTGAGAGCAAAGGACAAAACTTAACCTCAGAGTCCATAAAAAATTTACAGAATTGCAAAGCGCCAAGCAAAAATATAAAAGAGTTCTCTGCACTCCGGGAAATTATTGAAGCCATAAAGATTCCTGCTCTTGCAGATGAGGCAGTTGGTGCATGGAGCAGAGCAAATCAATAATGTCATACTTCTTGCCTGGATCAAAATACTAAGGAAATAACTGCAAAGTAAGTGGAGGACAAAGTCTGTCTCAGTCAATCACTGCGTTGAGTAATGCCGTAGCAGAACACAGCCTAATAGTCTGGCCTGGCATCTTAAAAGCCAGGAAAACGCTTAATCAAAATTTGGAGCCATTGTAACTCCTAAAAGATAATTACTCAGCACTTTGGCAGGACAATCTTGAAGAAAGAATATGATGGGGGCTGTGCATATTTAAATGAATGTTAGTTTCGAAACTATAAAGAATTCTCAGGTAAGACAGGGGCAAGAATAGTTCCCTTTTGGAGGACAGAGAAACTAGACATCACAAGGTGATGACTACAACAAATTATGTGTGTCCTGTTCATGGATGTGTCCTCTGCCTTAGTAAAGGGCCAGGCCCATCCTTTCATTCTTTCCTCTGACCTGATTCATTAAACATCCATTATATTACAGGTACAGTTTTAAGAGCTAGAGTACAACAATGAACTAGACAAAGTAGGTGTCTGCTCTCCTGGAGCTTACATTATATTGAGGAAGACAGATAATAAACAAGAAAATAAATTTGATCTTAAGATCGTAGTAATGTTATGAAGACACCAGAGTTGAGTTGTGAGCAGGGGTCTAGGATGCCCTAGGATGCTGAGGACTTTTCTGAGAGGAGATATTCAAACTGAGACTGGGAGAATAGAAAGTGCCAGTTATGACATACAGAAGGAAGAGGAAACACCAGGTCTTGAAATGGGAACAAACTTACTGTGTTTGAGAAACTTCGAGAAGGCCGGAGTTGGGAAGCTGGTGGTAGAAGAACAGAACAGAGTGACGGTAGGGCCTAAAGGGTATAGAAACTTTGAGGCTATGGAAGGAGACATCGTAGATGCTCAGTAAGTGTTTGTTGAATGACTAACCAACCAACTGATTGAAGTGACTGAATGTAGTGATTTATCCTAGTCGACATAGGTTGAGTGACTACACCTTCACTTTTTCTTTCTTTCATATGAGGTATTTGATAGTTTTGTTGAGACTAAAACTTGAGACGCAGCCTCAGGGTTTTTACATAAGATCACAATAAGTTTTTAAGTGTTAATTGCTCAGTTGTGTTGACTCTTGGACTGCAGCCCTCCAGGCTTCTCTGTCCTTGGAATTCTCCAGGCAAGAATACTAAACTGGATTGCCATTTCCTTCTCCAAGGGATCTTCCCAACTCAAGGATTGAACCCCAATCTCCTGCATTGCTAGGCAGATTCTTCACTGTCTGAGCCACCAAGGAAGCCCCAAGATCACAATAATCCCTGGTAAATGGGAGTAGTAGATTTTGGTGTGATAAATACACTCTCTTACATTTATTGAACCCTTGTTTTCATTCATGTTTAACCTCCTCACATCTCTGTAGATAACTCTTATTATTCTTTCTTGATAGATGAGAAAATGGAGGCTCAGAGTTTGACCTCAGTGGTCACCAGCAGAGACTGGTCAATAGATTGGTGATTTCCTGATGGACAATCTTAATTTTGTTCACTGCTATATCCCCAACTCTTATAGCATCTGATAAAGAGCAACCACTCAATACATTTTATTGAATCAACAAATGAACCTGATTGTAATGAAATCATATTATACAATTTGCTTCTGAACCTACTTTTTCTCATTGTGAATATTTTTCAACATCAGCAAAAGTCTGTATATGTCATTCTAATGACATATATGCACATTTTAATGTATATCATTGTATAGATGTCTCTCCATTTATTTTACTGATCCCCTATTATTGGATATTTGGTTGTTTCCATATTTTTACTGTTGCAAATATTTCTGCCAGTAAAAAATCCCTGATCTGACATCTTTACACATCTGTCTGATTAAGTTCTTGAGATAAACCCCCTGAAGCAGAAATGCTTGATGGAACAGATGCAGATTTCAGAAGCTTTGCAAAACTGTACTTTGGAAAGACCAGGTCTACTTAGGCATCTGTTCGGGTTGCTAGCCTTAAAGCAGCATAGATGTGTTCACAGGACCCCAAAGCATGAAAGAAAAAAGAGAAATCCAGCTAGGCTGGGAGAAAGGTAGTTTCACAGGGGAGTGACAGTAGCAGCCTTCAAAGATATGGAAACCTGAGAGTCTGCTGGCAGAAGCCAAAGGGCATAACTGGAACCAAATGTCACGAAAAGTAGTAAGTGTCAAGCTTAAGTAGCAGAGGTCTGGGAGTAGGCTAGGGGTATTCAACCGCAGAAACATTCATGCAGAAGGAAAGGCCTCCTGGACCAGCCATGAGCTGCAAACAGTTGACACTTGAGTTGTTTCAGTGAGTTGACTTTGTAGTTTTTTCCCATTTCCTTTTGTTTCTCTGGGGAACAAACCGGATGGGTAGCATGAGGGTGATCTTTGGAGATGACAGGAGTCTGAACCCAGACTTCATTTACCGACTGTATGTCATTGAGTGGTTTTCAAACATTTCTGAATCTCAGTTTTCACATCTATTAATTGGAGATAAAAACACCTGTCCCACAGGATGCTTAGAGAATTAGATGAGATCATTTCCATGTGTAGAATCTAGATGATGAGGACATAAGAGCCTTCCAGGTTAGGCCCCTTATGCCCCAGTGTGTCTCCTGAAGTATTTCTGAGAAGCTCTTAGGGGACCTTCTGAATTGCCAGTGTTTCTGTCCCTGTCTTCCCTTCATGCCACTGTGGCAAAGTCCCTTGAGGGCCAATACTCTGGTCCTCAAGACTGCTCTGCTGATGTGCTCTGCTGATGAGCCCAAGTACTCTGGCCTCTGTGATGGGACACCATTCTCAGCATTCATTCCACACATTTCTATTGAGTACCTACTACGTGCCAGGAACTGTCTTAGATGCTGGAAATTGAAGAGTGAGAAAAATTGAATATGTTTCCTCTCCTTGTACTTACAGTCTAGTAGGAGAGAGAGAGGGCTTCCATGGTGGCACAGATGGTAAAGTATCTGCCTATAATGTGGGATCCCTGGGTTGGAAAGATTCCTTGGAGGAGGGCACGGCAACCCTCTTCAGCAAATCCCCATGGACAGAGAAGCCTGGCAGGCTGCAGTCCATGGGGTTGTAAAGAGCACAGCAACTAAGCAACTAAGCACAGCACAGCACAGGAGAGAAAGATACTGATCAAACAATCCCATGAATAAGTATGTAACTGCAAATCATGAATATGATAATTAGGGGATTATGAGAGACCATAGGAAGCATCTACCTGGTCTGAGGGCGACAATTAGGAGGGTTTTCTTGAAGAAGTGACATTTTCAGTGATAGGTCAGAGTCAGTAGGAATGTACAGACAAAGTGGGTGGAGGCCAGCCTTCCAGGCAGAGAGATGTGCAAAGGCCCTGAGGCAGTTCAGTCATGTCTGACTCTTTGCGACACCATGTTCAGTCATGTCCGACTCTTTGCGACACCATGGACAGTAGCCTACCAGGCTTCTCCATCCATGGGATTCTCCAGGCAAGAATACTGGAGTGGGTTACCATTTCCTTCTCCAGGGGATCTTCCCAATCCAGGGATCGAACCTGGGTCTCCTGCATTGGAGGCAGACGCTTTAACCTCTGAGCCACCAGGGAAGGCAGGAAGGGATGTGGCATATTTGAAGGTCTGAAGGAAGGCTAGAGTTACACGCCTACTTCCCCCTAAGTGTGGTGTAGGCACTTTGCCTTCATTCCCCCATTACAGCAGAGATCAATATTAGCTAATAACAAGCATTTATTGGCAACCTGGGGCTAGTTGAGAAGGAAATAATATAGAGAATAATTTTGACTGAACAGGGGCTTCCCAGGTGGTACAGTGGTAGAGAATCTACCTGCCAATGCAGGAGATGCAAGAGATGCAGTTTCGACCCCTGGGTCGGGAAGATGCCCTAGAGCAGAAAATGGCAACCCACTCCAGTATTCTTGCCTGGAACATTCCATGGACAGAGGAACCTAGAGGTCTAGTCCATGGGGTCACAAAGAGTTGGACACGACTGAGCAACTGAACACACACTCACACACATGCACACACACACATGACTGAACTGGTCCAGATGTGTCCTCAGCTTTTCTTGAATGCCTGGCTCTCTATGTCTCTCAGCCTGCTTCACCATGCTGGGCTAGAGTCCCCCCCTTCCCTCACCAGAAATACTCCAGGCATCTCTGCACTGAGTCCAGGCCCAGCTGACCCCCAGTTCACAGAGGAGACCACTTTCCATCCTTCTCATTTAAGATCTGTTTTCAGAATTCTTATTTCCTGCTCCAGGACTGACCACCCTCCAGGAGGTCTAACTGCAGGAACCTCTCTTTTCAGGGAAAACCCCAGCCCCACCCACAGGGCTGTAACCTGTCCCTGCTCACAGACAGAACAATCCCACATCCCATCTTTGAGGTTATTTTATATTAAGTAAAGCTGGAAATGAGGCATGGAGATTCCAGTCCAGGTAAAGCTGTACTTCTCTCAGAGAATTTTCTTTTCAGCCTTTTCTTATCATAGGTTCAAAAATCTTGTGGCCTGATCTCCTTTAGAAACATCTGATATAGTATGTGTTAACATATCATTATCTTTGTGTATGGAATTGGGCTTCCCTGGTGGCTCAGATGGTAAAGAATATGCCTGCAGTGCAAGAGACCTATATCGATGGAATTAGAACCTCTGATTTCTCCTTGGGTCTGTGCCACCCAAGGAGATTAAAGATTACAATTTTCAGCCACCCTTGCAGCTGGCTAATGGGAAATGTACAACTATGCTATTCATAAGTTCACATCCTTAAAGGAAAGGGGCATTCTTTTTCCCCATCTCTCTTCCCAGCTGGCTGGAATGTAGCAATGCACCATCATGGACAAGGTTAATGAGGGCAATATGTAAAGATGGCAGAGCAACAAGATTAAAGGAACCTGGGATTTCTGGTATCCTGTAGACCTCATACCAACCCTGGGCAGCTTACTCCTTGACTATTAAATGAGAGAGAAATAAAATTTAATATCATTTAACCATTGCAATTTGGGGAATTTCAGTTTCAGTAACCAAAATTATAATTTAAATTATATAATCTATCATTGTGTAAGAGGCATGGCACACAGTAGGTGCTCACGAGATTGTAGCTATCATTTATCTTTAGAATTCTCCAGCTGACATGGGGGTGAAATTGCAGCCACTTAAGGAGCATTCTTATGGGGCTAGCCTTTAAAGGAGATGCCTTAATGGAAATGGAGCAATATTGGATTAAGATAGATCTTTATGAAAAAAAAAAATAAATGCAAAAGACATTTGGTAAATCTATGGAAATGCACAAGACATTTTATGTGGTAATGGGGATTTAAATATTAATTTCAGTTAAAGTAAGGTGAAAACATTGATTCTCTTGAAGAGGATTAGGGCTAGGAGGGAGAAACTTGTGGAGTCTCTGGAGGCTGTTTAATTTGAAGGTGATCCACATCCTTCGTGCTGTATATAATACCATCACTCAGAGCATTCCCTGCTCTCTCCCATCAGTTGCAAATTATGAAGCTACATTTCTACTTGACCTCTGTTTTCAGTCGGGGAAATCGGCATGGTGAGAGTGAAGACTTTTCTTCAGGCTCAGTGCCCCTCAGGGAAGGAGAAAGGGAGAGAATTAGGGAGGGATTGAGATTTTAACTGGTTTACCGAAATAGCCAAGAACACCAAGAGGGCATTGAACCTCCTGAATAGCTGAGCCATCACCTCATACTATACCCTTCTATCCTAAAGGCCTTTCTTAGTGGGGCAGGCAGAACCCCAGACTTCTAGTAGAACCCTTGAACCCAGGCAAAGTTCCTTAACTATATCTGGAATTTGCTCTCAGTAGGTAAGTGCATGGGCTTTGGCTTCAGAGAGATCTGAGTTGAATGTGCACTCTGCAACTTCCGTACCAGGTGTGAGAACCTAGACAAGTAAGTTCAGCTTTCTTGAGGCTAACTGTCCTCATTTGTAACATAGGATTCATACCATTTCTTCATACCACTGGTTTAACTGTGTATTATTAATCCCTAACTTTGTTTGAAAGAATAGTTTCAGGGTGAATTGATCAGCTCACTAAAAATAAATACACAAGCTTGATAGAGGCTATGAAGTTCAACTACACAGCAAAATCTGCCATTGATCTGCCCTGCGAGCAATCAAGTGGGGAATGGACACTGGACTTAGCAGAGCGAGTGGCTTCCAGGCCCGACTCTATTGCTATCTCAGAGTCTACATTAACTGTGTTCCTTCTGTCCTCTAGGCCTTCATTTCCTCATCTCTAAAATCCCTTCCAGGAGCAAAGAGGAGCCTCACCGAACTTCCTGGGAGTTCACACTTAATGCTTTGTGCTCGTGCTGTGTGCTCAGTCATGTCGGACTCCTTTGTAACCCCATGAACTGTAGCCCACCAGGCTCCTCTGTCCTTGGGATTTCCCAGGCAAGAATACTGGAATGGGTTGCTATGTCCTACTCCAGGGGATCTTCCTGACTCCAGGACCACACCTGAGTCTCTTGCATCTCCTGCACTGGCGGGTGGGTTCTTTACCACTGTGCCCCCTGGGGAAGCATCTTTTATTTGGCAGTAAGTGTTGATAAAATGAATAACAGTTAGTTTTTGGATGATAAAAAAAATATAGAAAATAAAATCCTTTCCATGATCTCTGTTGGTCCAGCCAAACCTGGACTTCAATGGTATGACTTGGCCATAGGCCCAAAGAAAATCAGCAAAGGCCAAGGTGGACCAGAATCCTGGTCTGGAGCTTTTTCCAGTGCTTTTTACATCTTGAAAATGCCAACTTAGCACTTCCTGCCTGCCGGGTGTAGTGGTAGATGGTCTGGGAACAAAGAAGAGAAAACAAGATTCCTGCTGTCAAAGGCTTACAGTTCAGATGGTCACACACACACACACACAAACAGGATCATTGACTGACCCCCAGGAATTCCTGTCTTGCTCGTCATGACTTTACTTGTGACGAGAAGTCTTGTGAGCCTAGAGCAGTCTCAGACCCTGCCTCCTGCGCCTCTGGGCCTTTGCACATGGGAATTTCGTCCTTCTAATCTGCTAGCTTGACTCACTAATGTTTACTGGGCACTATATCGTGTCAAGTGTTTTATTTTAATGATTGCTTTAAAGCCTAACAAATAACTTATGAAATATGGACTATTAGTTTTATTCCCACTTTGCAGTTGAGGAAACTGAGGCACAAAGAAATTTAACTTGCTCAGAACACATAGATAGGAAGTGACAGATCTGGAATTTGAGCCCAGGGAGTGTGGATGGCTATGCTCTCAGTTGTTAACTATTCAGCAGTTATTTCCTCTATGTCTCTACCAGTTTCTTTTGGGGATAACCTGGATAGCCCCATGACCCTGAAGCTGAGAGTTTAATAGGTCATTACTGACAGTGGGTCACCATTATTTCACTGTTTGACACCCCATCTGTGTAGGCCTTTGGGTTCTCCCCTTCCAGGTGAGGTCTCACCCAGATTTTGCTGCGAGTCTCAAAGGGGTTTCACACTAGCTCTAAAATAATTTGTTCAAGCTGTGTTTGCCCCAGGCCCCTCTCCAGTGGCTACCACTCACCAGCTCCTGCTGGAACCACATTGACAGCATTGATGTATACATTAGGGAGCTGTCGCCCAGTGCTTCTCAAAGCTGGAATTCCTTAACAACAGCAACATCAAAAAACTATCCAGCACTTAGCAAACACTCTCTGTACATCCAGATAAGCACTCTCCATGTGGGAACTTACACATTCCTCACATCAGACTTAGGAGGCTGTCATTAGTAATTAATATACCCATTTTACAGATGAGAAAAACAAGACTCAACCAGGAGAAGCAACTTGCCCAAAGTTAGTTAGAAAGAAGCAGAGCCAGAGTTTGAACCCAAGTGGTCAGTCCAGAGCCTGAAGTCTGCCCCACTGGGGAAGACCAAATGTCCAGTCTTTCCTGAGCGGAAGCCATGATGTATTGACGTGAGTCGAATGCCACCCTGCCACTGCACCTGCCCCCACCTGGTCCCCTGGTCTCCAAAGCTGTCTGAGCTTGAGGCTCAAAGGTACTCCCTCAGCAGCTCTCTCCTCGGGGCTTGTACACCATCCTTGCAGGCAGTGAGAACCCCACATTTTTATTCCTCATCAATCAACACGTGCACATGGATTATCTTGGGGATGCTGACCTCCCAATTTGTCTGACCTGCAAAATAGCTTGTATCCCCATTTTCTCAGGCAGAACCCCTGTTACATCAAGCAACAAAAATTCATGTGAAATCTGCTTCCTTGACTCATCATTTTGTCAGTGTCTTCTCTTCAGGGAGACTGAAACCCATCAGAAAGGATATTTATTTACCCAAGGCTCTGAGAACTTCTGCTTTTAGTCTGCTATTTTCTTCTTCTTTTGAAATCTTCTTGTTCAATCATGAACATCAGAAGTTGACTTAGAAGCTAAAATTCTATCCTAGGACCAACTCTGATTTTATGCTACAAAAGATCACTAACGAGAGGTGAGTGAGCTTTCCATTTTTCTCAAGGTTCGTTTTTCTCAACGGGACAAGAAGCCCCTGAGGTTTCTACCTGGAGGTCAACTCCCTCCCTGGGTAAAGTCTTTGAAACTGAAGTACAGCAGAGCAAAGTGCAGGATCAGTGGTAAGGCAGGAGATGAGAGCCTCAAAGCTCTGTGTAAAGGCTACCTGCAGCCTCATTATCATAGTAGATATAGTTTAAAACCCAAAGCAAGGATCTGGCGTGATGCATCTGGCAGGACTTGAGATCTCGGTGCTGGGGACATCTACAGTTGGAAATGGTGACACTTGGAAGGGGCCAAAATCTAATAGGGGCCAGAGAAGCTTCCGTATGGTTGTGATCACCTGTGTTCACTTCACCTCTTATTTGTGCCTTTCAGTGATAAAAAATGTGTGACTTCTTCCCACATCATTGTGCCACAATCAATTTCATCAACTGTTTCTCTCGAACCTCTGCCAAGAAGACACTTCTTTAGAATCACTGAGTGAAAAATAAGGCTCAGTTGTTAGTCTCGAGGCTGGCAAATTTCACCACCTCCCAACAGACAATACATCAAATGCAGCTACAAATGGGCCTCAAACACAGGCGTAATGAATTGGCCATGCACTTAGAGCAGCAATTGAGGGCTTGGAGCTGAGCTGGCAGCTCAAACTGAGTTTGACTGGCATTTTTCTCTACCATGTTTGGGTCATTTTCTTACAAGCCTAGGTGGAGACTCCAAAAGTAAGCCATGTTTTAGGGCATCAAAATCTTCTGGACTCAAAAGCACAAAATGCTTTCTGTGTGGCCCAGCAATTTTACTCCTAGATGTCATTCATCTCAGACATTTGGAAATATCTATCCATTCCAAAACCTGTTCATGAAAATCATGACCACATTCTTCATAACAGCCTAAAAATGGGAACCCTACAAACATCCATCAACTGGCGTGTGTGTGCGTGCGTGTGCTCAGTCACATCTGACTCTCTGCAGCACCATGGACTGTAGCCCACCAGGCTCCTCTCTTCATGGAATTTTCTAATCAAGAACACTGGAGGCGTTTGCTGTTTCCTACTCCAGGGGATCTTCCCGACCCAGGGGTTGAACCCACGTCTCTTGCTTGGCAGGTGGGTTCTTTACCACTAGTGCCACCATAAAATGTGGCACATCCATGGGCTAGAATGCTACTCCAGCATTAAAAGGAACAAACTACCGATGCATGCCTGACATGGCTGAACCTAAAAATAGTTATGGAACTTTGTGGGGAAAGCCAGACAGAAAAGACTACATAATGTATGATTCCATTTATATGAAATTTCTAGAAAAGGAAAAATTAGAGCGCGAGGAAGCTGATCAGTGGTCGCTTGGGACTGGAGTTCTGAGTAGGGACTGGCAGCAAATGAGCAAGGAGAGTGATAAAAGAACTCTAAAACAGGATTGTGGGGATGGTTTCCTAACTGTGGAAATTTACTAAGACTTACTGAACTGTACACTTGCAATGGATAATTTTTATGGTATGCAAATTATACCTCACTAAAGAGACAGGGCAAATAAAAAGAATCCTCTGGACTTCTTTCTCTCCTTCCTTTATTCCTTGCTTTCTTCTCTCTCTCTCTCTCTCTGTTCCTCTCTAAACATTTGCTCACAAAGTATGCCTGGCCCAGTACTAGGTACTGAAGTCATTCATTCATCCACTCATTCTGCAGATATTTATTGAGTGTCTATTATGTGCCAGGCACTGGTGTGGGGGAGTGGGGGGACAGCAATGAATAAAGTCAATCCCCTGGCCTTGCAGAACATGCATTCAGTGGGACAGACTGACAAATTTAAAAGTCATATTAGGAAGCTGTGATGCTTTGAACAGAGGACTGGAGAGGGGTGGTGATGGTCCTTTTGGGTAGGGTCTGAGAAGATCTGGAAACAGCAACTGCTCAGCAACCTGAATGAAATGACAGATCCAGCTGTGCAGTGCAGTTTCCCGTGGAGAGAGCAGACCATAGGACCGACCAGCAGTGCAAAGCTCTTGCTACATGAGACAGAGGAACAAGGAGGCTGGTGTGGCTGGAGAAGGGGGTGCAAGGGAGGAGAAGGCAGGGCCAGGATTTTACATTAGTAATGATAGGAAACCACTAGAGGGTTCAGAGCAGGATAAGGCCCAATCTGACTTCTACGTTGAAGGGTCCCTCTGGCTGCTGTAAAGCACAGTCTGAGGGAGTGGGCACAGTACACAGTCTGGTAGGAGGCTAATATCTAGGTGGGAGAGGATGGTGGTTTGGCAGGTGTTGTGGATGAGCTACAGTGTGCTGAGAAATGAGATCTGTTTTGAAGATAAACCTGACAGATTTGCAAATAATAAGTTCAGAAGCTCAAAAGAGCTAGTAAAGTAGTAGGGGAAACAGCTGTAAAGGCAATAGCTATGTATAGGGAACACCATATCTGCTAAACACATCTTTTAATCCCCACTGTAACAAGGAGGTAGATGTTATGATTATCACCGTCTTACATATGGGAGAACTGAGGCCTCCCATTCCCTGGTGCGGCTTCCCAGGTGGCCCTAGTGGTAAAGAACCTGCCTGCCGATGCAGGTGGACATGACAGACGCTGCTTTGACCCCTGGGTTGGGAAGATCCCCTGGAGGAGGGCATGGCAACCCACTCCAATATTCTTGCCTGGAGAATTCTATGGACAGAGGAGCCTGGTGGGCTACAGTCCACAGGGTTGCAAAGAGTGGGACACAACTGAAGCGACTTAGCACGCATGCACACACATTCCTTGGTGGCTCAGATGGTAAAGAGTTTGTCTTCAAGGCAGGAGACCTGGCTTTGTTCCCTGAGTCAGGAGGATCCCCTGGAGAAGGGAATGGCTACCCACTCCAGTATTCTTGCCTGGGGAATTCCATGGACAAAGGAGCCTGGTGGGCTATAGTTCATGGGGTAGAGTAGGATATGACTGAGTGACTAACCCTTTCACACTTTTTCACTTTCATTTCACAACAGATAATAAGTGGTAGATCTGGGATTTGAACCTAGAGCTACCCAGTTCAGTCCCTACTTTTCTTAATCACTTAGTTATTATAGTTCTGCACACTGAGTGCTAGTGGAAGCATGTCCAAATGTGTGGATGCAGGTTTGGGATGAAGAAGCCATCCTGGAGTGGGAGGACTTGGACTGACATGAATGAGGAATGGGAGTTCTCCAGGAAACAGGGTACAGTTGCTCTTCTTGGCTGGGGCAACATGTGCAGTCACTGGACATGATCAAGCTAGGCACAAGCCTAAAAGAACACATGAGTCCAGAAGGCTGGAGCATAGCATATCTGAGAAATGAGCTTGGAGGAGGCAAAGATTGGATCATGGCCAAGAAATTTGTAATGTCTGGGGGATCAGTGTTTCCCTAAATAGTGAATGCACAGTACAAGCAAATTATATGTAACACATAGGCAAGCACTTTCATTTAAATGATTATGGACTTCTTATCTATTTATATTAATGTGAATTTGAAAAATATGTTTGGCCCATCACCTGCCTTCTGAGAAACCTATACGTAGGTCAAGAAGCAACAGTTAGAACCGGACATGGAACAATGGACTGGTTCAAAATTGGGGAAGGAGTACGTCAAGGCTGTATATTGTCACCCTGCTTAGTTAACTTATATGCAGGGTACATTATGTGAAATGCCGGGCTGCAGGAAGCTCAAGCTGGAGTCAGGATTGTTGGGAGAAATATCAATAACATCAGACAGGCAGATGACACCACCCTTATGGCAGAAAGTAAAGAGGAACTAAAGAGCCTCTTGATGAAGGTGAAGGAGGAGAGTAAAAAAGCTGGCTTAAAATTCAACATTCAAAAAACTAAGATCATGGCATCTGGTCCCATCACTTCATGGCAAATAGATGGGGAAACAATGGAAACAGTGACAGACTTTATTTTCTTGGACTCCAAAATTACTGCAGATGGTGACTGCAGTCACGAAAATAAAAGGCTCTTGCTCCTTGGAAGAAAAGCTAAGACAAACCTAGACAGCATATAAAAAGTAGAGACATTACTTTGCCAACAAAAGTGCGTATAGTCAAAGCTATGGTTTTTCCAATTGTCGTGTATGGATGTAAGAGTTGGACCATAAAGAAGACTGAGCACCAAAGAATTGATGCATTCGAACTGTGATGTTGGAGAAGTCTCTTGAGAGTCCCTTGGACTGCAAGGTCAAACCGGTCAATCATAAAGGAAATCAGTCCTGAATATTCTTTGGAAAGACTGATACTGAAGCTGAAGTTCCAGTATTTTGGCCACCTGATGTGAAGAACTGACTAGAAAAGAACCAAATGCTGGGAAAGATTGAAGGCAGGAGGAGAAGGGGATGACAGAGGACAAGACGGTTGGATGGCATCTGACAAACATGAGTTTGAGCAAGCTCTGGGAGATGGTGAAAGATAGGGAAGCCTGGCATGCTGCAATCCATGGGGTTGCAAAGAGTCGGACATGACTGAGTGACTGAACAACAACAAGCCCATCAAACCTATGATTTCATAGATATTGCTTAGTATGGGAGCAAAGTTTTAAAAAATAGTTCATTGAGAAAGATGTTATATCACTAACAATATAATTGGAGGATTATTCATGTTGCATTGTTTGCAATATGAAAATATTAGGAACCACCTAAATGTTCATCAGTTGGTTGAAGAATGGGGCAAGTGAATACAAAGTAGCCTTTAAAAATGAAAATTTTTGTATTCTGATCTAGAACAAGCTCTAAGGTGTAATGTTAAGTCATAAAAGCAATTGGCAGAACATTATGTCTGATATGATTTTGTGTGTTAAAAGGGGTATGTGTGTGTGTATTTATTTGCTTATGTATTAGTGGATTTTCACCCGAATGGCACAAGCTACTAATAACACTTGTCTCAGTCTGCTCAGGTTGCTATAACACAATACCATACTCTGGGTGGCTTAAGGGTTTCCCTGGTAGCTCAGCTGGTAAAGAATCTGCCTGCAACGCAGGAAACCCCACTTTGACTCCTGGGTTGGGAAGATCTGCTGGAGAAGGGATAGGCTACCCACTCCAGTGTTCTTGGGCTTCCCTGTTGGCTCAGCTGATAAGGAATCTATTTACAATGCGGGAGACCTGGATTCAATCCCTGGGTAGAAGGGAACAGCTTAAAAACAACAGAAATTTATTTCTCACAGTTCTGGAGACTGAGAAGTCTTGAGAATTCAAGTTCAGTAATTTCAGGCAAAGTAGGAAATGTTAATAGTTCTGGTTAATTGATTTGATTGGTTTATCAGTCTTTATTTTTCCTATGAGTTATTTTCTGAAAAATGGAACTTGAAGCAAACGCTTAAATTCCATGCTCTCTCCCCTTTGCAAACATTGGCATATCATTGAGTACAAAATGGATTGCATATCAAACAATCTGGGGAATATTTCTTGTAGAGGATTAGATAGGGTGGTGGAACTGGTGTGGAGATGAAGCTTTGAGAGTCTTTTTCTCTCTAGTTTAGGTGTTGATTCCTCATGTGGGTTATGCTGGCCAATGTTAGTACCTCAGTTCAGTCTGCTCCAGATAGGTTACCACAGGTAACTGTGTGAAATCTGGTATGTTTCTTTCTTGGAGGAGTGGGGGATACTAAGAAAGGGGAAAGGATCTACATGATGCCAAACAGCAAGATGTTTTAAAATATTATTTAAATGTGATTAGTACCAACCTAGATAGCATATTGAAAAGCAGAGACATTACTTTGCCAACAAAGGTCCGTCTAGTCAAGGCTATGGTTTTTCCTGTGGATGTGAGAGTTGAACTGTGAAGAAAGCTGAGCACTGAAGAATTGATGCTTTTGAACTGTGGTGTTGGAGAAGACTCTTGAGAGTCCCTTGGACTGCAAGGAGATCCAACCAGTCCATTCTGAAGGCGCTCAGCCCTGGGATTTCTTTGGAAGGAATGATGCTAAAGCTGAAACTCCAGTACTTTGACCACCTCATGCGAAGAGTTGATTCACTGGAAAAGACTCTGATACTGGGGTCGGGGGAGGGGGATTGGGGGAAGGAAGGGAAGGGGACGACAGAGGATGAGATGGCTGGATGGCATCACTGACTTGATGGATGTGAGTCTGAGTGAACTCCGGGAGTTGGTGATGGACAGGGAGGCCTGGCATGCTGTGATTCATGGGGTCGCAAAGAGTTGGATACGACTGAGCAACTGAACTGAACTGAGTACCAATAAAGTTCTATGATTCCAGTACCATAATTTTTGAAATGCATGGGAATTTTGAATATGGAAAAAATATGACTTCAATACCAATTAAGTTTTTTGAAAGGCAACTTTGGCTAAATCCAAACCACATCAAAACACCTACATGGAAAAATGAAAAGTTCCTTCCATTATCTAGTTATTTCATTCAAAATATCAGACATTTAGGGATTTCAGCACACACAAGACGTATAGCTGGTTAATAAAAATTTAAACTTAAATATTAAATGTTTTGGTAACCTGTGGAAAGTTAAAAATTTTAGGACTGAAGATCCAGTAAGTGTTATTTACTTCCAATAAAGTATTTGTTCACTAACCCAAGATATTCTTGGGGCCATTTAAAATGACTTTCACATTTGACTCCAAACAAATGTAAATAAAAGTTACAGTGAGATTCATTTCCTCACATTATGTTGGTTAAGTTTTTAAAAATATTTTTAGTTTGTCGAGAATTATGCACACTGATTTGTTTCTGATGCATGTTAGCCTTTCTGCAGGGCAATTTGACTTTGATGGCAAAAGAATTGACATAAATCATTTGACTAGGAAATTTTACAGAAATTCATCCTAAGAAAATAATCATGGATATGAATAAAGTTTTTGGTGCCAGCCTGTTTGTGGTCATGCTAAAAATTCAAAAAAATGGGCAGAACCTAGAAATCTGTGAAAAGGGCAGGAAGCATTAATAAGAATATCTAGATATCTACTCAATGCCATGGAAAGATGTTCATGACAAATTATGCAATAGTCTGTAATAGTTTATTCTGTTTGGTTTCATTACAAAATATGTGGACAGTTATAGGAAAACATGTCTGATAAATGTCTAATCCTCCAAGTTGTTAAAATTAGTTATATCTGCCTGTATTACGTTTTGGTTTTTCCACAGTGAATGCATATTGATTTGTAATTTTAAAAATTATTTTACATTAAATGTGTGTAAAAAGTTAAAAAATAAAAAAACAAATTTATTTTTCACAGTTCTGGAGATTGAGAAGTCCAAGGTCACAGTACCAGCATGGCCACTTTCTGGAGGATACCCCCTTCATGGTTCACAGCTGAAGTCTTTTCCGTGTGTCCTCACATGAGGGAAGGGGGATGAGAACTCTCTGGGGTCTGTTTCATAAGGGCACTAATCCATTCACGGGGCCTCCAACCTCATGACCTAATCCCCTTCTGAAGGCCACACCTTCTAATACCATGACACGGGGGTTGGGATTCCAACATACAAATTTTGGGAAGATGCACATTCAGACCATAGCAATGGTGGCTGTCTTTGGGAAAGGAACCTAACTGACAGGGTGGGTAGAATTTTTGCTGTATATCCTTTGATAATTTCTGCATTTTGAATCACATAAATGCATTCTAAGCTCAATTACTTAATATTAAGGAGTGCAAGTCATCTCTTTGGTAAAGATCATCATGGCAGTACAAGAAAGGCATGTGTCTGAGATCCATGTGTAGGCAGAGAAGAGCAGGGCGGCTGAGGAGAGTTAGCCAGTTGTCTGTAGTACTTGGCATCATGTCTTTCCTTTCACCCTCTTACACGTCTGTGTTCTCATTGTATTTTCATAACGATCTGAGGGGAAGGGGCCCTTCCCCCAGAGTGAGACTGCTCATCAGGACATATGCCTGTGAGTCAGGCTTGAATGACCCTGTTGTGTCCACATGCTCTAGCTGACTGTCATGGCCAGGAGCACTTCAGGCCTGGTTCCAGACTGAGCTCTGACTCTTCCTAGATGAACACAATTAAGTCATTTCCTTCTGTCTCTTGAACCTCAGTTTCTTTTTCTCTAAAACTGAGGAGACGGCGTGACCTCTGTCCCAGGGTTATTGTGAGAATAGAATGAGGCAATAGACGTAAAGCATTGCATACAGTTCATGGAAGACATCAAGGACACAACAAATCTCAGCTCTTCTGGGTCATGGCAAGTCAAAAATATTTCCTCTGAATTCAGAAACATTTGAAAACTAACTGCAGGTGCTATGGAGAGCCCTTATCCTTGAAGATTTCAATTTTGTTAGAGATCCCTAACATCCTCCTAAAAACAAAACACGAAACAACAAACTAACAAAAAATGCAACGCTTCTATCATTAGTGAGACAGGAAGTTATCTAGGGAGCTATGTGGACAACCAGTGAATCACAGAGTGACCGTATTTCCCTTTGTGTATCTTCATTGGTCTTTCTGACCTGAGGAAGATGTCTCAGTGCCAGTATGTCTTTAACATCCTTCTAAAATTGGCCAGTTTCCCTTCATCACAAAGGAAGTGGCATACCAGTTACTTTTATTTACCTTTTATTGAAGACAAAATGGATTGATATTACTTGGGTTTAGAGAATATCATACGGAGAAGGCAATGGCACCCCACTCCAGTACTCTTGCCTGGAAAATCCCATGGATGGAGGAGCCTGGTAGGCTGCAGTCCATGGGGTCGCTAAGAGTCGGACATGACTGAGCAACTTCACTTTCACTTTTCACTTTCATGCATTGGAGAAGAAAACGGCAACCCACTCCAGTGTTCTTGCCTGGAGAATCCCAGGGATAGGGGAGCCTGGTGGGCTGCCATTTATGGGGTCACACAGAGTCGGACACGACTGAAGTGACTTAGCAGTAGCAGCAGCAGAGAATATCATGAAGGTGGGATCTGAATGACAAAAAAAATGAGTAGGTGCTGGGAAAATGGGGCATAGAGATTCAGAGCATGGCCAAAATGGTCAGAGTTGGTCCAGGTCAGGCCATGTTTCCTGGAGGAGGCTGGGCTTGATTTAGGGGTTAAACTGATGCAGGAGAAAGACATTTTCAGGTGGGGAAACCAAAGATTTGGCATGCTATTTCTAAACCTGGAACAGGCTTCCCACTCTTGACTCTAGGGCTGGGGTCCAGTGTTACTTTCTGAGAGAAGTCTTTCTCAACCTCCCTGTCACTTTGCTCTCTTATCACATGCTCCCTTTCCTTTTTTCTCCCCTTTTCCCCCTCAAAACATTTAACACAGATTGTAATTATCTATTTGTGTGATAATTGGATTAATGTTGGTGTTTGTCCACCTTACACATAAGCTTTTGCAAGACAGAAACTCTGCCTATTTTTGCTCCTGGTAATTCTCTAGTGTCTAGCAGAGAGCTTGGGACAAGGTAGGGGCTCAGTCATTTGTCTAATCAGTCAGTCCATTAATTCATTCATTAATGGTTGTCTTTTACTGCAGTTGTCCAAAGGGCAAGGAAAATAGAACTGACCTCCTGGGGCCTGAGACTGGGGTCTGAAGCTCCTGAACATAAGCGCAACGTGTTTTGGGGGCATTTCTTTTATCTTAGAAGTGTATTCTGTGCCACAATATATCTGTTTGCTTTAATCTAATAGTCTTGTTTTCAGTTACTCATTGATGAAATAATTTAACTTTTTCCCCCCCTAAAACATCTTCTGGAAAATTGACTTTCCAGGAGAAAGATGGTTATCTTCCTTCTGTGGCTTCCACCACCCACACTGCACATGCTGTTTTCAGAAGCATGTCCTAGGAGGCTTTTAAATGTTTTAGCAGATTCCATAGCCGTGATGCCACATACCCAGGGACAAGGCTGAGGTCACCTCTTGATTCTCTGGGTCTCTTCTCCCATCTCTCTTTGTTTTCCTGATCTCACCCATGCTTTCTCCTACTACTCTTACCCTTCATTTTACTCCTCTGATGCACACAACCTGAAAAGTGGAGGATCTTAGGGCTGGATCCTGTAGCCCAGAGACCCTCAGACTTGGTTTTATAAAAACAGATTGCTGGGCTCCACCTCCGAAGTTTCTGACGCAGTGGGTCCCTGTAGGGCTAAGATTTTGCATTTCAAGCAAGTTCCCCAGTGATGTTGCTGGTTCAGGACTACATTTGAGAAGCACCGTTGTCATCTCAATGCTGGTTATATAGCCACAGCACTGGGTGTGTTGGCATCCAGACCAACTGAATCAGAATCTCTAGTGAAGTGAAGTGAAGTCACTCAGTCGTGTCTGACTCTTTGCAACCCCGTGGATTGTAGCCCACCTGACTCCTCTGTCCATGGGATTCTCCAGGCAAGAATTCTGGAGTGGGTTGCCTTTTCCTTCTCCAGGGGATCTTCCCAACCCAGGGATCGAACCCGGGTCTCCCGCATTGCAGGCAGACGCTTTACCCTCTGAGCCACCAGGGAAGCTAAATTGCTTGTGTGTTTAAAGTTTCCCTGGTAATCCTAATGGCCAGAGAGAGTGGGATTTGCCCAAGGTCACACAGCAAGAGGCAGAGGCAAGACTAGAACCCAGGACTCCTGGTTCTCAGAACAGTCTTCCCAATGCATCTTCATTCACCTGAAATTGCTGGGCTCTTTTAATACATTATCAGAGATAACCCTCACTTTACAGATGAGGAAACACACTCAGTGAGACGAAGGCCTCTGCCTACAGTGGCAGAGGTGAAGCTGGCACCCAGGGCTGCCTGCCTCCAATGCTGCCCTCTCTGGGGAAAGTATGAGAAAGGCTTGGGCTTGCCTTCTGTTTCTACCACTTGGTGGAACTTGGTGACCAGGTAAACTTTCTCAGCCCCATATCTGTAAAATGGGGTTGATGGTGTCCCACCCAGTGAAAATGTAACCTTCTGCTCCTGCGGGACCCCACATCAGTCAGCCCTGTGACCCATACTTACTTCCTCATACCATCAGCGATGTGCCCTCTTCAGGACTTCAGAGTCCATTCCAGCCCTTGCCTTGAACCCTGAATTCCTAGAAGAAATCTCACTTAGCCCCTTTGCACATCTGAGGTTGGAAGACAGGGGCCCTTTAAGCTCATTCACACATCATCTCATTTAATCCCTACAGCCACCCTCCAGGCTATACATCACCAAAGACGCTGGTCCTTGGAGGTTGCACAGTTCATCACAGGCTGGACATGAGCAGAACCCAGGATGCCTAACGGCAGAGACCATGTTGTTAAGAAGCAAATTGACTACTGTGTGCAGAACAATCTGCTCACTTTCCAAGTTAGAGCAAAACTTACTCCTTAAAAAAAAGAAAAAAAAAAAAAGCCAGTATCCAAACCAAAATAGATAGCAGAAGGCTGGCATCTGTATGCAGCTGCTAGTTAGCAGAGCTCACTGCCCTCTTCTCAGCTGCTGCTTCCACCTAAGCCCCCCACCCCATCCCTCCCTGCAGGCCTGGCTCTCACCCACAGCTTCCGAGCCTCTGGCTCTGGTCTGATTGCTGGAGAGCCAGACAGGCATTTGCTGGCAGGGGATTTCTTGAAATCTCCTGATTGTGCAGGGCACCTGTGGTCATGCCATCCTCTCCGGGAAAGCCATGCTCTCGGTGTCAACTGCTTACTTTGCTATAAAATGCTCCCCTTCTCTTTGCTGTTGTTCAGTCACTCAGTCCTGTCCAGCTCTTTGTGACCATATGGGCTGCAGCGCACCAGGCTTCCCTGTCCTTCACCATCTCCCAGAGTGTGCTCAAACTCATGTCCTGGGAGGCACAGTTTGCTGAAATAAGTCTTTTTGGAGGAGGTCACCATTACCACCATTACCTCTACCATAGTTTGGCCTCAGGACAAACTATAAGGAGGCAACATCCATCAGCAGAAAATTGGATTAAAGATTTACTAAGCATGATAGTAGCCTGTGAGATGAGTGCAATTGTGCGGTAGTTTGAGCTTTCTTTGGCATTGCCTTTCTTTGGGATTGGAATTAAAACTGACCTTTGCCAGTCCTGTGGCCACTGCTGAGTTTTCCAAATTTGCTGGCATATTGAGTGCAGCACTTTCACAGCATCATCTTTCAAGATTTGACATAGCTCAACTGGAATTCCATCACCTCCACTAGCTTTGTTCGTAGTGATGCTTTCTAAGGCCCACTTGACTTCATATTCCAGGATGTCTGGCTCCAGGTGAGTGATCACACCATCATGATTATCTTGGTCATGAAGATCTTTTTGTACAGTTCTTCTGTGTATTCTTGCCATCTCTTCTTAATATCTTCTGCTTCTGTTAGGTCCATACCATTTCTGTCCTTTATCAAGCCCATCTTTGCATGAAATGTAACCTTGGTATCTCTAATTTTCTTGAAGAGATCTTTAGTCTTTCCCATTCTGTTGTTTTCCTCTATTTCTTTGCATTGATCGCTGAGGAAGGACTTTCTTATCTCTCCTTGCTATTCTTTGGAACTCTGCATTCAGATGCTTTATCTTTCCTTTTCTTCTTTGCTTTTTGCTTCTCTTCTTTTTTTTTTAAATTTTTTTTTAAATTTTGTTTTATTTTTAAACTTTACAAATTGTATTAGTTTTGCCAAATATCAAAATGAATCCGCCACAGGTATACATGTGTTCCCCATCCTGAACCCTCCTCCCTCCTCCCTCCCCATACCATCCCTCTGGGTCGTCCTAGTGCACTAGCCCCAAGCACCCAGTATCGTGCATCGAACCTGGACTGGCAACTCGTTTCATACATGATATTATACATGTTTCAATGCCTTTCTCCCAAATCTTCCCACCCTCTCCCTCTGCAACAGAGTCCATAAGACTGTTCTATACATCAGTGTCTCTTTTGCTGTCTCGTACACAGGGTTATTGTTAGCATCTTTCTAAATTCCATATATATGCGTTAGTATACTGCATTGGTGTTTTTCTTTCTGGCTTACTTCACTCTGTATAATAGGCTCCAGTTTCATCCACCTCATTAGAACTGATTCAAATGTATTCTTTTTAATGGCTGAGTAATACTCCTTTGTGTATATGTACCACAGCTTGCTTATCCATTCATCTGCTGATGGACATCTAGGTTGCTTCCATGTCCTGGCTATTATAAACAGTGCTGCGATGAACATTGGGGTACACGTGTCTCTTTCCCTTCTGGTTTCCTCAGTGTGTATGCCCAGCAGTGGGATTGCTGGGTCATAAGGCAGTTCTATTTCCAGTTTTTTAAGGAATCTCCACACTGTTCTCCATAGTGGTTGTACTAGTTTGCATTCCCACCAACAGTGTAAGAGGGTTCCCTTTTCTCCACACCCTCTCCAGCATTTATTGCTTGTAGACTTTTGGATCGCAGCCATTCTGACTGCTGTGAAATGGTACTTCGTAGTGGTTTTGATTTGCATTTCTCTGATAATGAGTGATGTTTCACAGCTATTTGTAAGGCCTCCCCAGACAGCCATTTTGCTTTCTTGCATTTCTTTTCCATGGGGATGGTCTTGATCCCTGTCTCCTGTACAATGTCAGGAACCTCCGTCCATAGTTCTTCAGGGACTCTATCAGACCTAGGCCCTTAAATCTATTTCTCATTTCCACTGTATAATCATAAGGGATTTGATTTAGGTCATACCTGAATGGTCTAGTGGTTTTTACCTACTTTCTTCAATTTAAGTCTGAATTTGGCAATAAGGAGTTCATGGTCTGAGCCACAGTCAGCTCCCGGTCTTGTTTTTGCTGACTGTATAAAGCTTATTCATCTTTGGCTGCAAAGAATATAATCAATCTGATTTCAGTGTTGACCATCTGGTGATGTCCATGTGTAGAGTCTTCTCTTGTGTTGCTGGAAGAGGGTGTTTGCTACGACCAGTGCATTTTCTTGGAAAAACTCTATTAGCCTTTGCCCTGCTTCATTCCGTATTCCAAGGCCAATTTTGCCTGTTACTCCAGGTGTTTCTTGACTTCGTACTTTTGCATTCCAGTCCCCTATAATGAAAAGGACATATTTTGGGGGTGTTAGTTCTAAAGGTCTTGTAGGTCTTCATAGAACCATTCAACTTCAGCTTCTTCAGCGTTACTGGTTGGAGCATAGGCTTGGATTACCGAGATATTGAATAGTTTGCCTTGGAAACAAACAGAGATCATTCTGTCATTTTTGAGATTGCATCCAAGGACTGCATTTCGGACTCTTTTGTTGACCATGATGGCTACTCCATTTCTTCTAAGGGATTCCTGCCCACAGTAGTAGATATAATGGTCATCTGAGTTAAATTCACCCATTCCAGTCCATTTTAGTTCGCTGATTCCTAGAATGTCGACATTCACTCTTGCCATCTCCTGTTTGTCCACTTCCAATTTGCCTTGATTCATGGACCTCACATTCCAGGTTCCTATGCAATATTGCTCTTTACAGCATCAGACCTTGCTTCTATCACCAGTCACATCCACAACTGGGTATTGTTTTTGCTTTGGCTCCATCCCTTCATTCTTTCTGGAGTTATTTCTCCACTGATCTCCAGTATCATATTATATTGGGCACTTACTGACCTGGGGAGTTCCTCTTTCAGTATCCTATCATTTTGCCTTTTCATACTGTTCATGGGGTTCTCAGAGGCAAGAATACTGAAGTGGTTTGCCATTCCCTTCTCCAGGCTTCAGCAATATGTGAACCATGAACTTTCAGATGTTCAAGCTGGTTTTAGAAAAGGCAGAGGAACCAGAGATCAAATTGCCAACATCTGCTGGATCATCAAAAAAGCAAGAGAGTTCCAGAAAAACATCTATTTCTGCTTTATTGACTATGCCAAAGCCTTTGACTGTGTGGACCATAATCAACTGTGGAAAATTCTGAAAGAGATGGGAATACCAGACCACCTGACCTGCCTCTTGAGAAACCTATATGCAGGTCAGGAAGCAACAGTCAGAACTGGACATGGAACAACAGACTGGTTCCAAATAGGAAAAGGAGTATATCAAGGCTCTATATTGTCACCCTGCTTATTTAACTTCTATGCAGAGTACATCATGAGAAACGCTGGGCTGGAAGAAGCACAAGCTGGAATCAAGATTGCCAGGAGAAATATCAATAACCTCAGATATGCAGATGACACCACCCTTATGGCAGAAAGTGAAGAGGAACTAAAAAGCCTCTTAATGAAAGTGAAAGAGGAGATTGAAAAAGTTGGCTTAAAGCTCAACATTCAGAAAACTAAGATCATGGCATCCGGTCCCAACACTTCATGGGAAATAGATGGGGAAACAGTGGAAACAGTGTCAGACTTTATTTTTGGGGGCTCCAAAATCACTGCAGATGGTGCTTGTACTCATGAAATTAAAAGATGCTTACTCCTTGGAAGGAAAGTTATGACCAACCTACATAGCATATTGAAAAGCAGAGACATTACTTTGCCAACAAAGGTCCGTCTAGTCAAGGCTATGGTTTTTCCAGTGGTCATGTATGGATGTGAGAGTTGGACTGTGAAGAAAGCTGAGCACCGAAGAATTGATGCTTTTGAACTGTGGTGTTGGAGAAGACTCTTGAGAGTCCCTTGGACTGCAAGGAGATCCAACCAGTCCATTCTAAAGGAGATCAGTCCTGGGTATTCATTGGAAGGACTGATGCTAAAGCTGAAACTCCAATACTGTGTCTACCTCATGTGAAGAGTTGACTCATTGGAAAAGACTCTGATGCTGGGAGGGATTGGGGGCAGGAGGAGAAGGGGATGACAGAGGATGAGATGTCTGGATAGCATCACCAGCTTGATGGACATGATTTTGAGTGAACTCCAGGAGTTGGTGATGGACAGGCAGGCCTGGCGTGCTGCAGTTGCTCATGACTGAGGAACTGAGCTGAGCTGAACTGAAGCATGATACTGCTCACTAGGGCAAGACCCAGTTTTCCCCAAGCCAGCTCCTCCCATTAGGAAAATGAAAGTGAAAATGAAGTTGCTCAGTCGTGTCCGACTCTTTGCAACCCCCTGGACTGTAGCCCACCAGGCTCCTCCATCCATGGGATTCTGCAGGCAAGAATACTGCAGTGGGTTGCCATTTCAACTTGCAGAAATCTCTTATCCTCATCCACCAGAGGGCAGACAGAATGAAACCCACAATCACAGAAAACTAACCAAAATGATCACATGGACCACAGTTTTATGTAACTTAATAAAACTATGCCATGTAGGGCCACACAAGGCAGACAGATCATGGTGGAGAGTTCTGACAAAACATGATCCAGTGAAGAAGGGGATGGCAAACCGCTTCAGCATTCTTGCCTTGAGAACCCCACAAACAGTATGAAAAAGGAAAAAGATATGACACTGACAGATGAAACCCCCAAGTTGGTTCTGTTCAGTTCAGTTCATTTCAGTCACTCAGTCGTATCCGACTCTTTGCAGCCCCATGGACCGCAGCATACCAGGCCTCCCTGTCTATCACCAACTCCTGGAGTTTACCCAAACTCATGTCCATTGAGTCGGTGATGCCATCCAACCATCTCATCCTCTGTCATCCCCTTCTCCTCCTGCCTTTGATCCTTCCCAGCATTAGGGTCTTAGATGTCCAATATACTACTGGAGAAGAGTGGAGAAATAGATCCAGAAGGAATGAAGAGGTTGAGCTAAAGCAGAAATGACACCCAGTTGTAGAGGTGTGTGGTGGTGAAAATAAAGTCCAATGATGTAAAGAACAATATTGCATAGGAACCTTGAATGTTGTTAGGTCTGTGAATCAAGGCAAATTGGGAGTGGTTAAACAGGAGATGGCAAGAGTGAACATCGACATTTTAGGAATCAGTGAACTAAAATGGCCTGGAATGAGTGAATTTAATTCAGATGACCATTATATCTACTACTGTGAGCAAGATTCCCTTAGAAGAAATGGAATAGCCCCTATAGTCAATGAAAGAGTTCGAAACGCAGTACTTAGTACTTGGGTGCAATCTCAAAAATGACAGAATGATCTTGGTTTGTTTCCAAGGCAAACCTACATCACAGTAATCCAAGTCTATGCCCCCACCATTAAAGCTAAAGAAGTTGAAGTTGAAGAGTTCTATGAAGACCTACAAGACCTTTTGGAACTAACATCAAAAAAAGATGTCCTTTATCATCAGAGGGGACTGGAATGCAAAAGTAGGAATTCAAGAGATAGCTAGAGTAACAGGTAAGTTTGGCCTTGGAGTACAAAATGAAGCAGGGCAAGAGCTAACAGAGTCAAGAGAATATGCTGATCATAGTAAACACCCTTTTCATTGAAATCAACGACAAACTGCTCTTTGTTGATTATATTCTTTGCAGCTGAAGATGGAAAAGTTCTATACAGTCAGCATAATCCAGACCTGGAGCTGACTGTGGCTCAGATCATGAACTCCTTATAGCAAAATTCAGACTTCAGTTGAAGAAAGTAGGGAAAACCATTAGGCAATTCAGGATGACCTAAATCAAACCCCTTATAATTATACAGTGGAAGTGACAAATAGATTTAAGGGGTTAGATCTGATAGAGTGCCTGAAGAACTAGGGATGGAGGTTTGTGACATTGTACAGGAGACAGTGATCCAAATCATCTCCAAGAAAAAGAAATGCAAAAAGGCAAAATAGTTGTCTGAGGAGGCCTTAGAAATAGCTGAGAAAGGAAGAGAGGCAAAAAAGCAAAGGAGAAAAGGAAAGATACACTCATCTGAATGCAGAGTCCCAAAGCAAGGAGAGAGAAGACCTTCTTAAGTGAACGATGCAAAGAAATAGAGGAAAACAATAGAATGGGAAAGACTAGAGATCTCCAAGAAAATTAGAGATACCAAGGGAAGATTTCGTGCAAAGATGGGCACAATAAAGGACAGAAATGGTATGGACCTAACAGAAGCAGAAGATATAAAGAAGAGGTGGCAGGAATACACAGAAGAACTGTATAGAAAACGTCTTAATGATCCAGGCGACCCCGATGGCGTGATCACTCATCTAGAACCAGACATCCTGGAATGGGAAGTCAAATGGGCCTTAGGGAGCATTAATACAAACCAAGGTAGTGGAGGTGATGAAATTCCAGGTGAGCTATTTCAAATCCTAAAAGATGGTGCTGTGAAAGTGCTGCACTCAGTATGCCAGCAAATTTGGAAAACTCAGCAATGGCCACAGGGCTGGAAAAGATCTGTTTTCACTCCAATTCCAAAGAAGGGCAATGCCAAAGAATGTTCAAACTGCTGCAGAGTTGCACTCCCCTTCCTTGCTCCCCACAAACCCAGGGGGTCAGACTTTGGCAAAGTTGGAAGTGCCTGGGAGGGGCTTGTCTGGACTGTCTAGGTGGGACCTTGATGAAATCCTGTCACCCTTGGCCTAGAGAAAGGAGAACTGCATTACTTTGGAGTCAGGATTTCTTGCTCTCCATTCCTTCCTTCCCTCCTTTCTTCCTTCTCTTCTCTTCCCCCTCCTTCCCTCCTTGGTTTCTATCTTCATTCCTGAACTGATATCAATGACAAACTGCTCACCCCTGAGGCATCCTCTGAACTTGAACTCATTCAGAAATTCTCCTTCTGGGACCCCACAGAGGGGGTGGGTAGAATCAATCTTCAGTCCCTCACCAACTTCGTTACCTTTCTTGCCAAAACCTCTTATGTCTTTACAAGATAGCTCCTAAGCCTGGCCCTTCTTGGACAAGAGACTCAGCTCAACAACTATCCTTCCTGAGGATAGCTGAGTAACTTTGGAATCAGAGAGTCCTGAGATCAAATCTGAGAATGGTCTCTGGCCTTTAATATGACCTTGGTGATATACTTAACCTTTCTGAGACTCAGTTTCTTCAACCGAAAAATGGGAATAACAGGCCCACCAGTGTTGTTGAGATCAAATGGCATAGCATAGTACCTGGCACTGCACAAGGCTTGTTCCCAGGTCTCCATTAAAGCCTCTTTCTATCAGGCTGATTCACTCAGGTGTGACTGATGATAATTTAAAATAGTTACATAATGATTTCTACTTTTAAATATATTTTAATTTCTATCATCTCACTTATACCCATGCTCACCATACCCCCTTGTATTATTATTTCCACAAACAGTACTTTTTGGAGGAGGAACTGCTTTCAGAAAAGTTGTGATGTTTGCCAGGATCAAAGAGCCAGTGAATGGAGGGCTCAGCATTTTACAGAAAGGTCTGGGAGCTCCAGGCCTGAGCCTGGTGAGAAGCTAACACATGACCCTGCTGTGGAGAACTCGCATTTTTATAGCAGTTCAAAGAAGTAGACCTTCTAATGGCCTTTCAGACCTTCTTGACTGACCAGTGGAAAAGCCTGTATTGAGGCGGGAGAGGATTCCACGGGGTTCTGCAGTCACACCGGGTGACCCCACCTCAGAAAGCTAACAAGAAAAAAAGTCATGGCTTTAGGATGGAAAGGAGTCTCAGAGAAAATCTATTGCCGTTTTCCACATTTCGAACAGGAAGGCTAGAAAGGAATTTGAACCCATGCTTTGTGATACCCTCTGCAGGTCTTTCTGCAAGATGGAGGGGAGGAGCTGTCACTTGGCCTCTGTACCCCTGAGCCTTAGTGACAGCAGCCAGGAGGCTCCCCCAGCTCTCAGGGAACCCCATGGTCCCTCCTCACCCCATCATCAAAAGAGGTGGGAGGGAAGAAGAAACACCCCTTTTATCGCCCACTTGGCCCATTCTCTGGGACAGGATGTATAGTACTCCGGTCAAGGGGCTCTGGGGACCCCAGTCATCACTCTGGAAGGCTCTGAGGAGTGAGAAATGATCCCCCACTCCCTGCCACACTCCCCACTTCAGGGGCGAGAGAGACGGAGGGAGCTGGCAGTGACTGAGAGCTCCATCCAGTGCCAAGCATCGATCTGGCTCTCAGCGTTGTCATGGCAACGGCTCTTCTACTTGGAAGAGATCAGCTCACCACCACAGCAGAGAGCTTCTTCAGTCTCCTCTCCTCCTCTTCCCAGGCCACCTCTCCCTCTTCTCAGCCCCCGTACCACCTCGACCCCACCACACGGTCGTCCTAGTCGCCTTTCCATCTGCTTCTGACAGTCGTCCTGCGCCGCCACCATCCCCCTCCCTCCATCATGCTCTCCCATCCTGCCACCTCCTCTCGTCCGGGCCTCTCCATCCATCCTCTCCCTACACTTGGCCCCTCCTCATTGGCCTCCCCCTGCTCTCTGCCCACCGGCAATCACCCCCTCAGGCCTTGGGGCTGCCTCTCTCCTGGGCGCACACTGAAGTGCGGAACAGGAGGAATCTCTGAGCTGTGATGCTTCAGACAGCCTCTTCCCCCATCTGCTCCCCACCTACAACCTCCCCAGAGGGCAGAGCTCAAGGCCACTAGATCATTTTGTCTGCCTGAGTGAGCCTAGAAAGCAGCTCAGACTTACTCTCAGGCCAAACTGTGTTCTAGTCCCTTCTCTGGCCCCTAAAGTAGGAGTGACTTCTGGCAGTGGCAACTTCTCTGAGACTCAGCTTCCTCCACTAAAACAAAGAAAATAAAAACATGGTAACACCATCCATCTAAACCAGTTATTATGAGGATAAAAGGGGATGCCAATAGCTGCTCACACTAATGAGCCCTGGCTGAGTACCAGGCTCCAGGCTAGGAACCTCACGTGGGTAACTCAATCCCATGAAGAGGCCACATTTGCTGTCCCCACTTACAGACAAGGAGCTAGTTCTGTAAGAGATGACGTGACTTACCAAGGTCACCATCACAGCAGAGTCCTGTAGGCAGCCAGTCTTTGAGCCCAGTGAGACCACCACTACATTTCTTACTTTCAAACTCTGTACTTTTTGTCCCCAGTATTGAGAAAGCAGCAAGCCGACTGTCTGGCTCACAGTAGGTGGCAGATATATATCACATCCTACCTTGACAGTTAATTAATTAAATCATTTATTATGTGCCCAACATATCTCAGGTGTTAGAAACACAATGATAAATTTCACACAATCCTTGTCCTTGAAAAGTTTAAGAAGTTGTAGCAGGAGACAGACATGTAGATACAGGCAGTGTGGTGCCAGGGTTTGAGCCCAGGCCCTGGAGCCGCTAAGCCTGAGTGCAAATACGACCTGTCAAAGGTATCAGCAGGCACTCCAAGCTTGTGACTACACCTTTCTGGATCCTTATCTCCTGACTCATACGATGGGGCTTTCGATGGAACCTTCCTAGATTTATGAGACACGAAAGAGAAGGTACACTTGACCCAGCACAACACTTAGGATAAATTCAAACCCATAAAAGGGTTAAGTCAGTATGTCTATTATCAACTCAGTTACACCAGATCCTGGAGGAGGAGGTGGTCCATACTCTGGAGGAATCAGGAAAGTCTTCCTGAAGGTGGTGAGATTTGCAGAATCTTGGAGGAACAGCTGTGTGCCAGGTAGTCCTGGAGGGGCAGGTCATTTGAGGCAAAGGATTAAGCCTTGGGCTGATGACAGTCTAGGGGTGTGTGAGGAAAGGTGAACGGTGAGAGTAACAACAGCAGCATTTATGGAGTATCTACTGTGTGCCTGCTGCTGCTTTACCCGTCAGTGATTCTTTCTCCTGGCTGCACATTAGAAAGACCTATGGAAGCTTGTGCTTGATCTATTTTAATATGAACGCTGGGCCGTTTTTTCTGAAGACTTTTATTTAAATAGTCTCGGGTGCCCAGCTATCAGCACGCTTTAAAAGCTCCTCAGGTGATCTAGGATTGTGAAGCTCTGGTCTAGGTGTTTTAGAAATTTAATCTCCACGACAGCTCCATTAAGTTGGTACCAAGACTCAGAGATATGAAACAGCTCAAAGTTGTAAAGTTAAGTCAAGGCAGATCTGACTCTAGGACTCTCATAAACATTAGGCTGAGGATGGAGAGGAAGTATTAGGGGGATGTTAGGGGGAAGTGGAGACAGCAGAATTGGAGGGGCTGGTGGGTGGATGGGTGGGTAATAGTGCTGTGTGGCAGCTATGCTAATTGTCAGCTTTGTGTCCCCATCTCCTTTGGCATCAGGTGGGGTACCATCTTCCCACAAACATCTGCATGTATTTCTAGGGATCAAGGCCTGGGCCACCTCATTCCACCTAGCCCTCTCTGCGTGAGTTGGGCACTCAAATTTTAACCTCTGTACATACCACCATGGGGGAATATTATTAAAGTGTGCGTTTTCATTCACTAGGTCTGGTGAAGCCTGAGATTCTACAGTTCCAACAAAGTCCCTGGTAAAGCAAGTGCTGCTGATCTGCAGACCACACTCTGCATAACAAGTGGATAAAAAAGCAAGTATAACTGCCTGTTCTGTCTGTGAGAGTCCATGTACCCCTGAACTTGGAGAGAGCTCTCTCCTTTCTGTGCTAGGAGTGACTTCTGCACCACCCCCCTGCCCCAATCCCACAGAATCCTCCCCAGACTGAGATATTATTTGCTTTACTTGTACTTCCCATAAGTAATACACATTATTACCCTGCTGCTGCTGCTGCTGCTGCTAAGTCACTTCAGTCATGTCGGACGCTGTGTGACCCCAGAGATGGCAGCCCACCAGGCTTCCCCATCCCTGGGATTCTCCAGGCAAGAACACTGGAGTGGGTTGCCATTTCCTTCTGCAATGAATGAAAGTGAAAAGTGAAAGTGAAGTCACTCAGTCATGTCCGACTCTTAGCGACCCCATGGACTGCAGCCCACCAGGCTCCTCCGTCCATGGGATTTTCCAGGCAAAAGTACTGGAGTGGGGTGCCATTGCCTTCTCCATTACCCTGGTAGTGGTTCCCAATCTTTAGAATTTTATAGACTCATTTGGAAGACCTGTGAAAATACAGCTCAATGGGCCTCATCCCAGAGTTTCTGATTCAGTAGATCTGGGGTGGGGTCTGAGAAGTTGCAGTTTCAAGTTCCCAGGTGATGTTGATACTGCTTGTCTAGGGGCCAGTTGAGAATGGCTATAGTAATATCTCTAGGATGGCATTTGCTTATTATGTGCATGTGGTTAGATGCACTGAACTATCCCTATATATGTGGCATCTAGTATGGAGTTAGGATCCCTGGCTTCAAATCCTGGCTGTGCCACTAGCTCTGTCAGTGACCATATCCCGTATCCATTATGGATTAAGTTAGCTCTGTATAATGGAAAATCCAAATAACAATGGCTTGTACAAAATGGGGGTCTATTTTTGCCTCAAGTGACATAAAATGCAAAGTGATCCAGGGCTAGGTTCTAGATGTCATCAATATTCCAGACCCCTAACTTTCTGCTCTACTCTTACTTTTGGCTTCAGTCACTAAGATTGCCTCTTGGACACAAAATAGTCCTCTCCACTCTGGCCTTCATCCTTGTGTTACAGAAGAAGAAAGGGGAAAAGACAAAGGGGATATCTGTTGTCAGACCCTTTTTTAAGAAGATGTTCTAGAAGCCATATCAACAATGTCCACTTACATTGCATTGGTCAGAACCATTACATGACCATCTCTCCCTGAAAATGAGGCTGATAAATATAGTATTAATTTGCTTATTTATTCATTTCTGGGCTTATCACCATTGCCACCAGAATCTGGGTTCTGCTTATAAGGACAAAGAAGCAATACCTGATATTGCTCAGGTAACTAGCAATTCCAACTACAGTAACCCCTGGCAAGTGACTTTCACTTTTGGGCTCCATCTCTGTAAATTTAAAATGAGATTGCTATTTCATTTATCATCTTAATGATTCAAAATGATCAAAGAAATTCATTTCAACTCCAAGGTTATTGAATTTCATGATTCTGAACCACCTAAACTTATTAATACTTATCAGTGATGTTCAGGGGAAAGGAAAGAGGCCCAGATATTACCCTGATGAAGTCCTCCAAGTGTCCTCAGTCTGATGAAATGTCAGAACATATCCTGTGCCTGTCCATCCATTCACCTACAATACCTATTAAAAGTATTTTCAGGTACCTACCATTTGCTTAGTACTAAGGGTACAGCAGTGAATAAGACAGGTGGTCCCTGCCCTCCTTATCCTCTTAGAGTGTACAGCTTGGCTAAGAAGATGTCTATGAAAGTGTTAGTCACTCAGTCATGTCCAACTCTTTGCAAACCCATGGACTGTAGCCTGCCAGGCTGCTCTGTCCATAGAATTCTTCAAGCAAGAATACTAGAGTGGGTTGCCATTTCCTTCTCCAGGGGATCTTCCTGACACAGTGTTCAAATCCAGGTCTCCTGTGTTGCAGGCAGATTCTTTATCATCTGAGCCACCAGGGAAGCCCCCAGCTAAGAAGATGCTGCTAAGTCACTTCAGTCGTGTTCGACTCTGTGCTACCCCATAGTCCACCAGGCTCCCCTGTCCCTGGGATTCTCCAGGCAAGAACACTGGAGTGGGTTGCCATTTCCTTCTCCAATGCAGGAAAGTGAAAAGTAAAAGTGAAGTCGCTCAGTCGTGTCCAACTCTTAGCGACCCCATGGACTGCAGCCTACCAGGCTCTTCCGTCCATGGGATTTTCCAGGCAAGAGTACTGGAGTGGGGTGCCATTGCCTTCTCCGAGCTAAGAAGATAGATATTAACAAATAACGCTGAAAATGTTCAGCAGAGTACTATAAAGAAAGTGGGCGTAACACACGAGTGCCTTAAAGAAGATGCAGGCGGTGCGACTTCAATGGGGGAGGCAAAGAAAATTTCCCCAAGAGTTTATTTTGAAAGTGAAACCTTAAAGAAAAGGAGCCAGCAATGCAAAAAGTCAGAGGAAGGGCATCCCAGACACAGAGAACAGCAAGTTCAGACACAACCCCTGAGGCAGGAAAGAGCTGGGCTCATTCTAGGAAATGAAATATGGTCAGGGTGTCCAAACGTCATCCGTGAGGAGGAGGCTGACACAGAATGAAGATGGAGTGGTCAGCAGAACCACAGCTTATAGGTCCACATAGGCCCTGGGAAGGAATTTGGATTTTATTCTAAGGGCAATGGGAAGTCATTAGCATATTTTAGATAGAGGTTGAGTCAAGGCTGATCAGATATGCATCTTTACAGCATTCCTTTGGCTGTTGTATGAATAACGGATTGAGGGGGGTGCAAAGTGGAAGTGAAGAGACTTCTAGAAAGCTACTATATCTATCTGAATAGGAATTGATGGAGGTAGTGATGAAAAGTGGTCTCACTGAGAGTTATCTGGTATATTCATCCATCATCCATCCTTCCATCCATCCATCCTTCCATCCATCCCTCCACCGACCCATCCACCCACCTATGTATTCAGCCAATATTTATAAAGTTTCTTTAAGTGTCAGGTTCTACACTAAGGGAGTGGAAGATGGTTCTTGGGTGGATAAGATGGTTCATTCTCTGTAGGAGTTCACAAGTTAGAGGAGTAGAGACAGACACATAAACAAACCATCACAGTTTGGAACAGGCCATAACAACAGTGAGCTCCAAGAAGTGTAGGAAGAAACTCTTATCAGTGGTGATCTGTTTCCTGCTGCCGATAGAAGGTGAAAAGCCATGGTATGATTCACCCCTCTGGCTGCTGAGAGCGAAGACTTTTCTAGGCCAGAGTAAAATAAACATATATGGGGGCAACAGCAAGACAAGGGGAAGTTTAGGGGATAGATAAAAACCCCAGAGGCTACTTGGAAGTGTACCCACCCAGGAAGTATGGCACCATCCCAAGAATCTATCCTATGGGGTCTTTCTGCACGCGTTTGAAGCCTCCTTGTTGACAACCCATTGGTAATTTATTGGCTGGACTCCAGCAGCTGTCAGTGAGAGCAGGACTGGCTGTCTCTGCTCCAGGCACAAAACAAATCCTTCACACCAGGATGCCAAGGCTCTGGGAGCAGAGAAGCCTTGGGGCTGAAAACATATGGGTTCAGACAGGCACAATGGTTGAATGACGCAGGCTTTACCACCCAACTGCCTGGATTCAAATCTTACCACTGCAGTCTGCTGGCTGTGTGACTTGGCAGTTGTTTAATGTCTGTGACTTAGTTTCCCATCTCACAGGAGAATACAATTGTACTTTGCTTGCTAGGATTAAAGGACTTAATATTGCGATGATGCTAGGGGCAGTGCCTGCAACACGATAAACACTGCATGTTTGTTGTTAAGGAGACTGTCCCTGTCTTTTTCAGTTTAGGGTTAGACTATGGGGCTGAGACCTGGGAACTGCATACCAGGACGTAACCATAGAATGTGCTGATTACCAAGTGTTGTATTGTGTCTGGGGGAAAATATACATCCTTCGAAATGGTTGTCCCAATGACATTATTTCTCGTTTCTAATAGCTTGTCACTCATGCCCATGACTGTCCATCTGCCTGAACCATGCTTCAGTGGGCAGAAAATATACTGTAGTGGAACAAACTTGGGTTTGGGAGTCAGACTTGTTTCAAACTGCTCAGCTCTGTGCAAGTAATTTAACCTCTTGGAGCTTCAGTTGGTTTAACTTCAAAATGGTCAAGAGTGCTGAGCTTGAGAGATCCTGGAATAAGGTAGTTGAAGTTTAATGACTGGCCTGTAGTTAGTGGGCTTCCCTGGTGGCTCAGAGGTTAAAGTGTCTGCCTCCAATATGGGAGACCCGGGTTCGATCCCTGGGTCGGGAGGATCCCCCGGAGAAGGAAATGGTAACCCACTCCAGTATTCTTGCCTGGAGAATCCCATGGATGGAGAAGCCTGGTAAGCTACAGTCCATGGGGTTGCAGAGTTGGACACGACTGAGCGACTTCACTTCACTTCATAGTTAGTGGAGCAGAGAACCTGAGAGGACGGAGCAGTGAGGATCAGAAAGGCAAATAACATAACGACTGATGGGGTGGACCCTGGAATATTACCTCCTTGGGTTCAAATCTTCTAATTTTCTTTTCTGTTTCATTTGGGTCTGGAAATCCCTGTGCCCAAAGTTTTGGCTCCCCAGCTGGGTCAACGCTGACACTTTCTCCTTTGATCATTGCTCCTGAACCTTCAGAGCATCTTTTTAGGCTCTTGTCCCACAACAAAGGAAGGGTTAGCACCCTCTCTTAGATGTGGTTACTGAGGCCTAAAAGAGTAACATGGAACTTGGGCCAACCCGGTGCATTCTGCTACAAAGTCCACCCAAAAAAGAGACCCAGTCTTGAAAGAGTGAGAAGTAGATGAATGCTTATATATGGGGGTTTTCATCCCTTTGTCTAATTTTTCTTGAATACAGGGTACATGTTGCAAAGGTAACACAGTCAGAATTTGGGGATCCCTGTGATCCAAGAAACAGGATGTGTTGGACCATTCAAGATTTATAACTAGCGATTTCAACCAATTTCCTTGCTGTTCTGTGCCCAAGTAACCCTGGACTCCAGTCCGTGCTCTGCCACTTTCTAGTTGCATGATCGTTGACAAGTCTCTTAACCCTAAATGTAAATGATCTTAATTCATAACACCTACCTCGCAGGGTTGTGGTGAGGAGCTGATTTGTTTGCCTTTGTCGAAATGCAAAGCCCAATGCCTTGAACTCAGTAGAAACTCAATAAATGTCATGTCCTTTCAAGCAACCACAGGTACAATCTCCAGACTTATCTATTGACAATACCAAAGGATGGACATCTTTGTTTAATTCAGCCCCAGATTCTCCTTGCCCCAGACACATAAGCATAGCATTTTAATATGACCTTTAACAGTTTTAAGTTTTTGTTTGGCTTGACTGCAGATAGGGCTGGGGTTGCAGAGGAGCCAGTGGTTATGAGAGTCTTATTCAGACAGATCTACAGGGTAAAATATTTCCAAATTCAAATACCAGCTGAGCAGTGGGGGCATTCTGGACAGCTGGGCTCAGATAAACCTTAGTTGGAACACACTTCTACTGTCTGTTTTCTTCTCAACTCTGTCCTCCATCACCTGCCTCTTCTCCCCAGAAACAAACCTTGGGAGTCAGGCAAACCTGAATTTTAATATTGTCTCTGGGACCTACTATCAGATATCAATGAATCTAAGATTACTTTGATTATAAAAGACACCACTATTGTATATATCACCAAGAATGAAAGAATAGTACCTAGAAACTATGTCATGCCATCAATTATAGAAACTTCAGATATCATAAGATGTGCTTTTTAGAGTCATTTCCCCCTGTCTAAGTAACAAGGTGAGGAAACTAACATTTAGTAAGCCCCTGCCGGATGCCATCCCCTTATACACAATACGCAGTCTCACTGCCTCCTCATAGCAACTCTGGGAAATGGCTATTATTATCAGCATCTCCACTTTACAGAATAAGAAATTGAGGCTCAGAAAAGTTTTCTGGCTTTTCCAAAGTTACATAGCTATGAATGACCTTGGGATGCCAAAATATGTTGTCTTATTTGGGCTGCCTTTTAGTGTGTTCTCCATCACCAAAGGCAATCAAATATAGGGTGCGTGCTGCACACTCAGTCACTCAGTCATGTCTGACTCTTTGCAACCCCATAGACTGTAGCCCACCAGGCTCCTCTTTCCATGGAATTTTCCAGGCAGGAAAACGAGTGGGTTGCCATTTCCTACTCCAGGGGATCTTCTGGATCCAGGGATTGAACCCATGTCTCCTGCGTCTCCTTTATTGGCAGGCAGATTCTTTACTACTGAGCCACCTGGGAAGCCCCCCAAATACAGGGTGGATGACCACAATATCAATATTGGAGAGGAGATCTAATCAACAAATGACTGGCACAGCCACCCATATATTTGTACAATACAAACATGAATTCCTATTTTACAAAAGGAAATAAGGGCCTCAGTTTAAATGACTAATGCAAGGTTGTCATAATGCTTGTAAATTAATGAGTTGAAACTTGAATTCAGGCCAGTCTAGCTCCAGATTTCTTCTTTCACTAAATTCAGAGTCTACTGGGAGGAGGAGAGGAGTTGATACAGACAATAAATAAGTAGATAAGCAAATAACCAGAATTGTTATAAACCTAATTGTTACAACTGTAAAGGAATAAACCAGGCGCTGCGATGGGGAGGAAATGGGTGTGGGAAGAGATCTCTTTCAGTCGGGTGATGATCAGGAAAGGACTCCCAGAAGAGACGGAAAAATTGAACCTGCAAAGCATTCCTGGATTGAGGGTTAAATCTGAAATGCATAGTATTTGGCACCCAGGAAGTTCCCAGTAATTGGTAGCTATTATTAAGAAAAGTAGAATACTTCCACAGAGATCATTGTGGAATCAAAAGGGCGTTGTGTGCTTTGTCCTGCTTCCAAAATCTAGATCCTTTTTCTGATGCAACAGGGGCGAGGAAGGGGAAAGCGGAAGCAAGGAAGGGGCTGGGAGGGGCTTGGCAAAAGGGGCCTCGGCGGCTGAAGGCTGCAGCGCCCACCGGTGGCCGGCTGATTCGGTGCTGGCAGCTCCAGAGCAGAGCGGAGAACGCCAACTGGTGGAGTCACCTCTGCTCGCCGAGCAGAAGCAGGGTGACCTTGGGTCAGTCACGTCTCCTATCTAGGCATCTGTTTGCTCAGCTGTAAAATGATGGTTTGGGTCTGCAGAATGAAGATCCCTTCCGGCTCTAATTCTGACCGCCTCCCTCCTTCTTTGGACATGTTCCCACAGTGCCCTCTACTGGCCGTTCTGTAGAGAACAGGCACTGCGCAGCCCCCGGAAGATAGGAGCTACCCCTGGGCCTGTGGAGATCTCCCCGTGCTAAATGCCCACCCCTCAACCCCCCCGGAGGATTTAGAATCCTTAGCGGGTACATATGGATTGGCACATCGGAATAAGAGTCAGGAAATCTGACTTCCTGGAATCAGAATTTCAGAGAAAGAAATGTGGTCGTTTTTTTCTTTTTGCAAGGAGACTGTTGCAACAACAGCATTATTAACTAATATTTGCTTACTGCTGGCTATTTACCAGGCCAGGCTGGTTGCAGTGCATGAAGTGGTGAGCGTAACAGTCACAGGCTTGAAAGGGGGCTCATCAGTAATGAGACCTACAGGGTGAGCACTTGTCCGTCCTTCACCTGGAAAGATTATGACAGGCCAAGAGGATACATGTGCAAAAGCCCTGAGGGAGGCAAGGGCCTTGCTGTGCTCAAGGAATGAAAGAAAATAGAGTCAATAGTCACTAGATACTAGAGGATAAAGAATCTTGGGATGTTTAAAAAAATTAAAAAGAAGCATGTAAGATATAAGTACAGTCACCTTGAAAAATGGCCCTAGTTGTTAATACTGTAGTTGAATATACACACTTCATCAAAAATGGGTACCTGTGTTCACCAAAAGCCATGAACAAGAAGCAGCACACTTCACGACAGCTGAAAACCGGAAACAACTGACAAGCTTGTCAATAGTAGAAGTGATGAATAATTTAGGTTGCATTCTTTCAATAGAATAACGTCAGTCAAACTATAACTAAACACAACCACATGGATCAAGTTCACGAAGATAACACCAACTATAAGAAGCCAGGCTCAAAAGAGTCATTGTAGGACTCCTCTTAGATAAAGTTAAAAATCAGACAGAGCTACTCTGTGGTGCTGGAAGCTGGGACAGGTGCTGCATTTGGGAGATGCAATAACCAGAGGGGCAGGAAGGGGGCTTCTAATTTTGAACTGGGTAGTGCTTACATTGGAGTGCTCATTTTGTTAAAATTCATCAAGCCATATGCATGAGATATGCACACGATATGGGTATTGTTCAGTCGCTCAGTCATGTCCAACTCTTTGGGACCCTGTGGACTCCAGCATGCCAGACCTCCCTATCCTTCACCATCTCCTGGAGATTGCTCAAACTCATGGCCATTGAGTCGGTGATGCCATCCAACCATCTCGTCCTCTGTCATCCCCTTCTCCTTCTGCCTTCAGCCTTTCCCAGCATCGGGGTCTTTTCTAATGGGTCATATCTTCGCATCAGGTGGCCAAAGTATTGGAGATTCAGCTTCAGCATCAGTCCTCCCAATGAATATTCAGGATTGATTTCCTTTAGGATTGACTGGTTTGATCTCCTTGCAGTCCAAGGGACTCTCAAGAATCTTCTCCAACACCACAGTTCAAAAGCATCAGTTCTTTGGCACTCAGCCTTCTTTATGGTCCAACTCTCACATCCATACATGACCACTGGAAAAACCATAGCTTTGACTATATGGACCTTTGTTGGCAAAGTGATGTCTCTGCTTTTTAATATACTGTCTAGGTTTGTCATAACTTTTCTTCCAAGGTAAGTGTTAGTTGCTCAGTCGTGTCTGACTCTATGCAACCCCAAGGACTGTAGCCCACCAGGCTCCCCCGTCCATGGAATTCTCCAGGCAAGAATACTGGAGTGGGTTGCCTTTCCCTTCTTCATTTATTCCAAGGAGCAAGAGCCTTTTAATTTCATGACTGCAGTCACCATCTGCAGTGATTTTGGAGCCCAAGAAAATAAAGTCTGTCACTGTTTCCATTGTTTCCCCATCTATTTGCCATGAAGTGATCGGACCGGATGCCATGATCTTAGTTATGTGTATTATACACCAGTAAAAGCATTCTGTGGCTACAAAGTGACATTACCTATTCAATCACAGTTGCATTACTGTCGTTCACAATGCAACACAGCCACAACTATTTTGAGGACAAAAAAAGGCTTTATGTGCCATTTTTCCACCTGTGAAGTTTCAGCTGGAAGGGACACTTGGCAAAGTAAACCAGTTCCAGTGAGTCTCCTAAGAGCAAAGAAAGACTAACGCAAGACCTGGCCTACTGGACTCTTCAGAAAGAGCTCGAAGGAGTCAAGGCAGGGAACAATCTCTGAGTTCTGAACCGCCCTCCCCCTAGCATTTCAGGACCAGAGAAGTCTTCTCCCAGGTTCTGAGGCAAATAGAGACCAAGGACAAGTTTACCACTGAGAATGCGTCTTGAGTCAGCCCCAGGCTGGACAGAGACTACTGTGCTGGGACCAGAATGTGTGACAGCCACGGCCTGTCGATGGCAGAGTCAAAGATCATTAAGTGCAGCAAAGGAGATATCATTATTTTCACTTACTGATGGCCTGAGGGAAGTTACGTGGCATTCTTGAACTCACATCAGCAGATATCAGTCTAAAATCTGAATTTCTTGATTCTTGCCCCAATGCATTTTGGGTGTCAACGTTCATTGTGGACACAAGAAGGGGTAGGATTAGATTGTCTGTAAATCTCCTCAGGTCTCCCAGGTCCAAAGAGCCTTCTGAATTCCTACTGAGTGGGAAAGGATTTCAAGGATGTCTCAGGAAAAGTGGTTTTTATATCATTCAGCTTACAGTTAGCTATCTAGTGGCTGCCAAAATGCACATGCCCACACACATGCGTGCATACACATACAAATACACGAGAAAGCCTGTGCATGTGTGTGTCTGTGCTAGTCGCTTCAGTCATGTCTGACTCTTAGCAACCCTCTGGACTGTAACCCGCCAGGCTCCTCTGTCTTTGTGATTCTCCAGTGGGTTGCCATGCCCTTTGCCAATGGATCTTCCCGACCCAGGGATCGAACTCACGTCCCTTGTGTCTCCTGCATTGCAGGCAGATTATTTACCCACTGAGCCACCTGGGAAGCCCGCGTACTTGCATACACATATACACATATGCATGTGCACGTTTTGCCATAGTTCTGAGGTAGGTTTTTAACTGTCATTGCAGAGCATCAAGGTTCATGTGGGGAGGCCAGTGTGGCATGGAAGCGAGAGCTCATATTTTAAATTTCAGCAACCCTGAGTTCCAGCCTTGGAGTCTGTCATTTCCTCACTGTGCAACCTTGAACAAGTTACCAGTGTTTCAGAACCTCAGCTTCCTCCTCTGTAATAGGTAAAATTTGAACTGCTGACCCATCGAGCACACACACAAAAATGACGGGTGTCTGCCATCCATGTGATGATGAGTCCCTTAAATCTCCCGATACCTCCATTTCTTCCTCTGTCAAGTGGGCATAACAGCACATATCGCAAAGGATTACTGTGAGGATTAAGTTAGGTACTAAGTGTAAAATGTGCAGCACACTGGTGTGTGTGGAGTCCTGCCCTGAGGCCACAGAAGCAGAGCCCAGAATCAAGGTCACTTTTGAAGCTGACTGAACCCCACTGTAACCATTGTCAAAAGCCCCCTCGATCATCACCAGCAAGCTTCCTGACCCCAAATTAGGCAAAAATGCCCACCCTGGTACTCTCTGTAGTGCTCTAACCATTCACCTAATACCAGCCTGCCAGCAGGAGTGTTCTTTGTCTTGAGGCTATAACAATTAGCTACTAACCCTTGAAAAGCATCCGCTCTCCCCGGTCTGTCAGGAGGCTGGCCCACTGCGTTTGCAGTGACTTCATTATGTCTGCTCCTGCCCTTAATAAACTCACTCCCTTCTGAAATTCTCTGTGTCAGGAAATTCTTTTTCCACCTGTGCTCAGACTGCTTCAACAGTTTGTACATATTCAGTTCAGTTCAGTCACTCAGTCGTGTCCAATGCTTTGTGACCCCATGGACTATAGCACACCAGGCTTCTCTGCCCATCAGCAAATCCCGGAGTCTACTCAAACTCATGTCTATCCCATCAGTGATGCCATCCAATCATCTCATCTTCTGTCATACCCTTCTCATCCAACTTTCAATCTTTCCCAGCGTCAGGGTCTTTTCCAATGAGTCAGTTTTTCGCATAGATGGCCGAAGTATTGGAGGTTCAGCTTCAGCATCAGTCTTTCCAATGAATATTCAGGACTGATTTCCTGAAGGATTGACTGATTGGATCTCCTTGCAGTCCAAGGGACTCTCAAGAGTCTTCTCCAATACCATAGTTCAAATGCATCAATTCTCCGGTGCTCAGCTTTCTTTATAGTCAAACTCTCACATCCATACATGACTACTGGAAAAACCATAGCTTTGACTAGATGGATCTTTGTTGGTAAAATAATGTCTCTGCTTTTTAATATGCTGTCTAGTTTGGTCATAACTTTTCTTTCAAGAAACAAGCACTTTATAATTTCATGGCTGCAATCACCATCTGCAGTGATTTTGGAGACCAAGAAAATAAAATCTGTCACTGTTTTCATTGTTTCCCCATCCATTTGCCATGATCCAGAGGCCATGATCTTAGTGTTCTGAATGTTGAGTTTTAAGCCAACTTTTTCACTCTCCTCTTTCACTTTCATCAAGAGGCTCTTTAGTTCTTTACTTTCTGCCATAAGGGTGGTGTCATCTGCATATCTGAGGTTATTGATATTTCTCCCGGCAATCTTGATTACAGCTTGTGCTTCACCCAACCCGGCATTTCACACAATGCACTCTGCATAGAAGTTAAATAAGCAGGGTGACAGTATACAGCCTTGACGTACTCCTTTCCCAATTTGGAACCAGTCTGTTGTTCCATGTATGGTTCTAACAGTTGCTTCTTAACCTGCATACAGATTTCTCAGTAGGCAGGTTAGGTGGTCTGGTATTCCCATCTCTTGAAGAATTTTCCAGTTTGTGGTGACCCACACAGTCAAAGGCTTTGGCATAGTCAATAAAGCAAAAGTAGGTGTTTTTCTGGAACTCTCTTGCTTTTTCCATGATCCAGCAGATGTTGGCAATTTGATCTCTGGTTCCTCTGCCTTTTCTAAATCCAGCTTGAACATCTGGAAGTTGAAGCCTGGCTTAGAGAATTTTAAGCATTATTTAGTTAGCATGAGGGCAATTGTGCAGTAGTTTGAACATTTTTTGCCATTGCCTTTCTTTGGGATTGGAATGAAAACTGACCTTTTCCTGTACTGTTTCCAGGTCACTGCTGAGTTTTCCAGATTTGTTAGCATATTGAATGCAGCACTTTCACAGCATCATCTCCTAGGATTTGAAATAGCTCAACTGGAGTTCCATTACCTCCACTCACTTTGTTTGTAATGATGCTTCCTAACTGCTTTATTGACTATGCCAAAGGCTTTGACTGTGTGGATCACAATAAACTGTGGAAAATTCTGAAAGAGATGGGAATACCAGACCACCTGACCTGCCTCTTGAGAAACCTATATGCAGGTCAGGAAGCAACAGTCAGAACTGGACATGGAACAACAGACTGGTTCCAAATAGGAAAAGGAGTACATCAAGGCTCTATATTGTCACCCGCTTATTTAACTTCTATGCAGAGTACATCATGAGAAATGCTGGGCTGGAAGAAGCACAAGCTGGAATCAAGATTGCCGGGAGAAATATCAATAACCTCAGATATGCAGATGACACCACCCTTATGGCAGAAAGTGAAGAGGAACTCAAAAGCCTCTTGATGAAAGTGAAAGTGGAGAGTGAAAAAGTTGGCTTAAAGCTCAACATTCAGAAAACTAAGATCATGGCATCCAGTCCCATCACTTCATGGGAAATAGATGGGGAAACAGTGGAAACAGTGTCAGACTTTATTTTTGGGGGCTCCAAAATCACTGCAGATGGTGACTGCAGTCATGAAATTAAAAGATGCTTACTCCTTGGAAGGAAAGTTATGACCAACCTAGATAGCATATTAAAAAGCAGAGACATTACTTTGCCAACAAAGGTCTGTCTAGTCAAGGCTATGGTTTTTCCAGTGGTCATGTATGGATGTGAGAGTTGGACTGTGAAGAAGGCTGAGTGCTGAAGAATTGATGCTTTTGAACTGTGGTTTTGGAGAAGACTCTTGAGAGTCCCTTGGACTTCAAGGAGATCCAACCAGTCCATTTAAAGGAGATCAGCCCTGGGTGTTCTTTGGAAGGAATGATGCTAAAGCTGAAATACCAGTACTTTGGCCACCTCATGTAAAGAGTTGACACATTGGAAAAGACTCTGATGCTGGGAGGGATTGGGGGCAGGAGGAAAAGGGGACGACAGAGGATGAGATGGCTGGATGGCATCACCAACTTGATGGACGTGAGTTTGAGTGAACTCCGGGAGTTGGTGATGGACAGGGAGGCCTGGCGTGCTGCGATTAACGGGGTCGCAAAGAGTCGGACACGACTGAGTGACTGAACTGAACTGAACTGAAAGCCCACTTGACTTCACATTCCAGGATGTCTGGCTCTAGGTGAGTGATCACACCATCATGGTTATCTGGGTCATAATGATCTTTTTTGTATAATTCTTCTGTGTATTCTTGCCACCTCTTCTTAATATCTTCTGCTTCTATTCAGTCCATACCATTTCTGCCCTTTATTGTGCTCATCTTTGCATGAAGTGTTCCCTTGGTATCTCTAATTTTCTTGAAGCGATCTTGTACGTATTAAGTTCTCATAAAGTATTACCCCATGTCTGAGGGAGGGGCTACTCCCTTCCACATGCTCCCAAGAGTCCTATTTCTGGCAAGCACAAAGATTATGAAAAACAATCTCTTTTGGTCCCATCTAGAAGCTAGGAGTACAAACAGAGACATGAGATTCAGCTTATTATAACAATGGGGAAATAGCCATGGTGAGGATAATCAGTCGTGTTGGTAGTGCTGCAGCCATCATCTGCATGGTTGCACAGTGACTTCATGGCTTGTATCTTTGCTTCTCTGGCAACCTTGCAAATCCCATTTTTACATTTAAGGAGTGGGAGCACTTGCATGGGTTGTTTGGGACCCAGAGTCTGAGTGTGCTGCCCTTTATTTATTTATTTATTTATTTTGTGCTGCCCTTTAAAATCGTAGCTCTTCTCAGTGAGCTTGGAGCCAGGTTTAGGCACTGAAATAAAGTATGTACAAACCAGGCCCCTCTGCCTCCTTGCCAACTCAATTCACACACAAAGTATTGTATGAAACAAGGCTAATTTTTCTTGAAGACAAGGGCTCCCAGAATCTGGCATTGTGGCTGGAGCGCACAATGGACTCTTTCTCTAACACTTGTCTGTTTGAAACTCCCTGTCTGTGATTTTCTAAGATTTGTTTGCTGATTGGCTGCTAAGGTGGACAGAATTCACCACTCCAAAATATGATTCTTGGACATAAGGATCATTTTGAGCTGTTATTTTTAAGAAATGGCAGACACAGGAGACACTCTGAAACCTGAGTAGAAGTTATCTTTAGAAGTTACCAAATAACTTCTAATAAGATGTTAGATTTTATCTAACGTCTTACAAGAGACATTCACATCTATGAGGGAAAATTCCATCTGTAACGGTGTCTCCTCTGTACCAGGAAGAGAAAGATGACTCTAAACCTCTAGAAACCTCTAACAAAGGAGAGGCAAAGACTTAAATCTGTCTGTACTTTGCAAAACAACTTGACCCTTATTTACCTGCTGACTGCCCGTAACTGGCCTCCTCCCCACTCAGCTCCCCCAAATTGTCTTTCACCTTTAGCTGGAGATGGTATTTGAGGTGATGGCTTGGACCATTTCAGAGAGTTACACACTTTTCCTGGGCATCTCTCATGTATATAGGAGATAGACACGTTATTACGTTTCTGTTTTCTCTTCTCCTTTTATTACAGTGTGTGTGTATGTGTGTGTGTGTGTGTGTGTGTGCATGGAGGATGTGTCTCGACCTCCACCTGTAGGGGTAGAGGTGGTGGTTTAGTCACTAAGTCATGCCTGACTCTTGCAACCCGATGGACTGTAGCCTGCCAGGGTCCTCTGTCCATGGGATTCTCCAGGCCAGAATACTGGAGTGGGTTACCATTTCCTTCTCCAGGGGATCTTCCTGATCCAGGAATAGAACCCAGGTCTCCTAAATTGCAGGCAGATTCTTTACCGACTGAGCTACAAAGGAAGCCCTATAAGGGTAGAGGGAATGCTATTTTTCTACCCAACTGCTGTGTGCATTCAGTTCTGGGCTTAGTCTCCCTAGCATTTATGGGCTTGGTTTTTGTGGGGTTTTGTGTGTATTTACCCCGCTGCTGCTAATTAGTAATCACTCTTCAGCCCTCTCAATTTGCTCTCCACCAATAACCACTTTATCAGTTTCATTATAACCCCTCTCAATCAGAAAAAGAGGAAGAAAATACTCAGATTTCCAATCAACCTCCCTTGAAGCCAGAGAAGATGGGAACTAAAGGGAGAGAAAATGGATCTTCAGTGAAACTGGCTGACCCTGGGATGGGAGTGCATGTTTGGAGTTGAACCCAGAATTCCTATTCACATTCTGAGTTGGTTCTTTCATCATAATTATCCAAGTGAGAAGTTCTTCTTTATTTTTGATATAAGCTATTTCTTCCCCTCCTGGAAGATGACAGCATGATGCAGCCTGTGTCTTCATTTATCCAGCCAGTAATGTACGGATATGGCAAAGCCTCTGCCTTCAAAAAACCAGCAGTCCAGGGTGGGGGATGTGGGTGATAAATGTAAATAGATCACTTTAGAGGCAGATAACGCACATGAGCAGGAGGTTCTGTAGAGAAGGGCTCGCAGAGTGGAGTGTGATCAGATCTAGACTGGGAAGCAGGGTCAGGAAGGCTTCTCAGAAGAAATGACCCTAAAGCTGATTAGGATCACAGGATCACATTCCCACAATGGGAGGGGTCTTCCAGGCAGTGAGACCAGCACATGCGAAGGCAGCACAGGTGAAGTGAAATAGGTCAGAGAACTGGGAAATTCAGAGCAGGCAGAACAAGGGTAAAAACCAGATGCATGTAAGATCTAAGGCTGAAGAGACACGCAGGGTTCAGACTGTGGAGGACTTTTCCAGCTAGGAGGCCGATCCCATCCCATAGAAGGTAAAGAGCTGGTGAAGGGATTTCAAGAGAGAAGTAAAGTTGCTTTAAATGCTGGCTCACTGCAGAGTAGAGAGTGGATGGGGAGGGGTGAGACTGGAGACAGACCACTTGAGGAACTGTTAATAAAGGTGAAAGAGGACGTAACTTAGAGAAGATCTGTGTCAAAGGAGCTGAAGAAAAGTGACTGAATGTAATAGTGTTTTAGAAGGGAGAATCTACCATGATGAGGAAGGAAAAGAAAAGGCTGGTTTCCAGTCCATTGTAAGAGAAAGAGGTGGAAGTAGAAGGAGAGGGTGAGAAGAGATTATGAAATGACTTAGGTTGGGTGGAATTTATCCTTTAGGGTCTTCATTCCAATTTCCTTCAGGTGACCCATTTTCAGAGGACCACTTTCTCCCTGCCGCCTCACACCCAGCTGGTTACAATGTATCTTCTAGGATCCCTTATAGGATTAAGAATGGATGTGCTCCTTCCTCTTTTGGGGACCTCAGTTTCCACCCAGAAAATAAAGGAACTACAAATCTTCTGAGATGGACTCCTTCCCTCTTCTCCCAGGGTGAGTCGAGTTTTCCTTTCTCTCGATGCTGCAGCAGTGTCTGTGTCAGTCTCACACTGCTTGGCTTTAGCCTGTAGTTTGCATGCCCGGCTTCCTCAAGTTGACTCCAAGGTCCTAGAGGGCAGGGCTGCCCTGTTCTCTGCATCCTCAATCGCTGCTATGAGGAGATGCTCCCACCCTCAAGGATGGAGACACTGGTGTTCCTGATACAGGTCAAGTTCCTTCTCACTGTCTGTCATCCTTCTACTCCAGAACTTCCAGATGCTGAGTCTAGAGTCTATTTTCACTGTGTCTTGGGATAGACTTTTTATCTCAGTGTCCACTTGGGCAGGACTGGGGATGGAGGAGAGGAAAACGAATGAGAGAGGAGACGTGGTTGGAATCCTGGCTGCGGGGGAGCTGGATTCAGGTCCTGCGTGCTGTAGGTATGCATGCATATGCTTATGTATCTGTAAGTGTTTGTATGGGCATGTATATAGCATAAGATCTGTTTCTGGTTTTATTTATTTTTCTGTACTAAGGTGTATGTGTCTGCATCTACATGGCCACACGTAAGTCAGTGTGCACCTTAGCATCTGTGTGTCCATTAATATTCATGCCTGTGTATGTGTGAGTGTCTCTGTGTAAGCAAATGTATGTGTCTGTCCACATGTGAGTGTCGCTGTGTATGTATGTGTTCCCATGTGTCTGTATGTGAGTGCATATATATATATGGTGATACACATGTAGGTATATGAGTATGTCTGTGTATGCATGTGTGTGTGTGTGCGTGTGTGTGTGCTCTGTGTATAGTGTCAGCATAGAGTGTCTAGTTAAAAGCAAATGCTCCAAATTCAGGCTACATGGGTTCAAGCCCTGAATACAGCATTTAACAGCTATAAGCTCTTGAGTGAGTAATTCCTTATTCCTTGGTTTACTCATCTCTAAAATAGTGGTAATAAAAGTATGTATCTTCAGTATCTAATGTGAGAGTGGGATAATACAGTGTCCACAGTGCACCCAGAATGATGCACAGGATACGGAAAAATGTTAGCTGTTACTACGTTATTCATGGCAATAAATATGTAAGTGATTGAGCTTGAGGGCCCAGGTCAGGATCTCTGTGTATGAGATGCATCTTTGAGCACAAAAAGTTGACATGTGTATCAATTTCAAGTGCACGTTGGCATGGGTGTGAGGACTAGGCCTGAGGGTCAGTGGTAAGTGTGTGTGAGTGTGATACGCATGCATGTGCCTCCGTGAATGTTTGCATTCCACCAGCTTTTGAATGTTGTACAGGCAGGGACAGTGTTTCTTCATTATTTTACCCAGGCCCTTAGACTTGGAACATAGCAATTGCTCAGCAGACTAGTGTTGATTGAATGAATGACATAGACTTAATATTCAGCGGCTATTACTTGTTCAGCATGCCCATTCATAGAAAATGAAAGGTTGTAAGTACATCAGTGATTGGTAGACAGACGGAGAGGGAAAGAAAGAATAGGATCTAGATGGATAGATAGATAGATTGATAGATAGATAGATAGACAGGAGACAGACAGATAGAATTGAGTCTAGTTAAGTAGAATCCCATGTAATTTATATTGGAAGAGATATTAGAGGTTGTATGTTCCAGGGAATTCCAAAATTTTGCCCCTGGTAACCCTGTGGGTTATCATGGAGTTTCTTTGAGGGGTTGAGGAGGCAAGCACAGAACGGAAGAGGTAAACCCTGGCATCAGTCTATCAACTTCTCTATATTGGATGCTCAGGCAGACTTGTATTTAAAAAAAATGGCTCCCCTATAAATGTTGTGAATCTTGTTATAGCCAAGCCCCCTTTCCCTACAGAAGGGAGAAGATGAGCCTCAGAGAGGGGAAAAATTAGGACCTCTGACCTCCTTTGAGGTCCATTGCTAGCATGCCACCTTCCTTGGAATGTGGTAGTTGTAAATCCTCCAACTTACTGGGAAAAAGAAAGCAATTTCTCCCAAGAATCCCCCTTTCAAAAAAGCCACAATCACAGTGGTCTTTTGGTATATCTGTCCAAGCAACACCCCCATTTATCTGAGACTTGCCCCCTCAGGTCAGCCCTAGTGGCTCTGTGCTAGATGAGCCCACTCACATGACCTCAACAATTGGACCAGGAGAAGCACTTAGACCTACGCAGGGAAATCATACTCCCTAGGTACAATTTGGATGTGGGATACCAAAATGCCAGTTGGTCTCTGTCGTCCCTGAAGTGATGTGAAGCTGCAGTGTCCATATTCAGTCAACGATGATGAATGGATGGGCAAAGTTAATTTCACAGAGAGGGGAAAATGAAGGGGACACACAAAAATAAGCAGATGTAAAGGCTGTGTGCTTTCGGGAAGACTGACAGGTGAAAGAGACAAGCCTGTTTCTCGCGGTTCTCCTTGTGGTCAGGCTGTATCTTTTGCCCTTGGTCTTTGTGCTCCTATATTCTTACAATTAATTCCCCTTTGGTCTGAGGCCATTGGAGTGGGGTTTTGTTTCTTGCAAGCACACCATATCTGACCAATGTGGCACTTTGCAAAGTCTCCTCCTGGCAGATGAATAGGCTCTGCCCCTAGTCACTTACAGGCTTCCCAGGTGGTAAAGAATCCACCTGCCAATGCAGGAGATGCAAGAGATGCAGGTTTGGTCCTCGGTTGGGAAGATCCTCTGGACTGCTGCTGCTGCTGCTAAGTCGCTTCAGTCATGTCCGACTCTGTGTGACCCCATAGAAGAATGGCAACTCACTCCAGTGTTCTTGCCTGGAAAATTCTGAGACAGTCATTTCCTAGGCAGGTTGATAAGGAGTCTAGGGGTCCCCAAGGAGTCTAGGGGTCCCCAAGGAGAGAGGGGTCTGGAATTCTCAAGGAGGAAGAAAGGACAAACTTTTTTTCCTTCTCTACATTCCTTAGGATTATATAACAATAATGTATCCTGCCTGAGGACAGTCTCTGGATTAAACCTTCTGGCTAATTCTGTTATCTTAAAATGTAAATTATGGAAGTAGACCTGGTCTTTACAAAGATGTATCCTGCCTGAGGACAGTCTCTGGATTAAACCTTCTGGCTAATTCTGTTATCTTAAAATGTATGTTATGGGAGTAGGTCTGGTGAGGTCTTTACAACCTCCATACGTTCTTTGGATTCATTGGAGAGTATATAACTTCATTGCTAACACTAGCAAGTGGGTACTCTTTCTTCCCCCTTCTGATGCCTATGTCAGAAGCTTTCCCTATCTCCTTTATACTTTAATAAAACTTTATTACACAAAAGCTCTGAGCGATCAAGCCTCGTCTCTGGCCCCGGATTGAATTCTTCTCCTCCGGGGGCCAAGAATCCCGGGGTCTTCGCGTGATTCAACAACAACCTTTCAATTCCATGGACAGAGAAACATGGCAGCTACAATCATGGGGTCTCAAAGAGTCGGACATGACTGTGCACACACTCCTGCTGATCTCCTAGCCTTGATCCTGTCAGTTTCCCTGAAGCCAGCTTGGAGGGGCCTCATGCATAGCATTCTCTATCTGAGGCATCTTTGTGCAGTCTTCGTGAAGATTCATTCAAGGTTTCCAGAAAGGGATTTTACTCACCCTCCAGGCTCTGCTGCTACATCCTCAGGGCAGAATTGATGCATTATTTTATACTGGGACTCCCTGCTGAGCCCTTCAGAGCAAGGGCATCACTATTTACCACTAGAGGTGTGCTCTTGGGAGACAACATCTCTGCGCCCAAACTGAGCAGTTCTTCTAGCATCCAGGCCCCAGGGTAGGAGTTTGTATATTGCTAGGTATGTAAAGCAGGTCTGCAGTGTGGCGGGGCCAGGGGAGCAATGAGGACTAGTCTTCTCTGGTGTAAGGTCTCCAAAACTGGCCACATTACAATATGTTTCATGGAAACTGTTGAAACCATGATGGAAATACACCAGAGGAAGTAGGCTGAAAGCAAACATCAGTCTGTTCAATTTATTGGCAGTCAGAATGGAGGTACTTTGGAAGATCGTGGAGGGTACCTCTTTTACAAGCTCTGCCCCTGCTCCTTCCCCTCACTGACATAGCCCCTCTTCCCTGAAGCTATGAACATGTGAGATACTTGTAGACACGCAAGCACCTGGCAAGTTTGCTTTCAAGAGCCTGCTAATGAATGAGGAAAGTCAGTCCAGGCCAGGTGTCAGAGCCCCCACCATGAGAAAAAGAGGAATACAAAGGACTGAGAGTATTAAACAAGGCAAAGCTCTTCTTTTTCTCCAAAACTAGTCAGGCCTGGAGACTACGTGATTTGTTTGAAGACAGAACCAGCAGAGCTGCAGGGTGACTGGAAGCCATCGCCAGAGGGAAGAACACAAGCTTCAAGGCCAGATGCCCAGCTGAGCTCTCAGAACAGCCCAGCCAGGAGGACAGGCAGGAGAACCAGGGGCCAGGCCACCAGGAACCCTGAAACACAAGAGAGGACTGTCGGGTGCTGGGCTCTGGAACTCAGCAGCCAACGTGAAGTGGCATCCCTATCTTCTGCTGGACAAGGATGACAAACACAGAGTATCCTTAATATCTATTTTAGATTTCTGCCCCTCGGAGGTGGCAAAGGGCCATGTCATAGAGGCAAAGCTGACTCACCACCACCAAACACTTCAGTTCCCTGTGGGCACACAGGAAGTTACTTTTTCCCACATGCATTGCAGTAGGTAGGACCATATGAGTGGATCTGACCAGTAGAATGTGGGTAGAAGTCACATGTGCCACTTTTAGGCTTGGTTCTTAAAGCCTCCTATATAATTTTCCATGCTCCCTCATCCAGCATCTAGGGACCAGATGCAGAGGCTCCAAGAGAGGACTTTCAGGGGACAGCAGAGTTGCCAGAATTTACCAGAAGGTAAGAGCCCCAGTTCCTAATGACTGTAAAGGGCACTGAGCTGCATCTTCCAGTGATTTTATGGGAAATAAACTGTTGCATAAAAGCACAGAAAGTTGTGGATCGCTTGTCACAGTAGCTAGTATTACTCACTCTGATAGTGAAGAGGCAGAAAGACACTGAAGGCAGAAATAGAGGTTAAAAAAGCATTACCTCTGAAACCTGACTGCGTAGTTTAGAATTCTAACTCTGCAACTAGCTATGCAGGCCGAGGCGAGTTATTGAATCTCTCTGTGCCTGCATGTCCCTGTGTGCAAAATAGGATCATTACTAACAGCTATTACTGCATGAGATTTTTGTAAGGCGAGTGAGTGAACTCATAGCAAGCATTTAGAGCAGTGCCTGACACATGGTAAACACCATGTAAGTATTGGTTTTGAAAATCGGACTCTAAGATCTGGGACGTTGGGATCATATCTCTTCTGAACGTTACTGTATACTCAGGGTTAAAGAAAGGCTTGTCTCCTGGATCATAGCTATCATATTAGAGGATATCTCTAATTGGGTGCAAGCCCCTTATTAGAGGATATCTCTATTGGGTGCAAGCCCCTTCCACCGAATACCAGATTACAGTGGCTCTCCAAGCCTTAAATTTCAAAATAACTTGCTGATGTCCTTAGGAGGGAGAGGGAGACGAATATCACAATTTTCAGAAACATATCATTATATGACAATGAAATGTAGGTTGATGTTCAATTAATTTTAAAAACGTCATAAATGGCTGTGGGAGAGAGCAAACTGTGAAACCCATAGGTGCACTCTTGCGGTAGTCTGCCACCGCATCATGTTGGAGTGATTCCTCTGTTTTCAAAAGTCTCCAGAAACCAGTACCCACCAAGAAATTAGTCAATTTAGCAAAGTCCATTGCGAAGCCAGGCTGTTCCAGGCACTATGCTAACCCGAAGGACTGGAAGAAATGAATGAGACTGAGGTCCCTGCTCTCAAGCTGTTTGCAGTCTGAGCTCTAACCACCCTCTCTGATGAGTACTACTTTTCTGAGCATTGTCTGAATGTTAGCACTGAAGTTATTTGGAAACATTTGGACTGTTATCTAGTTGGAGAGTTGAGGATGGGTAGAATTTTTTAATGTCTGGGTTGATGAGTATAGGCCATTTTGGGGGATAGTGAAATCTTAATAGCATTGCTCTGCCTTTGGATCAAAATATATTTCTTAGATTTGTCTCCCTACTGGACTCCAATTCATTCATCAAAACCACATTCAGATGTTAACCTCAGCTGAAATTCTCTCTGATCTTATCCAATACAATTAATTACTCTTCTGCACTATCTACTTGCTTGTGATTTATTTGCTTATATGAGTATTTAATTTTGCAACTGTTGTTCATTTTTCCTATAGGGCTTGTTCTGCTAATATGTGCATACCTGGCTCCTTTTTCTCATTTAGTTCAAACATTACCTCCTTCAAACATTTTTCTGACTATTTATCCATTCTGATATTCATTCTTCCTTCCTATCTTGTTTAACAGATCCATCAAACATTGGTTGGGTGTGTGACCATCCAGGATAAAGACTGTGTTTCCCAATTTCCTTTGCAGCCAGATGTGGCCATGGGACTCAGCACTGATCAATGAGATGTAAGTGAAGATATAAGGTGTCAGCTTCCAGGATTGTTCCTTAAAAGTCATTGACTTCTTCCAAGTTCCCTCCATCCTGGCCTAGATATAAAGATTGGTGTTCTGTCTGCCATCTTGGCCCATGAGTATGATGGCAACATCCTAAACATGGTAGAGGGGTGAGATGGAAGGAGCCTGGATTCTTTTTTTTTTTTTAGAATGCAATCCCAACTAATATGTGTGGCATGAGTAGTTCCCATCATAAGGTAGCCAAATAATTGCTAAAAAATTTCATCAGTTAGTGACCCAAGAGAAAGTTCCTATTGAGGAGGGGAATTTTCTGTCAAGTGCAATGATTCAGGCCTTTAAGTACAGGGGAAATGGACTTGGTTAACTATTACTGCTTTATAGTAATGCCCTATTGCAGAAAGATGAGAAATGGACGGGTTTTAATAGTTAGGGCCAAGTGAAAGAGCCGGAGTGTCTCTTTGGTAGGTAACTTGTAAGAGGCCCTTATCTCCAGCATTAGGAGAGTGGATACCCCTGAGGAGCAAATTTGGACTCATTGTAGTTGCCAGGTTTAAAAGGTGGTTGAATGCTCTGTCTGGGCAGCTTTGCAACAATGTCAGAGCCCTGGTTGGAAAAACCTGGGAACTGAGGAACATGGGATGGGATCATCTGGATAGAGGCTCCTAAGGATTGTGATTCTTCTGATAGCCTTGAACCAATGCCTTCAGAGCCTCGCTGTCTTTATTAGGAGCTAGCCTTCCCCTACCCAAGAAGAGAGTCTGGATTCTTGATGACCTCATGATGCTGGCCCGTTAGTCCTGGATTGCTTGCCTTATTGACTTCATTTATGTGTGAGAGAAATAAACTTCTGTGTTATTAAAGGCAGTATTACCCATGCTGGTAACTTTCTATCACATCATTCTCTTCTATTTCTAAATTGCCTTGTTAGCTTTTTTACTGTCTATTTTGAAACTGGAACACAATCTCCATTAGGGCAGGCACCTGACCTGTACCATTCACCATTATAACTTTAGTGCCAGTAACAATGCCTAACACACAGTTGGTGCTCAATAAACATTTTTTGTCTAATGATGGCTCTCCTGCTGCACTATGAGCATCTTTAGAGCCAGTCTGGGGTTTGATTCATTTCAGGGTTCACAGCTCTTGGCACAGTTCTTGGGGCCTCTCACATAGAAGAGACTAAATAAATATGCACTGAATTAAAACAAAGAAGAGTTGGGAGGGCTGTGGGAAAGGCAAAAGAAAATAATGTACCTGCAGTGTTGGGTGTTCCACTCATGACACCAAGAGACTGGGCACCTGGAGACAAGATCAGAAGGTGAGGATTTCCACAGTCATGCTCCACTGGCTGTGGCACTGTAGCCATAGCTGCTCCAAGACCTCCCGGATCTGGTCATCACAGTCACTGGCAATCCACATTGTGGAAACATCTACTATTTAGCAAGTACCTTTCTAAACACATTTCATGCATTAGAAAGTTAATCCTCCTGAGAGATTTGTGAAGAGTGTTCTCATCCCCATTTGACAGATGAGAAGACTGAGGCTCAGCAATGTCTGCCAATAAGTGGAAGAGTTTGGATTCAAACCCCAGTCTACCTGATTGCAAAGTAGAAGTTCTCAATCCCTTCTCCCTCCTCCCCAGTCTACCCTGTGACAACACATGAACTTCTAGACGAAGATTCAATAGAAGAACAAGATAACTAGAGGCAGAGTCTTCTTCATGAGACAGCCTCAGTTTACTTATCTGGAGAATGGCAGTGGTAATGGTGCTTATGTCTCTAGACTGTTGTGAACATTTCATGTGATAATGCATATAAATATGCTGCCAGGCAGGAGGTATTATTATTAATGTTACTGTTATTAATATTATTAATGTTGCATGCATGCTAAGTCGCTTCAGTCATGTCTGACTTTTTATGACCCTATGGACTGTAGCCCACCAAGCTCCTCTGTCCATGGGATTCTCCAGGCAAGAATACTGGAGTGGGTTGCCGTGCCCTCCTCCAGGGGATTTTCCTGTTATAGGAATGGAACCAGAGTCTTTTATGTCTCCTGTATTGGCAGGTGGGTTCTTTCCCACTAGGGCCACCTGGGAACCCCATTATTAATGTTACTGCACCTTAATTTCTCTAGGACAGAAAAAATGCTTTCAGTTTTTTGGATTTCTTGATTCTGTCAATTCAGTGCAAGTAAAAGCCATGAGAGTACTGTTAACCTGCGGGATAGACAGATGAAAATTTAAGGAGCATTTGGAAAGCTTCTCCTATGTCATGCCCCAGAACACCATAACTGGATTTTGAGAAATATGGTCATTCTCCAGAAACCTACGTTGGTTTAGTACTTAGACCTCATCTCAAAGAGATCGAGTTATGGGCACCTGGCAGGAGGGAAAAGACAAAAGACACATGCTTGGGAATCAGCCTGAGCTGGGTTCAATGCTAACTCCAGCTGCTCATGAGTGGGTGATCTTGGGTGAGTCACTTAATCTCTCTGAGCTTCAGTTTCTCATCTGTGAAATGGATGCAGTTGGAGAGGATTGAGTCAGTGAATTCTGAGAGCTCAGCCTGATCTCTAGCACACAGGAAGCCCAGCACAAGTGGCAAATGCTATTATCATTACCCAAAACATCTCCTGGAAAGATGCATTTACCACTGGGTTTCCTGAGGAAGCAGAAAAGGACCTGGGCTGTTAAGTTGGTGACCTCAGGCATCTGAGGTTAACTGTCAGCACTTGGCCAGCTGGAGCTATCACCAGGACTTGGCTACTTCTTACCTTTGCGAGTGATGGGTCCCAGATCTAGAACTCGGGCTGGATCAATAGCCACCCCTTCACTGCGGAGTTGACTTCTTGAGCAAGACTGTGGGGATGGAGAAATCTCATTATATCAAAATGGAAAGGCATGTTCCTATCCAAATTGCTCCTTCCATGAGCAGCTCTGGCCCAGGAATGGGCTCCCACCCACGATATGATCCTGACTCTGACGCTGTGGTTTTCTCAATCTAGAGAATTCTCACTGTCATGTCAAATGAACCTGGGTTTGAATCTCCTCTCTTTTCTTTCAGTTGTCTAACTTGGAATAAATGACTACACCTGTCTACTATTATTAAATCATATCTTCTCAGCTGTGAAGGTTAAAAGGAAATATGTGTGCAATATGCAGGCACACAGCAAGCACTCAAGAAATGCCAACTCTTAGTAGGCAGTGTTGAATCTGGGTTAAGAGCATGGGCATGTAAGTCACACCTCAGCCAGGGCATAGTCAGCCCTGGTACTTTCTAGCTCTGAGGCCCTTAGGCAAGTAACCTCTCTGAGCTCAGTTTCTTCATCTGTAAGATGCAGTTGATAAAAGAATCTACTTAAAAGTGTGCTGTGAGAATTAAATTGGATAAGGCATATAAAAGTTTTAGAATGGTGCTTGACACAGGCTTAAAACTCAACATTCAAAAAACCAAGATCATGGCATCTGGTCCCATCACTTCATGGCAAATAGATGGGGAAACAATGGAAAGAGTGACAGACTTTATTTTTTTGGCCTCCAAAATCACTGCAGATGGTGACTGCAGCCATGAAATTAAAAGGCATTTGTTCCTTAGAATAAAAGTTATGACAAACCTAGATTATTTTACCAATAAAGGTCCATCTAGTCAAAGCTATGGTTTTTCCAGTAGTCATGTATGGATGTGAGAGTTGGACTATAATGAAAGCTGAGCACAGAAGAACTGATGCTTTTGAACTGTGGTGTTGGAGAAGACTCTTGAGAGTCCCTTGGACTACAAGGAGTTCCAACCAGTCCATCCTAAAGGAAATCAGTCCTGAATATTCATTGGAAGGACTGATGCTGAAGCTGAAACCCCAATACTTTGGCCACCTGATGCGAAAAACTGACTCATTGGAAAAGACCCCGATGCTGGGAAAGATTGAAGGTGGGAGGAGAAGGGGATCACAGAGGATGAGATGGTTGTATGGCATCACCAACTCGATGAACATGAGTTTGAGCAAGCTCTGGGTGTAGGTGATGGACAGGGAAGCCTGGTGTGCTGCAGTCCATGGAGTCGCAAAGAGTCAGACACGACTGAGCAACTGAACTGAACTGAACTGACACAGAGTAAGCACTCAAAGAAGTCAACTACTATTAAAATAATTTAAAATGTTCTGTACCAAGGAAACATAGTAGACAGGCTCTTTCATCTAATATGCTTCCTGGGGATACTATAATTGCTTACGCATGGGCTTTTGGAGACTTAAGTTACATCGATCCATCCTTTCTTCCCTCTCTTTCTCTGTTTCTCCTTCCCTCCCTTCCATTAATTCATCCATCCATCCATCTTTCCATCTCATCATCTATCTGATTTTCTTTCTCTCCCTTTCTCCCTTCTTCTCTCCTTCCCACCCTCCCTTCTTTCAGTCCATACATAATTCCAATAAACATGAATGGAGGCACCAGGCCCCGTGTCAGGCACTGAATAGTTCAGTCCAAAGAGATACTCACCGGTTGGCACTCTTCTTTAATGAAATCACAGAGAGAAACCTCACAATGCAGGAAAACTAGGTCATAATTTCCAGCAAACTTGAACATCTGAACTGAGAACCGGCTTTCTGCTGACACCCCATTCTCTTCCACGGAGATGGTGGAATCACGTTGATTTGGGCAGCTGGAGGGTGACAGGGACAAGGATCTAGCTTCTAGAAAAACTCAGGGGGTCTGAGGCTCTTTCTGCATTTCTAATCTGCATCCAGCGTAAAAACAGCACTGGAGAGAATTAAAGAGCCTCCTCACCCCCCACCAAGGTTTATTCCAACCTATAGCATAGATTTTTATTCCTCCAGGTTTTCTCCACAATGTGACCAATAAACACATATGGCTTAAATTTGGGGGCCTATAGTCCCCAGAATGAGACAGACTGATTTCAAATTCCAACCCAACCCACTTCCTAACTAAATGATTGTGAGCTGATTACTTAACTTTACTGAACCTCAGTTTTATTATCTGTAAAGTAGGGACAGGAATATGTACTTCCTAGGGTTGATGTGAGCATTTAATGAGATAATCCTTGTATTCTGCTTAGCACAGTGCTTGGTACACACCTAAACTCTATGCTAAATATTAACTAGTATTTTCACTACAGTGTGAATCGTGATCTATAGATATGCATTTTCCTTTGTTTTTGCCAGTTAACAATATTCAATAATATTTTGTCCCATAACACACTGTTTCCATGTTGTTTAGTCAGTGTTAACATCAGTATAAAGTCCCCTTTGAACCTACTGCCAAAATGATAAAAGATACTGAAATGAAAAATAACTGGCATTTCTTTACCTTGCCCATCTGTTTTGCATTAATCTTTTAAGGCCACAATTTCAGGAGTGATATTTCTGAGTCAAAGGGTATGGTCATGTCATACCAAATTGTTTTCCAAAAGAGGCAAGCCAATCGACACAACTGCCAGGCAGGGATGAGCTGATCATTGTTCTCTACCCCAAACCTCATTTAGGCCGAAAGATAACCCCAGATTGTCCAGCACCTGTTCCTGATGATGAAGTACTTCACAGGGTCAGTCTTGTCTTCAGTGGGCGTGGCGTAGCAGTTCTTCAACACCAGGTTAAATCGGGACGTGTCCCCTCTCTCCAAGATGGTGCCCACATAGAGCATGGATTCAACAGACAGCATGACTGCAGTCCCTTCATAAGGAGACGTGTAGTCCTGGTCTTGAAAGAGGGCCATCCTGACAGTGAACTCTCCCTCCCCATCCACAGTGATGTTCAGGGAACTGAGAACACAAAGTCCACAAGAGTGAGGTTTTGAACAGTGAGAACAAAATCAAGTCCCACACCTGTGTAAGATTATGAAGCCAGAGGCACATCTTTGATTCCTAAATGAACTAGTCATTTACTTATATCAAGTATCTACCATCTTCTAGGCACTAAACTCAACAAACAGATGTCTGACTTCAGGTTTCCTACCAGTCCTCCCTGCATCAGAGAGCACGTATACCTCCTTCACTCAAAGAGCACCTCTGGCTTCTCACCTGCAGAACTGGGCTTGGAACCCGTTCTGTGGGCTCACAATTTTTAGCAGCACATCTCTTCCCTCTATCCCATAATTTTCAGTGAAACATCAATTTTAACAAGATAAATAAAATAGCTTTAATATTTATTTTTTTATGAACCTTGGGCCCCAACACATTATAGACTGAAAACTAGAAATGGAACTATAAAATTTCTAACCCTGATTCTGCCATTCTGAGAGACCAGGAAGCAAAAAGGTAATGGGGACAGGTACTCTGGATTTCGAATACCCCAGAAAGTCTCCTAAGCACATCTAGGAATGCCGAGGAATTCCTTCGGCAGGGACCATTCCAGGCACAGTTAGATAGCAGTGAACAAATGACAAGACCCCCTGCCCAAATTGAATTCTACCCAAGTTGCTATTTGGTTCTACATCTGATGAGTTTATCCAATCAAAGCTAGTCTGGCTTAAATCCCACATGTGCAAGGAAGCTTTCCTGCCCCCAGCTTTCCTCCCCAACCAAGATTAGGCCAGGGACCCTTGTTCCTGCTCCCACAGCACCCTGTGCCTCCCCTATGTTGCCTGCATCACACTTGTAAATAATTTTTGATATAATGAGTTGTTTAATGCCTTTCTACCTCAAGATAAATGAAATTGTCATGCTCTTCTGTTCCTCAGCTTATTTAATTAACACTGTTTCATGTCGTTGCATTGCTCCATAGTAATAATCTTCAATATCCACAAAATATTCTATGCCTGCTTTGTTCATGCTGAACATCCTAATATATAATCAACAAATATTTTTGGAATGAATGAAAGTTCCTGAGGGAGGCGGGTAGCATCCTGTGGACATGATAAAATGTGCTTGAAGTCAGTCAGGGTTAGAGGTCAAAGAGTAAAGATCATGCCATACCTTACGATGGGCTGCAGGGCCATTTGAAGGCTCACTTTCATGTCCAGTGGGTAGGCACACTGGAAGTTGATGCTGAGGATGGTGTCTCTGATGATGAAATCGTTGACTAAGGAGAGCGTGTTTATGTAGATGGCATGGGTCTGGTTTCTCTTTGGCATAAAAACAAGACCACATATATGTCGACATGGATGCAGGTACAAATGTATCTGGGATTCAGGTCTGTGTGACTCCAGAGTTGATGCTGTCAGTCAAGCGGACAACCCTGTCCTCTGATCTCACGGAGGCAATGGGCCTCCTCCCCCAGTGGCACTGGCTCTTTATTGGAAGGGGAATGAAGATCCCAGATCGAAAACTAGAACAATAAACTGTTGACTCTCGGGAACAGTCAGGAACTGCCACATTTGCTCCTTTGCGAACCCCTCCCACATTATCCCTAAGTGAAAGAATCATAATCATAGCTTTCATTTACTGAGCTTAAGCATCATGCCTATTCTAAGCTGCCTCCTGGACCAACACATGTAATCTCACATGCCTTTAGAGGTCCATGGAGGCTAAGTTACTTGTCCAAGGACTCACAGTTACTGACATAGACCTTGCCTGCCCAGCTCCTGCACTCTTGCAGCAGGGGTATAAACATCTCTCACCTCCAGAATGTTTCCGCAGGCACCAGCCTGGGTGGGATTGGTCACAGATATCCAGTTCTCCTCTTCACTCTGCCTGAGGCTGCTGCAGTTCCAGTTCCCATCCCGCAGGTAGGCATGGACCTCATCTCCGAAACCCAGACTTCCCAGCAGACACTTGTCCAGTGACACTTTGATCTCTGTGTCCCCACAGTCCAGCTGAGGCTGCAAACTGTGCACATCTGGAAAGTCGAGAGGAAGGCAGGTGGGATGGGTAGGGGTCTGGAAGGAGTGGGCAGAGCTCACATACTGTGCCCTTTGGCAAACCACCTTGCCTACTAGGAGGCTGGGGAGGCTAGAGGGGCCCAAGGCCCACGTGGGATTTACACTCAGGTTGTGATAGGTGAGGCTGGCCAAGATGCCCCAGTCCAAGATTTCCAAGCATGCTGTGTGCAGGCTTGGCGAAGGCTCTCATGTCTGGTCTCTCCTGGGACCCAGAGCAGATCATCCCCAAATATGCCAAATGGTGTATTGATTATTTTGAATTAAAATTACTTCAGTTGCAGCTAATGCAAGAGTCATGCTCTGACACACCTCTGTTTCCCTGAAAACAGGAAATGATTCTCCCATGTGAAAGGTGCTCTCCCTGCATGTGGAGTAGAAGGACACGCTTGCCACCACAGATAGGGACCTCAAGCTCCCTCTTGTCCCTCAATATTGAACACTCTCTCCTCCACTGGGGTGAGGAGTACACACAGAGGAAAGCAGGCTTGTGCCCAAAGCAAGAATCAAAGGCTCTCGTTAGAGTCTAGGAGGGAAGGAGATCTTCTCGCTGGAAAGCTCCTCCAACTCCCATCCAGGGCTTAGGGCTCATCTGTAGCCATGTGCCTGTGCTTGCTTACCTGCTGGGATGATAAGAACATCACCTTCAGAGCCTGCCCATTTGGACTGTTCTTATTGAATTCTCATCAAAGCCCTGCTTGGTGGGTTTTAAAAATCATTATTATTATCTCAACCGCATTTTACAGATGAGAATGTTAAGGTTCAGAGAGGGTAAGCAGCTGGCCCCAGGTCCCAGACCCCACCCGACAAATCCAAGACTGACGCAGGAGTCTGCCCCTGTTCCTCACGTGGAGACCATGCTGATACCTGAACACAGCTTCCAACACCGGCAGAGTCCTCATCCTCGGTATCTTGGTCCCTCATGAGTCAAGCCCACCCATTCCCAAGGCCACCGTCCAGTGGCTGACCTGGAAATGTGTCCGACCCCTGGCCCCATCCTTGCAAGCTCTCTGGCTTGGCACTTCTCATCCGCTGACCTTGGTTCCATCGCCACTGACTGTGGTCCACACATAGTCCTGACCCTCTGGAGCTCCCTCCCTCCTGCCCTGCCCACTGGGTCAGCACAGTCCCAGTGCTCACCGGAGACGTTGAGGTCCTGTCTGCAGAAGCAGCCCCAGGTGCCACTGACGAGGCGACACTCCTCCTCGGGGCGGCAGGTCCTGTCACACTTGTCCTCCGCGGTGGCAGGGTCTGGGGTGAGGCGTGGAGGAAGAGGATCAGGGTGCACAGCAGGGGGGACTTGAGGCCACCAAGGCCAACCTTGTCATTCTACAGAAGATTTGCCATGTTTGACAAGGGTTGTGCCATATTTGGTGGAAGTGTCAAGCCTCGAACTTGAATTTCCCAACTCCTGATCCGGTGCGGTGAGAACCCTGGGGCTGCCATCTTGGTGCTTTTACTACAGGGCAGATGCTATTTCCAGAACTTTCCATGCCTTAACTCTTTCAGTTCACATGTAGACCTCGTGGGGGTGGGGGTGGCATTTGGATCCTGGAGCTGGGATGCTAGGTTCAAATTGGCTCTGCTACATTCCAACTCTGTGATGTTGGGAGAATGGCTTAACCTGTCTGTGCCCACTGCAGGCACTGAACCAAGGCTGTTCTGTTCAGTCTCCTCCTGCACCCACTCTACTGCCCCTGGGTTGCCCTGCCCCACTCACCTGTGCAGTATCTCAGACTACATTGAGGGGTGCCCTCCAACCGGTACACGTAGTATGGGCCCGGGCAGGCTTTCACCAGCACCTCTGTCTTCCAGAGGCAGCAGTTGCCACTCCAGTGGGCACAGGCAGTGCGGTTGACGATGCCCTCCCCAAGGCCAGGATGGGTGCCATTCAGCCACAGGGGTGCAGACGTCTGGCATCGGAACGTGGGGACACAGTCCTCTGGCATCCTCACTCCTCCGTCCCCCACAAATCGGTACCAGCCGTGTTTGTCACTGTCACAGCCTTGGATGTCTTCTGTATTCTCTGTGCTTCGAAAGGGTTCATTCAGGAGGGTGTAATTCTGGCAGGGGTCAAAACAGAGCTGGGCCTCTGGGGTGCCAGGGGCTCCGCAATCCAAGTCCTTTTCATAGGAACCAGTGTTGGTGGAGTTTCTGTAACCTGGAGAATAATGGGTTTATGGAGCAGACCCTGGGGCCTACAGGGTTTTCGTGCCCTACACACTCTGTTTTGGGAATGCTAGGGAACCCAGTGAGGGCAAGAGGCACACAATCGGTTAGTTGCACATCAGCCTTCATCACCTTGGGGTCAGAATAATAATGAGGGCTTTGTGTGGTATATTGTAGGCATTAAGAACATCAGAGTCCCCACACTCTCTGCGTAGCCCCAGAGGGTGTCATTCATACTGAGCCTGAGTGGTGATGCGGGCTCTGGAGTTGTTGCAGGGCTCCCCTGAGCCACCGCACACTGTGGTTCTGCCTGCCAGTATTTGTTTTTCTCATTGTAAATGTAGGATAGGCTCATGGGAGAAAACTCAAAGGTTATTAAAGTGAATAAAGTACAAATGACACCTGTCATAGCGCGTTCCATTCCCAGACGTAACCATAAATTTGTCGTACAGTTTTCAGACCCTTCCTGTGCATCTGTTTAAAATAGTTTTTTTTTTTTTTAATAAAAATGGGTTTAATGCTGTACAGCTTTCTTTCCACTTGCATTTATTATTTAGTATATCATAGAGATTTTTCCTTTATCAGTAGATGACGATTTCTGAGCCTCAGCACTACTGATATTTGGGCTGGATAATTATATGGGGGGACGGGCTCTGTCCTGTGCACTGTAGGATGCTTAGCAGCTTCCTTGAGTTTTCTTACTAAATGCCAAGAGTACTCCTCCCTGAAGTTTTTTCCAGACACTGCCAATTGCCCCCTGAAAAGCAAAATCACTCCCCCCACATTGGGAACCACTGAGTCTAATAGGGCCATTTCCTATTGCTGGTCTCATGGTTTTTAACAGATTCAAGGACTGTGATGTGTGAAGATATGGAGAAGTAAATCAGGGGTGGGGTGGAGGGTAGAGGAAGTCACAGGCCAGACAGTCTGGGTTTAAATCCAGCTCTGCACCTGCTGACTGGCTGACCTTGGCAGATGGTTTAATTCCCCTGAGACTCTTCTGCAAAATACCACGTGTAAGCTAATACAAATATCATCCATTCCTGTACTTCAGGTCACGGTTGCCACACAGGTGTCCATCTGTCCTTGCATTTATCTCATGTGTTTTTCTCTTTATTTATACACTTAAATTTTGTACATTTATTGTATTTAAGTTTATCTCAAAAAAAAAAAAAAACAACAACAACTGAAAGCAATATTGAACTCAGACTAATCATTTGCATGCTGAAATATTTACAGATAAAGTGCACGGATGCCTGTAGTTTACTCTTTAAATTTTTTAAAAACCTTTTATTTTGTATTTTATTTTGTGTGGAGTGATTAACAAGGTCATTATATATTTCATATGTTTCTTTCAGTGATTCTCTTTATAGATTCATTTCATCCTAAGGAATAGTATCTGTGATACCATAGGTATGATATATTAGTTACATGGTTTAATACCCGTGAAGAAAAGTACATATAACATAGCTACCAAAAATTCTCTCTCTCTTTTTTTATTTTGGCTGTTCCCTGAAGCATGTGGGATCTTAGTTTCCCAACCAAGGAGTGAACTCTTGCCCCTGCAGTTAAGAGTTTGCCATGCAACCTCATTTCGGGATATGCATGCCCCATTTGGGAGAATAAACCTTTAAAGGACTGTTAGAAGGTTAAATGAGGTACTAGGTGCAAAATGGCATGCACAGCACCTGGAGCCTAGTAGTTCAAGCTAGTTCTCTCCCCTAGTTCTGACATGCTGAATAGTACAAATTCCCCAATGATGAATTAAGTATATTCTACCAAGATCACATTCGTTTCTTTTCTTTTGATGTATTAAACTATTTAATGGGTGATCGTGTGCCCAGCACTGATGCACTGATTACTGGGGCTCAGTCCATCCCCACAAAGCAGGATCACATTAGAGAAACTTTTTAGGAAAGAGATTTTCAAGCCTTGCTTTTGTACATGCTTATTTTAAGGAAAGGAGTCACTGCACTTATTATTCTTGGACTGGTTATTGCACACACTATTTTGCCAAGGCAGGCCATGAGCTAAGTGCCTCCAGCCCCCTCCACAGGGATGTAGGCAGAAATTTTCCCTTGTGCAAAGCCTGAGAATCCTTCCTACAAGCATCTAAGATGCCCAATCCATGGATCTTTGGAAGGACCACAGAGAGATCACTAAGCCTGGTCTCTTCATTTTACAGATGAGCAAACTGATCTGGAGGAAAGAGGATGCTTGCCAAAACAAGGCACAGAGCGACTGGGAGCTTCATGTCCTCATGAATCCCCAGCCCTCTGCTTGCCACCATATCCAGGCATAGGAGGTTTTAACTGGCTCCCACTGCCCTTGAGGGGGAATTTCTGATTTGGCTCTTTGACAGATTGTGACTAGATTCCGGTTTCTCGCATCTTGTTTCCCTCGAGTTTTTATCATGCCCCTGTCTCCTCGCTGACCCTGAACCAATTTTCTGTTCTCCCCTGCTGCCTCTCCAGGTATCACAGGTCATCTGAGATGCCAGGCGAGCAGAGTACTCACCTTGCTGTTCTGTAGATGACAGGGTCAGAATGTAGGAGGCCAGGGCCAGCCACAGGACAGAAGTCATCCTTTCCAGGAGCTGAGACATGTGGGTCACTCAGCAACCTGCAGACTCTCCATGCAGTGGTCGTGGGGAGACCCAGATACGATTGGGGAGACAGAGATTGCTCCCCTGACTGCAGGGGTAAGAAGAGAACTAGGGAACTCACATCAGTTAGCACATGCCTTGTACCAAGCACTTTGCATACCTTAGCTCATTTAAGACACCAAACCACCCTCCAGGGAAGGTATATTTATCGTTCCCATTTTATAGATGAAATAGCTGAGACTCAGAGTACATTAATCCCAGAAATATTTATTGAATCCCTTCTATGTGCAAGTACTATGCTGGAAGTGAAATAGCTTGCTTAGGCCCATTTTCTCAGAAATGTTCTGATGGTTTCTTTCATGAAGGCTGTATTGCTTTGAAGTCCTATCTGTGACTTACAGAAAAGAGATGTTATAACAGGAGCAGATTTGTTAAGTGGGTGAGGTTGACAGCAAGAGAACCAAAGGCAAGCAAGACTACTGAATGTCCTCAAAGGTCTCAGGGCAGGTCCTACTCCGGTCAAGGTAGAGGCTCTCGGAGAATGGATGGAAGGGAGGGTGACAGAGCTATGAATGTCTACAGACAAAAGTAGCAGCTTTCCCTTTCTCGGTTCTGTGCATCGCGTACTGTGCCGAGAGAGCCCGAAGTGTCCTCTGTGTATGCAGATATCTGTGAGAGTTAGACCATGTCAGACTGAGGCCATCACGGGCTCCTCACACAGTGCCCAGAGCACAAGAGGTGCTTAGGAGACATTTGGGGGATCTGTGAATAACGAGCAAGGAGGGAGTGGATAGGAATAAGGAACTGTGAAGAGCCTGCCAACATTCAAATAAATAACACCTCCTCTTCTGGGAAACTCTTTTCTCAAAAGGAAAAATCTTTGGATAATATTCTACAGCCTCTGAAAGACTTCAGTTGAAGACAGAAGTTTGTTTCCGGAAGAGATATCGTGGCTATGTTTTGAGAGAGTGCCCAGGACTGGTAATTCTTAGAAGTGAAATCCTAAGTAGACGCCTGTCTTCCTGGGGGGGTGGCGGGGGGACAGTGTCCAGAGACAAGGGAAGGGGGCACTTTTTGCCCTGGAGTAGCTGGAGTCACGGTTGAACTGGAAATACAGTGATATATGGAGTCTTCAATAAAGGTCAGGGTCTAAACTCCTTGTTGGGTTCTGAAAGGGCCAAGTATCAGAGGAGGCCCCCAGGCTCAGGAGAAAGCCTTCTGGGGCTTGAAGTAGGACTTACCTGGTGGCGAGAACACGGAATGTTCTTCCTTCTCTGGCTGTGGAAATGCACGTCTGCTGTGGACCGTCCTTTTATTGCCGTTTCCCACCAATGTGGCTCTCTGGGATTGGTGCAGAGATGAGACTGAAGTTAGCCTCCCAGGCATACACTGGGTTGGTTGGGTGCAGGTAAGATAAACAATTTACCAGAAATGGTGGTGAAGGGAAGGCCCCTTTGTTCCCACACCACCTGCCCACCACGCCCTTGCATGTAACCCTTCCAGCAGTCTCTCCTTCGCGCAAATGCTTCTCTACAAACAAGAGCAGCATGTACTGAATTCTGAACATAACTGGGCACTGCTTTGCACCCATTATTTCTCACTTTTAATCCTCACAATGAACGCATGAAGTAGCACCATATTTATTACTGGAAACCAAATACTAATCAAACGGAAGCTTAATATCCAAAGGGAAGTGGAGAGAAATCAAACAGACACTTGTTTGCACAATAGATTTCCAATTGTTTCTTGCGTTCCTGGCTAATTACCTTAGAACACTTCTGCTTCTGTCTGGAAGCCAGTCAACTTGGAGTCAGTTAGGACAAGGGACTAAATAAGGAAGGGCAGATGGATATTTCTCATTTTGGGCCCATAGAATCTACCCAACTTCAGATGCTCCATGTTGAGCAGTCTGGGAAAGGCCAATCTGGGGACATGTGAATCACAGACCAGCAAAGGATAGCCTAGACCTTTGGACAAAATAAGCACCTGAAGAGCCTGTCGATATGTGGGCTACCCCAGAGACTGTAAGGTAGAGAACTGAGAGGACCTTGAAGATCTTGGACTTTTAAATTTCAGGCTTGAACCTGGCTTTGTGGCAAAGTGGATATTACAGAATTAACAAAAGAGTCAAAGCTTCAGCAGAATAAATGGCCATTGCCTTTCTGTGTTACACTGGGACTCTTCAAGGAGCCAAGGCTACAGGGTCAGGGAGCCTGGAGGTCCTGCCTTGATAACACCTTCCAGCAAAAACTCAACATGGACAAAGAAGAGGTGGTACAAGCCACCTTCTTAACCATACTGCATTTGGAGAAGAATCCCCTAAATGTGGAATTTATAGCAACTACAAATGTTGGATTCAGAAATCCATCTGAGCCCACAAAACAGCCCATGTGTCCGTTCCTACCCACCCTAGTCTCCCCAGTGGCCACTCTCAACCTTTTCCTTTCAAGTCTCTGCAGCCATTACTACTCACTTCTCTCTCCCGCTGCCTCCTTTCTCAGCAGGCGTCTTACATTCCACCTCAAGAAAGTTTAGGCCATCACACTTGACCTCGCTCAACTTTGTGTCCCCTTCCTCTAGAAACATAAACATCTACCTCCACTTTCCACTTCCTCCCTAGCTTCTGATAAGGTGATCTTTCCTTTTTTCAAAGTCAGTTCCACCACCTGTCTCTGACTTCTCCATTCCAATCTGAGGCATATGGCTAAGACTGCCTTGCAAACGTCCCCTCTTATGCAAGTCCACTGGGCATTTTTTCTGGCTTCTTGTCAATGGATTTTTTTGCTGCTTCCTTTAGGCACTCTGCATTTCCTTGACTCCCCTGCACCAATTACTTTCTTTATTCTCCTCTATCTGGATACTTGTGCTCTAAAATTATCATGATCATTGTCATGATAATTACCTTCTTCCTCCAGTTGTCCTTGAGAGGGCTGCTAGGTCTTATCTTTCTTTGTTACACCATGGACTCTCCCTAGGAGGTGTCAAATTATCTCATGGTTTCAAGTACCATCCACAGGCTGATGAGTTCCAAATCTGTACCTCCATACCCAACTACTTCCTTAATTTCAGATCCACCTTCCCAGGTGCCTGCTGGACTTTACTTGGACTGAGATGCTCAAGGCACCTTGAACCTTCAGTTCAGTTCAGTTCAGTCACTCAGTTGTGTCCGACTCTTTGCGACCCCATGAATTGCTGCACACCAGGCCTCCCTGTCCATCACCAACTCTTGGAGTTTACTCAAACTCATGTCCATCGAGTCAGTGATGCCATCCAGCCATCTCATCCTCTGTCGTCCCCTTCTCCTCCTGCCCCCAATCCCTCCCAGCATCAGAGTTTTTTCCAATGAGTCAACTCTTCGCATGAGATGACCAAAGTACTGGAGTTTCAGCTTTAGCATCAGTCCTTCCAAAGAACACCCAGGACAGATCTCCTTTAGAATGGACTGGTTGGATCTCCTTGCAGTCCAGAGGACTCTCAAGAGTCTTCTCCAACACCATAGTTCAAAAGCATCAATTCTTTGGCGCTCAGCTTTCTTCACAGTCCAACTCTCACATCCATACATGACCACTGGAAAAACCATAGCCTTGACTAGACAGACCTTTGTTGGCAAAGTAATGTCTCTGCTTTTGAGCAGGTCCAAATCCTAATTCATGATTTCCCCTATATCCCTCCCTCCTCATTGCATCCCTGGTTGGGGATCCCTCACTGGGCTTCCCTGGTGGCTAAGATGGTAAAGTGTTTGCCTGCAATGCGGAGACCCAGGTTCGATCCCTGGATTGGGAAGATCCCCGGGAGAAGGAAATGGCAACCCACTCCAGTATTCTTGCCTGGAAAATTCCATGGAGAGAGGAGCCTGGTGGGCTACACAGTTCATGGGGTCGCAAAGAGTAGGACACGACTGAGCAACTTCACTTTTACTTTCCTCATTGAATCATCTATCTTAATCATTGGCACCACTGTTCACCTGGTCACCTGAGCTGGAAAACTGTTTCCTTCCTTTACCCCTCAGTCTAACATTTCCAGTAATCACTAATATCTCAAATATTCGTGAACCTGTCTTTCCTTCTCATGCCCATTTCATCAACCTTAAGTCAGGCCACCACCATCTCTTAGAAGAGTGATTTTAACAGCTACCTAGTGGATCTCTTTTGTTCTTGTCTCCTTTGATTCTGTTATCTCCCTGCAGCCAGATGTCACAGCATCACCTCTCTGCATTATTCCCCACCACTTACATGCAAAGTATCCTGGGTCTGACCCCTGTTCACAGCTCCCACCTCATCTACAGCTTCTCCCGACATACAATATGCTTGCTTGGATCACTCTGTGCCCAGACTCTTCCTACTGTTTACCATTCAGGCTTGCCTCTTCCAGGAAGTCTTTCCTAAATTCCACAGGCTTGCTGGTGCTGCTCTTCTGTGCTCCTTCACCTCCCAGGGCTGATTGCAGTCGCACTCAATTACCCGCTAGCATATCTGTCTCCCTCTGAAGGTTGTAAGATCTTTGCAGACATCAATCTTATCTTTGCAGTTCTAATGAGCACCTAGTAAGTACTAGTTGAGTTAACAAATGGACAAAAATGACAGTATGTATGCTTAAGACCCTTTCCTGTGAGTGATGCCTCAAACTTTAGGTGTCCAAGTCTTAGTGAAAGTTGGGTAGAAAGACACAAGGCCTCAAGGCATTTGCACTTGCTGGCCCACCACCAGTAGTCTTCCTCAGATAGTCATTTTCTTCTCTCAGTTTCTACATCTCAGTGAGACCTTTCCCCAGTCATCCTAGGTAAACTAACACCTTCATTGCCTTGTTACTGCTGTTTCCCCCTGCCCCCTTGTCAGTTGCTTCAGTGATGTCTGACTCTTTATGATCCTATGGACTGTGGCCCACCAGGCTCCTCTGCCCACGGGGATTCTCCAAGCAAGAATACTAGAGTGGGTTGCCATACCCTCCTCCAGAGGACCTTCCCGACCCAGGGATCCAACCCACTTCTCTTTATGTCTCCTGCACTGGCACGCAGGTTGTTTACCACTAGAGCCACCTGGAAAGCCCCAGGTGGCTTATCACATAGCTATTGTTTAAACGTATCCCCCCTTTAAACATAAGGTCCTTATCAGCAAGGGCTCTGTTCTGATCACTGGCAATTTCCCTGCTGCCTATAAAAGTTTCAAGTCTTGAATTTATGCTCAAAATATTTGTTGAATATTGAGTTGAGCAACTATCTGATAGCAAACAAAAGTAAAATGTAAAGGGAAGGGGGAAAAAAGGAACAGAGGAATAAAGGGATAAATTCTGATATATTTTTTTTTCCTCCTGGCCTTTGACCCTTGTTTTAATTTTTTTATGTTCTCTTGTACCTGAGTCAAAGTATAGATTGTGCACACATCTAGCTGGCCCATCTGACCATGGACGTCTCCCATAGCTCTGACACAAAGGCAGCAGGCATGGGGATTCAGTGCAGGTCTGTGTGTGATAAGAGGTTCCTTAACTCGAGATATGCTGACCTCACAGCCCGCTGTTTGCTGTTACACACGTGTGGTTTTCCCTGGGATCAGAGATTCTAAAAATGGGTCAGGGCCTTGGTCTCTTCTGAAAGCCACAGCTGGGGTCCAGGGAAGCAGCTGGCATCGAGGTGGACATTTCTCATGAGCATCAACTGCCTTTGGTCCGCTTGTCAAAGAAGTTCAGAGCCCCTTGAGACATCTGGGTCTCCTGGGTGGTCTCCAGCTGTGCCTCCAAGGAACCTCCTAGAGGTCTCCCTTGCAAAACATCCTCTCTCAATGGAGTTAATGGTCTGCTTTCTGTTTCTGCTGCCAAGTCCTTGTAAACAGGTCTGCATCTCCTGCATTGGGCAGGGAGAGAAGTACAAAGGATGGCGGGACATGCCATCTAAGTCCCTTATATAAGGATTGTGACGCTCCAGAGCCTGGGGCTGTGTCTATCCTATTCAGGACTATCTTTTCCCAGCACCTAGCATTGTGCCTGGCACGTACTGGGTGCTCAAATAGATGTTTCTGGAAAGCTGAACGAACCCTGTGAGGGTATCATAATTATCCCCATATGATAGAAGCAGCAGTCCTGTTATACCCTCCATTTCTGCAATGCTTGACAGACTTATAATTACTTGTCTTTTCCCCTTCCAGACCTTAAGCTCTGGGAAGGCAGAGGTTGTTTACTGATGTATCCCCAGCACATTGCCTGAATCATAGTAGGTTACCAGCAAATATTTCTTGACTGACTGAAAGGATAGATGGATGGATAAAGTTCAGAGACAGTGTGCATTTTATTTAAGCTCATAAAACCAGAGTTGAACCCAGTCTGTGACCAGACCGTGAAGTCCATTAGGGCAGGAATAGAGTCTGCTTTTTCTCACAGTCAGATCCTTAGCACCACAGACAGTGCCTACACGGAGCAGGTGCTCAATAAATACTTATTGAATGAATGAATGACTCATAGACTGAGCTTTTTTTAATTATTATTTTGCAATACCCTTTAAGGAGATAGGGGCCTCATGAACAGACATATCACAAGACCCATTTTGAGAGAAAGCAGCATTTAAAGACACAGGCTATTTTTTGGTAACAAGGATTAAAGGGGAGAAAAATAGGAGCAGAGTGACTGAAGTGTGGGCTCCTTTCTCTATGGGTGGAGTGCTAGCCTGCATGGCCTCGCCAGTCAGTAGAAAGTGAGTTTGGTAGCCACAGAGTACAGGATTTCCGGCCACGGATCACGGAGACATCAGGGTCAAAGTGGCCGACAGAAGCAGAGGCAGCCAGACCTGCAGAAGCCCTGAAAAGAAAGAGATTACAGGGTTGCTGCTAGCACTGATGTGCACATTTTATGGCAAAACTAACATAAAATGCCTCCTCTAAATTGACCAATTAGGAAAGAACATGTTATCTGACTGGATCAGTTAGAAAAAGGAAATTTTTTCTTTACCTGCCCTGAAAACCAGTTAGAAAAAGGTGCCCTCCCAGATGGGCCAATCTGAAAAAGGCAGCCTTTCTGCAGGCACTAGCTGATAGCCACTCAAAAGGGTACTCCTGTGAAGTGACCAACCTACTCAACCTCGGTGACCTTGAGGGATAGTCACAAAGGGCAAGCCTCTTGGGGGCACCTTGCCTCTCCAGGACTGAGCTCACTGATACTGGAATGAACTAGCTTATGTCAAACACTAGGTTGGTGTAACAACCCACTCAGATCTAGGTGCCAAGAGCCAAGCAGAGCAACAATTACACAGATTCACTTTTTAATCCAGATTTTCAGACAATTTAGCAGCCATAAAAGTCAAGGGCCATTAAAATGCTGCCGGTCTCTGGTCTTTGTGGTCAGAGGAGCAGAAAAGCAGAAAACAGAGTTTTTTGTTTGTCTGCCATGTTCATCCTGGCTCCAAACATCCTGACAAAGGTGTTAGAGATACATCTTGAAGCTTCAGGAAATGCTCAAGGTGCAGATCACAACGCAGTGTGCGTGTCCACTGCTTACAGGTGTGTGACAAGCATGCATATGTCGGCATATGCAGATCCACACACAAGCAGCTGCAGCTGTAATGACGTTTTGTGTGTGAGTATGAATATGTGCATGTGACCTCGTGGGTGTGTGTGAAAAAGTCTAGGTGATGTTCGCTCTTGTGCACCTTGTGTGTGCCCGCTCTTGTGTGTGCCTGCGTCTATGTGCACTGTCGTGGGACAGCACAGGTATGTGCGTGCATGTGCAGCCCCAGGTCCAGCACTTTCCACACACGCAGTCACCTCTTCAGAGCTCAGGCCAAGCAGACCAGGCACTCCAGCACGCCCTAGGCCAACAGATAAAAGCCCCAGATGAAGGTTTTGGTCAAGTCCCTGTGCAAAGAGGATCTGAACTTACCCAAGCTACTGGGAGCAGCCCTTGACATTGCAGCCTGGCCCCCTGTGGGAGGAAACAGAAGGATCAGTGCACGGGAAGCCTGGAAGAAGCCCCTTCCATCTGCTCTTCCTTGCAGCCAGAGTGTGGTCTTTAAAAAACCCCAATCTGGTCATCTCACTCCCCTGCTTTGGATCCCTCGGGGGCTGCTGTCTACTTTCAAGAGAAAGGGCCCAAAACCTTAGCAAGAACTACATGTTATTTATATTTCAATTAGAAGAAGGAGAAAGGGAAGGGGAAGGAGAAGAAGAAAAAAGAGAAGTACTATCATTGGAAGGACTGATGTTGAAGCTGAAACTCCAATACTTTGGCCACCTGATGTGAAGAGCTGACTCATCTTAAAAGATACTGATGCTGGGAAAGATTGAGGGCAGGAGGAGAAGGGGATGACAGAGGATGAGATGGTTGGATGGCATCACCGACTCAATGGACATGAGTTTGGGTAAACTCCGGGAATTGGTGATGGACAGGGAGGCCTGGCGTGCTGCGGTTCATGGGGTTGCAAAGAGTCAGACACGACTGAGCAACTGAACTGAACTGATAAGGCCTCACGTGGTCTGGTCCCGCACCTCCATCAGCTCACCCACACCAACCTCCCCTCCTCCTTTCAGCCTGCCTGGCCAGTTCCTCTAGCACCCTGGGTTCCCTCCCGCACAGGCCTTTTGCTCATTCTCTACTCTCTCCTTGGGATTCCTCCCTCTTTTCCATTTCTCCTGACCCCAGTTACTTAATCCTTTCTCAGTTTCCAAACCTCACTTCCTTTCTTCCCTAATCCTCTAGACTAGGTCTGCTTCCCCTGTGGCAAGAGCTCAGAGTTCCTGATCCATGTTCATGCCTGCACTTATCACAACTCCAGAGACACATGATTATTTAAATGATGTCTCCTCTACCAGTCCATAAGTGGCACACGAGCCAGGCTTGTACCCATTGCTGCTCATCCTGAACCCCCAGCCACTAACACAAGGCCTGCCACAAGGCAGGCATGAGAAGACAGCCGTGCAATGAATGAGAACCTGCAGGAGGAAGGCAGCTTATAGTCTACCTCGTCTCACAGGATTTACTTGCTCCAGCTCTTCGGACCCCAGGAAGATCCCAAGTGCCAGGTTCTCTCACCTCACCTCATCTCCAGAGAACATTTCTCACCAAGAACATGGAGAGGGGAGTGGCCTTCTTACCCTTCCGTGTGATGGGACCCAAGTTCAGGACACGGGTTTGGTCTATGATGCTCCCACTGCGGAATCTGGTCTCAGGGCAGGTCTGCAGGGAGAGGGTGACAAAGAAACCTTTCCACAAGAGAGACTGAATGAGGCCCTGCCATGGGGAGCTGGGTGCACCCTTCATAAGAGCAACCTCTTGCCTCAGGCTGGAACTTGAGGATGGTAGAGGCAGGGGTTGTTAGGAGATCTGTATACATGCGTTCATGTCCCAGCTCTGCCGTTTGTTAGGTGTATGATCTTAGGCAAGTCACTTACATTTTCTAAGCCTCTCTCCCCATATGGAAAAAGGGGCTAATAAAATACCTCCCTTATAGAGTTGCTGTGAAGTATCAAAAAGTTAACACGTGCAAATTGCACACAGTGCTTAAAAATGTCAGTTTCTGCTATTAGAACACAAGCTTGCAGATAAATGAGAGGTTCACCAGCCTACTGCAGTGCCCTGATCTCACCCAGCTTCTGCACAGCCTAGTCTCCTGTCTGGCCATGGCAGCCTCGTCTTGTAGCTCTGACTAGCCCCGTACTAAAATGGAAATATGGCAGAGATGTTTTGTTTTCTTTTCACCTTGTGGCCAAGTGTCTTGGGTTACGGGAGTTGGGTGTGAGGGTGTGGCAAGCAGACTGACTCACAGGTCTGCACTTTTCATTCACGGTGTCACAGAGATACACTTCACAATGCAGGTACACCAGGTCGTAGTTTCCAGCAAAACGGAACATCTGGACAGAAAACCGGCCCTGAGGGGACTCCCCATTCTCCTCCACTTGGATGGTTGAGTCCGCAGCACGTGGACATCTGGGAAGGGGACATCACATAACATGGTTGGTTATGCAAACACTCTGGGGCCAGACTTCCTGGGTTCAGATCTCACTCTATCACTTATTAGCTGTGTGACTATGGGCAATTTACTCAATCTCTCTGAGCCCGTTGCCCTACCTATGTGCCAGGAATAATAATTTTAGCTTACATCGTAAGACAGTTGCGATAATTAAATGAGTTAAAATTACAAAGTAAACAGTATATGGCGTACAATGGGTGCTACATGTATGTGACTCTAAAATACAAATGTAATCAGTTCAGAGCTTAAGGACAGTTACTTAAGGATAGTAAGTAAGCACTTAAGTAAGTGTATCCTTAAGTAAGCACTTTTTGATTTCTCAGGAAATGGCATTCAGGAGTTATTGCTGCTGCTGCTGCTGCTAAGTCGCTTCAGTCGTATCCGACTCTGTGCGATCCCATAGACAGCAGCCCACCAGGCTCCGCCAACCCTGGGATTCTCCCGGAAAGAGTACTGGAGTGGGTTGCCATTTCCTTCTCCAAGGCATGGAAGTGAAACGTGAAAGTGAAGTCGCTCAGTCGTGTCCGACTCTTAGCGACCCCATGGACCGAAACCTGCCAGGCTCCTCTGTCCGTGGGATTTTCCAGGCAGGAGTCATTACCTACCATTTATTGGCTATCTACTAGTGCCTGGTGTTAATTCTAACATTGGAAACCTCTGAGCACTGAAGGCTGCTGGCCAAGTTGGGGTGTGTATGTGTGCTCATCAGCACACATTATTACCCAGCGCACCCAAACACGCAGAAACTCAAAACTGCACATCCAGAGACTCACGTGAGTGCTGGGCTGGATCAGGGTACACAGGCACTCTGAGCAGGCAAATTGGGCACCCCGTCTGCTTTTTGACACTATCCGCTCAAAATGGACTTAGAAAAGGGGCTGAAGGCTGACTGCATTGGAGGACCGAGAAAGAAACTTCTCGGAATGATGTTCATTTTGTTCTGTGTCCCCCACAATTCAAATCTGACTCTACTTGACAAAAGAAAAGCCCTGTGGTTAAGGAGACCCACCTTACAAAAAGCAGAGTAAGAGGCAGCCAGCACTGCCCTTGGCAGCCCCAGGCAGTCAACCCAAGTAAGGCGCCCACGTGTCTCCCCCAGCGCCTAAGCACCTCCTCAACTCATCTCCTCCTTACACCCCTGTGATATTCTGAACAACTCACAGACTGGCAGTCCTCAGCCCAGCTCCCACTCATGCCATGGCAGAAACACAGGCCACAGCCAGCATTTCTTCATGCTTCGTTTTCAAGACTTTTTAAGCTTTTCACAATATACCTGCTCTACCTTTATACTCAGATAAATATATATATATATGTATACACACACACACAAGCTTAAAAATCCCTGCACAGTAGATTTTCTTCATGCCTGTTTCACATATGAGAACATGAATATCCAGACAGATGAGCTGAACTAAGAACTGTTTGCTGTTTCTTGAACTAAGAAACAGCAAACTAAGAACTAAGAACTGTTTGCTGTTTCTTGAACTAAGAAACAGCAAACCCATGCTATGAGCCCAAGTCTCCATGATGTCCCAGTCAAGGTCATGTCAATATTTTTCAAATTTCAGTTCTTTTTTGCCTAATACAGAAACCACCTCCCTGAATGTTTTCCTGTTTGCCAACACCTGTACTATTATTTTACATTATTTTATTATTATTATTATTACTATTTTTCTTTAAATCTACAAACGTTTTTTTTAAAAAAGATCATGACCACAAATAGCATACCAAGGGCTTCCCAGGTGGCAAAATAAAGAATCTCCACCTGCCAATACAGGAGATGCAAGAGATGAGGGTTCCATCCTGAGGTCAGGGAGATCCCCTGGAGTAGGAAATGGCAACCCACTTCAGTACTCTTGCCTGCAGACTTACATGGACAGAGGAACCTGGCAGGCTACAGTCTGTGGGGTCACAAAGAATTGAACGACTGAGAACATAGCACATTGCTTGCCATATATAAAACACGACCATACAAACACAGTCAGACACTACTGTTGCATTTTACTTCAACACTGTTGATTGTAAAAGACCCCCAAAAGACTTCTGCTCTCCTTTCTTTTTGTTGTAAAGGGAGATTAGCAAATAACGGAAGTGTGAACACCAGATGAGCACCCAATTGACGTGACCAGGCAGATTTTAAGAGAAGTGAGACAGAAATAGGTCAGGGTCTCCTGGGAGCACTTTCTCTGACTGCACTATTAAGACAGCAACTCCCCTCCCTTTTTCCTGCTTCATTTTTTTCTCTATAGCACCGTCATCATTCACATGCCATGGATGGCACTTTCGTTTAATTGTTGATCTCCCCACTTAGAATATCAGCGATAAGGGTGCAGACTTTTGTCTCTTCTATTCACTGTTATCCACATAGCCTGGCACACAATAAGCTTCCAAAAATATCTGTTCAATTTATGAATGAAAATGTGAACCACTTTCTCACAGTGTGGTTCATGTTTCTCTAATGTGTTTGAGTTAAAAGCGGTCCATCTGTGTCCTCCCTGTTTCCACTGACCCTTTTCTAACCATGCCTCTGCTGTATTCCTCCCAGCCAAGTGCCAGCCTGCTCCTGTCCAGGGCCTGCCTTTCCATCACGTTCCTCATCCTTTTCTGAATCCTAGACCCCCTCTGCCATCTGGTGAAGCCTATGCACTCCTCGTCAAAAGTAATGCTTTAAATGCATACACTAAATTACATAAGATAATAAAAAAAATTAAATATAATTCTTAAAATATTAAACTTAATACATCATGTATTTACATATCTGGATATAACTATATATTTACAAGTACAAGTATTTGGTATATATCAAATAATGAGATCTAGTTGAAATTCTAATACTACAATATAGTAAAATCAGTAAAAATACTGACTTGTTTAAATGTCTTCAAATGTCCTGCTAATACTTCTCTGGTTTGTTGCCTATATCATAATGAATGACAGTGCTAAATTTCAGCTAGAGGTGAATGAATGTGAAGATGTACTTTGTACCCATCCAAGTCTAAAGTCCCTCCCCAGCCCCAAATTCCATCCAACAGGCCTTACCTGTCCTGGATGATGAAGTATTTCAAGGGGTCTGTGGCATTGCTGCTGGGTGTGGCATAGCAGTTGGTCATGAGCAGTACAAACCGGGACAAGTCACCCCCATCCAGCATGGTGCCGACGTAGAGAAACGCTTCTGTGGACAGGGTCACAGAGGAGCCTTGGTAGGGCTGTGTGTAGGCAGGGCTCTGGAAGAGTGCCATTCGCACGGTGAATGTGCCGGTCCCGCCCATGCTGATGTTGAGGGCACTGCAGGGGGAGAGAGGCTGGTGAGACAACCAGAACCAAGAACAGCAACAGATAGGTCACTCTTTCTGATCTGCATTCCTGGGCCATCCCTGGCAGTTATTTGGAATTTTATCCAGCAACAGGACTGGAATCCACCAACCACTGCTCTGCAAAATACAATAATCACACACAGGTCACTTAGGGATCTTGTTGAAGTGCAAATTCTGGATCTGTAGCTTTGGGATAGGGCTAAAGGTTCTGCATTTCTAATAAGCTCCCAGGTGACGCTGCTGCTTCTGCTCCAGAGATCATATTTTTCTGTAACACGTCTACCCCTTCACATGGTGGCCCTTGCATTTAAGTGTGGCAAAAACATTCTCAAGGGAATCATCTAGATTCCTTTTTTGATCTTAATATAGAACAGTTTTAAAAGATGGGCTATGAGTCCTACAGGCCTTAGTCAGAGTTCTGGTTCCACCTACAGCAGAAGATTAGGATTTTTAAAATGCATTATTTTAAATCACATTAAAAACAGCCACACTGATGGCAACTCCATGGGGATTATCCTACAAAGGACACTGAAAGACTGATGCCCCAGGAAAGGGGTACATGAGAAATAGTAATGCGGAAGTCCATTTTAGAGGTGAGTACTGGGTTATTTGTTTGGACTTGGTATTCAACTGGGATGAGATTTCTAGCTTAAGCCAGAGAGAGATCTGCATACAGCTGTTTTGTTCCCTGGAACCTAGCAGGTCTGGGGCATGGCCACATTGCTCCAGAGCACTTCTTGGCCAGGTGATGTTCCACACAGAGGCAGACAAGGAGCAACTGGCTTCCTTCAAGTCAGCCAAGCACCTTCATCAGTGGCAGGTGCCCTTCCCAAGTCTGGTTGATCCAGAAAACATGTGACCATGGACAAGCTTCAAAAAAAAGGTCATGGTAGAGTGGAGGCTCTATGCCGGATGGCCTGGGTTTGAATCCCAGTTCTGTAACTTACTGTCCTCTACCACTTTGGACAAATTACCAAATTTTCTTTGAACTTCAATTTCAATAATAATAATATTTAAACCTTCTAGGCCATGCTAAGATTTCAGTGAGGTGTTTCGTCTAGAGCACTTAGCACAATGCCTGACATATGGTCAGCTCTTGCTAAACACTTGTTATTATCACAACTATTATTTTTTTCCAAGTATCTGCATCATTGGCTTGTGATTCATCCTATTCAGAAATGTTCAAGTTTATTTAGCAACAGGATCCTTTTATTTTCTAAGTAATAAAATTGATAAAGAAGATGTGGTACATATACATGATGGGATACTACTCAGCTATAAAAAAGGATGAAATAATGCCATTTGCAGCAACATGGAAGAAACTAGAGATTATCATACTAAGTAAAGTCAGAAAGAGAAAGATAAATATCATATGATATCACTTACATGTAGAATCTAAAATATGGCACAACCGAAGCAATCTATGAAATAGAAATAGACTCACAGATTTATAGAACAGATCTGTGGCTGTCAGGGGAAGTGGGGCTGGTGTAGGGGGTTGGGATTAGCAGATTTAAGCTATTATACACAGAACGGATAAACAGCAAGGTCCTACTGTATAGCACTAGAACCTAGAATCAATAACCTATGACAAACCATAATGGAAAAGAATATTAAAAAAGAATGCATAGACATTAACACAACATTGTATATCAACTATACTTCAATTGAAAAAATAAAATTTAAAAAGTTCTCTGGTTCACATCCCCAAATCACCTCCTTAAAGACCTTCACACTCCAAGAAGCATAATTTGTAAACCCCTCTTTATTCAAATTTCTCCTATTTACAGAGAAAGAAACTGAGATCCAAATATGGGGTACAATTTGCCCAGTCCCATAGCAGGTCTGAACTGAGACTCCAACCTTCTTTCTTTTGGGCCAACCACTCTACCCCTCAGATAAACCAGGGACCCTAATATGGGTTTCACCACTGCAGAGCACTTTTGTGCTTCTAAGAAAGACAGTACTTTACTGCTAAATCCATTTAACATATGAGAAGACTGACGCCTAGAATAGGGTTATCAATTTCCCAAAGCCATTTGTGAGATAGAGCCAGGATTTGAAAGTGGGCTCCAGATTTCCTAGCTGGGTTCCTTATGGACTCTTTTTGGAGTCCAACACTGCCTCCCAGCTGACCGCCTCCAATCAACTCCTTATTGGTGGCAGCTGACAGAGAAGCTGAGGTCCTGGCGGCCAAGGGTTTGTGGGGTGGAGTTGGCCAGGGACACTGGGGACCCTCTCTGGCCGCACCTGACCATTGGCTGCAGGGAGGTCTTCAGGCTGACTTTCATGTCCAGGGGATAGGAGCACACAAAGTTGATTCTGATGTTGAGGTCACGGATGATGATCTCATCTGCCAGGTAGAGAGTGTTGCTGTATGTGGCGTGGGTCTCATTCCTCTGTATTGGGGTAGGAAGGTGGGGGGAGGAAGGGCGGAAAAGGAATAGAATCTGAGTAGGATTCAAAACCAAAGGCATTGAAACTGCTGAAACTGCCCTCCCAGTTTCCATTAGCATGAGTCATGAGCTAGGCACCCCCCTCCCAAGCTGAATGTCCCTACTGCATCTTTGCACGGATCCTTCAATGACCCTGACAGGCAGGATGACCACCTCCTTAATATAGATGGAAGTTCATGGGAACTGGGTAACTTATCCATGGTACAGGGGGTCTAAGAAGCCTGGACTCTTCCCATCACCTCATGCCTCCTCTCGTGCATGCCAAAAGACTAAAAATCACATACTGAGTCATCATTAATGGCAGATTGTCAAAAAGTCATATTTGGCAAGTGACAATTATTTCCTTGTTTCTTATGTCTTTTTTTTTTTCTCTATGTGGGGGATGAGGGAGATGCGAGGAAGCAGAACCCACTCACACAAATGTTTACCTCTGGGTCCCTTTGGAGGAGGCTTCTGTAGCTGAGGCCCTGGCTCTCTGAACACTCAAAGTGCAGACTCTGCCTCCCAGGAACCATCAGAGACAAACAGATCTGCTTCTGAACTCAGTGCTGATACCTACTGGCTTAGAATAGTCATTGCTCTGTTGGGGTACTACCTTTCCCATCTGTCAAATGGGGAACTATCACTATGGATTGTCCTCTTCATTTGAAACTGACATTTATCGAGCACTTACTTTGTGCCAGTCACTTGTACTAACCACTTTGCACACAGTAACTCCTTTAACTCTCCTAACCCTATGAAGTCAGTAGGTGCCCAATATGCTACTGGAGATCAGTGGAGAAATAACTCCAGAAAGAATGAAGGGATGGAGCCAAAGCAAAAAGAATACCCAGCTGTGGATGTGACTGGTGATAGAAGCAAGGTCTGATGCTATAAAGAGCAATACTGCATAGCAGCCTGGAATGTCAGGTCCATGAATCAAGGCAAATTGGAAGTGGTCATACAAGAGATGGCAAGAGTGAATGTTGACATTCGAGGAATCAGCAAACTGAAATGGACTGGAATGGGTGAATTTAACTCAGATGACCATTATATCTACTACTGCAGACAGGAATCCCTCAGAAGAAATGCAGTAGCCATCATGGTCAACAAAAGAGTCAGAAATGCAGTACTTGGATGCAATCTCAAAAACAACAGAATGATCTCTGTTTGTTTCCAAGGCAAACCATTCAATATCACAGTAATCCAAGTCTATGCCCCAATGAGTAATGCTGAAAAAGCTGAAGTTCAACGGTTCTATGAAGACCTACAAGATCTTTTAGAACTAACACCCAAAACAGATGTCCTTTTCATTATAGGGGACTGGAAAGCAAAAGTAGGAAGTCAAGAAACACCTGGAGTAACAGGCAAATTTGGCCTTGGAATATGGAATGAAGCAGGGCAAAGACTAATAGGGTTTTGCAAAGAAAATGCACTGGTCATAACAAACACCCTCTTCCAACAACACAAGAGAAGACTCTACACATGGACATCACCAGATGGTCAACACCGAAATCAGATTGATTATATTCTTTGCAGCCAAAGATGGAGAAGCTCTATACAGTCAGTAAAAACAAGACCAGGAGCTGACTGTGGCTCAGACCATGAACTCCTTATTGCAAAATTCAGACTTAAATTGAAGAAAGTAGGGAAAACCACTAGACCATTCAGGTACGACCTAAATCAAATCCCTTATGATTATACAGTGGAAGTGAGAAATAGATTTAAGGGCCTAGATCTGATAGATAGAGTGCCTGATGAACTATGGAATGAGGTTCATGACATTGTACAGGAGACAGGGATCAAGACCATCCCCATGGAAAAGAAATGCAAAAAAGCAAAATGGCTGTCTGCGGAGGCCTTACAAATAGCTGTGAAAAGAAGAGAAGCGAAAAGCAAAGGAGAAAAGGTAAGATATAAGCATCTGAATGCAGAGTTCCAAAGAATAGCAAGAAGAGATAAGAAAGCCTTCTTCAGCGATCAATGCAAAGAAATAGAGGAAAACAACAGAATGGGAAAGACTAGAGATTTCTTCAAGAAAATCAGAGATACCAAAGAAACATTTCATGCAAAGATGGGCTCGATAAAGGACAGAAATGGTATGGACCTAACAGAAGCAGAAGATATTAAGAAGAGATGGCAAGAATACACAGAAGAACTGTACAAAAAAGATCTTCACGACCCAGATAATCATGATGGTGTGATCACTGACCTAGAGCCAGGCATCCTGGAATGTGAAGTCAAGTGGGCCTTAGAAAGCATCACTATGAACAAAGCTGGTGGAGGTGATGGAATTCCAGTTGAGCTATTCCAAATCCTGAAAGATGATGCTGCACTCAACAGGCCAGCAAATTTGGAAAACTCATCAGTGGTCACAGGACTGGAAAATGTCAGTTTTCATTCCAATCCCAAAGAAAGACAATGCCAAAGAATGCTCAAACTACCGCACAATTGCATTCATCTCACACGCTACTAAAGTAATGCTCAAAATTCTCCAAGCCAGGCTTCAGCAACATGTGAACCATGAACTTCCTGACGTTCAAGCTGGTTTTAGAAAAGGCAGAGGAACCAGAGATTAAATTGCCAACATACGCTGGATCATGGAAAAAGCAAGAGAGTTCCAGAAAAACATCGATTTTTGCTTTATTGACTATGCCAAAGCCTTTGACTGTGTGGATCACAATAAACTGTGGAAAATTCTGAAAGAGATGGGAATACCAGACCACCTGATCTGCCTCTTGAGAAATTTGTATGCAGGTCAGGAAGCAACAGTTAGAACTGGACATGGAACAACAGACTGGTTCCAAATAGGAAAAGGAGTACATCAAGGCTGTATATTGTCACCCTGATTATTTAACTTATATGCAGAGTACATCATGAGAAATGCTGGACTGGAAGAAACACAAGCTGGAATCAAGATTGCTGGGAGAAATATCAATAACCTCAGATATACAGATGACACCACCCTTATGGCAGAAAGTGAAGAGGAACTCAAAAGCTTCTTGATGAAAGTGAAAGTGGAGAGTGAAAAAGTTGGCTTAAAGCTCAACATTCAGAAAACAAAGATTATGGCATCTGGTCCCATCACTTCATGGGAAATAGATGGGGAAACAGTGGAAACAGTGTCAGACTTTATTTTTCTGGGCTCCAAAATCACTACAGATGGTGACTGCAGCCATGAAATTAAAAGATGCTTACTCCTTGGAAGGAAAGTTATGACCAACCTAGATAACATATTCAAAAGCAGAGACATTACTTTGCCAACAAAGGTCTGTCTAGTCAAGGCTATGGTTTTTCCTGTGGTCATGTATGGATGTGAGAGTTGGACTGTGAAGAAAGCTGAGCGCTGAAGAATTGATGCTTTTGAACTGTGGTGTTAGAGAAGACTCTTGAGAGTCCCTTGGACTGCAAGGAGATCCAACCAGTCCATTCTGAAGGAGATAAGCCCTGGGATTTCTTTGGAGGGAATGATGCTAAAGCTGAAACTCCAGTACTTTGGCCACCTGATGTGAAGAGTTGACTCATTGGAAAAGACTCTGATGCTGGGAGGGATTGGGGGCAAGAGGAGAAGGAGACAACAGAGGATAAGATGGCTGGATGGCATCACTGACTCGATTGACGTGAGTCTCAGTGAACTCCAGGAGTTGGTGATGGACAGGGAGGCCTGGCATGCTGCAATTCATGGGGTCGCAAAGAGTCAGACACGACTGAGCGACTGATCTGATCTGATCTGATCTGAACCCTATGAAGGAGTTACTATTACTCCATTTTCAGTGGAGGAAGCTGAGCCACATCCAGGTTAAATAACTCACCCAATTCACACAACTAGTAAGTGGTGGGGCTGTGCTCCTACCCTGTCCCATACCGGCCAGAACGTACCGTCATCACTGTCCCACAGGGGCCATCCCTGGCTGGGGTCACCACAGACATCCAGTCCCGGTCGCCCCTCTCAGTGAAGCCTGAGCACTGGCTGTCATGCAGGTACATGAAGACCTTCTCAAAGCCCAGACTCTTCAGCTGGCACTTGCTCAGGGACAACTTAATGTCATCAACCCCACATTCCAGCCTGCGCTCCAGGAGGGAGAGATCTGAAATGGTCAGGGAAGGCAGGATTGGAGGCCTGTGACCACAGTTCAAGGTTTAGCACATCCCCAGGGCCCAGGTCCAGCTAGCTGGGTTGGCCACCAGCCAACCAGCTGGGAGTACTCAGAGTCATGCTGTGGTCTCCCCTCTCAGGGAGGTGGAGACATGAGACTGGGTTCCAAGTATCACTGGATGGATCCACATGACTAACCACCAGCCCATGTCACCCTAAGCCTAGGCTGTACGCAAAGAAAAGTAACACATTTGGGTCATTCGCTGCTCTCTCTGTGTGCTCAGACATGTCCAACTCTTTGCAACTCTATGGACAGACTGTAGCCTGCCAGACTCCACAGCCCCAGCACTAAATATCATTGAATCCTAATAAAACAAAACAAATAGCAAGCAAACAAAGCTAATAAGTTAATGGTAATTTCTTTCCATCCTTTCTGTATCAAGGGGACAATCCTCAAGATTTGCTAATGTTTTTATTATTAACACCATACACTTGCCAATTTTCCTTGAAACCACAGAGAACAGACCTCTGGTTAAGTATTTGCAGCATATAAAGAGATCCAGTTAGATTTTTTTAATTAAAGTATTACATAGCTGATGAAATTTAACAACTTTCTTTCATTGTATTCATTATTACTGCTACTGCCCACAGATAAGACGCATTAGTGAACTTCAACGGCCCAAGTTTACTTAAAAGAAGGTTGTGACTAAAACCAAGACTGGAATTTGGGAAACACTAGCCAAGGCAACCCACTCCAGTACTCTTGCCTGGAAAATCCCATGGGCAGAGGAGCCTGGTAGGCTGCTGTCTATGGAGTCCCTAAGAGACAGACACGACTGAGTGACTTCACTTTCACTTTTCACTTCATGCATTGGAGAAGGAAATGGCAACCCACTCCAGTGTTCTTGCCTGGAGAATCCCAGGGACGGGGGAGCCTGGTGGGCTGCCATCTATAGGGTCACACAGAGTCGGACACGACTGAAGCGACTTAGCAGCAGCAGCAGCCTGCTTCAGTCATTATGTATACAGGGAAACAGGTTTAGAGATGGCCAGGGCCCTGCTCAGGGTCCTCAGCCGGTCAGTGGAGGGCCCAGTCCAAGAAACCACAGACTGCTGGCCAGGCCTGTGTTCTTGTACTGTGGGAATACAGCTCAGGTTAGCCTTTGGCCAATAGGTGGCAACCTCCTGCTTATCCATCAGGATTTTGGGGGCCTCCGAAAGAAGCCTGGGAGTGGGGTTGTTCCTCAAACTCTGGGAGCTTATGGGTCAACTAAAGGGAGACTCCAGGAATCCAGAGGGCTTCTGGCTGATTTTAATAGGTATTACTGGACTGACTTTCCACTCCGATTGGATAATATGCACACCCTGGGTCATCCCCACAGGCCCCCAATTCACACACAGGAATATGTCCCTCCCCAGGTCCCTGGCATTTCTGAGTACCACCCCACCTCCCCATCGGCCTCACCGGTGACGTTGAAGTCCTGTTTGCACTGGCAGTGCCATTCACCATTATCCGATTTGCAGTCCTCATCCACACGGCACTCCTCACACGTCCCCTCCACAGAGCTGGGGTCTGCAGGGTCACAGATACAGTCAACAAGGATGAGTTCCAGTCTCTCGGGGCGCCCACAGGGCCCAGGGGGGGTTGCTGGGAGACACCCGCTCACCTGTGCAGTAAGCCAGATGGCACTCAGGGGGCGCCGTCAGGTTGTACACGTAGTAGCCCCCGGCACAGGCCTTCACTTGGATGGGCGCGTCCCACAGGCAGCAGTCACCGCTCCAGTGTGCACAGGCCACGCGGTTCACGATGCCCTCGTCGCTCGATGGATGCGTGCCGTTGAGCCACATAGGCGCGGCCGTGTTGCAGTGCAGGACGGGCACGCAGGTCTCGGGCAGGCGCACGCCGGCCTGGCCCACGAAGCGGTACCAGCCGCCCAGACTGACATCACAGATGTAGCCGGAGCCGTACTCTGTGCTGCGCCAGTATTCGTCCAGGATGCGGTGCACCTGGCACGGGTCCACGCACACGAGCGCGTCGCCCTCCCGCACGCAGTCTAGCCCAGGCCCACAGGAGCCCGGGGAACACTCACAGTGCCTTCCGTCTCCCAGGTAGCCCGCAGGACACACGCACGAGTAGTTGCCCTCGCCATTGATGCAAGTGGCCAGGGCGTGGCAGCGGCTGAGCCCTGGCTCTGCACACTCGTCCACATCCTCGCAGCCGAGCTCCGAGCTCAGGAGAAAACCTTCAGGGCAGACGCACGTGTAAGAGCCCAGCGTATTCACGCAGCTCTTGGTGGCGGAGCAGTTGTGCGCCCCCAGAACGGCGCATTCGTCCAGATCCACACACTCGAGGCCGTCGCCAGTGAAGCCCTCCTGGCAGGCGCAGGTCGTGGCAGCCCCGTCCACCGTACAAGTGGCATTGCTGTGACATTCAGAGCAGCTTTCTGCAGGCAGAAAAGCCCAGATTCAGAGTAGGGGCCACTAGGCCACTGTTCACCAAGAGACTCTTTCCATGGTCCTTAGGGTTCTTTAAGACATAGCAGACTCCCTTTGAAAGAAACAAATAAACCTCCCCCGATGTCTAAACACCCACCTGCATTCTTGTGTTAAGCACTGCATTCAAGCTGTGTCATCTTTTCAAACATCCACCTTTCCACCACCAGAGGAATAATGCAGGTAATAATACTTGACACTTCGGTAAGGATTTGGGGAACCCTGTCACCCCTTCCCCAACTTGATATATTCTATGCCTTTTGCTCAGATCTCCTTCCCTGCCTCCCCTCTCTACCTAGCAGTGGCACTGACATTCTGTGTGTTCCTCTACGACAATAACAACAGTAAAGATGGTGAGCTCTCATGTATTAAGTGCTTAGGATATGCCAGACACTGGGATAGGCATTTTCTATCCATTAGCTAATAGAATCCTCTCCAGTGGCCCTGGGCAATTACTTTTGTATTTAGCCATATTTTAAAGGTGAGGAAACTTGAGATTCAGAGGGTTTAAGCTACTTGCTTCATTGGTAAGCAGCAGAGCCAGGACACAAATGGAGGTTGCAGGACCGCAGTGTGTGTGCTCCACAATGACACAATGGTATTTACTCTGCTCCAGAGAACTCCAGTTGGGGGTTGTGGAGAGGTGTCTCTTCTCCAACAAAAAGCTAACAGCAATGTGCAACCCAATGGAAGGGTCACTTATGTGTGAAAGGGGATGTCTTTGGGTCCCACCCAGGTATGTTCACATCTCTTGTGTGGTTGAATATGTTCTTGACCTTCCAGTAAAGTGCCGGGGGCGGGGGGGCGGGCTTAGTGATGTTCTAAACTTTTGTCTCTCAATATGTGATCCAAGGATCACACCATCAGCATCATCTGGGAGCTCATTAGAATGCAGAGTCTCAGGCCCCACCCCAGGCCTACTGAATCAGAATCTACATTTTAGTAAAATTCCTGGGTGAGTCCTATGTACCTTAAAGTATAAGAAATGAATTTAGAATAAAGACTATGCAAATCCCAAGCATAAAAGGAGAGGGACTGAGACCTCTTCTGCTAACGGGGCACTGCTCTCTACACACACAGCACTTACTTGCTGATGAGGTGTCAGTTGCTGCAGGTATGATGACCCAAGAGGTCACCACCGCTGCCATCCACATGAAGTTCGGAGAGAAAAGACACTTCATCCTTTCTGCTCCTCACAGCTTCTTCTGGTCTGGGAAGACTTTCCCAAAGGCAAGGAAAGGCTGGCCTCTTGAGATTTCCTTCTGTCCCTGATCCCTGAAGTCCTGTGAACAGAGTCAGATGAGATAAATACATGATGGAACTCCCTTCCCCACAGTTGGGAAAAGTGCTTTGGTTGTGCTCTGTGCAAGTCCAGGAGATGCCATTTATGTGAACCACAAAAAGTGTGTAGTGCTGTGGTCCTTGCTTTGGTAGAGCTTTCCCCTCTGTGGCCTTACTCTTAATTCCCACCACATCCCAGTCTCAGTTCCCCAAGTCTCAGTGCATTTGAAAGAGCTGAGTCTCTCATCTGGAGCAGGAACCTGCAAGACGTGGGGGTTGGGTGTTCTGCACTCACCATTTTATTGGAGGCACCCTCATGATTCCCTCATGGAAAACTCTAAACTTTCCTAGATGCATTTACTCATTCAACAGAAATTTATTGAGTAGCCAAACAGGAAGCTAAGCACCAAATGACAGACAAGGTCCCTGACTTCATGCAATTCACATATTGTAAAGAAGTGGCTTGAGATAAGCAGTTTGAGAAGTGATTAATCTTCATAATGTATTTTAATGTTTCCAGAGTGCTCAGATATTATTTCACTCACCTGGTAAAATAATCTACTAATACCCCAGTTTTTATAGCAGCATAAGGTAGCATGGCAGTTAAAGGTATAGGACCTGGAGGCTGCAACAAGGATTTGAACCTCTATTTTACCAATCACTATGATTGGTAAACTCACATGTGACATTGGGCAAGGTATTTCAATTCACTGAGACTCAGTTTCCTCATCTATGAAATAGAGATTATTGCTTGCACAAACTGAGTGGCTATAATGCATCAGGCTCAGTGTGAAGTCTCCTTTTAGTAAAGAACCTGCTTCATAGGAAAGTGTTTTACAAACCTTAGTGACCATGATCTGCTATAAGGAAAATATTTTATGCCATGACCCAGTACAGTTGCTAATACACACACACACACACACATGTACACATGAAATAAATGTTTTATAAAACAATTCTTACCATTACTACGTGCATTCCTTGCTGATATATCCTATTGTATCTAATTAAGAGAAAATTCTGAATGTAACCCACAGATGATTCCATAATCCACTAATGGGCTGAGAACTATAGTTTGGCTAATATCAGACTGCATATTACCATCCCGGTATTAACAAAAATGATATGTGCAAAGCAGGTTCAGAGCAGATGCTCTTGTTCACTGCTCTCTCCATCCCCATGCCTAGTATATAATAGGAACTTCACTAATATGGATTGAACAAATGGAAAAATTGTAGTCATTGTTGTTAGGGAAGCGCAAGATTAAAGAGAGGGGAGTTGATTTATCAAAGCCCTTAAAGTCAATAGTCAGCAGAGTAATGACTTATCCTAGCTTTGATTCAAGTGTCCAATCTCTTCATTTCCAGACCCCCATCCCTCAAACAGAATGGGAGTCAGCAAAGACTAGATGGGAGAAGTGGCTAGGAGAAGTGAGAGCTGCAGATAGCCTTACCTGAAACCAGAAAGGTAGAATTAATCCTTTTACAAGTAGGTGACTATCATATCTATATATATACATCTGTCCCCCACTGGCAGTCTTTCCTCCAATGATCCTCTGGTTCTGTTTCTTAATTATTTTAATGGGGGTGGAATATTTTTCCCTTTTGACACAGTGTTTTCCTTTTCTAGGCTGTGAGGTGGTTGTTGTTCTTTTCCCTAATAGGTAGAGACCCCAAATGATTGACACTGGGGGTCACAGTTGTGCCCAGAGTTACAAGGGCTCTGTTTTATATCTTTTGGCAACGAGAGGTTCTTTAGTTAGAAATTAACTGGGTAAAAAATTCCAAGTGCCTGGGCTTTTCTTGGTCATTGAAAAGCACAAAGTGGAGCCAAGCAGAGGCCAGAATCTGAAGCCAGGCTGCTCCAGGAGAAAAGGGGTGCTCACTGTCCCCACTGGGATGTATACTTGTGGCCACTCAGTTCCAAAGCAAGTTCCATCCTCATGGGTTCAACCAGCTTCCCTGGGGTCCCGATGTGAGCAGGAAAGGAGCTGAGAATGCCTGAAGGTCAGAGACAGAAGGCAATTCAGACATCATTGGACCAGATGCTCTGTGAATCAAGAAATTTGAATTCCCATGAAGGAAGGTCCTTGAGAAGTAGATAATTTTGTAAATGAACAGACTGACTTTGGAGTCAGTCTATCTGAATCCTGGTCAGCGTTTTTTGTGTGCCAGTGGGCTTATTTCTTTCCTTCCAGAGGTAATTTTCATCATCTATAAAACGAGAATACCCGTGTCCTAGAATTGTTATGGCCATTAAAGAAGATGATGCAAGTTAAGGCATATAGCAATGGTACCAACTGTGGAAGTCACTGCCGATGCTGCTTTGGTGATGTGCAATCATGGGGTAGAGAATGACAGGGCTTGGTTCAGCCTTAGGTCTCCTGACCTAATTCCACATTAATGGCAATGCCATATTGAGAAAAATCAGGTACGTGTGAACTCAGGCTGAGCAGGAAGTATGACAGTGATCCACAGCATTGCCTCTTTGAGGGCTTTCTCCTTCTGTCTGGCCTAGTGGTCGGGTGACTATCAGCAGAGGCTCACTCACCTCCTCAGGGGAATTTCATAGGAAAAGAGGTAGCACAGTTTTCAGCGATATTTCTTCCCAAACAGCACCCCAGAGAGATCTATAACAATTAGTTTACAATCCCAGCACAGTACTCAGCCACCCTGGGCATTAACTTTCATCTTTGTGGAAAAGTGAGAAATATCTCATCGTTATTTCCTTTTGCAGTTCTTTAATGAAAAAGGAAGTTATCTTTTCATTTGCTTACTATTTATTCTTTTCTGAACTGTTTGTATCCTTTGCCCATTTCCTCCCCACCCCCCGTAAGAATGTTTTTTTCCCTTTCTTTGCTATAACTTCAGAAGAAAATAAAAGTTCTTAATATTTTTTTTCTCAATCCTAGGTGGTGAGTGTCATTTCTGGTTGGTGACATGCTGCTGCTGCTGCTGCTAAGTCGCTTCAGTTGTGTCCGACTCTGTGCAACCCCAGAGACGGCAACCCACCAGGCTCCCCCGTCCCTGGGTTGCCATTTCCTTCTGAGGCTCTGTCAAAACCTAAGTCTGGGTGTCTTTAAAGGATTAAAGATGGAGCTCCAGGTAGCTCCTGAAGTTGTCTGGGCAGAGATCTTGGGTAGGAAAATAGGGAGTTTGGGCTGAGACTATTCTTAAGTCTAATAACCAACCACATTATTCAAGTTTTTGTGTTTGATGCTTTTACATCTTGAAACTTTGGTGATTCTGGAGGGACTGCCCCACTGAGGGTGAACTATGCCTTGGAGATAGGTAGCATTGGAGATACACCTTGCTATCTCTAAGAATATCATATTCCTGAGAGCATGCCTTTCACATGCAAAACAGCCAGTCTAGAGCCCATCACCCAAGCTCTCCTCTGTCAGGCTCACACTCAGGACCAGGTACCAGATAACTAGGGACAATTTCCAAGTCCCAGAGCCTACTGACATTATTCCAACTAGCCAATCCTAAACCTGCTTACCTTGCCTCTTCTGTCCCTTCCTGTGGGAACCACAATAAAGCCTACATTTTCAGGTTATAGTCAGATTTCTCCCTTGCTTCCTCTGCCTTCCGACCAACCCTAGCACTTTCCTGTATGCCACCCTCATGGCATGATATATTCCCTCCTCTTAGGATCTGAGAGTATAATAAACTATCTTTTGATGACAGTTATCTCCTGTTCTGTTGCCTTTGTCAGACTTGAATTATAATAAAATCTGTATTTTAGAACAGTAATTACCACCTTCATTCAACACAGCTAGATCATCTTGTGGTATATTTCTCTAATTGGCTATTTTTCCACTCTTTGTTCTTCGCACCCTTCCCTGCCCCCACCAGCCCCACACACTTAATGACGACATGGCAACTTCATTGGAGTCATTAAGCCATGCCTCCCACATCTTCTCCATCTACCTGCCTCTGGACTCATCTTCCACATCCCATCCTTTCATTGAGACAGTATCCTTCTGTAAAAGGTTTTTCTCTCCCTGTATGCTCTAATGACCCCCCAACAGAGAGTCATCACCTGCCCCACCTACCCATACTGTATTCACCAATATGAGCCCCCACTTCCTAAGGCCCCAGTTGCATCTGGGGGACAGGCAAGTAGCACACCCATTTTCTGGCTCATGGCCAGTAAGGAGCTCTGTTCCATGTGATTTAGTTCCACGTGATTTCCTAGAAGCCCCCGGGGACCCCTCCTTCAACTGGCAGCCACATGGCTTTGAAGCAGGTGAGCTTGGAATCGTGTCTTGAATACTAACACCTGCTCCTGCCAGGGCAACTGGTTCCGGTGAGTTCCAGGGCCGCAGGCTGTTCCCTGCTTAGTCTGGATGTGGACAGGCCCGGGTTTGGGAAAGGAGAGACTGGGGCACAGGCTATTGAGACCTGATTAAGTACAATCAGCCTTTGCGTTACATAATAGGAAGGCTGTGGAGAGGCCCAGGTGGTTTGTGTAGACCTTAGTTTCTAAAATAGTATGCCCTCCTTTTACTGAGAAGGTCTATTATACCCGAATTAAGTGAATGTCACAAACCAGCAGCATAAATATGCTGCTGCTGCTGCTGCTAAGTCACTTCAGTCGTGTCTGACTGTTCGACCCCATAGACGGCAGCCCACCAGGCTCCCCGGTCCCTGGGACTCTCCAGGCAAGAACACTGGAGTGGGTTGCCATTTCCTTCTCCGTGTGAATGTTACCTTACATGGCAAAAGGGACTTTGTGGGTATAATTAAGATCAGCGTCTTGAGATGAGGTTATCTGGGCAGGCCCAGTGCAATTACAGTGGTGCTTATGAGAGAGATGCAGGAAGAATTAGAGTCAGAGGAAGCAGGACAAGTGAGGATGGAAACAAATGGTCAGAGTTCTTTGAAGAGGAAACCATGAATGGCAGGTAGCCACTAGAAACTAGAAAAACAGGGTAGTACCGTGAGCTCTCATGAAACGGCTTTTAAAAAGATCACTTTAACAGCTTTAGGGAATACGGATTGTGTGCATGTATGTGTTGGGGGCTTGGAGGTACAGAGCCGCAGTAGAGGGACCAATTAGAAGACTTCTGTGGCTGAGACTGGTGGTTGGAGATGGGGAATAGTGGATGGAGTCACATGGAAGGAAGTAGGAGGAGTCATGTATTTTGGTGGAGTTACTTTTATGGTAATAAAAGGAAAGAAGGGACTTGAGCGTTAGCCTAGCATATGGTTGCTTACGAGAATGGGTCATTTTGAGTGAAAGACTAGGGAGAGATTTTGGGTCAAATCTCTTTCTTACCGTGCTAAAATGAAGCAAAAAAAAAGATCAGTCCACCTCTTTGAAAGCGTCAGCCACCCTCTCTGGGGATCCCAGTGTGGTAGTGGTGATGGTGATGTGTGCACCACCTGTGGAGTGAGATTGCCCAGAATCATATTTCAAGGGCTTTCTAGCCTTGTGATCCTGCCTGGTTGCTCAACCTCTCTTTGCCTCAGTTTCCTCATCTGTAAAATGGGGATGATGAAACCTAGCTCTCAGTGAGGCTGTGAGAACTAGGCGAATGCCCAGTATGTTGTAAACACTCATTAAATGTTACTATTATGGCTTCCCTTGCAGCCCTATCTGAATTCGAGGCCAAAGAGCTCTTCTAAAGCAACACCAGCAGAAAAAAGGTAATGAGTAACACGGGGCCAAAGACATTCAGGGGCTTTTATTATCCAGCCTCCACCCACCTACCACAATTATATAGAATTTTATTTGGAGTGGATAAACTCAGAAAATGATGCCAGGATCTGGAAAATGGGCACCCTCTCTTCCTGGCTTTGGAGAGCCTTACAGTTCTTCCTTCATTCTTGGTTTCTCTGCCTGTGTTGGAGGTTCCTTTGGCTCAGCTACCTTCTCCTCCTCAGCCTTTTCTTTCTGCTCAGTTGGCCCTTCGAGCTTGGTCACATTCTCCAGCTCAGGCAAATTCTGTTCTGGTAGCTCTTTCTTCATAAAATGTTCCTCCTTTTCCTCCGCTAATACCTTCTTTTCTGTCTCTTCACTTTGCTCAACAGAGAGTAGCTATTTAAGAAAAGAAGAGAGGGAGGGAGAAAGGGTTGGAGGAGGAAAAATAAATAGAGGCAAGAATTATGCAGTAATTGCCATTGTATTGCCAAGCAGCCTTTCACTGCTCTAAGCTCAGAGGTGCTGCTGCCCCAGGCCTGGCTGCTGAGATTCGTTCCAGGACATGTGCTAGGACTACTAAAGACCTGGTATTATTAATAATACTTTCTTTGCAAGCTGAGAAGATGTTAGCTGAGAGCTGTGGAGCAGTCACTGCCCCTCCGTGGGGAAGTGCCTGCTTGGGAATGAAGCAAACAGAGGAAAACAGAGATGGGGAGACAGAAAATGACTCTGAGCTTCAGAATCCACCCACCTTTGATGTTCTCCTGGTTATAGGGGATAAATTCCCATTGCTGCTTAAGCCAAACAGTGCTATAGTTTCTGACATTTGCAACTGAAAGGGTCCTAACTAATACAGATGACCCCTTTCAGCTTACTGAGGCATGGACAGAATTAGGAGGGAATGGAAATTGTAGAACAATGCCAGGGCACAGGAGCCAATCAGGACATGTGGTTAAGCACTCAAGAATAGTGGACCTAGGGAAGCAGCCTAGGAGCTGTGTGAGACGTTGTCCTTTTTTTTTTTTTAATATAAATTTATTAATTTTATGTGTTTCTCAACTCTGCCTTTCTAATAGCATGTGTCCTTGAAATAAAGTCATCCAACCTGGATCCCTCCTCCATTCTCTCCCACAAGATTATAGAAGTCTTGGCACCCTCTTTCCTAATCTGTTGAGCTCTTGATGGTTCTGTGTGGGACAGAATGGTCTAGGCTACTGCTGTTTCACCTTACCTCATCTTCATCCTCAATCTGAATCTTGATTTGACTTTCCAGGAAGTCAGAAAAGCCCTTCAGGGTATGTTCACCATTGTACAGTACAGCCTAGGAAGAAAATGGCGCAGAGATGAAATGGTAGCCTCTTCCTGCAGGATACTCAGGGATTGCTCCACAGACAAATCCGGAGTCAAATTCCTAACAACCTGAGTGCAGCGAGCAAGTTCCTTAACTTCTCTGAGCTTTCATTACCATAAGAATAATGAAATATCCTCCATCATAGGGCTGTGATATAGTTGTTCAGAGCAAGAACTATGGGGCCACACTGTTGGGGCTCAATCCCTGGCTTCATCACTTTGCAGTGTTGTCTGGAAGCTTAACCACTCTATGACTCAGTTTCCTTAACTGTAAGATGAAGATAATAACAGTTCCTTGCTCATGGTGGTGTTCTTTGGATTTAACGAGTTACTATGTGAAAAGGAGGCTTCCCTGGTTGCTCAGAGGTAAACCTGCCTGCAATGCAGGAGACCTGGGTTCTATTCCTGGGCTGGGAAGAGCCCCTGGAGAAAAAAAAATGGCAATCCACTCCCATACTCTTGCCTAGGAAATCTCATGGACAGAGAAGCCTGGTGGGCTAACAGTCCATGGGGTCGCAAACAGCGTGCAAAAGGCAGTTAAAACAACGCTTGACTCATAGGAGCACTATATATATCTACATCTAGATATATATGCTATTTTATCACTAAAGAATGAGAATATTTGTTTTACAAAAGGTCTGGCGTATGTTCTTGCTCAGTTATCACTAGCTTCCTTTCCTTTTTCAGTCTTTAAGAAGATTAGGAAACTGTTTACTGCCCTCTGGCTGTCTAAACTCCTTTTCAGATAACTGAAGATCTGAACCAGGTCCATCCACCCTTTCAATCTAGCCTCATTTTCCATGTGCATCTTCTACACCAGGAGGATGACATCTCTTTCACAGTTCTGTGGTTAGCCCTCCGCCTACCCCCTTGTTTATATTATACTCCCTACTTATAATTCACACACTTCTGATTTAAATCCCTACCATTCTTCAAAGTGTCATATTTTCATGAAGACTTCCAGCCATATAAGCCCTCCAGAATCTGCCCTATTTAATGTCAATTGCATTTGGAGATGAGGCTATACCATGACCTTCAGTTCAGTTCAAATCAGTCACTCAGTCGTGTCCAACTTTTTGCGACTCCATGAACCGCAGCACGCCAGGCCTCTCTGTCCATCACCAACTCCTGGAGTTTACCCAAACTCACGTCCATTGAGTTGGTGATACCGTCCAACCATCTCATCCTCTGTCATCCCCTTCTCCTCCCATCTTCAATCTTTCCCAGCATCAGGGTCTTTTCAAATGAGTCAGCTCTTCGCATCAGGTGGCCAAAATACTGGAGTTTCAGCTTCAACATCAGTCCTTCCAATGAACACCCAAGACTGATCTCCTTTAGGATGGACTGGTTGGATCTTCTTGCAGTCCAAGGGACTTTCAAGAGTCTTCTTCAACACCACAGTTCAAAAGCATCAATTCTTTGGCACTCAGCTTTCTTCACAGTCCAACTCTCACATCCATACATGATCACTGGAAAAACCATAGCCTTGACTAGATGGACCTTTGTTGGCAAAGTAATGTCTCTGCTTTTGAATATGCTGTCTAGGTTGGTCATAACGTTCCTTCCAAGGAGTAAGCTTGGAATGCCTGCATGGCATTCATGGCTGCAATCACCATCTGCAGTGATTTTGGATCCCAGCAAAATAAAGCCAACCACTGTTTACCCTGCTTCCTCATCTATTTTCCATGAAGTGATGGGACCAGATGGCATGATCTTAGTGTTCTGAATGTTGAGCTTTAAGCCAACATCTTTACTCTCCTCTTTCACTTTCATCAAGAGGCTCTTTAATTCTTCTTCACTTTCTCCCATAAGGGTGGTGTCATATGCATATCTGAGGTTATTGATATTTCTCCTGGCAATATTGATTCCAGCTTGTGCTTTTTCCAGCCCAGCATTTCTCATGATGTACTCTGCATAGACGTTAAATAAAGCAGGGTGACAATATACAGCCTTGACGTACTCCTTTTCCTATTTGGAACCAGTCTGTTGTTCCATGTTCAGTTCTAACTGTTGCTTCCTGATCTGTATACAGGTTTCTCAAGAGGCAGGTCAGGTGGTCTGGTATTCCCATCTCTTTCAGAATTTTCCACAGTTTATTGTGATCCACGCAATCAAAGGCTTTGGCATAGTCAATACAGCAGAAATAGATGTTTTTCTGGAACTCTCTTGCTTTTCCGATGATCCAGCAAATGTTGGCAATTTGATCTCTGGTTCCTCTGCCTTTTCTAAAACCAGCTTGAACATCTGGAAGTTCACTGTTCACATATTGCTGAAGCCTGACTTGGGGAATTTTGAGCATTCCTTTACTAGCATGTGAGATGAGTGAAATTGTGCAGTAGCTTGAGCATTCTTTGGCATTTCCTTTCTTTGGGATTGGAATGAAAACTTTTCCAGTCCTGTGGCCACTGCTGAGTTTTCCAAATTTGCTGACATATTGAGTGCAGCATTTTCACAGCATCATCTTTTAGGATTTGAAATAGCTCAACTGGAATTCCAGCTCAACTGGAATTCTATTATCTGCACTAGCTTTGTTCGCAGTGATACTTCCTAAGGCCCACTTGACTTCACATTCCATGACTTTACCCAACACTTAATCGTACTCTTCCTGGGATCAGGGACCTTGGCTTGTGATTCTTTGACGTCCTTCCCCACATACCAAAGTAGCATGAAGTATGTATTCCATGAACACTGGTGATGTTCAATGGCTCTATAACCAAAGTGTAAAGTACTTAATTGTCTCCATCATGCAGTCTTCCTTCTTCTGGTACCACCCCACCCCCAATATTCACATGGTGACTCCCCTTACCTTATTCCATATAGTCTGAGTGAAGCTCAGCTTTAATACCAGAGGGAACCATTTGACCTAGGCCTGACTATCAAAACACCAACATCCCCTTTGCCACAATGATTGGGTTAGGGGGACCCAATCAGACTGAGTTGGGAATTTTCTGAAAGCTAGTGGAAATTTTTCTCTAACTTGAATATGAAAAGATAATAAGAGTTGGAGCTGAGAATGAAGTTGATTTTGTAAAAGGTAGAGGGAGACTGAGAGAAACAGAGTCCTTGACAATAATATAACATTTCCAGTTATGTGAATCCCAAGAGCCCCTCACTTTTTGAGAGTCAGTGGGGAAGAGTCTGAAGAAGGGGTACCGGTCCTGGTACGTCAGCTCAATGTCATTTGCTGTGATGTCAATCTTGGCGATGGTGACTGTGGAGTGGTTTTGATACTTTCTGCCCAGTTCTTCCAACACTGGGAATAACACCATGCACTTCTGGGACCAGGGTGCATCTGGAAAAGAAGGGCCATCACTCAAGCTCACACTCATAAAGACCCTGAAAGCCACACTCCCCCGTAGACACCATCACTGTGCTCCACTAATGGTCTGCTGCCATGCAAATTGCACTCCCTGTCTCTTTTAATAGTATGTTAGGTTATCTTGGGCTTCCCTGATAGCTCAGTTGGTAAAGAAACCGCCTGCAATGCAGGAGACCCCAGTTCGATTCCTGGGTCAGGAAGATCTGCTGGAGACGGGATAGGCTACCAACCCCAGTATTCTTGGGCTTCCCTCCTGGCTCAGCTGGTAAAGAACCCACCTGCAATGTGGGAGACCAGGGTTTGACCCCTGGGTTGGGAAGATCCCCTGGAGAAGGGAATGGCTGCCCACTCCAGTATTCTGGCCTGGAGAATTCCATGGACTATAGAGTCAGACACAACTGAGCAACTTTCACTTTCACTTACTTCACTTAGGTTATCTTACATTTCAGCTATAGTATCTGATCATCACTACATAAACTAGAAAAAAAAAAAAAATAACCTAGTCCCCTTTCCACTCAGACATTAACATGTTGGGACATTTTCTTCTATTCTCTGATTTCCCTTTAACATTTCCTTCTATCCAGCTGAAGAGGAAAACCAAACCAAGAAAAAAATATTTATGTTCTGCCAAAAAGTATGTGTATTTGTGTATGTGAGAGAGAGCACAAGAGTTTTCCAACAGTGGTTAAGCTTACAACTCAAGGTCACTTAGTGATTTAAGCAGAGGAAGTGGGATTAGCAGACAGGCTGCTTTGACTTGTGACCATTGTATCACACTCCTTTCAGTCCCACGGAGGAGAGTCCACCTAGGAAGTGAACATGAGGTTGAGCTAAGTACAACTATCCCTGGGAAAGAGACACTGGACTTCCCTCCAGATAGTTCCCTAAGCTCTGTGGACAGTCCAGACACCTGGAACTGTGGGGAGAATTGGGACCAGCTCCAACCATGGAAGGGAAACAACCTTGCCTTATTCGTTCCATTAAAGATTCTGGCTTTGTCGGAGGAGTGGCTCAAAGTCCCTGGGTATTACATTTGGATGATTATCCCTCCATTTACAGACTGAGTGCCTCTGTGATCATCTACTCTCCTGGCTGCATCCTGGCAGCTTCCCTGGAGATCAACAGGCCCTGGGTGGGAACCCAAGGGGGCCTAATGGCTATGGTTGTGAGGCTAATCTGACAACCCTGATTCCAAAAAAATGAGACCACTGGTTTTTTACCAGAACCAAGTGAGCATTCTCAAGACTCCCAGTGTCAGACGAGCAAAGAAAGGCCTCCCCAGGCTCTCACTTAAAGGCAAAAGATCATGGTTATTCAGCCATGCAGACTTATAAACACCTGGCTCCGTGGATGAATGTCCATTTTAATGAGAGTTTTAAAGGCCTGCATAATGTAACCCAGTCCTTGTTTCACCCTCTAGGAAATGATGGCATCAGACCTGGATTTGAACTTTTTGTCTTGCAGTTTACTTGCTATGGGATCTGGGGTAAAGTAATTCTTCTCTCTGAGGCTAGGTTCCCTGATCTGTATCATGGGGAAATCCACTGTACCTTCCTAAGAGGCTTGGTTGGAGGAGGAATGAGAGCAGGTGTATAAACAGCAAACTCATCAGTGCTCAATAAATATCAGCTCCTCCTGTTAAGTAAAAGAGGTATCTGAAGTCACTGCATTGCCACCCTTCTCTGTGTCTCAGGGTAAAAGAGAAGGTCCCTTCGCTTTGGTTTCACATGCAAATCAGAAACAATGGAGGAAGAGCAACAGTCCCTGGGTGAACACTGGAAACAGTCATAACAAGGGAAACAATGGCAATAAATAGTACCTGCCTTTTATCTGTGCTTACAACATGCCAGACACTGTTCCAGGTCTTTTACATGTATGATGTGAGTCTTCATTTTGGTTGCCCCAGCTCAGGTATGTTAAATATGGGCTATTTGATGTTACTTAACTTATGCTGGTACAGCAGTTACCCGTGCAGCCACTGGATTCAGGCTGACTAGGTTCCAATCCCTTACTTACTTAAGGTCACCCACTAGCTGCCTAACTTCAGTAAAGTTTCACTTCCCTGGGACTCTGTATACTCACCTGTAAGGTGAGAGCAATAAAGTAGCTACTTTCAAAAGTAAGGTGTGAGGATTGAGTGAGCTAGTGTAGTGTGATGGTGCAGGCCTGGCGGCTCTAGCATCCAATCAGCGTTAGCCATCAGTATTACTGTTGTTACAAATAGCCACAGGCTTCGATTACGTGAAAGGTATTCCACACGCTTCAAGAATTTGATCTGGGGGGAGAGTTGCTTTGTAGCTGATAGCATCTTGAGCCAAACTATGGATATCTGAAGACCATTCTTGGCATGATGCTTTGGTAGGTTTTGGAGATTTTGGTACCCAAGAATTCAGGAACCTCCACTTGAAAAAGTAACGTTAGAGGCACGGCCTCCAGAGGCCCCTGCAGAGATACTCACAGAACATCACAAACACGTCCCTTTCCTTGTCAAACACGACGACATTGAAGTTCTTCCCAACAAGCTGCTTAACCAGCCCCTGGTCCCAATAATTTGGAATTTCTTCACTGGATAGATGTTTCTAGGAAATAAATTTGAGACATTTTAACAGCCTCCAGAAATGGGTTGGCAGTTGGGGTCCCCACCACGGCTGGAAACAATAGAAAATTTTCTCTTGTTTTTATAGCAGCCTTGGGAAAGCATTTGAAATGTTAAGAAAGGTCATGAGCTAAATGTGTAACCTGGATTGTCCAGGGCACTGGAGTCAGAGGGCTGAGAAGGCAGCAGAGTCCCAAACCAGGGTGGATTCCAGAATTCCAAATACATGATTCTTAGAATTCTTAGATGAGAGTGGGTTTCATATCATTAACATCTAAACTAGACTATGTCCCTTCTCCCAAAAATATAGCTGTCCTCAATTATTCCAAGAATCAAACTAGGATCACTTATGTCACCTATAAAATATATATTATACTTTGTTTTCCGCCACCTTTTCCACATTCATCATTGTTTCCTCGCTTTCTTCAGCCACACTGGTCTATTCACTCAAAGGACTAGCCTTCTGCCCACTTCCTCATTCCCATGCTCCCTTCTCTATCAGAATTATCTCTAACTTAGATTTGTCTTTCAGAATGATCTCAGAGGAAGATTTCCCTGACTCTCCCCCAGACTAGGTCACAGCCCTGCTTTCATAAATTCTCATAATACTTGGTACTTTTCCTGTATCACTTATTTATCATTTATATTTATTTTATGGTTATGTGATTAATGTGTCCCTATCTGAGTCCTCACAAAGGACTTTTCTTCCCTTATCATTGAGTACCACTGAGTACTGGTACATCATGAGACCTCAGTCAATATTGTGAACAAATGAAAAAATGAACTCAGTTCTTGCTTCTCTTTAAAGGAGGCGATGAAAAATCTCAGAACATGTATTTTTCTTTGCAACCATTGTTTTCTGAATATCTCTTGAATTCACACCTTTCTGTCTGCACTGCTACTACTTTGGCCAGGTAGCTTTCATCTCTCATCTAGGTCACTGTTATTACAGTGTCCTCTCTTTATCTCCTCCTAATCCTCTTCACACCTTTATTCTAAAAGCAGGTTCTACTTTCACCAGGCAAATGTGGCTTCCCATTGCTTTTAGAATACCAAGTCCTTAATATTCTTACAAGTCCTTGCTGTGTGGTCTTTGTCCAACTCACCAGCCTTGTCACCTACAATAGCTTCCCTCATCCCTACCCCCACCTCTGGAAAGGACCTGAAGATTCTTTGTGAGGGGACTGGATGTGAGGGATGGGAAATGGAGAAAATGATGGAGAATTAGTAATGGGCCAGATCAGACTCGTGACATCTTATAGGTCAGATGAAAGATGCTCTTCTTTGTCCCAAGAACACAAGAGGATGTGCTGGTCCTTGAGAGGAAGACAAACACCTCCTGAGATATAACCAGAATGAGAAAAAGAGGACAGGCAGAACTCCATCTTAGATCTGCAGATGTGGTGATAGAAAATGAGGGGACCCTGTCTGAAACCTTCTATTTTCTTAGGGATATATTAGAATACTCAGCTCAGACTGAAAGTAGGAATGAGGTTGAGGAGAAATAGACTCCAAGATTAAGAGAATGAACACATTAAGTGAAATTTCTATAAATGTCAGAACATTTCTAAGAGCCCACAGGGGGTTTGGTTTGTGACTCCATGAAGCCAGCCTGCCTCAGGGTGATGTTCTTTTTTTCCAGAATTGGCCTAGAATCTATAGGAAAGTTAAGTGGGTTCAACTGGAGTTGTGATTTTGCCTGGGAAATGCTAGGGGATGTAGAGGAGGTAGAAGGTGGAAGGGACGGAGGAGTTAAGGGAATCATCATCAGGGTGATGGACATGGAATCCAAGTTAACAAAGGAGGGCATTAAAGGGATTATGAAATAAGATCAGGAGACTGGAGCCACGAGAAAAGGGTAAGGGGTTGTAGCCATGTGGCTACTAGGGAAGGGAACTGAGGGGACAGGAAGGGTGAAATCAGGCTTTCAGAGGGGCTGCCATCTCTAGAGTATGGCCCTAAGAGCAAGTGGCTGAGAAGGCATGGACATACCATTACTGGAGAAGAGATGAGGGTTTTGGATATTGACATCTCTGTAAATAAGGACAGAATAGGGGTAGAGGGCATGTCTGCATCCTCAGAAAGTGAAAGGGAAGTGACCAGGACAGCCATGGGAGGCAGGAGCTGGTGGTCTAAAGTCCAAAGGCATGGAATCTAAAGAATTTGGAGTTTTTAAAAGCCAAGAGGAAGAGAAATGGTTTAGAAGTGGCATGGAGGACACCAGCCTTACCAACTGGTGTGTGATAATGCTGTACATAAAATAAAAATCAGCTTTCATTTGAGAAGGCTGCAGAGGAAGCAGTGTCTGTGGGGGGATGGACAGAAGTAGAGGGAGCCCTCCAAAATAAGGTGATCATACATTCCTGTTTGCCTGGAGTACCCCAGTTTATTCCTGCCATTTAAAATACTTCCAAAGAATGCTCCCATTACTCTCAAAAGTGTCCACATTTGGAAAAATAAACAATATGATCACCTAACTCAGCAGGAAGTAACTCAGAAAGGTGGTTGAGGATACAGCAAGAGCTAAATAAACAGCAGGTGGTTATGTAATGGGGCAACATAGTGTTTGTAGCCCTCTTTTTGAAGCCTCTCCTCCTTAGTCCCTAAAGTCTTTGAGGTTAAGTCCTGATTGCTCCATATATGCCACCCCATCTTCTCCCCCAAGCAAGCATCTACCCTGTGCCCAAGTAAATCTTTCACTTTAGAGTCTGAAAGAAGAGTAAGAACCTACTTTGAGACAATGCCAGGCTGGGAGTGCTCATTTCAATTGGAGATTCCTATAGAGAAAATGTCTTAAAATTAAGAATAACGAATTAATGGTGGAATTATAAGGTCAGGACATATCAAACGTTGAATAGATTTGAGATGGGGAGATGCGGGTATTTCATCACAAGAAACGTAAGACTGACTTTTCCATTCAGATGCCCAAAGCCAGCGGAATGACAGAAAAAATTATTTTGAGGACCTCCCTGGTGGCACAGTGGATAAGATTCTGCCTGCCAATGCAGGGGGCGTGGGTTCAATCCCTAGTCAAGGAAGATTCCACATGCTTCAGGGCAACTAAGGTTGTATACCACAACTACTGAATCCAAGCTTGCCTAGAACCTATGTTGGGAAATAAGAGAAGCCAACACAATGAGAAGCCCGAGCATCACAACGAAGAGTAGCCACCGCTCACTGCAACTAGAGAAAGGCTAAGCGAAGCAGTGAAGACCCAGCACAGCCAAAAAAGAATTATTTTGAGGTTCTGAATAATCATTATCCAGGGACGGGTTTACCTTAGCCTTTCTATTCAGGAAGCTCTGGCCGAAGTTCCGGAGGTTTTCGTAGGTTATTTCCTCGAAAGGCATTTTGTACCTTGCATCGGAGCTTAAGTTTATGATTTGGATACATGGGACATCGACCTCTCTGATCTGGAAGTATTTGAAGACACGTCTATTTCTGGGCACATCTGTATCCACAAGGATGAAAAGGATCTGCAAAATCAAATGAAACCCATGTCTGTCTGGACTGGAGTTATGGAGAGGGCGAGGGAGAGAAACTGTGGGAAGCTACGGGAGGGCACTTGTAGTGGTAGTAGTTTGAGCTGCTCAGTCATGTCTGACTCTTTGTAACCCCATGGACTGTAGCCCATCAGGTTCCTCTGTCCATGGAATTCTCCAGGAAGAGTACTGGAGTGGGTAGCCATTCCCTTCTCTGGGGGATCTTCCTGACCCAGAGATGGAATCCGAGTCTCCTGCATTGCAGGGAGATTCTTAACTGTCTGAGCCCCCAGGGAAGCCCGGCAAGGCACTTAATGAAAAGCAAATAGCAGCATCTATGCAGCATCTCTGTAAAGGCTCCTTTTCATCAGGTGCAGTCCTGAACACCACTGCATAGACAGGCACTAGCTGTCATCCTGGTTTCATCATCCTTGTGCAAGACATACAACTGCAGGAAGTCAGGAGATCCTAAGCTTTCATCTCAGTTCCTTGGGCAAAACAGTAATGTCCCCTCTATGTGCTACAGTTTTCTTATCTGTAAAGTGATAATTACAATAGTATCCACATTACAGGGTTGCTGTGAGAATGAAACAGGATACTGTATATAAAAGGCTTAGTTCAGTGACTGGGAGGTAGAAAATTGCTCACTACATGTCAACTCATTATTATTCTAAATTATTCTTCCATCTAGGAAACTCATAACTCATTCAACCATGCATTCTACACCTATTTGTGGAGTGGCTACTAGGAATTTTACCAAGTACTGGGGATACAAGGTACACAAAATTCATGCCTTCATGGAGCTCACGTTCTAGTGGAGAAGACAGGCAAGAAATGAGTAAAGAAATGAATCAACTAGATAGCAATGAGTGAGTGCCAACTGGATAATGAGACAGGGCATTGTGAGAGAGTGACTGCACAGATAGGGTGACATAGGGGCTCAATAGAAGGTCAGAAAGCATATTTGAGGAGATGACATTTGAGCTTGGACCTGAGTGATGAGTAACTAGTCAGGGGATCACTTATTTAAGCAGTGAAGACTGTCACTGAAAAGGCCTGGGTGGAGGGATGGGGAACACTTAGAGTGTTCTAGAACAGAGAGGCAGCCCAGTGTGGCTACAACACCATGAGGGATAGAGTCATGGGAGATGGTGAGAGATAAGGTCAGATCTACAGTGAGGAGCCGAGAGTTGATATGAAAGAGATGAGAAGTTTCTGAGAATAATAAGCCAGAGTGTGACATGGTGATAATTTAAAAAGGCCACTCTGGTTGTAGATAAGAAGAAAATGTGAAAGGAGACCATTTAGAGGCTCTTGAAGACTCTGGATTTGGACACTCTCAGGTCATTCATGATTCAAAATATTAAGAGTCTACTGTGTATCAGACAGTCTTCCAGGTGCTGGGGAGAGAGTGAAAAACAAAGTAGACATATTAAAACCATGTATATTTTCAGTAAACATTTGTTAGAGGAGAACAAGATAAGGGGCATGACCTGTTGGAATAATATTTATCCAACTGTATAACTTTGCCTCAAAAATGGAGCACAATCATAAATGACATTCAACAAGCTTGCTAAATGGGATAAAGGCAATCAACAACCTCAGTCTTTTGATATATGCCAAAATAAATTCCATCTAGATTAAAGAGATAAATTAAAAAATCAATCTAGAAGAATTATGGCTAAGCAATTATGCTTCCCTGGTGGCTCAGTGGTAAAGAATCCACATGATGATTCAGGAGATGTGCATACAATCCCTGGGTCAGGAAGATTCCTCTAGAGAAGAAAATGGCAACCTACCCCAGTATTCTTGCTGGGAGAGCTCATGGACAGAAAAGCCTGGAGGGCTACAGTCCATGGGGTCAGAAAAGAGTCGGACATGACTTAGCAACTTGTTGTTCAGTAGCTCAGTCATGTACAAGTCTTTGCCACCCCATGGACTGCAGCACACCAGACTTCCCTGTCCTTCACCATCACCTGGAGTTTGCTCAAACTCATATCCATTTAGTCAGTCATGCCATTCAACCATCTCATCCTCTGTCATTGCCTTCTCCTCCTGCCTTCAATCATTCCCAGCATCAGGGTCTTGTCAATGGATCTATGAATCAGCTCTTTGCATCAGGTGGCCAGAGTATTGGAGCTTCAGTTTCAGCATCAGTCCTTCCAATGAATATTTAGGGTTGAGTTCCTTTAGGATTGACTGGTTGGATCTCCTTGCTGTTCAAGGGACTCTCAAGAGTCTTCTCCAGCACCACAGTTCAAAAGTATCAATTCTTCAGTGCTCAGCCTTTTTTACTGTCCAGCTCTCACATCCATACATGACTACAGGAAAAACCATAGCTTTGACTATATGGACATTTGTCAGCAAAGTGATGTCTCTACTTTTTAATCCACTTTCTAGGTTTGTCATTGCTTTTCTTCCAAGAAGTGTCTTTTAGTTTCATGGCTGCAGTCACTATCCACAGTGATTTTGGAGCCCAGAAAATAAAGTCTGTCACTGTTTCCATTGTTTCCCCATCTATTTGCCATGAAGTGATGGGGCTGGATGCCATGATCTTAGTTTTCTGAATGTTGAGTTGTAAGCTAGCTTTTCCATTCTCCTCTTTCAACCTTCACCAAGAGGCTCTTTAATTCCTCTTCACTTTCTTCCATAAGGGTGGTGTCATCTGCGTATCTGAGGTTATTGATATTTCTCCTGGCAATCTTGATTCCAGCTTGTGCTTCATCCAGCCTGGAATTTCTCATGATGTACTCTCTCTGCATATAAGTTAAATAAGCAGGGTGACAATATACAGCCTTGATATATCCCTTTCCCGATTTTGAACTGGTCAGTTGTTCCATGTACAGTTCTAACTGTTGCTCCTTGACCTACATACAAGTATCTCAGGAGGTAGGTCAGGTGGTCTGGTATTCCCATCTCTTTAAGAATTTTCCACTGTTTATTGATATCTACACAGTCAAAAGCTTTAGCATAGTTAATTAATCAGGGATAGATTTTTTCTGGAACTCTCTTGCTTTTTCAGGAGTTGGTGATGGACAGGGAGGCCTGGTATGCTGTGATTCATGGGATTGCAAAGAGTCGGACATGACTGAGGGACTGAACTAAACTGAACTTGCTTTTTCTATGATCCAGAGGATGCTGGCAGTTTGATCTCTGGTATGTCTGCCTTTTCTAAATCCAGCTTGAACATCTGGCAGTTCTCGGTTCACATATTGTTGAAGCCTACCTTGAAGGATTTTGAGCATTACTTTGCTAGTATGTGAAATGAGTGCCATTATGCAACAGTTTGAACATTCTTTGGTATTGCCCTTCTTTGGGATTGGAATGAAAACTGACCTTTTCCAGTCCTGTGGCCACTGCTGAGTTTTCCAGATTTGCTGGCATGTTGAGTACAGCACTTTCACAGCATCATCTTTTAGGATTTGAAATAACTCAACTGGAATTCCATCACCTCCTCTAGCTTTGTTCACAGAGATGCTTCCTAAGGCCCACTTGACTTCGCACTCCAGCATGTCTGGCTCTAGGTGAGTGATCACACCATCGTGATTATCTGGGTCGTGAAGATCTTTTTTGCACAATTCTTCTGTGTATTTTTGCCACCTCTTCTTACTGTCTTCTGCTTCTGTTAGGTCCATACCATTTCTGTCCTTTATTGTGTCTATCTTTGCATGAAATGTTCCTTTGGTATCTCTATTCTTAAAGAGATCTCTAGTCTTTCCCATTCTATTGTTTTCCTCTTTTTTTTTTTTTTTGCATTGTTCACTTAAGAAAGCTTTCTTCTCTCTCCTTACTATTCTCTGAAACTCTGCATTCAGAGGGGTATATTTTCTTTTTCTGCTTTGTCTTTCACTTCTCTTAGTGACTGCTGCTGCTGCTGCTAAGTCGCTTCAGTTGTGTCCGACTCTGTGGGACCCCATGGACTGCAGCCCACCAGGCTTCTCTGTCCATGGGATTCCCCAGGCAAGAACACTGGAGTGGGTTGCCATTTCCTTCTCCAATGCATGAAAGTGGAAAGTGAAAGTGAAGTTGCTCAGTCGTGTCCGACTCTTAGCGACCCCATGGACTGCAGCCTACAAGGCTCCTCCATCCATGGGATTTTCCGGGCAACAGTACTGGAGTGGGGGTGCCATTGCCTTCTCCGTCTCTTAGTGACTAAGCAACAACAAATTGACCATTATAACAAAAATAGCGGGAAAGCAATCAGATTGTAATCAATTTAATTACATCAAAAATCTAGGTTAAAATTGAATAAACCAGGAACTATTGCTTCCCAGGTTGTGCTAGGGATAAAGAACCCACCTGCCAATTCAGGAGACATAAGACGAGCAGATTGGATCCCTGGGTTGGAAAGATTCCCTGGAGAAGGAACTGGCAAGCCAGTCCAGTATTCTTGCCTGGGAAATTCCATGGACAGAGGAGCCTGGAGGGCTGCAGTCCATGGGGTCACAATGAGTAGGACACTACTGAGCTCGTACACACACACACACACACACACACACATACACACACACACAGGAATGCATTTACAACAGATGTTTCTGTAATTAGAACAGCTTTCCTGGTGAATAATGATGTGGGATGTAGCATGGTCTTAAATATGTTGGTGCATAGTGGCTTTATTATGTGTTCATTTAAGTCTTCAAAGTTTTTAATTGTTTTGTTTAAATTTCAGAATAATTTTATTACCTTACTTCTTATAAAAATAAAGAGAAAAAGGAAGTAAATAGCCTCCATACTCCAGACGGTGGTAACTACATATATATGGATATAATACTTCGGAAACACTGATGTGTTTCTAATGATAATAATAAAAGTAAGCACTGTTTATTGTACATTTGCTCATTCCTTTACATAAAGCACTTCTAATTCTTGCTCTAATTATCCGTTTTTCACTGAAAGTGACTGAGACTGAGAGATTAAACTCATCTAAGACAAAATCATTTGTAAGAGGAAGAGAATTTGCACCAAAGCCTATTGATGCTGAATCCTAGAACCCCAGCAACTGCTGTCTGTACTGCTTCACATCTTCAGGCTTTTCACAGTCCCTGACCTCAGGTCTTGCTTTCCCCTCTCTTCCAGGCCAGATTCTAGCCACAGTGCAGTCACCCACTCTTAGCAGAGCCTGGTCCATCAAAAAAGCAGCCAAAACAATCATGTTACCATAGTAGGCTTCTCAAAAAGATGAGGGAAGGAAAAGCAAAGCTTTGGTGAGAAAGAAAGAGACACTGGGCAGGAAGAAGACTGCAAATCAGGAGGTATACAAATGAATATGCCAATTCTTCTTAGATTCATTTACAGTCAGCAAAGCAGATGGATGGCATCAGGGTCTACAGGGCTTTGATTCCTATCCAAAGAACCCTAAAAAGCAATGGCAATTTCCACAAACCTTGTTTTGGAATATCTTCGATGCCAACTTGTAATGCTGCATTATTATACGAAATGACTCAGAGCTTTTGGAGACAAAGAGCAACATGTGATTCAGGATGTTCAATTCGTAAATCAGATCCCTACTCTGAAATTCAAAAGAAAACAAGTCATTTTGTGCACACAGCTACCGCAGCTACCCTCCTCCTGAGACCCTTTGCTCACTGACCTCAGTGTTGTATTCAATAACAAGATCTGTGAGTTGTTCTTTTATGAGTTTATTGAGGATTTGTTTGTTGACATTGTCATTAATAAGCTCCTGGCGGTTCACAATTCTTCCCTTGGACAATAGAAGAAAAAATTAGACGGCAGTAGCATCCATGACATAACCATTTAATAAATGTAAATAGTACGATTTTCCCCTAGGATAAAAGGGAAACACCATGGTAACAGGTGTGACATATAATCTAGATACTTAATAAATACAGACATCTGAGCAGACTAACCTGAGGGTGGAATATGGATATAGGGAAGCCATGAAAATCTCTGGTCTACAGAGCAGGGAGTATAGTTGACTGACAGCCCTATCTGCCTTGCTCTGAAATCTCGTCAATGTATTTGTGCTGATGCTGAGCAGTTTTTCACACACTGCTCCTAACCAATGAATTTTTCAAGGATACTAAGGCAAGCCCATTTCTGGAAGATGCAGGACTTCTCTTATGGAGGACTTTGATGAACTTTCTTAGGACTACACTGCAATCAAAGACTTCCACTTCACCTTCCTTCCTTCCAAGGGTCGAATCTGCATCATGGTCTGATAAGTTTCCCCACCCCCCTTTCTGTTTTCCTTCACAGGCATTTCCTCTAATTTTTGCATGACTAATCCTGCTTGATGACTGCTTCTCAGAAGGAACTGGATTAACACAGAAAATGATATAAATTATCTGTAGCACAGGATCAAAGTCTGTGGGAGAAGGAGAAAAAAGTAGCTATCTCCTTATTTCTCTCCACTCCATCTCCTTCTCTACATCTATACCAATTCCAACCTCTAATCCAAACGTATTTCCTGGGCTCCTACAATAGTTTCCTAATAGTCTTCCAACTTATCCCCCTGCTTCCCTTCAATCTGTCCCCTAAACTTCAGCCAGAGTGATGTTAAAATGCGACTCTTTCTTAAACATAAGCCATATTGTCCTCTTGATAAAGCCTACACGCTTGTCTGGTCATAATAATAGTTTAATAATACTAATTAAACTTATGGAGAGATCAAGTTGTACCAGCCACAGTTCTAAACATGTATGTATTAACTCATTTAATCCTCATAACATCTCACTGAGCCATATACTATTATTTTGCCCATTTTACAGTTGAGAAAATTGAGGCACAGAGGAGTGAAGTGACTTGCCCAGAGTTGCTAAGCTAAGCTAAACTAAGCTAAGCTAAGACATGGAGCCAAAATTCCAGCTCAGGCAATCTGACTCTAGTGCCCATGTTCTTAACCATTAACATAAACCAAATCTCTCCTAAATGCAATGCCAAGTTTGCTGTTTCGTTTTTTATTTTGTGACTGGGTTTGTTCTGCAGAGGGCTTCCTTGGTAGCTCAGCTTGTAAAGAATCTGCCTGCAATGCAGGAGAACTGGGTTTGATCCCTGGGTTGGGAAGATCCCCTGGAGAAGGGAATGGCTACCCACTCCAGTATTCTGGCCTGGAAAATTCCATGGACTGTACAGTCCATGGGGTTGCAAACAGCTGGACACGGCTGAGTGACCTTCACTTATTCTTCAGAATTTAATGTTTTTTTGTATGGTCCAAATTTAATAGTGGTTTCTTTTCATATTCTCTATGGTTTCTGTCATGCTTCATAAAGGGACTTTTCCCCTCCCTCCAAGGTTAGAAAGCAAATTCTCCTATGGCGTCTTTTAGTCTTTCCACAGTTTTATTATATTTTTAAATCAGGGATCAAGCTGAAATTTAATTTGGTGGCAGGAATGACTTATGGATTTAGCTTTAGCTTTTTTCAAACGGCTACCCAATTCTCTCAATGCTAGTCACTGAATAACATAGTCTGCCTACTAGTCTAAAACAGCATCTTTATTAAATACTAAATTTCAGTATGCATATGGATCTACTTCTGGACTCTATGTTGTCCATTCAAAAACACAAATCAGGTTATTTTATTCTCTAGCTTGAAATCTTTCAGACTTTCATGGGCCTAAGTAAAACACAATGGCTCACAGTCTTCCCTATGAGAAGTCAACCAGCATCTGGATCATTTCATCTACTTCCTGTGTGGCCTTGAGCAAGTAACCTAACCTCTCTGAGCCGTGTCTTTAAGTAACATGGTTATTGTAAGGATTTAGCTTTGTGTAGGGAAGGAATAATGCATATTCTAGGAACCAAACTACAGAGTCTAAAGTAACACTTCAGTAGAATTCTCTGAGATGATGGATTTGCTCTGTAAATCAATGATATTAAATATAGTAGCCACTATCTACTAATAGCTAGTTTGATTGAAGAACTAACATTTCAATGTTACAGTAAATAGTCACATGTGACTAGTGGTTGCTGTATTGAACAGCTCAGATCTAGATCCCAGAGAGGGAGAGGAGGGCAGTTTGTAATAGAGGTTAGACTGTGGAAAGCCTTGTGGGTCTCATCAAAGACTCATATTTATCCTAAAAATTATAGGACACTGTTAAAGGGCTTTCAATGAGAAGAAGGAAAATAACCATCAGATTTTAATTTTGAAAAGATATCTCTTTAGAGGACAAGATAAAATGTGGTAGACCAGTTGAATGTATGTTGCACTAGGCTGTGGGATATGAATGGTCAACTTGATCTATGATGGTAGCAATAGAAAGAAGTGGATAGATTCATGGAACATTTTAAATTTAAAAATCAATGGGATTGGGCTGATGGATCGGTTAGCAGGGATGGAAAAGAGAGAGGTGTTAGAATGATGCCTAGGTGTTCTGATTTTGTTTACAGAGGAGCTGGGAGTGATGGTGACATCGCACTGTGAGAGGATCGCATTTCCCTATGATTCATGATGTTGAACATTTGTGTTGTGTTCATGTGCCATGTGTATGTCTTCTTTGACAAAAATGCCTATTTCTATTTATAACTGAGAAGATAATCAAAGAAAGGTTTTTGAACTTTGCTTTTCTTCAGTGGCTGCTGGGTGGAATAAATGTTTCTGCTATTCACAAAAAGAGAGAGAGAATACTAGAAGAGGGTTTGGAAGGGAGGTCATGACTTTAGGCTTGACCATGTTGAGACGTCTGGTGATGGATTTAAAGGTCTGGAGATTAGAGGAGTCTGGCTGGAGATGGAGATTTGTAAATCATGGGTATATGGATGGACCAGAAGAAAATGCAGGGCAGAAGACTGAGCCTTAATTAATGGCATTTACTGGTTAAGGAAAGGAAGAGCTCCCGATGGGAAATGGATGGAAAGGTCAGACAGACGTCTAGAGACTGGTTTCCCAGAAACCAACTAGTCAATACCACTTAGTTCACAAGTACAGAACCAGAATTTATACCCAAAGCCCATGCATGGTTCATTATTTTGAACTAGAGACCCGTCACTAGCAATAAAATTCAAGTCTTACCTTTTTGAACACTATAACACTGTCAAGGGTGACATGGTAACGCCCAATGGCATGTCTAATCGATATCGCTCCAAACGTTAGTTCTGGAAAGTCTTTAATCATATCATAGAACAACTCTGCTACTTCTTCCTCCAAGTCCTATTTGGAGAGAGATGTTTGATGAGGCTTCGACAGAAAGCAAAATGCCTAGCAATTTTAAGGACAGGGTGAAAATGGTGACTAACTCAACTCTTCACCTTTCCAAGTTCTGTGGTTTTGGTAGGCTACCTAAATCCACCTTCATGGATGTTTCACACCCAGAATACTTCTATGGCTATGCTGCTGCTGCCAAGTCACATTAGTCGTGTCTGACTCTGTGCAACCCCATAGATGGCAGCCCACCATGCTCCTCTGTCCCTGGGATTCTCCAGGCAAGAATACTGGAATGGGTTTCCATTTCCTTCTCCAATGCATGAAAGTAAAAAGTGAAAGTGAAGCCGCTCAGTTGTGTCCAACGCTTCACGACCCCATGGACTGCAGCCCACCAGGCTCCTCCATCCATGGGATTTTCCAGGCAAGAGTACTTGAGTGGGTTGTCATTGCCTTCTCCTCTATGGCTATGACTAAGGTCAAAATAGGCAAATCCACAGAGATAAACAGAGAGAATTGATAAACTTGACCTTTTCCAAGTATGAGTGTGAAGTCTGAACACAGTTGTTGAGACTTTTTATTAATAACATTTAGTCCTTAAATGGACTTCCCTGGTGGCTCAGATGGTAAAGAATCTGCCTGCAAGGTGGGAGACCTGGTTTCAATCCCTGGGTTGGGAAGATCCCCTGGAGGAGGGTATGGCAACCTACTCCAATATTCTTGCCTGGAGAAACCCCATGGACAGAAGAGCCTGGCAGCCTACAGTCAGTGGGGTTGCAGAGTTGGACACAACTGAGTGACTAAGCACACATGCACACACAGTCCTTAATTGCTTTCAGAAGAGGCCATTGATTTGATCACATGTAGTAACAAATATGAACTTCATATTAAGATATAACTGTAGTTTCAGCCTTCATTCTTTAGCTTGAAAGAAAACCGTGGCCCAAAACAATGTCAAAATGTAATATGGGAGAGAAAAAAGTACAAATTCTCCCCATGTATAAATATAACCCCAAAGTTCTGATTTCTGCTCAGAAAAAGGGAGGAGTCATCAAAGTTACAGGAAATGAGCAAAGATGTATAAAAAACTCATTCTCCAAAAGCAGGGGCCATTTGAAAATCATTTATTATTCATTGATGTTCTAAGTGGACCTCAAAAAGATCAGCCTGGCATGCTGCGATTCATGGGGTCGCAAAGAGTCGGATACGACTGAGCGACTGATCTGATCTGATACTATCAAAACCAGTTCAAAGTATACTAATCTCCTCTCCTTTCTCCCCATTACTATCTGCCTTTGTAGTTAGCTCCTCCTGCCATTTCAGCTTCCACTTTTTCTTTTTTATCCTTCCAGTTTTCCCAGAAAACCACTCATTGAAAAAGGAAAAATGGGCATGGAATTAACCTAAATGGAAGACCTCTCTTCACCCCACGCACCTTCCCAGACATAGGAATCCTTAGAAACTGAGAAGCCACCTCCCACCTCTTGAATGCAGTACCTGGAAGAAACCGATGATGACCAAGGGCCTGGAATTCACAAACTCTGCTATCTCATTGCTGTTAGAGAACAGAAATGCTTTCTGGCTAATTTGTCTTCTCAACCAAACAACCAAAGCAGTAGATTCAACCACTCCTAGAGAGAGAGGTACAATTAAATGGATCGCACAGAAGTTTCCTCTTGAACTGGAACAAGGCCTATCTTCCCCAAGTTAAATGAGTAAAAACCTCTTGCCTTAGATTCCCACCCCTTGAAAGCCAAGGTCAATTTTCCCTCTCTTCCTCAACCTGAGCCCCAAGGATGTAAACTTTAATAACAACTAAACTTTACCGAACACTTACCAAGGACCAGGCACTGTGCTGAGCATTTTGCATGTATTACATCTCCATAGTAGCCCTATGGGATACATATTGAGGTTTCAACTTGCTAGCTGCCACCCCACTAGTGAACCTGGGAATCAAACAGAGGAGGAAGCATGCCCAGCCGTGTTTTCTTATTCACCGTTCAAAGTAAAAGGAAGATGGATTTATTTTTTTTAAATATAAAAATTTAAAAGGTAAAGACCAGCAGAATTTTTCTGCACCCTTAGGAAAATTCCATTATCTCCGTGTGTCTCCCATTCGTTAGCTGAGACATGGATGTCCTCTAAGGTCATCTATCCTGACTTCCATTTCTCAGCTATCATATAGGAAATGCCAAGCATGCAGAAAGCTTCTAAAATTGAGACACATCGACCATATCTGGGAGACATAACAGTGTGCCAAAATGTACACAAGGCTACAAATGGACTGTGCTTGCTAGGATCATCGATGTTATATGATGGCAGATAATGAAAATATTTTCTGTCAAAGACTGTTATAGAATAGAATGGATCATTTAAAACGAATTTATGAGCTAGAGCAATGTTAGTTGTGAGTAGCTTTGTATGACATAAAAAAGCCTGTATTCCTTCTCTCATGATTCATTCCTTCACTCATTCATTCATTTGATAAATATGCACTGGAGTGCCGTGTTAAAGTGCTGTGTTTGGTCCTGGGGATAAAATGGTGAATAGAAATAAGACCTTGCCTCTGCTATGCACCTCTCATTCTGTTGAGGAAGATAATTGTCAAATAACTGCACAAACAAATATGTAGTCACACCCAAAGTTAGCATTAAGAAGCAAAATTCTGTGGACCAGTAGATACATGACCTACACTGTGAAGTTGAGGAGGAAATCCTGGAGGAAATCACTTATGAGCTGAAAACTGAAGGATACGTAAGAGTTAACAGGAAGTAGCTAGAGAAGGAAAGGCAGAGAAAACAGGTTGTGCAAAGCCCCCGTGGTAGGACAAATTGCAGCCTGGGGCTTGAGGAATGCACACAGTGTTGTTCAACTGTCTGAAAAGGACATTATTGTTAAATTGACTGGAAAGGGCACCAAGTGTCTTTACTTACCTTTCCTAAGAACATTAGGCCTTTAAAAATGTTCTAATTAAGTATGTTTACATGGAGAAATGGAGAAGGCAATGGCACCCCACTCCAGTACCCTTGCCTGGAAAATCCCATAGACGGAGGAGCCTGGTAGGCTGCAGTCCATGGGGTCGCTAAGAGTCGGACACGACTGGGTGACTTCACTTTCACTTTTTACTTTCATGCATTGGAGGAGAACATGGCAACCCACTCCAGTGTTCTTGCCTGGAAAATCCCAGGGACAGAGGAGCCTGGTGGGCTGCCATCTATGGGGGTCGCACAGAGTCGGACACGACTGAAGCGACTTAGCAGCAGCAGCAGCAACGTGGAGAAAGGTACACAAATTATAATATACAGTTTGATGAATTTTCATAAAACGAACAAACATGTGTAAATACCACCCAGATAAATAAATAGAAAATTATCAGCCCCTTAGAAGTCCCCATGTGCCCCCTCCCAGCCTCTACCCTGCTCTCACCTAGAGGTAACTAGAAGTAACAATTACCCTAGCTTCTAACAGCTTGTTCTTGAACTGCATGTAAACAGTCATACAGTATGTGATTGAGGATCTGGCTTCATTACACATGTGAGAGTCCTCCATGTTGCATTTTCAGATTCATTCCCACTGTTGTGTGAGATTTCCATGACTTATTTATCCATTCCTTATTAATGGGCATTTGGTTTGTTTACAGTTTGGGGCTATTAAGAATTAATTCTTGGGCATGTCTCTAGGGGCACATTATATGCACTTCTGTTGGGTACATGCCCAAGACAAGAATTTCTGGTCATGGGTACACAATGTCCAGCTTCAGTAGATACAGATTAGGCCATTAAAAAAGTCACGGTGAGTCAAGCCTCTGAAGGTTCATAAGAGGATGATGTGGTGGTCTCAAGGGTCAGAGTGGGTGGGGAGGCATCATGCCATCCTCAGACCATGGTTCCACTCACAGCAGTCATCCCCACCCCTCCAACCCAGATACCAGCCTAATGTTGAGATTCTATTTTCACGGTGGTCCAAGCCATCTTTTAGGAAGAAAGAGGCACACATCATGAAAACAAACCCTTTCTCCTAAAGGCTTTGCCTGAAAAAATTATTTTTTTCTAAGTGACCTGAAAGAAATTAGCTTAGACATTCTGAAAATGTCAAAAAAGGTGAATAAAATCCCTTCAAACGAGTTTGCATATCAGGTCATCAGGACCATTGCCCTGATTTCCCTCTCCCTGTGGCCACTCTCCAGTCACACCCTTGTCTTCCAGCACACTGGCTGTGGCATCCACCAGTCCCTCCGCCTAGGCTGTCCTTTCCTCTCAGCCCTCAAGTGCATCTCATCCTGCTTATTTAATCCTCAGTTTGGTCTTTTCCTACTCTCCTTTCAATCATTCTCTATATTATGACCTGTTGTATTTTCCTCATTGACTCTGTTTCTGAAGTTATGAGTTTTTGCTAACTTTCTCAGTAGCTCCTGAAGGATAATAGAATATGCCACCTCAAATTCTACTACTTTGGCATATTATTTTGAATTAAAGGTACTTGAGAAATAGCCTGTGCAAAAAAGATGTTCTGATTCTTCTTTATCCCTCTGAAAGCAGGAAATAAATCTCCCATGTGGCGGTACCCTCCCAACACTAGCAGGGTAATGACATCCTTATTACGACTCATAGGGTTTTAAGGTCAAGAAGGCTATATAAACAAACCTGGTTACTTCCTCACTAATTTTCTACCCCAAGCCCCAACCCCTTTTTTCTTGTCAATTCTTCACAACTTTATTGTTTCTTTGTCTAAAAGGTATAAAATCTGCCTGCTTTGATCACTTCTTTTTAGCCTCATATCTTTGGGACTCCTGTACATATGAAATTAATTTTTCTTTCATTAATCTCTCTTATGTCCATTTAATTATTAGACCCCTCAAAGAACCTAGAAGGGAAGAAAGGAAAAGTTTTCCTCCCCTACATCTTGTAATGTCTGGTTCATAGTAGGTGTTCAGGAAATCATGGGATGAATGAACAAGGTTAATGAGTCATTAGATAACTGTGAGGGAACTTGATCTTGAACCCTCCTCTCTGGGATGGGTGGACTCCACTTGGCCCCCTGGGCCCCATGGGACTGAGACAGCTCTGAGTCTGGTAAACAGTTTGTTTCTGAGTGTTGGGCACTGTCCCCACTATGCAGGTGCCTGTCCTGTTGCTCGGCTCTGAGCCAGAGGACACAGTGACAACTGAGGTGTGAATGTCGTGCCAATAATTAACTGAGGCCGTCACTCTGCTGCATATTTCCAGGCACAAGGTGTGAATGCATCATTAATTGAGGGCCTGGAGGCAGCCTGAGTCTCCCTCCCTCAACGGAGATGGTCAAAGCCAAGTCTCCCACCATCAGTCCTTGGAGACCAGAGGAGAACCTGAACTTGACTCAACAAGAACTAAACCCAACCTGCATCTGAGGAAAATTTTCATACAAGTCACAGTGTAGGAGGCCAGTAAAGTACCATCACCTGCTTGGCTCAGGGAAGTCCTATCAAGTGGCAGAATTGGCACAAGTCATTCTTTTTAGGAAGTGATAGATCAAGGCTGCCTCAAGTTCTCACAGCTAGTGCTCATCCTAAAATCTGGGCCCTGACTCCATCCCAGTATTCCATAGTCTCTTTCCATGGTTGAGGGTCATACTGAGGAAGAAGGAGATGGTTAAGCCTAGTACAAATAACAGCTGGCTTCTTTACTCCAAGCCTGCTGCAGTGGGGACCTTCTAATACCACCCCATTCAAACACAAAATATGCATTAAAAACCTAAGCATTCCAGGCCCTGGTCTAGGGTCAGAAAAGTAATAATTTGAGGATAATAATAACCACATTGATGCTTTAAACTGTGGTTTTTGAGAAGACTCTTGAGAGTCCATTGGACCACAAGGAGATCAAACCAGTCAATCATAAAGGAAAACAGCCCTGAATATTCATTGGAAGGACTGATGCTGAAGTTGAAGCTCCATTACTTTGGCCACCTGATGCGAAGAGCCAAGTTATTAGAAAAGACCCTGATGTGGGAAGATTGAAAGCAGGACGAGAAGGAGATGACCAAGGAGGAGATAGTTGGATGGCATCGCTAACTTAATGGACATGAGTTTGAGCAAGCTCTGGGAGTTGGTGATGGACAGGGGAGCCTGGGTGTGCTGCAGTCCATGGGGTCACAGAATTGGACATGACTGAGTGAACAACAATAATAACCACATCTGCCATTTACTTAGAGGACAGAACAATGTGCAGGAAAGATCCATCAACTATAGCCCATGGGCCAAATCTGACCAGCCATCTAATTTTATAAGTTATTTTTATTGGGACAGAGCCACATCTGTTTGTGTATGGCTCCTTTTTCAGAGCATCAGCAGAGTTAAATTGTTTCAACAGAGATTGGCCTGTAAAGCTTGAAATATTTACTTTCTGGTCCTTTAGAGAAAATGTTTGTGAATCTCACTGCTTATTAGCTGGGGAGCCTTAAGAGTTATTCCACTCTCTGCACCTCAGTTTCCCCACCTGTAAAAGCACCTCCTACCCTGTGTCGTAATGTCTGAGAAGGGCCTAGAACAGTATCTGTAACACAGTAAATGCTTCAGACATGTCCACTTATCTTTCTTCCCAGGAACCCTCAGAGGTAGATATCTTTGCCCTTCACACTTTACAGATGAAGAAATCAGAATTCTATGGGAGGAAGTGGCTGCTCCTCAGGTACATAGTGAGGATTTGAAGTCACAGTGTCCACCAGTTCTGGTAGCCTTTTCAGAGATCGCAGAAAAGAAGGTGAGATTGGATTCTGTCCTGTGCTCTCAGGTGAGAGGTGAGATCTTTGAGGAGGAAGGACAGGTACTGTGGGACCACAGAAACAGGGCAGGCACCATGACCCAGGCAATCAGGGGAGACTTCCTAGAGGAGGTGATGGTGACACTTCCTGAATGATGAGGAGATTTCAGGCACTGGCTCCCAGCACAAAGAGGGCTCAGACAGTCCTCTTTATGCTGCAACCCTTTTACCCTTAAGTGCAGTTGGACCTCACCTGTCCTTTAGGAAGTGAGGGTATCCCAAGAGCCCGAGTAACTCCATGAGCAGATATGTACTTTAACAAAGTAACTTCAGGCTTTTATTTTTTTCACAGCCCTCCCCTAAACCAACACATCACAAAGGACTCCTCGCTTAGGTCAGTGTGTAGCCACTGAGGGTATCACTCAGCGCACAGGAAGCAGCAGTCTTTATCCTTTCTCTCACTCCTATCCTCTCTCCTCATCTCTTTCTCTTCTTACTCCCTCACACACTACCCTCCTACAAACCAGCTAGGAGGAGGCTCCAAGTCTTTTATGCAATCTGCCCTGAGGCAGGCTCTTCTGCAAGTCTGGCCTGTGTATCTCATACTCTCTTTGTGTCCCTTCTGAGAGCTTCAAGGCAGCCTGCAGCCCCTGCACGTGGTAGCCCTCTCCACTCTACCCCTTTGGTTCTTGCAACCACTCTTGAATAGGATTTTTGCAAACATGCTAAATGCTGCTGCTGCTGCTGCTAAGTCCCTTCAGTCCTGTCCAACTCTGTGCGACCCCATAGACGGAAGCCCACCAGGCTCCCCCGTCCCTGGGATTCTCCAGGCAAGAACACTGGAGTGGGTTGCCATTTCCTTCTCCAATGCATGAAAGTGAAAAGTGAAAGTGAAGTCGCTCAGTCGTGTCCGACTCTTAGCAACCCCATGGACTGCAGCCTACCAGGCTCCGCCTTCCATGGGATTTTCCAGGCAAGAGTACTGGAATGGGGTGCCATTGCCTTCTCCTGCTAAATGTTGAGCCCTGCTAAAAGACAGGCTCAGTTTTCTGTGATTGAATCATTCAAGATACACAATGGGGACATTCTACTAGTAAAGGAAGGGTTGTGTTGAGCATTTCTGTGTTCATCAGTTTTATTCCATCCATCTATCTATTCCTCTACACGTTCAGATCAGTTCAGTCGCTCAGTCGTGTCCAACTCCTTGCAACCCCATGAACCACAGCACACCAGGCCTCCCTGTCCAACATCAACTCCTGGAATCTACCCAAACTCATGACCATTGAGTCAGTGATGCCATCCAACCATCTCATCCTCTGTCGTCCCCTTCTCCTCCTGCCCGAAATCTTTCCCAACATCAGTTCAGTTCAGTTCAGTCGATCAGTCATGTCCGACTCTTTGCAACCCCATGAACCCCAGCACGCCAGGCCTCCCTGTCCATCACCAACTCCTGGAGCCCACCCAAACCCATGTCCATCAAGTCGATGATACCATCCAGCCATCTCATCCTCTGTCATCCCCTTCTCCTCCCACCCTCAATCTTTCCCAGCATCAGGGTCCTTTACAATGAGTCAACTCTTCACATCAGTGGCCAAAGTATTGGAGCTTCAGCTTCAACATCAGTCCTTCCAGTGAACACCCAGGACCGATTTCTCTTAGGATGGATTGGTTGGATATCCTTGCAGTCTAAGGGACTCTCAAGAGTCTTCTCCAACACCACAGTTCAAAAGCATCAATTCTTCTGTGCTCAGTCCTCTTTATAGTCCAACTCTCACATCCATACATGACCACTGGAAAAACCATAGCCTTGACTAGATGGATCTTTGTTGACAAAGTAATGTCTCTGCTTTTTAATATGCTGTCTAGTTTGGTCATAACTTTCCTTCCAAGGAGTAAGCGTCTTTTAATTTCATGACTGCAATCACCATCTGCAGTGATTTTGGAGCCCCAAAAAATAAAGTCAGCCACTGTTTCTACACATTGTGCATACATTTTTGCATCCATATATTTCAGTTCAGTTCAGTTGGTGAGTCATGTCCTAATCTTTGAGACCCCATGAATTGCACTACACCAGGCTTCCCCATCTGTCACCATCTCCTGGAGCTTGCTCAAACTCATGTCCATCAAGTCAGTCATGCCATCCAACCATTTCATCCTCTGTCATCCCCTTCTCCTTCTACTTTCAATCTTTCCCAGCATCAGGATCTTTTCTAATGAATCAATTCTTCGCATCAGATGGCCAAAGTATTGGAGGTTCAGCTTCAGCATCAGTCTTTCCAGTGAATATTCAGGACTGATTTCCTGTAGGATTGACTGGTTGGATCTCCTTGCAGTCCAAGAGACTCTCAAGAGTCTTCTCCAACACCACAGTTCAAAAGCATCAATTCTTAGGCACTCCCAGCTTTCCTTATAGTCCAACTCTCACATCCATACATGACTACTGGAAAAACCATACCTTTGACTAGACTGACCTTTGTTCGTAAAGTAACACCTCTGTTATCAAAGATGTTGTCTAGGTTAATCACAGCTTTTCTTCCAAGGAGCAAGTCTCTTTTAATTTCACAGCTGCAGTCGCCATCTGCAGTGATTTTGGAGCCCAACAAAATAAAGTCTGTCACTATTTCCATTGTTTCCCCATCTATTTGCCATGAAGTGATGGGACTGGATGCCATGATCTTAGTTTGTTGAATGTTGAGTTTTAAGCCAACTTTTTCACTCTCTTCTTTCACTTTCATCAAGAAGCTCTTTAGTTCTTCTTTGCTTTCTGCCATTATGGTGGTATCATCTGTGTATCTGAGGTTATTGATATTTCTCCTGGCAATATTGATTCCAGCTTGTGCTTCATCCAGCCTGACATTTCACATGATGTACTCTGCTGGGAGAAATATCAATAACCTCAGATATGCAGACGACACCACCCTTATGGCAGAAAGTGAAGAGGAACTAAAAAGCCTCTTGATGAAAGTGAAAGTGGAGAGTGAAAAGTTGGCTTAAAGCTCAACATTCAGAAAACTAAGATCATGGCATCTGGTCCCATCACTTCATGGGAAATAGATGAGGAAACAGTGGAAACAGTGTCAGACTTTATTTTTTGGGGCTTCAAAATCACTGCAGATGGTGACTGCAGCCATGAAATGAAAAGATGCTTACTCCTTGGAAGGAACGTTATGACCAACCTAGATAGCATATTCAAAAGCAGAGACATTACTTTGCCAACAAAGGTCTGTCTAGTCAAGGCTATGGTTTTTCCTGTGGTCATGTATGGATGTGAGAGTTGGACTGTGAAGAAGGCTGAGCGCTGAAGAATTGATGCTTTTGAACTGTGGTGTTGAAGAAGACTCTTAGGAGTCTCTTGGAGTGCAAGGAGATCCAACCAGTCCATCCTAAAGGAGATCAGCCCTGAGTGTTCTTTGGAAGGAATGATGGTTAGCTGAAACTCCAATACTTTGGCCATCTCATGAGAAGAATTGACTCTTGGAAAAGACCCTGATGCTGGGAGGGGTTGGGGGCAGGAGAAGAAGGGGACGACAGAGGATGAGATGGCTGTATGGCATCACCGAGTTGATGGACATGAGTTTGAGTAAAATCTGGGAGTTGGTGATGGACAGGGAGGCCTGGCGTGCTGCGATTCATGGGGTTGCAAAGACTTGGACACGATTGAGCGACTGAACTGAACTGAACTCTGCATATAAGTTAAATAAGCAAGGTGACTATATACACCATTGACGTACTCTTCTCCCAATTTGGAACCAGTCTGTTGTTCCATGTCTGGTTCTAACTTTTGCTTCTTGACCTGCATATAGATTTCTCAGGAGGCAGGTAACATGATCTGTTACTCCCATCTCTAAGAATTTTCCAGTTTATTGTGATCCACACAGTCAAAGTAGATGTTTTTCTGGAATTCTCTTGCCTTTTCATGATCTAACAGATGTTGGCAATTTGATCTCTGGTTCCTCTGCCTTTTCTAAAACCAACTTGAACATCTGGAAGTTCACGGTTCATGTATTGTTGAAACCTGGCTTGGAGAATTTTCAGCATTACTTTGCTAGTGTGTGAGATGAGTGCAATTGTGTGGTAGTCTGAACATTCTTTGGCATTGCCTTTCTTTGAGATTGGGATGAAAACTGACCTTTTCCAGTCCTGTGGCCACTGCTGAGTTTTCCAAATTTGCTGGCATGTTGAGTGCAGCACTTTCACAGCACCATCTTTTAGGATTTGGAAATAGCTCAGCTGGAATTCCATCACTTCCCCTAGCTTTGTTCATAGTGATGCTTATTAAAGCCCACTTGACTTTGCATTCCAGGATGTCTGGCTCTAGGTGAGTGATCACTCCACAGTGGTTATCTGAGTCAAGAAGACCTTTTTTGTATAGTTCTTCTGTGTATTCTTGCCACTTCTTACTAACTTCTGCTTCTGTTAGATCAATATAGTTTCTGTCCTTTATTGTGCCCGTCTTTGCATGAAATGTTCCCCTGGTGCCTCTAATTTTCTTGAAGAGATTTCTAGTCTTTCCCATTCTGTTTTTTTCCTCTGTTTCTTTGCTTTTTTCACTGAGGAAGGCTTTCTTGTTTCTCCTTGCTATTCTTTGGAACTCTGCATTCAAATGGATATATCTTTCCTTTTTCCCCTTTACCTTTAGCTTCTCCATATATTTAACACTTTTTTAAAATTAAGACCTAGTCACACTGAGGCACAAAATTCTTCAAATTCCCCAGCATTAAGATAGAACTTGAGGGATTTCCCAGATGTTCCAGGGGCTAAGAGTCTGTGCTCCTAATACAGGGAGCTTGGGTTCGATCCCTGGTTAGGGAACTAGATTCCACATGCCATAACTAAGACCCAGTGCAGCCAAATAAATAAAAATAAATGAATATTTTTAAAGATGGGGCTTGACACATGTTAGGTTCTTAATAAAAAGGTGTGGAATAAGTGGGTGAATGAGTTAATGAAATGGATGGTGACAGAAGCTTTAGCTTTAGTTTAGTAATCACCCAGTCCTATGCGCATCTTGTTCTAGCACCTCCCGGTCTCCCTTTTGATCAGTCAGTGCTTCCTTGGTCCGAGACCCCGTCAAGATCATTCTAAAGTGGAAGGGTGCAGTGGGAGTGGGCAGTTAGGTAAGCCGGGAACTCACTCTCTGGTCTTTTTAGTTTAGAAACCATGTACCTCACTGTGCCATCTCGTGTGCCTCCAGGGCCCACCAGCTCAGATATGGTGGAGGTAACTACATGTGCACCAAAATCCATTTTTTTCCTTATGGTCATAGAGCAGGGCCATATTTCCCAGCCTTTCAGTTGGGTGGAGCCACATAACAGAAACCAGGTCAATAGGATGAGGATAGAAGTGGTATTCACTACCTCCAGGTCTGGGCTACGGACTCCACTGGGGGCACTCCTCTGCCTCCCAGCACCGACTTCTGGCCAGACACAGAGGGAACAGCCAGAGAATCAGAGGTCCTAGGGGAGGACAGTGCCACAGGCTGACAGGGACTTGGGTCCTTGAAAGATTGTGTGGACCAGAAGCCCCACACCCAACCTTGGCTACAACTGGGTTTGGTGCAAGCAAGACATAAACTTGTAATTCTGTTAAGCCACTGAAATGCAGATTTTTGTGTTTCCATAGTTAGCATTCCTTTGATTGACACACAAATACCATTACCTTCACAGCTGATGGGCTGTGATCTGTTGCCCTCAAAAAACAGCTTCAACTCTGGGGCCTTCTTGACATCAAACTCCTTCTGAAGTTCTTTCTCAACTGTGACATCCACTTTGCCAAATCCAATCCCATTCTTGCCTTTGCCCATGATCTCCACGGCTTTGCCCAGCTCCTCAGCTAAGCTTCTGGATTGCTTTGAGGATGGGTTATCTGAAAGAGCCAATAAAAAGACAGAACTCACTAGAACCTCTCCTCCATCCCATCTCCCAAGGAGGAGGCTTTGTTAAGTTTAAGCCTTTATTAAGGCTTTTTTTTTTTTTTTAAGTTAAGGCCTGCTTAACTCCTGGGTTTTTCTCATGTTCCACTGCTTACGGGTAGATTCAGAAATGTGACAGTATATCACAGTTCATGAAACTGATCAGTTTGGGAGATATGCATCAGGTTTTTCAGAGGTTCAGCAACACTGGAAACAATACAACTTTGGGCAATTTAATTTCTCAGAGACTCATGTGCCTCATCAATAAAGTGGGGAAATAGTGGCTGCTTTGTGAAGCTGAGTCAAAAGATTTAACAATCAATTATATAGTGCTTATTACTTTCAAAGAGGTTTATGTGGATTAACCCACTGAATCCTCCAAGTACCCCTATGGGGTGTGTGTGTGTGTGTGTGTGTGTGTGTGTGTGTGTGTTAGTTGCTCTCAGTCATGTCTGACTCTTTGCAACCCCATGGACTGTAGCCCCCTCTGTCCATGTAATTCTCTAGGCAAGAATACTGGGGTGGGTTGCCATTTCCTTCTCCAGAGGATCTTCCCAACCCAGGGATCAAACCTGGGTCTCTCCCATTCCAGGCAGATTCTTTACCATCTGAGCCACCAGAGAAGCCTCTATGGAGTAGGTATGGCTATTATTATCTCACTGTGATAGAGGAGGAAACTGTTGCATAATTGAAATGACTTATTTGCCCAAAGTTTCATGGCAATAGGAGGTGTAGCTGGATGGGACTCACTCACTCTGGCTTGGGTGCTTGCTCTCTAACCTCCACTGGGCTTGTCCTTAGCATCAGGCCTGGCACTTGGTCAGTATATAATGCCTTCTTATTAATACTGTTATTATGGTTAAAATGTCTATCAGAAATCATAGCAGAGGGATAGAGTGAGAAGGAGGGAGGTGAGAGGAGAGAAAAAGAGAAGTGGGTGGGCGGGGCATGGAGAGAGAGGGAGAATGAGCACCATCTGGTGGAAGTTCCTGGAGCTAACAGGACAGGTTCTGCACCTTCATTTGCCCTGTATCTGCATGTAATATGGCAGGAGACATGCTTGTGAAAAGGAGGCCAGATGTGAGAAGGATAAGGGGGTGGGGGGAGGTTATGATGACCCCCTACCCACCCAGCTCATCTCCTTGGTCCAGAGTGTTGAAGAGACCTGGCACTATTGATCAAGATTCCTTGGCCTCTCACATTGCTAGGCGGTAGGCTGGAAGTAGAAGTGAGGGGCCCTTTTCTGGAAAGAGCCCCAGGGGACTAGCATGCGATCCCAGCAGCAGTAGAAGACTTCCTGGCCTAAATGGGAGGGGCTAAAAGGCAATCACATTTGTCTCCCTTCCTCCTGATAATGTTGAGAGACTGTAGGCCCCTCGCTGGCTCTCACAGCCCAGTGTCTGCAGCAGGTGGGTTGAGCCAGGGTAGGGGGTCATTGATTCCCTTTTAAGCCAGAATGCTTTATCTTTCTCAAACTCCCTTGTCCATCTGGAGCACTTGAAACCAGTGCAAGTCATTTCCACTGCCATGGGCAAGTTCCAAGTACAAGAGAGAGGGCTTTTGTAAAGCAAAACCCAGAAAGCCAGGCCTAGGACAATTGGCACACACCCCATTGCCAGTCAGCACACTGCTCCGGTGATGGAACCCAAATGTGAATGATCACTTTCATTAAACTCTCAATCAACGGACACGAAGTGTGGCTTTTCGCCTCCCTTGTTGATCAGTGCCTCTCCACTGCCTGCTTCGTCACCAGCATTGCCTTCGATACCCCATCCCTCACCATCAGCAGGGGTTGGCCTGTTGCCAGAAGCTCTGGCCTGCAGGCCTCTCCTCTGACTTCCTCACGGATTTGGCCATGCCTGGCTCAGGGCTGCTGATTGACATAGCATTCAAATCTGAGTTTCTAAGCTTGGGACAAGAGAAACACTTGGAATGATTGTCCAAACAGTGGAGTTTTTGAGGTTCCACACATAGCCCAGTGCTTTTTGGTGTCTAACATGGAAGTGAGAGAAAGAGACTGTGACAACTGGGGCCTGAGAGTTGGATGGATGGGACCTAATAGTTACAGTAATGGGATTCATTCATTCACTCATCTGACAAATCTTTTTTAGAATCTCCCATGTGCCAGGAAGTATTTTAGGTATTGAGGACTTAACAATGAACAGACTGATAAAAATCACTGCTCTAATTGGAAAAGCCAGAAAATAAAGTAAAGAATAAAGTAAAGAAACAGGCTGTATTCTATGGAGAACACTAAGTGCTATGGAGAAAAAAGAAGCAGACATGGAAGTTGGGAGTGTGTCTGGGAATGGATTTTAAGTAGGGAGGTAAACGGAGGTCTCACTGAGAAGAGAATGGAACATTTTAATGAAGACTGAAGATGATGAGGGAACCAGCTGTGTGCTCACTCACAGGAGGGAGAGAGTTCCAGGCAAAGGAGCCATATGAGCAAAGGCCTTGAAGTAAGAACACATACAACATGCCTGGAAAATCCCATGGACAGAAGGGCCTGGTGGGCTGCAGTCCATGGGGTCGCTAGGAGTCAGACACGACTGAGCGACTTCACTTTCTCTTTTCACTTTCATGCATTGGAGAAGGAAATGGCAACCCACTCCAGTGTTCTTGCCTGGAGAATCCCAGGGATGGGGGAGCTGGTGGGCTGACGTCTATGGGGTTGCACAGAGTCGGACACGACTGAAGCAACTTAGCAGCAGTAGCAGCAACATGTCTGAGGGATGACAAGAAGTCCATTGGGTCTGGAGACACAGGCCTTGTAGACCACTGAATAGACTTTGGTCTTTCCTCTGAAGCTTGTGGAAATGTACTAGAGGGTTTGGAGCAGTGTTAGATGTGATGATATACATTTTTACTGGATTGTTTTGAATGTTACATGGAGATTAGACCACAGAGGAAAAAGGAGGCCAGCTGGAGGCCACTGTAATAATCCAGGTAAGAAATGTTAATGGCTTGAATCAGGGGAGTGGCAATGGAGAGGGTGAGAAGTGGTCAGAGCCTCGAGGGGTCTTGAAGGAGGAATTGACAAGGTTTATTGATGGATTGGAGGTGGAATGTAAATGAAAGAAATCAAGGATGACTCTGACATTTTGACCTGAACAACCAGAAGGATGATGATAGTGATGATGATGGTAATGATTGTGATGATGGTCGTAGTATTGATAACAAGATAACAGCATTTATTGAACACTTACTATGCCAAGTACTTTGCTAAGTGTTATGTGCATTATCTTGATTAGTGCTCAGAAAAAGCCTAGGAGTCATCTACTGTTGTAAATAGTCATCTACTATTACAGGTGAGGAGTGTTAGACAAGGAAACAGAAACCCAGAAGTCTCACAGCTAGTAAGCATTAGGCCAAGACTCAGCTCCAAGGCTGCTGCTAAGTCACTTCAGTCGTGTCTGACTCTGTGCAACCCCATGGACTGTAGCCTACCAGGCTCCTCCGTCCGTGGGATTTTCCAGGCAAGAGTACTGAATTGGGGTGCCATTGCCTTCTCCAGCTCCAAGGCTGGCTGACTCCAAACTCCATGCTCTAACTGACCTTGTAGGCAAGCCAGACTGAAAAAATGCTCTTTTTCCCTGGAGGGGTGAGTTTCCAATCTACCCTGCTCTGGGTGGTTCATATTAGAGCAAATAGACTGTGGAGAACCAAATCTACTTTTTATGTCCAGTCCTGTTTGCTAGTTTCTATCTTTTTAAAATTTGCAAATCAGTGTTTACCTCTGGCGCCTTGAATGCCAAGCGTGTAAAGGTAAAATGAATGCATACACCCTCAGATCTTGGTGACTATGTCTTATGGGGCATGGAGTCAATTCAGCTGTACATTGGAACCTGGGCAAAGCAGTGCCCAGTGGACTGTGGATGGGCAGGGAGCCCTTTGCTGGGAGCTCCTTCAGTTTTAGCCCTCCTCAGGTTCTAACTAGGGTCCATTGTCTGGCACGTACTAGATACTCAATGAACATCATTTCCTTAGGTTGTTTCATAAACCAGAGACAGTTATGGTGGCTTACAGCACCTGTGGTCCAGAAAAGGAGTTTTTTTAAACATCTCTGAACCTTAGCTTCATCACCTATAGAATGGGGATAGTGATAAGTTTCCATACCTTAGAATAAGCCTACATAGTAAGCCAAGGTATGCAAAGCTCTGATACAGAAGTGCCCAATAAACATTGAGCATTATGATAATATGGGGGAAATTCATGGTCTTGCTCTGACCAGATGTTCTCTGGGGAGGAAGGATCCTATGTAGTTATCAGGATCTTCAGCAAATCTTCTTATTCCTGGGGAAAGGAAGACAAGGGTGACAAGCCATCCAAAATAAGGCTGAGGCCTATTCTGTGGCTCTCTCATGGGTTTTGGGGTTAAGCAAATGGCACCCAGGGTCCCATTAGAGTTGGCAGTGGCTCTCGACAGTGTGCCTAGTGTGTAAATGTGTTAATGGCTAGTGGACCTAGAATCAATGTTTGCCTGGGTCTTTAGTAGGTAACCCCATGGGGCTGATGGATGGGAGAGGTGTGAGTGTAGGAAATGGAGATTCGCTCCCAGCACAGGGAGCTGGAGTCTGCCTTTCTTTAGATTGTGGTTCTCAATAGGGCACATTTGGCCCTATCTGGAGTCATTACTGGTTGTCACATCTGGAATGCTACTGGTATCTAGTTGGTGAAAGCAAGGGATGCTAATAAATATCCCACAGTGCACAAGACACCCTCCTCCCCATCTCACACACACACACACACATGCGCGCGCGCGCGCACACACACATACATAAGAGAGACTGTGCTAAGAATTAGCCAGCAGAAATGTCAACAGTGCTAAGGATGAGAAACCCCACTTTAGACCAAGTTCAAGATCAAGCATGGAAAAAGCTTATGAGTATAATACTCTCACCATTCCATAGGATGCTTTATAGTGCTCATAGGTGATAAGGACTTCAGGATGATCTCCAACTCCCAGTTCCTCAGGGTCCAGCCAACAAGTTTCTTTGACCATTGAAAAGGCCTACAAAACTCTAAAAATCTGCTCCTTACCCTTCTGATCCTATATCCCACTACTTTTCTCTTCGGCAACTCAGCTTAGCCACCCTGCCCATTCCCACCTCAGGGCCTTTGCACTTGCTGTTCCTTCCGCCTGAAATTTTCTCAAGTTGCTGTTTTACTGCCTTCAGGTCTTTGTTCAGTTTCCATCTTCACAGGAAAGCCTTCTCTGGCTACCCTGTACTTAACCCACTTGCACCACTCCTAGTACTTCCTAAGGGCCCTGCTCTGTTTTTCTCCATACTCCAAGTACTTCTACCCTTAAGATATGCTACATTTTTGACTTCTGCATCATTTTATCTTGAGTCTCCTCTCTCAAAGCTTCCCTTGTGGTTCAGCTGGTAAAGAATCAGCCTGCAATGTGGGAGACCTGGGTTCAATCCCTGGGTTGGAAAGATCTCCTGGAGAAGGAAAAGGCTACCCATTCCACTGTTCTGGCCTGGAGAATTCCATGAACTGTATAGTCCATGGAGTCCCAGAGTTGGACATGACTGAGCAACTTTCACTTTCATTTTCACTCACCTCTCCAGGATAAAAGATATGTAAAGCAAGGGTCTGTCTGTTTTGCTTACCACTCAGTGCCTAGAAGAGATCTGGCATATAATAAATATTCAATAAGTGTTTAATGAATGAATGTTTCAATTATCAGCACAGTTTAAGAAGAATTGAGTGTTAGACCTGGTCTGAAATCCTCATCACTTACCAGTTGTATAATTTTGGGCAAATCCTAAACCTTTCTGAGACTTTATTTGCCTCATAATATAAGACAGGAACAATGAGAACAAGCCCAGTGCCTGGAATACAGGTCTGAGTAAATGGTCTTCCTCATTTTCATCATGACGATTGTCCGCGTCATCACCATCCTCATCTACTATACCATTTACATCATCTAATCTGCTCCCAAGGCAGACTTTTGCCACCTCTGCCTTACGGATGATTACTAATTAGTCAGCCTAGAAACTGCTCCTTTTAAGTCTCATTTTGGCCTCCTCCACTAAATGTAGCTTTTCCTTTTCTCTTGTCTCATTTATGAAGAACACTGTGGGCCAAAGGAAAGCTCATTTATTTACCAACATCTCCAAATGACTACTGTGCTCCAGGCACAATCCTAGATGTTAGCAATCAAGAGATGAATCAGTTTTGACCCCTGTCCCCTGTGGAACTCACAAGTTTAAATGCAGTTTCAAAGCAGTGTGGCAAATGTTATAAAAAGCAGGGTGCAGAGGGCTGAGTGAGCATGCCAGAGCCTAGGTGGGAGGGAGGTGAACACAGCCTCTTGACAAGGCAACTTCATGAACTTAAACTTCATAATCCAGCTTAAGAAGTTCAGGAAGGACACTACAGGTAGAGGGAACCTCAAGTGTAAAGGCCAGGAGGCTAGTGCCAGTGTGACCTACCTGGTAGCCACACTCAGGGTGTAGAGCACAGACTTCAAGTGGAATGGAAAAGTAGGCCTGGGTTAAATCAAGCCAAGGACATTGTAGCTATGTTAAGGAGTTTGGAAACTTTGGGATTTTCAATCAGAAAGTGATCCAAGCAGATGTGCTAATTTAGCCTCTAAGAATGATGCTGTTAGTGCAGAAATGCTTGATGGTGTGGTGGCCTTCAATAATTGCTTCTGTTCTTCCTGTTCACATTTTTTCTTTTGAAAAGCTCCAAAGGCTTGTCTTTTAATGCAGGGTGCTAGGTCTCCATGTGGCAAAGCAGATTTGAAGATTTCATGGCTTTGTTGGATAGCTGGTCACCATAGAAAGTGAGCTTAGAGAATATAAATCACCTGTTGCAATGAGCCTGTAACTTAAGTCTCTTGATATTTTCTTGTAACTGTGGCTTTCTTTTTGTTGGCAGTCTTAGAATATTCTGCTATCTCATAATTTAGTCTTACCCTCTTTTCAAAGAAGCTCCCCAGTGACACTCATTTTTTACTCATTTTGGCTAGAGTTAGCTTGTGAGTTTGCCAAAACTGTGACTGAGACAAGTGCACAGTGTGGAAAAGAAGCAGAGACAGAAGTGGTAAATAAAACACGGGCAGGCCATGCATGGACTGAAATAAGTGCTGGATTCTAACTTAAAGCCTGCCACCAAGATGCAACTGTACAATTGAAGAAATTCACCTCTCTTGCCCCTATAAAGTCCGCCCCCAGATGCAGCTTTTTGATGAGTCCGCAAGCAATTGATTTATTATGATCTCTGCCTCAGCTCCACATCAGATCATCAGGCATTAGATTCTCAGAAGGAACACACCACCTAGACCCCTTGTATGTGCAATTCACAGTAAGGTTTGTGCTCCTATGAGAATCTAACGCCGTCAGTGACATGACAGAAGGCAGAGCTCAGGCAGTAATGCAAATAACGAGGGGTGGCTGTAAATACAGATGAAGCTTTGCTTGCTTACCCACCACTCACCTCCTGCTGTGTGGCCCAGTTCTTACCCCTGATCTAGAAGATACTGCAGTGGTTCAGGGAGAGAATGATGAGGCCATAACTATGGCAGTGGCGGGGGGGATGGGGAGGACTGGAGATTGCAGAGGGCTTCAGGAGGTAGTTTCAATAGGACTCAGTGAGAGATTAGAGATGAGACTAGAAAGGAGTCAAGAATGATCTAGGATTTCTGACTTTGACATTATAAAGATAGCCATGCTGTCAATCAAGACAGGATGTGAGAAAAAGCAAATCAAGTAAAGATGCTGAGGTCTATTTTGGACACATGTGGCATTGAGATGTGTGAGATATCCAAGAGAAAAGATGCCTCTGAGTGTTGGTTCTTGAATCTGGAGTCCTTGGAGAAATGAGAAACTGGGGAGCAGCTAAGGATTTGATAGTTACCAGGACAGTATTTCCCTGGGACAATATTGGAAAGACCTTTTTGTAAAGAGCCATTTACTCCTGGCGGCGGGGGTGGCGGGTACTTTTATAATGCTCGTCCTAAGTGATTCGTTTTTCCAAAGGTCATTTTAAAGGGTCTGCAAGCTTTTGAGAATTCATTTTTATTTAAGCTGCATATTTGAAGAAATCAAATTTTCAAATGAAATGAGTTTGAGTGTCTTTTAGATAGCATCTCTGCCAGTGTTCACCGAATTTAAATACCTGCTGGTGGGAAGACTTTAAAGTATTCAAATTGGTTGTTATCAGGTATAATTAAAGAATATAAAATCGATTAGCTCCCTTCATAGCCCCAGGTTCAGTGTCAATCCCTAAGTTATAAAACATCAACGTCCCAAAGAACCATGAACTTGCCCTTCTGCCCTGATTAAAGCAGAGTAGTTGTGGACAGAGTCTTACATTCTCACCCAGATTGGATAGGTTACCCAGGTTTGTCCACCTGCCGTGTCATTTTGGAAGCATAAATGAGTGTTGTGGTGTGTGTTGTGTCATGCAAAGTGTGTGGCTCTAAATCCTTCAATATTTCCACTGAGGGTCCAGGATTCAGGGATTAAGGCTGCAGCAAAAAAGAGAAGACGGCTTAGATGGCTGACCTGTGCAAACCATTAACTCACAAGCCACAGCAGCTGTAGAGTTCTCAATTCTTCCCTGAGAAAAAAAACCATGAACCAAATGTTCAAGTAGTGACCCAAGTCTTGATGTGAATGAGGGAGGTAGGGAACCAGCTGGAGGAGTAGTTCAGTAAGGTGGAAATTATGCCCTGCTCACAGGCTCCTATAAAGAAAATGACCCAAACTGGATCTCACCAAGTTTTGCTCCATGGGCTTGAAGCAAAATCAGGTGTGCATTCTGACACTTTGAAGGAAACAAACCATTAAGAGCCTGAACTAGATGGAGGTCAGAGGCTTGGAATTATTTTGATAGAACTTTACACAATAGGCACACTTCATGTTCAGTTCAGTTCATCAGTCGTGTCCAACTCTTTGCGACCCCATGAACTGCAGCACACCAGGCCTCCCTGTCCATCACCATCTCCCAGAATTTACCCAAACTCATGTCCACTGAGTCAGTGATGCCATCCAACCATCTCATCCTCTGTCGTCCCCTTCTCCTCCTGCCTTCAATCTTTCCCAACATCAGGGTCTTTTAAATGAGTCAGCCCTTCATATCAGGTGGCCAAAATACTGGAGTTTCAGCTTCAACATCAGTCCTTCCAATGAACACCCAGGACTGATTTCCTTTAGGATGGACTGGTTGGGTCTCCTTGCAGTCCAAGGGACTCTCGAAAGTCTTCTCCAATACCACAATTCAAAAGCATCAATTCTTCTGCACTCAGATTTCTTTATAGTCCAACTCACACATCCACACATGACTACTGGAAAAACCATAGCCTTGACTAGACAGACCTTTGTTGACAAAGTAATGTCTCTGATTTTTAATATGTTGAACATCGACATTCTAGGAATCAGCAAACTAAAATGGACTGGAATGGGTGAATTTAACTCAGATGACCATTATATCTACTACTGTGGGCAGGAATCCCTTAGAAGAAATGGAGTAGCCATCATGGTCAACAAGAGTCCGAAATGCAGTCCTTGGATGCAATCTCAAAAATGACAAAATGATCTCTGTTCATTTCCAAGGCAAACCACTCAATATCACAGTAAACCATTCTATGCCCCAACCAGTAATGCTGAAGAAGCTGAAGTTGAACGGTTCTATGAAGACCTACAAAAGACCTTTTAGAACTAACACCCAAAAAAGATGTCCTTTTCATTATAGGGGACTGGAATGCAAAAGTAGGAACTCAAGAAACAACTGGAGTAACAGGCAAGTTTGGCCTTGGAGTACGGAATGAAACAGGGCAAAGGCTAACAGAGTTTTGCCAAGAGAACGCACTGGTCATAGCAAACACCCTCTTCCAACAACATAAGAGAAGACTCTACACATGGACATCACCAGATGGTCAACACCGAAATCAGATTGATTATATTCTTTGCAGCCAAAGGTGGAGAAGCTCTATACAGTCAGCAAAAACAAGACCAGGAGCTGACTATGGCTCAGATTATGAGCTCCTTATTGCCAAATTCAGACTTAAATTGAAGAAAGTAGGGAAAACCACCAGACCATTCAGGTATGACCTAAATCGAATCCCTTATGGTTATAGAGTGGAAGTGAGAAATAGATTTAAGGGCCTAGATCTGATAGATAGAGTGCCTGATGAACTATGGACTGAGGTTCATGACATTGTACAGGAGACAGGGATCAAGACCATCCCCATGGAAAAGAAATATGCTGTCTAGGTTGGTCATAATTTCCTTCCAAGGAGTAAGTGTCTTTTAATTTCATGGCTGCAATCACCATCTGCAGTGATTTTGGAGTCCCAAAAATAAAGTCAGCCACTGTTTCCACTGTTTCCCCATCTATTTGCCATGAAGTGATGGGAACTGATGCCATAATCTTAGTTTTCTGTATGTTGAGCTTTAAGCCAACTTTTTTACTCTCCTCTTTCACTTTCATCAAGAGGCTCTTTAGTTCTTCTTCACTTTCCGCCGTAAGGGTGAAAGTTGGAAGGAGGCAAAATGACCCAGTTAGATTTTCTCTCCTGGGAACTACCAAGGTTAAGGGCAAGGTTAAGGTTAAGGTTGTCGTATGTTGCTATGAAGTGGCTGCACAAGTCAGCTGAGGAAGCAATGGGATCCATGGTAACTGAGCTACTGATACTATGTCACTGTCACAAAATGCCCACTGATGCAAAGACCACCTCACTGAAGTGGTGCAACTCAGAGAGAATGTATCAAATGAGAAGAGACAAGAATTGAGGAAGGAGCTGGGAGGCCTGAATTTCAGGCAGAAGACACAGACTCAAATGCTAGAGGGGTGAGGCAGGGGTGTGACTATGTGGGGCTGGCTGACTAGGAATGTGGCAAACTGACTAGTGTGCTGTTTCCTGATCACAAGGGGAAACTGTCACTTAGTTCCAGCCAACTGTCACATTATAGGAATGTAAGCCAGGGCTTCCAGATCTCTTGGTTTTTCAAGAGCAGATGTAAATTGAATTTCAATTATGAAATGTCCCCAAATAGGGAGACAAATAGTGGCAGTACACTGGGTGATTATGAGGAGTGTGTGAGAACATTTAGTGGGGCTATAAGGACAGTTCCCGGCACGCAGTAGGTGCCCGCTATGTGAAAGTTGTTATGAACATCCCTTCCATCCGGTCTCAAAGCATAGACATGAGTCTGTGTCAGTGTCTCAGGAAAAAGGAGTCCGTTTCCTCCATCAAAATGCCTGCTGATGCAAAATCTGAAGAATAAAAGTGGGCATGCAAAATTCAGATGAAAAACCTGATGATCTAAAAATCTTCCTTGAAAAAAAAAAAAAAATCTTCCTTGAGACAATGCCCATAACTGTGTCCCAGCAACTTACAATATTATTTAGCAACTTAACAACTTATTTTGTCTTCACAATAATCCAGTATAGCACTTCTGTTTATACCCATTTTACAGAGAAGAAAACTAAGGTTCAGAATGGTAAAGACACCTGAAGGTAAATCCTGGCTTCTTGCCTTCAGTGAAACAGAGGCTGCTGCTGCTGCTGCTGCTGCTAAGTCGCTTCAGTCGTGTTCGACCCTGTGTGACCCCATACAAATCAAGACCAAAGAGGCGACATAGTATCTTGCAAATGATTTAGTTTCCCTGGACCTCAGTACTCTCATCTGGGAATTAAGGATGATGCTATTTTTTTTTTTAATTATTATTGAAATGTGTTCTCATATATTTATGCTAAGTTGCTTCCGTTGTGTCCAACGCTTTGCAGACCCCATGGACTGTAGCCTGCCAGGCTCCTCTGCCCATGGGATTTTTCAGGCAAGAATACTGGAGTGGGGTGCCATTTCCTTATCCAGGGGATCTTCCCAACCCAGGGATCGAACCCACGTCTCTTACATCTCCTACACAGGCAGGCAGGTTCTTTTCCACTAGCGCCACCTGTTTAACAATACTTAAAATTCCTCTGGCTACCAGAAGAAAGGGGGCAGGTCTCAGCCCACCCATCACCCATTGCCCAGGAGTGGGAGACACTCACGGAAGAGCACCATCAGGAAGCGCGTCTCGTTCAGCATCTGAGTCAGGCCAGCAGGTGTTAGCACCATCAAGTTTTCCTCCACAAGGATATGCAAGGGCTGGGACATGTTGATGCTCTCCTTCTTGCCATTCATCTCTGGTGAGCCCTGGACAGTGCCGACACAAGAGGCTACCAGCAGTAGAGACATACAGAGCAGCTCCATGGCTGTCCTTCAAGGGCAGGAGAAAGAACAAGAACTCTTACCAACACGGGTAGTGGGGACCCACGTCATCACTCCCTCCCCATCTCCTTTCCTAAAAGGTCAGTCCTGATGTGGAGAATATTACCTCAGCATGCCCCCACTGGCTTCCTAGCAGTGCCCAGAGCTCAGCAAAGCAAGCTGGTAAAGGAGAGGCAAACTTTGCCAGAGAGGTTAACCTTGGGGCCCATTGAAACTGCATGGGATTAGCTCAGGGCAGCAGGGTCCCACTCGGAGCAACAGAAAGCCAAATCACAAACCAACACTCAAGCCCACTGGCTCCCCAGACAATAGGTAAGAATATTTTTAGATATGAAACTCAGTCCAGAATCCCAAGGTGAGCCTCTGGGTCTCAGAGATGACTAATCCAATCCCTATCACAGCCTCTGCTCATGCTCCCCCAACTCCTGCTTGAATACCTCTTTTGATGGGAAGCTTACTGCTGGCAGTGTAACCCATTTGATTTTTGAGCAAATTTTCTCAAATGTAAATATTTCTTTCAAAAGTAATCACCATAATGCACACATGTAAAAATTTCAAGAAACACAATAAAAAAATGTTAAGTAGAAAACAAAAATTTCTCCCATAACCCCACCTCTGAGAAAGTGACTCAGTTTGGAATGAATCTTTACCAATGTTGAAAATGCCAGTATGAATATATATTTAAATGTATATAATAAATGGAATTAGATAGGCAATACTGTTCATTGTCCAACTGTCTTACTCAATGATGTAAAATATAATCCAGATACCTTTTTGATAACAGTACATACTAGGTCTATAACATGATTTCCTTTCCTCTTTTTTTTCCCCTCATTTTTTTTTTCTTTTCCTTTTTTTCTTTTACAATTCTTTTCTGTTCAGATGGTTTGGGTCAGCAGTTGTCTCTCCTTAAGTGCCACTCTCCCCAGTAATGTTTCCCCTAATAATCTAGAGCATAGGATCACTGTCACAGATCTTTGCATGTTGTCCTTAAGCACAGAGCCATTTTCCTATGCAGCGTACAGACTACTCAAGTGTTTTGAACATGGCAAATAGCTGGTCCAGATTAAATTTATAAGGACCTCAATTTCTTTGAGTGCTGTATTCCTAGCATTTGGTATTTATGATAGGCAAATAAACATGAATGAATGAGTGGATATTTGATATGTACCTGGTAAATATGTTTGGCACACTGAGGATTTTTTAAAAGTAGATCTTCTGATGTAATTTTTTGGTCTAATACCAAAATAATTGGGATTAGATAATTGGTCACAAGTGTTAAATTTTATAAATGCCTAAAGCATCTACCTACAATGCCTACCATGTGGGAGACCCGGGTTCAATCCCTGGGTCGGGAAGATCTCCTGGAGAAGGAAATGGCAACCCACTCCAATATTCTTGCCTGGAAAACCCCATGGATGGTGGAACCTGGTAGGCTACAGTCCATGGGGTCGTGAAGTGTTGGACATGACTGAGCGACTTCACTTTACTATAGCTAAACATACTTGTTAAATTATGTATCAAGTGTTAAATTTTATAAATACCTGTAGCTAAATATACTTGTCATGTATGGCTGCTCTATGCATTCCATGCCATCATCTCTCCTATGACAATTCTATATTTAGTGAGTATAAAATGAGGCACATAAAAGTTAAATGATTTGTCCAAGGCCATACAACTAACATGTGACAGAGACAGGATTTCAAACAAGGATATCTAGCTACAGAATCCATGTCCTTAACCAGAATGATGTACTGTCTCTCTAATGCCCCCTGTAAAACTGGTGCAGTGAACAGTGTCTTGAGACAGTAACTGAGGCTCCCTGACTCCAAGCACCATCTCTGGTATCCACCATCTAATCATGCTGTGTCTCAGAAGGGGAGGACTGAGGCTGGCAACAGAACAGAATCAAATTTTTGGTTTGGGGTTACAAAACAGGCCTTTAAAACTCAGGAGGGGCTTGCAAGTCAAGGTTCTAATTGCAAGAATTAAGCTTTTCAGGAAAATATAAAAGGGTTTTTGACTACTCAAAGGTTTCTGCTATAAACTCTAGGTAAGGAAGAACATGTTGACAGAAGGAACATCTACCTTCCCCAAAGGAGATAAAAGTGTGCCTTCTTATCAGGAGGGCAGGGAGGAATGGCAAGAGCTTTGATGCTTCTAGGGTCCTGAGAAAGGGTTCTGACCCTCTGTCCCTTCTCTTTTTGCTCACCACTGCAGTCCCCATCCCCAGTCACACTCTGGTCACAGTAATAAGTCAATCACCATGTATTAAGCTAGCATTTGAGCTTTACACACATCATCTCATTAACCCTCACAGCATGTCTGTGAGGTAGGTACAATTATAAGCCCAACTTACAAAAGTGGAGACCCACCCTAGAAGAAGGAGCAAGACTTAAGCTCAGGTATATCTAAGCCTAATGCATATGGGTCTAAACGAGGACTCGCAATCTACAGCCCTCTGCCTTTCTTGCAAATACCGTGTTAGAGGATTCACAGCTATACCCATCCCATCACTATTGTCTACAGTTGCCTTTACTACCGGAGAAGGCAATGGCACCCCACTCCAGTACTCTTGCCTGGAAAATCCCATGGACAGAGGAGCCTGGTAGGCTGCAGTCCATAGGGTCTCAAAGAGTCGGACATGACTGAGCGGCTTCACTTTCACTTTTCACTTTCATGCATTGGAGAAGGAAATGGCAACCCACTCCAGGGTTCTTGCCTGGAGAATCCCAGGGACGGGGGAGCCTGGTGGGCTGCTGTCTATGGGGTCCACACAGAGTCGGACACGACAGAAGCGACTTAGCAGCAGCAGCCATTACCGTAACTACTCAGTTAAGTAGTTGTAATAGAGACCCTATGTGGCCAGCAAAGCCAAAAATATTTATTATCTGGCTCTCTTCAGGAAAAGTTTGCTAACCTCGGGTCTAAATCACCATATCATACTGCTCTCATGTCCATACCTCAGATTTTGTACTTGGGAAGTGGTCACAGATTCTCAGATTTGCAAATCCACTATCAGAGCACAGCACCTCCCTCTGCAGAATGCGTGAGTGGCCTTTCATCCCAGAATAGTTGTGAAGATTCATAAAGAACTTGTGCTTGATTAGCACAATGCAGGAGATCGGTTTCTATCCCTGGGTTGAGAAAATTCCTTGGAGGAGGAAATGGCACCTCCACTCCAGTATTCTTGCCTGGAGAATCCCATGGACGGAGGAACCTGGCAGGCTACAGTCCACAAGTCGCAACAAGTTGGACATGCCTGACCGACTAACATGAACTAAGAATCTGGATTCACATTAAAATTCTCTAGGGAGTTTTTAAGGTGATATTGATGCTCCTCTGACCCTTTATTATTTCAAAATTGCTCAAGGTGGGGTCCAGATATATGTATGTTTTAAAAGCTCTCCAGGTGATTATTTTAACTTTCTATTTAGAAAATTTTGAACATAAAAACAGAATGGTATGGTACAACATACCCCCAAGGTAACTCATCACTCAACCTCAGTTGTCACTCCCAATCATATCTTTTATACTCCTGTCAACTCCCCACCCTGGATTATTTTGAAGCCAGTCCCATGCATCATATTATTTTATCCATAGGTATTTCATTGTGAATCTCTAAAAGATGAAAATCTGATAATAAAACATAGCTACAACAAAATTCACTGTAATCCCTCATATCATCAAATACCTAGACAATAAACTACTCTGATTATTTCATAAGTTTTAGGTTTGTTTGAGTCAGAATCCAACTGAGATTTGTGTATTGTCATTGACTGTTGGATCTCTTAAGCCTTCCAGGTGATTCTGTCCTGCAGCCTGTAGGTTGAGAACTACATGGTCAAATAAAATCAATAAAGGAGAGTTGAGATAAGGATGAAGGCACAGTGGAGAGCCTGGTTTTCTGGAAAGCTGTGATGCATATTATTCAAATCTACATTTCAACCAAAGGGCTCATTACTACCACCCAGCCTGAAGGGTGCTTAATAATCCCCAGAATCCCAGGACCCACAGATAACATGCCACTTGTTAGTCCTGGGGAAGTCTGGTACAGGATGATGACTACTAGATGGAGCTTTTGTTTTCAGTATTAATTCACCTTTGTCGACTTGGGAAAAAACACACAATGTAAGAGCTGTGAGTTGAACTGAGTGTCTTGTTGAAGACTATAGCCTGGGGAGACAGCCTCTCAGATGGCTCTGAGAAACTGCTCAGAAGATGTAAGGGAGGAGGTCAGTGTATATATAATTCTGGTTAAGGGGTACATGTAATCAAACACACATCTCAGTAGAAGGTTGCTATTGATCACAAGGAACCAATGTCCTAGTTATTGGTTTTAGTGCTTTTCTAAACATGAGAAAATACAAGAAACTGGGTTCATAAAAATTTCTCCTAAAAATATCTAACTATTTTGAAGACCTATGCTGCCAGTTTTCCCAGAGCACAGAGTACTTCATTCTTCATCTTTGCCCTGAACTCCTTTCAGGGTGTATTGAAGGTCAGCGAGTGCAATGACTAATGACTTAATTCTTATACAACCAGGTGGTGAGCTCTATTCTTTCATTGGCACCTGTTTGCTTGTTTGTTCATTGATTAATTTACTTGCAAGAAAAACTCTCATCTAAATTTCTTTGTCTAGATGGAGACATTAAAGTGCTAGAGAGTTAACTTTTATTTTACAGACAATCACCAGAATAACCCCTTATCTATTATGCAAGCATAAGACAGTGAGAGCCACCCAGAGCCTTTCTGGGTGACTGACCATTGGTGACCCCTTTCAAACCCCTTGGCACCCAAAATCTCTTGTTTGGCAGGGGTGGGAGGGATTTGCCAAAGTACCAATGGGTCTTTGGAAAGAAATCTCAAGATTTGAGGTTGCTAGGCTCTCTCTGTGGAGAAGGCAATGGCACCCCACTCCAGTACTCTTGCCTGGAAAGTCCCATGGACAGAGGAGCCTGGTGGGCTGCAGTCCATGGGGTCGCTAAGAGTCAGACACGACTGAGAGACTTCACTTTCACTTTTCACTTTCATGCATTGGAGAAGGAAATGGCAACCCACTCCAGTGTTCTTGCCTGGAGAATCCCAGGGATGGGGCAGCCTGGTGGGCTGCCGTCTATGGGGTCGCACAGAGTCGGACACGACTGAAGTGACTTAGCAGCAGTAGCAGTAGCAGGCTCTCTCTGAGAGATCCGGATGGCTCTTGTCAGAGGGAAGGGAAGCCTGGGCCAGTGGTCTCACCTCACTCACTCTGGAGAACTGTGCCGTGATAAGAAATTTTTATTATTAAGAACAAGAATAGCTGCCACAGAGGGGCTTCCTACCCACCAGCCAGTGCGCTGAGTGCGGTGTGTGTGTTGTCTCCACCCGCATTCCCAGAGAGGCCCCTCGTCCCTGTACTGTCGGCCTTCGTCCAGTTGGAGCGGTGGCCTCCTGTCTGATCCCTCTCCTTATTCTCTTTACTTGCCCTCAGTTATCAATTTTCTCTCTAAACATAATGTAGATCACATTGCTGTCTTACAAAAAGGTCCATGGCTTGCTGTCCGGACAATCCCACCTCACGTCTGTCCTCTCAGGCCCCTCAGGCCAACTCTGGCCTCTGTAGCTCCTTTTCCCTCTGACACCAGCCCTCCATTCTCCACCCCCATTCACAGGGCACCAGCCACATTGCTTTCCTTTCCTCTCCTCAAACACATCCTGCTTCCCGGCCTTTGCCTTGGCCTGGAATCCCTCATCCTGCTCTTCATTCAGCCTTTTCTGAAGGGTCCGGGTACAAGCACCACCAACTCAGAAGGGTCTCCGCAGGCCACTCTGTCTCCCCAAACCCCAACTTTGAGTGCTCTTGGTCACATCACAACAGTTTGCTTCAAATTTTGTATTTTTACTTCCTACTGCATCTTGTTTATATTTCTAACTTTTTAATGTAAGTGCCCTTGTTCATGGCTGTGGCTGTTTCCCCTCCTCCTGGAATGGTGTCCGGCCAAGATTTGGAGCTCAAGGAATTTGAATTAATGAATGAATAAATATGCTAATTTAATTCTCATGCAAACTCCACAAGTCTGTTTCAGTGGTTCTCAGCCGAATACTGATGCTTGAACTCAAACGCACTGGATTCAATTCCATTAATCTGGGGTGGGGTGAGTCTGGGTATCTTTTCTTTTTAAGCCCTCTTGGTCATCTTAATGTGTAACCATTTATGCTGAAATTCACACTTAAATTCGTAACCACCTTGGCAGAAGGAAGGCTGTCAAGGCAGGGCCCTTTAGTCAGAATTGCTGTTTTCACTCAAGTTCATACCTGCAAGAAGCCTGGTTTCTCTCAGGCCTACTGGGGCTGAGCCAGGGCTCGGGCAATGAACTCTTCTGGCCCTTGAGGAGGACAGTCGTGGGCTGAACAGTAGGTTCCTGACTTCTCTTTGTGACCAGAGCAGGACCCAAAAGCAGCTGAGTGTCCTAAACAAATCCAGAGGTAGAAATGGAGTCCCTTCCTGGACACACTGAGGCTGCAGTAACTGTAGCCACAGTGTTCTGAGTTCTGGAGTTCTGGAGGACCAGGGGTGGCCCGGGAGAAGAATAGGCCATTGTTGAGTAAGAGCAGGGGCCTCCCCTGCCCATGCTGAGTTGGGGGAGGGGGGCTGAAGGTCACAAGAAGGGCCAGAAACAAAACACACTACGGGGTACTGGGTGTCCCCATCAAAGGTGCCTATAGATTGGAATTTGGATCCCAGCTCTGTTCCTAAGCATCTGTGTGATCTCAGGAGTGTCACTTAGGCTTTCTGAGGCTCAGTTTGCTCACTGGTAAAATTGAAACCGTTTACCTTAGATTGGGACTTGAACTCACATGACCAGCACTCGATCCCAGCCAAATCCCACAGTAACGAAGCTCAGGTTCTTGATGTCTCATCACAGAAAGAATTCAGTGAGAGACAAAGTGATAGTTAAGAAGTGGCTTCATTCAGAGAGAAACATACTCCATAGACAAAGTGTGGGGCCATTGCAGAGGGTGAAAACAGGGGCCCCAAAATGTGGTGTGGTTAGCTTTTATGGGCTGGGCAATTTCATAGGCTAATGAGTGGGAGGATTATTCTAACTATTTTTGGGAGGGGGTGGAGATTTCCAGGAGTTGGGCCACTGATCACTTTTTGGTTTTGATGGTGGCTTAGAACTGTCATGGAGAAGGCAATGGCACCCCACTCCAGTACTCTTGCCTGGAAAATCCCACGGACGGAGGAGCCTGGTAGGCTGCAGTCCATGGGGTCACTAAGAGTTGGATATGACTGAGCGACTTCACTTTCACTTTCTTGCTTTGGAGAAGGAAATGGCAACCCACTCCAGTGTTCTTGCCTGGAGAATCCCAGGGACAGAGGAGCCTGGTGGGCTGCTGTCTATGGGGTCGCACAGAGTCAGACACGACTGAAGTGACTTAGCAGTAGAACTGTCATGGCACCTCTGGGTGTGTCATTTAGCTTGCTGATTGAGGATCAAAGTCTAGTCGAAGTTGACTTGTCTGCCATCTGGGGCCCATTGGATTCTAATTGGTTTATGTTATATCCGTGGGCTATGTCATTCTTTCAAAAGTTGTGCCCTGCCCCCTTTCTTCTCATTTCAAAATGACGTACAACACCTAGAAGGGTTGTAAGTGTTAGATGAGATGATACCTACAGGTAGCACCTGGAAGGCAGGAAACCCTGCCCTTGGTAATCGTGTACATGTGTATCAAGTCATCACATTGTATGCCTAAGTATATACAACTTTATTTGTCAGTCATACTGAAAGCTCCAGGCTGGAGCTTTACAATCAGTCAGCCTCCTGAGATAAGAAACAGGTGGGGTCCAGCTGAGGCATTCATAACCAGCCCCCTGTTGACTGGTAAATAGCCAGTCTTTGTCTCTTGTAACAAGAGACTTCCCTGTAGCTCAAATGGTAAAGAATCTGCCTGCAATGAAGGAGACCAGGGTTTCATATCTGGGTCGGGAAGATCCTCTGGTGAAGGGAATGGCAATCCACTCCAGTACTCTTGCCTGGAGAATCCCATAGACAGAGGAATCTGGTGGGCTACAGTCCGTGGGGTTGCAAAAAGTCAGACACAACTGAGCAACTAACACACAGGGAGCTAACATCCAACATGCCTTGTAGAGCTATATTAAAAAGCAGAGACATTATTTGCCAACAAAGTTCCATCTAGTCAAAGCTATGGTTTTTCCAGTGTATGGATATGAGAGTTGGACCATAAAGAAAGCTGAGCAGTGAAGAATTGATGCTTTTGAACTGTGGTGTTGGAGAAGAGTCTTAAGAATCCCTTGGACTCAAGAAGATCCAACCAGTCCATCCTAAAGGAAATCAGTCCTGAATATTCATTGGAAGGGCTGATGCTGAAGCTGAAACTCCAATACTTTGGCCATCTGTTGCAAAGAACTGACTCATTGGAAAAGACCCCAATGCTGAGAAAGATTGAAGGCAGGAGAAGGGGATGACAGAGGATGAGATGGTTGGATGGCATCATGGACTCAATGGTCATGAATTTGAGCAAGCTCCAGGAGTTGATGATGGACAGGGAAGCCTGGAATGCTACAGTCCATGGGGTCACAAAGAGTCAGATATGACTAAGTGACTGAACTGAACTGGAGTCTCTTGTAAACACCTCAAGGGAATAATCATGGCAAAGACAAAGAGAAGGAAAAAACCGTGTCTGAGTGAAAAATAAGGGAGACCAACATCTGTTGGATTATCAAAAAAGCAAGAGAGTTTCAGAAAAACTTCTTTTCTGCTTTATTGACTACCACAAAGCCTTTGACTTTGTGGATCACCACAGACTGTGGAAAATTCTTAAAGAGATGGAAATACCAGACCACCTGACCTGAGAAATCTGTATGCAGGTCAGGAAGCAACAGTTAGAACTGGACATGGAAAAACAGACTGGTTCCAAATAGGTAAAGGAGTACATCAAGGCTTACATTGTCACGCTGCTTATTTAACTGATATGCAGAGTACATCATGAGAAATGCTGGGCTGGTTGAAGCACAAGCTGGAATCGAGATTGCTGGGAGAAATATCAATAACCTCAGATATGCAGACGACACCACCCTTATGGCAGAAAGTGAAGAAGAACTAAAGAGCCTCTTGAAGAAAGTGAAAGAGGAGAGTGAAAAAGTTGGCTTAAAGCTCAACATTCAGAAAACGAAGATCATGGCATCCGGTCCCATCACTTCATGGGAAATAGATGGGGAAACAGTGGAAACAGTGTCAGACTTTATTTTTGGGGGCTCCAAAATCACTGCAGATGGTGACTGCAGCCATGAAATTAAAAGATGCTTACTCCTTAGAAGAAAAGTTATGACGAGCCTAGACAGCATATTAAAAAGCAGAGACATTACTTTGCCAACAAAGGTCCATCTAGTAAAGGTTATGGTTTTTCCAGTGGTCATGTATGGATGTGAGAATTGGACTATAAATAAAGCTGAGCGCTGAGGAATTGATGCTTTTGAACTTTGGTGTTGGAGAAGACTCTTGAGAGTCCTTGGACTGCAAAGAGATCAAACCAGTCAATCTGAAAAGAAATCAGTCCTGAATATTCATTGGAAGGACTGATGCTGAAGCTGAAATTCCAATACTTTGGCCACCTGATGCGAAGAGCTGACTCATTTGAAAAGATACTGATGCTGGGAAGGATTGAAGGAGGGAGGAGAAGGGGACAACAGAGGATGAGATGGTTGGATGTCATCACCAACTCAATGGACATGAGTTTGAGTAAACTCTGGGAGTCGGTGATGGTCAGGGAGGCCTGGTGTTCTACAGTCCATGGGGTTGCAAAGAGTTGAACACGACTGAGCAACTGTACTGAACTGAACCTATACACATACAGAAAGGCTCCTTGGAGTCAAAAGTTAGAGGGTAATTCCAGGCCATAATGAGTCTTGCTCCTCCCAGAAGACTTCACTTTGAGATTCAAATGGTGTGCATGAGATTAGCCACACCTTAATGGATAAAGTGTACATGTGCACCCCAGGGGAATGTCCTGAGACAAATTAACCAGTGTGGAACAAAGCAAGGTGATTGACCTGAGGGAAGACAGACCTGGAGAAATGCCCCTTATAAAGGATTTAAACTTCCCAGAGGCTTGACTCTCTCTCTGAGCTCACCCATGAGCCTTTCTGCATGTACTTTTCCTTTCAATAAACTATTTACTTTACTCTTTACCTTCTGAGTAAGGTTTACTCTAAACCTTCTCTTTACCTCACCTGAATTCGTTCTTGACTAGGCAGGCCCCTGTGGTTCAGTGGTTAGGACTCCAGTCTGGGAAACTAAGACCCTGCTTCCAGCTACCACTTGCTGCTGCTTGCTGCAAGCTGCCACTTCCTGCTGCAAGTGTCCAGAATCAATACCTCTGTGAAGTTGGAGAAAAATAAAAATAAAAACATATTTTAACATATATCAACTGTTCAGTTCAGTTCAGTCGCTCAGTCGTGTCCGACTCTTTGCGACCCCATGAATCAGGGGGGTCGCAAGGCCTCCCTGTCCATCACCAACTCCTGGACTTCACTCAGACTCACGTCCATCGAGTTAGTGATGCCATCCAGCCATCTCATCCTCTGTTGTCCCCTTCTCCTCCTGCCCCCAATCTCTCCCAACATCAGCGTCTTTTGCAATGAGTCAACTCTTCGCATGAGGTGCCAAAGTACTGGAGTTTCAGCTTTAGCATCATTCCTTCCAAAGAAATCCCAGGGCTGATCTCCTTCAGAATGGACTGGTTGAATCTCCTTGCAGTCCAAGGACTCTCAAGAGTCTTCTCCAACACCAAAATTCAAAAGCATCAATTCTTCGGTGCTCAGCTTTCTTGACAGTCCAACTCTCACATCCATGCATGACCACTGGAAAAACCATAGCCTTGACTAGAGAGATCTTTGTTGGCAAAGTAATGTCTCTGCTTTTCAATATGCTATCTAGGTTGGTCATAACTTTCCTTCCAAGGAGTAAGCATCTTTTCATTTCATGGCTGCAGTCACCATGTGCAGTGATTTTGGAGCCCAGAAAAATAAAGCCTGACACTGTTTCCACTGTTTCCCCATCTATTTCCCATGAAGTGATGGGACCAGATGCCATGATCTTCGTTTTCTGAATGTTGAGCTTTAAACCAACTTTTTCACTCTCCTCTTTCACCTTCATCAAGAGGCTTTTGAGTTCCTCTTCACTTTCTGCCATAAGGGTGGTGTCATCTGTATATCTGAGGTTATTGATATTTCTCCCGGCAATCGTGATTCAGCTTGTGCTTCTTCCAGTCCAGCATTTCTCATGATGTACTCTGCATAGAAGTTAAATAGGCAGGGTGACAATATACAACCTTGATGTACTCCTTTTCCTATTTGGAACCAGTCTGTTGTTCCATGTCCAGTTCTAACTGTTGCTTCCTGACCTGCATACAAATTTCTCAAGAGGCAGGTCAGGTGGTCTGGTATTCCCATGTCTTTCAGAATTCTTCAGTTGATTGTGATCCACACAGTCAAAGGCTTTGGCATAGTCAATAAAGCAGAAATCGATGTTTTTCTGGAACTCTCTTGCTTTTTCCATGATCCAGCAGATGTTGGCAATTTGGTCTCTTGTTCCTCTGTCTTTTCTAATACCAGCTTGAACATCTGGATGTTCACGGTTCACGTATTGCTGAAGCCTGGCTTGGAGAATTTTGAGCATTACTTTACTCGCGTGTGAGATGAGTGCAATTGTGCAGTAGTTTGAGCATTCTTTGGCATTACCTTTCTTTGGGATTGGAATGAAAACTGACCTTTTCCAGTCCTGTGGCCACTGCTGTGTTTTCCAAATTTGCTGGCATATTGAGTGCAGCACTTTCACAGCATCATCTTTCAGGATTTGAAATAGCTCAACTGGAATTCCATCACCTCCACTAGCTTTCTTCGTTGTGATTCTTTCTAAGGCCCACTTGACTTCACATTCCAGGATATCTGGCTCTAGGTGAGTGATCACACCATCGTGATTATCTGGGTCTTGAAGACCTTTTTTGTACAGTTCTTCTGTGTATTCTTGCCACCTCTTCTTAATATCTTCTGCTTCTGTTAGCTCCCTACCATTTCTGTCCTTTATCGAGCCCATCTTTGCATGAAATGTTCCCTTGGTGTCTCTAATTTTCTTGAAGAGATCTCTAGTCTTTCCCATTCTGTTGTTTTCCTCTATTTCTTTGCATTGATCACTGAGAAAGGCTTTCTTATCTCTTCTTGCTATTCTTTGGAACTCTTGCTTTTCACTTCTCTTCTTTTCACAACTATTTGTAAGGTCTCCCCAGACAGCCATTTTTCTTTTTTGCATTTCTTTTCCATGGGGATGGTCTTGATCCCTGTGTCCTGTACAATGCCATGAAAACCTCATTCCATAGTTCTTCAGGCACTCTATCAGATCTAGGCCCTTAAATCTATTTCTCACTTCCACTGTATAATCATAAGGGATTTGATTTAGGTCATACCTGAATTGTCTAGTGGTTTTCCCTACTTTATTCAATTTAAGTCTGAATTTGGCAATAAGGAGTTCATGATCTGAGCCACAGTCAGCTCCTGGTCTTGTTTTTGCTGACTGTATAGAGCTTCTCCATCTTTGGCTGCAAAGAATATAATTAATCTGATTTCGGTGTTGACCATCTGGTGATGTCCATGTGTAGAGTCTTCTCTTGTGTTGTTGGAAGAGGGTGTTTGCTATGACCAGTGCGTTTTCTTGGCAAAACTCTATCAGTCTTTGCCCTGCTTCATTCCGTATTCCAAGGCCAAACTTGCCTGTTACTCCAGGTGTTTCTTGACTTCCTACTTTTGCATTTCACTCCCCTATAATGAAACGGACATCTTTTTTGGGTGTTAGTTCTAAAAGGTCTTGTAGGTCTTCATAGAACCGTTCAACTTCAGCTTCTTCAGCATTACTGGTTGGGGCATAGAGTTGGATTAAAGTGATAAATCCTGGGGAGGAAGATCAAGCAGAGAACAGTGGATAGGAAGCATCAGAAAGGAGAGGATTCCACTTTCGATGAGGGAGTGGGTTGAAAGCTCCATGAGCTGAGCCATGTGAAGGAAGACCTGAAGCAGCACTGGCCAGAGCCAGCCTGAGGGCTTGTTAATATTTAGAAATTTTGCAACTCTGGTTGGTTGGAACTTGTGGGAATCGAAACTGGCCATGGTGGGAATTTTTAACCACAGGTACTAGCAAACACTGTAAGTCACTTGTGTGGTTTTTGTTCTCAGAGAACCAGTTTACCAGCAGCCCCACCCCACGCCAGAACTTCAGTCCCACAAGGAGACCACAGTGGCTGCCACCCAATAAGCCCGGTGAGAACTGTTTCCGAGACTTTGCCTTTGACTCTAAGTGACACAAGGCAACAGAGGGGGCTTAGTTATTTTTAGTAGCTTTATTTGGTATAATTCACATACCAAAAAATTAACTCATTTCAAATGTGCAATTATTTGTATTACTGTTAATTTCTTTTGGTAAGTTTATAGAGTCCATGGGGTCACAGAGTCCATGGGGTCACAAAGAGTTGGACATGACTGGGCGACAACTGAATTGAACTGAAGTTTGTAGAGATGTGCAGTCATGGCCACGCTCCAAGTTTAGAACATATCCAACAAAGAGATCCCTTGTGTCCAGTTCCTCTAGGCAATTGCCAAGCTACTTCTTGTCTATTTCCTGTCTCTGGAGGGTTTTGCACAGAAAAGGGACATGATTTGATTTATATTATTGTCACTATTTTCTCCTTTCTGCAAGAATATAATAAAGTTCCTGTTCTCTTTCTGGATTAGATGGTGACCTGAATTTTCAGGCACTGGGGTTAGAATTGCATCTCCCAGCTGTGAAAAAAGGTTGCAGGGCCACTCTCGCTGGCTCAAGTGTGCTGACCAGCTGACGCCATGCGTCCTCTGCTGGCTTCAGGCTCTGCTCTCTCTTGGCTGCATTTGGGGCCAAAGTTCCCACGGGAGGCTGAGTTAGCAGATTGCCTTTACCAGCGTTCCTGGGAGCCTGAATGTTTACAGGCACAAAGGCCTGCATTCTGCTGAAGTAAAACCTGGAAGTCTTCGCATTTCCTGGGTTCAGGAACAAGGTACAGTGAAGAGAAACGCTTGGCAGGAGGTGTAAGCTGCCCTAGGCCTTTACTGATTAATCCTAAAGGGGGCAGGGCCGGAAATGGGGATTTGTACACTTAGGAAGAAAGCCTGAGATTCTAACTATCTGCTATCAAGGGACCCCAGGAATCCAGGAGAGAAAGGCAGAGGAAAGGGCTTGGGACAGTTCTGGAGAGGTAAGGAGTAAGGGAGGGAGGTGAGGGAAAGGGAGTCCTGAAGCTGCAGCCACCACCTGCAGCCTGGCCCCCAGGGGGGCTGGTGGCCACACAGGGGCTGAGGTCTAGCTTCCTGGGAGGTGAGACTTGGAAGTCACTTTTCCTCTCCACGCCTCACTTTCTTTATCTGTAAAATAGAGAACATAGCACATTACACAGTTACAAGGATTTAAGGAATTAACATTTATAAAGCACTTTTCAAATGCTCAAGAAGATGACAGTTATTATTGCTTTTCTGTTATCCTGGCACATTATTATTGTTGTCTTAGTCATTTTGGCTGCTATACAAAAATACCACATACTTTGTGGTTTAAACAACATTTGTTTGTCATAGTTCTAGAGGCTGGATAGTACAAGATCAAGGCACCATGGGCAGATTGGTGTGAGGGCCTGTTTCCTGGTTCATAGTTCTAGCCTCCGCAAGCAGAAGGAAGGAAGGAGTTCTCTGGGATCTCTTTTATAAGGGCTCCACCCTCATGACCTAATCACCAATCAGCAGCCTCACCTCCTCACACCATTACATTCGAGGTTAGGATTAAATTACACATTGGGGGAGCACAAACATTTAGTCTATGGCAGTTATTATTACTGCATTCTATTATTATTACTACTAAGAGGAACTTGGCAGAAAGGAAATGAATCTGGGGATATAGTCCTGTGCCCACTGCTTCACTTCTTAAACTTTAATGTGCTCAGCTGGCCTGGGGTTCATGCTGAAGTGCAGATTCTAATTCCACAGGTCTTGGGTGAGGTCTAAGGTTCTGCCTTTGTAACCTGTTCCCAAGTAATGCTGATGTCAGTGGTCCATAGACCACACTCTGAATATCCAGATACTAAAACTATTCTGGTCCAATACAGTAGAGACTAGCCACGTGTAGCTTTTGCAGCATTTGAATGTGGCTGGTCTAAACCGAAGTGTGCCTGTAAATGGAAAATGCACATTGGATTTCAAAGACTTAAGAGCAACAGAACATAAAATATCTCTAATAATGTCTTCTGATATTGATTACATGTTTGAAATTATGGGATATAGCTAGTGTCAACTGAAAAATTAGTCACAACCTGAAAGTAGAGAATTATTTTATTTGTTGGGAATGTTAAGGACTCCCAGCCCAGGAGGCAGCATCTCAGGAGCCCTGAGGAAATTGCTCTGAGGAGGCAGGAAAGGGAGTCAGGCTATATACAAGTTTGGAACAAAGCGGGCAGGCAATCTGAACATCGAAGATTATTAAGTATGGAAAACCAGATAATTCATCCTTTCATATGCCCCTCTGGAGGAAATGGCAACCCACTCCAGTAATCTTGCCTGAAGAATTCCATGAACAGAGGAGCCTGGCAGGCTACAGTCCATGAGGTTGCAAAGAGTCAGGCATGACTGAGCAACTCTCATTCTCTGACTCATATGCCCCTCAGCTATCTGGGGCCAAACCCTGTTTCTTGATTGTTTACATCCTTAATTTCTTGTTCACCATAAGGAATGGCAGAGGTAGTGGACGGTTGCTTCTTGCACTTCCCACCCCTCCCCCAGCTCCTCAGCAATCACCATAGGGAGCATCGAATCTGCTGGATAGCAGGCATTGCATTCCCTTTGGGGAGCCCTCATTCACATTTAGAAGCCCAAAATCACTGATAGCTGTTACATTTCTTGCCCACTGATATCGCAGGAAGTATTCCATTCCACAAGGGCTTCCCTTGTGGCTAGCTGGTAAAGAATCTGCCTGCAATGTGGGAGACCTGGGTTCAATCCCTGGGTTGGGAAGATCCCTTGGAGAAGGGAACGGCTACCCACTCCAGTATTCTGGCCTGGAGAATTCCATGAACCGTATAGTCCATGGGATTGCAAAGAGTCAGACACGAATGAGCAACTTTCACTTCACTTCATTCCATTCCATTCCACAATAGTTAAATAAAATGTATTCACCTGTTTCTTTTTATTTATTTATTTTAATGAAACTGCCAGAGAATTGTGTATTACAGGAGGAGGTGTGGTTCATATCACATTTCTTTTGGAAGGTGCTGCCCTGGAGCTTTCTTCAGACTTGTCAGGCCAGTTCAGGATTTGCCAAAGGCTTTTTGAGGGATTCAGTTTGAAGGACTGAGCCTTAGGAGGTGGGCTCTGAGTTCCTGCCCTCCACAGAGATCCAACAGGCTGTGAATGGTGGAAGAGATGAATCACAGGCCCAGGGAGGAGAAATTATCAAAATCACACCATGGAACTCAGATTAAAGCCCAAGACTCTGCTCTACAAGCTAATATGTGCTGCATTCATCCTATGGCTGACCACAGGTTTCTCTCCAACCTCAGTGTCTCCCTAAAGCCCAAAATTCATGATGACATTCTCTCTCTTCTTTGATGACAGGCAGGAGGCAAGATGAGGCTATGGCTAAGAGAACTGGTCCTCCAGGCACTGAGAAATGCCCGGGGTATCTGTGGGTCTCATGGGCAGCCACCGCCTCTTCCTGTCCCTCAGAAGATTGTGGCCACCTGGGAAGCCATCAGCCTGGGCAGGCAGCCAGTGCCTGAGTATTTCAACTTTGCCCATGATGTGCTGGACGTGTGGAGTCAGCTGGAAAAGGTGAAGCTCACGGTGTCCTAGGGTCCAACTTGGGCATCAGATTCCACCTTCACAAAACCCCACTGAGACTTGAGGCTATAAGACATGTGTACATTTTGGCTTGAGAGTTTTGAAAGTCTTAAAATGTAAACTGTGAGCATTTAAGCCTTAAAAAAGTTATTATGACCAAGGTTTTGAGCCTTAGATACCCCTACCTAATCCCTAGTATTTTCACATTCCAAATTACACAGGAAGAGAGTTACGCCCCAATTAAATCAATGATTTGATTTCCTTCAAATCATTCTGAGCAAGAGAAGGGGAAAGTTTTGTATTACTACTAATCTGTTTTTAGTATCTTCCTCACATTGGGCCTGTCCCTTTTAAATAAGGAGAGAGCTTGGCTCAGGCTCAAAGCTTTTCACTGCTGCTGCTGCTGCTGCTAAGTCACTTCAGTCGTGTCTGACTCTGTGCGACCCCATAGACGGTGGCAGCCCGCTAGGCTGCCCCGTCCCTGGGATTCTCCAGGCAAGAACACTGGAGTGGGTTGCCATTTCCTTCTCCAATGCAGGAAAGTGAAAAGTGAAAGTGAAGTCGCTCAGTCATTTCCGACTCTTAGCGACCCCATTGACTGCAACCTACCAGGCTCCTCCGCCCATGGGATTTTCCAGGCAAGAGTACTGGAGTGGGGTGCAATTGCCTTCTCCAAAGCTTTTCACAGATCACAGCAAATACATAGGATTGAATTCAGATGATCTTGGTTTCCTTGTGTATCTCAGTGCATTTGCTTCTTTCTTTATCCTCCCTTCCTTGTGTCTGTTGTGCCTCTCTTTGTACTCTATGTCAAAGATACCTTTTGTTTATAGGAGAATATAAGCTTTGTCTCAAAGAAATTTATTTATGTTAATTTTAAGAAGAGCTTGTTTAAAGAAAAAAGATGAAATAAGTAATATTGTGAGTAGATGTAGTAATAGTGGATATGGTCAAATGTATGGGGGTGGTATGAGAATGACTGAGATATAAAAGTAAGTTTTGCTGTCAGATAGATGTGCTTTATCTGCTTGAAGCATGACCTTGAGCGAATCGCTAGGTTCCTTGGATCTCAGTTGTCTCATCTATAAAAATGGAGTCATACAGTATGCCAACTGGAGCTGTGAGAATTAAATGAGAAGAGATGGGGTCAGAGTGCTCCTTTACTATCTACAAAGTGTAAGATTTTTAAAAAAATAAAACCACTCTAAGCTCATCCAGTGCTTCCCTGAAATGACCTTCCTCCCAGGCTCTACAGTGCCCTGGATTTCATAAGCCCACAAGCTATGTGAACAGCTAGAGTGGCCCCAGCTCCTTGCCTGTAAGGTGGGGATGACAGCAGCTTCCTCCTGCCTTGGAGAAGGCAATGGCAACCCACTCCAGTATTCTTGCCTGGAGAATCCCATGGACAGAGGAGCCTGGTGGGCTACAGTCTATGGGGTTGCAAAGAGTCAGATGGGACTGAAGCGATTTAGCATGCATGCATGCAAGCTCATCCTTAGAAGACTTCTCCTAATGAAAAAATCAAACAAAGAGGGTTAAGTCAGCAAAAATGAAGGAATAAGGACTTTCTGAAATTTTATTCTCCATAAAAGCAAAACAAAAACCTTAGTCATAATCAACTTTTCAGAACTCTAGAAACTAACTAAAGATTAGAGTAATCCAGGGAATGTATACTAAAGACACTCTGGTTAACATCTGGGTGTATCTCAATGAGAATGCCCCAGAGATATTACCTCATTACGTAAAAATTACATATTCTCTATGATGACTCTGAAAATGTTAAAATACATTTGATGAAATTTAACTTTCGGCAGCCAAGAACTACCAGAAAATAATTATGTATTACATTATGCATACATTTAAAAGCTTACCTGAAGTCTCTTTTATAAAAGAATAGTATGAATAAGTTGATCCGTATGTTTTAAAAACTAAATTGTTATTAAGGCAGAAATTATAAAGTTGCAAAAAAAATGACAATATATACCAAATTGATCTACATACTCCATGTAAGCTTTATCAAAATTCCAGTAGACTTCTTTGCAAAAATGTACAGTCTTGTCCAGTCATGTGGAAATGCAAGGGACCCATAATAACCAAAACAATCTTGAAAAAGAAGCACAAACCTGGTGGACACTTTCTTATTTCAAAACCTACTACAAAGTTACAGTAATCAAGACTGTGTGGGAAAAAAAGAAGAAGACAATCTGATACTGGCATAAGGATAGGCATAAATGAATGGAATAAACCTAAGAATCAGAAATATACCCATAAATCTATGATCAATCAGTTTTCAACAAAGGTGTCAAGAACATTAAATGGGGAAAGAATTGTCCTTCCAATTAATGGTGCTGGCACAACTGAATATTCACATGCAAAAAAAGAAGGTGATCCCTACCTCACACCACATCAAAGACCTAAATGAAGGAGAAAAAAACTATAAAATTCTTAGAAGAAAATATAGGTGCATATCCTGGATTAGGTAATGGTTTCTAAAGTATAAGCAATGAAAGAAAGTAGATAAATTGAATTTCATGAAAATTTCTAGCATTTGTAGGTCAAAATGAAAAGACAACCCACAAAATCACATATCTGAGATATATAATTAGTGTATATACGTGTGTGTGTATATATATATATATATATAGAGAGAGAGAGAGAGAGAGAGAACACATATCTGCAATGTATAAAGAACCCAATTAAATATTGGCTAAGTATTCAAATAGGGATTTATCTAAAGAATATAAACAAATCGCCAACAGACACATGGTAAAATGCTCAACATCTTTATTCGTTAGGGGAATGCAATCCCAACCACAAAGTGATACAATTTCACACAGAGTGACATGGCTAAAAACAAAAATAGACAAACAAGTGTTGGGCAAGAAGAAATAAACAGAAAAAGTAGGAAAAAAACCAAAAACAAAAAGTGTTTGCTAAGAAGTGTTAACAAAGATATAGAGAAATTAGAAACCTTATACATTACTGCTGGGAATGTAAAATGGTACAGATGCTGTGGAAAACAGTGTGTAATTCCTCATAGAGTTATCATATGACCTACACTACTCTCATAGGTGTATATCCCAGAGAAGAGAAAGCACATGTTCACACAAAAGCGTATGTACAAATGTTCATAACATTATGGAAGTGGAAGCCACCCTAACGTCCATCAGCTGATGAATGGATACACAAAATATGGTCTATCCGCGCAGTCGAATACTATTCAGCCATTAAAAGGAAGGTAACACCAATACATGCTACAACATGGATAAACCTTAAAAACATGCTAAGTGAAAGAAAGCAGACACTAAAGGCTGCATACTGTATAATTCCACTCATGTCAAATATCCAGAATAGGCAAATCCATACAGAAAATAGATTAGTGGTTGCCAGGGGCTTGGTAAGGAGAGAATAGGGTGTGACTACTAATCTGTAAAACGTTATTTTTAGGATAATGAAATTTTTCTGGAGTTAGATGGTAGTGATGGTTACATAACTTTGTGAATATACCAAAAACCCTTGAATTGTGTGCTTCAAAATGGTAAATTTATGGTAGGAGAATTACATCTCAATTTTAAAAAGGGGAGGACACAGTATAGCGTGAATCTTAGGATAGGCACAGTGTGGAAGAAGCCTTCTCAACGCATATCTTTTCATATCATTTTGATTTTTTAACCCTGTGAATTTAATAACTATTATAAAACAAATAAATTTTAAAAAAGAAGAGCAAGCAAACAAAATTCCTCACCCATGGTGAGGATTTTTTCTTTTTTGCCTATGCAACTCTCTAGGCTGGGCACCGGCCCCCAATCCCTGCCTTCTGGTGGGTTGATGGTACAGGAGCAGAGGTCAAGTGGAGCTTTGAAGAGCTGGGAGAGCAATCCAGGAAGGCAGCTAATGTGCTGGAGGGTGCCTGTGGCCTGCAGCCTGGAGACAGAATGATGCTGGTGCTCCCGCGGCTCCCGGAGTGGTGGCTGGTCAGCGTGGCTTGTATGCGGACAGGTCAGTGAGCAAGGCTGAGACTCCCAGTTGGGGCTGATACAACCTGCCCGAGTTTCAGCAGCATCCACAATGTCTGGGAGATGGAGCAAGTCGAACCTCCTGTGGAGTTTGGTTTACTTCCCCTTTACCCACCAATCACACCATGATTGTGTGCAGGGGCCAGACAGCACCGTAATTGATCAAAGGGGTATGTGTTTTGCTGAACACATTTCACTTTTGTCTCAGGTTCAAAGGATTTGCTAACAAAATAAGCCAGTTGTTAAATGCAAATAAAGAATACAGATATGTATTAGAGAATTTTCTAGCTTACTTTCAACATACCAACATTAAAAGAAAAGAAAAATAGAAAGAGCAGAGAATACATCACCAAATTGGGGTTTGACCAACATCCAGACTTAAACAGCACTGGGAAGCGCCATGTCACAGCACATTTGGAGTCCCAGTTGGGAAAGGGTCCCAGGCAGTGTGTTGACTCCATGGGTGAGACTTCGAAGATTGCAGTTCAGTGTTCTGCTTATAATCCCAGGACTATGAAAACTGATATCATCATCAATCTGTGACCAAATCGCAAGCCTGGTTTCATGTTAAAGCTGTTTGTTTTGTCTTGTAAAACTTAGAATGTTGCTAAGCCTGGGGTTTGTTTGGCCAGACCCCCTCTAGGGGCTCAACAATCTCAAGATTTGTCCCCCGTCTTATCTTTGGTGCTGCAAGTCACAGCAGGCAGTCACTCCCAGTCAGTGCAGTGTCCCAGAAGGTTAGACGCAAGGTCAGAGGACTGCTCTGCTTTGTCTCTGAAGCCTAAACAAGACTATTCATTTAATTTCCCTAACAGTGTGAGGCAGCAGGGAGTGCTGAGGACTGTGGTGAACTGGAGCTCACATGCCTCACCCATCAGAGATGACTGCTATTTTGAACATATTGATCTTCAGATGATTCTTTCCGCAAAGGAGGGGAGGCCAAAGGATATAGCCCTCAGAGTCCCAGAAGCCTCTGCTGGCTCTGTGTTATGCACATGTTGAAAGGGCTGGAGTTTTTAGGCTGATTTTTCAAAAGCAAGACATCTGCTTTTGGTGGAGTGCTAGTTTCTCCATCCCCTAGGAACTTTATACCACTTAGAATGTCATCCACTCCCTTCCAGTCATATCTGTAGAACAATCTACATGAAATTTGTTGTCAAAAATGTTTGCAAATCAATACAAACTCATGTCAGAAAATTAACCTTCCCATATGATCAAACTTAATCCAACCATTTTGTGAATAGGTTGTCCTCCCCCAAATTTTATTTTTACATATTTTTGAACAATAAATAAAAGTGAGCAGCATTTCAGAGTATCCAGCTCTGAAGAAAAGAAACAGGCACACAGGTTTGGGGACTTCTCCATATTCTGCCATGAATATAAAATCCATTGAAATGGGGACTGAGGTAAGGGAGCTCCTGAGGACCTGCTGTGTTCCAGGCACTGTGTTAGGCGCCTTGCATGATCAAAACTTCTCTTTGCATTATTATTATCATTTTTTTCTGGAATGATAACTGGAAAATGTCTCCAGTGTCCCCAGTTATACACATACCCTATTTCTTTGATGTCCAAGTAGCTCAAGACCATGTTCTCCATCACCACATCAAGTCTAGCATCCTGTTGATTTCCAAGGCTACACAACCTGAATGACCTCACTTTCTCACATCCCCACGTTCTCCTGATAAGCACTTGTCACTTTTCTTCCAGGCTATGGTATTCACCTCGTTTCTCTTGCTGACAGCTCCGGCTGTCCACCATCTGCCTGGGCTGCCAAAGCTCCGGATAGAACAGACTTATATTAGAAACAGCTAAAACAGAGAGGTGGAGTGAAGAGCCAAACTGCTCAGCTCCCAAAGTGTTCATGCTGGGCTTTAAGTCCTGTAAAGTTTGGAAGATAGAGAGAAGGGAAATGAAGGTTTTGCTTGGACTCCACCCTATTTGGGATTGGCCCTTTCCTCTGTCTTCTATCCTCACTCACTGGGTGGCCGATTATTTTAGGATCTCTTTCTTCTCATCTGTGAAATGAGAATGTTGGACTCGGTGGAGTGTGGAGTGTTTACAGCCTGCATTCTGAGATGTTCAAGTGGTTTTTCAAGTGTCTGATTAAAATTTGTCTGCTTTCTGCTTCCTTATCACTTCCCCTTAAGAGTAAATGAACTCAACTACTAGAGAGTGGTTTTGTTTGAAGTAATATGAGGTCATGGAGCCCCCACTGCTATACCCTTGCCCCCACCCCAAGTGATCCACACCCAACGCTAAGATTCACTATAGCCTTTTGTTTGAAAGGCCTGAAAAAGCATGGAACTAGGTAATCTCTGCTTGTGTGCTTGCTAAGTTGCTTCAGTCATGTCCGACTCTTTAAGACCCTATAGACTGTAGCCTGCCAGGCTGCTCTTTCCATGGGATTCTCTAGGCAAGTATAATGGAGTGGGTTGCCATTTTTTCTCCAGGTAATTTCTAGGACAATGTAATACAGTGTTCAAGATCATGGAGAGTTAAGGTTAATAACTTAACCTTAACTGCCTGGGTTCACAGTCACAGCTCTACAGCATTTTAGCTGTGTGATCCTGGGCTAGTTAATTTATTTAAGGCCTAAGGGTCTAGGTCTTAGTGTTTTGAATCTGCCAAACGGGTTTAATGATAACATCTACTTTCCAGGGTTGTAAGAATTAAATGAAATAATGCATGCAAAGTTCTTAGCATGTGTAAATGTTCTGTAAATATTCTCTGAATTTCAATATTTTATCATTAATAGTGCCTTTTCCAGTTCAGGCATTCTAAGTATCTCTGGCCCTTTCCTGCTTCTATCTGGGAATATCCGGTCTGGACCTGTTCACAGGGGTCTTCCCTGTCTCCCAGTCAACATCCCCTCTCTGTGTGGTATCAGGGGCCATCATGATTCCTGGCATCTCTCAGCTGACAGAAAAAGACCTCAAATTTCGGCTGCAGGCATCCAGAGCCAAGGCCATTATCACCAGTGACTCCTTGGCTCCACGGGTGGATGCCATTAGCGCCGACTGCCCTTCCCTTCAAACCAAGCTGCTTGTGTCAGACAGCTATCGGCCAGGCTGGATGAACTTCAGGGAACTCCTCTGGTAAGTTGGAACTCTCCAGAGGAGAGCATAAAAATAAGGCCAAGGCATTTCCCCCTGCGTAAAAAGAATGCATTTCTAATTGCCCATGGAAAGAGTGAATCACTTTGGAAGCCAGACAGACCTAAGACCTAATCCCGGTGACTACCTGAAGTTCCTTCAGTGTTACTCACTTAGTCAGGACTGGAATTGTCACTAGATATTTTTGTGCATTTGCCTCTATGATGTGGTAATAAATACAGATTATCAGCTGGAGTAAATGAGATGATTTACATGATGCAAAATTAATAATCTAATTTCTTCCATGTATTGAGTGCTAAATGTATTTTGAACTGTGGTGTTGGAGAAGACTCTTGAGAGTCCCTTGGACTGCAGGGAGATCCAACCAGTCCATCCTAAAGGAAATCAGTCCTAAATATTCATTGGAAGGACTGATATTGAAGCTGAAACTCCAATACTTTGGCCACCTGATGCGAAGAACTGACTCATTAGAAAAGACCCTGATGCTGGGAAAGATTGAAGGCAGGAGGAGAAGGGGACGACAGAGGATGAGATGGTTGGATGGCATCAACGACTCAATGGACCTGAGTTTAAGTAAATTCTAGGAGTTGGTGATGAACAGGGAGGCCTGGTGTGCTGCAGTCCATGGGGTCGCAAAGAGTCAGACACAACTGAGCGACTGGACTGAACTGAATTGAAATGTATTCCAGGTGTTGTACTGGGTTAGCATTCACCTTCATTCAATCTTGCAACAAAACTTTAGCGAACACCTGTTTTGTGACAAGCATGGTACTTGATACTCGGACAATAATGAATCAGCATTGTCTTATTTAATCCTTGAAAAACCCTATAAAGTGCACTTTACCCTAGTTTTTCAGATGATGAAACTGAGACCTGGAAAGATAAAATGACATGTTTGAGATGATGATAAGTAATGAAGTCAAGGTTGAGACAGAACCAAAGCCATTTGCCTTTCAGTAAGGACTCATGGAAATCTAACTGGGCATTTGAGACTTTGTCTTGACTGGAGGCCAGAACTAAAATGGGTCCCTCACCCGGGCCTGCACTGTTAAGTCACAAATGTTTGTCTTCATAGATCAGGGGCATTAGATTCACCTGCTATTTCACTTTTTTTTTTTTTTTTTTTTAGCTAATCTCAGTATTTGTGTCTTGTCCCTAGCTTAAAAGAAAACTTTGTGTCACTTGCATTTAATTGTATTATCATTTTTAGGACTATAAGACTCACACGCATAGGTTATAAATAGTGTATCCTGTATTTTATAAAATATTATATTTCCAACATGTGGCATTGTCTGTACTTTCCTTATATTCCAATATAATCATAAGCAGCTGAAAGTTTAACGGCAAATCATCAATATATGTAAGAAATACGGTTAGATACAAAAATATATTTTCAAGTTTGAGGACATGGTAAATGGTTTTTTGAATGTCCTTTCCTACGCTAGAATACAAACTTTCCACCATAAAATTATGGGAATTTATTTATTTATTTATTTGAGTGTGTGCTTAGTCACTTCCACTGTGTCTGACTCTTTGTGACCCTATGGACTGGAGCCCACCAGGCTCCTCTGTCCATGGTATTCTCCAGGCAAGAATACTGGAGTGGGTTGCCATGCCCTCTTCCAGGGAATCTTCCTGACCCAGGGATCAAACTCTCATCTCTCATGTCTCCTGCATTGGCAGGCAGGTTCTTTACCACTAGCGCCACCTGGGAAGCCCCATTTATTTATTTTAGAGTGAAGTTCGAAATACAGATTTTAAGGTCCCACATCTGACCTACTTAACCAGACATATCTGAACAAGGGCCCAGATCCTTATGTTCAGTGATCTGCCCACGTGATTTTGATGAGATGTCAGGTTGGTCTGAATCAGCAGGCTCTCAATTTTGGCGGTCATTAGAATTACGTAAGGAACTTAGAAAATTTAAAAAAAAAAAACCAGTGCCCAGGCCCACCAACAAAGATTCTGATTCCATTTTCTTCAGCTTGGAGCCCAGGGAATAGTATTTCTTTCAAAAAACCTATCGAGTGATCCTAAGACGCAGCCAGGATGAGAAATGGTGAGTTAGAGCATTCTCCAGATCACAAAACTTTTAGGAATTACCCACATCTCAAAATTCCAAATTTAGGGAACACTTAGGAAAACAACTCTAAATTACCAGGAACTGAGGTAGAACTCATAAATGCTGGTTTCACCAGAAGGTCTCATGCCTTGATAAAAGCACAGGTTTCTTTTGAGTGAGTCATTTAATTATTCTGAGCCTCAATTTCCTTATGTGCAAATGGTTATAACCCCATGACATGATTGTAGGGGTCAGAGATAACTCAAGCTGGAGCTTCCAGCAGGTACCTCACGCATGGTATTTATCAAATGTAGCCTGTCTTGTTGTTATAGATATTACTGTGACTGTTGTTATAGATATTACTGTGACTGTCATAGATATTACTTGTTATAGATATTACTGCTGGTGCTGCTAGCAGTACCCCTATAATATTTTTTTATATTTTACAGGGAGGCAGCCACAGAACACAACTGTGCCAGGACCAGGGGTCAAGACCCAGTGGCCATCTACTTCACAAGTGGCACAACTGGGACCCCCAAGATGGTCGAGCACACCCAGGCCAGCTACGGACTGGGTTTTGTGGCCAGTGGGAGGTACCAGGGGTTAGCTTGCCTGGTGGGTCCAAGGAACTGAAAAGTAGGTGGGTGAGCTGGAGGAGTGTGGGTGAGGGGGAAAGTGGCAGGAGTCGAAGTTAGGAGCTAACATGGGGGCAAATCAGGTAAGGATCAGAAGGCTTTGGGCTTTACTTTGAGTGAGGTGTTCCTGTTTTTTTTTTTTTTTTTAAGTCTGGTAAACTACATGTACCATTAAATTTACTATTTTAACCATTTTAAGTATATAGTTCAGTGTCATTAAATAAATGCACATTTTTGTGCAATCGTCCCCACCGTTCAACTGCAAAACTTTTTCATCTTGCAAATCTGAAAGCCTGTACCATTGTACAAAAGCCCCCTAATGCCTCCTATCCCCAGCCCTGAAACAACCATTCTACTTTCTGTCATAAAGAATTTGACTCCTCTGGGAACCTCATAAAAGTAGAATCATACAATATTTTTCTTTTTGTGTCTTACTTATTCTACTAAGCATGATACCTTCAAGGTTCATTCATGTTGTAGCCTATGTAAGAATCTTCTTCCTTTTTAGAACTGAATAATGTAACATGGTGTCTATACTAATATTGCTTATCCATTGCTTATCCACTGATGGACACTTGGATTGCTCCCACGTTTTATTGTTGTCAATAGTGCTGCTATAAACACGGGTGTACAAATATCTGTTCAATTCTTCTGGATATATAATCAGAAGTAGAATTGCTGGATAATATGGTGAGCCTATGTAATTTTTTGAGGAACATTGGAGTATTCTGAGCAGAGGCGTGACAAGATCTGATTTGCTTTTTTTTAAAAGGATAACTCAGAATATTGGGTTAAGAATAAACTGTAGGAGGCAAAGGTGAAGCAGATGGCCACTTGAGAGGCCAGTGCATTGAGAGGCAAAGGTGGAGGCTTGCCTGGGGGAATAGCAGTGGAAGGAGCAACCGGAAGTATGATCCTGAAAGTGTTTTGAATGTAGACCTATAAGATTTGATGAGAGGTAAGAGACAAACCTCAAGGATGAGGCAAGTTTATGCTTATGCTTACTAAACTATAAGCCCCTCCAAAAAAGACAAATCATTCATTTTTCTACCTCCAATGGTAAGGGCAGGATAAATACTAAATACATATTGACTGAATAAATAAAGTGCCCTTCCACATTATTTCGAGATTACTTGTTCCCTTATATATCACTCTCAGTAGATTGTGAAGTCTTTGGAAGCGGCACATTTGTCTTTTTGAGTCTAGCCTAGGACATAGGAATTTAGAAGATGCTCAATAAATGCTTTGGAGGCAGTCTGGTTTTATGGTTCTTATACAGATATGACAAGTGTAAGTGAGTGAGTAGGGTTCCAAATAGGAGAACAGACTAATGTAATTCTTTTTAAAGGTAGAAACTTTGCTGAGGGTTCTGATTTCCTCCCATTTTTGGCAGGAGGTGGGTGGCCTTGACCGAATCAGACATCTTCTGGAACACAACTGATACTGGCTGGGTGAAGGCAGCCTGGACGCTCTTCTCTGCCTGGCCTAATGGATCTTGCATTTTTGTGCATGAGTTGTCCCGGTTTGATGCCAAATTTATCCTAAATGTAAGAGACAAAAACACCTCTTCTGTGTTGGGTATAAATTAGTTGAGTGGGATATAGGTTTTGAGTGTACAGGATAAAAGGCATGAATCAGTGACTATAAAGTTTCTTCGATGTTGACATTAATCCCAAAGGCTCCCAGGACCTTCCATAATCTGGTTCATGCCCTCCTGGTTGTCTTGAATCATTGCCTATCCTCTAGCTATATTCCTAGACATAAGACCACTTAACATCTCCAAACCTTTGCATGTTCTATTTGTTTTTTTGTGGAGTGCCTTTTCTGGTACTACTTTCTTCCTTGTACTCTTGTCAAAAGCAGAGTTATTTATCAAAACCTTGGTGGAAAATTATAACCTGCTCCTCAACAGTGTGTGCTGCTGTCCTTGGTGCCTAGCATAGATAGTTCACCCCACCCTGACTCTCCAGCCATCCTGCCAGGGTTTTCTCATAATCAATGTCCCCAGTGAAGATATAGGGCATCTTTCTGCTGCCCTCCACATCCTAACCACAGTTTTTTAAAACATCAGAGGAACCATCTGCCCATGCTCTTTGCATTGAGGCAAGCTGTATAACATGGTGGTTAATACAACAGGCTGGGCCATTAGTCAGACCTGGTCTTTGATCCTACATCTTCCACTGTGTTTTCTTGGGAAAGTCACATAATCTCCTTGAGCCTCATGTTTCTCATTGGAAGGGAAGAAAGGGATAATATGGTTCTAGAGAGCTGTTATGAGAATTAAATAATATTAGGCATATGGCCTGGCACATAGTAGGTTCTTCAGATTAGATCAGATCAGTCCCTCAGTCATGTCCGACTCTTTGCAACCCCATGAATTGCAGCACGCCAGGCCTCCCTGTCCATCACCAACTCCCAGAGTTCACTCAGACTCACGTCCATCGAGTCAGTGATGCCATCCAGCCATCTCATCTTCTGTCGTCCCCTTCTCCTCCTGCCTCCAATCCCTCCCAGCATCAGAGTCTTTTCCAATGATTCAACTCTTCACATGAGGTGGCCAAAGTACTGGAGTTTCAGCTTTAGCATCAGTCCTTCCAAAGAAATCCCAGGGCTGATCTCCTTCAGAATGGACTGGTTGGATCTCCTTGCAGTCCAAGGGACTCTCAAGAGTCTTCTCCAACACCACAGTTCAAAAGCATCAGTTCTTCAGTGCTCAGCCTTCTTCACAGTCCAACTCTCGCATCCATACATGACCACAGGAAAAACCATAGCCCTGACTAGACGAACCTTTGTTGGCAAAGTAATGTCTCTGCTTTTGAATATGTTATCTAGGTTGGTCATAACTTTCCTTCCAAGGAGTAAGGGTCTTTTAATTTTATGGCTACAATCACCATCTGTAGTGATTTTGGAGCCCAGAAAAATAAAGTCTGACACTGTTTCCACTGTTTCCCCATCTATTTCCCATGAAGTGGTGGGACCGGATGCCATGATCTTCGTTTTCTGAATGTTGAGCTTTAAGCCAACTTTTTCACTCTCCACTTTCACTTTCATCAAGAGGCTTTTGAGTTCCTCTTCACTTTCTGCCATAAGGGTGGTGTCATCTGCATATCTGAGGTTACTTATATTTCTCCCTGCAATCTTGATTCCAGCTTGTGTTTCTTCCAGTCCAGCGTTTCTCATGATGTACTCTGCATATAAGTTAAATAAACAGGGTGACAATATACAACCTTGACGAACTCCTTTTCCTATTTGGAACCAGTCTGTTGTTCCATGTCCAGTTCTAACTGTTGCTTCCTGACCTGCATACAAATTTCTCAAGAGGCAGATCAGGTGTTCTGGTATTCCCATGTCTTTCAGAATTTTCCACAGTTGATTGTGATCCACACAGTCAAAGGCTTTGGCATAGTCAATAAAGCAAAAATCAATGTTTTTCTGGAACTCTCTTGCTTTTTCGATGATCCAGCAGATGTTGGCAATTTGATCTCTGGTTCCTCTGCCTTTTCTAAAACCAGCTTGAACATCAAGAAGTTCACGGTTCACATATTGCTGAAGCCTGGCTTGGAGAATTTTGAGTCATCATCATCAAACTCACCATCATTATTACTCATCCAGGGCTTGATAGACCAATGTGTGCCTTCTCCCTCCCCTTCCCCCAACTCTGAAGTAGTGTATTAGTCATCTACTGCTGTGTAGTAAATTACTCCAAAATATATGAATTAAAAAGGAGTTTCCCTGGTGGCTCAGTGGTAAAGAATCCACCTTCCAATGCAGGAGACACAGGTTCAATCCCCGAGTTGGGAAGATCACCTGGAGAAGGAAATGGTAACCCACTCCAGTATTCTTGGCTCAAAAGAGTCAGACATGACTTAGTGACTAAAACAACATATAAATTTAAAGCACAAATATTTATTATCTCACAGTTTCTGATGATCGGGAATCTGGGATCAGCTTCCAGGTGGTTCTGGATCTGGGTTTCTCAAAGCATTGCAGTCAAGAGGTCAGAAAGCTATACTCATGTTGATAGTGGCATTATTCATAATTGTCAAAAGGTGGAAGCAATCCAAGTTCTATCAACCCAGATAGAATGTGACACATACTTACAACGGATTATTATTCTGCCTTTAAAAAAAAGGAAATCCTGCTACATACTACATCATGTTGAAAACATTAGGTTAAGTGAAATAATATATAGGACAGAAAGACAGATAATATATAAATACCTAGAGTAATCAAATTCATGGAAACAAAGTAGATGGTCAGAGGATGGGGGGAGGGGAAATAAGGAGTTACCATGTAACAGGTAGAGAGTTTTAGTTTGGGAAGATTACAAAAAGTTCTAGAGGTGAGTGGTGGTGATGATTGCAAAAGAGCATGAATTTATTTAATAGCACTGGACTGTACTTAAAAATAGTTAAAATGGTAAATTTTCCGTTATATTTATCACAATAATAAGACAAAAGATGTCAGCTAGGACTGCAGCTATCTTGAGATTTGACTGGGATTGGAGATTATGTTTTAAACTGCACTTATGTAGGTTTTAGAAAATGCCAATTCCTCACTGGTTCTTAGCCAGAAGCTTCAGTTGCTCACTACAAGAACTTGTCCATTGGATGACCGGAGTGTTCTCACAACACAGCAGCTTGTTTTTCCCAGAGTGAGGGAACCAAGAGACAGAGAGACAGTGAAAGTGCCCAAGGCGGAAGCTGTAGTCCTACTGCCACATCTGGGTTAGCCTACTGGTCACATAGACCAAATGTGGTACATTGTGGGAGGGGACTGAGTTTGAATACTGGTAGGTGGAAATCATTCCAGGCCATCTCGGACGCCGGGTACCACATGGCGTTCTCAACTTTTCTCCTCTGGTAATGGGAATATAAAGACCTGATTCACCCACTCCCCCTCCATGAAATCCCACCCTCGTCACTCTAAGAAGATCTCCACACTTTGTTTTTGTTTAGACTCTGTCCAGGTTCCCGATCACCACCCTCTGTTGTGTCCCCACCATGTTCCGTCTGCTTGTGCAGGAGGACCTAACCAGGTATGGCCCATCTTTTTGGTGCTTTAGTGCTTTTAGATACCCAAGTATCTAAATATATAGCACAGGTACCCCTTATAACACATGTCCCCTCTTATTCCAATTTTCTTTCTCTCAGTGTCTCTCTTTCTCTCTCTCTCACACACATGTACACACATACTCACAAGCATATATACCCATATCCTTTGTAGACACCTCTTAGGAATGAACTTCTGGCCCCCAGGAATTTGCAACCAAATGGAACTGAACCGAGTAGAACTAAACAGTCTGAAATTTTGGTGCTTACACCCATATACCCGTAGGCCATTCCCTCAGCAACGAGATTAGAAAAAATGACGGATAATTGTTAATCACCTGTGGAATAGGTTTGTGGCCAGAGCCTTAGGTCTGGTGGGACTAACAAGTCCACCACAATAGAAGCTCCATCCATCCCATACCAACTCCAGCCAGCCATTCTCAAGTGAATGCCACCCAACAGAGGGTGACAAGACCTTGCAGATGGGTCCCATCTCGGGTGAATCCAAGGCAACATCTTCTGATGGGGCAAGTTTCACTGCTGGGTCAGGAAGAGAGAGGCCCATCCCCATTGGTAACCTACTGACCCTCATCTCTGTCTCCCTTTGCCTATTCTCTCCCAAGTAATGGGAGTTGCCCCAACCCCCTTATCTTCCCTAATCCCATATATCTGGTCATAAAGTGCCTAAGAGAGTGAGTTCTTCCATGATTCTCAAGGTTAATTCTTCTATGATGTAAGAATTCTTCCTATCTGTCAATATATTGTGAATATTTACACAGCATGATTTGATCAAAAGCAGGCTTAGAATGATTTGTTTAAGCAGAAAGTGATTGAAAGATATTAGGTAATAGCCAAACCAATTTAATCCAAAGGGGAAAATGATCATAAATTTATTTACAGTCTCTGATCTTTCACATGTTGAATAATTTGTTGAATACTTTTGCAAAAGACTTAATATCTGTCAGAATTTGGGGGTTTCTAAAGGGCTACTTTCTATCTTCTTAGTTGTTAATTGATTTCTCTTTTTCACAGGTGGTTGTCCTAACCAACTTATTATCAATCAGTTTGTTTGCAACTAAATCATTTTGACCAGTTCATGTGGAATTCACCATTGTTATGCCAAAACCTACTGTGTGAGGTTCTGATTTTATTTTAAACTCAGATAAGATTAAAAAAAAATTTTTCTGTCCATGCGTGCAAGGTCAGGGCACTTGGGGCAGATTTATAAATCTTTATAAGTATGGGCGCCTATGCTTTAGTGCCTCAAGGTGTCTTCCAGCAGTGCTAGAGTATGGGGTTGGGCATGGGGATTCTGACACATGTGGCCTTGTTTTTTGGTTGAGAAAGGTACCAGTTTCAGAGCTTGAGACACTGTGTGACCGGAGGGGAGGCCCTGACTCCTGATGTGAGGGAAAAGTGGAAGAGCCAGACGGGCCTGGAGCTGCACGAAGGCTATGGCCAGTCTGAAACCGTGAGTGCTGCCAGGCCAGTCCCTGCCCAGGTCACCTCCATTTGAGCCCTCTGCCAGTCAATAGGGATAGCTGGTCTGCAGGGCCTCCTGCATTTCTGGCTATTGTCTCTGTGACACCTTCAGGGACTGCCCTGTCCGCAAGGAAGAGAGTGAAGTCGCTTAGTCATGTTCAACTCTTTGCGACCCCATGGACTGTAGCCTACCAGGCTCCTCCGTCCATGGGATTTTCCAGGCAAGAGTACTGGAACGGGTTGCCATTGCCTTCTCCAGAGGATCTTCCCGACCCAGAGATCGAAACCGGGTCTCCCACATTGCAGGCAGACGCTTTACCATCTGAGCCACCAGGGAAATCCATTCTCCATTCACAAGGAGGAGAAGCTAGTAACAAAACACTAGCTTTTGTTAGAAACACAATCGGCCTTTCTTCTCTTTTGTTTTAAAGGTAATTTAATTTCACAATGACACCATAGCCAGCGAACTAACGCTCATGGCTGAGGTATTTGTCTCCACCAGGACAGCCCATGTCAGTCTCTGGTCAGCGCCCAGTCTTAAACAGCATTCTCTACAGCCACCTGGGCACAGACTTGGTGATTAATTGAGTCATTTAGCTTCGTGACCGCTTAAGCTCTTTATGTGTGAGTGTCCATTTGAGTGTTCAATAAGGGTTTGTTCTCTATGGAAAGAATTGAAGGAAGAAAGGAAGCAAAGGGAGGGAAGGAAGAAAGGAAAGATGAAAGGAAGGAGAGAGGAAGAAGAAGAAAGAAGGAGACAGAGTTTGAAGGCAGGGTGAAAGGAAAGGCACGGACCAGGAAGGAGACTAAGGAGAAAAGCCTCCTCCTTATTGGTTCTGGTTTCTCTTCAGGTTGTAATCTGTGCCAATCCAAAAGGGATGAAAATCAAGTCAGGATCCATGGGGAAAGCGTCCCCACCATATGATGTGCAGGTAGGCAGCCTCTCCCAACTGTTGATAAGGCTTGAAGAAGAGAGCAAACATACATATCTGTATTAGCAATAGCAGACATCCGGCAGGGTGGCCTGGCTGTACAGACATCAAGACACCCTCCTGTGATCTCTCTGCCAGGTTGTAGATGAGGAGGGCAATATCTTACCTCCTGGAGAAGAAGGGAATGTTGCCATCCGTGTCAGACCCACCAGACCCTTCTGTTTCTTCACTTGCTATTTGGTAAGTAACAGGGAATGGCCATTTTCACAGCAATTGCACTGTCTCAAGCATGGTGCTCCATGCTTTATAAGTATTTATTTGTTTAACTTTTGCAATAACTGCATGAGTTGGCACTAATATTGATAAGATGTTATTATCAATAAGGAAGCTGTTATAGAAAGATGAAGTGACTTATCCAATATCAATCACTTACTATTAATATGTACAGTACATGGGATTTAAATGTGGTGTGTCTAAGGGCACATGCCATCATTTTAATGATGAGATAAGGGCAACTCAATCATTTTAATGATGATAAAATCAAGGTTCAGAGAAGGGAAGGGACTTATCGAAGGTCAAATTAAAATTTCTTATAAGAGCCTAGTTTTCAGGACTCGTTGCCTTCAGTCTTGTGTGGATAAGGGTTTGCTGTCAGGGCTTGTGTCCTGGGTTTCCAGTCCAAGTTTATGTGATAATCCAGTAATAAATTCTCCCTTATACCTACCTTGGGTGGTATTTATAATGGATTGTTTTCTCCAAACTCTTCTCTACAAAACTCTGCTGACCTGGTTCTCAATCCTGGATGCTCATTAGTAGCAGCTTGGAAGCTTCATCCATTACTGATACTCAACTTCCAAGTCAGTGAGAGGCAACTTTTCTGAGAATGGGCCTCAGCTCCCAGGTGATCCATATGTGTGGCCCAAATTTATAGGAACTCCATCTGCTGTGTATACTAGGCCTCAGTCAGCAGCAATATTGGAAGAAGCAGATGAAAAACAGTCCATTTGTTTTTGAAATGCTGTACATGTATTTTGTGACTTTTCTGTGATTACAAGAGGAAAATCTTTCATGATATTCCATTTAAAGTCATAGAAAATGAAGTTGCTCAGTCGTGTCCGACTCTTTGCAACCCCATGGACTGCAGCCTACCAGGCTCCTCCGTCCATGGGATTCTCCAGGCAAGAATACTGGAGTGGGCTGCCATTTCGTTCTCCAGGGGGTCTTCCCAACCCAGGGATCGAACCCAGGTCTACCCACATTGCAGGCAGACGCTTTAACCTCTGAGCCACCAGGAGGCCACACAAGCTACCTACATAACAACAACAACAAGATAGTAATTCCATCAAGCAGAGATGATGTGAAAATTTAAATGTATTTCCTTCTAATCACTTTTGTAAACAAAAGTAAATCCTTGACTTTCCTGAAGAATTTATTCTGTATTCACTGAGTACCGACTTCATGCCACTAAGCATTCAGCACTGGACAGGAAAGATAAGACCCTTGTCCTCATAGGGCTTCCATATAGGACCTTTGTGAGTCTGTGATCATGCCATTGAGAGTCAATGTAAAGTTTTTCCTAACAAGAACATTTCCTTTCTTCAACTTTTTCATTTCATCCTGGCACTAGCTGTTAGTTTTGTTTCTGGGTGATTTTTAGCAAAGAAAATTCTTAAGGCATTTAATCTCTTCATGAGAATCATGGAGCATTGAAAATTAATAGAGGTTGTCAGGCCAGAGTTGCTCTGTGAATGCTGAGTTGTCAGTAGGACTGACCAGGTAAGCTCATCCCCCTTCATTAGTGCGTACATTCCAAATAGCTGAGATTGTACTTGTCAATTAAACCAATGTGCCCACATCAATTTTATGCCCAGGGTAAGGAATTTACTTATTTTCCTATGGGTAAGCAAACTGTCAAATGCCAGATGTTCATTAGAGAGTTGTTTATAACAGACAAAAAAATGTGGACGTACTATCTGAATTTCTAACAGTGGGAAATTAGTTACATAAATGATATTATAGCCCTCCATATTAAAAAAAGAAGAAGAGATAGAAAGAAAGAAAAAGAAGAAAAAAGAAAGGGAAAGGACTAAAAAGAAAATGAATCCAATTTCTAATAACATGAAATTGTTTAAATAATTAATATTGCAGTCACACGGGAATATTATGCAACTATTTTATATTTCATATTTATATTTGACTTTTTATTCTTCTGAGGAGATATTCATGATATATTGTTAACTAAAGTAAAATTGGATTTTAGAAATACATAGAACAGAATGTTTTGTATTCACACAAACGTGTATATGCATAGAATCACAGATAAGCCATGAAAAGGTCCCATACACAAGATCAAATTTTTAGCCTTAGTTATCTGAATAGTGAGACTGATCTTTTGTCATCCTTCATCTTTATTTTGTATTTATTCTATAAGAAATATATGATTATTAATATAGAAATGATAAATTTTTTTAAATGAAAGGGTCCTCAAGTACAGTTTCACATATAATTGGTACCACACCATACCACAACTTTGTACTATGTACTTTTTAACATTATGTCATGAGCCTTTTTTGTGGCACTCAATATTTTTGGAAAAATTCATTTTTTTAATGACTATTTAGAGGTCCCCCACTTTGGGAGTAATATGATTATTAAGCTTTGTGTAGCACATTCCCTCCTGAGGGCCTTGGCTCTGACGGCAGCACATTGAATACATCTCTATGCCCAGCCTGACAACAAGCATCATTACCCTGAGAAAGAGACTTATTCACAAAAACATTATCATAAGTCTCAATATCTAATAGAATAAATTTCTCCTTCTTACTTAATTTCTTTAGAAATGTTTTACCTACTTACTCTTATTTCTCTTTTCTTTCATGGTCAGTTTAGAATCAACTTGTCAGTTTCTCTGTAAACTGTTAGCATTTTAGTTGGAGTTGCATTGTTTATAGATTAATCTGTGGATAATTAACATCTTTATGATATTAAGTGTATCTTTCTAGTTATGCATATCTTCTTTGATGTTCTATAGAGTTTTATCTTTTCTGTATATGCTTCTTACAGATTTTGTGTTAGATTCAGTTTTAGGTATTGATAGTTTAGCTTTTCTTTATTTTTCAGAATGCATTTTTTAAATTAAAGTATAATTTACATACAATGAAATGTCCCTGTGTTACATGTACAGATCAATGAATTTTGACATGTGTATTCAATGACTTTTGACACGTGTATTCACCTGTATAACCACCATGGCAATTAAGATACAGAACATTGTTTATTTCCCCCAAAAGTTCTGTTGTGCCCTTTTGCAGTCGACTCCTAGAATCCAGGCAATTGCTAAATTGCTTGTCATCATTGAAGAATAATTTTCCCCTTTTTTAAAAAAAGAACTTTATGTAAATAGAATCAAAGTATTAATTTGTGTGTGTCTGCTTTCTTTTTTTCAGCACATGTTTTTGAGATTCATCTGCATGTGTCAATAACTTGTTCCTTTTTCCTGCTGAGCAGTAGCTTTTACTTTAAAGCTTTGAGAATCAGAATCTGATGTTTTATTTCTTTCCTCTACCCTTGCTTTTGCCAACCATCCCCTTTCTATTTTCAGTGATTGCTGAGCACAAAGAGTATCAGTGTGCTCTTTTATCCTGAAAAACACGGAGCTCAAACCAGGGCTTTGAAACAACCTAGAGGAGTGGAATGGGGAGGAAGGTGGGAAGGAGATTCAAGAGGAAGGGGACATATGTATACCTATGGCTGATTCATGTCGATGTTTGACAGAAACCAACAAAATTCTGTAAGGCAGTTATCCTTCAATTAAAAAATTAATTCATTACAAAAAAAAAAAAGAGCTAACAACCCTGTGCCCACCCCCCTGCCCACAAGTATGCTGCCTAGACACTTCTAAGGATGGTAGTGAGTATCTGTCCTTAATCATTTTCTGGCAGCTTCCTTTCAGTTAAAAAAGGGAAAACCCACAGATTCACAGCTCCTTGTCCAGTGGGGATCTGGTCACTGGATTTCCTGTTGAGGGGTCCTCAGACATCTGCAAGGGACTGCTTAGGCCTTATGTACTGAATGACTGTGTTCAGATGGCCCTTAATGGACTCACTGTGTCTTTCAGGACAACCCTGAGAAGACAGCAGCATCAGAACGAGGAGACTTCTACATCACAGGGGACCGAGCCTACATGGATAAGGATGGCTACTTTTGGTTCATGGGAAGAAATGATGACGTGATCAATTCCTCAAGGTCAAGTTGTCTATACTTTCCTTCTTCCTTTGAAGCTTCATAGGACAGAGGAGGACCCTTGAAAGAGTTTGTTTTTCTCTTCCAGCTACCGGATTGGGCCTGTTGAGGTGGAGAGTGCACTTGCTGAGCACCCAGCTGTCCTGGAGTCTGCTGTGGTCAGCAGCCCGGACCCCATTAGAGGGGAGGTAACTAGTCCAACCAAGAGCATTCCCTCCTGGTTCTGTACCTACCAGCACCCAGCAGAGTAACCTGGAAGGCCCAGGTTCCCCCATATCTCACTCCATCCAGGTACCACAAAGCCTGAAATCCCATTATCAGACAAATACACATGTCTTTTGGCTAAGCATTGCCTTCATGTCTTTGAGGATACAAATACTCTCCAGAGGGACACCATGGGAAAATATAAACACTTTGGTGTCAACTGGACATGGAACTGGATCCAAAAGGGGCTATTAGATGGAGATGTTGGTGGCAGGTGTGGGCTTTGTCATTCACCCTGTCCAATAAAAGGTCCTTTTCTATTTGCAGATGAGAGTATAGTGAGCATGCCAAACATGGTCACTGCTGGCTGTGACCTGGTAGGGATAGCCAACTTGAGGGATGACAAACTAAGTATCCCAAGTGACCTTGATATGTCAGATGTGCTCAGTCACTCAGTCATGTCCAACTCTTTGCAGCCCCATAGACTGTAGCCTGTCAGATTCCTCTGACAATGGAATTTTCCAGGCAAGAACACTGGAGTGGGGCACCCTTTCCTACTTCAAGAGATCGTCCCAACCCAGGGACCAAACCTGCATTTCTTGTGTCTCCTGCATTGGCAAGCAGATTCTTTACCAGTAGTACCATCTGGGAAGTCCATGATATATCAGAAAGATGAGCCAATTTTAATAAGCTGGCCTTTCTCAGGAAATATGCAAATACCTTCCAATGGGTGCCAGAAGAAGGGACAGTATGAGAGAAATAAACTCATAGGCAGACCTATGAACTTTTCAGTGGCTATAAATCCAGCATAATCCTAAAGTATAATGTAGTTACTTTATGAAAGTTGGTACAAGATCAAGCTACATCCTCAGAAGCCTCAGGAGAGAGGAGTGATTTGCAAAGTCTGGACCCTGGACTGCTCACAGCTGCATCTTCTGGGAGTTTTGTTTAAAATACAGATTTCTAGACTTAAAGTGAGACTTGCTGAATCAAAGTGATTGGGGATGCAACCTTAAGGAGTCTTCATTTTGACCAGAAGCCCCTAGCCAAGTGATTCTGATACCCACCAAAATCTGAGACCACTAATAAACAGTGAAGGAGATGAGAGTCCCATCTATGAGGTACAGAAATTGTACCTGGAAAAGTATGCCTAGTCCTGCATGCCCCAAATTAACTGGAGCTGTGACAAATCCCTGTATGTTCAAAGTTAAGCCAAGAATAGTGCTCAGACTAGAACCTGGCACATAGAAACTGTTTGATAAATGCTGGGTAGTTTTAACAGTAAGAGAAGGCCCTTCCTAAAAGCCAGATCTATCTGCACCTGAAATGGTATGAGATGCCCACCACTGGAATGTGTATAAAGACAATGAACCACTGCTGAGGGTATTGTTGGCAGAGTTGTATGCTGGCCTTTGAACTCTTCCATGAACTCTTCCATGGTTTCCATCAGAAACCATGTTCTGTTGTGTCTGAGTCTGGGACTGTTTCTTGTCCTTAGCAAGAGGCAACCTGCAAGAAAGATATGGGCAGAGAGAGCCAAGGTGCAGAATGTCCAGGATGTTTCAGGATGCCTGAAACAGCTGTGCAGCAAAATGCTTGCTGATTGCAAATACTCATACATGCAGTCTCAGAAAGACCCACCACCCCTTGAAAATGGTATAAATTTTCCCCCAGTCCTGCCTCTCCAACCCTATTCCTAGCTGCCTTCCTAGTTAGGAAAAGACTTCCCTGGTGGCTCAGATGGTAAAACAAATCTGCCTGCAATGCAAGAGACATGGGTTCAATCCCTGAGTTGGAAAGATTCCTGGAAAGGGGAATGGCTATCCACTCCAGGACCCTTGCCTGGAAAATTCCAGGGACAGAGTATCCTGGTGGACTACAGTCCACGGAGTCACAAAGAGTCAGCCATAACTGAGTAACTAAGCACACACAGGTGCACTATGAGCCCTAAGGAGTCTGTGAAACTCCTCTCTCCAAAGTATTGTCATCTTAAGAGAAGCATGTTGGCTTCTAACAGTGTCATTTCATGTATGGGGAAGAGTTTTGTAAATAGGATTCTAAATCACTCTATAAAAGCCATAATTCCCAATAATTACTCCCAATAATTGATCCTAAAAAGGCAGACAACAGAAAAAAATTGGTGTCCAATTTGCTGGCCCACTCCAAGGCACTGGTAAAAGTTTCATGTTGAGCTGGTAAATGTAAGCACTTATTCACAAAGCTAGGTTAAACAGAAAAGAGTTGTTATATGGGGACTGATTCTTTGTTTTTTCGTTTGTTTGGTTTTGGTTTTTTCAACAGGTGGTAAAGGCATTTATAGTTCTTTCTCCAGCCTATTCCTCGCATGACCCAGAGAAACTAACCCAAGAACTCCAGGAGCATGTGAAAAGGGTGACTGCTCCATACAAGTACCCCAGGAAGGTAAACATCTGGAAGTTCTAGGACTTGAAAAGCTGGGAAATCAAATGGGTATGTGCTCCATGCACTCCTACTCAGGGCCAGGCACTAGGAGTGTGAAGACTGAGTAACTCTAGCTGCTGCTTCATCCATTTCTCCCTGTTTCTTCACTGGGCCTTCCTTTTAGCACACTGTGTGGCCGCCCTAAAAATTGGCATAAACAAGATTCAATGGGTGGTACTGAAATGCTTCTGGAAAGTGCCTGTATTCCAGGCCAGCTGTTTTTATTGTTGCCATTTGGGGAAAACCAAGAATCATGGATGCTTTCCAATGACATGTCAGAGGGTAATGATTCTTTCAGGACAAAAGTCTTGCTGTGAAATGATAACTGTAAAGAGTTTTTTTTTTGTTTTTTTTTTTTTATGGTCACTAGATGGCCTTCGTTTCCGAACTTCCAAAGACGGTTTCTGGAAAGATTCAAAGGAGTAAATTGAGAAGTCAAGAGTGGAAAAATGAGAAGCAACCCCAGAAAGGCCCCATAAGTCACTGAAACTTCCAAGAGGAAGTGGTGGGATCACTGGTTAAACCCCACTTGGAGCAACATCCTTTCAACCCTACTGAAATCAAAGGCTTGCAGTCTCCAAGTGGGCATCCTTAGCATCATTGGATGACCCTGGAAGAAAGCAAAGAACATCATTAACCACCAATTCAGAGCCACTGCCCTGTCTAGCAACTGTTCAGTGGCTTAACTTCCTCATCTGTCTGGAGGTATCCTCAGTAGCTGCCCACTGGTCTTACTTCCTAATAAGCTTTTAGCTAGCCCTCCAAAGGACAGGTCACCAGAGTATTGGGAGCACTTGTGACCTTACTGCCAGGGGCAGTGTAACCACTTGAACCTTTTGATAAAGCTATTTGGTAATCATATCCAGGGCCACAAAATTTAATCATACCTTTAGTTCAGAAACTCCATCTTTGGAAATCACTACAAAACAAAATATTCAAGAGATAGTTACTGTAGAATTGTTTAAGACAGTGACAAATTGGGGGGGGGTAATTAATGCCTAAGTAATAGGGTAATGATTAACTAAATTGTGGTAGATTAACTCAATAACATGTTTTATAGCTGGCCATTAAAAATATGTGTTGGGAAAAACTTGGGCTACATTCATTTTGTCAATAAAAATAATATATGTATAGTGGGGAACCACAACTTTCTATGATAAAGGAAAATCTACAGAAGAAAAAAGTCTGGAGGAAGATACACTAAATGTTAACAGAAATTTTCTTCAGTATTGAAAATAATGGGTGATAGATTTTTCCTTTCCCTACATTTCTTTATTTTCCAAGTTTTTCAGTGAGTATATTTAAATCTTTTAATGAAAAAAAATTATTTTACAGAAATGATCACTGAATATCACACTCTGCCTCATATCTTGTTCTTCCTCCATATACAAACACATCAATTCCAAGTGCTAGCATGCTGTCTCATCCAGGAAAAATACAGGGACCTTAAGTCATGTCTCAGAAGCCCAGAAATGAAAAGCGTGGCTCTGGGCAGCTGAAACCAACCATGCAGAGAATAAGCAGGTGGAAACTGATCCTAGTGCTGCTGCCTGACTCTCAGCACTTTCATTCACTCATTGACCAATGTTTATTGAGTGCCTACTCAGTCCTGGACTGGGGACACACAAGGATAAGCAAAGCCAACTGGTCGTCATCTGTATTAGTCTGCTTGGGCTTTAATAACAAAGTACCATGAGCTGGGCAGCTTTAATGAAAGAGATTTATTTCCTCAGTTCTTCATCCTGTAAATCCCAGATCAAGGTGTTGGTAGGACTGGTTTCAGTCTGAGGCCTCTCTCCTTGGTTTGTAGATGGCTACCTTCTCATGGGTCTTCACATAGCCCCTTCTTTGTTCATGTGTATCCCAATCTCTTCTTGTAAGAACAATAGTTGTATTGGATTAAGGACCCAAATTTACGACTTCATTTTAGCTTAATCACCTTTTTAGGCCCCCATCTGTGAATACAACTACCTTCAGAGGTCTGGGGGTTAGGACTTCAGCCTATAAATTTTAAGGGGATATAATTTGGCCCATGACACTGTTGTAGCCACACGTTCCAGGAAACAAACTCAGTCAGAAGGACAATGCAGATAGTGGAGTGCAGTTTATTACACTGGTGGGCCCAAGGCAGAGTCTCCTCTTAGCCAAGGACCCTGACCAGTTTTTGTGAAAACCTTATATACCCTAAGTGTACATGCCCAAACCCACCTCCCCCAAAGTCCCTGAAACTAGTCTGAACAAAGGAAAAGAAAGATACAGTCAAAGATAACCCGTGATTCATATGCCTTAGGCCTAGGTGGTTAATAGTGGACAATTATCAATAGGCCTGTGGTCATATCCCAATAAGCATAATAGACTTTATGATTCTATTTGGTTACACAGATAATTAGGGTATTCTTTTAAGTGATGGGGAGTCTAGGTATGAGCCCTGGGGCTCTTCCATCCGGGGGTCTGGTTTTCCAGTTGGTATGTCATTTCCATAGATACTGAGCATAAAGATCAAAGTCCATAGTCCAGCCCAAGATGGAGTCCTGCTTTCAAGACAGAGCCTGTTCTGTCTGTTTCCTCCTTCATTCCCCTCTCTTGATGCTCTTAACTCATAGTATGAGCATCATTCATAGGTATATACTGCACCCTAGCTCTTCAACCGCCAATTTGGGAGAATGATACCAACCTTTGGATTACAAAGTTCATAATACATCGTAAAATGCAGGGTCCACAAAGCAGAAACTATCAAGGCAACTATAACAATGGTAAATATAGTTTTCCACATCACCCTTCACCCAAGATAGGACCGAAGTTCAAAAAGGAATATTATCATCAGACGTAGCTTTTACCTGACCTTTCATGTCATCTAGGGTGGCTGATATATTGCCAGATAAATCAGGAATATATACACAACATTCAACTTTAATTATAGCACAGGTCCTTCCTTGTGCCAAAACTATGGTTAGTCTCAAGATGATACCGGCAAGTCCTTGTAGCAGCAGTTGATTGTAGAGCTTCATCTCTTTTTCTTCTTTAAGATGATCTTGGTTTCACAGGGGTCAGTGGGGTCCTTTTGTATAGTCCACTTGGCATCCTCTGTGTCTGCATGGTATGCTCTCTCTACACCCTCACGTGGTGGATCCAGGGAGTGACACCTGCAACTTTACTTGCTGTAGGGGTGGTTAGAACAACAGTATATGGACCCTTCCATTTTGGGCCACCTGCTCACCAGGCACAAATTCATGAATCTGTTCCCCAAGGGGGAATGGCACATTTTCTTGTACAAACTTAGTTACCTGATTTATTACCTTACCCAGTTGTTCCATCTGCTGTGAAATCTCATCCCCCCTTACCTGAGGCAAATTTGTTGACACCTCTTTTATTATGGGAGGGGATCTCCCATACACAATTTCGTATGGAGAATAGCCATGGGACCATGGGGTCATCCTGAGTCTAAGCAGAGCCATTGGAAGCAAGTCCACCTAGTAGCAGTCTCTATGATACATTTGGAGAGCGTCTCTTTAAGTGTCGGGTTGGTTCATTCCACCATCCCAGAACTCTGGGGCCTATATGCAATGTGTAGTTTCCATTTGATATTTAGAGTTTACATACCTGTTGAATTAAGTCAGCTACTGTTGGGACCAGACAATGGCCCTGCCTTAGTTGCTGACTTAATTCAACAGGTATGTAAACTCTAAATATCAAATGGAAACTACACACTGCATATAGGCCCCAGAGTTCTGGGATGGTGGAATGAACCAACCAGACACTTAAAGAGACGCTCTCCTATACTGGTTGGGTGGAGAAGGCAATGGCACCCCACTCCAGTACTCTTGCCTGGAAAATCCCATGGATGGAACAGCCTGGTAGGCTGCAGTCCATGGGGTCGCTAAGAGTCAGACACGACTGAGCGACTTCACTTTCACTTTTCACTTTCATGCATTGGAGAAGGAAATGGCAACCCTCTCCAGTGTTCTTGCCTGGAGAATCCCAGGGATGGGGCAGCCTGGTGGGCTGCCGTCTATGGGGTCGCACAGAGTCGGACACGACTGAAGCGACTTAGCAGCATACTGGTTGGGAACCCGAATTTGGGGATTATTTCTTGAAGCAGACAGCGAGCCACTTCATTTGCTTTTTCAGTTCAGGTGGGGAAGGCCTCCATCCATCCTGAGAAGGTAAATACCATGACCAGTAAATAACGATAGTGTCTGCAGGGTTTCATCTCAGTAAAGTCCACTTCTAAATGTTCAAAGGGGAGAGTGCCTTTTAACTGTATTCCTGGAGGCTTTTGTTTATGTCCAGGGGCAGCATTGACCTGGACAGCAGAACAGCTCCAGGATTCAATTCTACATAAGGAGGAACGTCGTAGAATTAAGAAATATTTTAAATTAATTCTTCCATTCTTTCATGTCCCAAGTGAGTTTCCTGGTGTACCTGAGATACCAGTGTGGGGGCTAATGCCTTGGGTACCAGTAACCTGCCATCCGGCAGTTCCCACCAACATTTTTCATTTTTGGTGGCCCTTTCTGCTTCAGCCAGCTGGTCTTGGGCCGGGGTATACTGTGGGAGAGTCAGAATTAACTCAGGCATTGTTGAGAGCACAAAGGTTCTAATAGATCTCCCACCAGCAGCCCCAAATTTCTCAGCCATATATTTTGCAGCTTTGTCTGCTAGTCAATTTCCCCATGTTTGTGGGGTGTCTTCCTTTTGGTGACCCCAACAATGAATGCATCACTGCTACCTTTTCAGGTTCCCATACAGCATCTAACAGAGTCAAGATTTCTTCTTTGTTTTTAATATCTTTTTTCAGTAGATGTCAAAAGGCTTCTCTCCTTACACAGAGCCCCATGTACATATAGAGTGGCAAAAGCATATCTGGAGTCTGTGTAAATGTTTGTCTTCTTACCTTTTGACAGCTGGAGGGCCCAGATTAGAGCATATAGTTCGGCCCATTGAGCAGACCAGTGTGATGGCAGAGAGCTAGCCTCAACGATGGTTTCTTCCATGACTACAGCATATCCTGACAGTCACTGTTCTTGTTTCACCAGGCTGGTGCCATTGGTGCACAGGACCAAATCTGGGTCTTGGATTGGCTGGTCTCTCAAGTCAGGTCTGCTGGCATAAACTTCTAGGATTTCCTTGCAATCATGTGAGGGCCTTCCACAGGAAGGAGAGTGGCCAGCTTCAGGGCCTGACAAGGCTCAATAGTAACGTGGGGGTTCTCACATAACAGTCCCTGGTATTGAGTAATCCAGGATGTCAACAGCCATTTAGGGAGGGTCCCCTCACAAGGGAGTGTTGACCTCATGCAGGATTTTTACAATCAAATCTTGGCCCAAAGTCAGCTTGGTTGCCTCCCGGACCAGTAAGGCAACCACAGCAACTGCCCACCATCCTGGCCACCCAGTGGCAACATTGTCCAGCCTATTTGACAGATAAGCCATGGGTCTGTCCCATGTCCCCATAGTCTGCGACAACATTCCCATAGCCACCTTGTCCTTTTCAGTCACATAAACAGTAAATGGCTTAGCAAGTTCTGGCAGGCCCAAGGCAAGTACTGATGCAATTGTACTGGGCTTGAGTTCTAGTACCACTGGGACTTGTTGTTCTGCAAGCCCAGGGGGGTTGTTTTCCACCCTGACCTCAGGGAATTGTTGAGTTAACTCTCCCTCTCTCTTTCTCAACTGTTTAGCCAGTCCGGTTTCCCTTCCGGGAGATTGTGCAACCTCCATTCATCTTGAGGGGCTACTGAGAGGGAGAGTAAATAGGTGGTAGAGCCCCCTCGAAGAGTGGATGTTTCACTGGGTGGGGGGAGGTCACTTGTGCCCCCCCAGTTTAGACAGCAAGTCTCTTCCCAACAAAGGTACTGGACATTCAGGGATGTATAAAAATTCATAAGTCACTTGGTGTCCCCCCATCTGACATTTTTGGGGTAGGCTTGAAACACAAAGGCTACATTTTCACCATCTGAGACCCAGCGGCCTCTGGATCTATTGGCATATAAAGTCTATAGGCCTTGCACAGTCTTTCGTAGAATTCAGAGGGTGATTCAGTTTCCCTTTGAATCACTTCAGAGGGTTTTGCCATATTCATAGGTTTTCGGGCCCCCCTCTTGAGGCCTTGTAAAATAACCGCCTGTTATCTCTCCAGGTGGTCCCTCCCTTCCTCTGTTTTACAATCCCAATTAGGCCTCTCATTGGGGGTGGCTAGTTCTGCCCACCACTGTGGGTTCACAGTACCCCTGATGCCATTTCTCTTAACCATTTTCTGGCCTCAGTTAGGATCCTGTATCTTTCCTCAGTGCTGAAAAGGGAGACTAGTAGTTGGATTATATCATCCCATGTAGGGCGGTGGGTTCGAAAAATAGTCTGCATTAGTCTAATCATGGCTTGTGGCTCCCCCGAGTATGGTGGAGTATGTGTCTGCCAGTTTAATACATCCGTAGAGGAAAATGCTGGCAATAATAGGCTACAGGGGGCTGATGGTAGTGCCCCACATGCATCCTGAACTGGAGCTGCTGTAGATCTCCGAGGGACATCTGTAGTGGGGTTCTTTCCCCCTTTTCCTTGGTGGAGTGCAGCCTCTGTCTAATTCCTGTGTTTTCTTCCCCCTTCCCATCAATACTCACCGGGAGAGATGGATACAATCTAGGAGGTCTGGCTGAGGTGGAATCCTAGGGGTGTTGACCAGAGGTCTCCATCGCTGGGCTCAGAGCCTGCTGAAATGGTGGGTCTACAGTCTCTGGGAGAGCTGGTGGAGGAGCAGCAGCTGCTGCAGGAACTTCACCTGGCCCTGGATCGGGCATTAAGGTGGCCTCCAGTCCTGGTGGAGCACTGGGCGGTGACTGGGGTGAGAAGAGCCTTACCTGCCAGATCCCAGAGGGCGAAGGGGGATTGGCATGTCTTCACCTTCCAGTTGGCACAGCCGAACCAGAACACCACGTGGTCCAAGACTGTTTCTCCCTTAACTTTTAAAGTCTGTTCTGCCTTGGTAGGTTTGATCAGGTGCGGATGAAAACATAGATGGGTTAAATATCCCACATCCCAGGCCATGTCCAGAAAAGCCAATTCGTACTCACTTATGTATCCCCCACCTTCTAGCCTGACGATTCCGAGGGGGTGAAGAGTTTCACAGCAGATGGGACACCTCCTGAGGGAGGGCAGAATACAAACACACAAAGACCAAGTTTCTCCCCCTAACAATCCCCTGGTGATCGCTTGGTAATAATTTTTCCTAAGACGGCATGGATACCGCCTCCTAAATGACATTCACAAATTTCCTTCCTAAGCCCTAACCAACTCATCAACCTGTGTACCAAGCAATTGCCGCCACCTGCCTCTTCCAGTCTCCTGTGGGTCTGTGCCCCTTCTAGTTCCTCCCAGGGGGGTGATCAGGCCCCCTCTTCCTCCTTGATGGGTGGGTTCCTCCTCACCTGAGCGCTCAGTTCCCCTGCTGCCATCCACTACCTGCTAACATGAAAGGTCTGGGCGTTGAGAAGCAGAATCCTTCCAGAGGGACGAGGCGCCATCCCCCTTCTAGAAGATTCGAGCCACAAGGCCTCGGAGTACTCCCAAATGGGAGTTGTCTCCTCAAAGTGAGGAATTTCCCAGCCAGTGCACCAAATGTTGTAGCCACACCTTCTGGGAAACACTCACTCAGAAGGACAATGTGGATAGTGGAGTGCAGTTTATTACACCGGCGGGCCCAAGCCAGAGTCTCTTCCTAGCCAAGGACCTCGACCAGTTTTTCTGAAAACCTTATATACTCTAAGTGTACCTGTCCAAACCCACCTCCCCAAAGTCCCTGAAACTAGTCTGAACAAAGGAAAAGAAAGATACAGTCAAAGATAACCCGTGATTCATATGCCTTAGGCCTAGGTGGTTAACAGTGGACAATTATCAATAGGCCTGTGGTCATACCCAAAAAAACATAATAGAATTTATGATTCTATTCGGTTACACAGACAATTAGGGTATTCTTTAAGGCGACAGAGAGTCTAGGTACGAGCCCTGGGGCTCTTCCATCCAGGGGGCTCTGGTTTTCCAGTTGGTATGTCCTTTCCCTAGATACTGGACATACAGCTCAAAGTCCACTGTCTGGCCCAAGATGGAGTCGTGCTTTCAAGATGGAGCCTGTTCTGTTTCCCTCTTCAACACTACCCTTGTGGAGTTTACAGTCTAATGGTGAGGTTGATGTTACCCATCGAAGAATAATGCAAATAAGGCATGGATGTGAAAAATGTCATGAAGCAAAGAGTACTGTTAAAACACAGATTGGGAGACTGATCAAGGATAGAGAGGACTCAGGGTTCTGAGATGAATTTCCATAAGGAAGTTCCCAGTGAGCTGGTATCAAAGGAAAAGTGGAAGTAAACTAAGAAAATTAGGAACAAGCTTTCTGAACACAGGATACAGCATGTGCAAAGAGCTTGGTTTGGAAAAGACAGGTTTCGTGTTTCTAATAACAGCTCACACTCAGCTCAATTCTAAATTTTTAAATTCTCAACCATCCTGTCGGGCAGGTATTGTTAATACTCTCATTTTATAGATATGTCAATTGAAATAAAAATACATGTAAAAGTGTAAATTTCAGTTTTATTTGGAGGCTTACTGAGGACTATAGCTCAGGGGCAGTCTCTCAGATTGTTCTGAGGAACTGCTCAGAAGAGGTAGGGGGCGAGTCAGTATATATACGATTTTTGTGAAAGGGTATGTGCACACAAGTGCACATGTCAGCATAAGATTGCTGCTAGTCATGAGGGAAAAATATCTCAGTTACTGATTCACTATTGATTCGGGATAGCCTGGTTTAGGAATTTTGTTCTTCTATGAGTGCTAGGGAGACACTGAAGGTTTACATCAGAGAAACATACCTCCCACCATTTCAGTAGTCCTTAAAAAAGAAAAAACTTGTTTTTATATCTTTTCTTTATGACATTCCTGAACTGGGCAAATTTGCTTTATTATTGTATGAAGGTGGAAGTTCAGAGGACTGGCAATTTGCACAACAGCTAACAGGAGGGGTCACCAGAGGCAAAGAAAACATGCATGTCCAACTCACATCACCAGTGCTCTAGTACTGAGGCTTGTGGTCTTGGTTGGGTGCTCCTGGAATTCCTAATAAGCTCCAAAATGTCAGTTCCCTGAAAGCCTGGGAATCACACCTGGGGAGGCAGCACCTATCATTTCTGTCACTGTAGTTACACGGCTTTCTTCTCTAAGCCTCAGCTGCCTTGCATTCCGGGCTGATGTTCTCTGGGCTCCACTTCCCTACACCCTGGGCTGAAGCAATGTGTTCTTCACTTGTATTCAAAGCTCTCCACCCACGGCCCTTTTTCAGACTTCAGTCTTAACTAGGCAAAGATAATAAAGGGTGGAGGAAACCCAGTTCCCTTCCCTTCCCCTTAGGACCACTTGCCCTCCCCCTCCTCCAACACAATGAGCCCCTCAGTTAATTCTCTCACAGTAGCCTCAGCCCAGTTCAGCTCCAAAAAATAAGAAGCAAAGCTCTCAACTGCCTTACATAGGGAGCCACCAGCACACTGACTCAGAAATCATTGGTAGTGACGCAATAGCAAATTTTATCACTTTATCAGCAATTTATTCCTTGCTGAGCATTGTGCTAGAGGCTCTGCTGAAATCCTCACCTCAATCTTTACTCATTCCTATTCTACCATCAGGATTGTAGCTTTAGCCACACACCGTCTGTGCTGGAAAGAAACTCACCTTTCAATGCCCACATCTAAACCCTAAGCAATATACTATGCATTAAAAGAGGAGTCTGTAGTTCTGTTAGCTTTTTTTCTAATGCGGATTGTCAACTACAAATTGGCATTTGCTGTCTACTTCTACAAGGGTTAAATCATGTGCTGCTGTGGCTGATGACCTTCAACAAGCCCAGGAGGGAGTTTAGAGTGGAGATGAAGACTGAGACACTCTGTGCTTTGGAAAACTGACAGAATAGGCCTTCAGATAGTTTGATATTTTTAGGAGATTTTAATGAGCCCAATTCTTGCATCTCCTCTTATCTGGAAAAGCACTAAATTCCTTTGTTGCAGGGAAAACCCCATTCTGGCTCCATGTTGGAACTGTTTCATTGACTTGTTTTCCTTTGCTTTTGTTATTATAATCATACAAAATGTCCTGCCTCAGAGAATCCTGCCCCTCTGCCTGACTGTGGAACTAAAGTGCCTTTTTTCAGCTCACAGAGAAATAATCTGACCCTGCCACCTGTGAATAGCTGCAAGAAAGAAGAGATTAACACATCCCTTCCCTGAGGCCGGCTGTTCCCAGACACGTTTCACGAGACTTATTGACTTCCCTGGTGGCTCAGAGGATAAAGCGTCTGCCTGCAATCCACAAGACCAGGGTTTGATCCCTGGGTTGAGAAGATCCCCTGGAGAAGGAAATGGCAACCCACTCCAGTATTCTTGCCTGGAGAATCCCATGGACAGAGGAGCCTGGCGGGCTACAGTCCACGGGGTCGCAGAGTGAGACAAAACTGAGCGACTTCACACACACACACGACCCTTTTTACTTTCTCATTGTCTCTCTATTTTGCCTTTTTGCTTTATTTTCTCACCTCCCCCCATCTCTGTTCTATAACAGAATCTGGTATCCAGCCTCTAGTAAGATGGCGATTTTGAGATACCACTCTTCAATCTTCTCATTCAGGGGCTTTCCAAAGTCATCTTCCTTGCCCCAATACCTTGTGTCTCAGATTCATGCGGCAAGCAGAGTGAGCTTGGACTTGGTAGCACTTCCATGGTGACATCAGCTCCTCAGGACTAACTAAATCTTTTGCAAAAATGTGTGCTTGATTACATGAACTTCTTCTTCACCAAAATCACATATATATATCGACCTTTCCATGCTTACCTCTTTGGAGCAGTTTCTCAGAGCTGTCTGAGAAACTGTTCCAAATGTTGCAGAGAAGAAGCCAATTATGACTTCATGTTGGAACCTGTTTCTTTGGCTTGCTTTTTGTTGCTTTTGTGGTTTTATAATCATACATGTGAAGTGAAGTGAAGTTGCTCAGTCGTGTCCGACTCTTCGCAACCCCATGAACTGTAGCCTACCAGGCTCCTCTGTCCATGGGGTTTTCCAGGCAATAGTACTGGAGTGGATAATCATACATAGAGGCTTGCTTAAAAGGACCTTACCCCTCTGCCTATGTGTAAACTAAAGTGCTTATGTTCACCTTATAGGGAGATAAAGTGACCCTGCCAAACAAACTTTGAATATAGGAACTTAACACACCCCTTCCAAAGACGGGCCATTCCCTTGGAGATGTTTTGCAAGACTGAAGACCCTTTCACTTTACTTCCCCACTGCCTCTCCCTCTCTCTTCTGCCTTTGGACTTTAGTTCCATACTGCTTCTTTCTCTCTGACTCTACCAAAGGACTTGGCATCCAGACCCCAGCAAGATGGGTATTTTGAGGCACTAGCCTGCTATTTCTCAGTCAGTGACTCCCTGAATAAAGTCTCTTCCTTGCCTCAACCTCTCATCCCTCAGATTTATTGGCCTACAATGTGGTGAAAAGAGTGAGCTTGGACTCTGTAACACAAAGAGGTGAGGGAGTTCCATGCAATCAAGTGTTTCTTTTACAAAAACTTTTATGTTAGTCAAGAGGAGCTGGTGTCACCGTGAAATGATTTAGTGCTTTTCTGAAGAGGAAAAGTTAAAATTTTACATAACTTCCCACTTGTTCTGCCTCTGTAACTCAGCTTGCTCCTGTCTGGATCACACAGGTCACAGTCTCAGAAAGTGGGGACTTAGAATACTAGGAACTGAAGCTTATCTTCTTCACCCTTGTCTTGCTCTTTGCAATTGCTGGCCCCTGCAAACCTGTGTAATCATCCCTGTCTGTGTAAAGGTCAGGCATCCCTCTCCCCATCTTGACTGTGGGAGAAACCCCTTAGTTTAAACCAGCCTATTAGCAGCTAGTGTTGCCCACTATAGTCTGTCTATAAAAACGCTTGGTTCAGGGCTCAGAGCTTGGAGTGTTAACTCCTCTGGGCCCACCAGCATAATAAATCCGAGTTCTCCAACTCTCCAAGTGTGGTGCTTGGTTTCTCGATTACTGGTTTCTGCAACATTTCTGGAGGCCCCAGTGAGATTACAACCACGCCAGCCCCTTGAGCCGCCAAATTGGTCGCTCGGCCAGGCTGCAGCGAAGGAACCCGAGACAAACAAGGAGACCCACCACCTGACAGTATTCTGGGTTCTCTTTCGGGTCGGTGTTCTGACTCTCTAGAAGGCTGAGCCCTGACTGGACTCGTTGGAGGGGCAGACCAACTCACCAGGAATGGCCACAGGATCAGGTAAGGCCCCGGGGCCAGTTCCCAGTTAGGTCCTACCTCAACGGGTAGAAGAGGAGACTGATACCTCCCAGGAGGTACCTCCCAGAGAGACTGAGCTCCCAGGAAAGGGGCATCAGATAGGGAGAACTGAGGACTCAGGACAAGGGAGGCACTGTGACTGATAACTTCTTTGGAGCTCCCAGGAAAGGAGCAACAGTTAAGGAAACCTAGGGGCTGAGGAGAAGGGAGGCATTGTGACTGATAACCTCCGTGGAGCTCCCAGGAAAGGAGCAACAGTTAAAGAAACCTGGGGGCTCAGGAGAAGGGAGGCATTGTGACTGATAACCTCTTTGGAGCTCCCAGGAAAGGAGCAACAGTTAAAGAAACCTGGGGGCTCAGGAGAAGGGAGGCATTGTGACTGATAACCTCCGTGGAGCTCCCAGGAAGGGAGCAACAGTTAAGGAAACCTGGGGACTTGGGAGAAGGGAGGCATTGTGATAGCCACTGAATGATTGTGAGTGCACGATTGCTGATTGAACAGAGTGAGAGAAATTTTTCCTTTTGTAAACTGCAAAACCAATTCTTTTTGCATATGCAATTAAAAACAACTAGCTTGTTAAAAGGCCTGCCTAGGAAAAAGCTTGAAGTTAACCCTTTCCGTATCCTTGAAATACACAGCCCGCTTTGCCTGAGACCTCAGCCTTGGGCAAAGGAGAACTTCAAGCAAAGAAAAAAAAGGAGTCAAAGAGATATTTTAAATTTCAAACAGAAAACTATAAGATCTCTGTCTGTCTGTCTGTATTTATGTATGTCTCAGTGTATGTTTTTTTTTTTTTTTCTGATAATATTGTTGAAGTTGTAAATGAGTTCTAATTTAATTGGCCTAAAGAAAAGTAAGCGCTTACAAATCGAACAATTCTAAATACACAAATAATTAACCTAAATAAATTTCAGGCTAAAGTAAACTGGGAAATATTCAATATTAAATATCTAGTATTAATGTTTGTTTGCTAATCTAATAAGGAAATAAGATGCATGTTTTTAATAAAGATATAAAAAACAAAATTACATTTTATAAAGGGAAAAGAAAGTAGGTCTGACTTACAGGTGGGTGTTACAGAAAGTAATTAAAATGTTTGTGGAAAATGGACCCTAAAAAAGTTTGTGCGTGGTTAGGACTAACTAAGTTTAAAATAAATTTAATTAAGTTTACCTAAATGAGTTTAAAGTAAGTGGGTGCAAAACTTTAATTTGGCCTGTCTCTGTTAAAAAGATATACTTTCTTCAGATGTTGAACAGCTTTTAATAATAGATTTAAGTTTCTTTATCTCTTAATTGATCTGTTCTATATTTACCTTTAAAATCTTTTGTTAACTTTGGTTAAGTAAATAACTATTATTTTGCAGTAACTTATATGATCCAACCTGACTGTTATAAACCCTTTTGACATTTATTGACAAAACTTCCTAAATAACTTGACTTCTAGCTAGCTTTGGGATGCTTCAGGGGGCCCCTGAGACATCCCAAAGAGCTATTAAGCTAGCTTGGTTCACTGGACATGTTAAATTACATGGTAAGTACTGTTAAATGGGTGATAAATCTTTTCATGTTATACTGTATGGTTGATGTTACTAATATAGATATCCTAAAATTATGTGAAATTCATATAGATCTGATATGCCCTGATAAAGTATGGTCAATTATAATTCTAGTTATCATGTTAAAGGGTTGTGACCAGGTTTCTCTGCCAATTGCAATAGAATCAGGTTTTAAACATGCCTTCTATGGTTTTACTCTCATGCCTTTAGAAAAATACTGTTAGTTCTTCAAGATTTATGAAAAATACTTTCTAAGATTAAGCAGATAAACAAATTTTGTTATTAATAGTAAGTGTACCAGACTGAGATTTGGTCTTCTTTCTGTTTAGAAAACAAAGTTTTCTTAAAATACAGCTTTCAATAACAGATTATGAATTTCTTTGCCTTTAAGTGAGCTATATTTGTTTTTAAAATCTTTTTGTTATGTTGGCAAAGTAAATAAACATTATATAAGATTATGGTACATGTAGACAAAGCCCATTCTGCTTCAACAACAACAAAAATAACCCGTCACAGTTAGACTTTTGCTATCCTGGTGTCCTTAAAACATGGCAATAGTCTGGTCCTATATCAGGAAATTAAAAATGGATGAACAACAGCTGAAAATCAAAGAGCCAGGGCTATGGGAAATCCAAGACAACTGCTTGGCTTTTCCTGGCTCCCTGACAGACTGCATTTTTATTTGATGGGTTAAAGCCTTACCTGGCTACAGTGTTAATGGCCTCACAATGAACTCTCCAAGAAAAGAAAAAATTATGTTTCACTGAATATTAAATTCTAGTTTTGTTAATTAAGGCCTGTACTTACTAAGACTCACTTCTGAGATAGTTCTTTGTTATGTTATATTGCTAAAAGGCTTAATTAAGTTATTAAAAAGGACAATCAGATTTTTTTCTAAAGCTTATCTCAGTAACCAATCTTTGGATAAAGGTCAGATGTTCCATGATGTACAGCCAGGTGTTTGACACTTGTCTATAATCATTTAACTGAGTCAGATGACCTGGGGCATACTGGGCTATATCCAGTGAAAGTTCTTGACTTAAATTCTTGCTTTTGACTTTACTAATAAATGCTAGCTATATTATTTTCTATGTAGCTTGCTTCCAAAGATTATTTCTTATGTTACCAAATGTGTGACTGAGCCTGTGATAAAATGTTGATATGAAGTTCCATATGGGACCAATAATTATAATAATGTATCTCTAGATATGGGAAGAAACAACGAGAGGAAATATTTTCTTACTCCAAGAGGCTAGTTTAAGACAGGTATGGTCCAGAGACTTTTGCTGCTTACAAGGCCTGGTCTAGTGACAAGACATTGAGTGGCCTGTCAATGGAATCTTTCTTAGACCTGGGAATGAGCCTTCCCAGCACCATGGGACACAATGACTATGAAATGCCCCAAAACATGGTCAAATATGTAGCTATGAAGGGGCCCTTCTGACTGGAAGTTGGCCCTTGCCAGCTGCCTCTACAAAGATTAAATAGGACCACTATAAGATGCTGACCTTCAACACCCCCTTGAAAGGAGTTCAGGGTGAAGACAAAAAATAAGGCACTCTGTGCTCTGGGAAAACCCTGGAAAAACAGGCCTTCAGATAGTCAGATGTTTTCAGGTAAAGATTTTTATGAGTCCAAATTCTTGCATCTTCCCGTATATAGAGAAACACGAATGTCACAAACCAATGTCTGGACCTGGTTCTCCTGGCTAACCCCCCTAGCAGCTTTACTACTTCTATTAATCTTTCTTATGTTTCTCCAAGTAGCAGTACGACAAGAGTACCCCTGGCCAACACCCAGACAGTGCTAGGACAAGCTGCCTTATTCTGTGGACTCTCATCTCCTTCTGTAAATGCACCCCAAGGTCCTCAGGCTATTTGTCCCTTTGAGATCTTACATGGGAGACCACCCCTAATGATAAAAATGCTCAAGGGAGACCACCAACAACCAGCTGAACTGGAGGTGTCCCAACATCTCCAGGCCCTGGAAAAGTCTTCTGCCATATCACCTGAGAAAACTTAGAAAGGACACCCAGTCCTTTGGGCAATTGGGTTCATCCCTATCAGCCAGGAGATGAGGTCTGATGAGAGGGTTAAAGGTCTGATGAGGGTTAAAGATTAGGGGAAAAAAAAAAACACTTCAGCAAGTTTGAACAGGCTCTCACATGGCCATCCTGGCAACCCCTACTGCTGTTAAAGTTATAGGTGTCATCCCTGGGATCCACCATGTCAGAGTCAAGAAGGCAGCTACTTCCTGTGATGAGGACACCTGGAAAGCAGTTTGGGACCCCCAAAACCTCCTCAAGTTCCGGTTCCAAAGACAATGGCCCTCATACACAAAGGATGTTGAGCCCTACTCTAGTCACTCCAGAAGTTGACTAGTCAACCTACTAGTAGACCTACTGACAGCTGACAGGAGAGGACTCTGCCTCTTCTTGAATGAAGAATGCTGCTTTTATGTAAACCAATCAGAAATAGTCAGGGACATGGTCCAACAGCTAAGGGAACAAATCATAAAAAAGAGAGAGAAACTAGCTAATTCCTGGGGTGACTGGAACAATGTCTGGAGCTGGGCATCGTGATTTCTCCCTTTAACAGGTCCTCTCTTCATGCTCTTTGCGACGCTCTTGTTTGGCCCTTGTATTCTCAATGCTATTACCCAGTTCATAACCTCTCAGATTGAATCCATAAAGTTACAAATGGTAATACCTCAATAGACCCCGAAATAATGGGGCACTCTGAACGTCCTACCAAAACATGAGATGATGTTTTCTACAAAGAGTGATAGAAGCATCAAGAGAGGGAAATGCAGAGGAAAAGTTAAAATTTTACATAACCTCCTGCTCGTTCTGCCTCTGTAACTCAGCCTGCTCCTTGCAAGGTCTGGATCACATAGGTAGGTCAAATAGTCTCAGAAAGTGGGGACTTACAATACTAGGAACTGGAGCTTATCTCACTTACCCTTGTCCTGCTCTTTGCAATTGCCTGGCCCCTGCAAACATGCTTGATCATACCTGTCTGTGTAAAGCTCAGGCATCCCCCTCCCCATCTTGACTGCTGCTCCTGCGCTCAAAACCCCTGAATTTAAACCAGCCTATTAGCAACTAGTGTGGCCCACTAGAGTCTGTCTATAAAAACTCTGTAACTCCTTTGCTCAGGGCTCAGAGCTTGGAGTGTTAACTCCTCTGGGCCCACCGGCATAATAAACCTGAGTTCTCCAACTCTCTGAGTGTGGTGCTTGGTTTCTCGATTACTGGTTTCTGCAACCTTTCTAGATGTAAGAAGACAAAAGGATTAGTTGCCTCATTCTCCACTTTGAACTCCCTCTAGGTCTTGTTGAAGGTCAATAGCTGCAAGAGCACAGGGTTCAATCTCCACAGGGGCAGATGGCAAATGCCCTTAGCAAGTGCCAATTTGTCGCTAGTTGACAATAACAACAAAATAATCATGACCATGAAAATTGCTCATCTAAAATCCCATTGTGAAACCCACTTTTGAGAAAACTGATCCAATCCAATTTGAACTATTATAAGAAGAAAGAAAGAAAAGTATTATAATCTCCTAAGAAGAAAGTATTATAATCTCCATTTAACAGGTAAAGAGACCAAAATGTAAAAGTGAAAGTTGTTCAGTCGTGTCTGACTCTGTGACCCCATGGACTATACAGTGCGTGAAATTCTCCAGGCCCGAATACTGGAGTGGGTAGCCTTCCCCTTCTCCATAGGATCTTCCCAACCCAGGGGTTGAACACAGGTCTCCTGCACTGTGGGGGGATTCTTTACCAGCTGAGCCACCAGAACCCAGTTGTTCAGTGACTCAGTCATGTCCAACTCTTTGCCACCCCCATGGACTTCAGCATGCCAGGCTTCCCTGTCTTTCGTTATCTCCCAGAGTTTGCCCAAACTCATGTCCATTGAGTTGGTGATGCCATCCAACCATCTCATCCTCTTTCACCCTCTCCTCCTCAAGCCCTCAACCTTTCCCAGCATCAGGGATTGCAACCTGTAGTTGCATAGCAGCCCCTCACTGTTCCCACCCCTTTTCCTGTAAGGAATTGGGAAACCCTGCCAAGATCCCTTCAAAACTTTCCAGCGGGAAAACAAAACTTTTTAAGATTCTTGTTAAAATACAAAGTTTAACCAGATACATTTGAAGATCTAATTGGCTTTATTCAATGATTCATGAACAGGGCACAATCTCATCTAGCAATCTGGAAGGTGCTCCCAGGGTAGCACGAAACAGGTTTTTATAGGAAAAATGGAGGAGCAAGGGAGCTATTAGCGAAAGAAAAGAAAGGATTATTTTTAGACCAGGACAGCTTTTAGTGGAGAAGGAAAGGCAAGAGCAAGGGTTTTGAGAGTGTTAATAGCCTCAGTAGGAAGGCCAGACAGAGGTCCCCAAGTGACAGGAGGAAATAAACTGCAAGTGGAAGACTTCTTTTTTTTTCTCTTTTCTAATCCTGTGTTGTCATGGTGACACCTGGTCCACCTGAACTTAACTTTATCTCAAACCTTGAGCTAACCAATGCATTTTTCTGATGGAAATGTCTTCCTTAAGCTCTGTTAATGAACTATGTGTTTGCTTGGAAATCTGCCTTTCTTCAAGATTCACATCAATGGCTTTTTGGCTCCGGATGACTCACCTTGAGTGAGTCAATGCTATCTTAAAATGCATGTTGGAGGTGAGAGGCCCGGTGCCAGTCTCTCAGTTTTGAGGCATTTCTTTTCTCTAAGTAGCAGCTTGCTAATAGGTATATAACTCCTTGCTAAAAATTAGCAAGGGGGCACTCTTTCTGTCCCCTTCTGATGTCTACGTCAGAAGTTTTCACCATCTCGTTTATACTTTAATAAAACTTTATTACACAAAAAGTTTTGAGTAATCGAGCCTTGTCTCTGGCCCCAGATTGAATTCCTCTCCTTAGGCCACGAATCCAAGTGTTCATGGCTTGTGGCAGCAACCTTTCAGTTTTATCTACAGAGGCTCTTCTTTCTCTGACAGGTATAGAAGGCCCATCAAATTACCTCATTGGTGCTGATAAAAAAATTCGAAACTCATTGGTTAAGATTACATTACTGGTAAAGGCTGAAACTATAATTAACCCAGGTATTAAATTTAGGTTTGGCATCATGGATTTAAAACAAGTGATGCCATTTGGGGCCTGTGGTTTTTCCCTTTAACAGCCTCTTCCTCCCTCTCAGAGTCTGCCCCTGCCTTTTTCCTACTAAAATTCCCTTTGTTCTCCACTTTTCCTCTTTCTCTACTGAGAGCTCAACTGAACATGTGGTTCAGCTTTTAAAGTCATTCCTTTTGAAAAGCTCCCTTGGACCAGCCCCTGTAGGAATCTTCTGGGCATCCCAGAGGACCCTACCTAACCTGATGGTGGCAGAAATTATGATCAAGTCCAAGCTTGCTCTGCTTGCCACACAACAGGCCAATAAATTTGGAGATAAGATTTTGAGGCAAGAAATAACTGAAACAGGAGGGAAGAAGGCAGCGGACACACTTTACAAGAATGACAGAGCCTGAGGACATGACATAAAGTGACTAGAACCAAATCAGTCAAAGGTGACAATTAGTCTACTTCCACTACACTTTGAATCTCAGTATACTCTCATCATAAACATCAGCAAGCTAAGTGACACAGCCATCTGCACCATGACATTTCCAAGGCTATCAAAGACCCAAAACAGGCAGTGGGTGGCCCAATTCCTGGAAATCTCCATCCTCTCCCCAAAATAACTGGAATAATTCTCTCACACATTAGCCTATAAGTTACCCAGCCCATAAAAGTTAATCATGCCATATTTCAAGGCCACTCTTACCTTCTGAGATGGCCCACATTCTGTCTGTGGAGTGTCTGAATTCTTTCAGTGATGAGACATCAAGAATCTGAGCTTCATTAAGTCCTTAAACCAAGTGTGTGATCTCAGTTGAAAGATGGTCTTAGCTGAGTTTGAGTCCCTGTCAAGTGGGTTCAAGTTCCAATCTGAGGTGAACAGTTTCAGCTGATGACCACAAAGGGACTTGATAATGTTAGCAAAGGTGTAGAGTTAGGTCTCGGTCCTTAACAGGCCTGTGGGATGCCATGAACCAGGTGTACTGGGGGGGGACACTCTGCCAGTGTCTGCTCACTTTTGACCAGTGGGTCAACTCCATATGCTTATGCATATCCAACAGCATGTCCAGGACACAACTGTTACTTTCTATACTCTTCTACTTGACTCTCAGATTTTTCTCTTACATTCTTGCATTGTTGTTCATTCCTGCTCGCTTTCTTTCTTTCCTTCCTTCTTTCCATGAAGGATCAGATTTGTTATAGTAAAAGGGAAGAAACAATTCCAAATCTGACCATGCCAAGTTCTGCTACTATCTCAAACTAATAATCCTTGTGGACCCCAATTTTCTATAGTATAACTATCAGTCAGGAGGAGCTGTGTGGAAATATTGCTAGATCGGCAGACGTACCAGTTAAATCTGTCAAACTGTCCCATATCAACCCAGGCTTGAGTACATAATGGGATTGATGGTTTAGGGTGAGACATTCCAGATGTTAAGTTTCCTAAGAAGCCAGCAGTAAACATAAATGTCTCATGTTTAATGGTAAGGATTTGAGATCCTGTTTTGGGGGGTCTTATCATATTATTCATATACTGTTGAGTGCTGGCGTAAGCACATATCTGTGCATTTGTTGAATTAGTTATGCCTAAGGGTAGATGTGATGCATTGATGGTCCAAGGAGAATCTAAGGTGTGCATAGGTAAAGGAGATGTGGGAGAAAGCCATTCTCCCCCAGTAATGGTGGAGTCATTGTTAGAAATAGGAATTTCTGGATCTTCCCATGTGACAATAGAGAATTAAAGGGGGGTTCATTAAGTGAGCCCAGTATGTATAGTTATTATTAGGTAGTATATGAGCAGGAAATCTAGTGAAAAACAGAAGTAAAAAACTAACCCAAAACAGCCATACCTTGTGGGCAGAGTGAGCAGCTATAGTGGCTAGAAGGGAAAGCAACGTATTTTCAGGAATAATAGGTGTGCCAGTATTAACAAGAGCTATTTCAGCTCTTTAAGTAAGATGTTTAATATCACCCCTAAGTAATGTCAGCGGCTGGTGGATGATTATCCCTCAGTCTTTTCAGAGGAGGCATGCCAGAAGGAGTCATCTGGGTGTCAATAGACAAAACTCTGGTAATGGATCTTGAAGTCCTTGGCACCAACTCATGATAGGATTTCACACAACAGACAGGGATCCAAAGTGAACTTAATGAAGACAAAACAGCAGCATATCCTTTTCCCCATGTTAGTAACTTAACAGGTCCTTGCCAAATAGGAGAGGGTAGTTGTTTAGAAAGTATCAGAGGGTATTCTTGAGAATGTGGAGGAGCAAAATGTCTAGCAGCAGCTGATTATGAAGAATTTTTGGATACTGACAAGTGATTGAGCGAATAAGGCAAATATAATCATTCCCTAGGAGGAGTTAATTCTTTCCTTTTCTGTTTATTTAAAGATAATTTCAGTAGTCCATTTACACGTTCAATAATGGTTTGCCCAATAGAGTTGTGAGGAATACCTGTGATGTGTTTAATATCCCACAGACAAAAGAAATCCTGAAGTTTATGAGATGTATATGATGGAGCATATCAGTTTTAATGGTTTGAGGATGTCCTAGAATAGCAAAACATTCAAGAAGGTGAGCTCGCACATGATGTGCTTGTTCTCCTCGATGTACAGTAGCCCACAAAAAGCCTGAAAATGTTATCAGCAGTTACACAGACAAAGTGAAATGGTTTAAATGGAAGATAATGAGTTACATCCATTTGCCATAACTCATTAGAAGAAAGACCGTGAGGGTTAATGCCAGCTTCATGGAGAGAACGAGTTAATAATTGACATGTGGGACAGGCTTCTCTTCTCTCTTTGGCTTCCTGTAGGGTTAGAGTGGAGAAGGCAATGGTACCCGACTCCAGTACTCTTGCCTGGAAAATCCCATGGATGGAGGAGCCTGGTAGGCTGCAGTCCATGGGTCTGGAAGAATCGGACATGACTGAGAGACTTCACTTTAACTTTTCACTTTCATGCATTGGAGAAGGCAATGGCAACCCACTCCAGTACTCTTGCCTGGAAAATCCCAGGGACGGAGGAGCCTGGTGGGCTGCCGTCTATGGGGTTGCACAGAGTCGGACACAACTGATGCGACTTAGCAGCAGCAGCAGCATTAGGGTTAGAGCAAATGGTTTATGTAGTGCCTTGGCACCCTAGTGGAAGAATTGATGTGATTGAAAGGCCTCAGTAAACAATGATTCTACAAGGTGAAGAGAAGAATCGGCTTGCTGATCTCCCAAACAAGAACTCCAGGAAATTGTGTATGTCCTCAATATAAGCTGTAAAGAAAGGATGTTGTCATTTAGTTAAAAGAGTTTGAACAGAAACAAAGAGGGAGAGTAATGGTTTATCTATTGAAGTATTTAAAATAGAATTGGGCATCTTGTCGAATGATATTGACAACATAAAAGGAATCTGTTGAGAGATTAAAGGAAGTTTGCAAGGTTTGTAAAACAAGCAAGACAGCCACTAATTCAGAAGGTTGTGGGGAAGCTTGGGGGCTGGTAAAGATCTTTTTTCATCCTGAGGTTTCCTTCCAGGTTACTGTTCCTCGAGCTTGATTGCCATCTGTATAGAGGGTAAGTGAGTTTGACCACCATTTGTATAGAGTGTTAGGAATAGGATGCTTAGAAATAATAGGATGTAAAGAAAAGGGGACTAATGATAAAATAGAAATTATTTTATCCATCAGCAAGTTGTAAATAACTTCCCCTGTAAAATCTGATATGGAAATTTGAAATTGTTCGTTAGTTTGATGTAATGATTCCACATTTTCTCTAGATAATCCCATATAAATTGTGGATCTGAGCCAGTAAGGCGACGGAGATGTAAGCATCTTTGCTGTAATAGATGTAGTCTTGCCTGCAGATAAGGAAGGATACAGTATTTTGGTTGATTAATGTATCCATTCAATGATGTTTATCTCTTTAGGTAAGATTTGAGCAAGTATTGCTGTAAGAGTATGTTTTGTGAAAGAAGAATCTGTGAAAAAGGATGTGAAGGAACACACCTGTCAAGAAAATGTTTGGCATAAGCAGTGCTGAACTGTAATAAGCATAATGTTGAGGAGAAAAACAGCAGGGTGAAGTAGGGTCTTCATTCCCCTGAGATAATTGAAATAAAGGAAACATTGCATATGCTGGGATGCCTGAGCTAGGTTGTACCCAATTTAAGTGACCCAAGAATTGCTGTAAAGAATAAACTGTTAATGCTTCTGGAACCATGAAAGAAAATTATAAAGGAGTAATTGTTTTCTGTAACATTTGAAAGCCAAGATATTTCCATGGGGGCAGACTTTGGATTTTCTCTGGAGCTATAATTAATTCCTGTGAATTCAAATATGTCTGTAATGAAGAAAGAATTTCTGTTAATTTTTGTGGTGAAGAGTGAGCTAAAAGAATGTCCTCCAGATAATGATAAGTATAGGCATCAAGAAATTGTTGTTGTAATGGTTGAAGAATTAGATCTACAAATCTTTGACACATTATGGGGCTATTCACCATACCTAAAGGCAAGTATTTCCATTGATACCTTTACATTTATATTATTATATTATATATATATATATATATATAAATATATATATATATATTATATATATATATTACCTTTATATTAGGAACTGAAAATGCAAATTTCTGTTTATCTTCAAGAAATAAGGATATGGTAAAAAAAAAAAAAAAAAGCAGTCCTTAAAATCTATAATTATTATAGCATGATCTTCTGGAATTAGAGAGGGATTTAGAATACCTGGTTGTAATGAGCCCATCGGTTGCATCTGAGCATTAATTGCTCTTAAATCATGAATTAAAAGCCATTTTCCTGATTTGGGGGGATAATAAAGATGGGAGTATTCCATGGACTCATGAAAGGCTCTATATGTCCTGCATCTAACTGTTCTTTAACCAATTGTTCTATATGCCTATTTTTTTCTTTAGTCATGGGCCACTGCTCTATCCAGACAGAGGGGCCATCAGTCCAGATAATGAGTAATGTGGTATAATAGCAGTGGCCCTTAGGATAAATTTGTTTGCAGTTTCAGTTGATACTCTTGTAATATATCTCATCCCCATAAAGTTGTAAGAATATTCATGACATAAGGATGGTTAATAACAACATGCCCTTCTGGATCTGTACAGATTTTTGGAAAGGTGCTTTGATAATCTTCTTGGAATCCCCCAATACCTAACATTTGTCCATGGACCTTTTTTAAAGGCCAGTGGGAGGGCCATTCCTGTCTTGTGATGATAGTTACATCAGCTCCTGTGTCTATTAAACCCTTGAAAGAAAGGTCTTGAATTTTTAGAGTTAATATGAGGTGGTTTGAGTCAATTAGCATAGTCCAGTAAGCCACATTCATAGATTTAAAACATCCAGGAAAGGACTTCTTTTCTGTTGAGGGCACAAAACAAGGCAAGAATAATAATTGTGCAAGTTTTGCCCCTTTCTCTACTGTCTGATAAGTATGTGAGAGAGCCATAATTTGCCTATTGCCTGTGTAATCAGAATCAAACTCCTGGCAAAATATGAATATCTTTCATAGTTATGCTGGAGCAGCCTAAAATAATTTCAACTATACCTTTAGCTTCTGTAGGAATACATTTAACTTCATCGATAATATCAAAAAGACAACTTTCAGTAATAACAAGGTCCAATTCTGTACTGCCAGTTGTGGCAGCATTTAAATCTGAGATTAGTTTTTGTTTTGAGCCATCTTGGTGTTCAGAAAGGGATTGTTGGGATTCCATTCTGGGGCATTCATGTTTCAAGTCTCTTCTTTGTTTGTCCCCTGTTTTTGCTGTGGGCACAGGGTTGGCCACATCCAGTAGTTTCCCGACAAAGGCTGCCCCTTATTATGTGGAATGGCATTGATTAGCCTAATGGAAACCCTTATTGCAATGAGGACATTTTTGAGAAGGTTTTTTTTGGACCAGAATGGCAGTTTTTTTGCATATGTCTAGGTTTGCCACAGTTAAAACATTTTTGAGAAATTAATGCAGTGGCCAGCATAGAAGCTTTATGGGATTCTGTTCCTATATTTTCACAAGCTTTTAACATTTCTGCTATATTAGTTGTTGGCAAATTACAAATGGGCTGCAAGTCTCATTTACAATCTTCATTTGCAATCTCATAAGCTAATTGTACTACTCTTGCTTTAAATAATCTTCAAAATGACATACCTGTTAATGTAGATATGCTTATGGGAGGACAATACATGACTGTGGCTGTTCAAACTAATGTGGATGCTCCAACTTTTACACAAACCTCTGAAGCTGCTCATAAAGCTTGGCTTTGTTTACCCAATCTTACCGTCCCACAGAGATCCTTTTCTACTATAAAACAAGGAGCAAATGAACCTTACATGAACTTTGTAGGAAAATTACAAAATGCTATTGACTGACAAATTGAAAATTTGGAGGCTCAGAATGTATTAACACTGCAATTAGCTTGAAAAGTGAAAGTGAAAGTCGCTCAGTCTTTACGACCCCATGGACTATATACAGTCTCTTTGCGACCCCATGGACTATATACAGTCTATAGAATTCTCCAGGCCAGAATACTGGGGTGGGTAGCCATTCCCTTCTCCAGGAAGGATCTTTCCAACCCTGGGATTGAACCCAAGACTCCCGCATTGCAGGCAGATTCTTTACCCACTGAGCCACAAGGGAAGCCCAAGAGTACTGGAGTAGGTAGCCTATCCCTTTTCCAGGGGATCTTCCTGACCAAGGAACCTAACCGGGATCTCCTGCATGGCAGGTGGATTCTTTACCAACTGAGTTACTGGGGAAGAGGGCAGACCTTCCTGCAAATAAAGTTCCACTTTTATTAGAAAAAAACAGATGAGAATGGTTAACAGTAGTTCAGTTCAGTCGCTCAGTCATGTCCGACTCTTTGCGACCCCATGAATCGCAGCACACCAGGCCTCCCTGTCCATCACCAACTCCCGGAGTTCACTCAGACTCATGTCTGTCAAGTCAGTGATGCCATCCAGCCATCTCATCCTCTGGCGCCCCCTTCTCCTCCTGCCCCCAATCCCTCCCAGCATCAGAGTCTTTTCCAATGAGTCAACTCTTCGCATGAGGTGGCCAAAGTACTGGAGTTTCAGCTTTAGCATCATTCCTTCCAAAGAAATCCCAGGGCTGATCTCCTTCAGAATGGACTGTTTGGATCTCCTTGCAGTCCAAGGGACTCTCAAGAGTCTTCTCCAACACCACAGTTCAAAAGCATCAATTCTTCAGCGCTCAGCCTTCTTCACAGTCCAACTCTCACATCCATACATGACCACAGGAAAAACCATAGCTTTGATTAGACGGACCTTTGTTGGCAAAGTAATGTCTCTGCTTTTCAATATGCTGCTGCTGCTAAGTCGCTTCAGTCATGTCCAACTCTGTGCGACCCCATAGACAGCAGCCCACCAGGCTTCCCCGTCCTTGGAATTCTCTAGGCAAGAACACTGGAGTGGGTGGCCATTTCCTCTCCAATGCATGAAAGTGAAAAGTGAAAGTGAAGTCGCTCAGTCATGTCCGACTCTAGCGACCCCATGGACTTCAGCCTACCAGGCTCCTCCTTCCATGGGATTTTCTAGGCAAAAGTACTGGAGTGGGGTGCCATTGCCTTCTCCATTGAATATGCTAGGTCCACATAATAGCCTCAAAATCTGTTTTTCTGTTTCTTTTCCTCTTTATCACTGCTGCTTCTGTTTAGTTATGTCTGACTCTTTGTGACTCCATGGATTGTAGCCTACCAGGCTCCTCAGCTCATGGGATTTCATAGCCACAGTCACTGTATTGTCCTTCTCCCATAAGCATATCTACATTAATAGGGATGCCATTTTGAAGATTATTTAAAACAAGAGTAGTACAATAATCTCTATATCCTTGTAATTATAAGGAGCATTGAGCAGTAGGTAAAGTCATTTTTACAAGTGCCTACCAATCCCAGGGAGTCATTTGGTATCCACCACCTGTACTTTCTATAATCCCTTAGTAAATGAACTAGAGATACCATTGTCATGAATACTGCATTTCAGTTCCTTAAAAACAGTAAAGGGAAGAGATTCATGATGAGGAGGTTGCCCTGTCCTGATAAGGACAGGGAAAGCATCAATAGTCCCTTCCATCTCTACATCTTTGCTAACCACGTTTTCTACCAGAGAACATTGGGAAAGGTTAGGAAGTCATCAAGCAAGTCCTTGAGTAAATTCATGAACTGGTAAAGTAGTCTTTGTTGATTCTATAGAGTTAGGTTTAGACATAATATGAGGAGGTGGTGGAGATGCCTCTGGCAGAGGAATAAGATCAGCCCAAGAGCTGGAAGAAGCACAAGCTGGAATCAAGACTGCCAGGAGAAATATCAATAACCTCAGATATGCAGATGACACCACTCTTATGGCAGAAAGGGAAGAGGAACTAAAAAGCCTCTTGATGAAAGTGAAAGAGGAGAGTGAAAAAGTTGGCTTAAAGCCCAATATTCAGAAAACTGAAATCATGGCATCTGGTCCCATTACTTCATGGGAAATAGATGGGGAAACAGTGTCAGACTTTATTTTTGTGGGGCTCCAAAATCACTGCAGATGGTGGCTGCAGCCATAATATTTAAAGACGCTTACTCCTTGGAAGGAAAGTCATGACCAACCTAGACAGTATATTGAAAAGCAGAGATATTACTTTGGCAACAAATGTCCGTCTAGTCAAGGCTATGGTTTTTCCAGTAGTCATGTGAGAGTTGGACTGTGAAGAAAGCTGAGTGCTTAAGAATTGATGCTTTTGAACTGTGGTGTTGGAGAAGACTCTTGAGAGTCCCTTGGACTGCAAGGAGAGCCAACCAGTCCATCCTAAAGGAGATCAGTCCTGGGTGTTCTTTAGAAGGACTGATGCTGAAACTCCAATATTTTGGCCACCTCATGCGAAGAGTTGACTCATTGGAAAAGACCCTGATGATGGAAGGGATTGGGGGAAGGAGGAGAGGGGGACGACAGAGGATGAAATGGCTGGATGCCATCATCGACTCAATGGACATGAGTTTGAGTGAACTCTGGAAGTTGGTGATGGACAAGGAGGCCTGGTGTGCTGTGATTCATGGGGTCACAAGAGTGGACACGACTGAGCAATTGAACTGAACTGAACTGAAGGAGTTTCTCGCTCTTCTGTGGCAGAAACAGCATAAATTCCAAGTGTTTACATGCAGTACATTTACAATACCCACACCAATTCTTAACCAATGATCTACTAGTTTCCAATCAGACATTTTCAAAAAACCTTCTTGTGGATACCAAGGACAACAAGTATAAATCACCTTAAGAAGTTTAGTTAAGTCTGAGTCAGAAACCTTACACCCAGCAGGAGTAAGCAGAAAGGAAAGCTGATACTTACGTGCAAGCTGTTGAGGAAAAAGAGAATTAACCATAACAGAAAGAGAAAGTGAAAGTACTGTGCCATCTAGAAGGCTTCTTCTGTTGCTAGCTTTAAAGACCATAGTTCCTACCTGGATGAGCGGATGTCCTTTTTCTCCCTTGCTCGGGCTTGAGGGACAGGTGAGAAGCAAACCTTCAGGTGGTCCCTGTTCAGGTCCCTGTTTGGGCACCAATTGTGGCCGTTTGACACTGAATAATTCTCACAAACACAGGATTATGACGGACAGCACAGGGAAAGCTCCCAGAGAAGCAACTCCGCGAGAACTCAGGCTGAGCACGTATTTTATTGGTAATTTATTTTGTAGTTTTCAACTAAGAGTGTCAGGAAGCATTTAACAGGAGGCTTCCTGTGTGCTGTTTTGGATCTGTCAGGAATTCTCTGTTCCTTATTAATTCCTGAATGTTCAGGAATTAAGAGGAGAGGCAAGCCTCTCCCGGGACTGAGGAATCCAGGCATTTCCTTCATTAGTGTTTCTATATGGTGATAAGTACCCTCTTCCTTCTTGTGAACCATACGGTAAAAGTGATTGTTTACAACTCTCTCTCTCTTTAATATGGATCGCCTATGTTTTGTAAGTCCGGAATTTTAATCTTTATCTTTGCTGAGAGTAACTACCTTGTAAGACAGTATATATGCCCACACCATGTTGATTAAAACACCTTTGCTCCATCAGAACTCAGGTCCCCGTGTCTTTCTTTCTCTTTCTCTCTGTCTCTCTCTCTCCCTCTCTCTTTTTCAGGCTGATCCCCTGGAGTGCAGAGGCCCTCTGAGTGCACTTTCCTGCCCGGGCTTCTAAGACCCTCTTGAGAAGGCACTCTGCACCTTCACCCCATCAAGAAGGTGCCTGAGGCCTCCGTGAACAGAGCAAGCCCTGTGCCAGGGGCTTTATTGGCTTTCTGTGTAAACTAAGGAATATCAGCCTCTTTCTCTCCTTTACTTTCTTATCATCGACTCCAGACCACCAGGTTCTGGTCCATTAAAGGACCTCAACAAGTGGCGCCCAGAACAGGACTTGGTACACATAGGCAGATTCTTGGACGGAGTGACCCCAGGGCCTATTGAGGCCGGTAAGTACTAAGACATGGGTAAAACAGCTGGAAAGCCTCATCACTTTTCTACTTTACTTCATCACTTATTTAAAGTTCAGGGATCTAATGAAATGTATGCTGATTTTTTAGCTAGATTAGAAACTGCTATTTCCTGTACTGTAATTGGAGAAGAAGCCAAAAGGCAACTAGAGAAATTACTTGCTTATGAAAATGCAATTCAGGAATGTCAAAAAGCTATAGCTCCAATTCGTGAGACAGGGACTATTATTGATTATTTGAAGGCTTGTCACAATCTAGGATTAGAAACTCAAAAGATGCAAATGGTAGCTGAAACAATAGCTGCTGCCTTAAGAAAGGGAAATAAAGAATGCTTTACATGTGGAAATAAGAATCATTTAAAAAGGGGTGGCCCTAAGAAAGCTAAAAAAAAAAGAAAAAAATATATAAAAATAAAAAACCTCCAAAAATCTGCCCTCGCTGCCATAGAGGAATGCATTGGGCCAAAGATTGTAAGTCTAAATTTGACGTTGAAAGAAAACCTATTCCAGAAAACTCCAAGCAGGGACCGCCCCCCCCCCCCCCCCACCCAGGTCCCCTTCAACAAAAACCTGGGGCAAATTCCATCTTTTACCTAAAACTCTCAACATCTGGCAGTGCTGCCATCGATATACCAGCTTTGTTTTTAGATAATATGAAGTTAATGAGGTCTATTTAAAATCAAATTCACATGAACTGAAAAATATTAAATATATGTATAATGTTTATTTAAATATAAATATAATTTAAATATAATTGCTAATCTAATTAAGACATGTCTTAAGTCATCAACATTATATAATACTTTTATTATGCCTAGGTTTAAGGTAAACTAAATTTGTCAACAAAAAGGTAACTCCTTATATATATATATAGAAATATATAAATGAGATAAAAACTTTTAGATAAACTCTATTAAAAATAATTATATTTTTAATAGAATAATCTATTATTATAATCTGTTATTATAATCTAAAATAATCTCTTAAGATTGGAATAACTTAAATTTCTAGAGTTGTACTAAACTAAATAATAAAAGTTTATTAAATAGCTAGGTCATTTTCAAATAAAATAAGATTTTAAAACATTAATTACTAAACATTAACTTCCTCTTACAAAAAGTTTTTCTTGCAGAAAAACTAAAGAGATTTTAAACTATTAATAAATATATAATGTATAATATATTGATATATATAAATATAAACATATATTTATATATATAATAAATTATATATTATAATATGATATAATGAATATATTCACCAATCTATAAAATGCTAATATACAAGAGACTTCATAGTTGCTAAGGAAAAGTAAGATATATGCTTTTAATAAAAAGATATAAGATATGACAAACTCAGATATACATTCCACATTTTTCCTGGGGGCCACTGCTCATTTAACAAACAATACAATTATTAAAATAACCTGGAAATATGACAAGCCTATTTGGACAGAGCAGTGGCCTCTCACAAAAGAGAAATTACAGGTGGCTAAAAAACTTATAGATACACAACTAAAATTAAAGCATATTGAGGAATCTTGTTCTCCTTGGAACTCTCCTATTTTTGTCATTAAAAAAAAAATCTAACAAATGGCGTCTCCTAACAGACTTTAGAAAAGTTAATGCATCTATAAAACCTATGGGTACATTACAACCAGAAATCCTATCACCTACCACTATTCCTTAAAACGGGCATATTATTATTATTGATTTACAAGATTTTTTTTAATATACCTTTACACCCTTTAGACCGAGAGAGATTCAACTTTCTCTCTCCCTTATCCTAATCATATTGGACCTTATAAATGGTACCAATAGACTGTACTGCCACAAGAGATGATGAATTCTCCCACCATGTGTCAGTACTACATAGTCAAAGCCCTTGAGCCTGTGAGAAAGCAGTTTCCTAACTTTCTTGTTATTCACTATATAGATGGTATATTGTTTTTGGCTCCATCTGGCTTAAAAACTGAACACATGTTTGATATAACTCAACTATGCTTTAAAACACAAGCTGGAATCAAGATTGCCAGGAGAAATATCAATAACCTCAGATATGCAGATGACACCACCCTTATGGCAGAAAGTGAAGAGAAACTATAAAGCCTCTTGATGAAAGTGAAAGTGGAGAGTGAAAAAGTTGGCTTAAAGCTCAACATTCAGAAAACGAAGATCATGGCATCTGGTCCCATCACTTCATGGGAAATAGATGGGGAAACAGTGGAAACCATGTCAGACTTTATTTTGGGGGGCTCCAAAATCACTGCAGAGGGTGACTTCAGCCATGACATTAAAAGACGCTTACTCCTTGGAAGGAAAGTTATGACCAACCTAGATAGCATTATTCAAAAGCAGAGACATTACTTTGCCAACAAAGGTTCGTCTACTCAAGGCTATGGTTTTTCCTGTGGTCATGTATGGATGTGAGAGTTGGACTGTGAAGAAGGCTGAGTGCCAAAGAATTGATGCTTTTAAACTGTGGTGTTGGAGAAGACTCTTGAGAGTCCCTTGGACTGCAAGGAGATCCAACCAGTCCATTCTGAAGGAGATCAGCCCTGGGATTTCTTTAGAAGGAATGATGCTAAAGCTGAAACTCCAGTACTTTGGCCACCTCATGCGAAGAGTTGACTCATTGGAAAAGACTCTGAGGCTGGGAGGGATTGGGGGCAGGAGGAGAAAGGGACGACAGAGGATGAGATGGCTGGATGGCATCACTGACTCGATGGACATGAGTCTGAGTGAACTCTGGGAGTTGGTGATGGACAGGGAGGTCTGGCGTGCTGTGATTCATGGGGTCCTAAAGAGTCGGAGATGACTGAGCAGCTGAACTGAACTGATGCTTTAAAAACTCTAATCATTGCCCCTGAAAAAATTCAAACCTCTACACCTTACCATTACTTGGGGTTTGTTGTTAATAGGCAACGCATTACTTCCCAGCCAACTCAGATCTGTACTCAACCAGTCCTGTACAGGTTGTATTTATCAACTTTAAATGATTTTCAAAAGCTCTTAGGTGATATTAATTGGATTAGACCTTCTTTGCTGCTGCTGCTAAGTCGCTTCTGTCGTGTCCGACTCTGTCCGACGCCATAGACGGCAGCCCACCAGGCTCCCCTGTCCCTGAGATTCCAGGCAAGAACACTGGAGTGGGTTGCCATTTCCTTCTCCAATGCGTGAAAGTTAAAAGTGAAAGTGAAGTCGCTCAGTCGTGTCCAACTCCTAGCGACCCCATGGACTGCAGCGCAGCAGGCTCCTCTGTCCATGGAATTTTCCAGGCAAGAGTACTGGAGTGGGGTGCCATTGCCTTCTCCGAGACCTTCTTTAGGCATTGCTAATTATCAACTGAATAACCTATTTAATACTTTAAAAGGTGATCCTGATTTAAATAACCCTCGTTCACTTTCTCAAGAGGCACAAGAGGAACTCTCTTTGGTGCAAAATAAATTACAAAAACAATTTCTTACTCACATCAAACTAGATTTACCTCTAGAATTTTTTATACTCCCCTCTCCTCATTCTCCCACAGGACTTCTTGCCCAACAAAAACACCCAGTAGAATGGATCTATACCCATTTTAGGGAATTAAAGTCATTTACATCCTACCTTGATTTAATTGCTCTAATCATTATCAATAAAAGAAATAGGAATAAAACTCTAATTGGCTCTGATCCTCATAAAATTGTAATACCTATCAAAAAAATCTCAATTTGAGAATGCTTTACAAACTTCTCCTGATTTTCAAATAGCTTTTTTGAAATATTTTGGAAATTTTTCATTTCATTATCCAACTGGTAAGCTCTGAAATTTCTTCAAAAATACTGAATTTATTATTTCTCACATTATCAGCTCACAGCCTATACCACAGGCCAAGGATTTTTATATAGATGGGACTAAAAACACCAAAGCTTCATTCTGGTCTCTTAAAGAATATCAAGTCTTTTATACTAAATTTAATTCTGCTCAACAAAATAAATTATATGCTCTTATTCAAGTTATTTGCCTACATCCTTACCCCATTAATATAGTCTCTGACTCTATATATTCTGTTTTTGTATTAAAAAGTATAGACACCTCCACCATAAACTCCAATCAACCTATTATTCAACAACTCTTTTTCAAACTACAACCTGTTGTTAGCAACCGCAATTCTCCCATTTATATTACACATATTCGAGTACATTCTTGTCTTCCAGGCCCGATGGCTATGGTAATGAGCAAGCTGATAAACTGGTTTCCTTTGCTACTCCAGAGGAACAGCATGCTCTGTTGCATAACTATGCTGGCTCCCTACACCAGCTAGGGAAAATCCCATACCGCCAGGCTAAAGAAATTATTAGTAATTGCTCTACTTGTAGACCCCTACATCTTCAACCCATCGCACAAGGTATCAATCCTCACGGTTTACAACCTAATGAACGATGACAAATGGATGTAACTCATTGCCCTGAACTTTCTCCATTTTCTTTCCTACACATTTATATAGGCATAAATTCCTCTTTTATCTGGGCCACACCTCTTCCTGGTGAAGCCACACAACACGTTATACCCTGCCTATATTTCTAGACACTTTACACAAGACATAGTCAGACAAACACATCACACACTAAAGTTACAAATAAAAAGATTAAAAAAGGGGGAATACACAGGTACACTACTGTCTTTCTTATCTAAAGCAGACTTTACTAGATTCCAACGTATTTTCTAAACCTATAACTATTAATACAGCTTTATTTGTTTTAAATTTTTTAACCTCTTCTTAAGATTCAACCCAAGGGGGCCCCCAGCATTCAAAATGGAGATGAAACAAGAACCCCAGGAAGAAGAAATTCCAATACAGGCTATGTCTGCTCTAAAGATCTCCAGAAAGCACCGCCCTTGGCGGCATCACCCCGATGATCTCCCCACTTGGGGACAAATAAAAACCCTTACTAATCAAGCTGAAAATTTGGTCTCTCAACAGGGACCGCCTCCGAATCCTGAATACATTCTCCTGGCAATGCTCAGTCTTTTGGCCTGTACCTTCCCCCGCTCGAGCTCAGACTAATATCCAACCCCCTCTATTACAGGTGGTCGAATGGACAGAGAGAAGACCAATCGTTTCAACTAATGACTCTATACATATGCCTTCTCCCTAGTACACGAAAGGGCCCTCACACCCTGGGCAGGAAAGAAAACTAATTAACATTTCTTTAGGCTATGAAGTCCTTACCTTGTGCATGGGTCCAACAAAATTGTGTATAAACGTCAGCTGACAAACTTGGGCTTTCGTCCTGCCTCCAAAAGAAGACTTTCAGACATTGCTAGGATTATTTACTGCCCTTTCTTTGTCTGTAAACCATGTTTATACTACTGAGACTTTAGGGAAAGAGTTAGGGAAAGAACAAAAAAACATTATGCACAGGGTTTACTTATAAAAACTTTACTTATATTCCTGTTCGTTGGGACAAATGTCAAACCAAATCAAGAAAATCAATGTTTGTGGCTAATCATACAACTGTTGATTGGGGATCCCATGATATGTGGTTATCTGACTGCTCAGATGATATTAACAACACTGTGTGATATGGAAGGTAACTGACACTACGATGGAACATTACTATGACAAAGGACTTCTTGAGTGGCTTGATGGTGGGTTAGCCCCACCTCGTCCTGGGATCATCCTTGATAAACAGAGTGGGCCTGAACAATGGAACATTTGGAAGCTTGCTGCAAGCACCAGAGCACAGAAAATCTTGGGACTTGGACTGGACATTTCATAGGGACCAGTCGTGGTACCCCTCGTCCAAGGTAAGGAGCAGCAGCTGCACGTTGCTGGAGCAGCCGTGAAGAGATACCCCACGTCCAAGGTAAGAGAAACCCAAGTAAGATGGTAGGTGTTGCAAGAGGGCATCAGAGGGCAGACACACTGAAACCATACTCACAGAAAACTAGTCAATCTAATCACACTAGGACCACAGCCTTGTCTAACTCAATGAAACTAAACCATGCCTGTGGGGCAACCCAAGATGAGCGGGTCATGGTGGAGACATCTGACAGAATGTGGTCCAGTGGAGGAGGGAATGGCAAACCACTTCAGTATTCTTGCCTTGAGAAACCCATGAACACTATGAAAAGGCAAAATGATAGGATACTGAAATAGGAACTCCCCAGGTCAGTAAGTGCCCAATATGCTACTGGAGATCAGTGGAGAAATAACTCCAGAAAGAATGAAGGGATGGAGCCAAAGCAAAAACAATACCCAGCTGTGGATGTGACTGGTGATAGAAGCAAGATCCGATGCTGTAAGAGAAATATTGCATAGGAACCTGGAATGTCAGGTCCATGAATCAAGTCAAATTGGAAGTGGTCAAACAAGAGACGGCAAGAGTGAACATAGACATTCTAGGAATAAGCGAACTAAAATGGACGGGAATGGGTGAATTTAACTCAGATTACCATTATATCTATTACTGTGGGCAGGAATCCCTTAGAAGAAATGGAGTAGCCATCATGGTCAACAAAAGAGCCCAAAATGCAGTACTTGGATGCAATCTCAAAAACGACAGAATAATCTCTATTCGTTTCCAAGGCAAACCATTCAATATCACAGTAATCCAAGTCTATGCCCCAACCAGTAATGCTGAAAAAGCTGAAGTTGAACGGTTCTATGAAGACCTACAAGACCTTGTAGAACTAACACCCAAAAAAGATGTCCTTTTCATTATAGGGGACTGCAATGCAAAAGTAGGAAGTCAAGAAACACCTGGAGTAACAGGCAAATTTGGCCTTGGAATACGGAATGAAGCAGACAAAGACTAATAGAGTTTTGCCAAGAAAATGCACTGGTCATAGCAAACACCCTCTTCCAACAACACAAGAGAAGACTCTACACATGGACATCACCAGATGGTTAACACTGAAATCAGATTGATTATATTCCTTGCAGGCAAAGATGGAGAAGCTCTATACAGTCAGCAAAAACAAGACCAGGAGCTGACTGTGGCTCAGATCATGAACTCCTTACTGCCAAATACTTATATAAATACTCAGAAATATAATACTAGCCAGTATAAGTTTACAGTCAACCAGAACTAGGAGATATTCAACATTAAACTAATATCTGATGTTGAAGGTGGCTTAAGCTTACTGGTTTGGTTAATATGGATTCACTAATGTTAAGTTACTTCCACAGTACCTAGGTTTTCTAGAAGTCAAATAATACTTTATTATGTCCATTGAAAAACTGTTGGCAAGAAAAGTAATTTGAAATGAAAAAAATAAGCTCTTTAGAAAAGTGATGAAATTGGCATCTGAGTTCTTGTTTACAGAGCTGAAGAATAAACTTCACAAATACACAAACACTCATGGTAGCCAGCAAACAGAGTTTATTTCAGACAGAGAAATGTACAAAACTCTCAGCATAGACACTGAGAGAGGGTGAAGTGCCCCAAAAGGTGGGAGTTGCAGCAGTTTATATCCTTACTAGTAATGATTAGTATACTTTTGTTTTGTTCTTACTTTCAACATACATCATTTGTAACCAATCAGCTTAAAAGTCACAGTATTTAACTAGACATTTTTACAGCTTCTTCTAATCCTTGGATTCTTAGTTTTCTTAGACATTAAGTGACCATCCCATGACCTTTTCTCATGACCGCCCCCCCGCTCCCCAGCCATTTTACAATGGACCAGATGTATGGGGTAAAGATTAAAGATCACTAGTTGTTTTTCCCTCAGGCGTATGGAACAGAGTTAATTACTACCCATTCCAGGATTTGAATGCTGTTGATTTATCAGATCATGGACACATTCCTCTGAGAGACAGAAAATTGGGACAAAGGGTATTGATTTTAGGTTAATGGAGTAGGATTTTTATTGAAACAGGCCGAGTTCCTACAGTAACTGCCTAATAAAGTCTACCTCAGTAAGATGTATGTTTTCAATAAATGAAGGTGGGAGGAATTCTAAAAAATACCAAAAAAAAAAAAAAAGTTGTAAATGATCAGGATTTTCTAAGATTGGGTTAAATTTATTTGGGTAAAGGGATTTTGTTGGGACTGGGCTGAAATAAGACTAGATTTGCTTCCTTCCAGAGTTTTATTGAAAGATTGCTTTTAATAACAGATATGTATGGGAAATAAATGGGGAAACAGTGGAAACAGTGTCAGCCTTTATTTTTGGGGGCTCCAAAATCACTGCAGAGGGTGACTGCAGCCATGAAGTTAAAAGACGCTTACTCCTTGGAAGGAAAGTTATGACCAACCTAGATAGCATATTCAAAAGCAGAGACATTACTTTGCCAACAAAGGTCTAGTCAAGGATATGGTTTTCCCAGTGGTCATGTATGGATGTGAGAGTTGAACTATGAAGAAAGCTGAGTGCTGAAGAATTGATGCTTTTGAACTGTAGTGTTGGAGAAGACTCTTGAGAGTCCCTTGGACTGCAAGGAGATCCAACCAGTCCATTCTGAAGGAGATCAGCCCTGGGATTTCTTTGGAAGGAATGATGCTAAAGCTGAAACTCCAGTACTTTGGCCACCTCATGCAAAGAGTTGACCATTGGAAAAGACTCTGATGCTGGGAGGGATTGGGGGCAGGAGGAGAAGGGGACGACAGAGGATGAGATGGCTGGAATGCATCACTGACTCGATGGACATGAGTCTGAGTGAACTCTGGGAGTTGGTGATGGACAGGGAGGCCTTGCGTGCTGCAATTCATGGGATCATAGAGAGTCGGACATGATGGAGTGACTGAACTGAACTAGACTCAAGCTCAGTTGGAAGATCATGGGTTTTGGCTGGGTTCAAGACCAGCTACATGGGTTAGAGTCCCAAGCTGGATTTTGACCAGGTTTGCATCCTGGTACATGGGTTCAAGTACCAATCTGAGGTGAATGGTTTCATACCAACTATTCAGAAAGCTGGCTGACTGAGAAGATGGCAGACTAGTGTCTAAAAATAACCATTTCATTGGGGTCTGGATGTCAGTTTCTTTCATAGAATCAGAGAGGGAGAAGCAATGAGAAAATGGAAAGACCATTTATCTTGCAAAATATTTCATTGCTTAGTTAGCACTGGGAATGCGGATGTGTTAATTTCTTCTTTTCTGCATTCACAAGTGGGCAGGGTCAAATTGCCTCTTTGTGAGCTGAGCAAAAGCACTTTAGTTTAATCATCAGGCAGAGGGGGAGGGTTTCCTGATGGATGGTGTAGTAAATACTGACATGAATTTCTTCTGCATGAAATTGGAAATCACTGGCAAGTGCTGAGTAGACCTGTGGCTTATCTGACTTCTGACCTACCTTTAACACTATTTAAAATGAACCTAATCATTTTACATGTTGTTAGTTGTTTAACATCCACACTGGGAGGGATCTGTCTAGGTTACTCTGTGTCCATCTGAGAGCAGCAGTTAATAAATATTTGTTGATTAATTGACAGGGACAGATATTTCTGGGGAAGACAGGGTTTGAATGGCTTATCTTGGGTAATTTGGTTTCACAAATGTCTAAACCAAATGATCCTATAGGCCCTTTTGCCTCTATTTCTGGGAAGACAAATGACTTTTCTTACAGTTCCTGAGAAATCTGTATGCAGATCAAGAAGCAGCAGTTAGAACCAGGCATAGAACAATGGACTGATTCATAATAGGAAAAGGAGTACATCAAGGCTGTATATTATCACCCTGTTTATTTTAACTTGAGGCAGAGTACATCGTGTGAACTGCCAGGCTAGAGGAAGCTCAAGCTGGAATCAGGATTGCCAGCAGAAATATCAATAACATCAAACATGCCAATGATATCACTCTTATGGCAAAAAGTGAAGACGAAATAAAAAGCCTCTTGATGAAGGTGAAAGAAGAGAGTGAAAAAGCTGGCTTAAAACTCAACATTCAAAAAACTAAAATCATGGCATCCATTCCCATCATTTCATGGCAAATAAAAGGGGGAAAAGTGGAAATAGTGACAGATTTTATTTTCTTAGCCTCCAAAATCACTGCAGACTGTGACTACAGCCATGAAATTAAAAGAAGCTTGCTCCTTAGAAGAAAACCTATGACAAAACTAGACACCATATTAAAGAGCAGAGACATTACTTTACTGATAAAAGTTCATATAGTCAAAGCAATGGTTTTTCCAGTCGTCATGTACAGATATGAGAGTTGTACCATAAAAGAAGGCTGAGCATCAAAAAATTGATACTTTTGAACTGTGGTGCTGGAGAAGACTCTTGAGAGTCCCTTGGACTTCAGGGAGATCAAACCAGTCAATTCTAAAGGAGATCAACCCCAAATATACATTGGAAGGACTGGTGCTGAAGCTGAAGCTCCAATACTTTGGCCACCTGATGTGAAGAGCTGATTCATTGGAAAAGACCCTGATTATGGGAAAGATTGAAGGCAAGAAGAGAAGGGGATGACAGAGGACGAGATGGTTGGATGGCATCACCAATTCAATGGGCATGAGTTTGAACAAACTTTAGGAGATAGGGAAGGACAGAGAAGCCTGGCATGCTGCAATCCATGAGATCACAAAAAGGCAGATATGACTCAGGGACTGAACAAAAACAATCATTGTTCCCAGGATCACAACTCTCATTCTTCAATTGTGCTGCATCCATGTGTTCAGCAGGAAAGTTAAGGCACCCAGGTCCCCTGCCCAGGCTGCTGTGTGAATTTAAAGACCTCTTCAAATTACTCCCATTGTGATTTACTAAGTGCATACTATGTGCTATGCATTTGGTTCATTTTTTAGCTGTTGGAACATTTTAATAAAAACTCAAATTTGAATAATTTTTTTAAAGGCCCTCTTAGACCTGTTTCAAATCAGACTAGCTCTCCTCTCCAGAAGCAGCTCAGGCTAGCAGTTTCTGGTACTAGAAGTTTTGTAAACATGGTCATGTGCTAGGTGCTTGATGTGTATTATCAAGTTCAATCCTTAAAGGTACTTTAGCCTTATCCCCAGTTTTCAGATGAGAAGACTGAGTCTTGTGGTGAGGCAAGGGTAACATAACTTCTTCAAGAGCACACAGTTCAGGAATTGGGCCTAATCTAGACATACTTTAGGCCCCTGATCCCTAATCTTGAATCTTACTGTATAGTCATGAATGAAAAGATTACCAACCACTGGAGATAAAGAGCCAGAGAGTATTTGCACACAGAAGAAAGTTTGACTGGTACAGAAGAAAGCACGAATCTGGTCTCAGGAAGAGAGGAATTTAAGGCACTGAAAGCAGCAGTGAGCAGGAATGGACTGGGACTACAGTGAAGTCTGCCTCCCCTTCCCAATCCTTGGAAGTAAATGAGGCAGAGGTGAGAGGCCTCGATGTCTCTGATAGACACTTAAGACAGAGTGGGGAGCCTTTAAAAAGAGAGAAGACAACAGGAGAAATAGCTGATAATTTTGAGACTCTGGGTGGCTAGAGAGAGCCTGACATTCTCAGAAGACTTCCAGCACTGATGACAAGGTAATTTGTATGTCTTGCCATCAAATTCCTTCAGAAAGCCTTATCTCCCTTTCTAAGCAGATTCACTTATTGCTTTACAGAGCCTAAGCAGGGACAGCAACTCAGGTGTCTTACTCTGCAAGACCTAGGTCTCCACTCCAAGTATTTTCCTACTCTTTATAGCAAATAAGTCAAAATAAAGGGAGTGACTGGAAAGAAGGGAAGGACATGCACAGCTGTCCTCATAGTCTTGGTGCTGTGAAACTTCTCTGTTGGTAGGTAGTGAGAGGACACAGAACAGTGACAGTAAGAGGGATTTAGGGCATACAGTGATGAGAATTCCTGGAAGAGAACTGAGTCTCATGACTGTGATGCTGAGACATTCAGAAATACGTTTTGCAGGGTATTTAAGAAAGGGTTGACACTTTCAGGACTGGGTTTGGGGGCTAGGTGGTGCAATTCTATGAATTTTTCCAAAAAATGTATCTCTTCCCAGGACACAGCTGCTTCTCTACATTAGAAGGTTTTTCTATGTGAATTATTTCTAGGCTTTCCCAGAGAAAAGCAAAGTGCTTTGGGTATCCTCTCAAGGTATATCTCCTCTTCTCTCCCTGTTTTGCTAAAAGTTTTCACATTCATCATCACATTCATCACATTTCACATTCATAAAAAAATTTGTTAACAAAATAAGCCATTTGTTATAGACAAATAATACCAATATTTATTAGAGACTTATCTAGCTTACTTTCAATATTACTAGCATTAAAAGAAAAGAGAAACAGAAACAGCAGAGGACACATCACCAAATTGGGTTTTGACAACATTCAGACTCAAACAGCACCGGGAAATCCCGTGTCACAGCACATCTGGAATCCCAGTTGAGCAAAGGTCCTAGGCAGCGTGTCTGCTCCCTGGGTGAGATCTCAAAGATTGTAGTTCTGGCTTCCCACGTATAATCCCAGGATGCCAACTGGTATCATCATCAATCTGTGAGCAAATTGCAGCTCTATTTTCATGTTAATGTTGTTTGTTTTGTTCTGTAAATCTTGGAATGTTGCTAAATCCAAGGAATGGTTGTCCAGACCTCCAGCAGGAACTAAACAAATTGCATGATCCGCTTCCTATCTCTCTATTGTGCCTCTCTTCTGACACTCACAGCAGGTGTGGCTGACACCCACAGCAGTAGTCAGGGCCGTGGCCAGGTTAGTCAGAAGCAAGGTCAGAGGCCTGCTCTGCTGTTTTGCCTCTGAAGCCTGAATAAGACTACTTCAATTTGATTTCCTTAACACTCCCCTGGTGGCTCAGAGAGTAAAGAATCTGCCTTCAATGTGGGAGACCTGGGTTCGATCCCTATGTTGGGAAGATCCCCTGGAGGAGGGCATGACAACCCACTCCAGCATTCTTGCCTGGAGAATCCCCATGGACAGAGGAGCCTGGTGGGCTATAGTCTGTAAAGTGGTAAAGAGTTGGACATGACTAAGCAACTAAGCACAGCACACAAGGCTCCCCAGATCCTATACCCTAGCTTCAAGGGTATTTAAGCCCCTCTGGCTCCCCTAGTTGTCCCCTGATTTGGGTCTCTGTCACTTGTGCCCTCACCATTGCCAGGTAACTGGCACCCTAGTCTTGCCCCTGGCCTGTTAGCCTCCAACAGAGACATCTATGTTCAGGGAACTCCCATCCCTGCCTATCATGGGGCTCTTTTAGTAGATGGGTGGCGGGTGGCCAGCACATTGGAGAAATAACTCAGAGTGGGCATAGGATACAGGGGAGCAGATGAGAAAGCTCTGTGGCATCAGGGAAGATCCGAGAAGATACAGAAGCCAAGGTGGCTGGAGATATTTTCCTTCGGAGGGTATTCCTGGAAAACAGACTGTCTCAGCATCTCAGAGCCCCCCATTTTCCAGGTCTAATCTCGGGCCCTGAGGATTCACTGGGAGTCAGCAGCCTGGGTGTGTTTGAGTTTAGGGTTCTACCTGTGCCCGAGACTGATTTTCTGCATAGCTTTAAGCAAGTTACTGTTCCATTCCGAGTTTTTATATTATCTACTCAATGATGTGGAAAGGTCTTTGTTTTTCTGACCCTCTGACTCGAACACAGCTGCATAAGCACTAACATTCACTGAGATGGACAAGGTGGCAGGCAGAGTGGGATACTTCACTGAAACAGAGAAGATGAGGTGCTCAGCTCTGAACAAAGCATGTTTGACAGGCCTGTTAGACATCTGGGGAGAGAGGTCAAGCTGATTAGTGTGCAGGAGAGAGATCTAGGCTGGAGACACATGAATGGTCATCAGCGAGGCAATTGGGTTTCAAGCTATGATAGTGGATAGAATCATGCACCAAGTGTGAATAAAGGAGATGAGGAGGAATTATTAATAGACACCAAGAATAAGAGGAAAATCAGGTGAAGGAAAGGGCTGAAGGAAATGAGAGGACAGGATGTACATCAACTCTGTGTGAGTTCTGTTCCTGCCTTCCTGTCAGGAGCTCCTGTTCATGTTGGATGAACCTGCTGTCAGTCTTGTGCATAAATCTCCTTTTGATCTCCTGGATTGAAAGACTAGTTCCTGGCTGGATCCAAGGCTCTAGGACTGTGAAATCCATAAACATAACTAGGAGGACTGGTGTTATCCTGAGTTAGCCTCAGTTAATGATTAGCTGTGCCCTCTTTGAATGCTGTAGGGATTCTCGAGCTATCTGCCTGATTAGCTGTGCCATCCTCCAAGGCGACAGGGGTTCTGGTGCTGTCTGTTCAGGACGGAGACCAAGAGATCTCCAGAGAGACTTCCTTGAAAGGACTTGGCAGGTAAGCACGTTGTGAGGAATGAACAGATGGAGTCATGCTTCATGATGGCACTATCCAATCTTTAGAAGTCATGACTGGTGAGGAGAATGACAATCCACAGGGAAAAGTAGTCTGCAATCTCTAGGGACCAAGAAAGGTCTGCCAGGTCTTAGTGAGGAGGCAGCAGTGGGCAAAGGAAAAGGGAGTGTTTAGCACAGCAAAAGGGAAGGACTGGGGTGACTGAGAGAAAGGTGGTCAAATTGGGATGGAAGTTGGGTGGTAGTCAGGGAAGGAGGGCTCTAAGAGAAGGTGAGGCCAGAAGAATGAGAATGAGCCAGGTATGGAAAGAGAGAGGAATCAGCATGTAGAAAGGCAAAAGAATTTCCTGCCTGGGAGCTGGTAAGGAAATCTTCACTTTTTGTTCATTTAGAAAAGACAGGAAGGTCTTTAAGAGACCTTAAGCATTCTGACCGCTACTGCCCAAACAACAGGAAGTGGGAATCTGACCAGCTGGAGGAACTACTGGCTGGATTCCTTGCGTCAAAGGTCATTACACTTAAATTCTGCAATCCTCATCAAGGTGCACATGTTGGAAATCAGAGACCAGTAGATTTTGAACTACTTTGCCTGAAGCCAATGCAGAGACAGAAATGAAAATCCCAACAGTTATAATTTCTAAAGTAATGCTATTTGTCAGGTCCTGTGTGCTGAATACATAGTACTCAAGATATCTCAGTCAAGTATCAGTTAAAGAAAACAAATGCTGCTTGTATTAGTCAGTTTTTGCCATGATAGCAATCATCCTGAACATCTCAGATGCTTATATCCAAAAATATTTTCCTGTGAGTCTGGAAATTATCTGTGGCTCTACTAGGCTCAGCTCAAGTCAACATGCGTTCTGGGACCCAGGCTGGAGGTCGGCTCACTTGGGATATGCTGTTCTCACGGCATTGGCAGGAGGATTCTTTACCATCTGAGCCACCAGGGAGGCCATTTTCATGGCAGAGGGCATAAATGCAAGAGTCTCTGACCAAGTACACAAGCACATCCACTCATATCTCATTCTCCAAAGCATGTCCTATGGACAAGCCAAAGTCAACGAGAGGTGCATACACACTCTTCTCCAGAATGCACACGGAGTTTTTGGTAATCACAATTCAATCTACCACACTACTGTGTTTTAAGCACAAAAGGATTTATTGTGTGGAATTGGGTGTTCACAAAACTGTCAGAGGTGCTGGAAAAATAGGATTTAGAGCAGGTGCTGTGTTTTCAGAGAATGGTACATCAGAAGGTGACTAAGATAGATGCTGACTTCCAGTTCACTCATAATCACAGCAAATTAATTTCTGGAAGAATCCTGTAAGGTTGGAATGGGGCTCCTTAAGCAACTGCTGACTCTACAGACTCACCTCTGTCTTTTCTTTCCTTCATAGGTTTGAACATGCATTGGGGGCGGCAACTCCAGGCACTTTGCATCCTATGGAGGTCTCAGATGTCCAATCACACTATCCGCATTCATACTAGGCAACTGGCATCGCTGCAGTGGGGACACCAGGAAGTTCCTGCCAAATTTAACTTTGCTACTGATGTGATAGATCACTGGGCTGGCATGGAGAAGGTAATGGGGTGGAAAAGAGGCACACAGTTGGAAAATTTGGCTGAGTTCACTAGTTCATCCATTCATTCAATAAGTATTTGTTGAGTACTTATTATGTGTCAGGCACTATAATGAGCTGTGAACAAGATGTCCATCTTCCATTAAGGTGCATAGGGTAGGAACAAGAGAACATGAGCTTGGCTGAAAGAAGGGTTCAGGAAACTGATGCAGGGTGGAGCAATCTGGGAACTGCCACACCTCAGACAGCTGAAACGCACAGCTGACCTGAACATACTCCTCCACATTCTCTCTTGTGACCTCCCAGGGTGAAACAAGGACTAGCGAGTTGGAGTCATAGAGGAAGTAAATTTGTATTTAATAAAAGAAAAATCAGCATTCTCTTGTTAAACCAGCATCAACGAAAGACTGAGTCAGTTTTCTCAGAAAGCTATGTGTCCTTGTCATTAGGGATACACAAGTAGAATGATTTTTAGGCAGGGAGTGTCAAAAGGATTCCAACATGAGGCATCAGAGAAGAGAGTGATACAAAAATTCCTAAATTTTCTTTCCTAGCCTGGACTTCCAGAATTCTGCTCCATTCATTGCTGACACAATGATTGACTTTACCTGAGTTCAGTGGACCTTTATGGAAGATGAAAGGATTCATTCTGGCTAGGGTAGCAGAAGAGGTGGTTCTATTAGCATGGGCTTAAAAGAATGATGATCAGAAGGAATCATAGTTGTGATGTCTCAACACCATGACATAACTTTAGTACAGAAATGGCAAATGCCAGGCCTCTAGGCTAAACATAGCCCATGGTGCAGGGCTCTCTAAAAAAAAAAAAAAAAAATTGGTAAACATTTTAAAGTTGAAACTTTTCAAATAAAAATTTAGATTTCTGGCTTTTATTTTGAAGTTATACTTCTTTAGAATAATGAAGGAGGTCTTTACTACCATGACTCAAAATCCTGAATTCATAAAATAAGTGATTTACTAAATATATGTACATTTCAAAAAAACAAATTTCCATTGACAAACACTGTCAGCAAAATTTAAAATAATGACAATCAGAGTAAAGATATGCATCTCATAAAAGAGCCAAAAGTTAATATCTCTAATGCAAAAAGAGCTCCTAGAAATCAAGAATAAAAAGATGCAATCAAAAATAGATATGGGCAAATATATAAACAGTTCACAGAAAAGTGAACTCACAAGGCCCTTAAATATAAGAAAAAATGCTCAACTTCACTCATAGTAATAGTTACACAAATGAAAACTTCACTGAAATAATATATCTTACCTACTAGTTACATAAAAATTTTGTCAACATACTCTGTTGACAAAACTATGAGGAAATAGACACAGGTACTGATCAAAGTGCAAAATGAGTCAACCCTTATAAAGAGGAATTTTGAAATATCTAATACAATTACAAATAAATTTTTCTCTTTGACTTGACATTAGTGCTTTCAAACTATGATATGGAGACCCTGAGGATTCCTGAGACTTTTCCCCGGGGAATATGTAAAATGAAAACAATTCAAAACAAAACTAAGAAGAATTGGAACTCTTTTGCAACACTGGTGGGAATGTAAAATGGTCCAGCCATTGTGGAAAACAATATATTTCCTCAAAAAATTAAAAATAGTTACTGTATAATCCAGTTTTTCCATTGTTGTGTATGTACCCCAAAGAATCAGAAGCAGGGTTTTGAAGAGATATTTATACACCATGTTTATGGTAGTATTAGTCACAGTAGCCAAAATGTAGGAACAATCCAATGTCTATCAATGGACTAGTGGATAAATAAAATTGGCATATCTACACAACATTTTTTAAAAAGAACGAAATTCTGATATATGATACACCATAGATGAACATTATAGACAAGTGAAATAAGCCAGATACAGAAGGAAAAATAATGTGTGAGTCCATTTATATAAGTTACCTAGAGTAGTCAATGGAGAAGGCAATGGCACCCCACTCCAGTACTCTTGACTGGAAAATCCCATGGATGGAGGAGCCTGGTAGACTGCAGTCCATGGGGTCGCTAAGAGTCGGACACGACTGAGGGACTTCACTTTCACTTTTCACTTTCATGCATTGGAGAAGGAAATGGCAACCCACTCCAGTGTTCTTGCCTGGAGAATCCCAGGGACGGGGGAGCCTGGTGGGCTGCCGTCTATGGGGTCGCACAGAGTCGGACACGACTGAAGTGATTTAGCAGCAGCAGCAGCAGAGTAGTCAAATTCAGAGACAAAAAGTAGAATAGTAGCTACCAGGGACTTGGGAGATGAGGGACTGGGGAGTCATTGTATAATGAATACACAGATTCAGTTTTAGACAATGAAAAAGTTCTGGAGACAAATGATGGTTGTGATTACACAGCAGTATAAATGCATGCCACCAAACCGTGTACTTTATAAATGGCTACAATGGTAAATTTTATGTGATGTATATTTTACCATGGGCTTCCCTGGTAGCTTGGTTGGTAAAGAATCCACCTGCAATGTAGAAGACCCTGGTTGGATCCCTGGGTCAGGAAGATCCCCTGGAGAAGGGCATGGCAACTCACTCTAGTATTCTTGCCTGGAGAATCCCCATGGACAGAAGATCCTGGCAAGCTACAATCTATGGGGTTGCAAGAGTTGGACATGACTGAGCAACTAAGCACAGCATATTTTACCACAATAAAAAATAAATACATAGAGATAGATAGATAAATCTAAGGTAATATTTGCCTTTTTAATTCTTATTCTCTCGGAAGTATACTGTGTCATTTTCCAGAGGCTACAACGAAGTAAATACAGAAAAATAAAGGAATCCAAATGTCTTCTATTAAGGAAGATATTAATAAGATTTGCAAAAATATAAAATAATGCCACTCTTCTCATTATATTTTGTTTGTTTCAGAAAGTATACTTACTTCTTCAATAAAACATATCTTATTTGTGTTAATATATGATGGACTTATTACTGTTATATTTAAAAGCTGAAGTTTCAATATTTTGGCCACCAAATGTGAAGAGCCAATTCATTGGAAAAAATCTTGATACAGGGAAAGATTGAGGGCAGAAGGAGAAGGGGATGACAGCGGGTGAGATGGTTGGATGGCATCACCAACTCTGGACATGACTTTGAGCAAACTTCAGGAGATATGAAGGACAGGGAAGCCTGGCGTGCTGCAGTCCATGGGGTCGCCAAGAGTTGGACATGACTTAGCGACTGAGCAAAAACAACAACAATAATGGATTTATTCACACATGTATATAATTTCTCAGTTTAATTTCTAACAAACATTGAGAGATATTAATAAAAGGCTTATAAATAAAGCTTTTTAGGATTGTAATACTTCTTAAGAGTGTATAGGAGTCCTGGGATCAAAACGCTTATTAAGCACCACTGCGGCAGTTCCAAGATGGGAATTTATTTCACATGCTTGTGTACCAGCCCACCTTAATCATTAGGCCTTTTCTTTCTTCAGGCTGGCAAGCGACCCCCTGGCCCAGCCCTGTGGTGGGTGAATGGCAACGGAGATGAGGTAATGTGGAACTTCAGCCAACTGAGTGAACTCAGTCAACAAACAGCCAACGTCTTCGCAGGGCCATGTGGTCTGCAGCGTGGGGACCGTGTGACAGTGGTGCTGCCCCGAGTGCCTGAGTGGTGGCTGGTGATCCTTGGCTGCATGCGGGCAGGTTGGTGATTGACCATCTGAGCGGGGCACCATCTCCCTTGTGAAGGAAAGTGGTGGCAGAGAAATGCAATCATTCCTCCCAAAAGATGCCCCCTCCACCTATCATGTGGTCCCTCATCATATAGAGACACCACTGTTCTCCCATTTATTTAAGCAAACTATGCCCTAAGCAGTATACTAATTGGTTGCTAATACAGAGTAAACAAAACAGAGTCTATGGGACTCACAGATCTCTGGAGAAAGACAGCTGCTTTAAATTATTAATTGCATATACAACTATTGAATCACAGTTTTGATAAGTGGCATGAGGTTCTATAAGAACCTATACAAAATATTTGTCAAACTATTACCTATAGGGCAAATCCAGCCCACAGCTTGTTTTCATAAATAAGAAGTTTTATTAGAACCCAGTCATGCCCTTTTTGTATATTATCTGTGATTGCTTTTGAACTATAATAACAGACTAACATAATTTGGACAGAGAGCCTCTGGCACATAAAGCCTAAGATATTTGACATTTGCTTGGCCTTTTGTAGAAAAAAATTGCTGATCTTTGCTATAAAAGGAGACCCAAACAGACTAATCTGAGAGGTTTACAAAAGTCTTAGTAGAAGTAGTATTTAGTCTGAGAGCTGAAGGACAAGTTGGATTGAACCAGGAAAGGAGGAAGAGAGGAGGAGTGCTCCAAGCAGAGGGAACAGTAGAGGGGAGGGAAGCCTGAAAATCATGAAAGAACCTGGAGTGATGATTTGTGTGCCTACAGCCCAGGCAGCAAAGAGAAAGTAATGGCAAATGGGTCTGGAAAGATGGACAGGTGCTAAACTGGCAGAATCTTGTAAGCCATGGCAAGGGAAGGGTACTGGGTCCTTATGCAGTGAGGAATGGAAACCATAAACTGATTACATGTCATGATTGTTTTCTATGTATAGATGGTGACTCTGGATGGTGCATGGAGAATGGGATGGAGGAGGGAAAGAATGGGGTTGAGGAATTCAAATAGGAGACAAAGAATGATAGTGATTTCAATTTGGATGGGGAAGTAGAAATGAAGTTAAGTGGTTGGATTTGAGAAAACTGATCGCAAGATTTTTTTTGATGAATGACATTAGGTAGAGGAAGAAATCGTGTGAGATGGAGAAGTCAGAGTCACTCAGGCAACTGGGTGGATGCAGTAGTCTTTTTCACAGTGAGAAGCAGCTATGGGAAATCAGGGAAAGATGACAATTTCAATTTGGAAGCTGTTGAGTTAGGCGCACCCAAGTAATGTTCAAGAAGCGGGGAGACGGTCTAGTTAAAAGATGAACATGTCCTAGGTGTATAATATAAAACATGATCACTATAGTTAACAATATGTATTGTAGAGAGTAAATTCTAAACATTCTCATCACAAGATAAAAAATAAGTGTAGTCATGTATAGTGATAGATGACATAAGGTAGTATTTATTAATTATCTATTTTTATTTAATATTTATTTATTTATTGTGGTATTCATTTCTAGTATATAGGTATATCAAATAATTAATCTGTATACTTCAAATAAATAAATTATTGTATGTCAGTTATATCTCAATTTTTTAAATATATGGATAAAAAGGAAGGGATGAGAAGTGAATAGCTGGGATTTAAGGGCATAACATCTGAGATGCAGACAAAAATTTAAAAATTATCAATTTTTAGATATAAGAGATGAGAAGTGAAAGAGCCTCAAGAAACACCAGTATCCCTCATTTACAACTTATCTTTCCTGGTCTTCTTCACACACAACAAGCATTCTCATCAATAAGGAGGAAAATGTGAGTGTGGTAAAAAAAAAAAAAAGAAAGTAAGAGTTATCAGAGGAATCTGAACACAGCTAGAGAAGCAGGTAGCCCATGGGAGGAGTGAGCAGGCCATGAGAGAAAAGTCACCCAAAGTGACACACTGAGAGATAATGGTCTGAAGGGAAGGAGAACTCAGAGCAGGAGATGGAGGGACAGTTGAGGTGGTAATGGGTCTGCAGTGTGGATCCTGAAGTGTTGAGAGCGGGAGAGAGCAAGCCAGAGGTGGAGACTAATAACCAGGAAGAGCATGTGAAAGCAGCTTTATGACAGGTGAGAAACAGTCTAATTATTATCCAGAAGAATAAAGCAAAGTCACAAAAGTCTCATCAAGATAGAAAACAAAAACCTAGGAGTGCTCTTCCCAAAGAAAATTCAGTGTCCCATGCTTGAGATAGTCAGGACCTTGAGCACCGCGGAATCGCATGGACAATTGCAAGTTCTTTTAAGGCTCTAATATTTTAGTTACTATATATGATTGTTTGGATATAGCAAACTTCTATAGGGCAGTGTGTGTGTGTGTGTATGTGTGTGTTAGTGGCCTTAGACTACCAATGTTATAACAGCAGGCAATTCGGTTTCTCTCAGTCTCAGTAGACTCCTTACAGCTCTGACAACCCCAGGGACATCTGTGTTTAAATCACTCTCTGGTCCCCAGTTCCTTTATTATTGATACTCCCCATTGGTTATCACCACCCCAACCTCCCCTAACCCAACTGCTCCCCACTGGCTGTTCATATTAGGATTCTCTAGGGGAGAAATTAACCATCCCTTCCAGTTCTGTCTTTAAGCCATTTGACTTTTTCCAGGCCTTGTCTTCATGCCTGGGACCATCCAGATGAAAGCCAAAGACATTCTCTATAGGCTGCAGGTGTCTAAGGCCAAGGCCATTGTGGCTGGGGATGAGGTGGCTGAGATAGTGGACACTGTGGCACCTGAGTGCCCTTCTCTGAAAACGAAACTATTGGTGTCTGAGAAAAAACGGGATGGGTGGCTGGACTTCAAGACACTACTGTGGTGAGTATCTATGTGTCTTGTTGTTTAGTCACTGTTTTGTCCAATTCTTTTGTGACCCCATGGACTATAGCCCATCAGGTTCCTCTGTCCATTGGATTTCCCAGGCAAAAACACAGCAGTGGGTTGCCATTTCCTTCTCCAGGGGATCTTCCCAGGCCAGGGATCGAACCCACGTCTCCTGCATTGGCAGGTGGATTCTTTACCACTGAGGCACCAGGGAAGCCCATCAACATGTCTTAGCCTGAGCTTTTACCAAAGATGGAAACCTGCACTTATGTGCAGGTTCTTTATTTGGGAAGTCTGAGGAGCAGTGTGTATGATGGGGGAGAGTTAAGCAGGAAAGAAGTAAGAGTTAATACAGAGTTTATTATCTTTATTATTGAGTCACTGCACAGCATAAGTGGGCCTTGATCTGCAGGGACCTTTTGAGGAGCACACAGAATGCCTCTCAGGATTATCTACTGAAGGACTGACAAACACTGACCCATCAGCCCTTAACCTGCATTCATAGAGGGCTGCCCAGAGATGTTATTTACCCCACACTCCGGGCTGCACATACATGCGTGCAGGATAGGCTCAGAGTCCCATGCCATGGTGGTGACAGAGAATGAAGGCCGGAGGCACAGAGTGCCTCACCTCACTGTGGCTCGCAGTAGAAGCAACAGCAAGTTGGAACTCACCCAGAGCTTTTGACTGTGTTGAATAAGAGGTAAAGCTGAGAGGGTATGTGGTAAAACACAGGAGATGGCTGGTACACAGGGTTTCTAGACTCCTTTTCCCATCTTCTGCATCCCTAAATGAGGCTGCCAGCCGTCTATAACATGATTGGCCAGAAAAGTCTCCCTTTCATATGTCTGAAATCTGCACACTAGAGTCAATACCTTAGGAAATTCCTAGGGAGGGTGTAAGCTTTTTCTTTCTAGTGTTACAGTCTTTAATATAACTGTCAGGGAAATAGACAACATAACAGCAGCTTTGAGAGACTCCAAAGAGGAGTAAATGCTTCTAGGGACTACAAAAGGGTAGATTGGGAAAATTTACACTAATTGAGCATCTCCTGTGCACCTGCTGTCATGCTGTGGCTTCCAACAACAAGCAAATTAACATTCACTGAGTTCTCAAAGCAAGTTGCCATTTCCTTTGTGTTAAAGTTAACTTTCTCAATAGCTCTGAGATGTGTGTTATATTGATCCCATATTTCAGATATGGAAAATGAGACTCCGAGAAGTTAAATAAATAATCTAGAGTGACATGGTTAACAAAGTATCAAACTTGAGTGGTGTTCAAACCCAAGTCTGACTGACTCAAAGTCTCAAAATCTTATCCACTCATAAGCCTCCCTTCTAGAGTGTGTCAGCTGACTTGCCTCTCCAGTATGAGGGAAGATGGGAAGGCATGAGTCACCAAGACATCTGGGGTCCAGGGCAGATCTTACTAGGTGACAATCTGTCACTGTTGTCAGGAAAGCATCTACTACCCATTGCTTTGTGGAGACTGGGAGCCAAGAAGCAGCTGCCATCTACTTCACCAGTGGAACAAGTGGCCTTCCTAAGATGGCAGAACACTCCCACTCAAGCCTAGGAATAAAGGCCAAGATGGATGCTGGGTAAGAAGAGTCCTTTCTCTCTGGAAACTATGTGACTAGACCTTGAGATGTTTCTGAACTCAAATTCAATTCTCTTGAAATAAATAGGTTACCATGTGGCACTTCTGAGAAACAGAGTTGGGAAGGAGGGCAAGGGGGAACATGGCTTAGCAAGCTGGGTATCCAGTGACCCGTGGTAGAACATTTCTGTCATCGATAACAAGAGATCACAAAACCTCTTCAGTGCTTTGAGCAGTGTATCTATTAGCTTGAGTGCTTAGCACAAGGTTGATATGCATTTTTTCCCAAGACTGACCTGTAGCTTGTCCTTTGGAATGTTAGTAATTTTCTTTGATGCTGTCCACATTCCAAGAGGCTGTTTTTGTCAGTAGCAAATTACTTTTCAAATTCATTAAATAGGGATCTGTAATTGGATTAATAATATGAACTGAGATCTCAGAATTTCTGTATCTTGGATCTCATAATTTAGTCTTTTCTTTCACTCTACATCAACCTCATCAGTGGAGTCAGAAAATAGTGTGTTAAGATTGTCATGCAATGATAACAAGAGATCTTGATTTTTTCAGTTGATCCTGCTTGCCATGCTAATTTTATTAGAACTAGAAAATGCTTTAATGCAAAAGACCTCAAAAACTTAAATGTCCTATCTATGAGCCTATGGCATCAGAAAATTAAATTTCATAGAAATTATTTAATAGAAGAGCTACAGTAAGAAAAACAGTTTCAAAAGATGGAAAGATAAATAAATGTAGCTAATATATTAAATTCCCACTCACCCTCGAAAATTTGATTCCATTTGGCTATGACCTAATTTCTCTACAGAGCTGGCTGTGGGTGAAAGTAGCAATCATCTTTAGGACGGGACATATTCTATGGTAATTCCCAGCCACAAGGAAGTTCTTTCTATGCAGCTTAAATTATTTTTGCTTTCAGTTCAGTTCAGTTCAGTTGCTCAGTCGTGTCCAACTATTTGTGACCCCATGAATCGCAGCACACCAGGCCTCCCTGTCCATCACCAACTCCCAGAGTCTACTCAAACTCATGTCCATTGAGTCGGTGATGCCATCCAACCATCTCATCCTCTGTCATCCCCTTCTCCTCCTGCCCCCAATCCCTCCCATCATCAGAGTCTTTTCCAGTGAGTCAACCCTTCGCATGAAGTTGCCAAAGTATTGGAGTTTCAGCTTTAGCATCAATCCTTCCAAAGAACACCCAGGACTGATCTCCTTTAGAGTGGACTGGTTAGATCTCCTTGCAGTCCAAAGGACTCTCAAGAGTCTTCTCCAACACCACAGTTCAAAAGCATCAATTTTTCGGCGCTCAGCTTTCTTCGCAGTCCAACTCTCACATCCATACATGACCACTGGAAAAATCATAGCCTCGACTAGATGGACCTTTGTTGTCAAGTAATATCTCTGCTTTTGAATATGCTATCTAGGTTGGTCATAACTTTCCTTCCAAGGAGTAAGCATCTTTTAATTTCATGGCTGCAGTCACCATCTGCAGTGATTTTGGAGCCCAGAAAAATAAAGTCTGTTTCCACTGTTTCCCCATCTATTTCCCATGAAGTGATGGGACCGGATGCCATGATCTTAGTTTTCTGAACATTGAGCTTTAAGCCAACTTTTTCACTCTCCACTTTCACTTTCATCAAGAGGCTTTTGAGTTCCTCTTCACTTTCTGCCATAAGGGTGGTGTCATCTGCATATCTGAGGTTATTGATATTTCTCCCAGCAGTCTTCATTCCAGCTTGTGCTTCTTCCAGCCCAGTGTTTCTCATGATGTACTCTGCATATAAGTTAAATAAGCAGGGTGACAATATACAGCCTTGACATACTCCTTTTCCTATTTTGAACCAGTGTGTTGTTCCACGTACAGTTCTAACTGTTGCTTCCGGACCTGCATATAGGTTTCTCAAGAGGCAGGTCAGATGGTCTGGTATGCCCATCTCTTTCAGAATTTTCCACAGTTTATTGTGATCCACACAGTCAAAGGCTTTGGAATAGTCAATAAAGCAGAAATAGATGTTTTTCTGGAACTCTCTTGCTTTTTCAATGATCCAGTGGATGTTGGCAATTTGATATCTGGTTCCTCTGCCTTTTCTAAATCCAGCTTGAGCATCTGGAAGTTCATGGTTCATGTATTTTTGCTTTAAGACAAGCTTAATACTTTAAATTCTGGCCTAAAAAGAGAAAGGTTACAAGTGTCACTCTGCATGAGACCCTCAGTTGTGCTCAGGAAATTCATGATGCTCAAAAAAAAAAAAAAGAGAACCAACCAAGGTCTATGCAGCCAAAGTTCAACTTGCAGGCAAGGCCACTTTTTAGAATATCCACTTAGGTGTCTTTTTTTAGTAAACATTTCCTAAGTGGTTATCACAGGCCACAAGCTGTACTCAGTACTGGAGTTAAAGTGGAAATGAGACCCAGTTAGCTGTTGAGTCATGGGAGCTGGAGTCACACCTTCTGAACAGGCACCTGCTCTTGAGATAGGACATGTGGATAGAACAACTCTCCTTCCCCCTGCTTGCTTATACCTTAATATACCTATACACATATGCAAACATTCAGGTACACACACTCCTCTGCACACATACCTACCTCTACCCACGTATACACATACTCATGCTCCATCCACACCCACATGCACTCATATATGTTTTTCCTCTGTGTTCTCAGAAAATGGACAGACCTGCAAGCCTCTGACATAATATGGCCTATATCAGACACAGCTTGGATAGTGAACATTTTGGGCTCACTTCTGGAACCCTGGACGTCAGGAGCATGCACATTTATCCATCTCTTGCCAAAGTTTGATCCAGTGATCATTCTAAAGGTAAGAGAAGATCCAGTTTGCACCGGATGGTCAGAGGGAGCCCATCTTGAAGTTTCTTTCAATTCATCTAATTTTTACTAAGCTTAGCCATGCGGATAGAAAGTGTTCAGTAAGCAAGATGGAAATGGTTCCTGCCCTCATGCAATTCATGGTCTGGGAAAGGAGACAGACACATACACAATTAAAAGGACTATATTCAGGAGACAAGCATCATGGGTCATTCCTTCATTTAACATTCCTTCATTTAATGGGCCCTTGCTCTGGTATCAAGTATCAGATAGATGACAGTGAACTGAGTGTAATACAGAGGAATGGACTACTAGAGATGATGCTGTCTTGTGCATGTGTGTGTATGTGTGTGTCTATAGTGTAACCATTTTAAGTGTGTAGCTTGAAAATGATTTACCTGCATTAGACCTTTTATTAATCGCTCATCTGCTATACAGAATTCCATAGAATGGGTGGCTTAAACAACAAACAATTATTTCCTCATTATCCTGGCAATCTGAGCTCAAGCTGCCGGTATAGTTGGGTTCTTGGTAAGAACTCTCTTCTGGGCTGCCTTCTTGCTATATCCTCATACAGTAAAGAGAGTGAGCCCTGGTATTCCTTCTTTATCTTATAAGGACAATAATCTCACAATGAGGGACCCGCCCTCATGACTGCATCTAAACCCAATTGTCTTCTGAAGGACTTACTTCTAAATACCATCACACTGGGGCTTAGGGCTTCAGTGTATGGATTGTGGGGGGACACAACATTCAGTCCACAACACATAGCCATGTAATCACCATCAGATCAAGATATAAAATGTTACTTGCATTGCAGAAACAGGCCATACCCCTCATGTCATTGTTCACACTCCATAGATTATTCATTGTTAACCTCTATCACCATAGATTTACTTTGCCTCTTCTTGAACGTCATGTAATCTTTTGTGTCAGGCTTCTTTCATTCAATATATTCTCTGTGAATACTGTCCATATTACTGCACATATTAGAAGTCTGTATAGTGTTCCATTCTGTGGGTCTATCACAGTTTCTCTTACCATCCTATTGTTGGTGGACATTAGGGTCATTTTCAGTCTGAGATTATCATCTATGAGGAATTTTGAAGAATAAATAAGAGTTCTTCCTGTGGAACTTGATGGAGTAACCATTAAATAAAATCTACAAACTGCAGGATCCTGGAGCAACAAAGCAATGGAAATAGGCTCATTTTGCTTGCAAAGGCACACCCAATTTGTACTTCATTTGTGATAGAGAGTGGGCAATTAACACCCTGGGGCCTCCAGATCTCTGTAGCAGTTAATGACTCAGATTTCTGTTTGGCTGGCAGTAGAGATACCAGGAGCAAACTGAAGCATAGATGACATCTTCCAAGGGCAAGTTCTGCAGTCTCTCAAGAGATTCTCTTTATATGATTCTGTCATTTTCTGTTTTAAACAAATTCTTATTCTGTCTCCTTCCACAAAAAGATTTGAAGTGGCTTTTGTAAAGAGTCACAAATAGAAAAAAAGTATGGAACAAATGTAAAATTATAAAGCCTATTAGGGAAATATAGGCTGAAGATTTGGGTGAGTGAGTGGGAAGACTAAGGAAAGGAAGCAAATAAGTAGGTAATTGCAAATAAGTGGGTAAAGCAAATAAGTAGATAATTGCATGTTGAGCTTCCTGTAAGGCAAGGCAATAAGGGAAGTGAGATAATTTTCATCTCTTATACCAATATGTCAAAAGCACTCAGAGGAAATAATTACATGGTGTGTTAACATTAGTAATTTTTTTAGGTGTTCTGTCTAAACCATTCTTTGTAGTAAATTCTGTACAAAGCAAAGCATGGAATGAAGGTGATATTATTGCTGTTGTTTAGTCTCTCCGTTGTGTCTAACTCTTTTCCAACCCCACGGACTCTAGCCTACCAGGGTCCTCTGTCCATGGGATTTCCCAGACAAGTATTCTGGAGTGGGTTGACACTTCCTTCTTCAGGGTATCTTCCAGACCCAGGGATCAAACCTGTGTCTCCTACATTGGCAGGTAGATTTTTACCATTTTTACCATTAAGCCACCAGGGAAGTCCATGAAGGTGGTATTACTAAAAAGTATAGGCTGCAAATGACAGTGCTGCTATTTGCTGATTGTGTGACTTCGGGCAAGTTGCTCAACCCTCTGTAAAATGGGGATGATAATACAAACTCCATCAGGTTATAGTGGGAATTAAATGAGAGAGCACAGAGCCTGGCAAGTACTCAGTAGTACCTTATTTTTTGTAGCACTTCTGTAAAGTCTATAGGTGCTTTTAACTTTTTTTTTTTTTTCTAATTTTATTTTATTTTTAAACTTTACATAATTGTATTAGTTTTGCCAAATATCAAAATGAATCCGCCACAGGTATACATGTGTTCCCCATCCCGAACCCTCCTCCCTCCTCCCTCCCCATACCATCCCTCTGGGCCGTCCCAGTGCACCAGCCCCAAGCATCCAGCATCATGCATCGAACCTGGACTGGCAACTCGTTTCCTACATGATATTTTACATGTTTCATTGCCATTCTCCCAAATCTTCCCACCCTCTCCCTCTCCCACAGAGTCCATAAGACTGTTCTATACATCAGTGTCTCTTTTGCTGTCTCGTACACCGGGTTATTGTTACCATCTTTCTAAATTCCATATATATGCGTTAGTATACTGTATTTATGTTTTTCCTTCTGGCTTACTTCACTCTGTATAATAGGCTCCAGTTTCATCCACCTCATTAGAACCGATTCAAATGTATTCTTTTTAATGGCTGAGTAATACTCCATTGTGTATATGTACCACAGCTTTCTTATCCATTCATCTGCTGATGGACATCTAGGTTGCTTCCATGTCTTGGCTATTATAAACAGTGCTGCGATGAACATTGGGGTACACGTGTCTCTTTCCCCTCTGGTTTCCTCAGTGTGTATGCCCAGCAGTGGGGTTGCTGGATCATAAGGCAGTTCTATTTCCAGTTTTTTAAGGAATCTCCACACTGTTCTCCATAGTGGCTGTACTAGTTTGCATTCCCACCAACAGTGTAAGAGGGTTCCCTTTTCTCCACACCCTCTCCAGCATTTATTATTTGTAGACTTTTGGATCGCAGCCATTCTGACTGGTGTGAAATGGTACCTCATAGTGGTTTTGATTTGCATTTCTCTGATAATGAGTGATGTTGAGCATCTTTTCATGTGTTTGTTAGCCATCTGTATGTCTTTTTTGGAGAAATGTCTATTTAGTTCTTTGGCCCATTTTTTGATTGGGTCGTTTATTTTTCTGGAGTTGAGCTGTAGGAGTTGCTTGTATATTTTTGAGATTAGTTGTTTGTCGGTTGCTTCATTTGCTATTATTTTCTCCCATTCTGAAGGCTGTCTTTTCACCTTGCTAATAGTTTCCTTTGATGTGCAGAAGCTTTTAAGGTTAACTAGGTCCCATTTGTTTATTTTTGCTTTTATTTCCAATATTCTGGGAGGTGGGTCATAGAGGATCCTGCACCTGAATTATGTCCCAAAAATATTTTGGGGAAAATACGGTTGGGATTCAGTGCAGTTTAGTTGTTCAGTCGTGTCCGACTCTTTGCGACTACACTGACTGCAGCAAGCCAGGCTTCCCTGTCCGTTACCAACTCCCAGAGATTACTTAAACTCATGTCCATTGAGTCGGTGATGCCATCCAACCATCTCATCCTCTATCGTCCCCTTCTCCTCCTGCCCTCAATCTTTCCCAGCATCAGGGTATTTTCAAATGAGTCAGCTCTTCACATCAGGTGTCCAAAGTATTGGAGTTTCAGCTTTAGCATCAGTCCTTCCAATGAATACCCTGGACTATTCTCCTTTAGGATGGACTGGTTATACCTCCCTGCAGTTCAAGGAACTCTCAAGAGTCTTCTCCAACACCACAGTTCAAAAGCATCAATTCCTCACGCTCAGCTTTCTTTATTGTCCAACTCTCACATCCAAACATGACTACTGGAGAAACCATAGCTTTGACTAGATGGACCTTTGTTGACAAAGTAATGTCTCTGCTTTTTAATGTGCTGTCTAGGTTGGTCATAACTTTTCTTCCAAGGAGTAAGCATCTTTTAATTTCATGGCTGCAGTCACCATCTGCAGTGATTTTGGAGCCCAGAAAAATAAAGTCTGGGACTGTCTACTATTTTTCCATCTATTTGCCATGAAGTGATGGGACCAGATGCCATGATTTTACTTTTCTGAATGTTGAGCTTTAAGCCAACTTTTTCACTCTTATTTCACTTTCATCAAGAGGCTCTTTAATTCTTCACTTTCTGCCATAAGGGTGGTGTCATCTGCATATCTGAGGTTATTGATATTTCTCCCGGCAATCTTGATTCCACCTTGTGCTTCTTCCAGCCCAGGCTTTCTCATGATGTACTCTGCATATAAGCTAAATAAGCAGGGTGACAATATATAGCCTCGACGTACTCCTTTTCCTATTTGGAACCAGTCTGTTGTTCCATGTCCAGTTCTAACTGTTGCTTCCTGACCTGCATATAGGTTTCTCAAGAGGCAGGTCATGTGGTCTGGTATTCCCATCTGTTTCAGAATTTTCCACAGTTTATTGTGATCCACTCAGTCAAAGGCTTTGGCATAATCAATAAAGCAGAAGTTTCTGAACTCTCTTGCTTTTTTTGACGATCCAGCGGATGTTAGCAATTTCATCTCTGGTTCCTCTGCCTTTTCTAAAACCACTTTGAGCATCTGGAAGTTCATGGTTCACATATTGTTGAAGCCTGGCTTGAAGAATTTTGAGCATTACTTTACTAGTGTGTGAGATGAATGAAATTGTGCAGTAGCTTGTGTATTCTTTGGCATTGCCTTTCTTTGGGATTAGTATGAAAACTGACTTTTTCAGTCCTGTGGCCACTGCTGAGTTTTCCAAATTTGCTGGCATATTGAGTGCAGCACTTTCACAGCATCATCTTTCAGGATTTGAAATAGCTCAACTGGTGTTCCATTACATCCACTAGCTTTGTTAATAGTGATGCTTCCTAAGGCCCACTTGACTTCACATTCCAGGATATCTGGCTCCAGGTGAGTGATCACACCATCATGATTGTCTGGGTTTTGAAGACCTTTTTTGTACAGTTCTTCTGTGTATTCTTGCCACCTCTTCTTAATATCTTCTGCTTCTGTTAGGTCCATACCATTTCTGTCCTTTATTGATCCCATTTTTGCATGAAATGTTCCCTTGGTATCTCCAATTTTCTTGAAGAGATCTCTAGTCTTTCCCATTCTATTGTTTTCTTCTATTTCTTTGCACTGATCACTGAGGAAGACTTTCTTATCTCTCCTTGCTGTTCTTTGGAACTCTGTATTCAAATGGGTATATCTTTCCTTTTCTTCTTTGCTTTTGGCTTCTTTTCTATTCACAGCTATTTGTAAGGCCTCCTCAGACAGCCATTTTGCTTTTTTTACATTTCTTTTTCCTGGGGATGGTCTTGATCCCTGTCTCTATACAATGTCACGAACCTCAGTCCATAGTTCATCAGGCACTCTGTCTATCACATCTAGTCACTTAAATCTATTTCTCACTTCCACTGTATAATGGATTTGATTTAGGCCATACCTGAATGGTCTAGTGGTTTTCCATACTTTCTTCATTTTAATTCTGAATTTGACAATAAGGAGTTCATAATCTGAGCCACAGTCAGCTCCCTGTCTTGTTTTTGCTGACTGTATAGAGCTTCTCCATCTTTGGCTGCAAAGAATATAATCAATCTGATTTCAGTGTTGACCATCTGGTGATGTCCATGTGTAGAGTCTTCTCTTGTGTTGTTGGAAAAGGGTGTTTGCTATGACCAGTGCGTTCTCTTGGCAGCACTCTATTAGCCTTTGCCTTGCTTCATTCTATACTCCAAAGCCAAATTTGCCTGTTACTCCAGGTGTTTCTTGACTTCCTACTTTTGCATTCCAGTCCCCTATAATGAAAAAGACATCTTTTGGGGTTGTTAATTCTGGACGGTCTTGTAGGTCTTCATAGAAATGTTCAATTTCAGCTTCTTCAGCATTACTGATCAGGGCATAGACATGGATTACTGTGATATTGAATGGTTTGCCTTGGAAACAAACAGAGATCATTAACCTATTGTAAAACTGGTCTAAGGAGGTTAAAGACTTAACCTCCACCTGTTAAGACCACACGGTTGGTTTGCAATAGCAGCTGATCTCCCATTGGTGACTGGAAGTTTATGTAATTCTAGAGGTGAGTTCATAGGGACAAGTCAGTCAATTGGCAGGAAGAAGCAGCCTGATTTGACCAAAAAGAAAAAAAAAACAAAACTGTCCTCGACGTTTTTCTGTAATAAAAACTGCAATCATTCATCTGTCATTTTTGGTTTGAAGGTTCATGAAAATTGGGCTCATTTGGCCTGAAGTAGACCCAGTAAAGAAGCCAAGGTTTAAGTCTACAGCTTCATAGCCCATACCCATAACCACTGTGCTACTGATTAAGTTCAACTCTCTTCTTCCAGGTTCTGTCCAGCTATCCAATTAACTACATGGTAGGCGCACCCATTGTTTACCGGATGTTGCTACTACAGGACCTTTCCAGGTGATGGGGATTTGGGGGTTAAAAGCCTCTGGTCTATTGGCCATACCTTGCCTCTGTGACATACACATGTGCTTATTTATGTGGCCCTCTGAGCATGCATAGCCCCCATAAAGTCAACCTCATTGTCAAAGCACCTAGAATCCAGCTCTAGGCTTAAGCAGAGTCTGGTTCAAGAGAGGCCCAGGAGAACACTGATTTCTCTTCTCTTCCTCAGTTACAAGTTCCCACATCTAAAGTGTTGCTTCAGTGGTGGGGAGACCCTCCTTCCAGACACTCTGGAAAAATGGAAGGCCCAAACGGGACTGGACATCCTAGAATTCTATGGCCAGACAGAAACGGTAGGAAACTTGCTCTAGGAAAGCATGGGCTGGTGAAACACGTGGGTTTCAAAGGCTCTTTGATAATAAAGATATGAGTTACCATTTATCATATACTTATTCAATAAATATAAATATTTATTAAGCACCTACTATGGGGGAGATATTGGCAATTCAGCAGAACTAAAACAGACAAAGATCCTGCTCTCATGGAGATTACATTCTAGCCGTCATGGGGGAGAAACATATAAACAAATAAATGACATGCCAGATGGTGAAAAGTTCTACAAAGACAAGTGAAGCAGATAAGGTGAAGATAGGTGGGATAATGGCCTAGTATTTCAGGTGGTGTCATCAGGAGAGTCCTCTGTAGTGGGGGAATGTTTTGCCAGAGATCTGAGTTTATTACATGTGTTGGGCACATGTCAAGCTGCTCAGATTGAAGTAAGGGATGGAGAAGAGAAACCACTAAGACCCCCCCCCCCCACAACCACCACCACCACCACTTCATCTGCTGAGATATCTTCTTGGAACTTTTGGGGTCCCTTGAAACTAAGATCATGGCATCTGGTCCCATCACTTCATGGGAAATAGATGGGGATACAGGGGAAACAGTGTCAGACTTTATTTTTCTGGGCTTCAAAATCACTGCAGAGGGTGACTGCAGCCATGAAATTAAAAGATGTTTACTCCTTGGAAGGAAAGCTATGACCAACCTAGATAGCATATTGAAGAGCAGAGACATTACTTTGCCAACAAAGGTCCATCTAGTCAAGGCTATGGTTTTTCCAGTAGTCATGTATGCATGTGAGAGTTGGACTGTGAAGAAAGCTGAGTGCCGAAGAATTGATGCTTTTGAACTGTGGTGTTGGAGAAGACTCCTGAGAGTCCCTTGGACTGCAAGAAGATCCAACCAGTCCATTCTAAAGGAGATCAGTCCTGGGTGTTCTTTGGAAGGAATGATGCTAAAGCTGAAACTCCAGTACTTTGGCCACCTCATGTGAAGAGTTGACTCATTGGAAAAGACTCTGATGCTGGGAGGGATTGGGGGCAGGCGGAGAAGGGGACGACAGAGGATGAGATGGCTAGAGTCCATCACGACTCGATGGACGTGAGTCTGAGTGAACTCTGGGAGTTGGTGACGGACAGGGAAGCCTGGCGTGCTGCAATTCATGGGGTCGCAAAGAGCCAGACACGACTGAGCAACTGAACTGAACTGAACTGAGCACAATGTGGACTCATGTTATCAAAACAACCTGGGGAATACTCCCCCCAACTCTTTTCCCCAGCGTTCTTACTTTGACTCTCAGTACTTATTGCCTCCTCCTCTATACTCTTCTATCCACATCCTTTTATACTTAATTGGTCCCCTGACCCATTAGAGCTCCTGAGAGGGCTCATGGCAGCACTGTGATGTGGAAGAACATTGCAAGTGTGGGTGAGGACAATGGAATTACGGCTGGGCTTCTAGCCATTCACAGGAGACCATGTCTAGGGATGCTCCTTTGGACACCAAGATCTCCATAGGAGAATTCATCTCAGGATTCAAACAGCGCTCTCCTTCTTATGGGAGAGAATTTAATCCCACACTGTATTAAAGGACTTTTGGTATCCATAGTCCCTTATTAAAGTTTGGCCCCTCTAAAGCGATTGCAATGCTTTAATTATGAGTTGTTAGTTCCTCTTCCCTGGGGCAAGGTCAATCAGAAGCTTTTCAAATACTTTAGTGAAACCTCTAGGATGGAGGTTCCAGGAAAAGGGAACAAGCCAGGCAAAAAGGAGAGAGGGAGCTACCAAACATGAACCAACTACAGGACTGTGTCAGGACCTGCTCTGTTGAATCTTTTTTACCAATCTGTCTACTACTTTCCACAGGGACTCACTTGCAGAGTTTCCAAGACAATGAAAATCAAACCTGGGTACCTGGGAACTGCAATTCCCCATTATGATGTGCAGGTTTGTTAGGGGTATTAAGGAGTGAGGGTACATATATATATATATTTTTTTTTTCAGCAATTTACTTATTACATTGTACAAAAATAATAAAGATATTAAAATAATATTTAAAAAGGAGGGTAGGAGGAGGGACAGATGGGGGAGAAAGGAAGTTATTCATATTCTAATCATCCAGGAAAAACCACTTTGAATAGGTGGAAAATTGGTTAGCTAGTTAATGGAAAATTGGTTAGCTAGTTAATTATATAAATATACACATTTTAAAACAAAAATGGGGTGAATTTTGACATACAATTCTGTAACTTAATTTTATCACTGTGTAATCTTGGGTGGCCATCTTTTCAGGTCAATTAATACCTATCTACAGCAGAATTTTTAATTACTACATAGCAATAGATAGTATGGTTCCACCACTCTTTATGCCTTTTGTTAGTTAATAGATGATTTCTAAAATTTTCACCAGTAAAATCAACACTACAATGAATATGCCATAGCTAAAATTTTGCTCCTATTCCTTATTATTTCTTTGGGCTAAATTCCAAGATATAGAACTTATCTATATGTGTCTATGTTTATATATATATATATATATATATATATATATATAAATATAAGCATATGTATTTAAAGTATAACAATTTACATTCTAGTCAGTGTTATGTGTAATTACCTGATCCCTTATATCTATGATAATCATTTATGAAGACTGATTTTTAGTATATTAATTAATTCTCACATAATTTGGTGAAATAAGCTATTATTATCTCTGTTTCACAGATGAAGACACTGAGACATAGAACTTAGGTAACACAAAGTCAACTAATAAAGTATCAGAGTCATAATTTGAACTTTAATCTATCTGATGTCCAAGTCTGTGAGCCTCAAAAATAATAGGGTGCTATTATACTTCATGAATTCCTAAAACTACAAGTATCTTCCCAAGATCATCTGGTCCAGTCTCACTAAGGGGTTGCACCTAAACCATTTCAGACAAATGGATTAAAAATTTGGACTTAAAGCTCTTGGCTTCTCTTGGTTTCCAACTCTTTTCAGTCACCACTAGAGTAAGATGATCTTCTATTTGATCAGCTCTTTCATGTTGCCATTCAAGCTGTCTACTGTTACGCAGACCATTCTTCCAATCTGCTTCTTTCTGCAGGTAATAGATGACAAGGGCAATGTCCTGCCACCTGGCACAGAAGGAGATGTGGGCATTCGAGTCAAACCCATCAGACCTATAGGCATCTTTTCTGGCTATGTGGTGAGGAAAGCTTACTCATCCCCCTCTGTATCCTAGTGGAAATAGTGGGTTCTGAGAGGCATGAGGGGAGTTCCCACCTCCCAAGAAGCATTGGTAAGAAATAGGGACAAAGGGACAAAGGAAAAAAGTGTCTAGGAACGGGCACTTTGCCTTGCAAAAAGCCTGGTTATTCACTCCTGCTTTTCTTAGCCTATGGTTAAGATTCCAGTTGATTAATTGTCTTTCTCACAGTAACCCTTTTCCACTTCCAAGAGCTGTTTTACGACAGAAAGTTTATTGCCCCTGAATTATATAGAGCAGCATTCTTCCAAGGGCAGTACTGCCCCCTCTCTCAAGTACCATGCCGCTGCTCTATGCCACTGATCTCCTCTAGAGCCATGCAAGATGCTTTACACTAAGACTTCACCATAAGTTAAAAGCATTCCTATCTTCAGATCTTGGAATATTAAAAATAGGTGACCCTCAGATCCAACTGCCCCACTCTATGGGTGAGAATGGTGAAGTCAGAGTTTACAAGACTCATTCAAGTCCACCACAGTGAACAATGGGCTGGGACCTCTGACACCAAGATGATTAAAGAATAAAGTAAATAATCCAATAGTTACAGTTGCTGCCATTTATTGTAAGCTTACCACATGGTAAGCACTCTCCTAAAGCAGTTTATATGCTTTAAACTTGTTTAATCCTTTCAATTACCCCTTGAGTCCTTGGGCCCAAATTACTTGAGTTTAAAATCCTGCTCTACTAATTGCTGTGTGATCTTGGGCAAGTTACTGATCTCTCATACCTCCGTTTCCTCTCTCACACCTCAGTTTCCTCAGATTCCTCTTGCTTTTTCAGATCTTCAATACCCCTAACTTCCAAATGAAGGAGCTAGGGTATGAATTCCCTATGCCACCTTTTAACCCAGAGATGGAGCATCTACTCTAAAGCTCACACCCCTACCCTTGAACAAAATATAGAGATAGAGATCCTCTGACAAGGGGCAAACCTCAATCATTCTGCTTATAAACAGGCACTTCAGTTGAACAGAGGGGTTCAGCCATTACAGAAATATGCACATTGACCCAAGCCCCAGACAGCTTGCTGGTGTATCTCTAGAACTTTCATATCTAACAATCTGGACCCAAGAAAAATGTCTCATAAATCATGATGCCCTTGAACAGTGTCATGGGGTGGAGCAGGGGTTAGGCTGACCAGTAAAGGAAAGGTTGAATCCAATGGGGGAAAGGCCCGAGAGCATGGGCGAATGGATTCATTAATATTATCCATCAAACTGGACCCCAGAGGAGTAAGTGAGAGACTCTGGGTGGAATAAATAAAAGGGGAAGTGCCAATTCCACCTATTCAGGGAAGTTCTACCATGTGTAGTAATTCAAGTTGTAAAGTAAACAATCTGCACATCTGGTGATGGCAGGCCTAGGGCAGAGGATTTAGGCTTTGCAGGTATAATGACTTTCTTTCTGTGGTCACCAGGACAATCTTGAGAAGACAGAAGCCAACATCAGAGGGGATTTTTGGGTCCTGGGAGACCGGGCAATCAAGGATCAAGAAGGATATTTCCGATTCATGGGAAGAACAGATGATATCATTAACTCCAGTGGGTAAGCTTGGTTTCTGGGCAGGAAAAGGGTAATCCAGTTCTTTATTCTGTCTAATTCTAGACTTCTGAGCTGAGCTAGAGGTTGAGTGTCCAGTCTTCTCTGAAAGACAGGTTTTTCTACAGGTACCGGATTGGGCCCTCAGAAGTGGAGAACGCACTAATGGAGCACCCTGCTGTGGTTGAGACAGCTGTAGTAAGCAGCCCGGATCCCATTCGAGGAGAGGTGATGGGGGAACTGTGGCCTGGGGGGTGTACAGATGGTAGTTAAGAGTATGAACTCTGGGGCTAGACAGTCTGGGCCCAAACCTTAGTCCTGCTGCTTACTAGCTGTGTGTCCCTGGACAAGTTATTTAGCCTTTCTGTCTCAGTTTAACCATATGCAAGATGCAAAGCTGTTGTGAGGATTAAATGTGTTAATATTTGTAATGTGCTTGAAACAAAGTCTGACCTGTAATAAGTACTACACAAAGTCTGTCTTTTGGGGCTGCAGATATTCTATCCTGTTTGGCATTTGAATCAGAATCTATTCCCTGACTAGAACAGAGGAGGAATTTAAGCCAAGATAGAGTCTTTGAGGCATGTGGTTTTTAGTGAGAGGAAGAGAGGAAGAAAGGCCCCTGTAATGCCAAGGTTAATGAAATAAGCCCAGATGAAATCTAGAAGAGCTTGTGTATGTGAAGGAAAATTTAAGGTGGAAAGACGTGGGTTGATGTCCAGGGTGAAAATTGATAATATCATACACCTGGCAGGTGTGGGAAATATCATAGGCTCAAAACCCTGGGTGCCAAGCACTGAGCTAAGCCATACTGTATATGATTTCCTTTTATTTCCCATGAATTAAATATGGAAGTTGGATCTCTATTTTATAGGTTGGCAAACTAGCTTGGAGAGGTTAAACAAATCTTTTAGGTTTATTGTTCCCAGCCTTTATTTTCCTCTCTTCTAACTAACTTTTTCCCATCACACTCTATTGTCCCTGGGATATGAGGTAATCCTGGTCTCAATCTACAGTCCTACCTGCTCATCAATAAACAACTTGAGAGAAAGTTGGAATCTTGGCCATGATTGTCCCCAGGTCCTACTTTTCCCTAGCCCCAGATATCTGGAGGTGCAAATGAGGGGATATAAAGGTGGTGGCTGTGGTGGAAGTCTTGACACTGATTATCCCAGGGCATGACAATGCACTCTGATCTTTCTCTGGGCCCTCATCCTTGCTGCAGGTAGTGAAGGCATTTGTGGTCTTGGCCCCACACTTTCTGTCCCGTGACCCTGACGAGCTCACCAAGGAGCTGCAGCAGCATGTGAAGCTGGTGACAGCACCATACAAGTACCCGAGGAAGGTAAGGCCTCTGGATTCCCATGTCCTTCCCCCTTTACTCAGGGATGGAGATATGGTTTTTCTCTTGTAGTTCTCTTTTTCAGGGTGAGGACCAAGCCTTTACTCTAAAGTTCTGCCTGATTATGACCAAGAAAATCCAAAAGGACAATCCAGTAACTGCCTAGATGCCTGAAAATTGGCCTTTAATTCACTCTGAACTGAAACTCAGATTCTCCCATGGAAACAAGTTCTAGCCAATATCTGGCCCATATCCCCCCTCTTGGCATTGAGGTCTTGCTATATTATTCAAGATTCTCTCATTTGCAAGTGACAGAAATTCAATCTGAAGTGTATTGCTCACACAGTTGTAAAGTCCAAGGTTGGGGAAGCTTTGTTGTGGCTGATACCAAACATTCAGATGGTGTGGTCAGGGATGTCTTTTTTCATCCCTTAACTCTCCTTCTTTCTGTATTGGCTTCATTTCTTGAATTGTGCTCCCTGTGAGATAGTCCCCAGGAGCTCCAAAAAAAACAGTTTTAGCAGCTTAGATAATCTCAGTAAAAAAAAAAAAAAATCATCTTTCCCCTCAAAGGCACCAGCAAAAGTCTTCAAGTTCATTCTCATTGGACCAGTTTAGGTTATGTACCCATGATTAAACCAATCTTTGTAACCAGAGGAATGGGCACTCTGATTTGCCAGTTCTGAGTTATGTAATCAGACCTGAGCAAGTACAAGAAGGATGGGAGAGAGGGCTGCCCTACACCCCTGACACGGACTCAGTGAGCTCACCACAATAAAAAGGAACTGCTCTTACCAGAAAAGGTAAATAACATAGAACAATAACAAATAACATAAAAACACTCTCCCTGTTTTCAGCTATTTTTACACTGGGGCAAGAAACTAAGGTTTGGAGATTGATGTAGAAATGGATATCCCAGGTTTTGGAGGTGGGTACAAGATAGAAGCTTGCTGGAGGAAATGAAAAACACATTTTTGTGTCTGGGGTAGACACACACACACACACACACTATACTTTTTAAGTGGTAAGCTTTACACATGTCAGATACTTAGGTAACCCAGATTTTTAATGATGCTTTGTCAACACAGGCTAATTATCATGGGTGGGTTTTCTGAGAGGCAAACTCTGGGAAGGAACTTAACATGCCGAGGTTTATTAGGGAGTGCTTTGGGATCAACACAAGGGGAAGGAAACAGAAGGGAAGAGAGAGGTGTTTGCTGTTGTTGTTCATTTGCTCAGCCATGTCCGACTCTTTATGATCCCATGGACTGCAGCACACCAGGCTTCCCTGTCCTTCACCATCTCCCAGAGTTTGCTCGAACTCATGTCGATCGAGTCAGTGATGCCATCCAACCACCTCATCCTCTGATATCCCCTTCTCCATTGCCTTCAATCTTTCCCAGAATCAGGGTCTTTTCCAATGAGTCCAATGAGTCTTCACATCAAGTGGGCAAAGTATTGGAACTTTAGCTTCAGCATCAATCCTTCCAATGGATATTCAGTATTTATTTCCTTTAGGATTGACTGGTTTGATCTCCTTGCTGTCCAAGGGACTCTCAAGAGTCTTCTCTAGCACCACGATTCAAAAGCCTCAATTTTTACTCACTCAGCCTTCTTTATGGTCCAACTCTCACATCCATACATGACTACTGGAAAAATCATAGCTTTGACTATATGGACCTTTGTCGGCAAAGTGATGTCTCTGCTTTTTAAGACACTGGCTAAGTTTGTTATAGCTTTTCTTCCAAGGAGCAAGTGTTTTTTTAATTTCATGGCTGCGGTCCCCACCTGCAGTGATTTTGGAGCCCAAGTAAATAAAGTCTCTTACTGTTTCCATTTTACCTCCATCTATTTGCCCTGAAGTGATGGGACCAGATACCATGATCTTTGCTTTTTGAATGTTGAGTTTTAAGCCAGCTTTTTCACTCTCCTCTTCCACCTTCATCAAGAGGCTCTTAGTTCCTCTTTGCTTTCTGCCATTATGGTGGTGTCATCTGCATATCTGAGATTATTGATATTTCTCCTGGCAATCTTGATTCCAGCTTGAGCTTCATCCAGCTCAGCATTTCACATGATGTACTTTGCATATAAGTGAAATAAACAGGGTGACAATACACAGCCTTGTCATACTCCTTTCCCAATTTTGAACCAGTCCATTGTTCCATGTCCAGTTCTAACTGTTGCTTCTTGACCCACATTCAGGTTTCTCAGGAGGCAGGTTGGGTGGTCTGGTATTCCTGTTTCTTTAAGGATTTTCGAGTTTGTTGTGATCTACACAGTCGAAGTCTTTAGTGTAGTTAATGAAGCAGAAGTAGATTTTTTCCAGAATTCTCTTGCTTTTTCTATGATCCAACAGATGTTGCCAATTTGACCTCTGGTTCTTCTGCCCTTACTAAACTTAACTTATACGTCTGGAACATCTCAGCTCACGTACTGCTGAAGCCTAGCTTGAAGGCTTTTGAGCATTACCCTCCTGGCATGAGAAATAAGAGCAATCATGTGATAGTTTGACCATTTCTTGGCATTGCCCTTCTTTGGGATTGAAATGAAAACTGATCTTTTCCAGTCCTGTGGCTACTGCTGAGGTGTTGATTTGCTGGAATATTGAGTGCAGCCTTTTCACAGCATCATCTTTTAAGATTTGAAATAGCTCGGCTAGAATTCCATCACCTCGACTAGCTTTGTTTGTACTAATGCTTCCTAAGGCCACTTGACTTCACACTCCAGGATTTCTGGCTCTAGGTGAGTGATCACACCATCATGGCTATCTGGGTCATGAAGATCTTTATTGTATAGTTCTTCTGTGTATTCTTGCCACCTCTTCTTAATATCTTCTGCTTCTGTTAGGTCCATATTGTTTCTGTCCTTTATTTTGTCAACCCTGGCAAGAAATGTTCCCTTGGCATCTCTGGTTTTCTTGAAGAGATCTCTACTTTTTCCCATTTTTTACCCCAGACTGTCCAGCAAAAATGGGTTTATTTGACAGCAGCAAAGATTGAAATTCAGAGTCTTGAACTATGGCAAGCCATGTGTAAGGAAAGGAGATCTCTTTTGAAGAGAAGAAAGGGAAGTTGGCAAGGCTATAGTAAACAGAGTATCTAGGGGAGAAACTGAAAGTTCAAAGTATAGTGTCTTTTCATTGGCTGAGTTGTGACAATCTGATAAGAAAGCTTTCCCAAGATATTTGGACCAGGTCTGGTAGAAGATTGTCACCAAATATTTGATGATGACATATCATTTCAAATGAGCCTCAGTTTCTATGAACTTGATAACATATGGATTTATTTATTTTTATAAATTTATTCATTTCAATTGGAGGCTAATTACTTTACAATATTGTAGTGGTTTTGCCATATGTTGCCATGAATCAGCCATGGGTGTACATGTGTTCCCCATCCTGAAACCCCCTCCCACCTCCCTCCCCATCCCATCCCTCTGGGTCATCCCAGTGCACCAGCCCCGAGCACCCTGTCCCATGCATTGAACCTGAACTGGCGATCCATTACACATATGATAATATACATGTTTCAATGCCATTCTCCCAAATCATCCCACCCTCTCCCTCTCTCACAGAGTTTAAAAGACTGTTCTATACATCTGTGTCTCTTTTGCTGTCTCACATATAGGGTTATTCTTACCATCTTTCTAAACTCCATATATATGTGTTAGTATACTGTATTGATGTTTTTCTTTCTGACTTACTTCACTCTGTATAATAGGCTCCAGTTTCATCTACCTCATTAGAACTGATTCAAATGTATTCTTTTTAATGGCTGAGTAATACTCCATTGTGTATATGTACCACAGCTTTCTTATCCATTGTCTGCTGATGGACATCTAGGTTGCTTCCATGTCCTGGCTATTATAAACAGTGCTGCGATGAGCATTGGGGTACATGTTCTCTTTCAATTCTGGTTTCCTCTGTGTGTATGTCCAGCAGTGGGATTGCTAGGTCGTATGACAGTTCCATTTCCAGTTTTTTAAGGAATCTCCACACTGTTCTCCATAGTGGCTGTACTAGTTTGCATTCCCACCAACAGTGTAAGAAGATCTCCACACCCTATCCAGCATTTATTGTTTGTATACTTTTAGATAGCAGCCATTCTGACTGGCATGAAATGGTACCTCACTGTGGTTTTGATTTGCATTTCTCTGATAATAAGTGAGGTTGAGCATCTTTTCATGTGTTGTTAGCCATCTGTATGTCTTCTTTGGAGAAATGTCTGTTTAGTTCTTTGGCCCATTTTTTGATTGGGTCGTTTATTTTTCTAGAATTGAGCTGCAGGAATTGCTTGTATATTTTTGAGATTAATTCTTTGTCAGTTGCTTCATTTGCTATTATTTTCTCCCATTCTGAAGTCTGTCTTTTCACCTGGCTTATAGTTTCCTTTGTTGTGCAAAAGCTTTTAAGTTTAATTAGGTCCCACTTGTTTATTTTTGCTTTTACTTCCAATATTCTGGGAGGTGGGTCAGAGAGGATCCTGCTGTGGTGTATGTCGGAGAGTGTTTTGCCTATGTTTTCCTCTAGGAGTTTTATAGTTTCTGGTCTTATGTTTATATCTTTAATCCATTTTGAGTTTATTTTTGTGTATGGTGTTAGAAAGTGTTTTAGTTTCATTCTTTTACAAGTGCTTGACCAGTTTTCCCAGCACCACTTGTTAAAGAGATAGTCTTTTCTCCATTGTATATTCTTGCCTCCTTTGTCGTAGATAAGGTGTCCATAGGTGCGTGGATTTATCTCTGGGCTTTCTACTTTGTTCCATTGATCTATATTTCTGTCTTTGTGCCAGTACCATACTGTCTTGATGACTGTAACTTTGTAGTAGAGCCTGAAGTCAGGCAGGTTGATTTCTCCAGTTCCATTCTTCTTTCTCAAGATTGCTTTGGCTATTCAAGGTTTTTTGTATTTCCATACAAATTTTGAAATTATTTTTCTAGTTCTGTGAAAAATACTGCTGGTAGCTTGATAGGGATTGTATTGAATCTATAGATTTCTTTGGGTAGTATACTCATTTTCATTATATTGATTCTTCCAATCCATGAACATGATATATTTCTCCATCTATTTGTGTCCTGTTTTCTTTCACCAGTGTTTTATAGTTTCTATATATAGGTCTTTTGTTTCTTTAGGTAGATATATTCCTAAGTATTTTATTCTTTTCATTGCAATGGTGAATGGGATTGTTTCCTTAACTTCTCTTTCTGTTTTCTCATTGTTAGTGTATAAATGGAAGGGATTTCTGTGTGTTAATTTTATATCCTGCAACTTTACTATATTCATTGATTAGCTCTAGTAATTTTCTGGTGGAGTCTTTAGGGTTTTCTATGTAGAGGATCATGTCATCTGCAAACAGTGAAAGTTTTACTTCTTCTTTTCCAATCTGGATTCCTTTTATTTCTTTTTCTGCTCTGATTGCTGTGGCCAAAACTTCCAAAACTATGTTGAATAGTAGTAGTGAGAGTGGGCACCCTTGTCTTATTCCTGGCTTTAGGGGAAATGCTTTCAATTTTTCACCATTGAGGATAATGTTTGCTGTGGTTTTGTCATATATAGCTTTTATTATGTTGAGGTAAGTTCCTTCTATTCCTGCTTTCCGGGTTGTTGTTGTTGTTGTTTTTTAATCATAAATGGATATTGAATTTTGTCAAAGGCTTTCTCTGCATCAATTGAGATAATCATATGGTTTTTATCTTTCAATTTGTTAGTGTGGTGTACTGTGTTGATTGATTTGTGGATATTGAAGAATCCTTGCATCCCTGGGATAAAGCCCACTTGGACATGATGTATGATCTTTTTAAAATGTTGTTGGATTCTGTTTGCTAGAATTTTGTTAAGGATTTTTGCATCTATGTTCATCAGTGATATTGGCCTGTAGTTTTCTATTTTTGTAGCATCTTTGTCTGGTTTTGGTATTAGGGTGATGGTGGCCTCATAGACTGAGTTTGGAAGTTTATCTTCCTCTGCAATTTCCTGGAAGAGTTTGAGTAGGATAGGTGTTAGCCCTTCTCTAAATTTTTGGTGGAATTCAGCTGTGAAGCTGTTTGGTCCTGGGCTTTTGTTTGCTGGAAGATTTCTGATTACAGTTTCAATTTCTGTGCTTGTGATGTGTCTGTTATGATTTTCTATTTCTTCTTCATTCAGTTTTGGAAAGTTGTACTTTTCTAAGAATTTGTCCATTTCTTCCAAGTTGTGCATTTTATTGGCATATAGTCGCTGATAGTAGTCTCTTATGATCCTATGCATTTCTGTGTTGTCTGTTGTGATCTCCCAATTTTCATTTCTAATTTTGTTGATTTCATTCTTCTCTGTTTCTTGATGAGTCTGGCTAATGGTTTGTCAATTTTATTTATCTTCTCAAGGAACCAGCTTTTAGCTTTGTTGATTTTTGCTATGGTCTCTTTTGTTTCTTTTGCATTTATTTCTGCCCTAATTTTAAGATTTCTTTCCTTCTACTAATCCAACCAGTCCATCCAAAAGGAAATCATTCTTGGGTGTTCATTGGAGGGACTGATGTTGAAGCTGAAACTCCAATACTTTGGCCACTTGATGCAGAGAGCTGACTCATTTTAAAAGACCCTGATGATGGGAAAGATTGAGGGCAGGAGGAGAAAGGGACGACAGAGGATGAGATGGTTGGATGGCATCACTGATACAATGGACATGGGTTTGGGTGGACTCTGGGAGTTGGTGATGGACAGGGATGCCTTGAGTATTGTGGTTCGTGAAGTCGCAAAGAGTTGGACACGACTGAGCGAATGAACTGAACTGAACTAACCCTGGGGTTCTTCATTTCTTCCTTTTCTAATTGCTTTAGGTGTAGAGTTAGGTTATTTATTTGACTTGTTTCTTGAGGTAAGCCTGTATTGCTATGAACCTTTCCTTTAGCGTCACTTTTACAGTGTCCCATAGGTTTTGGGTTGTTGTGTTTTCATTTTCATTCATTTCTATGCATATTTTGATTTCTTTTTTGATTTCTTCTGTGATTTGTTGGTTATTCAGCAGCTTGTTGTTCAGCCTCCACATGTTGAAATTTTTAATAGTTTTTCTCCTGTAATTGACATCTATTCTTACTGCACTGTGGTCAGAAAAGATGCTTGGAATGATTTCAATGTTTTTGAATTTACCAAGGCTAGATTTATGGCCCAGGATGTGATCTATCCTGGAAAAGGTTTCATGTGCACTTGAGAAAGAGGTGAAATTTATTGTTTTGGAGTGAAATGTCCTATGCTGCTGCTGCTACTAAGTCACTTTAGTCGTGTCTGACTGTGTGACCACATAGGCAGCAGCCCACCAAGTTCCACCATCCCTGGGATTCTCCAAGCAAGAATACTGGACTGGGTTGCCATTTGCTTCTCCAATGCATGCTTGCACGCTAAGTCGCTTCAGTTGTGTCCAACTCTATGCGACCCTATGGACAGCAGCCTACCAGGCTCCTCTGTCCACAGGATTCTCTAGGCAAGAATACGGGAGTGGGTTGCTATTTCCTTCTCTGAAATGTCCTATAGATATCAGTTAGGTCTAACTGGTCTATTGTATCATTTAAAGTTTGTGTTTCCTTGTTAATTTTCTGTTTAGTTGATATATCCAAAGGTGTGAGTGGGGTATGAAAGTCTCCCACTATTATTGTGTTGTTGTTAATTTCCCCTTTCATACTTGTAAGCATTTGCCTTACATATCATGGTGCTCCTATGTTGGGTGTATATATATTTATAATTGTTATATCTTTTTCTTGGATTGATCCTTTGATCATTAGGTAGTGTCCTTCTTTGTCTCTTTTCACAGCCTTTATTTTAAAGTCTATTTTATCTGATATGAATATTGCTGCTCCTGCTTTTTTTTTGGTCTCTATTTGCGTGGAATATCTTTTTCCAGTCCTTCACTTTCAGTCTGTATGTGCCCTTTGTTTTGAGGTGGGTCTCTTGTAGGCAACATATGTAGGGGTCTTGTTTTTGTATCCATTCAGCCAGTCTTTGTCTTTTAGTTGGGGCATTCAACCCATTTACATTTAAGGTAATTACTGATAAGTATGATCCCGTTGCCGTTTGCTTTTTTGTTTTGGGTTTGAGTTTGTATACCCTTTCCTGTCTAGAGAAGATCCTTTAGCATTTGTTGGAGAGCTGGTTTGATGGTGTTGAATTCTCTCAGCTTTTGCTTGTCTGTAAAGCTTTTGATTTCTCCTTCATATTTGAATGAAATCCTTGATGGGTACAATAATCTGGGTTGTAGGTTTTTATCTTTCATCACTTTAAGTATGTCCTGCCATTCCCTTCTGTCCTGAAGAGATTCTATTGAAAGATCAGCTGTTATCCTTATGGGAATCCCTTTGTGTGTTATTTGTTGTTTTTCTCTTGCTGCTTTTAATATTTGTTATTTGTGTTTGATCTTTGTTAATTTAATTAATATGTGTTTTGGGGTGTTTTGCCTTGGGTTTATCCTGTTTGGGAGTCTCTGGGTTTCTTGGACTTGGGTGATTGTTTCCTTCCCCATTTGAGGGAAGTTTTCAACTATTATCTCCTCAAGTATTTTCTCATGGTCTTTCTTTGTGTCTTCTTCTTCTGGAGCCCCTATGATTTGAATGTTGAGGCATTTAACATTGTCCCAGAGGCCTCTGAGGTGATCCTCATTTCTTTTAATTCTTTTTTATTTTTTCCTCTCTGCTCATTTATTTCTACCATTCTATCTTCTACCTCACTTATCCTATCTGCCTCCGTTATTCTACTGTTGGTTCCCTCCAGAGTGTTTTTTATCTCATTTATTGCATTATTCATTATATATTGACTCTTTTTTATTCCTTCTAGGTCCTTGTTAAACATTTCTTGCATCTTCTCAATCCTTGTCTCCAGGCTATTTATCTGTAACTCCATTTTTGTTTTCAAGATTTTGGATCATTTTCACTACCATTATTCTGAATTCTTTTTCAGGTAGATTCCCTATCTCTTCCTCTTTTGTTTGGTTTGGTGGGCATTTATCCTGTTCCTTTACCTGCTGAGTATTTCTCTGCCTTTTCATCTTGTTTATATTGCTGTGTTTGGGGGTGGGGGGCTTTCCATATTCTGGCACTTTGTGGTTCCTCTTTATTGTGGAGGTTCCTCATTGTGGGTGGGGTTGAACAGGTGGCTTGTCAAGGTTTCCTGGTTAGGGAAGCTTGTGTCGGTGTTCTGGTGGGTGGAGCTGGATTTCTTCTCTCTGGAGTGCAATGAAGTGTCCAGTAGTGAGTTTTGACATGTCAGTGGGTTTGGTGTGACTTTGGGCAGCCTGTATATTGAAGCTCAGGTCTATGCTCCTGGGTTGCTGGAGAATTTGTGTGGTATGTCTTGCTCTGGAACTTGTTGGCTGTTGGGTAGTGCTTGGTTTCAGTGTAAGTATGGAGGCTTTTGGATGAGCTCTTATCAATTAATGTTCCCTGGAGTCAGAAGTTCTCTGGTGGTCTCAGGTTTTGAACTTAAGCCTCCTGCCTCTGGATTTCAGTCTTATTCTTACAGTAGCCTCAAGACTTCTCCATCTATACAGCACCGATGATAAAACATCTAGGTTAATGATGAAAAGTTTCTCCACAGTGAGGGACACTGGAGAGATTCAGAGTTACATGGAGAAGAGAAGAGGGAGAAGGGAGATAGAGGTGACCAGGAGGAGAAAAAGGGGGAATCAAAAGGAGAGAGACAGATCCAGCCAGTAATCAGTTCCCTAAGTGTTCTCCATATTCTGGAACACACAAAGAGATTCACAGAGTTAGGTAGAGAAGAGAAGGGGGAGGAAGGAGGTGGAGGCGACCCATGGAGAGAGCAATCAAGCCAGTAATCACACTCCCAAGTAAAAATTGGTACTGAAGACTGGGTTCTTAAAGGTACAAAATTGATAACAAATGCCAAAAGGCAAAGATTAAAAATCTGGAGTAGAGGTTAGACTCTCAAAAATACAATATTAAAAAAACAAAACAAAGTCACAAACATTATAAAATATATATATATATATATATATATATGAAGTTTTTTTTTTAATTAGGGTCTTTTTTTTGCAAGGTAATGGTAGATTATAAAAATGAAAATTAAAGGAGTAATAGAGGACTTAAAAATTTAAAAAAATTTTTAATTTAAAAAATGACAGTAGCAAAAATATATATAGGAATTTCTCTGGAGCTGTTGTGGACATTGTGGGGTCAGTTCAGTTTCAGATAGTTCCTTGATCTGGCTTATACTTCTCAAGATTTATGCTGCTGCTGCTGCTGCTGCTGCTGCTGCTGCTAAGTCACTTCAGTCATGTTCAACTCTGTGCAACCCCATAGATGGCAGCCCACCAGGCTCCTCCGTCCCTGGGATTCTCCAGGCAAGAACACCTGAGTGGGTTGCCATTTCCTTCTCCAATGCATGAAAATGAAAAGTGAAAGTGAAGACGCTCAGTCGTGTCCAACTCTTAGCAACCCCATGGACTGCAGCCTACCAGGCTCCTCCGTCCATGGGATTTTCCAGGCAAGAGTACTGGAGTGGGGTGCCATTGCCTTCTCCATCTCAAGGTCTATAGGCCCCTTCTAATGTAGTCAGTGCTAACTACAGGGTTTTAATCTGTTGCACCTGTCACTTCCAAAGTGGTTCCCTCTTTATTTTAGATTCTTCTATTTGCTGGTCTCTTCAGTGTTTAATTTCCACCCTGACACAAGGGGGTGAAGGTGGTCACTTATTTAGGCTCACTTTTTCAGTCACGCTGTGGGGAGGGAGGAACACTGCAAACAAATATCATTGGCGTGTGTGGGGAGTGCTTCCAGTGTTTCAGCTGCACTGTTGCCCCCACTCACAGCATGTGTGCTTTCCCAGTCTACACTGCTCAGGCTCCAGGTTGCTCTGCCAGAAACTGTCTGAGGCAGGCCCTGGGTTGTGTGCATTTCCCAGGTCTAAGCCACTCAGGTTCAGGTTCTCGAGTACTCCCCAAAGGCTTAGATTCAGTTGGGCCTGCGTTTTGTATCCTTCCCAGGTCCGAGCAGCTCAGGTGACCAGGTGCTTGCTGAGCACAGTCACCCCCAGGTGGGCAGTGAGTCTTATCACCTCCCCCATCCCAGCCGCTCTGTTTTCTGGGTGTACAATGGGCGTGCCTTCTCAGGTGTGCCGTGTGTCTCTTCTGGGGAGCTGATCTCTGGCTGTGACCCTCTGGGCAGATGTCAACCATTCAGAATCCCAAGAACTCTTGGTTAGCAATGGAGCCTGTTTGCAGTTTGGTAAAGTATGCCTCTCTGGGGTCGTGATTGCCCTTTTCCAGCTCTGGCTGCCCCACCACCACCCGCCTGCTTGTCTCCAGCAGGGATGGGCTGGTCCACAATCTGCTAGCTCTCCTCTGGTATTTGCTCAGTCCTTTGTTCTGTGAGCGGGCCTGGCAGTGCCTCAGGTTAGGGCTTTTCACAGGATAGTTCTCTCTCTCTTTTTTTATTTTTTTCTCTCTCTGGCTATCCCACAGTTTGAGTTGCTATCTCACGTTAGTTCCCTCAGATTGCCCTCAGGGCATTCCAGTCCGGTCCTCACCCTAAGCAATGCAGCCCTCGCCTCCCTGTTCAGCCCCCTCTTGCTGGTGGCAGCTGCAACTGCTGGAAGTTGCCGTTAGGCATGTAATCTGTGGGTTTAAATTATTTATTTATCTATTTTTCCTTCTGGTTATGTTGCCCTCTGAGATTCCAAGATTCCCCACCGAGCCACCATTAAGAGTGTTTCCTGGTGTTTGGAAACATCTCTTTTAAGACTCCTTTCCCTGGACGGATCTCCATCCCTACCCCTTCTGTCTCTCTTTTTATCTTTTATATGTTGTCCTACCTCCTTTTGATGACAATGGGCTGCCTTTCTGGGTGCCTGATGTCCTCTGCCAGCATTCAGAAGTTGTTTTGTGGAATTTGCTCAGCGTTCAAATGCTCTTTTGATGAATTTGTCAGGAAGAAAATGGTCTCCCCATCCTATTCCTCTGCCATCTCAGGACCGCCTCCCAACATATGAATTTAATAAACAGAAACCTCAATTAAAATAGAATTGAAGGACCAGAAAGGGAAGCTATTATGAGAGCTTTAGAGGCTCTGGTAGGACTGAGTTGTTATTTAGTTCAAATCAGAGCTATCACTATTTATCAAACCAATAATTCTTGAATTGTCTATCTTATTTTCCTTTTATGAGGCCAATTATTTGGCTTCTCTAGCAAGTTTTTCTAAATTATCGTTTGGGGAAATACTCTTTGGACCATGACAGCCATGTCATGGTGAAGGGGCTTATGTAACTCAATGAAGCTATGAGCCATGTGGGGACACCAAGATGGGCGGGTCATAATGAAGTGTTCTAACAAAACATGGCCCACTGGAAGAGGAAATGGCAACTCACTCCAATATTCTTGCCTGGAGAACCCCATGAACAGTATGAAAAGGCAGAAAGATATGACACCAGAAGATGAGCACCCCCCAGATTGGAAGGTGTCCAATGTGCTACTGGGGAAGAGCAGAGGGCAATTACTAGTAGCTCCAGTAAGAAAGAAATGACTGGTCCAAAAAAAAGAAATGATGCTCAGCTCTGGATGTGTCTGGTGGTGAAAGTTAAGTCTGATGCTTTAAAGGATAATATTGCATAAGAAACTGGAATGTTATGTCCATGAATCAAGGTAAATTGGATATGGTCAATCAGGAGTCAGTAAGATTGAACACTGACATTTTATGAATGAGTGAAATAAAATAGATGGGAATGAATGAATTTAAATCAGATGAACATTATATCTATCACTGTGGGCAAAAATCCCTTAGAAGAAATGGGGTAGCACTCATAGTCAACAGAAGAGCCTGAAATGCAGCACTTGGGTGCAGTCTCAAAAAACAACAGAATGATCTTCTTTCATTTCCAAAGCAAACCATTCAACGTCACATTAACCAAGTTTATGTCCCAACCTCTATGCCAAAGAAGCTGAAGTTGAACAGTTCTATAAATACCTACAACACCTTCTAGAAATGATACCAAAAAAGATGTCCTTTTCATCATAGGGTGTTGGAATGCAAAAGTAGGAAGTTGTGAGATACCTGGAGTAACAGCCAAGTATGGCCTTGGAGAACAAAATGAAGCAGGGAAAAGGTTAACAGGGTTTTAGCATGAAAACATGTTGGTCATGGAAAATACCAATTTCCAACACATGAGCCAAATCTGCACAAAGATATCACCTAATGGCCAATACTGAAATCAGATTAATAATATTCTTTGCATCCAAAAGTGGAGAAGCTCTATACAATAAAAAAAAAAGACCTGAAGCTGACTGTGACTCAGATCATGAGCTCCTTATTGCAAAATTCAGGCTTAAATTGAAGAAAGTAGGGAACATTTAGGCCATTCAGGTGTGACCTAAATCAAATCCCTTATGATTCTAAGTGGAGGTGATGAATAGATTCGGGGGACTAGATCTCATACACAGAATGCCTGAAGAACTATGGACAGAGGCTTGTTACATTGTACAGGAGGCAGTGACCAAAAGCATCCCAAAGCAATTGAAATGCAGGAAGGCACAGTGGTTGTCTGAGGAGGCTTTACAAATAGCTGAGGAAAGAAGAGAAGTGAAAGGCAAGGGAGAAGGGTAAGACAAATGTAGATTGAATGCAGACTTTGGGAGAATAACAAGGAGAGATAAGAAAGCCTTCTTAAGTGAACAATGCAAAGAAACAGAGGAAAACAGAATGGGAAAGACCAGAGATCTCTTCAAGAAAATTGGAGAGATCAAGGGAACATTTCACGCAAGGATGTCCATGATAAAGGACAGAAATGGTAGGGACTTAACAGAAGCAGCAGAGGAGATTAAGAAAAGGTGACAAGAATACACAGAACTATACTAAAAAGGTCATAATGACCCAGATAACCACAATGGTGGTCACTCACCTAGAGCCAGTCACCCTCGAATGTGAAGTCGGGTGGGCCTTAGGAAGCATCACTACAAACAAAGCTAGTGGAGGTGATGGAACTTCAGCTGAACTATTTAAAATTCTAAAAGATGATGCTGCAAAAGTGCTGCACTCAATATGCCAACAAATTTGGAAAACTCAGCAGTGGCCACAGGACTGGAAAAGTTCAGTTTTCATTCCAGTCCCAAAGAAGCGCAATGCCAAAGAATGTTTAAACTACTGTACGATTGCTCTCATTTCACATCCTAGCAACTTTATGCTCAAAAACCTTCAGACAAGGCTTCAACAGTACGTGAACCAAGAACTTTCAAATGTACAATCTGGGTTTAGAAAAAGCAGAAGAACCAGAGATTAAATTGCCAACATTTGTTGGAACATGGAGAAAACAAGGGAGTTCCAGAAAAACACTACTTCTGCTTCATTGACTATGCTAAAGACTTTGTGTGGATCACAACAAACTGTGAAAAATTCTTAAAGAGATGGGAGTACCAGACCACCTCACCTGTCTCCTGAGAAACTTGTTTGCTAGTCAAGCAGAAACGGTTAGTACTGGACATGGAACAATAGACTGGTTCAAAACTGGGGAAGGAGTATGCCAAGGCTGTATATTGTCACCCAGCTTATTTAACTTATATGCAAAATACATCATGTGAAATCCTGGGCTGGATGAATCACAAGCTGGAATAAAGGTTGCTAGGAACAATAGCAACAAATTAAGATATGCAGAAGATACCCCTCTAATGGTGGAAAGGGAAGAGGAACTAAAGAGTCTCTTGAGGAGTGTGAAAAAGCTGGCTTAAAACTCAACAGTCAAAAAAGTAAGATCATGGCATCCAGTCCCATCACCTAATGGCAAATAGATAGGGGATAGTGGAAATAGTGACAGATTTAATTTTCTTAGGCTCCAAAATCACTGCAGACAGTGACTGCAGCCATGAAATTAAAAGATGATTGCTCCTTGGAAGAAAAATTGTGACAAACCTGTGCTGTGCTTAGTCACTCAGTTGTGTTCAACTCTTTGAGACCTCATGGACTGTAGCCTGCCAGGCTCCTCTGTCCACCAGGCAAGAATACTAGAATGGGTGGTTATGCCCTCCCCCAGGGGATCTTCCCAATCCAGAAATTGAACCAGGGTCTCCTTTATTGCAGGTGGATTCTTCACCAGCTGAGCCACCAGGGAAGCCCAAGAATACTGAAGTGGGTAGCCTATCCATTCTCCAGGGGAACTTCCAAACCCAGGAATTGAACCAAGGTCTCCTGTATTGCAGGCAAATTCTTTATCAGCTGAGCTACCCAGGAAGCCCATGACAAACCTAGATAGCATATTAATAAGCAGAGACATCACTTTACTGACAAAGGTCCATATAGTCCAAGCTATGGTTTTTCCCTTAGTCATGTATGGATGTGAGAGTTGGACCATAAAGAAGGCTATGTGTGTGCAAGTTGCTCAATCGTGTCTGACTCTTTGCAACCCCATGGACTATAACCAGTCAGGCTCCTCTGTGGAATTCTCCAGGCAAGAATACTGGAGTGGGTTACCTTTCTCTTCTCCAGAGGATCTTCTTAACCCAGGAATCAAACCCAGGTTTCCTGCATGACAGGAAGATTCTTTACCATCTGTGCCACAAGGGAAGCCCAAGGAAGGTTGCATGGTGAAGAACTGATGCTTTCAAATTGTGATTCTGGAGAAGACTTGAGACTCCCTTGGACTTCAAGGAGATCAAACCAGTCAATCCTAAATGATATCATTGGAGGGACTGAATGTTCATTGGAAGGACTGCTCCAGTACTTTGGCCATTTGACATGAAGAGCCAACTCATTGGAAAAGATCTTGATTCTGGAAAAGATTGAAGGCGAGAGGAGAAGGGGATGGCAGAGGATGAAATGGTTAGATAGCATCACCAACTCAAGGGACATGAATTTGTGCAAACTCTGGGAGATACTGCAGGACAGAGGAGCCTGGCATGCTGCAGTCCATGGGGTCACAAAAAGTTGGACAAGACTGTTAAACCACAACAGCAGAACATCTAGAGAACTTGATATCATCCACATCAGCCTTCAGGATTTGTGACAAATCCTAAGTAAAACCCTGCGTCATTATGGTCCAGGTAAATTGCTTTTATTCCCAGGTAAGGCAAAAGGTGTTGGCTGGCTTCATCAACTAGAATACTGAAGAATGGACTGCATAAATATTGAAGAAATATTGAAGAATTTGCTTCCAGTGGGAATGGATATTAGTAGTGATGAGGGTTAAGGACAATAAAGTATTGGGATAATGATTGTTTATTATTCAGAGGTCCTGGACAAGTCTCTGCCCTCCACTTTCAGGTTTTTCCACTGGTAAAATAGAAATATGCAAGGGTTAGTCCAAGTATATGGAGAAGGAAATGGCAACCCACTCTAGTGTTCTTGCCTGGAGAATCTCAGGGAATCCCCTGAGAATCCCAGGGGAGCCTGGTGGGCTGCCATCTATGGGGTGGTGCAGAGTCGGACACGACTGAAGTGACTTAGCAGCAGCAGCAGTCCAAGGATAATGTGACTTTGAACCTTTTAATCTTCTATTCAGACGTTATGTCTTGCAGACGTTATGTCTTCTTTACTTTTAGATATTGATTACTTCTGAGAAGAGGATTTGAAGGATCTATGAGAATCTTGATGGGAGGTGCACTGTGAATTTTGCCAATATCAGGTGGAGATCTTGCTCATTAGGAAGTTGGGAACCAATGCAACAGGGAGAGATGATCTGTGTTTCTAGAATTAGCTGTAGTACCATCAGACACAGAGCAAATAAATCATTCACATAGTTGGCTGCTTTGATGACTACTGTTAAATTCTAGAATTATTGGTTCCCTTTTTTGAGAAAGAAATTCTGACATGATAGTTTTCTAACAAGTATCAGCCTAATAAATGGGTAGGGGCAGAGGCACTAAGGGGAAAAGTGTATGTTATTTCTCAACCAGCCTGAACAAAAGGAAATGGATTCAGAGAGAATAATCTCTTGACATTCATTAGAGATCCCTTTTAATACTCCAAGACAGGGGACGCTTTATAGTAGTGTGACTGAGCACTGAGAGTATGGCTCCTGTGTCAGTTAGGACTGGAAGTGTTAGTCGCTCAGTCATGTCCAACTCTTTGCAACCCCATGGATTTTAGCCTGCCAGGCTCCACTGTCTATGGAATTCTCCAGGCCAGAATACTGGAGTGAGTAGCAGCTCCCTTCTCCAGGGGATCTTCCCAACCCAGAGATCATTCAAGCTTTTCCCTATTAACAGTTTTCATCCAATACTGAGCTTGGCATTTAGTGATGAGCTGATATAAGTTGGAGAAACCAGATTAAGTTTGAGTGACTATATTAAATTACTCAGCGAATTTGTGAGGATCTTTGGTTATTTTGGGAAAATCTTTGACTATGGCTTATAGTTCTGCTTTAGTTCAAGGAATATAAAAAATTAAGGGTTTAGCTTCTGGATCCTCAGAAGGCTTAATTTTGAAGGAGCAGATATTGATTTATTCAGAGGAAAATAGGGTGGGGAGAATTTTAGGGGGAAAGGAAAGTTTGGTGAGAGAATTAGCAAGGAGGAACTGAGGATATGGAGAAGGTGTGGGAGGCATAGAAGGGAAAGAGGAAGATGGTGCTGTAAGTGGGGCCAGAGGAGGAGGGGCTGTGTTAGAGCAATAAGACAGTCCCAGAGACTGAGACTGAGGCAAAAAGCCAAGGAAGAAGAGCCTTAGGCTTCAAAGGGGACTTTGTCTTTCTTTGTTTACTTGCTTCAGTTAATTTTAAAATCAGATTTTGCCAAGAGGCAATTTGAGACTCCTGATAACATTTGAAAGTCTTAAAACACCAGTTGAAAGAGATGTTCCATTCAGTTTTGGAAATTTTAAAGCTGTATTTGTCCAATTTGGTTTAAAGAAAAATAAGTTTGGGGTTTTCAAAAGTTCCCCATAATAACCATTGATATTCTAAATTGTCTTTGATTAAGTCAATTTATATAGTTAGAAATTGGCATGAATGAAGACTGTGGTTTTCAAACATAAACTAGACCAGGGTCCTTGATGTGTGGGAGGGGCAAGGTGGAAATACTTAGATAACTGGGAATTCTATTGCCCAGAGGTTTTTCTCTAAGAAAGAATAATTTTCAAACAGTTGGAACAACCCAAGCAATCTTAATTGCCCGGAGGCCTAATGCCAGCCAGTTTTGAGGAACAGTTTGGTCCCTGAACTGAATTATCTGGTCCCAGAGGAGGTACATCAAAAGCAGCTCAGTGCAATTCCAATAGAACAATCTCTATTCCAAAAGGATTGGGTCAAAGGCTGAGTCTGCACAATTCTGATTAACTAACCCCTGTTCCCAAAGACCTAGGCTCAAGTCCAGTCAGTTCTAGGAGAAACAGTCCTGGTTTCAAAGAGAATCATGCCAAAGGTTAGCACGGTTCCAACTGGGACAGCCTGATTTTAGTATCAGGCTAAAGTTTCAATGCAGCACCCACACACAGAACAAGGCCTTAACTAGCAAGGATGAAACCTTTAAGTAGAACCTGAATAAAACCTGAGGAGCTTCAAAACACAAAGAGGGTAGAAGCTCAAACCTGAGAGAAAGACTTATCCTCAAACTCCAGGGCAGAATGTGGAGATGCACTGTTGCTGCTGCAGCTGCTAAGTCGCTTCAGTCGTGTCCGACTCTGTGTGACCCATAGACGGCAGCCCACCAGGCTCCCCCATCCCTGGGATTCTCCAGGCAAGAACACTGGAGTGGGTTGCCATTTCCTTCTCCAATGCATGAAAGTGAAAAATGAAAGTGAATTCGCTCAGTCGTGTCTGACTCGTAGCAACCCCATGAACTGCAGCCTACCAGGCTCCTCCATCTATGGGATTTTTCAGGCAAGAGTACTAGAGTGGGGTGCCATCGCCTTCTCCGCGAGATGCACTGTTATGTAGTCTTAATAAGGGCTTCAGCCAACCCCATGAGGAGTTCTGAAGCTAGGACAACTTTTCCCAGGGGAAGACAGGGAGAAGGGTCTCTATGCTCATGTAGGTTGGGTTTGGATACAGGCTGCCCTGGAAAGAGATAACTCTCCTTTACTGCTGCACTCCCCAAGGTGGTTTGGCAGTGGGGGAGTAAGTCTTTCATTCCGGCAAAGGGATCTGAGTAGCACATCAAAGAATCCACAACACAGAATTTCAACCTCAAACTGATAGTGAGGCATTACGCCGAGTCTCTGAAATCAGACTGTTCCATTCAAAATTCATCTCCATTACATTTCTGAACAATTACTCTGTGCCTCAAATTCCTTATCTGTAAAGTGGGCTAGTGGCGTTACACCTTCACAGTTGTTAATATGAGTTAACATTAATATTTGTAAGGCATAATGCATTTGGAAGAGTGACCAGCACATTAGTAAACATTTCATAAGTATTTTTAAAAGGAGACTAGAAATCCAATCATAATATAAATTTTGAATTGTAACAGTATCTTGGAGGATCAGGTGGGGTGGTACTATCCCACAGTATAACACTATATTATTCAATAGATATGTCTCCTTTTTCGAGTTTCACATCTAGAATGCCCTGGGCAGCAGATTTTTCCCACTTCTTCCCTCCTTCCAGTAACTATATCTTTCTGCTTCCTTCTTCATGATATGCAGAGTGGTTTTCCTCTTACCGTTAAACCCTGATCTCCCCTGAGACTTCGTTCTACCCCATCTACATCCAAGTGGCCAAACATTAAATATTTTAGGTCATACTGTCTTTATTGCAACTCTGCCCTGATACTATGAAAGCAGCCAGAGACGATTGTCAATGAATGGGTGGGGATGTGTTTAAACAAAACTTCATTTACAAAAACAGAGGAAGGTTGAATTTTGCCCAAAGACTATTGTTTGCCAGCTCCTGCTCTATTCCATTGTGATTTTAACAAACTCCTTCAACAAAGTCAGTCTTACTTTATGGAAGATTCCCATACCAGCTTCTATGATACTTTTTCTTTATCTGTATCCCTGCTGTTGGGGCTTCTCTGGTGGCTCAGTGGTAAAGAATCCACCCGCCAATGCAAGAGATGGGTTCATCCCTGGGTCAGAAAGAGCACGTGGAGAAGAAAACGGCAAGCGACTCCAGTATCCTTGCCTGGGAAATTCCATGGACAGAGGAGACTGGTGGGCTACAGTCCATGGGGTTGCAAAACAGTTAGACACAACTTAGAGACTAAACACCAATCCCTTTTGTTATTCTTTGCATTAAACCCAAGACCATTCAACTCCTAGACCAAAGCCCTGGCAAGCTGATCCATATAGTGGGAGGTCAGTTCAGTTCAGTTCAGTCTCTCAGTCGTGTCCAACCCTTTGAGACCCCATGAACTGCAGCACGCCAGGCTTCCTGTCCATCATCAGCTCCTGGAACTTGCTCAAACTCATGTCCATAGAGTTGGTGATGCCATCCAATGATCTCATCCTCTGTCATCCCCTTCTCCTCCAGCTTTCAATCTTTCCCAGAATCAGGGTCTTTTCCAGTGAGTCAGTTCTTCGCATCAGGTGGCCAAAGTGTTGGAGTTTCAGCTTCAGCACCAGTCCTTCCAATGAATATTCAGGGATGATCTATTTTAGGGTTGAATAGTTTGATCTTTTTGCAGTCCAAGGGACTCTCAAGAGTCTTCTCCAACACCACAGTTCAAAAGCATCAATTCTTCGTTGCTCAGTTTTCTTTATAGTCCAACTCTCACATCCATACATGACTACTGGAAAAACCATAGCTTTGACTAGATGGACCTTTGTTGGCAAAGTAATGTCTCTGCTTTTGAATATGCTGTATAGGTTGGTCATAACTTTTCTTCTAAGGATCAAGCACCTTTTAATTTCATGGCTGCAGTCACCATCTCCAGTGATTTTGGAGCCCAAGAAAATAAAGTCTCTCACAGTTTCCATTGTTTCCCCATCTATTTACCATGAAGGGATGGGATTGGATGCCATGATCTTTGTTTTTTGAATGTTGAGTTTTAAGCCAACTTTTTCACTCGCCTCTTTCACTTTCTTCAAGAGGCTCTTTAGTTCTTATTTTCTTTCTGCCATTATCGTGATGTCGCCTACATATCTAAGGTTATTGATATTTTTCCCGGCAATCCTGATTCCAGCTTTTTGTTCACCCAGCCTGGCATTTCTCATGATGTGCTCTGCATATAAGTTAAATAAGCAGGGTGACAATATACAGCCTTGATGTACTCCTTTTCCTATTTGGAACCAGTCTGTTGTTCCATGTCCGGGTCTACTGTTGCCTCCTGACCTGCATACAGATTTCTCAGGAGGCAAGTCAGGTGGTCTTGTATTCCTATCTCTTTCAGAATTTTCCACAGTTTATTGTAATCCACACAGTCAACGGCTTTGGCATAATCAATAAAGCAGAAGTAGATGTTTTTCTGGAACTCTCTTGCTTTTTTGATGATCCAACAGATGTTGGCAATTTGATCTCTGGCTCCTCTGCCTTTTCTAAATCCAGCTTGAACATCTGGAAGTTCACGGTTCATGTACTGTTGAAGCCTGGCTTGGAGAATTTTGAGCATTACTTTACTAGCCTGTAAGATGAGTGCAATTGTGCAGTAGCTTGAGCATTCTTTGGCATTGCCATTGGGATGAAAACTGACCTTTTCCAGTCCTGTGGCCACTGCTGAGTTTTTCAAATTTGCTGGCATATTGAGTGCAGCACCTTCAGAGCATCATCTTTTAGGATTTGAAATAGCTCAACTGGTGTTCTATCACCTCCACTAGCTTTATTAATAGTGATGCTTCAAAGGCCCACTTGACTTCACATTCCAGGAGGTGAGTGATCATACAATCGTGATTATCTGGATTGCGAAGAACTTTTTTGTACAGTCCTGTGTAGTCTTGCCACCTCTTCTTAATATCTTCTGCTTCTGTTAGCTCCATATCATTTCTGTCCTTTTTTGTGCCCATCTTTGCATGAAATATTCCCTTGGTATCTCTAATTTTCTTGAAGAGATCTCTCGACTTTCCCATTCTATTGTTTTCCTCTATTCTTTGCATTGATCACTGAGGAAGGCTTTCTTATCTCCTATCTCTTATCTTCATCTTATCTCATATGGCCTTATCTCTTATGTCTTTCCTTTTCTCCTTTGCCTTCTCTTCTATTCACAGCTATTTGTAAGCCCTCCTCAGACAACCATTTTGCTTTTTCAAGGACAGACAAATAGGAAATGATTGAGATGGAATTCAAAACCAGACCTTGTAACTCTTAGATATCTATCTATCTGTTCTACATTAATAGCCATACCTAATATTTTTGAGTGTTTACCCTGTTGGAGAGGAAGAAATTTTCCTCTACCTTTCTAGGTTCTTCCTGCTGGTCTAAGTATTAAATCAGTATGAGACAGATTAATAGGAGAAATCAAACACAAATTTAGTCATGTATTCTTGGGAGAGACTCAGGAAAACTCAATAACTCACCAAAACAGTCAGAACCCTCACCTTAAATACCACATTCAGCTGAAGACAAAACATGATGTTGGGAGTAGTGGTTTAGGGAACCTCAAAAGGGTGTTAGACAATTCTAATGGAAATGGAAAAGCAAATATTTGGTAAATAAATGTTTTCTGAGCTGTACGGATACAGTGGGTCACAGATGGACATTGATGTCTAGGCCCTGTTGAATCTTCCCCACACCCTAGACCATATTCTTTGCAGAGATATCTCAGGAACAAACTATTTAAACATTTTAAGCAGTTATGGGTAAGGAACAAGAAAAGCATCCTGAGTCTTCTATTTCTTAAAAATAATAAGCCTAAATTAATCCTCACGCCCAAGAGGCACATTTTGAGCTGGCAAATTTTCTTCCCCTATAACCTCATGCAAGAATTTAGTCTATGTAATTGCACTTTTTTTATCACAACAACTCAACAAAGTTGTTATCCTTCAGTCTGCTCAGTGGGAATACTGAGTCTCAGAAAAACTAAGTGACCTGACCAAAGCCAGGCACATGGTAAAGGAAAGGCTGGAGCCCAGAGAATCTGAGGTAAAAACTCAGATGGCTGTTTACTGTGTCGTGTTGCATTCATCATGCTGCATCTTCACTCTTCTAGAGAATGTCAGAGACCAGCTAACTAATCTTTATGTTTAATCTCTTGTCCTCATCCCAGAACATTTTCTGAAGATTTGTATCACACAAGGGGTTTCCCAAGGGACTTACCAGGATCTATCCTCACTCACCTGGAGCCTTTGGCCTCAAGAGTTTCCTCTCACTCTATAGCAATTCCTCTGAAAAATCCAACCCATTGGGGTCACAAATAACCCACTTTGGACTGATCTTTTCTCAACAGATAGAGTTCGTCTTAGATCTGCCCAAGACCAACACAGGGAAAATTCAGCGGTCAAAGCTTCGAGACAAGGAGTGGAAAAAGTCTGAGCAGGTCGGGGTCTAGTGATACCTGCAAGGTGCTTTACCTTAGATCCTGCCCTTCTTCCCCTTTAAATCCATTTGAGTCATCTGCCTTCCTCTGGGGATATGAGATTCTTTATGACAAAACATGATCTGATTTTTGTCTTTCCTTGGTTATTATTTCAAAATCTTACCATGTTAGATATTGAAAAAAGAAAAAGAAAGGAGGAATGAGAAAGAGAGGAAAGGAAAGGAAACAGAAAAAACGGTGGGGAAAGAAGAAAGAGAAATTAAAATAGCAATAAAAAGAAATTGAGAAATAAGAAAAGGAGGGAGGGATCATAAGATGGAGGCCAGGAGGAAAGATGGAAATAATTAGAGGGAAGAAGAAAAAAAGAAAGAGGAGAAAGGAAGAAATGAAGGAAAGAAAGAAGGTGGGAAGGTAGAAAGGGGAAAAAAGAAAAGACAGAACTCAATAAAATATCAATAGTAAGAGAAAATGATAAAGAAAAATGATGGGAGACAGGAAGAAGGGGAGAAAGGAAGGAGAGAAGGAAATTTTTAGTTTTCTCCCACAAATAGATAGTGACAAGAATCATGAAGAAAACTGAATCTTATCTAGGAAACAAAAGGCTATAACACCCCATCACACCCCTAGAACAAAATCTCCATACAGAGAGGCTTGTGAGTGTGGTTGGAAAATTAGAATCACCCTCAAGTAACTTCAGATTTGGGGGAAATCATGACCAGAGGAGGGGAAACACCATTTATTGAGCATTTGCCACATGCAAAGCACTGTCCATGCAAGCCATTTCACAAATACTATTATGTCTTATCTCAACGTGGCATCTACAGATTTCAGATCATGGCTATGAGAATAGTGCAGACACCTCAAAAGGGTGGCCCTTCTCCCATGGCTTTTGTTTCTATTTTTTTGTTATCTACTCTTCCTAGTATCAATAATAAAATAATTTTAAAGTTAAGACCCTAAGGGTTATCTTTGGGGAAAACAAAGATGTTTTGTTGAAGAATAAACCACAGAGTCAGTTCCTAAGACTTCTGGATCCCAGAACCAGGGATCCAGGAGAGGGGTAAGGACTATGAGGGCTTTACCTATAACTAAGAGATGGAAGGTGAATCTTCCTAGCAGATTAAAGTTTAAAGTGAGTTGAAGAAAAAAGCAAAGGGTCTCTGAGAGTCTATGACTCTTCTTCTTAAGAATGCTTAGTAATAATAACAACAGCTTTAATAAGAATATCAATTATTTATAAAGTACTTGCTAAGTGTCAGGCCCTATGGCAAGATACACATATATTAATCTCACTTTTCAATTCAAGTTCTATTATTTTTTCCCATTTTATGTGGAAAAAACCTAAGATTTGGAGAGATTCAGTGATATTCTGCAAAGTCAAGTAGCTGGTAAATGACAGCATCAGGTTCAAACACAGACCTGTCTGCTTACAATGTCTATGCATCCCTTTGCTTGCCTTCTTCTCTAACCCTTACTACTCTTAAAGTAATGTTTTAAATATTCCCTAGAGAGAGGGGGTAGCAGTGTAGGAAGATCTTGAGCTCACATCCTCCCAGGGACACACCAAATATATACCTACATATATAACAATTCCTCTTGAAGAATACTTCAGGACGGATTGAATAACTACTGCACATAGGCAGACCACATAGATATAGATAAGAGAGATGGAGACATGGCATACACGAGAATCCCACCCCTATCACAGCAATCTTCAGTAGGAAGCAATATTGCTGAAGGGTCCGAGTGCAAACTTATCCTCCCTGGGACACAGTGAAAATAGTTTAAAGGCTTCCTAGACCATACAAGAAGGAAACCCATTTGCTAACCCTAGTGAAAAGTCAAAGTGTTAATATCTCAATCATGTCTGACTCTTAGTGACCCCATGGAATGTAGCCCACCAGGCTCCTCTGTTCATGGAATTCTCCAGGCAAGAATACTGGAGTGGGTAGCCATTCCCTTCTCCAGGGGATCTTCCTGATTCAGGGATTGAACCTGAGTCTCCTTTATTGCAGGTGGATTCTTTACCATCTGAGCCACCAGCCAAAATGACAGGAAATAGCTGGAGCCCTCTCCAGGGTTAGAGGTGCTGATAAGCACCACTGCTCCTATGACTCCCTGTAACCCATGCTTGTTCCAGCTCCAGCCACTTGCCAAGGCAGCCTTGACCCAGGAACTATACCTAACCATGCTCTGCGGCAGCTCTAGTCACCTTACCAAGGTGCCCTTGGGTTTAGCATTCCCCAGTGACTTTTCTGACCTAGGTCAAATATAGCTCCAGCTGACTTGTGAAAGGGGCCAGGTGAAAGTAGTCTACACAAGAGATGTTCCCACATGAGGCCACTCCTTAAAGAAAAAGAGAGGTATGTCTTTTGATTAATTCACAGAAACAAAAGTCAAACAAAATGAGGAGACAGGAATATGTCCCAGATGAAAGAACAAAATAAAACCCTAGAAAAACTTAAATAAAACAGAGATGAGTTATTCACCTGATAAAGTGTTCAAAGAAATCATCATGAGGATGTTCACTGAACTTAGGAAAGATTGCAGAACCTCAGTGAGAACTTCAACAAAGACTTAGAAAATATAAGAAAGAACCAATCAGAAACAAAGAATACAATAACTGAAATTTAAAATATACTAAAGATCATCAATAGCAAAGTAGATAATACAAAAGAATGAATGAAAAATCAGGAAGATGGAATAGTAGAAATCCCTCAATTCGAACATGAAAAAGGAGAAATAAAATTTTTAAATGATGAGAGTTTAAGGGATCTCTGAGATAGCTTCAAGCATTCTAACATTTGTATTATAGGGGTCCCAGAAGAAGAGAAAGAGAAAGGGACAGAAAACTTATGTGAAGAGATAATGACTGAAAGTTTTCATAACCTGGGGAAGGAAATAGACATCCAGATACAGGAAGAGCAGAGTGTCCCAAACAAAATGAATCCAAAGAGATCCATAGCAAGACATATTAAAATGGCAAAAATCAAACATAAAGAGAGAATCTAAAAGGCAGTAAAAGAAAAACAACTAATCACATACAAGGAAACCTCATGACTATCAGTGGATTCTTCAGAAGAAACTTTATAGGCAAGATATATTTAAAGTACTGAAAGGGAAAAACTCAACCTAGCATACTCTATCTGGCAAGGTTGGCACTAAAAATTAAAGGAGAGATAAAGAGTTTTCCAGAGAAGCAAAAACTAAAGGAGTTTATTACCACTAAACTGGCCTTATAAAAGTGTTAAAAGGTTTTCTATAAACAGAAAAGAAAGATTACAACTAGAAATAAGAAAATACATAAAAGGAAAAAATTCGCTGGTAAAGGCAAATATATAGTAAAAGCAATGTATCAGCCACTTAAAAATCTAGTACGAAGTTTAAAAGACAAAAATGTGGTACAATCAACTATAACTACAGTAAGTAATTCAGGGATATACAAAATAAAAAGATATAAAATATGACATCAAAAACATAAAGTATGCGAGGGGGATAAAAATGTAGTGCTTTTAGAATGCTTTTGAGTTTAACCAACTGTCAGCTTAAAACAGAAGGTTAAATATGCAGGTTGATCCAGATGAATCTCATGGTAACCACAAACAAAAAAACCTACAATTGATATACAAAAATAAAGAGAAAGGAATCCAAACAGAAGACTAAAGGAATCCATCAAACCACAAGGAAGAGACCAAGAGAAGGAAACAGAAATTACTAAACAACTGAGAGACAATTAGCAAAATTGCAATAAGTACATATCTATCAATAATTACTTTAAATGTAAATAGACTAAATGCTCTAATCAAAAGACATAGAGTAGCTGGAAGGATATTAAAAACAAAACAAAAACAAAAGACAAGAGCCATGTATATACTGCCTATGAGAACCTCACCTCTCAGATATAAAGATACACATAGACTGAAAGTGAAGGTATGGAAAAAGATATTCTATGTATATGGAAAATAAAAGGAAACTTGGATAACAATACTCAGGTTAAGTGAAATAGACTTTAAAACAAGACTGTAATAGGAACAAGAAAGGACATTAATGATGATAAAGAGGTCAGTCCAACAAAAGGATGTAACCTTTATAAATCTTCATGCATCTAACATGGGAACACTGAGACATAATAAACAGACTTTTGGACTCAGTGGGACAAGGAGAGGGTGGGATGATTTGAGAGAATAGCACTGAAGCATATACACTTCCGTATGTAAAATAGATAGCCAGTGGGAGTTTGGTATATGACACAGGGTGCCCAAAACCGGTGCCCTGTGACAATCTAGAGGAATGAGGTGGGGGGAGGAAGGGGGAGGGACGTTCAGAAGGGAAGGGATGCATGTATGCCTAGGGCCAACTCATGTTGATGTATGGCAAAAACCATCACAATATTGTAACTAATAAATAAAAAAAATTAATAGCAATAAGGGAGAAACAGACAACAATGCAATAATAGTGGGGATTTTAATATCCAACATACATCAATGGGTAGATCATTCATACAGAAAATAAGTAAGTAAATACTGGTTTTAAATGACACATTAGACCTTGTTGTGTGTGTGTGTGTGTGTGTGTGTATGTGTGTGTGTGTATACACACACACATATATTTATATAAAACATTCCTTCTAAAACCAGAAAAATACATATTCAAGTGCACATGGAACATTCTCAAGGACATGATAGACCACACACACACACACACACACACTATTTTTAAGAAGATTGAAATCATATCAAGCATATTTGTTGGCTATAAATGTATGAAACTAGATATCAACTACAGAAAATATTGGGGGGAAAAAACATAACCATAATAAATGACATGCTTATAAACAATCAATGTGTTATTGAAGAGATCTAAATGAACCAAAAAAACCTGGAGATAAATGAAAATAGAAACAGTAAAAGAAGTTCATAGTGATACTGGACTTCTTCAAGAAATAAAAATGCTGAATAAGGAATGTAAATATACATTTGAAGGAATAGAAAAATAAGAAACAAAGACCAAAGTCAGTAGAAGGAAGGAATTAAGAAAGACTGCTGCTGCTGCTAAGTTGCTTCAGTCGTGTCCGACTCTGTGCGACCCCATAGACAGCAGCCCACCAGGCTCCTCTGTCCATGAGATTCTCTAGGCAAGAACACTGGAGTGGGTTGCCATTTCCTCCTCCAATGCATGAAAGTGAAAAGTCAAAGTGAAGTCGCTCAGTCGTGTCCAACTCCTAGCGACCCCATGGACTGCAGCCCACCAGGCTCCTCTGTCCATGGGATTCTCCAGGCAAGAACACTGGAGTGGGTTGCCATTTCCTCGTCCAATGCATGAAAGTGAAAAGTCAAAGTGAAGTCGCTCAGTCGTGTCCGACTCCTAGCGACCCCATGGACTGCAGCCCACCAGGCTCCTCCACCCATGGGATTTTCCAGGCAAGAGTACTGGAGTGGGGTGCCATTGCCTTCTCCTAAGAAAGATTAGAATAGTAATAAATGCAATAGAGACTAAAAACACAATAGAAATGGTCAATGAAACTACAAGTTGATTCTTGGAAAAGATAAACAAACTCAAAAAATCTTTAGCCAGACTTATTAAGAAAAAAAGAAAGAGAGCCCAAATAAATAATATTAGAAATGAAAGAGGAGAAATTACGTCAGTTGTACCACAGAAATACAAACCACAGAAATACAAAGGATCATAAAAGAATGCTAAAATAATCATATGCCAACAGATTAGACAGTCTAGAAGAAACGTATAAATTCCTAGAAACATTCAATTTTCCAAGATTAAATCATGATGAAATAGAAAAACTGATTAGGCTGATTATTAATAACAAAATTGAGTCAGCAATTTTATAAAAATCCAAAAACAAAAGTTCAGGTGTAGATGACATCAAGGGGAATTTTATAAGCTCTTTAAAGAAGGGTTAAAGCCTACCTTTCTCATATTATTACAAAAAATTGAAGAGGAAGGCATAATTCCAAGCTCATTTTATGAGGCCAACATTACCCTAAAACAAAAACCTCTCAAAGAGGATTTCGCCGGTGGCTCAGTGGTAAAGAATCCATCTGCCAATGCAGGAAACACAGGTTCAATCCCTGGTCTGGGAAGATGCCACATGCTGGAGCAACTAAGTCTGCATGCAACTGTACAACTATTGAACCTGTGCTCTAAGAGCCTGGGAGCTGCAACTACTGAACCACCATGCCACAACTACGGAAGCCTATGAGCATTGCAGCCCATGCTGTACAAGAGATGCCATCGCAACAAGAAACCCATGCACTGTAACTACGGGTAGCCCCCACTCTCGCCCCAACTAGAAAAAAAGCCCATGCAACAATGAAGCCCCAGCACAGCCAAAAAATAAACAAGTGAAATTCTTTTGAAATATACATATATATATATCAGAAAGAAAAAGAAAATTACAGGCCCAAATCCCTGATAAACAGAGACACAAAATCCTCAACAAAATATTAGTGGGCAGAATTCAACAGCCCATTATAAGGATCATATGCCATGATCAAGGGAGATTCATTCCGCAATGCAAAGGTAGTTTAACATGCATAAGTCCATCCATGTGATAAAACATGTTAATGAATTGAGAATAAAAATTATATAATTATCTCAAAAGATGTAAAAAAGGCATCCAGCAAAATTCAACATTCATTTATAATAAAAAATTTTTTCAGAAAATGGGTATAGAAATCTCAGGTTGGTTTATTTCTCTTCCTCAGTTCTTGCCTCATCACAATAAAAAATTGGAGTGATGGAATAAAGGGTTTAAAACAACGGACAAGATACAGCTCAGCTCAGCTCAACTCAGCTCAAGCAGACAGATCTTTTATTAGACTGATACCGCCAAGACATGGGAGCAGGCTGACCCCAAAGAAGTCCTCCCTCTCTCTCTTACCTTCCACGTTTATATATTTCCAGTCTCCTCCTTTTGGTTATGTCCTGTGCAAAATAGGCCTTGTACCCACCACCAATCAATGAAAAAGAATGCAAATGGGCATAGGCTCAAGGCTGATTGACAAGTTATATAACAGCTGCTGCTGCTGCTGCTGCTGCTAAGTCGCTTCAGTCGTTTCTGACTCTGTGCGACCCCATAGACAGCAGCCTACCAGGCTCCCCCGTCCCTGGGATTCTCCAGGCAAGAACACTGGAGTGGGTTTCCATTTCCTTCTCCAATGCATGAAAGTGAAAAGTGAAAATGAAGTTGCTCAGTCGTGACCCCATGGACTGCAGCCCACAAGGCTCCTCTGTCCATGGGATTTTCCAGGCAAGAGTACTGGAGTGGGGTGCCATTGCCTTCTCTGTATATAACAGCAGGCTGTGTTGTTTATGTCTTCCCATAATTCAGTCTGTTATAATCAGATCTAGAATATTTGTGAACCCCTATTGGGCTCCTGTGATTGTGGTTTTTCAGTCTGTCTATCCTCTGATAGCGGAGAAGGCGATGGCACCCCACTCCAGTACTCTTTCCTAGAAAATCCCATGGACCAAGGAGCCTGCTATGCTGCAGTCCAGGGGGTCGCGAAGAGTCGGACACGACTGAGCAACTTCACTTTCACTTTTCACTTTCATGCATTGGAGAAGGAAATGGCAACCCACTTCGGTGTTCTTGCCTGGAGAATCCCAGGGACAGGGGAGCCTGGTGGGCTGCTGTCTATGGGGCCGCACAGAGTCGGACATGACTGAAGCGACTTAGCAGCAGCAGCAGCATCCTCTGATGGAGAAGGATAAGAGGTTTATGGAAGCTTCCAGATGGGAGAGACTGACTGAGGGGGAAACTGGGTCTTGTTCTAATGGGCGGGGCTATGCTCAGTAAATCTCTAATTCAATTTTCTGTTGATGGGTGGGGCTGGTGTAGCCTACCAGGCTCCTGTGTCCATGGGATTTTCCAGGCAATAGTACTGGAGTGAATTGCTATTTCCTTCTCCAGGGGATCTTCCTGACCCAGGGATCTACCCAGGGTCTCCCGAATTGTAGACAGACGCTTTACCCTCTGAGCCACCAGGGAAGTCCTAATCCCTAAGAAAGGCAATGCCAAAGAATACTCAAACTACCACACAATTGCACACATCTCATAGGCTAGCAAAGTAATGCTCAAAATTCTCCAAGCCAGGCTTCAACAGTATGTGAATCGTGAACTTCCAGATGTTTGAGCTAGATTTAGAAAAGGCAGAGGAGCCAGAGATCAAATTGCCAACATGTGTTGGATCATCAAAAAAGCAAGAGAGTTCCAGAAAAACATCTGCTTTTGCTTTATTGACTATGCCAAAGCCTTTGACTGTGTGGGTCTCAACAAACTGTGAAAAATTCTGAAAGACATGGGAATACCAGACCACCTGACCTGCCTCCTGAGAAATCTGTATGCAGGTCAGGAAGCAACAGATAGAACTGGACATGGAACAACAGACTGGTTTCAAATAAGGAAAGGAGTACTTAGGCTGTATATTGTCACCCTGCTTATTTAACTTATATGCAGAGTACATCATGAGAAATGCTGAGCTGGATGAAGCACAAACTGGAATCTAGATTGCCAGGAGAAATTATATCAATAATCTCAGATATGTAGGTGACACCACCCTTATGGCAGAAAGTGAAGAACTAAAGAGCCTCTTGATGAAAGTGAAAGAGGAGAGTGAAAAAGTTGGCTTAAAGCTCAACGTTCAGAAAACTAAGATTATGGCATCTGGTCCCATTACTTCATGGCAAATAGATGGGGAAACAGTGGAAACAATGACAGACTTTATTTTGGGGGGCTCCAAAATCACTGTGAATGGTGAATGCAGCCATGAAATTAAAAGGTCCTTGCTCCTTGGGAAAAAGCTATGACCAACCTAGACAGCATCTTAAAAAGCAGAGACATTAAAATAAAGGTCCATCTAGTCAAAGCTATGGTTTTTCCAGTAGGCATGTATGGATATGAGAGTTGGATTGTAAAGAAAGCTGAGTGCTGAAAAACTGATGCCTTTGAACTGTGGTGTTGGAGAAGACTCTTGAGAGTCCCTCAGACAGCAAGGAGATCCAATCAGTCCATCCTAAAGGAAATCAGTCCTGAATATTCATTGGAAGGGCTGATACTAAAGTTGAAACTCCAATACTTTGGCCACCTGATGTGAAGAACTGACTCACTGGAAAAGACCCTGATGCTGGGAAAGATTGAAGGCGGGAGAGGGGGACAACAGGAGATGAGATGGTTGGATGGCATCACCGACTCAACGGACATGAGTTTGAGTAAACCGGGAGCTGGTGATGGATAAGGAGGCCTGGCATGCTGCAGTCCATGGGGTCACAGAGTCGGACACAGCTGAGGGACTGAACTGAACTGAACTGAAATGGGCTCCTAGATGCCTAAAGTTACTTGAAGAAGGCCCTGTGGTTATTTTGTATCCACTGTGTGCCAAGGGCACATGTGCAGGATTTGGAAAAGTCTCTGTGGTTATTTTGTAGCATATCTGTGATCTCTCCCAGGTGTGTCTGGAATGGGTTTTAGAGATCCGTTTGCATTCTTTTCAGCTAGGGTATCCTTCATTGCTCATGCCTAACTTCCTAACTAACAGAAGGAGCATACCTTAACATAATAAAGGCCATATGTGGTTCACAGCTATATAGGATGCAATGGTGAAAATCTGAAAGTGTTTCCTTTAAAGGAAAAGCTTAAGATCAGGAACAAGACAAACATACATATACCCACCATTTGTATTCAACATAGTATTGAAAGTCCTAGCTGCAACAATTAGGAAAATAAAAGGAATAAAAATATCCAAACTGGAAAGGGAGAAATAAAACTTAACCACTTGTGGATGATGAAACTGAATGTAGAAAACTTCAAAGATGCCATCAAAAAACTATTAGAACTAATAAATGAATTCAGTAGTTGCAACATACAAACAATACACCAAAATCTCTTGATTTTCTATACACTAATAACAAAGTCTCAGCAAAAAAAAAAAGCAATCTTGCTTATAATTTCATGAATTTATATTATAATATAATATTATATATTTATAAATATAATAAATTCATTAAATTATATTAAATTTATTTAATAAATTTCATAAAGTAGGTGAAAGACCTGTTTTCTGAAAACTATTATATTTTACAAAGAAATTAAAGATGTCTGAAAAAATAGAAAGATATGTTGTGCTCATTGATTGAAAGTATCATTGTTGTTAAAAAGTCTATGCTATCCAGAGCAATCAACAGATTCAATACAATCCTTATCAAAATACCAATGGCATTTTTCACAGATCTAGAATAAATAAGTTAAAATGTTTATGGAAACACAAAAGACCCCGACTAGCCAGAGCAATCTTGAGGAAAAAAAGTTGCTACAGACATTATACTCCAAGACTTGAAATTTTATTGCAGAGCTACAGTAATCAAGACAGTATGATACTGGCACAAAAAGAGAGGTCAATGGAAGAGACATAGAGTCAAGAAATAAAGCCACCATCATGTGATCAATTAATGTATGACAAAGGAGGCAAGAATATACAATATAGGAAAAGACAATCTTCGATAAATGACATTGGGAAAGCTGGACTGAACAAAAGAATAAACTCAATAGCTTTCCTACACCGTAATAGAAAAATATACTCAAAATATATTGAAGTCTCAAATGTAAGATCAGAAACCATAAAACTCTTAGAAGAAAACATAGGAAATAGCCTCTTTGACTTTGGCCTTAGCAATATTTTTAGCACCTGTCTCCTCAGGCAAGTGCAATAGAAGGAAAAACAAATAACTGGGACTACATCAAACTATAAAACTTCTGCACAGGAAAGGAAACCACCAGGAAAATTAGAAAGGCAATTTACTGAATGGGAGAAAATATTTGCAAATGATATATGCAGTAAAGGGTTAACAAACAAAATATATAAAGAATTCATAAAACTCAATATAAAAAAACTTTAAACCTGAATTTTAAATGGGATGAAGACTTTAATATACATCTTTTCAAAGAAGACTTAAAGATGTTCAACAGTCACATGAATAGGTACTCAGTATCACTAATCATGAGGGAAATGAAAATCAGTTCTCCAATGAAATATCACCTAACACCTGTCACAATGGCTATTTTCAAATAAACAAGAAACAGGCAAAAATGTGGAGAAAAGCGTATGTTCAGGAACTGCTGGTGGGAATGTAAATTGGTAGAGCCACTACAGAAAAGCAACATGGTGGTTCCCCAATGAGCCAAAAATAGAAAGACCATTGCTGTTGATATTGTTCAGTCTCTCAGTTATGTCTGACTCTTTGGGACCCCGTGGACTGAAGCCCGCTAGGTTTCCCTGTGCTTCACTGTCTCCCAGAGCTTGCTCAGACTCATGTCCATTGAGTTGGTGATGCCATCCAACCACCTCATCTGCTGTCATCCCCTTTTTCTCCTGCTTTAATCTTTTCCAGCTTCAGGGTTTTTTCTTATGAGTCAGCTCTATGAATCAGGTGGCCAAAGTACTGGAGCTTCAGCTTCAGCATCAGTGTTCCAATGCATATTCAGGACTGATTTCCTTTAGGATGGACTGATAGGATCTCCTTGCAGTCCAAGGGACTCTTAAAGTCTCCTCCAACACCACAGTTTGAAAGCATCAATTCTTTAGCGCTCAGACATCTTATGGTCCGACTCTCACATCCATACATGACTACTGGAAAAACCATAACTTTGACTAGATGGACCTTTGCCAACAAAGCAATGTCTCTGCTTTTTAAGATGCTATCTAGGTTGGTCATAGCTTTTCCCCCAAGGAGCAAGGACCTTTAATTTCATGGCAGCATCCAGCATTCACAGTGATTTTTGAGCCCAAGAAAATAAAGTTTATCACTGTTTCCATTGTTTGTTTTCCCGTCTGTTTGCCAGGAAGTGATGAGACAAGAGGCCACGACCTTCATTTTTTGAATGTTGAATTTTAAGCCAGCTTTTTAACTCTTCTCTTTCACCCCCATGAAGAAGCTCTTTAGTTCCTGTTCACTTTCTGCATAAAGGTGGTATCATCTACATATCTGAGGTTATTGATATTTCTCCTGGCAATCTTGATTCTACCTTGTGATTCATCCAGCCTGGCATCCAACATTCGTTGGGTCATAGAAAAATCAGGGGAATTCCAGAAAAATATCTACTTCATTGACTATGCTAAGGCCTTTGTGTGAATCACAACAAACTGTAGAAAATTCTTAAAGAGATAGGAATACCAGACCATCTTACCTGTTTTTTGAGAAACCTGTATGCAGGTCAAGAAGCAACAGTTAGAACTGGCTGTAGAACAAATGACTTGTTCAAAATTGGGAAAGGAGTACATCAAGGCTGTATATTGTCACCCTACTTATTTAACTTATATGCATAGTACATCATGCAAAATGCTGGGCTTGGTGAATCACAAGCTAGAATCAAGATTGCCAGGAGAATGACCATGCAACCTAACAATTCCACTTCTGGGTATTTATCTGAAGAAAACAACACTGATTCAAGAAGACGGATACAAAAATCCTCAACAAAATTCTAGCAAACATAATCCAACAACATATTAAAAAGATTATACAGCATGATCAAGTGAGCTTTATTCCAGGGATGCAAGGATTCCTCAATATTTGCAAATCAGTCCATGTGATACACCATAGTAACAAATTGAAAGATAAAAACCATATGATTATTTCAATAGATGCAGAGAAAGCCATTGACAAATTTCAACACCCATTTATGACAACAATTCCAGAAAGTGGGCATAGAAGTAACATGCCTCAACATAATAAAAATCATTTACAACAAACCCACACAAACATTATCCTCAATGGTGAAAAATTGAAAACATTTCCTCTAAAATCAAAAACAAGACAAGGATGCCCACTCCTATCACTACTATTCAACATAGTTTTGGAAGTCCTAGCCACAGCAATCAGAGAAAAAAAAGAAATAAAAGGAATCCAGATTGGAAAAGAAGAAGTAACACTCTCACTGCAGATGGCATGATCCTTTATATAGAAAACCCTAAAGATGCCACCAGAAAATTGCTGGAACTAATCAATGAATATTCATCAACCAATAAATATAGTAAAGTTGCAGGATATAAAAATTAATACACAGAAATTCCTTGCATTCTTATACATCAACAATAAAAAATCAGAAAGCAAGATTAAAGAAACAATCCCATTCACCATGGCAATGAAAAGAATAAAATACTTAGGAATAAATTTGCCTAAAGAAACTAAAGAACTGTATACAGAAAACTATAAAACACTGATGAAAGAAATCAAAGATGACACAAATAGATAGAGAAACGATGGAGAACACTAATATTATGTTCTTGGATTGGAAGAATCAATATAGTGAAAATGAGTATACTAGCCAAAGCAATCTATAGAGTCAATGCAATCCCTTCCAAACAACAAACGGTATTTTTCACACAATTAGAACAAATAATTTCACAATTTGTATGGAAACATAAAAGACCCCAAATAGCCAAAGCAATCTTGAGAAAGAAGAATGGAACTGGAGGAATCAACCTTCCTGATTTCCGACTATACTACAAAGCCACAATCATCAAGAGTATAGTGCTGCTACAAAGACAGAAATATAGATCAATGGAACAAAACGGAATGTTCACAGATAAATCCATGCACCTATGGACACCTTATCTTTGACAAAGGAAGTAAAAATATACAATGGAGAAAAGATAGTGTCTTCAACAAGTGGTGCTGGGAAAACAGGTCAACTAGATGTAAAAGAATGAAATCAGAACATTTTCTAACACCATACACAAAAATAAACTCAAAATGGATTAAAGACCTACATGTAAGACCAGAAACTATAAAACTCTTAGAGGAAAACACAGGCAGAACAATCTTTGACATAAATCACAGCAAGATCCTCTATGACCCAACTCCCAGAGGATTGGAAATAAAAACAAAAATAAACATATGGGGCCTAATTAAACATAAAAGCTTTTGCACAATGAAGGAAACTAGAAGCAAGGTGAAAAGACAGCTCTCAGAATGGAAAAAAAAATAATACCAAATGAAACAACGGACAAAGACTTAATCTCCAAAATAAACAAACAGCTCATACAACTCAATATCAGAAAACAAACCCAATCAAAAAGTGGGTAAAAGACCTAAACAGACGTTTCTCCAAAGAAGATATACAGATGGCTAATAAACTCAAAAACATTCTTAACATCACTCATTACTAGGGAAATGCAAATCAAAACCATGATGAGGTATCATCTCACACCAGCCAGAATGGCCAGCATCAAAAAGCCTACAAACAATAAATGCTGGAGAGGTTATGGAGAAAAGGGAACCCTGTTTTACACTGTTGGTTGGAATGCAAACTTGTACAGCCACTACGGAGAAGTACTCTTGCCTGGCAAATCCCATGGATGGAGGAGCCTGGTGGGCTGCAGTCCATGGGGTCGCTGAGGGTCAGACACGACTGAGCGACTTCACTTTCACTTTTCACTTTCATGCATTGAAGAAGGAAATGGCAACCCACTCCATTGTTCTTGACTGGAGAATCCCAGGGATGGGGGAGCCTGGTGGGCTGCCGTCTATGGGGTCGCACAGAGTCGGACATGACTGAAGCGACTTAGCAGCAGCAGCAGCATGGAGAACAGTGTGGTGATTCCTTAAGAAACTGGGAATAGAACTGCCATATGACCCAGCAACTCCAGTGTTGGGCATACACCCAGAAGAAACCAGAATTGAAAGACACATGTACCCCAATGTTCATTGCAGCTATTTACAATAGCTAGGACATGGAAGCAACCTAGATGTCCACCAGCAGATGAATAGACAAGGATGTTGACACAATGGAATATTACTCAGCTATAAAAAGGAACATATTTGAGTCAGTTCTAATAAGGTGGATGAACCTGGAGCCTCTTTTATAGACTGAAGTAAGTCAGAAAGAGAAAGACAAATACTGTATATTAACTCCATATATATGGAATTTAGAAAGATGGTACTGATGATACTACATACAGGGCAGCAAAGGAGACACAGATGTAAAGAACAGACTTTTGGACTCATCAGGAGAATGCAAGTGTGGGATGATTTGAGAGAATAGCATTGAAACATGTGCATTACCACATATAAAATAGATGACCAGTGCAAATTCAATGCATGAAGTAGGGCACCCAAAGCCCATGCTCTGGGACAACCCAGAGGGATAGGGTCTGGAGGGAGGTGGAAAGGGGGTTCAGGATGCAAAGGACACATGTATACCTGTGACTGACTCATGTTGATGTATGGCAAAAACCATCACAATATTGTTAAATAATTATCTTCCAATTGAAGTGCATTGATTAATTTTTAAAAAGATATCAGTTTAGTTCAATTCAGTCGCTCAGTCATGTCTGACTCTTTGCAACCCCATGAAGTGCAGCACACCAGGCTTCCCTGTCATCACCAACTCCTGGAGTTCACTCAAACTCATGTCCATCGAGTCAGTGATGCCATCCAGCCATCTCATCCTCTATCGTCCCTTTCTCCTCCAGCCCCCAATCCCTCCCAGCATCAGAGTCTTTTCCAATGAGGCAACTCTTCACATGAGGTGGCCAAAGTATTGGAATTTGAGCTTTAGCATCAGTCCTTCCAATGAACACCCAGGACTGATCTCCTTTAGAATGGACTGGTTCCATCTCCTTGCAGTCCAAGGGACTCTCAAGAGTCTGCTCCAACACCACAGTTCAAAAGTATCAATTCTTCGGTGCTCAGCTTTCTTCACAGTCCAACTCTCACATCCATACATGACCACTGGAAAAACCATAGCCTTGACTAGATGGACCTTTGTTGGCAAAGTAATGTCTCTGCTTTTGAATATGTTATCTAGGTTGGTCATAACTTTCCTTCCAAGGAGTAAGCCTCTTTTAATTTCATGGCTGCAATCACCATCTGCAGTGGAGCCAAAAAAAAAAGAAACTGTTATTATATATAAATAATGGAACACTGTTTCCACTGTTTCCCCATCTATTTCCCATGAAGTGATGGGACCGGATGCCATGATCTTCGTTTTTTGAATGTTGAGCTTTAAGCCAACTTAATCACGCTCCTCTTTCACTTTCATCAAGAGGCTATTGAGTTCCTCTTCACTTTCTGCCATAAGGGTGGTGTCATCCACATATCTGAGGTTATTGATATTTCCCCCAGCAATCTTGATTCCAGTTTGTGCTTCTTCCAGCCCAGCGTTTCTCATGATGTACTCTGCATAGAAGTTAAATAAGCAGGGTGACAATATACAGCCTTAACGTACTCATTTTCCTACTTGGAACCAGTCTGTTGTACCATGTCCAGTTCTAACTGTTGCTTCCTGACCTGCATATAGGTTTCTCAATAGGCAGGTCAGGTGGTCTGATATTCCCATCTCTTTCAGAATTTTCCACAGTTTATTGTGATCCACACAGTCAAAGGCTTTGGCATAGTCAATAAAGCAGAAATCGATGTTTTTCTGGAACTCTCTTGCTTTTTCCATGATGCAGAGGATGTTGGCAATTTGATCTCTGGTTCCTCTGCCTTTTCTAAAACCAGCTTGAACATCTGGAATTTTATGGTTCATGTATTGCTGAAGCCTGGCTTGGAGAATTTTGAGCATTATTTACTAGCGTGTGAGATGAGTGCAATTGTGCGGTAGTTTGAGCATTCTTTGGCATTGCCTTTCTTTGGGATTGGAATGAAAACTGACTTTTTCCAGTCCTGTGGCCACTCCTGAGTTTTCCAAATTTGCTGGCATATTGAGTGCAGCACTTTCACAGCATCATCTTCCAGGGTTTGAAAAACTCCACTGGAATTCCATCACCTCCACTAGCTTTGTTCGTAGTGATGCTTTCTAAGGCCCACTTGACTTCACATTCCAGGATGTCTGGCTCTAGGTCAGTGATCACACCATGATGATTATCTGGGATGTCTGGCTATAGTTGAGTGATCACACTATCGTGATTATCTGGGTCATGAAGATCTTTTTTGTACAGTTCTTCTGTGTATTCTTGCCACCTCTTCTTAATATCTTCTGCTTCTGTTAGGTCCATATCATTTCTGTCCTTTATCGAGCCCATCTTTGCATGAAATGTTCCTTTGGTATCTCTAATTTTCTTGAAGAGATCTCTAGTCTTTCCCATTCTGTTGTTTTCCTCTATTTGTTTGCATTGATCGCTGAGGAAGGCTTTCTTTTCTCTCCTTGCTATTTTTTGGAACTCTGCATTCAGATGCTTATATCTTTCCTTTTCTCCTTTGCTTTTTGCTTCTCTTCTTTTCACAGCTATTTGTAAGGCCTCCCCAGACAGCCATTTTGCTTTTTTGCATTTCTTTTCCATGGGGATGGTCTTGATCCCTGTCTTCCTGTACAATGTCACGAACCCCTGTCCATAGTTCATCAGGCACTCTATCTATCAGATCTAGTCCATTAAATCTATTTTTCACTTATACTGTATAATCATAAGGGATTTGATTTCAGTCATACCTGAATGGTCTAGTGGTTTCCCTACTTTCTTCAATTTAAGTCTGGACTTGGCAATAAGGAGTTCATGATCTGAGCCACAGTCAGCTCCCATTCTTGTTTTTGCTGACTGTATAGAGCTTCTCCATCTTTGGCTGCAAAGAATATAATCAATCTGATTTTGGTGTTGACCATCTGGTGATGTCCATGTGTAGAGTCTTCTTTTGTGTTGTTGGAAGAGGGTATTTGCTATGACCAGTGCATTTTCTTGCCAAAACTCAATTAGCCTTTGCCCTGCTTCATTCCGTATTCCAAGGCCAAATTTGCCTGTTACCCTAGGTGTTTCTTGGCTTCCTACTTTTGCATTCCAGTCCCCTATAATGAAAAAGACATCTTTTTTGGGTGTTAGTTCTAAAAGGTCTTGTAGGTCTTCATAGAACCGTTCAACTTCATCTTCTTCAGCATTCCTGGTTGGGGCATAGACTTGGACTACTGTGACATTGAATGGTTTGCCTTGGAAACGAACAGAGATCATTCTGTCGTTTTTGAGATTGCATCCAAGTACTGCATTTTGGACTCTTTTGTTGACCATGATGGCTACTCCATTTCTTCTAAGGGATTCCTGCCCACAGTAGTAGATATAACGGTCATCTGAGTTAAATTCACCCAGTCCAGTGCATTTTAGTTCGCTGATTCCTAGAATGTCGACGTTCACTCTTGCCGTCTCCTGTTTGACCACTTCCAATTTGCCTTGATTCGTGGACCTAACATTCCAGGTTCCTATGCAATATAGCTCTTTACAGCATCAGTCCTTGCTTCTGTCACCAATCACATCCACAACTGCGTATTGTTTTTGCTTTGGATCCATCCCTTCATTCTTTTTGGAGGTATTTCTCCACTGATCTCAAGTAGCATATTGGGCACCTACTGACCTGGGGAGTTCCTCTTTCAGTATCCTATCATTTTGCCTTTTCATATTTTTCATGGGGTTCTCAAGTCAAGAACACTGAAGTGGTTTGCCATTCCCTTCTCCAGGGAACCACATTCTGCCAGACCTCTCCACCATGACCCACCCGTCTTGGGTGGCCCCACATGGCATGGCTTAGTTTCATTGCGTTAGACAAGTCTGTGGTCCATGTGATTAGACTGACTCATTTTCTGTGATTATGGTTTGTATGTCTGCCCTCTGATGCCTCTCACAACACCTACCGTCTTACTTGGGTTTCTCTTACCTTGGACGTGGAGTATCTCTTCACGGCTGCTCCAGCAAAGCGTAGCCACTGCTCGTTACCTTGGACGAGGGGTATCTCTTTGCAGCTGCCCCTCCTGACCTTGAACATGGAGTAGCTCCTCTCAGCCCTCCTGCACTTGCGCAGCCACCGCTCCTTGGATATATGTACTCCCTATGTTCTTTGCAGCATTATTTACAATAGCCAAGATATGGAAGCAACCTAAATATCCACTGATAGATGAATAGATAAAGTGGATGTGGTGTGTATATATATATATACATATATATACACAATGGAATATTACTTGCCATAAAAAGCACAAAAGCATGCCATTTGTGGCAACATGGATGGATCTAGAGGGTATTATGCTAAGTGAAATAAATCAGAGAAAAACAGACTCCCCATGATCTCACTTATATGTGGAAACTAGAAAACAAAACAAATGAACAAACAAAGTAAAGCAGAAACAGACTCATACATACAAAGAAAATGATGGCTGCCAGAGGGGATGGGGATTGGTGGGGGATGAATAAAACAGGTCAAGAGAATTATAGGTACAAACTTCCAGGTATAAAATAAATAAGTCACAAGGATGTAATGTACATATAGGAAACAGAGTCAATATATTGTAACAGTGTGGTACGTTGATGATGTTAACTGGTCTTATTCCATTTATCATTTTATAATGTATAAAAATATCAATTCACTGTTGTACACCTGAAACTAATATAATATTATATTTTAATTACAACTCAGTAATAAAACATTCACCAGAATGTGAATATACTGTGACTTACTCCTTTCCTAGAGTGCCCCAAAATTCACCAGTTTTATGTTTGCCCTAATAGAGAAACACAACCTGCTAATCAAGTGTCAGAATGATCAATCTACCGGATTTAAAATTTTTGAAAGCTAAATGATATTCCCTTTTGCTCTTGCTAATCAAAGAGCAAAAGGGAATATCATTTAGCTTTCAAAAATTTTAAATCCGGTAGATTGATCATTCTGACACTTTCGCTGTTCTTTATCCTATTGTGAGAATGATTTTGATCATATCTCCTTACTCAGTGCATGTCCCATGCTTCTCCAGGCTCTGGAATAAGTGATGTTGAGATCTCATACTTTTAGGGAAAATCTACGACTTACCCAAAGTACAGAATCTGCCTCTCTTCCTTCCACATCATCTTCTTCTCCATTTGGCTTGTATATAGAAATCGCAATATTAAGCCAGTACTTTCAGATTGGCTCACTGTAACTACAAGCATATCTCATTTTATTGTTTCACTTCACTGTGCTTCACAGATATTATGGTTTTTAAAATTGAGGGGATTGGGCAACTCTGAATTGTCAGATGATGGTTAGCTGTTTTAGCAATAAAGTATTTTTAAACTGGATCTTCCCTGGTGGCATAGTGGTAAAGAATCCACCTGTCAATGCAGGAAACACAAAAGATGCGGGTTTGATCCCTGAGTTGGGATGATGCCCTGGAGGAGGAAATAGTAATCCACTCTAGTACTCTTGCCTGGAAAATTCCATGAGCAGAAGAGCCTAGTGGGCAACAGTCCATGGGGTTGCAAACAGTTGGACACAACTGAGCACACACATACCCACACACACATTTTTATAAATTATGTACTTTTTAAAGACATATTGATACTGCACACAATAGCTTACAGTGTATTATAAATGTAACTTTTATATGGACTTGGAAACCAAGAAAAAGTTGTGTGACTCACTTTATCACAATATTTACTTTATTGCAGCAGTCTGGAACTGAACTTGCAATATCTTCAAGATGTGCCTGCACAAGGACATCACTGTCTCTTGTTTTGTTCAAGATGAGATAAAAATACACTACCTCATCCTTCATGTCTTTGTCTAGTCAAAGTCCTTAGATGCCCCAGTAACCCTCAGAACCAAGAAGTAATGACTGTCAAGTCCCTGTTACCCAGTACAGCTTGTGCATAATTTTCCTGGACAATCATTAGCCTTAGAGAATACACAGAGTATTTTTGTGTATGTGTTGATGGCATAAGTTGCCCCCAGATTGTGGCAATTATCTGTTCTGTGGATAGAAGAAAGAACTTACCTGAAAAAGGACAGGGTCACATCACTTAAATTCAATATTATTTCAACATCAGGTTCAGGTTGCAAAATATCAGAAGGGATGGTCATTATATCACATGATAAAAAGTTTGGACTTTATCTTGCCAGTAATGAACTCAGTCAGCAATTTATTTCTAAATGATTACCTTGGTAGCTGAATGGTAAGTGTATCAAAGGAGAATTTGAGACATGCTTAGGAAAAAAGTTCCTTCTTCACAGAACTTGGTAACTTAGTGACTAAATAAGGCAGATCAGGTTAAGGGTAAGGGAGCACAGAAGGATGATGTCTAAGCTTTTGATTAAGTAAACTGGGGTAGGTGATTGTAAGGTTTTCTGAGAGGAATGGTTTGAAGGTGGGGACACAGAATTCAGTTGTGGTCATATTAATTTATCCATGCTATCTATGAAATACGGGGGTTACGACATATTTTAGTAATCAGCTGGATATGTAAATTTGAACTAGAGGGAAGTAAGCATTTTTAATGTGTTTAGGAAATTATTGAGAGACAGTGAGACAGAGAGAGAATAAATGGAATGAGAAGAGCTATTAGCTGTGGATGAGTCCTTGGAGAACAATAATATATTAAGAGAAGAAAAGGGAGAGAATCCTATGATCAATATTGAGAAAGAAGACTCAGAAAAGGTAGGATATGATAACAAAAGTTAGAAGAGAGTAATGCAAGAACTGATTAGCATTAGTGTTTAATTTTAACTATCTTTAACTAAATCTTTGGGCTTCCCAGGCGGCTCAGTGGTAAAAAATCAGCCTGCAATGCAGGAGACATGAGTTTGATCTCTGGGTCAGAAAGATGCCCTAGAGAAAATGTCAACGCACTGCAGTATTCTTGCCAGGACAATCCCATGGCCAGAGGAGCCTAGCAACCCCATGGGGACACCGATTCAGACACGATTTCACAACTAAACAGCAACTAAATCTTCAGTCCACCAAAAGAACCAGTCTGCCTACAGAAGAAGAGAGAGAGGGAAGAAGAGAGCAGAGAAAGGGCACTTGCTCAGAAGAGCAAAACTATTTTCTGAATCTAACATCTAGCTTTTTGATGAAGTCATGATTTTTTTCAGTCATTCTTCTCTACCCACTCATGAGTACTCTTCTACTGTCCATGTCCCTCCAGGGCCCAGGTACTCTGAAAGCAAGAGGGTCCTGAGAGAAGAGAAATAGGCAAGTAAGTAAGAGGGTAAGTGGCAGACCCTGAGGCTGTGAACTGGATCTAGAGCCTGGCCCACAATTGATTTGGGAGGTCCAGATAGCCCAGAAAAAGCCCCACAAAAGCAATGAGAGAATGTGATATCTGAAACCTGTAATGCAGAAAGAACCTTACAGAGAACTAGGCTGATAGAATTTCTGCCATATTTTGATGCTGTTAATACTATCTCCCCACATGGTTCCCAGGACTACTGAGTCAGGAGACGCTTACAGAGAAGAGAACTCAAACCAGTTCTTAAATGCCCTAGACCAGAAGTGACTTTTGTCACTTCCACTTGGAGTTCATTGTCCTAAAGTGGAATTCAATCACCTCACCCTAACTACAGAGGAAACTTGAGAAGGACAGATGTGCACATGGAATCTTTTGAGAATTCTACTGTTTCTGCCACTCACCCATTGTTAGGATGAGAAAATTGAGGTACAAAGGGATTAATAAACCCATTCAGTGTCCCAGAGCTGGTAACTGGTAAAAGCTAGATGCAAACTGAAACTGCCTGGCCCCAGAACCTGTCTATTTGACCACAACACTAGTGTTATAGTTTCACAAGGGAGATGTACTGAGATCCAGAGATTGCCTTGTGCACTGATCCTCCTGTCCCCATTCTATCCTCAAAAGTGACTGCCTCTTCTGCTTGAGTAATAGGGTATTTTTTATTTCATAATATTTAGCTTACTATGTCCAGAGTTATTTCCTCCTCTCCATAAAATAAGAGTTAATCCTGAGCAAGGATTCATCATCAATGCATCGGCCAGGAAGAGCAAGACCCACCTCACAGAAGCCAGGCTTTCCCCTCAGGCCTATCAGGGTGTTCTAGCTGTCTCTGGCAGTCTTTGGCGGTGGCTTTGAGCAGAGGTTTTCCCCCCCTGGTTCAATGGAGGTTGGGAGGGAAAAAGTGCTGGGAAATTTGGGCCAGGATATTAGACATCCCTTGTTCCCTAATGACACCGCAAAATGGCTCTAGAGGAAAACTAACAGAACAAGACACTACCTGTGACAATCCATGCTTATCTAGTGCAACATCAGTATCAACCCACGGTCTACATCCCTGGACCAGGCACTCTACACACTTTACATTGTGCAAAACTTTTGAAGATTTCGTGGGATAAATCTTACTGACAACCCCTGACTCCTCTACCTTTGAGAGGTTAGAGATAAAGTGCTGCCATGGACCATCTTATAAGTGGCTGTGCCAGGATTTAAGCTCAAGACTTTGGGGTTCCAAAGACCTTACATCTTGCTAGCACACTAAGCTATTTCTGTCAGAGTCCTAAGTTCATAAGAGCAGCCAACATTGATTATGCCAAGCACTGTGCTATGTACATTTCATGAATTATTTCACCTAATACTAATAATGACAACCACAAAGAGAAACCATAGGAGAGAGGGGTCACAGTTAGCACTCCCATTTCATAGATAAGGAAACCGAAGTGTAGGAAAAGGATGTCCAAAAAGGTAAGAGAAAGGGTAAGAGGCAGACCCAACCCTTAAGCCAATCTCTCCGCCTCCAAGCACAGGCTTTCTTAAAATGTATTTATCTTTTATTGGAGGATAATTGCTTTACAATGTTGTCGTGGTTTCTGCCATACATCAATGCAAATCAATCACAATTATATCATATATATATATGATATATATATATGATATCTATATCTATATCTATATATATATATATAAGGGATATATATATATCCCTTCCATCTTGAGCCTTACTCCTCCTGCCCCTAACCAAGCACAGGTTTAACTACTAGGTAATGCTGCCACCTGGCTCTCACTTAAATAAGAACACTGGGGACATAAGACTGGGAAAGGGGAGCAGGTTATCCACAGAGAACTTGTGAAAGTGCTCCATTTGGCTTTATTTGTTCATTCAAACCACAAGGCAGGCCCACAATAATTGGAAATTACATTATATAGTTTGTTTTTCTAACTGGCTTTCTCTCCATGAGGGCTTATGATTGCTTTCTGCCCTGTCACACTTGAGAATCTCCTCCCCCCATTTCATTCCTGCCAACTTCTCCACCCCAGCTGTAGTCAGGAACCAATTTCTGTTGTCTAAACACAGAGAGAACTGAACTTCTAATCAGAAGAGAACTGAACTTGCAACGTCCCCATCCAAGACATAACCAAGCGTTTCCTAGACAGTACCAGGTAAGGGACCGCTTCTTTGCGTGTATGTATCTGTGTGTGTTTGTCTGCCATGGGGCAGTGAAGTATATATAGAGCCCTGAACGTGAAATCTAAAGCCCCAGTTTCAATTCTAGCAATGCCACTTACAGACCTGGGGCAAGTCTCTTCTCTGACACTTCATTTCCTTTGTTTCAAAGTGAGGATGGTGAAACTGAGAGAAAGGGATCAGAGGGAATACGTGGTATGCCCAGCACCATGACTGGTGTACTGGTGATTGATTTAATGTCAGATATCTGAATGTGGTAGGCAGTGGGAGGAGGGTGCCAACAGGAGTAAAAAAGACCTAGAAGTTAAAACATTGAGAAAAAAGCTCCATTATGTGAAAGTTTGTTCAAATCACTTAAGGTGAATGCCTTTTATTAACAACATATTTTCTATATATCTAACTTGGTAGGGATTGGCTTCAGTATTTTCTGGGAGTTAGAAGACACCTCAACACTTATTAAGCCCTTATTCTGTATCAGACACAGCACTGAGAAATTGATTATATTGATTATCTCACTAATCCTTACGAAAGCATAGTGAGTATTTTTACTCACTGTACACAGTATTATTACTATGCCCTCCAAGTCTGGAGACATAAACGATGGCCGAGATCATGCACCTGGTACCAAGTGGAGCCAAACCTGGCTCTGTAATGCTGGGATCCTCTGTAATGCACTAAAAATGTTGCCTCATAAAACAAATAGCTTTTTCAGTCCAAATGCTTGTGAAATCAAAGTTCTGTTGTAAGAACTCATCAAGGCACTCTGAACAAGTCATATGAGGTTAAATTTCATTTTAACTGAATTACCTCTTTAAAGACCTCATTTTAACTGGATTACCTCTTTTAAGATTCTGTCTTATATATAGTCACACGCTGAGGCACTGAGTGTTAGGACTTGAACACATAAATTTTGAGGGGGCACAATTCAGCCCATATTAAAGAGTTAATTTCCCCATTATTTCTCTTTCTGTTGTCTTGGTTTTAGCCACTTATTAAGGGGTTTTATGGATTGTCCTTGAGTATTTTAAGGACATGATCCTGTGGTCATGTAAATACCTGTGTATAAAACTAGCAACTGAGTCTGGTGTTCTTGCTCCAGTGGGTTCATGCATGTGAAGAGAGGTATGTGTTGGAAAAAAATGGAAGGAAGAGCAGGATTTTAGAACTATCTCTGCTACTAAATTTGCCTTGCAACTTCACGGAAATCCATATCTGTCTTGGAATCTGGCCCTATGGCAAAGATTTTAAGCTCAGTTCAGTTCAGTCACTCAGTCGTGTCCGACTCTTTGCGACCCCATGAATCGCAGCACGCCAGGCCTCCCTGTCCATCACCAACTCCCGGAGTTCACCCAAACTCATGTCCATCGAGTCAGTGATGCCATCCAGCCATCTCATCCTCTGTTGTCCCCTTTTCCTCCTGCCCCCAATCTCTCCCAGCATCAGAGTCTTTTCCAATGATCAACTCTTCGCATGAGGTAGCCAAAGTATTGAAGTTTCAGCTTTAGCATCAGTCCTTCCAAAGAACACCCAGGACTGATCTCCTTTAGAATGGACTGGCTGAATCTCCTTGCAGTCCAAGGGACTCTCAAGTGTCTTCTCCAACACCACAGTTCAAAAGCATCAATTCTTAACAGTCCAACTCTCACATCCATACATGACCACTGAAAAAACCATAGCCTTGACTAGATGGACCTTTGTTGCAAAGTAATGTCTCTGCTTTTTAATATGCTATCTAGGTTGGTCATAACTGTCCTTCCAAGGAGTAAGTGTCTTTTAATTTCATGGCTGCAATCACCATCTGCAGTGATTTTGGAGCCCCAAAAAATAAAGTCTAGAGTGTCAACAAATACTAGATAGGTAGAATCAGTGGAGAAGCAGATAGCTGTGGCAAAATAAAGAGTGATGGAAACTATGTTGAATTGAAGAAGGTTTCATTTAAATGAAGCAGGCAATTTTCAGGCTTCCCAGGTGGCTCAGTGGGTAGAATCCACCTACAATGCAGGCAACACAGAAGATCCCCTGGAGGAGGGTATGACAATGCACTCCAGTATTATTGCCTGAAGAATCCCACAGACAGTGGAGCCTGGCAGGCTACAGTGCATAGGGTCTCAAAGAGTTGGATATGACTGAAATGACTTAGCATGCACACAGACAATTTTCAGCTCCTGCCAGTTGGTGCCAGGTTGAAATAAAAGTTTTCCAGGCCTTCTAAGTTTTCAAGGGAAATCTTCAATTCATGTTTTAAGGGAAATCTCTCTGTGTTTACATATTGGCAATTCAAATTATTTTTCTCCAAAGGGTGAGAGTCAAACATCTGGGTCAGTTGACATCTTTGGGTCTTTCTTCGCTTAAGTGTTCTGTAGAACAAAAGACAGTGTTGTTTAAAAAAGAAGGGAAAAAAAAGAGTGTTATTGAGGCAGTACAAGTGTGGAGTAGAAAAGAATTTCTAGATACAGAGTACTGCACTCAGGAGTGAGTTTATTAAGGACAAAGATAAAGTGGGCACTGTGAGCACAGTGGGCCAACAACTCCTAACAGACTAGGGAGAGTCAACAGTTTCTGTGGGTTAGTAGCCAATTTTTATGCCTCAAAACAAAACCAAAAAATTCCTGCTGGAAGGTTGGTATAGATGATTGGTTAGGGCACTATAAAGTGAACACTGGGGTGGGTATTTTTGCCTAATATAAGTCAAGAAGCCCGCTGGTGATGATCCAGGGGGCTTTGGCAATGTTACAAAGGGGCTCAGTCAGCTTTGGAGATGACCTTGGTTCTGGGCTCCACTTCCGTGGCCTTGGTACGCAGCCTCACACTTGTGGCCTGGGGACAGGACTCAACATTCCCTGCTCTTCTTATCAGTAAGACAAGCCTTCAGCCCTGTAACACTCTGCTCATGTCTAAGTAGCTGCCATCCAACTCTCAGGTTATAAGGACACAGGTCATTGGGAAAGAGATGGAGACCATCTCTGGCTTCTTCCTGCTGGACAGGGGCTTCATGGGGTCCCAGCGAGATAAGAGTCCATGGAATGACAAAGCAGCTTGTTCCAGGGTAGTCCATGTGCCAACCAGCTGATATCCTTGTAGCATCATCTGGAGATTTATTTGTATTCTAGAAGAAACAAACTTTATAAGAAAATTAGAGACATATGTCCCAAAGATTAATAGAAATAGAAAGGCTGCCAAGGGGCCTAAAAGAGGGGATAGTCAGGAACACCAGGACAAGACGTCGGCCTGGGATGTTAGGGTTTCTCTAGGATGAGGAGATGCAAGAATTGGGGTTCATGAACGTATTTTCTTGAAAATGTCTATCTGAAAGCCTGTCCCGCCAGTTTTTCCCAGAGTATAGAATGCCTTATTTTTAATTTCTGCCCTGAACTCCTTTCAGAGGGTGGTGAAGCTCAGCAGCTCCAGTGGCTCCTGATTTAATCTTTGTAGAGGCAGATGGCAAGTGCCAGTTTCCAGTCAGCAGGGCCCTACATGGCTGTAAATTTGATCCTTGGTTTGGGGGCCTTTTAAGATTATTTCATCCCACAGTGATAGGAATGCTCATTCCCAGGTCTAGTGAAGATTTTTCTAATAGGTCACTTAATATGCTATTGTTGGACTTGACCATGAAAATAGTAAAAGATCTGGCCAATACCTGCCTTACTAGTAGTCTCTTATAGTCCAGGAAAACGTTCCCTCTTGTTGATTTTTCCCATATCTAGAGCTACATTATTATAATCATTGATCTCATATGAAACTATATATCATTTTGTTAGAGACTCAGTCACACATTTGAAATGTAAGAGATGACAATTTTGTGTAAGAGACAGCAATTTTCTGAAACAGGCAGTATAGCAAACAATATAGGTAGCAGTAATAGTAAGTTTACAAGTAAAAATTTAAGAACTTTTATCAGATGCAGTCCAGTATATCCCAGGTTGTCTGATTTAGTGTGTTAAATGACTATGGCCTGGTGTTAATCTCCTGGTTGTAGATCATGGAGCATCTGATCTTTACCCAAAGATTGATTATAAATTTAGGCTTCAGAAGCAAACTTAAAACATCTTTCTATTAATTCAATTAAATCTTGTAGCAGAATAACATCTTGTAGCAAGGGACTAACTGGGAAGTGAGTCTTAGTAAATATAGACCTTAATTAACAAAACTAGTACTGAAACATTTACTGAAACATAATTTTTTGAAGTTACCCCCATTTTTATTAAACACAGCCAAGACTAATTAATTTTTAAAATAAATTTGGTCCATTGACTATAGATGCCATAGGCCTGTCATTTTGCTACAGTGGATTGTTTTCTCTTTTGGAGGTCCCCAAAATACTTTGAGATTTCTGTACATTCAAGAGACAGTCTTTTTATTTATCTAGTTTTAATTTATAGCCTACCTAGTAAGGCTGTTCAGAACCCAAGTGTCTCCAATTTCTGGAGCGACAAGGCAGAGAGAAAAGAAAAATGTTTTAATTTTACCCACAAGTATAAATTACCAAATTATTTTGAACCATAAGTAGCTTGAGGAGAAGAGCGTCTTTATATCTGAAAACAAAGATTAGAAGCCAAGTAATATGTCAGACAAAAAGTCATGAAACTTATAATTATATTTATTTATTTAAACCTATGTAATTAATTTCTGTTCTTCTGTCCTTTCCTGATGATTGAGGATGATAGTGACAGCGATAGTTTTAAGACGTCTATGAAGCTTTTATTCAGACTTGCATGATTTGTTCAGTGAAGTGGATGCCTTGATCACTGGAGATTGTAAAACATATACCTTAGTGGAAGACACATTTTAAACATTTTTTTTTTTCTCCATTGTGAGAACATCAACTTTGCAGCCAGGAAGGGCTTTACCCCATTAAATGAAAAAAATAAGGTTTATCAAGAGCCAGGAAATTTCAAGCAGCCATTTTGGACTCCCCATGACTCTGACTATTTGACTTACAGCCATTGTTTATCCATTTTAAATTCCCTGATTTAGGAGCAGATGAGGGGTTAATTTTTGTAGAAGCAGAATGAGCTTTGTCTATGTGTGCCATAACCTTCAGAGATCATTGTGAAGTAATATTTATTTTATCACAGTAACAATGTTTTAAAAAATAATAAAGGCAAAGACCTTCACACAGTCCATTATCAAAAGCAGCATTCCAAGAAAAGTTTGTCTTTTACCAAGGACAGAAAGCCAAATTCCAGTTTGGTACCAGCTTATATTCACTGTGAAACAAAATTTATTCATTTAGCTAAAGTAATAATAAAAGATTTCAAAGGCAATTTAATGTCTTAAGAAACTTGTACCATGTACAAAACTCTCTTCTTGGGGTCCATGTCCCAAAAAATATTTTTTTCACTTTCATTTCCATCATTTTATTTGCCCATTCAGAGAACCTGTAAGTCAAAATGTATAAGTTTGCCACCTATAAATCAAACTTATTTCCTTTTCCCTTAATAAAATGTAATTCCATTCCTTATAGTTTTTTTTTATTAAAAACACACATCCTACTTTCCTTCAGCAACCATAAACTGTCCTTTATAACAGCATTCTATAGATTGGAAAACATAAATCACCCAAAGCTCTTATCTTATTTGCATTTTCTTAAAAGTTTCTTTACAGTGTGTTCTTAAGATGTTGTTGTTGTTCAGTTGCTCAGTCATGTCTGACTCTTTGCAACCCCATTGACTGCAGCACACCAGGCCTCCCTGTCCTTCACCATCTCCTGGAGTTTGCCCAAGTTCATGTTCATTGAATCAGTGATGTTGTTCTTAAGATATGCCTATGTTAATTAGGTTAACAAATATTAATACCAGTTAATAGTGAACTTTTTCCTGGTTCATGTGAACCATTTCTCTTTTATTTAGAGCTGTTTGATTTGTAAGTGCTTACTTTTCTTCAGTCCAATTGAATTAGAGCTCATTTACAAATTAACCTTAGCAATATTACCCAAAGACAGAGACACACACTGAGACATACATATATATCCAAACAGACACAGATCTCACAGTTTTCTGCTTAAGATTTAAAATGTCTCTTTGCCTCTTTTTTCCTTGGCTTGAAGTTCTACTAGTTAACAAGGCTGATGTCTCAGGCAGAGCAGGCTTTGTATCTCAAGGACATGGTAGGAGTTAACTTCAGAATTTTTCCTAGGCATATTTTTGCTTCTCTCAGGATTGGCGCTCCAAAAAGAAACATGTTTCAACAAGCCAGTTTTGTCTAATTGCATGTGCAAAAAGAACAGATCTTGATATTTCAAAAAGATTTCATTTTAACCCGTTTTATCCAGAATCTAAAGAATATCATGGCCATCTTGTGTCAAAAATGTCATCCTCCTTTTTGTAGTAATAATTTCAGAGCTAAAATATAGATCAAATAGTGCTCAAATTGGTTCTGATGACAGAAGCAAACTGACTGATAAAATATCATCCTAGTAGGGATTGTTCCTTTGGGGAGATGGGGTCTTTGTTTGGTCAGAAGAATATGAAGGAGTAAAGGAATTTGAAGGAATGGGGGAAATTTCTTCCCTCCCCCTGCCACCCCCTGCAAGAGACAGGAGGAGTTAGAAGGGGATTCTTTACAATTTTTGGAGTTTTTTTTCCTTTTCAGGTTTATGATTATGGGAGAAAGTCATGGGGTAGGACATCTGATGGAGGGAGAGACATAGGAGGACAGGGGATAAGGTGACAACAGAAAGGTATATGTAGCATGAGTCCCTTAGATCCAAACTCTGACTGAGTGCCATGCTGCTGCTGCTGCTGCTAAGTCGCTTCAGTCGTGTCCGACTCTGTGCGACCCCATAGACGGCAGCCCACCAGGCTCCCCCGTCCCTGGGATTCTCCAGGCAAGAACACTGGAGTGGGTTGCCATTTCCTTCTCCAATGCAGGAAAGTGAAAAGTGAAAGTGAAGTCGCTCAGTCGTGTCTGACTCTTCGCGACCCCATGGACTGCAGCCTACCAGGCTCCTCCGTCCATGGGATTTTCCAGGCAAGAGGACTGGGACTGAGTGCCATAGAGAACAATAAAAGAGATCATGTAATTTACTGTGCCATTAACAGGCCATTTTTCTTGGTTCCCCAATATGTAGGTTGGCATTAGGTAATTGGGTGGGGCACTATAGGGTGAGCACTAGGGTACACATTTTTGGCTAATATGGGTCAGGAAGCCTAATGGTGATGATCACGGGGGCTTTTGGAAACATTACAAACGGGCTCAGTTTGCTTCTGAGGTGACCTTAATTCTGGGCTCTGCCTCTGTGGTACCTGTTGCTTCTTGCACCTGTGGCCTGGGGACAGGACTCAACAAGTATTGTTGACTGACAGACACCAAAAAGGAAGGGGACATACTTTAGTTCACATTGCCCAAGGATCCACACTGACAAACTCTTCAAGATGAAGCTTTCATATATCTATCCTCTTGTTGACTTAAAAAATTGTCACAACCTAAAAGCTGAGTGTTATGTTTCATTTGGTGGAAAATTTTAGCACTTCAGCCCAGAAGACAGCATCTCAAGTGACCCTGAGGGAACTGCTCCTGGAATCAAAGTCTTAAATTTTCCCACCAAATAAAACATAACTGTTGACTTTTAGGTTGTGAATATTTTTTTATGTTGACAGTTATGGTGACTGCAAAGAAGGGACCCTGACCAAATTCTTCTTCTCCACCTGAACCCTGTGAGTATCCAGAGCCTTGGTAGCAGCAGAGGCCCGTTGTGCCCAACCACTTTCTTGAGGAGTCCAGACAAATTTGAATGAGTGTCTCCTGGTTCTAGGATATCCTGTTTATTGGTTGATGATCCTAAGTTTTATTCGGTGGGAGAAGACGTTATCCTTGAAACTTGGTTTTAAGAAGAGGTACCTGGGTTGCTCAGTCTAGATATTGAGTGGGTTATCCTCAGTCAAAAGACTGGGAAGATTTTACTCAGTTTAGGTGCTTAGTGGGTTATCTTCGGTGTAGAATGCACTGGGGAGATTTTGTTTGAGAAGGTTATCCTCAGTGTAAAAGGTACTGGGAAGACTCAATTTGGATACTGAGTGGTTGGCTATCCTCAGTTAGAGACTGAGAGGAAGACTTAGCTTAAACATTGAGTAAGGTGGGACGGAGTTATTAGGGGGAAGATGGACCTGTCATTTTTCCTTTTATTGGCTACCTTAATAAAGTTTTTTGAAATAAAACTGAAATCTTATGAGTGCTTCTGAGCTCCGAAGAAGGACTCTCTCCTCCTGGCTGGCAACGTCTTTCTCAGGGGACTGAGAAACCTGCAGAAGTGGTAGAGGAGAGACCTCATACAGCCCACCTTATCCCTATAGGGAAATCTAGTCATGTAATTAACAAACTGCCCAACCAAGGATGCACATAAGAATTGGCCATTCTGTGACCTGAGCAACTGTGCAAGTCTTACAGTCCAATGGGAGACCGGAGACATGTAAGATGGGGCTGAAACAACTCTGGGGCAAAATCAGAGAAGTGGCACTCCCAAGAAGCATATGCTGGCCCAGCACACAGTCATCATCGCAATTTTATCTCAACAAACTGACTTCAATATGGAAAATAAAAGTTTCAAAATAAAAGAAAAGGAACAACAGATTGCCAGCCTCCAGCTAACATCCCAGCTGGGTAAATGTACATACAAAAATTATAAGTATTTACTTAAGTGGAAATTGAAGGGAAATCTCACCCTAAAAATTGAAGAGGCTCTTTCATTGCTTACACAGTTAAGTTACATTAAGGTTAAAAGCTAGCTTAGTAAATATATCTTTTCAGACTGTAAACAAAGGCCTTCAGGAGGAAACTTGGGTTTTGAGATGTAAATGTTCTACCTGTTCTTCCTAGGACATTCTGTGTTGGTGTGTTTTGTTTGTTCATGTTTTTAAAAACTTGGTCTGTTAGGTAGTTAGAATAGGAAAAAGGAGTCCAAGATGGTGGTGGCTAAAAGACAAAGAAAGGAAAAAATCCACAAAAATGGAACAAAAGAAAATCTGAGGACCAGAGTGAGAACCTCAGGTGAAACCAACAGCCCTCCTGGCTAGCCCAACTTACACAGGGCACGTTCAGGGGGAGGAGAAAAAACATATAAAAAGAGGAGCCAAAATTGAGCCTCTCTTCTTTTGGGTCTGCCTACCCTCATGCCTCAAGGATGTATTTTCCTTTGCTTGCCAAATAAAACTGAGCTTTAACTGAGCTGTGACACTGGTCCACAGTTTCAAATCTTTGCTGTGGTGAGATGGAACTGAAGAAATTACACTCCCCTGACATGGCCTTTGCTATTTTTCTGGTTTCTCTGGTGGCTCAGACAGTAAAGAATCTGCCTGAAATGCAGGAGACCAGGTTCAGTCCCTGGGTGAGAAAGATCCCCTGGAGAAGGAAATGGCTACCCTCTCCAGTATTCTTGCCTGGGGAATTCCATGGACAGAGAAGCCTGGTGGGCTACAGTCCATGGAATTGCAAAGAATTGGACATGACTGATCGAGTAACACAATACAGTACTGTTTTTGAGAGTAAATTCTCCAAATTTGGGCTTCCCTGATACCTCACTTGGTAAAGAATCCACCTGCAGTGCAGAAGACTCCATTCAATTCCTTGGTTGGGAAGATCCCCTGGAAAAGGGATAGGCTATCCACTCCAGTATTCTTGGGCTTCCCTTGTGGCTCAGCTGGTAAAGAATCTGCCTGCAGTGCAGGAGACCTGGGTTCAATCCCTAGGTTGGGAAGATCCCCTGGAGAAGTGAAAAGCTACCCATTCCAGTATTCTGGCCTCTAGAATTCCATGGACTGTATAATCCATGGGGTTTCAAAGAGTCAACTGAACAACTTTCACTTTCTCCAAATTTAGGTTACATCCTCCCCACTCTCTTATGGGGAAGGCTCTTGCATATCTAGGGTTTGAATCACTATTAATTTACCAGCTGAGCCACAATGGAGCCCCAAATAGGGGAACTAGACAACAAGTGAAATTGAAAGTCACTGAGTCATGTCTGACTCTTTGTGACCCCATGGACCCATGGAATTCTCCAGGCCAGAATACTGGAGTGGGTAGCCTTTCCCTTCTCCAGGGGATTGTCCCAATCCAGGGATCAAACCCAGGTCTCCTGCATTACAGGCAGATTCACAGGCAGATTTGGGCTTTCCTACTATCTCAGTTTATAAGGAATCTGCCTGCAATGCAGGAGAGTTTGGTTAGATTCCTGGGTCAGGAAGATCCCCTGGAGAATGAATTGTCAACCCACCCCAGTTTCTGGCCTGGAGAATCACATGGACAGAAAAGCCTGCTAGGCTACAGCCCATGGGGTCACAAGAGTTGGACATGACTGAGAGACTAAACCACCACCATTGATTTATATTTTATTGATACAATGAAACTTTAAAATAAATGTAAATAAGATAAGAGCTTTGAGGTAAACTCTTTTCTATTTTAGAAAAATCTATTTAAAATAATCTTTCCAGATATTTGGTAACTTAAAATTCTAAAGTTGGGCTAATTTAAGTTAAATGATAAAAGTTTATTGAATAACTAGATACTTTCATTAATGAGATACTGAGATATAAATTACTAAAGAAAAAAACTAAAAGTATTTAGGAATATTAATGAAAATGCTTGATGTCACTCCAAGATGTTTTCTATAAGAAAACAAGTGCTTTTAGAAATTATCACTGCTGTTTATGCTCAACAATCTATAGAATGCCAATGTAAAAAACAGTTCATAATTACTTACTTCTTATCTTTTACTAAAAATTAAGGTTTTAAGAGTTGAAATTTCTAATTTAAATATGCAGTTAAAGCTATTAGAAATAATACAGTAACATTTTAGTATACAGTAGGACATAAAATGTGTGTTTTCAGTAAAGAAGGTATGAGGAATAAAATTGCATTTTATTGAGAAAAAAGAAAGAATGAGCTTGTTGATTTTATTTGTATAAGAAATGAGACTAGATACAGAAAGTGATGAGAAACTGTGAAAAGCAAACCTGAGGAGGAAAAAGTTTTATGCATAGTCAAGGTTCACTAAATTTAGATTGACGTTAACTAAATGGATTTGGCTAAGTAAGCTAATAAGAAACTGGAATTTGGTTTCTCTTTTACTTTGGTTAAGTAAATAAGCATTGTTTCAGTGACCAATGATCCTGTTGTGTTTTAAATCTTTGTTCACATTTCTAACAAACATCTCAAATATCAAAATCTAACTAAAGCTCTTTAGCTTCCTGCTGACTCTGGGATGCTTTGAAGAAAAATCTCTGGGACATCTCAGAGAAGAATGTTAAACTAAGTTTATTTGGCATTCAGAAGATTTGGCAAGTGATTGAAGGTTAACTTTACCTTGCTTCCTTTAATTAACAATAGTCTTCTGATGTTCAGTCTATCTATCCTTTGTTGCAAAACTTTAACCTGGTCCCTCCTCTCACTTCCTTGGAGCAATTCTCTCAGAGTCATTGAGATGCTGTCTCCTGGGATTGAAGTCCTAAAAATTCCCACTGAATAAAACATAACTATCAACTTTTAGTTTGTGACTATTTTTTAAGTCAATACTCTTCTCTGTAGGCAGTAGCAGGGTTCTGAAGGCAGCACCAAAATTAATTGGGGCTAGGTTATTACACGGAGAAGGCACTGGCAACCCACTCCAGTACTCTTGCCTGGAAACTCCCATGGACGGTGGAGCCTGGTGGGCTACAGTCCATGGGGTCGCTAAGAGTCGGACACGACTGAGTGACTTCACTTTCACCTTTCACTTTCATGCATTGGAGAAGGAAATGGCAACCCACTCAAGTCTAAACAGATTGAAAATGGAGTCATGTTTTATTGATTTCTTTCATGAGTCTATCATCAAACAGTATTATCTTGTTGCTGTAACTGAGGGGGAGAGGGCGTAATTATTTGCAGGGATAAACTGCTTAAACCTCAAAGCTATTTGTGAAGTGGCTTTCTGCTCATATAACAGAAGTTCTTGCTTAAGCCAATTTCCACCATCAAACTTCGAAAAGTATCCTAGTAAATGAGCATTTTATCCCCATGTCAGAAGCATTTGTTGGATCTGGAGTGGCAAAAAATTTTTATTTCATAGGTCAAATGATGGATTGATAATAGGTACCTGAATGCTGTCCTGGGGAAGACCTTGAGGCCAGATCCCTGTTTAGTAGGGAGAGTGCTGTGATATTAGCCTCTTCTATCTGAGTGTGGTGGTGCATATTTGTCAGTATTCTTATAATATCAAGTAAGAGAAACGCAATCTCAGACAGGAAAAATTGTTGGTACATAGAATTCAGGACAGGATATTAACAAGAGAGGGATAGAGATGTAGACATGCCTCAGGAGCAATAGTTATGAACCAGAGACTTGCATGCCTCCAAGATTCTCTCTACCCCTTATTTCCATGTCCCTGAAAATTTACAAATTTTCTTCTCTTATGCAGAGCAGTTATCTCCACATTACAGGAATTATAGCCACTGACAATTTCCAAAGTGTATATTTTCATGGCTTCCACTAAGGCTTTGGTAACACACACACACACACAATTTTGGAGAGGGATTATGATCAGCCCAGTTTGTATTTAAATATATATATATATATATATATCATGGGAAATGATGGACCAATCAAATTTGGATGCGATGGGATCATCTAAAACTATGACAGTTTTCATGAGAACCACATATTTGGGCTCAGTAGGAAGAGATGTTTCCAGAGCAAGGATAGCATGACATACAGGACTTTGAAAATACTGTTTCTACCAAAAAAACCGTGGCCACATGGCTGGCTTCCATCCCTGGAGTTTAAAAAAGAAGGAGAAGACCCTCAGGAATATGTGCCTACCTCATCTAGTAGCTATAGCCCCTCCTCATAATTTTTGCCTTGTGATTCTTCATTTGGAAAGAGAAATTCCCAGCTAAGTCAGTTTAGCTATGCCTTCAAATTTCAGTGAGCTATTAGTTGTGCCCTCCAAATTCCAGTGAACTGAAACAAAGCTATTACTCTAGTAATTAGCCAGCAATGTGCCTTTATTTAGTGGAATGAATTTCTGCTCCAATGACCAACATATTAGCCATCTATTCTCAAGACAGGTAGTGACCTGAGAATTCTGTGTCTGTTTCCTGAGGACTGCTCCACTATGCAAAGGCTGATGAAGTTTCGGGTCCTCTGGGGCATCCACATGTCCTGCCCTGGCTTCCACCATGCCCCTCAGCACCTGCGCTGCCGATCTTTATCAGGAGCTGGAACCCTAAGATGGAATGACTATGACAGACCTGAGGAATTTAACTTTGCAAGTGATGTACTGGACCACTGGACTCAAATGGAGAAGGTAAGGAGGCCTCTGTGTTGTGTGTGAGAACAGGATTCACCTCCTTCTCCTAATAGGAAGAGGGGCACAGAACTAAAAGGGCTTCTGACTAAGTCTACAATTTTCATGGGAAAAGCTTATGTTTGGGGGTTCAGTTCTCAGCCTGGACACTTCCTCTATTCTCTAAGCCCCAGTGGCTTTATCTGTGAAAGGGGGATAATCTCATTTAAGAAACAAGATAGCAGGTGAAAGTATCTGGTACTCAGTCAGGTAATCATGACCAAGTGTCAAGTTCTAATCACAGGTCAGCAAGTTGATGTTGGTCTGAATTCTCATCTTCAACTAATGAGACTGTGAGTCTAACTAGAATTCATCTCATAAAGCAGGGGCTTGACTTTAGGTTACACCCAGAGGGAGGGTGTAACCTTGATTGTGTACATGAACATCTGACACATGTGACTAAATCATGTCATCCTATGAGGATGGCAGGTATAGCTGGAGTCCTCCCTATCAACTACCTACTTGAACGTGGCTTTGGGGTGTATCCAGAGAAACCCATCCCAGTGGTATCTGCAAAAAAAATGCACATTATTGGTTTCTCTTTTCCCAAGAGAGGCACAGTGGTGACACTAGGAGTTGGGTAGACAATGGGGGGTGTTTCAGCTCAAAGTTCCTGCTGGCATTTTCCACATTGTGAAAGCCCACTCAACACTGTATTTGTTCAGAAGAAAGAATTTACCTGATATGGAGTCAAAGAGTTGATGTATTTTTAATTTACCATGAGCATACATTCATACTGAAAGGTTAAGGCTGCAAAGGTTAAGGCTACTGTGAGTGATGCCAAGATTCGTGATCTCCAGAGGACAGGATTTCGATCCAGGGCTGGAGATGAGGCTTGATCACTCAGAACTTTCTGTGTAGCAAAGTTTTATTAAAGTATAAAAGAGAGAAAGCTTCTGGCATCGACATCAGAAGCGGGCAGAAAAGATACCCCCTTGCTAGACATTATGTACCTGTTAGCAAGCTGCTAATCTGATAAAAGAAATGCCTCAAGACAGAGAGTTATGGTTACTGAGAGAGTTACTGAGATAGTTAAGGCCCCTCTCCCATAACATGCATTTTGAGATAGAATGGCAAAAGGGGAGTCATCTCCAGCCATAAAACAATTGACATGAATCTTGAAGAAAGGCAGATTTCCAAGCAAATACATAGTTTCATTAACATAGCTTAAAAAAACCATTTCCATAAGAAAAATGCATTTGTTTGCTGAGCCATTAGCAGCTCAAGGTTACCTTTAGACAGAGCCAAGTGTCCTCATGACAACACAGGATTAGAAGAGGAAAAAAGTCTGCCACTTACAGTTTATTTCCTCCTGTTGCTTGGGGAGCTCTGGCCTTCCTACCTGACTGTTAACCCTCTCAATATGTTAGTATTCAGAACTTATATGCCTTTTATGAGGACTTTTATCCTGCCTCCATCTTTTTCCTTTTTCTGAATTTCCAAAAAACTCCAAGGAAAATAGAGCCCTCACTTGTGGAGAGCCCTTTTTACTTATGTGCTATGCCAAGCACTTTGTGTTTATTATTCTGATAAAATGGACACTTTAATCATCCCCATTTTTGAGATGAGGAAACTGAGGCTACAATTGTTCAAAAACCTACAGAATTTGCTCATCTAATAAGTGGAGGAGCAGGATTTGTGTTCAGACTGTTTGATTCTATAAGCCACTCTTTAACCTGGTCTCATGAGATGATGATGTCAAAACATCTCTGCTTTCCCTTCCTTGTCTTTTAGCCACCGCCATTCTGAACTCCTTTTTTCTATTCTAACTACCTAACGTTCCCCCCTCAAGAGATGGGAGGCCCAATTCTTTGGGAATAGGGGCTTTGAGGTCTTTCTGGCTACTTCTTACTGAACTGGGACGGTGAGGGGCATTGGGCCTCCCCCTCTTGCTAGTCTCAGGCCTCAGAGTCCTTATAGTGGTGTCCATCTAAGGGTGAGTGTTATTTTCTGTGGTCACCTGTAATTTTATATATCCTTGCTTGAACTGGCACTGCACTTTGTAGTTTGTTGACCTGGGCAGAGACAAAACGGGTTAGACAATTGATAATATATGGAGCAATCATAAGCAGCATCAATATGGAATAACAAGGACTAGTAGGGGCATTAGCCAACTCCAAATTCCCTTCGCCAGGATAGCTCAAGTCCCTCCTTTTTCAGGGATCAGAAGATCTATCTCCTGTCTGTTTTGGAGTACAGCCCCTGCCAAGCTGTGTTGGCTCTTTAGAGCTGTCCTGAGAAATATCCACAGAAACTAGATTTGGGGGGTGTTCATTGGAATGGCACTCATTTGTTGTTCTGAATAGGTATCTGAGATCTCCTAGGGGCCCACGGGTGTACTGAGTGTCTTCCTCTGTTTTCTTCCACAGCCTGACTCATGAGTACTGAATCCAGGAGTCATGTCCTGGTACCTTGACCGGTGTGAGGGTAGAAAGTATTAACAGGGTAGGGGCCCTCCCACATGGGCTGGAGTTGAGCCTTTGGGGGCCCATCTTTCTAGATTTTAATTAGGGCTTGAGTCCCTAGAGCATATAGTGGTGACCCCTTAGAATCTTTTGGGTACTGGTTCACACCCCACAAGCGTATATCCTGTTGGAATTGCCCAATGGCCATGGTATGAAACTGGAGGGTCTGAGACTCTGGGTCTAGGAAGAGATCATTGACATAAACAAAAGGTCTCCCATCAATTCAGTTCAGTCGCTCAGTCATGTCCGACTCTTTGCAACCCCATGAATTTGCTCAGTCATGTCCGACTCTTTGCGACCCCATGAATCATAGCATGCCAGGCCTCCCTGTCCATCACCAACTCCCGGAGTTCACTCAAACTTTCGTCCATCGAGTCGGTGATGCCATCCAGCCATCTCATCCTCTGTCGTCCCCTTTTCCTCCTGCCCCCAATCCCTCCCAGCATCAGAGTCTTTTCCAATGAGTCAACTCTTTGCATGAGGTGGCCAAAGTATTGGAGTTTCAGCTTCAGCATCAGTCCTTCCAATGAACACTCAGGACTGATCTCCTTTAGAATGGACTGGTTGGATCTCCTTGCAGTCCAAGGGACTCTCAGGAGTCTTCTCCAACACCACAATTCAAAAGCATCAATTCTTCAGTGCTCAGTTTTCTTCACAGTCCAACTCTCACATCATATAGCATCTCATAAGGACTAAGACCAACCTGTTCCTTAGGGGCAATACAGGTGCAGAGGAGAGCTATTGGTAAAGCCTCCTTCCATCCAAGAGAGGTCTCCTGGGTTATCTGTTTTATCCCTGATTTTAAGAATTGGGTGGCTCTTTATACTTTTCCTGAAGACTGAAACCTCCAAGCAGAATGGAGATAATAAGTAATGCCCAATGCTTTAGAGACCCCTAAGGTGCTTTTGAACTGTGGTGTTGGAGAAGACTCTTGAGAGTCCCTTGGACTGCAAGAAGATCCAACCAGTCCATCCTAAAGGAGATCAGTCCTGAGTGTTCATTGGAAGGACTGATGCTGAAGCTGAAACTCCAGTACTTTGGCCACCTCATGCAAAGAGTTGACTCATTGGAAAAGACCCTGATGCTGGGAGCGATTGGGGGCAGGAGGAGAAGGGGATGATGGAGGATGAGATGGCTGGATGGCATCACTGACTCGATGGACATGAGTTTGCATGAACTCCAGGAGTTGGTGATGGACAGGGAGGCCTGGCATGCTGTGATTCATGGCGTCGCAAAGAGTTGGACATGACTGAGCGACTGAACTGAACTGAACTGAGTGACCTTAGAAGTAAATGATGTCCCATCATCACTTTGTAATGACCTGAGCAGACCAAATCTTGGAAGATTTCATGCAGCAGTTTTTTTTTGTTTGTTTTGTTTTTACCACCTCCTCAGCCTTCTTGGTCCAGGCGGGAAAGCCTTCAATCCATCCTGTGAATGTATCTATCGTGACTAATAGGTATTTATACCCTTGAGAAACTGGCATCTGGGTGAAGTCCATCTGCCAGTCCTCTCCTGGGTAAGTCCCACATCGTTGGACAGGCTGGGCCAGCTGGGGTCTTTGAGCTCCTTGTGAAGTGAAGTTGCTCAGTCGTGTCCGACTCTTTGTGACCCCATGGACTGTAGCCTATCAGGGTCCTCTGTCCACAGGATTCTCCAGGCAAGAATACTGGAGTGGGTTGCCATTTCCTTCTCCAGGGGATCTTCCCAACCCAGGGATCGAACCCAGGTCTCCTGCATTGCAGACGGGCACTTTATCGTCTGAGCCACCAGGAGCTCCTTGAGGGTTGTTTAAATGGCAAGTGGGACAAGAGGAGACCACTTGCCTTATAGTCATTTGGAGGTCTGTTCCTCTGAAAGCCCTTTCTAGTAATCTTTGGAGGGCCTTTTCCCCTAAATGAGTGGTGGCATGTAAGGCATTAACCAACTTCCACTGGAGTTTCCCAGGCAGAAAAAGGAGTCCCTCCTTTTGGAACCACCCCATATGATCTTGAAAGCCCTCATTCTTAGCTTTAAGAGTCTCACCTTCAGTATATGAAGGAGTTTCTGGCAAATTAGTCTGTAGAACTAAGGTGGCAACCCCTATTAGGTCATTGTTCTGTAACGCTGCTCTCTTAGCTGCCTGATCAGCTGCTTGGTTCCCTCGTGCCATTTCTGTGCTCCCTTTTTGGTGTCCTTAACAGTGGGAGACAGAAACCTCAGTGGGCAGATGGACTGCCTCCAAGAGTCTAAGGATTTGATCACCATATTTCACTGGGGACCCTCGGGTGGTGAAATGGCCCCTTTCTTTCCAAATAGCAGCATGTGCATGTAGCACCAGAAAGGCAGACTTGGAGTCAGTGTAAATGGCTACCCTCTTTCCTTTTCCCAGCTCTAAAGCTTGAGTCAGGGCTATGAGCTCAGCTAATTGGGCTGAAGTACCTGGTGGCAAAGGCTTAGCCGCTATGGTCTCAAAATTGGAGACTACTGCATATTCAGCTCTTCTTTTTCCATCCAAGACAAAGCTGCTTCCATCAGTGTACCGGATTTCCTCAAGATTGGTCAGAGGATCTTCCAACAATCCTTCTCGGGGTTTTGTCCAGTGGCCCAAGGTTTCTAGGCAAGAATGAAAGGGGAGAGAGCCCTCGGGGGTAGGCAGGAGAGTGGCTGGATTAAGAATCTCACAAGGGGATATAAGTGAGGCCTGGATTTTCCATCAGCACTACTTGATACCTGAGGATTCTTTGATCAGACATCCACAAATGGCCTCTCCCATTTAGGAGTTGTTTCACTTGGTGGCTGGTAAAAAATTAGTTTGCACCCAAAAGAAAGTTTTAAAGCATCTTCTATCAGGATTGCAATAGCTGTAAGATTTCTAAGGCAGGGAGGCCAGCCTCAGGTAGTTGGGTTTAGCGTCTTGGATAAGTGAGCTACAGGCTGGGGCTCAGATCCCAACCTTTGAGTTAACACTCCCAAGGCTATTCTCTCTTTTTCGTGGGCATAAAGTTGGAATGCTCTTTCTGGGTCTGGCAACATCAAGGCGGGTGCTTGAGTTAAGGCTTGTTTCAGTGTAGCCTCTGCCTTCTTTTGAGGAGTTCCCCACATCAGTGGGATTGAATCATCCTGTCCCTTTAAGCTTTCGTATAAGGGCTGGGCAATTAGACCATATGTTGGGTGTCCAGATTCTACAATACCCAGTTAGCCCCAGGAAAGCTCTCAATTGTTTTTGAGTCGTGGGGGAGGGCAACTGGAGGATTCCTTGTACCAGATCAGAGGACAGCCTCCTGGACCCATGTGTAATCTGAACTCCCAGGTAAGTGATCTTTGTCTCGATCATCTGTGCCTTAGCATGGGAGACTTTATATCCCCTCTCTGCCAAAAAGCTTAGAACCTGAATTGCACGTTGTTGGGCATTTTTTTCATCTGGAGAGCAGATTAGTAGGTCATCTACATATCGAGAAGGAAATGACAGAGGATGAGCTGCTTAGGTGGCATCACCGACTCAATGGACATGGGTTTGGGTAGACTCCAGCAGTTGGTGATGGACAGGGAGGCCTGGCGTGCTGCAATTCATGGGGTCTCAAAGAGTCGGACACGACTGAGTGACTGAACTGAACTGAACTGAACTACATATTGTACTATTTTCCCATTAGATTCCAGGTCCAGATCTAGGAGATCCCAGCTAAGGGCCTGTCCAAATAGGTGGGGGCTATCTCTGAACCCCTGAGGTAATACTGTCCAAGTCATCTGTTGGTGTCTTTCTTCTGCGGCCTCCCACTCAAAGACAAAAAGATATTGGGATTCTTTAGCCAGTGGTGCAAAAGAATGCATCTTTGAGATCCAAGACTGTAAACCACTTGGCACTGGGTGGGATTTTCCCCCAAGATTACATAGGGATTGGGTACTGTGGGATGTAGGGGGACTACAGCTTCACTTATGATCCATCCAGAGATCATGAACCATTCACCAGATTCCATCCTTTTTCCTCACTGAGAGGATTGGGGCATTACACGGTGAATTGGTGGGAACCAATAGCCCACAAGCAAGGAATTTATTTATTAAAGTAGTCCCTCCCAAGCCTCTCTTCTGAGGGGATATTGTTTCCGGTTAGGAAACCGAGTGGCATCTCAGAGGACAATGATGACCAGTTCAGCTTAGTGGGCTCTTCCAGGAGTCCCCTGGTCCCGCACCTGGGGTTTAATTTTGACCTCCCAGAGTTTTTAGTCCCTCTCTATTGGAGAGGGTGTAATGGGTTCTTCAGTAGTAACCAGAAGCTGTAGGGCTCTAGGGGCTGAAAAGCCTCCCATCACAAAGGTGGTCCCCAGTTTAGTGAGTATATCTCTTCCCAGTAAGGAAGTAGGATACTTGGGGACCACCAGAAACTGGTGGGAAAATAGTTGTCGATCCCAGCAACAAAGAAGCACTTGGGTGAATCTTTTAGTAGTTGTTTTTCCTGTAGCACCCAAAATGGTACAGGTTTGGGAGAAGAAGGCTCCAGAGTAGGTGATCAAGACAGAGTAGGTAGCCCCCGTGTCAACCAAAAAATTCTCGGACCTACCTGCCACATCCAGTTGCACCCTTGGCTCCAGACCCATGACGGTTATGTGCGACAGGCTGGCTGGCTGGAGAGGGCTGCTTCAGTCCTGTTGAACCATCATGAGGGAAGGCTTGGCTCTTGACCTTGAGGCTCTTGGGTCCCAAGGGCAGAGTGCTGCCCGATGTCCCAGCTGATGGCATTTATAGCAAGCCATTTTAGGAGACTTGTCATGGTTTGGACACTCTTTGGCTCAATGTCCCGCCTGTCTACAAATTAGGCATTTGCTCGTGCCTTGTCCTTCAAGGACTCGGGGTTTGCCATACGGCTTCCCTGGAAGGCGGCCAGCATCTGGGCATGCCTTGTCTCTTTCCTTTTCTCCCTTTCCTGGGCCTTGGCCTCCTTCTCCTGTTCTCTGTTACAAAAGGTATTGGGGGCTTTTGTAACAAGCAATCTCATCAAAAGAAGAAGCAGGGTCCTGCTGCTGTAGTTGTTGTAACTTTATTCTGATATCTGATGCATATTGGGACAAGAATTTGTCCTTTAAAACCACCTGTCCCTCCTAAGAGTCTAAGTCCAGATTGGTAAAATTTTGGAGGGCCTATTTTGGACTTTTCAGAAAGGCAGTGGGGTTCTCACTGGGCTCCTGAGTTACTGCTGAGACTGGGCACAGTTCCACAAGTAATAAGCTTCTTTCTATTTCCATGGGTGGACTTCCTTAGGGGTGAGTCTTTCTGAAGCTTATCCTACCCAGTACTGTTGCAACCTAAGAGTCAGGCGCCCCGGGTCAGGGTGCAGATCCCCAGGCAGGCTGAGGCATGAGAGCCTCCTGGAGATTGAATCTCTGGACAGGTTGAGGTAGGTCAGCCCAATTCCCAAGAATTGGGTCCCTGGGCAAGTCGAGGCGTGACAACCTTCTGGGACCCCTGGACTGGCAGATCCCTGAGCAGGTTGAGGCGTGACAAACTTTCGAGGACCAGATCCCTAGGCAGGTCAAGGCAGGTCAAGGCAGTCCATGAATGGAGTTGGGCGTCCCCAAGGTCTCCAGCATGATCAGTGCTGGATAGGATTAAGGAGTTGTAATTTTAACTCATTGCCAGTTTGGTCACTGCAGATGGGAACAGATATCAAGATGTAAAGCAATCCAAGCCTGTGCCCTGAGACTGGGAACCTGGTGAAGTGGACATAAGCCTTATCCTCTTACTGCTCTAAAGGATTGTAAGTCACTGATTTCCTCCCCTAGTTCTCCATAAGAGCAGGTTAGGGTGACTCCAATGGTAAACATTTCATTGTCCTAGGCCCACTTTAGGTAATAACAGAAGCAATGACAAAGGAGTGGGTTATCTGGCCCTGTTAGGGGCATTAAAGTGTTTTTTTTTTTTTTTTCTCTAATTTTATTTTATTTTTAAACTTTACATAATTGTATTAGTTTTGCCAAATATCAAAATGAATCCGCCACAGGTATACATGTGCTCCCCATCCCGAACCCTCCTCCCTCCTCCCTCCCCATACCATCCCTCTGGGCCGTCCCAGTGTTTTAATAATAGGCTGGATGGAGCAATGTTGCCTACAAGGGGGCAGGGTCCTGGTTGTAGGAGTTAGTAAGTGTCTCAAGAACAAATTGGTAAGAGACAATAGATCAGATGTTCTATAAAAGTGAAGACGAGATTTGACTCTGGGGTATGTTTGTAACCTTCAGAGAAGGGTGCTAAGGGTTTTGGCCCAAGCAGCCTGCAGGGCCAACTCCTAAAGGGGCAAATATTATCCCCAGAAACCAATTGCCTTTGAAGGGATGCCAACTGATGGACTTCTAGCAGACACTGTGTGCCTGTTGCCTGCCCTAGTGGGTTCACTGAGAGATACTGATGCTGCACATGTTGTAGGAAACATGGAAGATGAAGGCCTGACTATCTAAAGGGATTGGATACTACACAGTATTTCCCTCCCAAGGGTCAGCTGTTTTCTGATTGTCCCTCCAGAAGATTGTAGAGGCAACATTGGGGGCCTGGATGGGGCTCAGGAAAAGAGCGTGAAACAGGAGGGAAGGGGGCAGGGCACAACTTTTGAAAGAATGACACAGCACAAAGCCTTAACATAAACTGATTAAAATCAGTTGACAAGAGGACAAGTCAGATTCAAGGAAACATTAATCTCTGATCTGTAAGCTAAGTGACACACCCAGATGTGACAGGACTGCTCCAAGGCACTGTCAAAAAGACAGAGGAGTAGGTGGTTCTCCAGTGGTTGAAATGATCCTCCCACTCCTTAGCATATGAATTCACCACCCTACTTGCAAAACCTAGCCAGACCACATTCCATGGCCTAAGTCCATGGCCTAAGCCCTTGCCCTCTGCAGAGTGTACTTCTCTCTGAATCCTAGCAAATCCACATCTTACCTATCACTGTGTCTCACACTGAATTTTTGCAATGAGACATCAGAGCCTGAACTTCAGTAGGTCCTGAAGCTAGGCATCATGGGTTTTGGCTGGGCTCAAGTCCCAGGAGAGGGGAGCTGAAGGACAGTAGGAAAAAGCAGTGGGCAAAACGTGCCAAGGAATCCCCTTCATAGCCTGCCAGAAAATCTGCTAAATACCTGACCTGTGCTCAGAGTTTTCATTGGCCTGGTCCTTGGCACAAAGATTAAGGACAGAAGAACCCCCACCAATTTGGGCAACAGCAAGAGTTGGACTGTGAAGAAGGCTGAGCACCGAAGAATTGATGCTTTTGAACTGTGGTGTTGGAGAAGACTCTTGAGAGTCCCTTGGACTGCAAGGAGATCCAACCAGTCCATTCTAGAGGAGATCAGCCCTAGGTGTTCTTTGGAAGGAATGATGCTGAAGCTGAAACTCCAGTACTTTGGCCACCTCATGAGAAGAGTTGACTCATTGGAAAAGACTCTGATGCTGGGAGGGATTGGGGGCAGGAGGAGAAGGGGACGACAGAGGATGAGATGGCTGGATGGCATTACTGACTCAATGGATGTGAGTTTGAGTGAACTCCGGGAGATGGTGATGGACAAGGAGGCCTGGTGTGCTGCGATTCATGGGGTCACAAAGAGTCGGACACGACTGAGCGACTGAACTGAACTGAACTCAACTGGGGCTCAGCAGATAGTGCCTTTGGGACATACCGAGGACTAACCTCTCCAGAGTCCCTCAGTTGTGCCCACTGCCACTCGCCTGTTTGTCGGGTGTTTGAGGAAACAAGAAACGAGAGATTGTAAAGGAATTAAAATTTCATCAGGCATATGTCCCTCCAGCCATAAGAGAGAGGACCTCCTAACTAAACCGGAGGTCTTCTCGAACCTGAGACTGAGCCGCGTGAGCTTTCTGCTGAGTTAGTTTTTCACTGTCCCAGTTTCCAGCACGATGGGCTTCTTGTCACTTCCCCTGCGCTGGGTTTTCTTCGTGTTCTGCTTCCACCGTGGGAGCTTTTGCTGAGTCGGACTCCTGCTGTGCTTGGCCTCCTCCTTGCGGGGGCCATGCTGAGGTTGTTTCAGCCAAGTTAAATCGGAGTCAAGGCAACATAAATGTGTGGGGAGCATGTAATTTCCTCAGTTCTGTCTCATCACAACAAAAATTTGAAGCGACGGATGTTAAAGCCCTCAGCACGTCACAGCTCTTGGACAGGTCACGTTACAGCTCTCAGCTCTTGGGCAGATCGTATTATAGCTCTTGGACAGATCAATGTTACAGCTCCGTGTAACAGTTCAGTTTTATTTAGAAAATATAAGGAAAATACATCTTCAAGGTGTGAGGGCATGCCGAACCAAAAGATGCGAAGAGAGAGAGAGAGGGAGAAAGAGAGACAGAGAGGGCGTGCAAGCATGGGAGAGAGACCCCCTGCCTTTTGACTCCTCTTTTTATGTTTTCTCCTCCCCTCCCAGGTCTGCCCTATGTAAACTGGGCTAGCCAGGACTGCTTTTTGTTCTACCTGGCGTCCTCACTCTTGTCCTTGGGCCTTCCTTTGTTCTATTTTTGTGGGCTTTTCCCTTCCTTGTCTTTTAGCCACCACCATTCTGGACTCCTTTTTCCTATTCTAACTACCTAACACTTAGTTAACATCAATCTAAACTTCATTAATTCTTGACTATGTGTAAAGCTTTTTTCTCAGGGCTCTCTTCTTAATCTCTCATCCCTTTTTGTATCCAGCTTGTCTCTCCTTTTTCATCCAAGTAAAATTAACCAGCTCAATTTTTCTTTTTCCTCACTAAATTGTAATTCCAGTTTTCGTATCTTCTTTATTGAAAACTTATCTTTCCTACCGTATTCTGAAAAGTTACAGTATCATTTCTAATAGCCTTAATTTCAAATATAAATTAGAATGCTGAACTCTTAAAACCTTAATTTTAGTAAAACTAAGAAGCAATTATGCAGTGTCTTTACATTGGCATTTTATAAATTAGTGAGCTTAAACATCAGTAATAATTTTTGAAACATTTCTTTTTTATAGAAAACATCTTAGGTAATACCATTTTCATTAATATTTTCAAACACCTTTAATTTTTCTATCTAGTAATTGTCTCAGTATTTTTTAAATAAACTTTCATCACATGGCTTAAAATTGGCACAGCTTTAGAATCTTGTTACCAAACAACTGGAAAGATCATTTTAAGTAAATATTTCTAAAATATGATTACTTTAAAACTTTTATCTATAAGTTTTTAATCTCATTTACATTTACCTTGAATCTTCATCATGTCCAGTTATTTTCTTGCAAGAGATTAGTAATGTATTTATTAAACCTAGGTAACATAGAGTATTATACTTAATTTTGATGACTCCTGGTGATTTAGTTGCTAAGTTGTGTCCAACTCTTGTGACCCCTGTCAGGCTCCTATGTCCATGGAATTCTCCAGGCAAAAATACTGGAATGGGTTGCAGATTCTTTACTGACTGAGCTACAAGGGAAGCCCATGACATCAATATTAATTTAGATCCACAAACTTAAACATTAATATCACGTATCAGGTTAACAGTGAATATTTTCCAGTTTACCTGAACCTGAAAGTCATCTTGGCCAGTTTTCTTTAAATGTAGTGATTTTTATTAAAATTAATAAGAGTTCTTTATAAATTCAATTCTAATGATACCTTTTAGAAGTAGAGATATCTCATACATATAATGTGTATACAAACATAAGCAAATTGGAGATCTCATTGCTTTGTTGCAGGAAGGGGTATACATTCTAGGGCTGGAAACTGGGCTCTTGTCTAACACCCGGAAATGAATTGTCCAAGGAGACACATGTGCTGACAAAGCAAGAGATTTTATTGGGAAAGGGCACCCGAGTGGAGAGCAGTAGGGTAAGGGAACCCAGGAGAACAGCTCTGTCACATGGCTTGCAGTCTCGGGTTTTATGGTGATGGGATTAGTTTCTGGGTAATATTTAGCCAATCATTCTGACTTAGAGTCCTTCCTGGTGGTACATGCCTTGTTTAGCCAAGATGGATGCCAGAGAGAAGGATTCTGGAAGGTGGTCAGACAAGTGGTGTCTCCTTTTGACCTTTTCCAAACTTTTCCAGTTGGTGGAGGGTTATTAGTTCTGTGTTCCTTACTAGGACCTCCTGTCATAAAACAACTCATGCAAATGGTTACTATAGTGCCTGGCTAGGGTGGGTGGTTTCGATCAGTGTGCTTCCCCTAACAGCTTTACTAAAAGCTTAAATATGAACCCGAGAATCCATTTTGATTCCTGGGTCTGCAAGATCTGCTGGAGAAGGGATAGGCTACCCACTGCAGTATTCTTGGGCTTCCTTCATGGCTCAGGTGGTAAAGAGTCCACCTGCAATGCAGGAGTCCTGGGTTCTATCCCTGGGTTGGGAAGATCCCCTGGAGAAAGGAAGGGCTACCCACTCCATTATTCAGGCCTGGAGAATTCCATGGACTGCATAGTCCATGGAGTCGCAGAGTCGGACACGACTGAGCAACTTTCACTCACTAGCTATGAACCAGGAAGTACAATATTGATGTAAAGTCGCTAGTTAACAAACAGTTGGAATACCATAAAGTTGCTTGTTCAGATGATTATGGCTTACTGTCTGTAAATTTTGGCTGAGGGAACATTCTCAGCAGTTTTGATTTAAAACTGCCACTTCCCCCCCCCCCCTCTTTTTAGGTTTCCCAGGTCTTGCCTATTTAATTGGGCTTAGTCTTAGCTCCTAAAGGCCTGTATTCATATTCTGGTTTAGACATTTGTGAGACAAAGGCAATTGCTCAGTTTTTCAAAAAACAGTTTTGTCACCTAAAGTTATTAAAATCAGTGCAAGATTTTTAATCAAACTGGAATTTAATTTACAAAGTTCTATGTTTTGTAACTTTAGAGTTTTAATCTATCATGTCTTCAAAGATTTGTACAATGCATTTAGCAAAGACCTTTCTGAGTCTATAAATTAAACCAAAACAAAATCACTATTTTTTAAATTAATCTTTGTATGTTAGTTCCCCGTTTACTTACTTTGTATGACTCAGGTAACTAACTATTGGTTTCCTCAGTACATTTAGTTAATATTTCCTTAGTGGCAATCTATATGCCTTGTTTATCCCACAGTATAAATAAATAAGAATTGTAACCACCTTAAAGAAAACCCATTTTAAAATATCAATTGATATCAGTCAGTTCAGTTCAGTTCAGTCACTCAGTCGTGTCCGACTCTTTGCGACCCCATGAATCACAGCATGCCAGGCCTCCCTGTCTACCGGGGTCCTGCCCCAGTTGGATCCAGGGATTCCCTAAGGATGACGGCATTGGCGATTAGAATAGCAAAGGCTGAGAGATTTTAGAGGCTCATTAATAACTGGTTTATGAGAGAAATCAATATAACCTGTAACACCAGGTTTGCTCTGACCACGGAGGCCACAGGCACCCTCTCAAATCGCTGAAGGTGCCCCACCTTAGGCACCTTCTCAAGTGGGTCTTAGAAGCCCAGGCCAGTAATTGGTCCCAGAGGACCCCTGTGCTCCAATTATTTTGGCCTGAAATAAGAGTAGAGAAGAAAAGGAGAGAAAGGAAAACAAGAAAGAACGACACGGGGAGACCAAGCTTTGAGCAAGGCCCATAGCTTTATTTTCAAAGGGAGCTTATATACCTTAAGTTGTGCATAGAGGATAATAAGGGGTGTGAAATCATGCAAAGTCAGCAGTCTTTGATCCTTATCGAGACCAGGCTTTCTTTTCTGCAAACTTGTCGTATACAAATGGTTTCGGTGATTTACATCATCTTCTGGCCAGAAGGCCTGTTAACATTTTATGACTCTGATAAAGGTTTGTCAACCGTAAGACTTATTTTCTCTAAGAGTAATTATTTTAAATTTTGGTGCCATCCTCTGAAGGTGTTAGATAAAGTTGCATTCCTATAGGGCAAAGGTGCAGTGGGCTTACAACAAAGAAAGAATTTATTACCTTAAGGGTCTAAAGTTGTTAACACCAAGGCCACTACGTATTTTTTTATATACCAACTAAATTAATACACTTCCAAGGATACAGTACAGGGGATGTGGAAACTTGGCAGGAAGCATTGGCTCAACAATGAAATCTTCTACTAGTTCTATTCTGACAATTTCTAACTCTCCAAGAGGCTCTATACTATTTGAACATCTTAAGCTTCTCATGCCTCTGTAAACAATTGTGTGCGAAGCTGTAGGAGTCCGGGTAAACCTGTCAGGCAAGTTAGAGAGCCATCTGAGGGGTTTGGATTGAAACACTCCTATTATGCCCAGGAGGCTTATTAACTAGAGCTTTAAGTTGATTTCCTTCAGAGAAAGGTGGTCGGGGATAGCCCCCTGTTAATGTCAGAGGAGTTGGTGAAAGTCGTAAAATAGTAAAACAGACAGATTCTGGTTTTGGGGTAGATGCCTGAGCATCTGGGGTAGATACCTCGAGCCCTGACTCACCTTTGCATATCAGGCCTCTCTGCATGACCTTTGTCATTGCTGGGAACTCCCGTGCTGGCTCCCAGCACCTGTCCATCACCAACTCCCAGAGTTCCCTCAGACTCAGGTCCATCAAGTCAGTGATCCAGCCATCTCATCCTCTGTCGTCCCCTTCTCCTCCTGCCCCCAATCCCTCCCAGCATCTACCTTTATCTAAATTCCACCAATGTGTATACCTTGAACTTTAGTTTTCCTAAGGATCCAATCAACAAGCTTTGATCTTTGGAAGAGTTGTAAGGTATAGTTCGGGCCGAGGCAGAAAAGAAGGAGAGACTACCTCAACAGAAGTAGGTTACCTTTATTTAGGCAAGGAGGGGCGACAGTCAGCCTAATGACCAGGCTGAGTGCAAGAGGATCAGGGAGGCTTCATATTTAAAGGGAGGTTTGTGGAAGCGATAAGGGATAAGTCAGGTGGGATGTTTGGGGTATTCTTTAGTTGAGATGGCATTTGTAGTTGGGCAGGGGGTGATAAGGCTTCTGGGCAGGGAGTGATAAGTCCCAGATAGATACAACCACCTGGAGCATCAGGGCGGGACCTAAAGTTCGGTTTTGTTTTCTCGGAAGTTAGATCGCAAGGGCCTTTGAGACTGTTGTTTTCTTTTCTAGGCCCAAAGACTCCTTCAAGAGTTTAGAAAGCTTTTTCTTTTTGTTCCCTGTTTGTTTTACCTACTTTTATATAAAAAGCTCTGAGATCCCCAGATCTGAGTAGAATTGAGGAAGTCAGGCCCTTTGACCTAACTGTCCAAATATAACTGTTGGTTAGTTATCCAAGGTTAAATTTTTCTAATCCTTAAATATATAACTTTGAACTTTAAACCTAACAGACTTGTTTGGCTTTTAACGTTGGGGATCAGTAAGAGGTCCCTCTTGGCTCAATTAGGTAATGTAGTAATATCAAATCTTGTTTAATCACATTAATGTCTATTTTATTTATCCCATTTTAAACAACCATCCAAAGAATTTTTTTTATTCATTTGAAGTAACTGCTTAAAATTTTTTTTACCTCATTTAAATAATAGTTAGATATTTTTCAAGTTTTTTGTTGATATTCTTCAGTTCAGTTCAGTCGCTCAGTCATGCCTGATTCTTTGTGACTCCATGGGCTGCAGCATGATAGGCTTCTATGTCCATTACCAACATCCAGAACTTGCTCAAACTCATGTCTATCGAGTGGGTGATGCCATCCAACCATCTCATCCTCTGTCATTCCCTTCTCCTCCTGCCTTCAGTCTTTCCCAGAATCAGGGTCTTTTCTAAGGAGTCAGTTCTTTGCATCAGGTAGCCAAAGTATTGGAGCTTCAGCTTCAGCATCAGTCCTTCCAATGAATATTCAGGGCTTACTTCCTTTGACTGATTTCCGGACTGACTTCCTTTGAGAAGACTCTCAAGAGTCTTCTCCAATACCACAGTTCAAAAGCACCAATTCTTTGGCAAAACTTGACTCAATTTTCAACACATTTTATTTATAAAAATGTTGTTAGAAATCCAACATTTTAATGTAATTTTTTTTAGCCTGAGTCAGGCAACATAGGTCCAGTAATGGAATATAGTCACATTCAGACCATTTATAACTCCTAACTATCCTTGGAAATTAAACCTTGTATTACTATCTTTCTCTAGGGTCCTAGGATATTACATTCCAATTGATTGCTGGAGCAGCATCCCAAGTCTATTCATGAGAGGTCACATTCATGTCCAAAATCATGTATTCAGATAGAAAAGTAAACAACATACGCCTCTCCATCATTCCTATTTTGATAGTATGACTCTCCACATCATGTCTCAGGATAGATGAAAACAACATCTACGACATTGACTTTTGTTTGTTTGGGCAAAATCATGACAGGAGCAAATTCTTCCTACTAACTCCTGATGCAAAAACATGACTGAGCGACTAAACACATTGCTCAATAAATATATTCAAATATCTATTAACCACAAAGCTTAAGAAAGCAACAGCCAAATGTCATTGCCACATAATGTCTGGCTCTTTGTCCTATAATATCTCCCCAAATTAATTAAGTGTTGAAGAAATTTCTAAATTTCTTAATATACCATGGTCATGTTTGCCTACTTTTGTTTTGTTTTGTTTTATTTTGTTTTTTTTGAGCCAATAGGTCCATGTTTTCTGGCTCTTGAATGTAATTCTGTGTGCAAGCCCCCATACAGCAAGGGAAGAAAACTCTTTTTTAGAAAGGAAAAGGATTTATAGGGTTATAGCAAAAAAGAGTCCATGGCTTCAGCTGAGTCCTTGTGTAGAAATAAGAGGCTTTCTTTTCCCTTTTGGACTCTCTTATCATTGTAGCATGTGAGAGTTCCCCTGTCTCTTCTCCTACCTGTGTGTATGCTAACTCACTTCAGTCATGCCCGACTCTTTGTGACCCTGTGGACTGTAGCTCACCAGGCTCCTCTGTCCAGAGATTCTCCAGGCAAGAATACTGGAGTGGGTTGCCATGCCCTCCTGCAGGGGTATCTTCTTGACCCAGGGATGGAAACTGCATCTCATGTCTCCTACATTGGCAGGTGGGTTCTTTACCACTAATGCCACCTGGGAAACCCAAAAGCTGGTTTCTTAACTCTATTTAATTGAAGTTCTGTTCATTTTTTTTTAAACAATACAAAGCCTTCATTCCTATATGGCAGCAATCATAGAACTAATGGTTACTGCCTCCTTGGGAGACACATGGCTCTCCAGGTTGCCCCAGAGGAATCTGGCAGACTTATCTCATTTGTAATTTGTTTAGTTTCTATAGGTTCTGTGTTTACAACTTCTGGGATAAAAACATGATTGTCTCAGTTTATCTAAATACTACTGGTGTAATACATATTATTTCCAAATTAAACAATGCAAAAAGTTTAACTTCCAGAACTTTAATCTTCTTTTATAAATTTGTTTAAAGTCTGTATATCAATCAATTAGTTAATGCATGTGAAATTGATACTCCATGACTGTGTCTCCTAGTTTGACATATCACATCACATATTGATCATTTGATGAGTCTGTAAGGGGCATACTCATTGCATACTTATTGTCAACAACAATTTACAAAAGCATAACATGGCACTTATGATTTTAAATTATACTTAAACCACCTTCTTTGTTTATTAAATTACAATCAATCTGATATGTAACAATATTTAAAATAAATAGTTTGCCATAATCTACCTACAGAAAATTTAATTGCTGTGAAATTTTAAAAAATAAATTGTTTTATATAAATAAATAGTCTAATCTTATATTTAGATATTATATTGAAGTATAGATGACTTACAATACTATATTAGTTTCAGCTGTACAACATAGGTGATTTAACATTTTCATATATTAAAAATGATCTCCATGATAAAACTAGTTACAACCTGTCACAATACATAGCTATTACAATGTTATTGACTATATTCTCTATGCTGCACATTTCATCCCTGTGACTCATTTATCTTATAGCTAGAAGTTTGTGCCTCTTAATCCCCTTAAAGTATTTCATTCGCCACCCCCCTACTGGCAACTATCAGTTTGTTTTCTTTATCATTGAGTTTTTTTATGTTTGTTATTTTGGGGCCATTTACTTGTTTTTTTAAGATTTCACAAGTAAGAGAAACCATATGGTATTTACTTTCTCTGACTACCGTAAGATACCCTAGATATCTATTTGTCAAAATGTCAAGATTTCATTATTTTTTATAGGTGAGTAATATTCCATGTGTGAGAGAGAGAGAGTGTGTGTGTGTGTGCGTGTGTATCCCAGAATAACAGGCAAGTTTGGCCTTGTAGTACAAAATGAAGCTAGGCAAAGTTTAAGAGAATTTTGTCAAGAAAACATGCTACAATCTAGCAAGCACCATTTTCAAAACAACCCAGGAGACTATTCTACACGTGGACATCACCAGATGGCCAATACAAAAAATCAGAATGATTATGTTCTTTGCATCCAAAGATGGAGAAACTATACAGTCAGTAAAAACAAGACCTGGAGCTGATTGTGGCACAGACCATGGCTCTTTATTTCAAAATCCAGTCTTAAATTGAAAAGAGTATTGAAAACCATTAGGCCATTCAGGAATGACCTAAGTCAAATCCCTTAGGATTACACAGTGGTGGCGATGAATAGAATCAAGGGATTAGATATGGTAGACAGAGGGCTTGAAGAGCTATGGATGGAGGTTTGCAACATTGTATAGAGGCACTGACAAAACCATCCCAAAGAAAAAGAAATGCAAGAAAGCAAAGTGGTTGTCTAGTGGTAGTCAGGAAGCAACAGTTAGAACTGGACATGGAACAACAGACTGGTTCCAAATAGGAAAAGGAGTACATCAAGGCTATATATTGTCACCCTGCTTATTTAACTTCTATGCAGAGTACATCATGAGAAACGCTGGGCTGGAAGAAGCACAAACTGGAATCAAGATTGCTGGGAGAAATATCAATAACCTCAGATATGCATTTGACACCACTCTTATGGCAGAAAGTGAAGAGGAACTCAAAAGCCTCTTGATGAAAGTGAAAGAGGAGAGTGAAAAAGTTGGCTTAAAGCTCAACATTCAGAAAATGAAGATCATGGCATCCGGTCCCATCACTTCATGGGAAATAGATGGGGAAACAGTGGAAACAGTGTCAGACTTTATTTTGGGGGGCTCCAAAATCACTGCAGATGGTGACTGGAGCCATGAAATTAAAAGACGCTTACTCCTTGGAAGGAAAGTTATGACGAACCTAGATAGCATATTGAAAAGCAAAGACATTACTTTGCCAACAAAGGTCCATCTAGTCAAGGCTATGGTTTTTCCTGTGGTCATGTAGGGATGTGAGAGTTGGACTGAAGAAAACTTAGCGCCGAAGAATTGATGCTTTTGAACTATGGTGTTGGAGAAGACTCTTGTGAGTCCCTTGGACTTCAAGGAGATCCAACCAGTCCATTCTAAAGAAGATCAGCCCTGGGATTTCTTTGGAAGGAATGATGCTAAAGCTGAAACTCCAGTACTTTGGCCACCTCATGTGCAGAGTTGACTCATTGGAAAAGACTCTGATGCTGGGAGGGATTGGGGGCAGGAGGAAAAGGGGATGACAGAGGATGAGATGCCTGGATGGCATCACCAACTCGATGGACGTGAGTTTGAGTGAGCTCCGGGAGTTGGTGATGGACAGGGAGGCCTGGCGTGCTACGATTCATGGGGTCACAAAGAGTCGAACACGACTGAGTGACTGAACTGAACTGAACTGAAGGAAGCTTTACAAGTAGCTGAGAAGAGAAATGACAGGCAAAGGAGAAAGGAAAAGATATACCCAACTAAAAGTAGAGTTCCAGAGAATAACATGGAGAGATAAGAAGGTCTTCTTAGGTGAACAATGCCAAGAATTGAAGGAAAATAATAGAATGGGAAAGACTAAAGATCTCTCTCTTCAAGAAAATTGGAGATATGAAGGAAACACTTCATGCAAAGATAGACATGATAAAGGAGAGAAACAGTATGGACCTAACAGAAGCATAAAAGATTAAGAAGAGGTGGCAAAAATACACAGAAGAACTATATAAAAAAGATCTTAATGACCTGGATAACCATGATGGTGTGGTCACTCAACTAGAGCCAGATATCCTGGAGTGTAAAGTCAACTATGCTTTAGGAAGCATTACTTTGAACAAAGCTAGTGGAGGTGACGGAATTTCAACTGCACTATTTCAAATCCTAAATGATGATGCTGTTAAAGAGCTGCATTCAATATATCAGCACATTTGAAAACTCAGCAATGGCCACAGGACTGGAAAAGATCAGTTTTCACTCCAAGCCCAAAGAAAGGCAATGCCAATAAATGTTTAGACTACCATATGCTTGTGCTCATTTCACATGCTAGCAAGTTTATGCTCAAAAGCCTTCAAGCTAGGCTTCAGCAGTACGTGAACTGAGAACTTCCAGACATATAGCTAGGTTTAGAAAAGGCAGAGGAACCAGAGATCAAATTGCCAACATTCATTGGATCATGAAGTTCAATGATGGGCTTCCCTGGTGGCTTAGATGGTAAAGAACTCCCCTGCAATGCAGAAGACCTGGGTTCGATCCCTGAGTTGGAAATATATCCTGGAGAAGGGAACAGCTACCTACTCCAGTATTCTTGCCTGGAGAATTCCATGACAGAGAAGCTTGGCTAGCTATAGTTTGTGGGGTTGCAAAGTGTCGGACATGACTGAGTGACTTTCACTTCACTAATTGGATCATGGGAAAAATCAAGGGAATTCCAGAAAAATATCTACTTCTGCTTTATTGACTATGCTAAAGCCTTTCACTATGTAGATCACAGCAAACTGTGGAAAATTCTTAAAGAGATCGGAGTACTAGACTACCTGACCTGTCTCCTGAGAAACCTGTATGCAGTACAAGAAGCAGCAGTTAGAACTGGGCATGGAACAACTGACTGGTTCAAATTTGGGAAAGTAGTAAGACCCCCTGCTTATATTGGCACCCTGCTTATCTAACTAACTTCTATGCAGAATACATCATGTGAAATGCTGGGCTGAATGTATTACAAGCTGGAATTAAGATTGCTGGGAGAAATATTAATAACCTCAGATATGAAGATGATACCATTCTAATGACAAAAGTGAAGAGGAACTAAAGAACCTCTTGATGAGAGTCAAAGAGGAGAGTGAGAAAGCTAGCTTGAAATTCAACATTAAACAACTAAGGTTATGGCATCTGGTCCCATCACTTAATGCCAAATAGAAGGGGAAAAAATGGAAGTGGTAACAGATTTTACTTTCTTGAACTACAATATCACTGTGGACAGTGACTGCAGCCATGAAATGAAAAGACGCTTGCTCCTTGGAAGAACAGTTACGGCAAACCTAGACAGCATATTAAAAAGCAGAGACATGACTGTGCCAACAAAGTACACATAGTCAAATCTATGATATTTCCAGGAGTCATGTATGAATGTGAGGGTTGGATTGTAAAGAAGGCTGAGTACCAAATAACTGGTGCTTGTGAATTGTGGTGCTGGTGAAGACTCTTGAGAGTCTCTTGGACTGCAAGGAGATCAAGCCAGTCAGTTTTAAAGGAAATCAACCCTGAATATTCATTGAAAGGACTGATGCTGAAGCTGAAGTTCCAATACTTTGGCTACCTGATGCACTCATGGAAAAAGACCCTGATTCTGGGAAAAATTGAAAGCAAAAGGAGAAGGCAGTGTCAGAGGATGAGATGATGTGATAGCATCACCAACTCAGTGGACATAAATTTGAGCAAACTCTGGGAGATAGGGGAGGACAGAAAAGCCTGGCATGTCCATAGGGTCTCAAAGAATTGGACATGACTTAGTGACTAGATAACAACTGTATCTATCTATCTATTTCTATATCATCTATATATCTATATCTACACATGCACATGAGCTAAGTTGCTTGAGTCATGTCTGACTATTTGTGACCCTATGGACCATAGCCCACCAAGTTCCTCTGTCCATGGGCATCTCCAGGCCAGAATACTGGAAAGGGTAGCTGTTCCCTTCTCCAGAGAATCTTCCTGAGCCAGGAATTGAACCCAGGACAATATATATATATGTATTTCTCCATTCATCTCTGGATGGACTTCTGGGTGATTCCTTTATTTTGACTATTGTTAATAGTGTTGTAATGTACATATCTTTTCAAATTAGTGTTTTTTTCTTCAGATAACACTCAGAAATATAACTGCTAGATAGTACAGTAGTTCTATTTAACTTTTTGAGAAACTTCCATACTGTTTTCCATAGTGATTGCACAAATTTACATTCCCATCAAAAGTGCATGAGGGTCCCTTTTTCTCCACATCCTTGCCAACACTTGTTATTTGTTGTTTTCTGGTAATATCCATTCTGACAGGTGTGAGTTGATATTTCATTGTGCTTTTGATGTTTGTTCATTTCCTAGATGATTAATGATGTGGAGCATCTTTTTATGTATCTATTGATCATCTGTATGTTTTCTTTAAAAATGTCTATTCAAGTCATTTGCCCATTTTTAATTATTTTATTTTTGTTGTTGAGTTGTATAAGCCCTTTGTATATTTTAAATATCAATCTTTTCAGATTTATCTTTGGCAAATGTATTTCCCACTCAATAGGGTTTTGTTAAAGGTTTCTTTCAATGTGCAACAGGTTTTTATTTTGATATAATCCCATTTATTTACTTTTTCTTTTGTTGCCCTGGGCATAAGGATATTTAAATAAATATTACTCAGATCAGTGTCATAGCATACTGTTCTGTGTTTTCTTCTAGGACTTTTCTGGTTTCAGGCCTTATATTTAAATCTTCAGTTCAGTTCAGTTCAGTCACTCAGTCGTGTCCGACTCTCTGTGACCCCATGAATTGCAGCACGCCAGTCCTCCCCGTCCATCACCAACTCCCGGAGTTCACCCAGACTCACATCCATCGAATCGGTGATGCCATCCAGCCATCTCATCCTCTGTCGTCCCCTTTTCCTCCAGCCCCTAATCCCTCCCAGCATCAGAGTCTTTTCCAATGAGTCAACTCTGCACATGAGGTGGCCAAAGTACTGGAGTTTCAGCTTTAGCATCATTCCTTCCAAAGAAATCCCAGGGCTGATCTCCTTCAGAATGGACTGGTTGGATCTCCTTGCAGTCCAAGGAACTCTCAAGAGTCTTCTCCAACACCACAGTTCAAAAGCATCAATTCTTTGGCGCTCAGCTTTCTTCACAGTCCAACTTTCACATCCATACATGACCACAGGAAAAACCATAGCCTTGACTAGACGGGCCTTTGTTGGCAAAGTAATGTCTCTGCTTTTGAATATGCTATCTAGGTTGGTCATAAGTTTCCTTCCAAGGAGTAAACGTCTTTTAATTTCATGGCTGCAGTCACCATCTGCAGTGATTTTGGAGCCCCAAAAAATAAAGTCTGACACTGTTTCCCCTGTTTCCCCATCTATTTCCCATGAAGTGATGGGACCGGATGCCATGATCCTCATTTTCTGAATGTTGAGCTTTAAGCCAACTTTTTCACTCTACACTTTCACTTTCAAGTCTTAGTTCCATGCTATTTATTTTTGTATATTGCATGAGAAATTGCTCTAGTTTGATTCTGTTGCACATAACAGTCCTATTTTTTCAAACAATGTATTGAACAGATTGTCTTTTCTGCATTCCATAGTTTTGTCTCTTTTGCTGTGGATTAATTGACCATGTAAGTGTGGTTTTGTTTCTGGACTCTATCCTATTCCTTTGATCTGTTTTTGTGCCAATGTCATATTGTTTTGACTACGATGGCTTTGTAGTATGCTTTTAAATCATAGGAGTATGATACAGCTTTGTTCTTTTTTTTTCAAGAGTGTTTTGGCTATCTAGAAAATTTTATAATTTTTTTTTAAGTTCTGATGTTTTCATAAGAATTGCATTAAATTATGGATTTTGGGGGGAATCTGGTCATTTTAACAATGTTAATTCTTCCAATCCATGTTCACAGTATCTTTCTATTTGTTTTTGTTGTCATCAATTTCTTTCATCAATATGCCACAGTTTTCAAGATACAAGTCTTTTACCTCTTTGGTTAGATTCATTCTAGAGGTCTTCTTCTTTTTGATGCAGTTGTAAATAGGATTGTTTTCTTAATTTGTCTTTCTGAGAGTATGTTATTAGTGTATAGAAATGCAACAGGACCCATAGAGTTCAAAGTTGTGTTGCTGAAGGGTCTACTGTATTTGCTTCATGAATTATACACTTTTATGTTGGGTGCATTGGAGAAGGCAAAGGCACCCCACTCCAGTACTCTTGCCTGGAAAATCCCATGGCGGAGGAGCCTGGAAAGCTGCAGTCCATGGGGTCGCTGAGGGTCGGACATGACTGAGCGACTTCACTTTCACTTTTCACTTTCCTGCATTGGAGAAGGAAATGGCAACCCACTCCAGTGTTCTTGCCTGGAGAATCCCAGGGATGGGAGAGCCTGGTGGAGCCTGGTGTGCGTCTATGGGGTCGCACAGAGTCGAACACGACTGAAGTGACTTAGCAGCATGTTGGGTGCATATATGTTTATCTTCTTGTTGGACAAATTCCTTCATCATTATGAAATGATGTCCCTTCTTTGTCTCTTGCTACACACTTTGTTTTAAAGTCTATTTTGCCTGATATGTGTATGGTTATCTCAGATTTTTTTTTCACTTGCATTTATATAGAAAGCATTTTTCCATCCCCTCACTTTCAGTCTGTGTGTGACTTTAAACCTGATATGAGTCTTCTTGTAGGCAGGATATAATCAGTCTTGTGTTTTTGTTTTTGCTTTTTTTAAATCCATTTAGCTACTCTATGCCAGTTGATTGGAATATTAATCCATTTATATTTAAAGTAAGTTTTGCTAGGTATGTACTTATTGACATTCTGTTGTTTTCTGCTTGTGTTTGTAATGCCTTTTTTGTTCTATTTTTTTTTTCTCTCTTCCCTTATGATTTGATGTGTTATGTTTGAATTTCTTTCTCTTTTCTGTATGTGTACCTATTGCAGGTTTTTGGCTTGTGGTTATCAATATATATAAAGTTGATGATCCCTTAAAGTGAGATGCTTTCTAATCATCCTGCATTTTTACTGTTCCCCCCATGTTTGTTGTTTTTTATGACACATTTTACATATTTCTTTTACATATCTCTTAACTACTTATTGTGGATATAGATGATTTTATTGTTTTGCCTTTTAACCTTCTGCCTAGCTTTACAAATGGTTTCTGCTCTTGGTGAAGTGACCTAATGTAGGAAACCTCCTATGGACTCGGCAGCACACTCCCCTCTGGTCACTAGAGTTATATGTTCTGTGGTTATCCCCTCTGTGGGCCATGTGGGCTCTTCCGTTAGGGCATAGTAAACTACTGTGGGTATGCTGGTAGGCAAGGTTGGCCCCTAGACTTGTTGGCTGACATTGCCTGTAACATGTAGTGGTTACCAACTGGTAGGCAAAGCAGGTTCCTGGTGTTGTTAGCCGTGTGACCTAGTATGCTCCAGGGCTGATCTCGGCACACTGGTGGGTCAACCTGGATCCTGGGATAGCTTCAGGTGCCCAACAGGGGTACCAGGAGCTGGTGTTGGCCTACTGTTGACTGTGGTCATCTTTAGATTTAATTTAACCCTGGAATTCCTCATTATGCTTTATATTCCAGATTTTTTTTAATTTATTCACTCAATACATTTGCTTTACACCAGATGCTCTTCTAAGTGCTTTGATAAAGAATTTAAGCTATCACTAATTTTTGTTGTTTTATTGAGATAGGATTGAAATATAATAATCACTGTTTTCTTAAAAAAAAAACAGCAGTTTTTCAAGTCAAAATCTTAACACACTAATATGCATAGCAAAATATTTTGACGTAAAATCTGGTATTTTTATTGTAAGAAAGCTTTTGGTAATGTATTTAACTTTTAAAATAGATGTGAGGTTATAAATATTAATATTAATGTCTTATAAGTATTGTAATAATGTACACTTTTTATTCCTAGTTATTTTTAATATTTTTATGGTCTTTTTTTCCTTGACAAGTCTTCCTAAGAATCTACCAAATTTATTAATCTTTTCAAAACCAGTTTTTGTTTTACTGGTATTCTGTATTGTGTATTTCCTTTCCATTTCATTGATAATTACACTTGTCTTTATTATTTCTTTTCATGTACATTCCCTTGATTTAATTTTATAATCCTTTTTTTAATTTTTTAGCTTATTGAGTTGGAAGATTATGTCCTTACCTTTCAGTCTTCCTCTTTTCCTATATATACATTAAAAATATAAATTTCTCACTAAGCACACTCTTTTGGGGTACATTATACAAATTTGATATGGCATATTTCATTACCATTAGGTCAAACTATTTTTATTTGCCTTTTTATTGGCTAGTTTCCTGATAGTTGAGATGAGCTACTCCTCTTGGTAATGATTTCTAGCTTAATTCCATTGTGGTCAAACCACATACTCAAACTTTTGAAATTTCTGGTTGTTAGTAAACATTCCAAAGGCAATGGAAGAAAATGTAAAGTATATCATTGTTGGGGAAATGTATTATCTATATGAATTAGGGTTCAAATTCTATGAAATCTATCATATTCTATAATTAATTTATAGAAATTCTACTTTTATTTTATTCTAATTAAAACTGAGGCAAGTCTTTTTATTTTCAGTAAACTCATGTGTTTTAACATTCAGAAAGAATCATATCATTCGTCAATCACATGAGTAATTAGTCTACCTTTCCTATTTTCCTATTCAAATTATATTCTAGTTAGAGATTAACAAGGAGTAAGTTTTTATTTATTTAAATCAACTCTTTTAAATCTATTATTTACCTATAATATAATTCAAACATTTAAAATGAGATTTTAATAAGTTTTAGAACATTTCTATCACTACCATTTCCTTTTGTCCTTTTCTAATCAGTATCCACCCCCCCTACCTGGAGCTCCAGGTAGCCACTGATTTGCACTCACTACCATTATAGTTCTCTTTCTTAGGATGTCATAGAAATGGAATAAATTGGATGTACTCTTTTGTGTCTGGTTTCTTTTACTCCATGTGTTTTTCAGATTCATCTATATCGCTTTGTGTATTTCTTCTTCATTAATTTTTATTGCTGAGTTAGTAGGTTTTTAAAAAATCTATTTCTCAATTTCCCTTAGCTTCAAATCTCACTGCATAAAGATTTAAATCTCATATAAAGTTTAAAGGCTGTGTTTTATCTTCTTGATAACATGTAAATCTTAATATCATATTATCAGATTAATTCTGAGCACAAAACCCCACAACTGTTTAATCAAGATCTTCAAGTTACTAGAATTCAGTCTGAATTTCTGTCCGAATTAAAACAACTATTGTTTTCACTTTGATAACCCAGAACTTCTATTATTTTATAAAATCTTACAGAAATGTTACATACTCTGTTCCCATTATACAGAGAATGCACAACTATATTTGCTAACATTCCTTAACCCAATGGACAAGAGTGGTATTTTTTTTTTTAGCACCGATTTTTCCATATATATGTGTGTGTGTGTGTGTGTATATACACACACACATATAAATTTATATAGGTATGTGTGTGTGCATGTATGTATATATGCATGTATGTATATACGTATGTATGTATATATGCATGTATGTATATATGTATGTATGTATATAAATCTTATATCAGGTGAGCCACACTCTATTGTTCCAAGTATATGAGGCAAAACTGATACGATCAGGTTTGCACTTTTGTGCGAAGAACTGCTGGAAGACTATACATCAAGCAATTTTCAGTGTTGACATTCAGGGACTGAAATTGTGATAAGGAATTTAAAGAAATTTTTCTGTTAGTAAAATTGTGTGTTGCCTGAACTTTTACTCCAAACATGTTTTCTTTGGGGAATTTAAAAAAATTTTAAAAATCATTTTACTTACGTACAATTAAAGATTTGACTTAAACAAGAAAATGAAAATTATCCATAAACACTTAAAACCATTCATTTACATGTGCAGATGGATGTCTTGTACACCATTGTATCATGTTGGCTTAAGAACAGTGCCCAAGAAACAGTGAGAACTTAGCAGATATATAGTAAATGAATGAATTAATGGATGGATACTATTATAGAACTTTAGACTCAATGTAAATATGATTTTACTTTTCTACATTGATATTGTATGATTTTTACTGCAGAAACATTCTGAAAGCATTTTTGTTTGGTTTTATCATATCCCATTACATAGAAATAACAATTTTATCAACAGTATTCAAAATAACAATTTTGTCAACAGTATTCAGTTGAATTCTGTTTTTTTTTATCTAGTTTACCAACCTAGATCTTTTGACTAGGGCATTTCATTCATTACATTTAAAATAATTATAGGTAAAGATGACTTAGTTGATTTTTTGTAGTGATATGTTTTGATTTTCATTTCCTTTTGTGTATATTCCATAGATAATTTATTTATGGTTACCATAGGGATTGTATATAACATTCTAAATTATAACAATTTATTCTAAACTAATAGCAACTTAACTTCATTCACATCCAAAACCCTACTCTTTTCCAGTTCCCTTACACCTTCCCATATTATGTTACTGATTTCACAAAAGACGTCTTTACATATTGTGCACCCATTAACATAGTTTATAATTATTTTTTATGCTTTTGTGTTTTACATACAGTGAAAGAATAAAAAGTGAAGCTATGAACCAAAATTATAACAATACTTCTTTTATATTTGTCTGTATATCTATCTCTATTAAATAATTTTATATTTTTGTATTTAGGTTACTCTCTAAAGTTCTTTCATCTCAACTTAAACTCCTCTTAGCATTTCTTTTTTTTTTTTTAATTGCATCCAGCGGCAAGGGCAGGCGGCAGAAGCCACCAGGTGGGCTCCGCACCCCAGGCACGCCACCTGAGGCACATGGCTGGGGGAGCGGGGGACCCCGCGGCGGCAGCGAGAGCGTTGGGGAACCCGAAGTGCCGGGCTCCACCAGCGGGAGGCGCAACCCGGGGTGCTCGGCTCCGCGCACCACTGCGGAAGCTCAGCGTGCTGCTCCCTCCTCCGCCGGGATCCTCTTAGCATTTCTTATAGGGAAAGTTTAGGGGTAATGAAGTTTAGGGTTGGTTGGATGGCCTCACCAATTCAGTGGACATGAACTTGGGCAAAACTCTAGGAGATAGTGAAGGACAGGGAGGCCTGGCACCCTGCAGTCCATGGGGTCACAAAGAGTTGGACATAACTTAGCGACTAAACAACAACAACAAATTTTATTGAGTACATACTATGTGCCAGGCACTTTTCCTTCTAAAATAATTAATTTAAACTTTACTATATTCTGGGTAGTATTATTCTACCCTTTCCACAGAAGAGAAAACTGAGGCACAGAGAGTAACCTACTGTCCATGTGGAACAAAGGCAGACACATGGGAGAATAAAATTTTAAGTCTTCAATAAGTGACATGAAGGTTATTCATGGTTTTATGTGATTTAAGAGGAGAGGGTTACAGTAGACCAGGAGTTGGCTGGATCACACGTCCCCCCAACTTCTCCTGGCTCTACAAATGTTTTAACATGGGATCTCAGACATTGAGCTACACTCACAGGACTTTGACTATGGTAGTGGATTGACCAAATTGGTGTCCCTTTCCTTTGAAGCAGGAACTAACATGTGGTATATGATCTTAACCAGGAGGGCAAGAGAAGTCCAAACCCAGCCCTGTGGTGGGTGAACGATCAAGGGGATGAAGTGAAGTGGAGCTTCAGAGAGATGACAGACTTAACCTGTCGCACAGCCAACGTCCTGACACAGACCTGCGGCCTTCAGACGGGAGACCGTCTAGCGTTGATTTTGCCTCGAGTGCCTGAGTGGTGGCTTGTGTGTGTGGGCTGCATCCGAACAGGTCAGTGACCCAAAGAGACCTTAGGACAGGCCTAGAGCTAATTGGTCCTGAAATATTAGGTGCTTCCTCTTCCCCTAACTTTTTTCTTCTTAATAGTCTTTCCTTCTGTCAAATTCCTTTAAATACTAGTTTACTCCTCATTCACTCTTTCCCTTATACTCACACCTTATCAAGCACAGTGTCGTAATTCTGCCTTCTTCCCTCTCTCTCTCTCTCTCTCTCACACACACACACACACACACACACACTTTATCTTACACAGTCTCAGACATTCTTACTTCCTTATAAGATTCATCAGTTATTAACATTTTGCCATATTGGATCCCCTCTCTCCAAGGGAGTCATTAAAGAATCAGTTGCAGACACTGTGACACCCATAAACACCAGATAAACACTGAAATATGTATCTGCTAAGATTCGAGACATTTCTTTCACATAACCGCACAAGAAGTCTCACTCTGATTCAATATAGTTACCTGATGTACATCCAGAGTCAAAATTCCTCAATTATCCCAATAATGTCCTTTATAGGATTATTTTTGTGCTTAAATCAAAAACCCAGGGTTTTTCCTGGCAGTCCAATGGTTAAGATCCCATGCTTCCAATGCAGGGGTCATGGCTTCAAGGAACCAAGATCCCATGTGCCACACCGCACAGCCAACTGTTTTTTTTTTTTTTAAACAACTGTACAAAATCCAAATGAGGATCATGTGTTGCATTTAGTTGTTGTCTCACCACAGCCTTCTTTAATATAGAATGTTTCTCTACATACTATATTGTCTGTGTGACAATGCAATGACAGTTTGAAGTGCCTAAGCCAGATGTGTTACAGAATATCCCTCAAAATTTGTATTTCTGTTTCCTTCTTTATGATTATATTCAGGATGAACATTCTTTGCACAAGTACTAGAAGGACTTGTGTCTTTCTTGGTGTACCACATTGGGGATATATACAGTTGGTTTGTCCTAACATCAATGACATTGTTTTATCACTTTAGAAAGGTAGCATCCACCTTTGTAAAGGTGCATTTTCCCTTTGTAGTTAGTAAGTAATCTGTCATGTAATATTATGGGACTTTGTGAATATCCTTTCCCCAACTGTCTTTCAGTTTATGATTTGAAAATTCATTGATGAGTCTTGACTGAATTAAATATTTTAATGGTAGTTTTATATTAGGTATTTCTATTTATATCATACCCTTTACACTTATTAGCCAGCACTCTTGTGTAGAGATTTTCCTTTCCCTTTAATGCTTGTCTATGCATTGACCTATATAATTAGTATGAGATTCATGGATTCTTTTTTGAATCAACTTCAGTTCTGTCATGCATATTCATACAGTATGTCATGTTCTTGTTCATATATTCTCTCTCTTATCTCCTCGCAAATAGTTGTTTAATCCATCAAGATCAAGAATTAACAGCAATGGCTGAGTGCATATGGAGATGCCATGCCATCTGTATCATTAAGAGATGTTCCATGATTTATATCTGATCCTGTTCACACTGTCCACACTGTTCCTTGAACCTAGGGTAGGCAAGGCACAAGCTAAGGCTGGAAGGAGACTGGAGGAGCCATAGGAACTGCAGCCACGTTTATTCTCTCCTGGCTGACGCAGCAGCCATAGCATAACCTAACACAACACAACCTCTCTCCTGCCTGGCACAGCAGCTGTAGCAGCAGACACACTTATTTTCTCTCCTCTCATGGCTGACCCAGCTGGACACAGCTGTGATCCAGCAGTAAAGCTGCTGCTTTTTAGGTGGAGTTCCTATCTGCACATAGCACTGAATCCCTGACCAAACGGGTGCCTCGTGATGCACATGTGCCATGCTATGAGTGATCTCAGCTGCTACACAGTCATTATTTACAAAACGTGGGGCAAGAGAGCCTGAACACACCGTCTTGGATAATTTGGTCTCTCCCCACCCATGAGAAACCCAAGACACATGAGAAATCCAAGACATGAGTTGAGACCTCTGGGATAAAAAGAATTAAAGAAGAATAGAAGTAAAGGATGAAAATTCTAAGAGGCATAGTACATGAAAATACTTAAGAGTCAGGAGTAGCCTAGATGAAGAATGGTCATTTTGAAATAGAGAATAGAGTTGTGTGACAGAAAGGTGAAGCGTGAGCAGTGCTCACTCCAATGTCAGGATGACGCCAAGAGGGTCTTCCTGGAGAGAGGGCACAGGTGTTAGCAAAGAGAAGAACTGTGAAGGAGAAAAAGTCAGTGCTCTGTGGAACATAAACAGGCTAGTAATACGGAAGGTGAGTAATAGGAAGACTCAGAAACGGGCGCCTGATGGAAAAATTAGAATCCAATAGAAGCACACAAAAGTTGAATTAATTGTTGGTGATGGGAGAAGGAAGGTAGGAAAGTTGAAAGGACAGTGTGGTTAACTTAGGGTATGAGGAACGAAGGAAACAGAAGAAATTCAAGGTGACACAAGAGATGTTCAGAGAAGAAAGTGAGAGGAGAAAAAATGGGGGCAGAGATGCAGCATCAGGGACACTGTCCTACTTGTGTCTTTCCCAGATCCCATGGGTAGTTGTGTCAAGAAGGACTCTACTGGCTAGATCCATCTACAGTAGAAAAGTTTAGGATAGGCTTTTCAAATTTTTAATGTGCATAGAAACCACTTGGAGATCTTGTTAAAATGCAGATTCTGAGTCAGTAAGTTTGGGGTGGGGTGTCAGATTCTGTGCCCTAGGTAGTACTGATGCTCTGGACCATACTTTGCATAACAGAGGCCAGCGGATTTCTATGCAGATAAACCAGGCCTGAAGCCCAGGGTTGTGAAGCTGTGAAAGCGAAACAAAAACAAGCAGTTTCCTTCCCATACCTAGGGATCATCTTCATGCCAGGGACCACCCAGATGAAGGCCAAGGACATTCTCTACCGACTACAAGTGTCTGGAGCCAAAGCCATCGTGACCACAGATACCCTTGCCCCAGAGGTGGAGTCTGTGGCACCTGAGTGTCCTTCTCTGAAAACCAAGCTCCTGGTGTCTGACCACAGCCGTGAAGGGTGGCTGGACTTCCGATCACTGGTTAAGTAAGTTTCTGTTCTGACGAATGTACTTTCTGAGGAATGGCAGAAGGCCATTCACTTCCAAGTGCTGGTAGAAAATTAGCCAGTGGGAGGAAACTCACCAGGTTTGAGCTTCTCTCCCCAGCTATGTCACTGATTTGCTAAGCAGCCCTCAGTTCATTTACCTCTCTTAGCTGCAAGTGTTTTTATCTATAAAATGGGGAAATTTAGCTTCTATGCCTCTCTCACTAATATATATATACTAATAATATATACCCTTGTGCAAAAGAGATACATAGAGTCAGAGGGTTATTGTGTTTCATTTTCCTTATAGGTGGAGAATCTGAAATATTTTTATATAAAAATTAACATTTACAGGAGTTGAATGAAAAGTTAAGATGAATTTTTAAGGTGAAACTTGAGACAGTGAAGAATGAGGCTGTGGCTGACAGGCAGCTTTGGGAGCAAACACTTTCCATCTCTTAGGGTAGGTGGCAATAGGGACAGCTTGAGGGAAAAGTTAGGGTAGTGTTGGAGGTAACAAAGACTCCCTCAAAACTGATTCTGCAAGCCTTCAGGCATTTTTCGTATCACACACAAATCATGCTGGATTTGTTTTCTTAAAGTAACTCCACAGTTTTTAAAGCTGTTTACTTAAACCACAAAAGGCAAATATACTAGTGAAATATACTACACATCTTATGCTAGATTATAAAGAAAATTAAATGAAAATAGCTTAAACAAAGAATATTCATTTGAACTCCCTTAAATTGCCCAAAGTCAGTATGGTATCATTTCTCCACGAGAACCAGTGCTTCCCCCAGCACTGGGATTACTTGCAGTCTCTCTGATTGAATACTTACAAGGAAACTTTCATTTACCATCATAATAGGCTCAAGAAAGAGACTCTGAGTCTAGGAGAAGCTCCCACATATCAAAGCAGTGATATGTGGGATATGAAGGAACCTGGTAGCTCAGCTGGTAAAGAATTCACCTGCAATGCAGGAGACCCCAGTTTGATTCCTGGGTCAGAAAGATCCCCTGGAGGAGGACATGGCAACCCACTCCAGTATTCTTGCCTGGAGAATCCCCATGGACAGAGGAGCCTGGCTGGCTACAGTCCATGGGGTTGTAAAGAGTCGGACATTACTGGGCAACTAAGCACACAGCACAGATTCTGCCTACCCTAAACCTAGCCCTAACCCCAACCACCTCAAACTCATGCCAGGTCATATATATATGTTGCTGCTGCTGCTAAGTTGCTTCAGTCGTGTCCGACTCTGTGCGACCCCATAGACGGCAGCCCACTAGGCTCCTCTGTCCCTGGGATTCTCCAGGCAAGAATACTGGAGTGGGTTGCCATTTCCTTCTCCAATGCATGAAAGTGAAGAGTGAAAGTGAAGTCACTCAGTTGTGTCCGACTCTTAGCGACCCCATGGGCTTCAGCCTACCAGGCTTCTCCGTCCATGGGATTTTCCAGGCAAGAGTACTGGAGTGGGGTGCCATTGTCTTCTCCCATATATATATGTGTATATATATATATCACTTCCATTCTCCCTAGCTTTTTCTTCCCCACCCCTCAACACCAAGTTTATGAGGTTAAATTCCTATAAAGGTAGTCTGTGGGGCTTTTCAGGTGGCTCAGTAGTAAAGAAATCACCTGCGAAGTAGGAGATGCAGGAGACGTGGGTTAGATTCCTAGGTCAGGAAGATCACTTGGAGAAAGAAATGGCAACTGACTTCAATATTCTTGCCTGGGAAATCCCATGGGCAGAGGAGCCTGGAGGACTGTAGTCCATGGGGTCACAAAGAGTTAGACACGACTGAGCATGCATGGGACTCAGCAACTAAACAACAACAAAGCTAGTCTGTGTAAAAAACAAGGTTAGCAATGTGACTAAAAGCACAGTGTATGCATCAGACTGAGTTTGAACCCTGGCTCTGCAACTTGCTGGCTATACGTCTTTAGGTAAGTTACCTAATCATTCTGAGCCTCCATTTCCTCATCTGCAAAAGGTGCATAAAAGCATTACTTACCTCTTAGGGTTGCTCTGAATAGTGAATGAATTCTTACTTGTAAATCATATAGAGCCTTGTCCAGAATCATAGGAAATACTATTTCGGTGTTTGTTAAATTAAGAAATAATCCATCATATTTTCCCCATTTTTTAAAATGCAGAAATGTCAGGTCACCTATCTGAGCCTCCCATAAACTTTCTTTGATGCCTAATACTGGGAGTTACAAACCCCATTTTTCTAACTCAAAGCCTCATATTGTTTCTTTTGCTTCCCCAGAGAATGAAATAGTAAGAAACATGACTTCTGTCCTTTGTACTGAATTCCTTTGCAGATCAGCCTCCCCAGATCACATCTGTATTAAGTCAAAGACCCTGGACCCAATGGCCATCTTCTTCACCAGTGGGACCACGGGCTTCCCCAAGATGGCAAAGCACAGCCACGGATTCGCTTTACGATCCTATTTCCCAGCATGGTAGGAAAGAGGGCACCAACTTAGAAGCTGGGCCACAGATACGGGGTGGAGTGTGCATCTGTATGTGCTGGGAAAGGAACTCTAGGTGGAATTGACCCCGTCCTGTTTATTCTTTTTGCTGTCTTTGGTTCACACCCCTGAAGGTGTGAGTATAGGCTAGGTATGAGTGTTTGCTGACAGACACCTCTGAATATCAAAAGAGGAACCTTTGGGTCCTACCTAAGCACCTTCAGAGGAGATGTAAAGGAGTGAGTGGAAACAGAAGGCATTCTGAAAACCACACAAATGACAAGCCTCTGTGTCCCTGTCAGTGGCTCCAGGGTTTGGTGGGAAAGATAAAATGCTCCAGCAGTGTGACCTTAAGTGGCAGATCCTCTCCCTCCTCAACTGTGGACAAACTGGTCATGAAGCCCAATCATGAGCTCTTAGGGAAGATAATATCTGAAACTAAGCCACACTAAGCCACTTCCCTATCGGGGAACAAACACAGAGCTGAAGCTGGGATAACTATTTAGTCAATGTTAAACCAAACTCTTCTCCCTCTTCTTCCCTTCCTCCAACTAATAATATTCAAACCAAACAATGTTCTATATATTTTCTAACTTTTTAACCAAACCAGGGGAAGAGAAGGCTTTTTGGAGACAGCTGATATCTGGACTAATGATAAACACTGAGTAGCAAAACCCTGAGGAATGAGGGTGTAAAGAAGGGGAGGATAGTAGTCACAATAGTATCTGAGGCCAACTGTATTTTGGAGATAGCAGGAAATTGTTGCAGCTGAAGATGTCTGATGTCTTCTGGTGCCTGTCAGACACAGGCTGGATTCTGGCTGCCTTGGGGTCCCTGCTTGAACCATGGACAGCGGGGTCTACAGTCTTTGCTCATCATCTGCCTCAGTTTGACCCTAAGGTCATTATAGAGGTAAGAAGATTAACCTTTCAACATCAACAAACTCCCAAAAGAAAGTCATTTCAAGCTCAAAAGTTTGCCCCAACTGAGAAATATTTTATTTAGCAAAGAAGTCTCTTAACACAACCCTGGCTCTGGGTTTCCTAAAGTGTGAAGCACTAAATCAGTCATTGTATCAGAATTACATCAAGATGTAACCTTGAAGAAAACACACATTCCAAACCTTTCCCTAGACCTATGGATCAGACTTTGTGGACTTGGGAACCAGAATATAATTTCTGAGAAATGAAAGCAAGCTCAGGTCTCATGGACCCTCGCTCTACCAGGGCCAGGTAGCTGGAGTGTGAATGTGTGTGTGTGTGTGTGTGTGTGTGTGTGTGTGTGTATACTCAGTTTAATGATGTATTTAGAAACAGAGGCCTTGGAATGTGGCAGATCTAGTTACTTATCCCATGTTTGACATTTATTAGTGGCACTCTGAGCTTCAGTTTCCTTATCTGTAAAGTGGGAGTTTTAGTGGTTGCTGCCTCCAAAATTGTTGGGAATATTAATGAGATTATGTGTGCTTAGCCCTGAAAGTAGCACATAGAAAATACTCAATAAATGGTAGCAGTTGCTGTTAAGTATACCTTATGACAGTAATCAAGGTCACCTGCATGAACACCTTCACTGTATTTCTCCTCACCTGAAAATTGTGTCTCCACTAACTCCCCTGCTTTATATGTCAGAGGCAGACATGCCTCTTCACCTCTCAAAGTCCAGCTCCCACTTGACACCTGCTGCCAGTCTTGTTCTTTTCCCTGCCCTCTGTTTGGAGCCCCTCTCTATTAATCTTAAACTCTCTAAACCTTTTCTCATGTATTTTCAATCTTTCGCTTTTCATTGATGCTACTCCTCAGTCAATAAACGTATTCAAAGTTCCTCATCCTAAAAATATCTTCCCTTCACCTTGGTACACATTGGACCAACCCTGTCTTTCCTTCCTTAATGTCAAATTGTTCCATGGAACATTCTCCACTTGCAACAGCCACAGCCTCTTTACCCCGCTTACTCCTGAACATTGCACTCTTCCAAGACTCTGCCCTCAGCTTTCCCTCCCTTCCAAGTAATTTCCTTCACTTCAGTTTCTCCAGCAGACGCTTCTACTCAGGTGGCTCTCGAAATTACCTCGTCTTTTCTCTCCCAGATAATTTCACCACATCTTTCTGCTGGTTGGTTAGGTCTATCTGATCATCCCTTCAGCAGCTGAAACTGTACCTTCCATTTCTCCTTCCCTGATCCTATATCAATATCTGCCTCTCCTTCATTATTTTCTGCCTTCATTCTACCAGTCTCTGAGGCATAAAGCTGCACAAATGACCTGAATCCCCCACCAGGTCCAATTCTCCTTTCCCTACAAGGGGTGTCCCTAAAGTCTCAGTGTATTTTAGACTTGAATTATTTCAAAGTATTAATTCTACAAATTTACTCCAAACTGCATTTGAAAGTTTGTTTACTATATTTTATACTTGTTACTTTCATGAATGTTTAATAATAAGCTTTTGAATTTACTTATTAATAGTTTCAATCTCTCTTATTGAAGATGGGAGATCGTGACTAAAATGAAAGATATGAAATTAAAATATTACTATTCATATTCACAAAACAAAACTTTCCCTCCATCAATTCTCTGACCAACACCTCAACTTAGGCTTTCTTTTGTTCCCCCAATAGTACCTGACACGTGCCATGTATGAAATTCATGCTCAATTTATATATTGAAAGAATTAACAAATGAATAAATGGGCTCCCCTAGAGGAAAGATCAGAATTAAAATGCTAATAACAGATCTGTATTTTAAACCTTAATTGTGAAAATAAAGTTTCTTTTCTCCTCACTTTTTAGACATTTTTCAAATACCCAATTACCCAATGCCTTGCTGCACCTTCTGTATATCGAATGATTTTGCAGCAGAATTACACCAGGTAAGGTAGAAGTGGCTGTGGCTGGTAACAAGAATATCTGGGTACCATTTTAAGTAATCTGATACACTGAAGTCTGTTTTCAACTATGGTTCTTTGCGGATACTCTGTGTGTGTGTGTGTGTGTATGGTAAGTGTTGGTGGTGATAATTAGCAGCCAGTCTACCCAAATGAAACATTCAGTGAACCTTCATCGTTTTGTTTCTTTTTCTTTTTTAAGCACTTTTGTTGTGAAATAAACATACAGAAAAATACATAAGATACACATTTACAGAGTAATGAGTTGTTGGAAACAAAACATCTATGTAACTACTCACTTAAGTCACAAAAAGAGAACATTGCCAGCACCCCAAAGCCCTTCTCATGCCTCCCCATCTCCCCAAAAGGAATCTACTATCTTGGCTTTCATGGTGTTCATTTCCTTATTTTTCCCTTAGTTTACCTCCTAAGGAAATATCCCCGAAAAATTGTTCTATTCTACCCGCTTTTGAACTTCATGTAATTATACATTATTCTGTAGTATCTGGCCTAGTTTTTCACTGTTATGTTTCTAAGATGTGTCTGCATTGTTACCTGATAGTGGAGTCAATTTTCATTACTATAAAATATCATATTTTATAAAAGTACCACATTTTTAATGAATTCTATTAATGGACATTTGGATATGTTTCATTTGGGACTATTGATTAATGCTACATCGAATTCTTGCACATGTATAGTGATGCATAAACACACATTTCTGTAGAACTTCTCTGGGAAAGGAATTGTTAGGTCACACTGACATCGCACGCTACTTCTTTGTTTTCCAAAGTATTGAACCAATGTATGCTCCCACTGGGAGGGTAGGAGAAGTCCTATTGTTCCATATCTTCGGTAGTATTAGTTATTGTCAAAGTTTTAAATTTTGCCAACTTAATGTGTTTGTATTCTCTGGTTTTGTTTTTGCATTTCCACATGTTTGTGGATTATTTTTTAACTAACTTGAAATCTGTTCTTTGAACCTTATGGTCACTTATATAACTCTTATATAACTTACATAACTCTGAAAGTGAAATGGCTACTTCAAAATCAGAGCTAATGTTTTAGACTTAAGAGTTAAAATATTAAGGAGTTCAGTTTATTAAGACAACTGAAATACAGCTTGATTTTACTCATGAACCCTCAATCTAGTTGAAATATGTTTCCAACTTTACTTCAAATCTTATATTTCAGTCTCTTCTTGCGACAACCCCGAGAAGGTGACCAAACCTAGTTAAAGTTCAACCAGGGCTTAACTATTGACTCCACTGGACACTCTGCCCATTTTATGTATTTCAGATAAAGCTCAATAAGAATGAGAAACATGCGCTCAATGAAACCAGTCATCCTGTCCTTTACTACTGGCTCTGTTTGTACCAAGAGAGAGTGATAAGGGAGTCTGCCACCTCCCTCATTCCTAGAAGTTGTCCCAGCTCAGCACTATGCCAACTGGTACTAAGACCTCAATCCCATTTACCCACTTCCTTCAGGGAATCCATCGTTTTGTGATAGTTTCTGTGTCATTTATGGACATTTTCATGGAGAAATCGAGGAGAGGAGTTACACACACAACGTACTTGGAAAACTACTGCGAACGTTCACAGCAGACATTTCTGTTCAGTCCAGAATCCTTCAGGGCTGCTGCCTGTGATCCTTTTCTTTTCTTACAGAAAGCTCACTCTTCCTGATGTCCTGAGCAATTCATTTCCAACCCCTAATTTGTGTTCTCCAGCCAGAGAATAAACAAAAGCTCTTCAATTCATATAAGTCCACTGAAGGCAGTATAGTTTTATTATCATCCTAGCATACCCTTGGGGTCTTATCCCTCAGTCCTTATGGTTTATAAAATATCCCTTTAGCTACACATAATGTTTAGAATGAGTTCTAAGCACACTCCCCACCCCCATTAGATCAACATCCAAATTCAATCCTGATCTCTGTGATTTAACCCATTAGACTCACCACAACCACCACTTACCTTCTTCTAGAGGAGTTAACAGGGACCAAATGGAAATGAGTACCTTCCACTTGGATCTGACCATTAGTAAATGCCCAGAAGGCAAGTAAGAAAGTGAAGAAGTAGAAGGATGAATGATCCAGATGACAGTGCTCTTAACATCCCGGGCCTAAAGTAGAGCACCCAAGCCTAATCTGAGCCTCTGTTGACACTTTGCCTTCTGCTCAGTCTTAGGTTCCCCACTCTGGAACACTGCTGTACTGGTGGGGAAGCCCTGCTGCCCGAGGAGCAAGAACAGTGGAAAAGACAGACAGGTGTTCTGCTCTACCAGGCCTATGGACAGTCAGAAGCGGTAGGTGAAATGTCCCTTCTGGACCAGTCAAGATGTGCTTATCCACTGACCTCACGAGATAAGTTGCATCATGCTGAGGATGTGCAAAGGCACCAATGTGTGCACAGCATTGCTCAAAGCCAGTGGGAGGCTTCAGAGCTCTTAGCTAATTTATCCCAAACAAATTGACAGAAAAGACAATTCACAGCTCATCCATTTGTCAAAAGACCAACGTGCTGAAAACTACTGGACAAAGACTTATAAAAGGGTCTAAGGGCATGGTGCCACTGTACCTGTGATAATTGGTGTAAGGGAGCCCAGGAAGGGCAGTGGGACAGATGGCATTCTCCAGAAACATGCAGGCCACCACCACAGAGCCTGTCCACTTCACCATCCCTTCCTAGGCAGCAACTAGAGGAGCAGGCAAGAACTGGTACTAGAAGTTCACTAGTTCATTTCTGCCTGTTTAGAGAACATACAGCTTGGATTGTGAGACACTAGCACGGGGAGAGACTTCTATATACACCCCCATATACACACAATGTAATCCCCAAAAGGATCACTAACCAGTCAGGTAGGCAGGGTCTTCATAGTATCATGCGTGTCTTAACCTCAAGGACTTTATCCATGATAGTGTGAGCAGGTACCTTTCTTCCAACACTTTCTCAATCCATTTTCCATGCTGGACCAAGCAGTTTTCCCCTACCTCCCTATCATCCCTTTAGGTGACAGAGGGATGACTGTCGTCTCAGGACCTGTAGCAAAATAGATGTTCTAGACCCAATTCACTTGTCTGACATTATTCTCTAAAACAAAAATTAAAGAATCAGTTTTGGGGTCTGCTTCCAGGTCCAAGAAATGTTAAGACTCTAGGTATGTCCTTGCTGGTTTACAGTTTATATTCGGACAAGGAGAATGAGGTTAGAACTACACACCACACTCATGACACTTGATCCTTTTTCTCAATGACTCATAACAGAAAACTCCAATACCTAGATGGTGCTTTATTTCACCAAACATTTTCACACCTGTCCACGCATCTGTGCAACATTTTCTACATGCCTATAGTGTGAGCAGTGACAGCAGAGGAGAAAATGCTTCCTCTTCCAGGAGCTCAGACCCCAGTCCAGATCTCAGCCTTCCAGTTACAGGTTTCAAGACTGTAGGCAAATTACTGAGTCTTGCTGAGTTGAGCTTTCCCATCTCTGAAATGGAAATGCAATGCCAATCTTGCCAGGTTGTGATAAGGTAAATGGAAGAAACTATACACATTTCTGGGCACAGTGCTGAACTCTTACTGCATTTATGGTTTTCATTGTTGGTTTTTAGGTAGATATTGTGTTTAGATGCTGGAGGTGCAAGGATGGGTGGGACATCTCTATTCTCTGAATGCTCATTATCTACTGAGGGAAACAGACTAACAAAAACAAACATAATGCCCCACTGGCAACAATGGAAGTGTGGGGGAAAATACTACAGAAAGAAAATCTTCCAACTTACTTTTCTTGGGACCTGAATGATAGTTAGAAGTAGTTGTTTACTGAATACTTGATGTATGCCTGGCTCACACTCAAAAGCACTCAAAGTGATAAATGTTATAATTATCCTCTTTTGACAGAGAGGACATCAAGGGGGATTAATTGGTATGTGGCTAGTAAAGGGTGGAGTCAAGATTCAACCTGTGGTCTATCTGGATATAAAGCTCTTAACTCTAGGAAGAATGATATTTTGAAAGTGAAAATGAAGTCGCTCAGTCGTGTCCACCTCTTTGCGACCCCGTGGACTGTAGCCCACCAGGCTCCTCTGTCCGTGGGATTCTCCAGGCAAGAATACTGGAGTGGGTTGCCATTTCCTTCTCCAGGAGATCTTCCTGACCCAGGGGTCGAACCCAGATTTCCTGCATTGCAGGCAGACGCTTTAACCTCTAAGCCACCAGGGAAGCCCAAATAATATTATAGAGAACCGTTAAGAAGGAAAAAGCTTCATCAGGAAGACCAAAGGAGCAGGGCAGTGCAAAGGGGACAACATGAACTATGTGAATAATTTCAACACAACTCTGAAAAGTAGTTGAGGCAGCTCCAAGTAAGTGTTTATTAAATGGGTTCATGGCCTTCCTCTGGGACACTGACACATGTCCAGTATAAAGTGTGAACTCCACACCCTACATTATATGCCCCCAGCCTGGAGCTGACTCCTCTGCTTCTTCTTGGCCTCTCCCACTGGAATCAGACCCAGCATCAGGCTCAGTCCCAGTTCATGTCAGATGCAGTGAATGCCTGCTGACTAGAATTGGGTCAATGCCTTCCAGCTTCCCCACAAGGGCTCTTTGCACAGCATTAAATGACATTTGTGAGCATGGATGCTGTGTTTGATTCTTGAAGCTTTGTGATCAGCCTAGACTCTTGGCCAACTCCAGTTCTCTTCTTTTGTAAACAGGGAATAAGCTGTGGCACTCTCCGGGGGATGAAGATCAAGCCAGGTTCCATGGGGAAGGCCATCCCACCCTTTGACATTCAGGTTTGATGGGAAAGATATTGGCAGAGAGCAGTTAGTGTTTGGCTAAGATTAGACCATTGTGTGGCAGGAGATGACAGAACCAGCCATGCCTCCCAGTTGTCCTTTCTACTCTCTGCCTACATTTCCTCTAATTTCCTGGGGAAGTTTCTGTTGAGAAATGTCCTGGGCATGAGTGCAATGTTCTGGGCATGAGTGCAGCTTTCCGGGATGTCCAGAGGCCTCGCTCACCTAGCCTGGAGAAAGAGTACTCACTGTAGCGCTGGAGGCTCTCTCCACTGCTGGTGCTTTTAGTCTTTCCTGATCCATATTTTCTAGCTTGAAGACACATTTGGGATGTGTATATATCTATGAAACAAATAGATTCACCCATGACTTGGATTTCTCCATTTGCTGGCTTCAAAGACTTCTGACAGTTTTATTATTTTCTGAGAGGGCTCCTGTATCACAACCCCTTTCCGCAGTTACCCCTACTGTGTCACATGAATAGGCCAGGCAATATTTGAGTGGGGCAGGAATGTTGGGGATCCTTGCAGGGTGGGATTCACAGATCTCTTGCTCCAGATCATTGATGACAAGGGCAATATCCAGCCTCCCAACACGGAAGGAAACATTGGCATCAGGATCAAGCCCACCAGGCCCATAGGCCTCTTCATGTACTATGAGGTAAGAACACACCATCTGCTTCCAAACAGCTCCAAGAATCCTCACAGGGAGTTGTGTAGGTGATAACAGACTAAACTCAACTCTGCATTCTGAAACGTCTTCCATCTTCCTTTATTCACGCCAGGTCAATGAAATCTGTTCTAATTAATCTCAAAGCCCTTATTCTCACATCCCTTTCTACATAACCCATCTGACACTTACAGGATGACTAATGGAGTAGAAAACAGCTTAACTTCAGAACCAACAGACTTGAAGTCCAACTATCTTTTATGGTTAAGAATGTTGGCTTTGAATGGGTTCAAATCATACCAACATACCACCAACAGGATGGACACAAATCTATTAAATCTTGCTGAGCCTCCAGGGGTGTCTTTATCCCCTATTTCAGAGGAAAAAACTGCATATTGAAAAATTGACATGTTTTCCCTAAGACAAAATAAAGGGCAGGATTAGAGTTCAAGGTGATGTGTTTTAGGCCCCAAACTCTAAATGAGAAATTCAGAGATTAGAGAAATCTACAATAAAGGAATCTACAATAAATATAAAGAAACCTGCTATAACTCTTCATCAGACAAACTCTGGCTAGCAGTGGCCACCGAAAGGAAATTCTTAGCTTCCAAGATTGACTGTGGAAGTGTAGACAAGCCCTGAAACTGATCTCAGACTCCATCTCCTTTCTGTAAAGTCACAGCCACTGGTGTCATTGTTGTCCTCACACTATGGCCTGAAGTGGGAAGGGAATCCTGGTTCTCTCATGGTCCTATGCTGAGAAGCAAATATGCAAGTCTTAGCCTTATTCTCAGTAGCACAATTTAAAGGTTGGATAAAAGAGAAATACAGAGTAACAGGCATACAGATCATCAGTCCTTAATCCTGTTTACAAGTTAGAATGATTTGAGGAAATATTTTTTAAATGGTAGGATCCAACCACAGAGATTCTTGTTAAATTGAACTGGGGTGGTCAAGAGAAATTACTTTAAAAAAATTGTACATGACGTATTTTATTTTGCAAAAATGTCTTCACATATGGCCACATCGATTTCTCCCATTTCACATGTTCTCATGGCAAAGAGACATCACTGTTCCATTAAGATTTGTTGATTTATATTCTGTTCTTTCATTTCCTTTTTCTTGAAGTAAAATATATACATACATGTAACATAAAGTTTACTCTTTTCACTATTCTTGAGCATACAATTCAGTAGCACTGAGTAAAATTTAGAATATTGAACAACCATCACCCCTATGCATCTGCAGAAAAATTTCACCATTCCCAGAAGAAATTCTGTTCCCACTGAACTGTAGCTCTCTACTCCCCTTCCACGTGCTTGTTCTATCCATTATTGAAAGTAATATATTGAACTCTTCCATTTTTATTATAGAACTGCGTATGTCTCCCTTGAATTCTGTCAATGTTTACTTTATATTATTCTGATTTCTCCCTTTATATAATTCTGATTTCTCCCTGTCAGTGTTTGCATCAAATATTTGGTACTAGGCTGTCAAATGCATATTTGCTTCTAAACATTATATAGTCTTGGTGAGTTAACCCTTTTTTCAATATATAATATCCTTTTCTTATCACTTGTAACACATTTAACTTCAGGTTTACTTTGTTTACTATTTGATAGCTATCTCAGCTCTCTTTTGGCTCCTAATTGAAGGGAATATCTTTTTCCACACATGTGAGTGCAGATAAAAAATCTGAGTAAGATTTGTGGATGGTATCAATATCAGTGTCCTAGTTGTGATATTGAACATTATTTTTGCAAGATGTTACTATGGGGAGAAACCATGTAAAGGTAGGTAAGATCGCTCTTATTATTTCATATGAAAGTGAAAGTGTTAGTTGCTTAGTCATGTCCAACTCTTTGGGACCCCATGGACTGTAGCCCGCCAGGCTCCTCTGTCCATGGAATTCTTCAGGCAGGAATACTGGAGCTGGTTGCCATTTCCTTCTCCAGAGAATCTTCCCAACCCAGGGATTGAACCTGGGTCTCCTACATTGCAGGCAGATTCTTTACCATATGAGCCACTAGGGAAGCCCATATTATTTCTTATTCTGTGCTTAGTCATTTAGTTGTGTCCCACTCTTTGTGACCTCATGGACTGTAGGCTGCCAGGCTCCTCTGCCCGTGGGGATTCTCCAGGCAAGAATACTGGAGTTGGTTGCCATTTCCTCCTCCAGGGGATATTCCCAACCCAGGGATCGAACCCACCTTTCTCACTTCACAGGTGGATTCTTTACCATCTGGACCACCAGAGAAGTCCAATTATTTCTCATAACTGCATGCAAATATACAATTATCTTAAAAGTTTAATTAAAACACCATTTTCACAGTCTTTGTGTGAGGCTCAAATAGGTAATCTTTTGAGAAGAAAATTCATTCAGCAAACATTTATTGACATCTCCCATCTGTCCAGGCACTGTGTGAATGCTGAGCTTATAAGAGTGAATAAAATAAATGGAATTACACTCTGGTAGAAATTTTATTCTACTGGAGTACCACACAAAACTGAGTTGTTATTTTTTTTAATGCTCTTAAAATTTGCTTAGTATTGTTCACTATTTTACCAGTAGCATGCATTGAGTGCTTGCATGCAATGAAAATAGAGAGATATAAAAACTGCCCAAGTCAGGTAGAGCAGGATTTGAAGCCAGTATCTGAACCCTGTGTTGAGGCTCATCATCTCTAAACTCATTGCTTTCAACAAAGGAGTGCTGTTCTCTTTGCAGAATAACCCAGAGAAAACAGCTGAAGTGGAATGTGGGGACTTTTATAACACTGGGGACAGAGCAACTATTGACGAAGAGGGCTACTTCTGGTTCCTTGGGAGGAGTGACGATGTCATCAATGCATCCGGGTAGGTGTAGCTGACCCTGAGCCAGAAGGTATCACTCTCATATGCCTCGTGGGATCTAGCTTGCCCAGATCCTTCGTGCACTGGTGGTGGACTCTCAGCCTAGTTCTGAACCATGGTAAGTCATCATGCAATTTAAAGGGACTGGGAAGGAAAACTTTACTTTGGTCCCTCTTTGCTGAGGGAGCTTATTCTGTGTGCTCCTCTGATGAAGCACACACCACAAAAAAACATAACAACAACAATAATAAAATTCACCTTTATGGAATATGTATTATGTGACAGCGCTCTGTGCAGTGTCTTATACAATCCACTTCTCAATGCTAGAAGGCAGCTGTGACTATGCCCATTCTATTTTTTTTTTTTTTTTTTAATTTTAGGGGAGGAGGCCCACACTGTGCAGCATGAGGGATCTTATTTCCCTGAGTGGGAATTGAACCTGTGCCCTTGGCAGTGGAAGCACAGAGTCCTAACCACTGAACCACCAGGGAATTCCCTTGATTATGCTCATTTTACTTGAGGAAACTGAATCAGTGACCAGTGGAGAAAAACTTGCCTGAAGTTTCCAAGACAGTAGAGGGTACAGCCCAGATTTAAACTAAAATGGTCTGATTCCAATTCTGTTGTCCCTAAGTCTTAAATAATTTATAAAGGAAATAAAATGACACATTACATAGTTTAGGAACAGGATGTAAAATTTCAACAAATGTTGAAGATAAAGAGTTTTTATGCCAGAGGAAGCTGCTTGACTTCAGGAATCCACATTTCAGTCCTCTTACACAGCCTTTGCACAGGCCTCTGGCTCCCTGTGACAGTTCCCCTCTGTGCCAGGGGAAGATGTATCTCTCCAAAAGGTGAGACCTGAGGGCCTGGGTCACCCTAGCCCTAGAATTTGCTCAAAAGGAACCATTGGTCCTGCAGATACCGCGTTGGGCCAGCAGAAGTAGAGAATGCCCTGGCAGAGCACCCAGCGGTGGCTGAGTCTGCTGTGGTGAGCAGCCCGGACCCGGTTCGAGGCGAGGTGAGGAGGAAGACATGGGGTCATCGTGGCTGGGTGTGGGACTGGGGAGACATGTCCATGCATGGTCCAGGCCCATACCTACCCAGCCTTGGGTGGAGGGAGGGCAGTGTACATGTGCACTTAACACTATGTGGACATCAGGGGGCACTGTGGCCTCATCTGTGACTGAAATGCTGATTGGGAATGCGGCTGCTGATGCCATCTAGGAGTTAATGAACCCTTTCTATGCACCAGTTTATTTATCCCTCACAGAGCACAATGAATTAATGACTCTTTTCATACCTTTTTACAGAGAAGGAAACAGAGGCATGAAGAGGTTAAATAACTTGTCTGGATTACGCAGCTAATGAGTGGTAGAGTCAAAAGGGAAATTGAGGACTCTGGGTCCAGAGGATACATTCATTGATTCAGCAAGTGTTCATTGAACACCTTCTGTGTACAATCCCTGTGAAATTAAATGAAGACATAAGTAATAATATGAAACTAGTAGATTACCAACATTTATTAAGTGCCAAGTTTTAACAATTATTAAATGTCCATAGAACTCTACCTACCTAGTGAAAATGGTGATAACAATGAGAGGAATGCAGATAAATTTAAACTAGCTTCATGTTTTATATGCATTATCTCATGGAATCTTTACATAAACCTGATGAAGAATGAACCTCTTTTCTCCCCATTTCACAGGAAAGGAAATTGAGATTGAGAAGTTAAGTGACTTTTCCAGGGCAAAAAGTGGAAATCACAAGTATTCAGATTTCTAAAAGCTCAACTGTCCGTTTGTTTTTCCATTAATGTAATGAGCATTTACCCTTTGTTTTATTTTTGGCCACGCAGTGTGGTATAGTAAGTGGGATCTTAGTTCCCTGACCAGGGATGGAGCACTGCCCTCTGCTGCAGAGGAGAGTCTTAACCCCTGGAAGTGCCAAGCATTTACTTTTTGAACTGAGTCTCCACGCTGGTTCTTTACTGCAGGTAGTGAAGGCATTTATTGTCCTGAACCCGGAATTCTCGAGCCGTGACCCAGGCGAGCTCACCAAGGAGCTGCAGCAGCATGTCAAGTCAGTGACAGCCCCATACAAGTACCCGAGGAAGGTGAGCGAGAGCAGCTGGGTGGGGTCTGGTCCCTTTGAGCGCTTCTGGGGATTCCACTGCCTCGGTCTCATAGGATGTTGTGTAGCTGGGGTGAAGCAGAAGCACCCAAGAGAATTAAAAGTTTTGCCTACAGAAGAAGCTTTTCAGTTTATGGGTGTTGGGGAGCCCACTTAATTGGATAGAACCTCTATCCTGTGTCAGAAACTCATCCATTGCTGGCTTGTCAACCTAAAGAAAAAATACTAGACAATTGTCCAAAGATATCCACGTAAATTATTTATAATCTTTCAAAATTTGAAAAAGACATCCAAATCAGCAACTTCCAAACTTTTGAAAAACATTATTTGTAGTGAAATATACATTTTATATTGCCATCCAGTATACATATATGTACATAACAAAGAAAAATTAGCAAAACGATATTTATCCTAACAACATGTAATACATTCTGATACTTTTTATTCAACTTCATTTGTTTTAAATACCATGAACAACATACAAAAAATGTTCAACAATAGATAAAGGATTAAATTATTCAAGAAATTTAATATTATTCTGCAACTTAAAATGTGATTTTTATTTTTAACATAAAAATATCATGACAATATAGTATTGAGATAAAAATGCAGGCTATGAAAGAATATATATAATACTATACTATTTGTTGGAGAAGGCAATGGCAACCCACTCCAGTACTCTTACCTGGAAAATCCCATGGATGGAGGAGCCTGGTAGGCTGCAGTCCATGGGGTCACGAAGAGTCAGACATGACTGAACAACTTCAGTTTCACTTTTCACTTTCATGCATTGGAGAAGGAAACGGCAACCCACTCCAGTGTTCTTGCCCAGAGAATGCCAGGGAAGGGGGAACCTGGTGGGCTGCCGTCTATGGGTTCGCACAGAGTTGGACACGACTGAAGCGACTTAGCAGCAGCAGCAGTTAAGAAGGGTTAGATGTTACTGTGGGTAACAAACAGCCCCGAATTTGTAGTGGATTGTAACAAGGAAGAGGTCTTTCTTGCTCATGCCACTTGTCCACCATGGCTTTCCTGGGGCCTTTGTTCCACATCTTCTCATCTTGGGACCAGGATAAAGGAGCAACTGCTTTGTAGGTACCCGCCAGAGTACTAGAAGAGATGCACAGAGAAGGTGGCCTGTCTCAATGATTCCCAGCTTTTTTATTAGAGGTGGCATACTTCACTCCTACTCATATGTCATTGGCCAAAGTACATCAAAGGGCTGCATCCAACTTCAGAGGGTAGGAGAAGAATCTGACAAAAATGGTGGAACCAGACTGTCCCATGGTGTCCACCTGTCTGGGGGTCTGTGAAGGGGCAAAGAAGGAGAGCTGCTGGGAGTTGATTGAAAATGATGGGGGTCAGGGGAACTCAACTGGAATGGGTTTGCTTTACCTTCATCCAGGTGGAGTTTGTCTCAGAGCTGCCCAAAACCATCACTGGCAAGATAAAGAGAAGTGAGCTTCGGAAGAAGGAGTTTGGTCAGAAGTAGTTGGCAATAACTTCTGAAGTCATCCTGTGATCTTGGCCAAATTCCTAACTGCCTCAGTTTCCTCACGATGGTGAGATGAGGAGAGGAATGTTGAGAGCGGTGACCTGAAAGAGAACCAGGAAGGCTAACATTCCAGCATTTTGGCACTTTTAAATTAATATCAGTCACTATCCTTTCTTCAAGTTCCCTGTTCCTCTCAGATTTCCCAGGTGAGCGCTCAGAGAGGAAATAAAATATTTGAGTTAACATCAACAGTGACTCTGTTGTGTGTTTATTTTGAGAAATCTTGTGCTAAATGCTCAGTTCAGTTCAGTCACTCACTCATGTCCCACTCTATGCGACCCATGGACTGCAGCATGCCAGGCTCCCCTGTCCAACACCAACTCCCTGAGCTTGCTCAAACTCATGTCCATTAAGTCAGTGATGCCATCCAATCATTTCATCCTCTGTCATCCCCTTCTTCTCCTGCCTTCAATCTTTCCCAGCATCAGGGTCTTTTTCAATGAGTCAGTTCTTTGCATCAGGTGGCTTCAGCCTCAGCATCAGTCCTTCCAATGAGTATTCAGGACTGATTTCCTTTTGGATTGACTGGTTTGATCTCCTTGCAGTCCAAGGGACTCACAAGAGTCTTCTCTAACACCACAGCTAAGTGCTGGCCCTCTGTAATTCCCAGAATCCCCATCAAAGATTGCCCCAGGGCCTGATTCTCCCTCCTGGTTCCAGAGACTCTGGATGACCCCTCACACTCATTCAATGACCAGGAGCTGAAGGTCTAGGAGGACAATCTGTGGGGCCCCAGGGATCTGGCTTACCTCTGCCCAACTAGAGAGTGAGGCAGGAGGCAGGGCATTTGTGGTGTCTAAGGAATGGAGTAGAGGGGAGGGCAGCCCAGCTTGGTGGCTACACTTCTCATCTGCCACCATCCAGTGGATCTGCTGCCTCTCCCCTGACTAATAATGCTGATGTTGGTGCTTGCAGATTGAGCTGGGGTCAGCACAGGTGAGTGAGAGTCCTACCCTCTGGGGACCCAGGAGTCCTGCAGGACTCCACCAGCTCTTCCAAGGGACCCAGGAGCTTTGTTCCCCAGCCTCTTCCCAGGGGCCCAAAATCCTCCCCAGACACCCCTCCTTATTATGCCATCCAGGGCCCTCTGATCCCCTTGGCCTGTGATTCTGTGAACTAATCCTTCACTCCATTCATCCATGCAGACGGAACCACCAAGAGGCTGGAAGGAGTGGAGGCAGTTCAGTTCAGTCGCTCAGTCATGTCCAACTCTTTGCAACCCCATGGACTACAGCACGCTAGGCTTCCCTGTCCATCACCAACTCCCAGAGCTTGCTCATACCCATGTCCATCAGGTTGGTGGACCATCTCATTCTCTGTCATCCCCTTCTCCTCCCGCCTTCAATCTTTCCCAGTCAGGGTCTTTTCTAATGAGTCAGCTCTTCGCATCAGATGGCCAAAGTATTGGAGTATCAGCTTCAGGACTGATTTCCTTTAGGGTTGACTGGTTTGGTCTCCTTGCAGTCCAAAGGACTCTCAAGAGTTCTCTAACACCACAGTTCAAAAGCATCAATTCTTCACATACAGCTTTCTTTATAGTCCAACTCTCATATCCATACATGACTCCTGGAAAAACCATAGCTTTGACAACACAGACCTTTGTCGGCAAAGTGATGTCTCTGCTTTTTAATACGCTGTGTGGGTTGGCCATAGCTTTTCTTTCAAGGAGCAAGCGGGAGGCAGAAGGAGTGGAGGCAGAAGAGGTTGAATCTGGGAGTGAGAAAAGCACACACCGTCACCCTTCTCACCCATTCCTGGGGGTCACCGATAGGCAGATCCCCTCTGCAGCTGCCCTCGGGTGTACAGATATACAGACTCATAAGGAAATACACAGACACCACAGACATGGAGACACTAGGCACAGAATCCCCCCAGCCTCCCCTGGGGACTCAGGTGGTGGGCTCATGTATGGCTCACATGCAGACCAACAAAGGCAATGACACTCTGAGGGGAACACACACACACACAGGTGCACACACTCAGGGCCACGGGAAACAATCGCATAGGACAGACCCACACATATTTTATGGAGGCACAAAACAAACATGCCGGCAGCTGCTGCTGCTGCTGCTAAGTCGCATCAGTCGTGTCCGACTCTGTGTGACCCCATAGACGGCAGCCCACCAGGCTCCCCCATCCCTGGGATTCTCCAGGCAAGAACACTGGAGTGGGTTGCCATTTCCTTCTCCAATGCATGAAAGTGAAAAGTGAAAGTGAAGTCGCTCAGTCATGTCCAACTCTTAGGGACCCCATGGACCGCAGCCTACCAGATTCCTCCATCCATGGGATTTTCCAGGCAAGAGTACTGGAGTGGGGGTGCCATTGCCTTCTCCGACATGCAGGCAGAGACAGATGCAAATACAGAACACAGACACATGCAAATAGATACAAAGAAGAAGACAGACAGATACAAAAAGGAACATCCAAAGGAACAGCAACTTCACATACAACACACTCCCATACATATAAAATACAAACACAACTCCAAGGATATATATGCCCTGAGACACATACACACATATCTAATATGTAAGGCCTGAGTCACAGACACACACAGATTTACACAACCAATGTACACTCAATTCGTGACAAAAATGCAAACACACAAGTGCATAGAGAGAAAAACAGAAAGACACTCAATAATAGTTGTGCAATGGAAAATTCAGTCACAATCGATATACTCACAGACGTAGAAACTCAGACATACAGGTCCATCCATGCAGACTTGTATAACCACAGTCACACTCATGCTGGAACCCATCTTTGTTAAAAGATGTGTGGGCACATTGAGGAGAACCCTGAATCAGGCCAAATATGGGCAAAAAGCACAACAAAGCAATATGACTGGCTAGAGGGAACGTGGAGAACTGCCCCCATGTAGCAATTTAAGCCACCTCAAAAACGTGACTCTAGCTTTCCACATGTACTTTTCTTCTAATAAGCTGTAGCTGCTTCACTATCTTCTGTAGTTGCTTAATTTTTTCTACAAAGAAGACAAGGGCCGAACTCCTTTTTCAAGCCCAATAGCCCTCATAGTCTAGTGGTTAAGATTCAGTGCTTTCACAGCCACAGCCTGGGTTTGATTCCCGGTCAAGAAACTAAGATCCCACTTTAGGCCACTGCACTCTGGAGATCAGCATGATCTGCCCCATCCAAACTGTCGTGGAAGGAAAGGTTTCGGCTACAAGCCATGAACAATGCTAGGATTCTTGGCCTCCAGAGGCGAGGAATTCGATCCGGGGTCAGTGATGAGGCTTGATCACGCAGAGCTTTTGTGTAATAAAGTTTTATTAAAGCATGAAAGAGATAGAGAAAGCTTCTGACATAGACCTCCGAAGGGGGCAGAAAGAGTGCCGCCTTGCTAGTTTGTAGCAAGAAGTTATTTATCTATCAGTTCAGTTTAGTTCAGTGGCTCAGTTGTGTCCAACTCTTTGTGACCCCCATGAACCACAGCACGCCAGGCCTCCCTGTCCGTCACCAACTGCCAGTCTACACAAACCCATGTCCATTGAGACAGTGATACCATCCAACCACATAATCCTCTGTCATCCCCTTCTCCACCTGTCCTCAATCTTTTCCAGCGTCAGGGTCTTTTCAACTGAGTCAATTCTTCGCATCAGGGGGCCAAAGTTTTGGAGTTTCAGCTTCAACATCAGTCCTTCCAATGAACACCCAGGACTGATATCCTTTAGGATGGACTGGTTGGATCTCCTTGCTGTCCAAGGGACTCTCAAGAGTCTTCTCCAACACCACAGTTCAAAAACATCAATTCTGCTGTGCTCAGCTTTCTTTATTGTTCAACTCTCATATCCGTACATGACTACTGGAAAAACAATAGCCTTGACTAGATGGACTTTTGTGGACAAAGTAATATCTCTGCTTTTTAATATGCTGTCTAGGTTGGTCATAATTTTCCTTCCAAGGAGTAAGTGTCTTTTAATTTCATGGCTGCAATCACCATCTGCAGTGATTTTGGAGCCCAGAAAAATAAAGTCAGCCACTGTTTCCACTGTTCCCCCATCTATTTGCCATGAAGTGATGGGACCAGATGCCATGATCTTCGTTTTCTGAATGTTGAGCTTTAAGCCAGCTTTTTCACTCTCCTCTTGCACTTTCTTCAAGAGGCTCTTTAGATCCTCTTCACTTTCTGCCATAAGGGTGGTGTCATCTGCATATCTGAGGTTATTGATATTTCTCCCGGCAATCTTGATTCCTGCTTGTGCTTCTTCCAGCCCAGCGTTTCTCATGATGTACTCTGCATAGAAGTTAAATAAGTAGGTTGACAATATACAGCCTTGACATACTCCTTTTCCTATTTGGAACCAGTCTGTTGTTCCATGTCCAGTTCTAACTGTTGCTTCCTGACCTTCATACAGGTTTCTCAAGAGGCAGGTCAGGTAGTCTGGTATTTCCATCTCTTTCAGAATTTTCCACAGTTTATTGATGCTAATTTGAGAAAGGAATTGCCTCAAAACTGAGAAAATGTCACCAGGCCCCTCACCCACATGTCTTTTCAGATAGCATTGGCACAACGTGAGTCATCCTGGGCCATAAAGCAATTGACATGAATCTTGAATAAAGGCAGATTTCCAAGCAAATACATAGTTCATTAATATAGCTTAAGAAAAATATTTCCATAAGAAAGACACATTGGTTAGCTCAAGGTTTGAGAAATGTTAAGTTCAGGTAGAACCAGATGTCATCATGGCAGCACAGAATTTTAAAAGAAACTTTCTAATGATGTATAGAGAAGGGGAAAAAAAAAGTCTGGTGCTTGTAGTTTCCTTCCTCCTGCCACTTAAGAGAGAGATTAAAAAAAAAGTCTGGCACTTGGGGACCCCTAGCCTTCCTGCCTGTTACCGTCTCAGAAGTAGGTATTTTCCTAGCTTCAAATGCTGTGCTAGGCTTCTGTCCCATGGCAAGGTCTTTCAGAGGGCTGTGCCTACGTCCTGAGATGCCAAAGAGTGGCCAGCATAGGGTGGCTCTGGGAACAGGACATACTCTGGGGACAACGTGCACTTGAAGTGGGGGTGTTGTATGGGGTTTAACAGATCCCAAGGTCAAGAGAGGGAAAGAAGGGAGTTTCCCCAGAACCTCTGCTATGTGTCAGAGTGGGCTGTGCTCTTCTACAAAAACACAATAACAGTAAAGACATCATCAAGACTATTGTATAATAATATTATGATCACCACAGCAATGGCTGACCATCAGCCCAAGGTGGAAGAGTCAGGTTTGACCATGGCTACCTGGTTTGCTTCATCTTCAGAGCAAGGCTGACCCTGAGCAAAATTGGACTACAGGTAAAGCTTTTTTCTGGCCCCTTCTTTCTCTGGAGACTCCAGCCTCAGCTTCCTCCTCTCTCAACATTCCCTCCTAGACCTAAGTCCCCTCTGAGCCTTTTCTCAGCCTGGGTAAAGCACATCTCCCTAACCACTCTGACTCTGATTTTGTATCTGTGCAATGAGGCTACAGATGGTATGGACCATAAAAAGATGCCTGCAAAGTGCAGTGCTTAGCACAGGCTAGTAACAGGGGAGACCTATAAAGGCTTCACACCTCCTAAGGTGTCAAGTTGCCCTTGGGGAGACGATGATGCTAACGTGCACAGGTGCTCAACACATTGCCCCCTCCTTTATCTTATGACAGTTTTTGGATGCAGGAGGGGACACTCCCATTTTAGGAAAGGAAACCCACCCAGGGTCCCGCTACAGGGAAGCAGCACAGCTGGGTCTCAAGCCCTAGGCTCCTGGCCCTGTCTCCAGGGGCCATGGAGCGCTCTCCTGGATGAGAGGCTGAATGGGCTTTGGAGATGCTTCCTCAGCTGCACAAATGGTCTCAGTTTCCAGGCCCCTTAATTCTGTTCACTTCTTTCTATCGTCCTTGCTTGAGCTACAACTAGGGTGAATCCTCAGTCCCTTATAGGCCTCCCATTCCCTTCTGGCCTAGTCTGAGTTCCACCCCCTTCTGTGCCTAGTCTGCCTTTTTATAACTAGATAGCCCAACTGTGGAGCTTAGGAGGCAGGCTAATGCATCTAAAGAAGATTAAACATTATTGTTTTGTGATCTCTGTTTTTTGTTTTGCTTTTCTTTATCCTTTCTTTGTATTTATATTAAAATGCATTGATTTTCCATTATAACATTAATAGAATGCTTCCTGTTTACAATAAATTTCCATAATAAAAAAAGCTATAGATTTAAAGCAACGATTTTAAAGCTGCCATGGGCCTGAAGGAACTGGGATAACACTGCGGAAAAGTATCTTTAGGAAGTTTACCTCAGGGCATGGCCCAGAACAGATGATCACCAGTAGGGTTTGTCTAACCACCTGGGTCCTTTGGCCCCTGCCCACCTACTTGGCTCTCCCCACCCAGCACTCCTGGTATTGCCAAGCTGTTCGGGTGTTGTCCTCAGATCCCCCCAGAAGAGACACTGATGAATTTAAAGTGGATTTTTTTCCCGTGTTTATGTTCATAACCTAAAGCCCATGCTAACAGGGGATGTATCTACCCCTGTTTCAGGTATTAAAATGTCTAAATTATTTAGGGATGATTTTCAGACCATACCCTCTTGTCAAACAAAGTGGAATACACAGGCCAGAAGGAAACAAGATTTTATTACTATATTATCATGACCATGTAGTTCAGTTCAACTGTAGCATCTTTCCCTTTGGAATTGCTTTTTACCCATATTTTATTTGTAAGGGTATTTCTGAATTCCCAAACATGAGAAATACTAGTTAGCTTTCATTCTCGACCCTTCTAGAACAATTGCATTACCAAAAACATGCTCTGTGTGATTTTGCTCCTCTGAAATACATTTAAATTTGCTTTGTGGCCAAAATAAATAGGGTTAGTTTTTGTAAATATGCTATATGTGCCTAAAACTAATGCTTCCTTTATAGTTGTTATATGATACTGATGGATATATGGGTACAGTTGTATGATTAAAGTGTTTGGTTGCTAAGTCGTATCCAACTCTTACGCAACCCCATGGACTGTAGCCCACCAGGCTCCTCTGTGCATGGGATTTCCCAAGCGGGAATACTGGAGTGGGTTGCCATTTCCTCCTCTAGGAGATCCTCCCAACTCAGGGATGGAACCTATGTCTCCTGCATTGACAGGCAGATTCTTTACCACTGAGCCACCAGGGAAACCATCATGATTAAAATGACTGACTTAATAGAAGTTCTTAATAGATCTTCTACACCTTACAGATGTCCTGTGTGCACATTGTATGACTTTTTGAAGGAGGGGTGTGAAAACCTCCCAGTCTGCTTGTATATTTGATCATTCTTGTATTTCCGTCATTAACTGATTTATACAGTTTTTAGCACTGCCCATGGGGGTTCTCAAAGGAAATCCAGAAATGGGGGACAGGGAACCTGGATTCAAGAGGACAAGAAATCATAAGGTCGGAAAAGGTTCCAGAGGACCAGGGTGTAATGGCGCTTGAGGAATCAGCAGAAAGGGGAGGGGCATTCTAAAACTGGGGTCGCGAGGGATGTCACTATGACGAATCAGAGGCTAAGGCAAGTGATTGGCTGAGAGAAAGTAGAAAGCATCTGTGTTGCTATGGCATCGTCCAAACAGGAGAAAACTAGGAGGAAGACGGAGCCCCGTTCGTCCCCTCCAACTGCTCCTGCGATTCCACTTTAGCTGTTTTTTGTTGCCTCCTGACCTGCTGACCCCCTGACCTGCTGGCCTACTGAGATGTCGGAACACTCCTTCCTCCCTTGTAGGACTTGGTTGACCCCCTGGTACTTTTTCCGGAGCCCCTTCTAATCCTCCCAGGAGACCACACCCCCTTCCTGCCACACCACCACCCCCCCATCCCTTCCCCAGCTCCAAATCCAACCACTCTTCTCCCCTCCCCACCCTACTTCTTAGCTGGCAACCTCGGAGCCCCTGGGCGGAGCAGCGTATGGGGATGGAGACACTGCTGTTCTGTCTCTTCCTACTCAGGTCTCCACTTTTCCCAAACATGCATGTAAGTAAACACGAAACACCAGTGGTTTCTTCCTTTTTATTGGGCTCTGTCATACTGAACTTAAATAACTGCATGTTTCTTGGTGTCCTCAAGGGGAACTCAGTCCTTCCTGAAGACCAAGGTCCTCAGGGCAGGTTTCTTGGCCAGCCTGAACCAGCTCTTGCCGCAGCTGTTCTCATCATTGTCCTGGCCCTGTCGCTACTGCCAGAATCAAAACACAGCAGGCTTGACAGGATGAAACCTGAAATAGTAACTTTATTTGGTCAAAGAAGGAAGTGGAAATGTACTAAAAGCTGTTGAGTCGTATGTCAAAAATGAATGAATTGTATGATACATGAATTAGGTCTCAATAGTGTTATTTTTTTTTTTTTAAGTAAGGAACTCTTATTTATTAGAAGTCCTGGGCTCAAAATTAGACTGGCTCCTGGAAAGCTTGTCAAGATCCCTCTTCAAGCTACACAAGTTCAGGGTCCTCCCCTGTGGAGTGTGTTTTCCTGTAAGCACACCCTTCATATTTGTGAAGTTTGGCAGTCCTGCGAACTGTGGTGTTTAAGCTCTGGGTTGGTACTGGTCTGCTAAAGAGTGACATGCCATTTGTGCTCTGGGCTTTCTGGTTTGTTGACTTTTATCAACTTCTGAGGCATCCCTTTCATTGTGTTTTTGAATATTGCCTTCAGGGACTCTGTCCAGCCAGATTGATGGGAGCCCTGAGAGCCCAGTCAGTATGGCTACACCCTGCTGGGATGTTTGTAACAGGGAACTCCTTAGGAGTGACATAACCTGGAGGTGAATGAGTCATTGCCCTTTCTTTAATGAAGTGTCTATGTACAGAGTGCTGATTTACCCAAAACAGAAAGGTCCTTCAAGTCCTTAGAATTGTTCAAATATAAAGAAATGCCAGGTTCACCATACTATGAAAGTTTTCATCCCCATAAAAATGTTCTTCCACACACAGGAAAGTAAGATAAAAACTGAGAACACCCCAAAGAGATAAATTGATTTGTTCTCTTTGGCATGCACCAGATGTTGAAGGATCTGCAAAGGCCCAGTACCTGGGACAACCTTTGCATTGAGATAGAGTCTTGCGACATGAATACCTCCACCTGTTTCTTTTGAGCCTACAAAGGAAGAAATGTCTAGATAATCTTTGTTGGAATTTTTTTTTTCCCTCAAAGGGATTGAGACTGTATTCTCATAGATTAGTGAAGTTCTCTTTTCCCTATCTCATCTTTGGGCACTCAGATAAAGCAACTTGTCTTGCATTTGCCACCTCCACTCTTGCTCATGGCCACTGACTCTGAGAACCTCAGTTTATTGACCCCACTGGATCAATTCCAGGTAGGAGTCAGCTATTGGTGTCAGCATTTAGGCAGTTGCCATACAGAACAAGAGTGCCCGCGCCTGATGTTTTACCAGTTACTGACCAGATGGTGTTGGTTTTTTGTGCATTCGATCTGTGTGTTTAACCTTTGTGCTAAGAGCCCCTTTTATCTCTCACAGCGTCTACTCAAAGACAGTGTATGATTCCCAACAGCACACATTTTACTGACCTCAGTTGTGAGGGTTGATGATGAAAATGCTGTTCATTTCAGAAGCTACTTTCTAGAGTAGAGGGATTTTATTTTTACAAAACTGAAACTTGGTATGTAGATTAGTATGAATCACATTGAGTTTATTTCCTCCTAAAATACTTACATCGCTAGATTTTATAAGAAAATATGCTTTCTTCTTGTTTTTATTATTCAGAAACTTTGATTTTTTTATAATTTAATTTTCATGGTTGCTATTAATTGTTTAGGTGCAATGCTATGAAAAATGTAAGTGACTTCTTTTTATTGACTGTTTGGAATTGTATTTTTAGCTAAATTCAATTCTTATCATTTTAATCATAATATATGAAATGATTCTATTGTATAAATCATTATGTACTTCAGAAGTCTGACATTATGTGCTCTGGTTCAGAATCAAAGTGCACATGAAAAAAAAACCTCAATGTCTTTAGAAACTTGGGCTAAATGGAAATTTTTAATTAATTTTGGTTGAAAAAATAATCAGTTTTATTATAACAAGCTGCCGATCTTTCTCACTTATTTCAATATCTATAAATATTTCTCTGTTATTCTCATTTATATCTTTAACATACATTTTTCTTGTTATTTTCCCCATCCTTCTATACATTTTGGAGTTATTTTAGGAAACGTTCAGTAGGAGTTTTTCCAGGTACTTCATGAAGATACAGCAGGAGGCATAGGTTTCCCATCCACTCTGTTTGCATTCACTTATTTTTCAATTTTAAGATGTCTTCTACATTCATAGGTTAATGTCTGCTGACTGTTTTTAAAATACTTGCAATGTGTTTGTTAGCAAAATAAAATCTCTAACAGTTTGTGTATCGGACTTTTTTTCTACAGCTGAAGTGTGGTATAATTTATCTATGATAGCAAGCACCTCTTTAATGAGTATAGTCTGTTGATATTTGACATGTGTGTGCAGCAATGAAACCATTACTACATTAAGATTGTAAACACAACACTCCCAAAAGTTTCCTCCTGCTCCTTTAGAATCCTTCTGTCCCCTGTCTCCTCCATGAGGATATATAAGAGGGATGTAGGTACCTCCTGGAGATTGGTTTATGTTTTCTAAAGTTGATTCTTTGTGATGGATATACTGCGATTGTCTTCAAGTTTCCTCATCATCTCAAATATTATTTCAGCTGGTCCACATTCTGCTTGACCATTTCCATCTTGGGCCTGAGGCTTATGAAGTCCTTTGCAGGCTTACAACGATTACTGCCTCCTTGGGAATTTCTGAGTTTGTCATTTTCTTCTGGAGGACTATCCTTGCTGTGAGTATTACTAAAGTACCTTATAGATGTACTTTTAATCATCCATGATGGGAATGTTTATAGTCACAGACATTTTATTTGCATTCAGTTCTACAAATTTCCCTCCAAGCAGTGCTTTCACTGCATCCCACAAATTTTAATGTATTTATTTTCAGTTAGATTGACATATTTTCAAATTTCTGTTGAGATGTCCTCCTTGACCCATGTTTTCTTTAGAAGTATGTTGTTTAATTTCCATTTTTCATGTGATTTTCCAGTTATCTTTCTATTACTGATTTCTTACAGATCCATTGTGGTCTGAGAATATCCTTTCTATGCCATTACTTTCAATTTGTCAAGTGTTTTATGGCTCTGAATTATGGTCCTAGTGAATGCTCTGTATGAGTTTGAGAAGAATGTGTATTCTGCTGTCACTGGTTGAAGTCTTCTATAGATGTCGTTAGACACAGCTGGTTGATAATGTTGTTCAGTTCAAGTGTATTCTTATTAGATTTTTATATTTTGGATCTGTCAATGACTGATAAAATGTTTTGATTTCTGACTATAATAATGAGTTCATCTATTTATCCTAGAAATTCTGTCAATTTTTGACACTATTATTAATACATACATATGAAGAATTGTTATGTCTTCTTGCAGAATTGACCTCTTTACCATTAAAGTAATACCCTTCATTATCTCTCACAATTTTCTTTATTCCATAGTGTGCTTTGAAGGCTAATTTCAGTGTTTACGGAAGTCTGGGTTGATGATTCTTTCCTTTTAACACTTTTAATATATTTCGTTCCACTTTCTTCTTGATTACATGGTTCCTGAATAGAAGTCTGATGTATTTCTATCTTTGTCCTCTCTGGGTAAGGTGTTATTATTACTCCAATGCCCTCCACACCTGGCTTCTACGTAAGTTTTTCTTTCTCTTATATGTTATATAAATATATAAACAACATCTAAATATATATGTATGTATTCATTCCCACTTGGAAATCTGTGAGCATCCTGTATCTGTGGCTCGGTGATTATCATTATTATCATTATTTTAGAATTTCTTGGTCATTATTGCTTCAAAAGTTTTTTTGCTTTTTCTACTGGTATTGCTATTATGTTTAGGTTAGATCCTTTGTAATTGTCCCACTGTCTTGAGTAATTTGTGCTTTATTATTATTTTCTTTGCATCTGTTTAAGTTTCTACTGACGTTTCTTTAAGTTCATTGATTCTTTCTCAGCTATGTTGAGTTTGTTAATAACCCATCAAACGTGTTCCCCATTTCTGTTAGTGTTCTTGATTCCTCCGTTTTCCTTTGGATCCTTTTTCCTCATCTACTCTTGCATATTGTCCACTTTTTACCATTGGATCCATTACCATGTTAATCACATAATCATGCAGATTTTATCCTCTAAGGTTTTAAATCCCCAGAGATAATGATCTGATTGTCTCTTCCATATTAAGTGTGATTCAAATATTTGCACTTTGAATTCAAACTGTGTGATTTCTTCTTTTAGTATGCCTTGTAAGGATTTGTTGTTAGCTCCATATTTTGCCCTGTTGTGGTGGAACTGAGGTATTATATATAGGCCTTTAATGTAAGATTTTATATTACCAGGCTAGAGGGTAGGCTGAGTTTAACATAGATGAGACAGGAAGGAGAGAGAGAGAGCATTGGAATTGGGCATTTCCCTTTGCCGATGTCACCTCGTCTTTGGGCCAAACCCCATTTAGACTCTAGTAAAATTGTTTCTCTTGAGGGCTTGGCTTCCTTTACTGAAGTATAGTTGATGTACACTATCATGTAAGTTTCGGAGAAGGCAATGGCAACCCACTCCAGTACTCTTGCCTGGAAAATCCCATGGGCGGAGGAGCCTGGTAGGCTGCAGTCCATGGGGTCGCTGAGAGTCGGACACGACTGAGCGACTTCACTTTCACTTTTCACTTTCATGCATTGGAGAAGGAAATGGCAACCCACTCCAGTGTTCTTGCCTGGAGAATCCCAGGGACGGGGGAGCCTGGTGGGCTGCCGTCTACGGGGTCCCACAGAGTCGGACACGACTGAAGCGACTTAGCAGTAGCAACAGCAGCAGCAAGTGTTCAGAATAGTGATTGACAATTTTTAAATGGTATACTCCTCCATTTATAAGTATTATTAAAATTATTAGAAAAGATCTTTAGTCAGTGCTTTTTATGTTTCTCCCCTGGCCACAGTGTACATCCTCCCTGATGAAATTACTGTGTGCACACCACAAGGAGTGGGGAGTTCTATTTCACATCTTGGAGAACTGAGCATTTACATAATCATGCAGATTTCATCCTCTAAGGGAAATATTTCCATATGGATTTCTTGAAATGTATTTTGATTTTTCTAGAATAATGCAATCCTCTTTCATTTTGTTGCTCAAATAGTTCCAGCTTTGGACATTGGGATCGCTTTCAGGTGGTTCCCGTGTTCCATGAGAAATGCCATTGGTATTTTGATAAGGGATTGCATTGATTATATAGATTGCCTTGCGTAGTATGGTCATTTTAACAATATCAATTCTTCCAATCCATGGACACAGTGTACCTTTCTATGTCTTTGATTTCTTTCATCAGCCTCATAGGTTTCTGAGAATGGGGTTTTTTTAAACTCATAGGTTTCTGAACACAGATTTTTTTTTTTTAATGCAAGTGTAAATGAGATTGTTTCCTTAATTTCTTTTTTTTATAGTTGATTGTTATTATATAGAAAACCAACAGATTTTTGTATATTAATTTTTCATGCTTCAAATTTACAAAATTTATTAATGAACTCGTTGTTTTTGTGTGGCATCTTTAGGATTTTCTGTATACTGTATCATGTTATCTGCAAATAGTGACAGTTTTACTTCTTCCTTTCCAATTTGGATTGCTTTTTACTTTTTCTTCTCTCATTGCTGTTGCTGATTTCCAAAACTTTGTTGAATAAAAGTGAAGAGTAGATGACCTTGTCTTGTTCCTGATCTTAGAAGAAATTCTTTCAGTGTTTCACTATTGAATATGATGTTAGCTGTGGGTTTGTCATGGATGGACTTTATTATGCTGAGGTAGTTATGTATATGTATGTATGTGTGTGTGTGTGTGTGTGTATATATATATATATATATATAAAATATGTGCTGAATTTTTCTCCATCTATTGATGTGATCATAGGGATTTCATTCTTCAATTTGTGAATATGTTGTATTACATTGATTGATTTGTGGATATTGAACCATCCTTGCATCCCTGAAATCAGTCCCATATCTCAGAGTATGATCCTTTTAATATACTGCTGGATTTGGTTTGTGAATATGTTGTCGAGGATTTTTGCATGTTTGTTCTTCAGTAATACTGGCCTATAATTTCCTTTTTTGTTTGATATTTTGTCCATTTAAAAATAGAAAAGAATACAGTGTTTATTTTTAAATGACTATTTTTCCCTCTCTCATGTCAACAGCATGTGGAGATTTCCCCCCAATATTTACATATCTTTTAGGATTCCCGAAGATAAAACTGATGAAACATAGGGTATCCCCTAACACTGGGCAATCTGGCATTATTAAATTTCATGCCCTTGGCCACACAGAGCCCCCAGAACTTCATCCATTAGAGTATAGATTTCTCTCCCATGATGTTCTGTTCTGTAGAGAATTCTGACCTTGGGCCTCTGCTCCAGTAAATGATGATTACCTGTATCTGCAGGTCAGTTTCTCTAATTCTCTAGCAAGAATTTGCCTTGTGGCTTCAGTTCTCTGAGTGATCTACAAAGAGTTTTGGTGTTTTTCCAGTCTTTTGGCTTTTGTCTGGTTTGTGGATGAGTGACAATTTCCAAGTTCCTTACAAGTTGGACCAGAATCCAGGAGTCCAACTCTCCTCTTTATTTCCTTTTAGAGTATAAACTCTAACAGAAATTAGCTTTGAAATGAAAATGCTTTGCAAAATACTCTAATCTTTTTATTAAAGAACTCAGTGAGCCAAAGAACTATATTCTCAGTGGAAAAATGACCATCTGTAAAACGTTTTCTTCATGATGAAAACATAAATATCAAGTATTTGGTGACCCCATCCTTCTTTTCACATGCCCCTGCCTGGGGATTAGGTGACAAAGGACAGTAAAGCTCACTCCTGTGCAGTGTGTAAAGTTAATGATATTCTAATATCTTGGCAAGTCTTGGGGCTAGCCTCAGAAAGCTTTCAGTCTCAATCTGAATATTGCTTATGATTTTGAATGAGGAAATATGTTTTAAGGTGAAGAAAATGTATCTTTGCATAATATTAAGATGAAGCTCTGCCTGGATTTTCTTGAGCTAAAATTCCTCAGGTTATAACTCATATCTGGGAAGCACATTTCTCCTTTCTTGAAATGTTATTGTCCTTTCTTTTGTTGCTTGTGCTCTTCCTCTAGCCATCTCCCACTTTCTTTCCCATAGATTACCCTCTATTTTCATTGGTCTGGAAAATTCAAACCATGATATGTTTCAGTGTATATCAATTCGTCAAGCAGCCAACTCCCTGAAAGATTTCAGAAAAGCTTCTAGTGAGTTAAGAGGCATATCTCAGCAGAAAGATTTTGCCTTTTCCTTTTGGAAGCTTTTAAATAATCCTAGGTTCTGAACTGCAATGTACATATTGCATTTAAGAAAATAACAATGCTTTAGTATATGTATAACATTGTGTTATTAAAAATAAAAGATTATCAAAACAAAATACATTGCATTATCAAAATTAAATAGATAGGTGCTCATTTAGTAGAATATAAAAGATCTTTTATCCATTCTTTTTTTTTTTTTTTTTTTAAATTTGGGCGGCGGCCCTCTCCGTCAGCTCCCAGAGCGCCCAGAGGAACCGGATATCCGGCGTTTTACCCTTTTATCCATTCTTATCTTCCCTGGTGGTTCAGAGGTTAAAGCATCTGCCTCCAATGTCAGAGACGTGGGTTCAGTCCCTGGGTCGGGAAGATCCCCTGGAGAAGGAAATGGTAACCCACTCCAGTATTCTTGCCTGGAGAATCCCATGGATGGAGAAGCCTGGTGGGATACAGTCCACGGGGTCGCAAAGAGTCGGACACGACTGAGTGACTTCACTCACTTACTCACTGAAAAAGACCTTTTGGTCAAAAATAAGTTATTTACCATTGTGTTCCTTATCAGAAATTGTGTAGGAAGTAGCCCGACTTAAATAGTAAATTCTTTTTTGTTGTTATTTTTAATCATATGAATCATTATCACTATCAAAATGATTATTATAATTTTGGGGATTATTATTTTGATATTTTATCAGGAACTATTGGCTGTTGCTGTTCAGTCACTCAGTCCTGTCCAACTCTTTGCAACCCCATGGACTGCAGCACACCAGGCTTCCCTGTCGTTCACCATCTCCCGGTTCTTGATCAAACTCACGTCCATTGAGTGAGTGATGCCATCCAACCATCTTGTACTCTGTCACCCCCTTCTCCTCCAGCCTTCAATCTTTCCTAACATCAGGGTCTTTTCTAATGAGTTGACTCTTTGCATCAAGTGGCCAAATTACTGGAGCTATAGATTGTTAAAATAATATGTTTTGATATCAAATTTAATTTTGTTTCTTCCTTCCCTAGGTCAAGCCCCCAATATTTCAAGGTAAGAGTTTAAGCTTTAGACTCCTTTGTGATATTTTCTCAGTACTGGTATTTGATGTTAGTTTTAATTCAGCTAGAAGTAAATACAGTGACTTTTTGTATTTGTCTAATTGACTTGTTTTTTTAAGTATAATTTTTATTTTTAGTTTTTAATTAGAGGATATTACTTTATATTGTGATGGTTACTCTTGAAAAATTTCCTCCTCCTGGGTTGAAGTCTAATGCTATTGTAGAGGGAATTGCCATCCATTGAGATTTAAAAAAAAAAGAATGAGGAAAAGATCACAAGAGTGGGGAGTGGGGAGAATAGGATGAATTTAATTTTGCATATAAATGTTTAGGAAGCAAGGGATGATGAGACTGAAGTTTGGAATGAGTACCTGTCATGACCCAGTTTTTGGTGAAAGGTGAAGATGATAAAACCATAGTGAAGAAGCTTCGGGTTTAAGGAAGAATGCAGATATTGCCAGGCATTGTGTGTCACAACAAAGGATGAAGCCAGGGGTTATGAGTCTGAAGTGGAGGAAAACATTCATGCCACTGGAGAATGAGTGGAAATGAACATGATGCAAAATAGGGATAATGAATTCTGTATGTGCTTTACAGATAGTGATGATTATGTGGGCTTATCTGTTGAGAGCAGGGTGGCTGCTGGCACTTGGTAGGCCCTCAAATGTTGGTGTTCATCACAATGAATGCAGCAATGGTGGCAGTAATAAGTGATCTCGGCATCTGAGCTTTCACCTTGGGCAAACAGAAGATAAGTTTGCACTGTGTGATCCGATGAGGGAATTAAATGTCTGTTGGAGGAGTCTGGAATTGCAGGCTGTATTCTTGAGCTTGATACATGTGAAAGTGAAAGTGTTAGTCACTCAGTCATGTCCAACTCTTAGCAACCCCATGGACTCTAACCCCCCAGGCTTCTCTGTCCATAGGATTTTCCAGGCAAGAATACTGGAGTGGCTTGCCATTCCCTTCTCCAGGGAATCTTCCCAACCCAGGGATGGAACCTGGCTCTCCTGCATTGCAAGCAGATTCTTTACCGTCTGAGCCACCAGGGGCTTCATACATGTGTATACACCTGTGATTGGGTGCTTTATGCATTCTGTCTTCCCGAAAATTGATGTTAACATTATCTCCATCTTGGGAGGAAAATGCTATTTTTAAGGGACTATGTCCTCTAGCACCAAGTTAGTGAAGCCCACATTGTATGCAAGTGTGTTCAATTCCAAAGAGAAAGGCAATCTACAGGGCATCAGGAAGACATCGGAAGCCTTTCAAGAGCCTATCAGTCAACATTTCGAACTTGCCTTCTGTGGAACTGCACATAGGGCCTGGATGTGAGTTGAAGCTGGATGAAATAAGGAGTTTCTTTTTCTTATAGCAACATATATATTCACCTTAGTAATTGGAGGCAAGAATTTTAAGTTGACAGGATGTTTGCTTTTTTCTATACTCATCTTTGGTGACGACACAGCTAGCTGAAGTGACTGAATTTTCTGAGAATGGTACTTATAGATAGAGGAGAATTTAGAAGTCGATTTAATGTTTTTATTCATCTTTGAAAGTGTTTTACATAGGAATCTCATTGAAACAATGTTTCTTAGGTTTCAAATTCTGCTAGCTAAAATTTGCTTGTTTTAGACATGATAGTAAAGAGAAAAGTTATATAAAGAGAAAAGAAAAAGATAATGTATGTCTGCTGCTTACACTGAGATAATTCAATTTTAACTGAGTTTTTCTACTAAATCTTAGAAATTGTTTTATCTCTCTTTAGTTAATTTGAAACAGATATCAGAGAAAATCAGTAATTTTGTGAAGGACAACAGACAACTTGCAGAAAATATAGCCAATATGGAACAGAAGGTATCATTTTGTTATTTTTTTATTTTTGTTATTTTGTTTATTTTGTTATTTATTTTGTTATTTTTCATGATTTTACCTTCAGCTTCTTCCCCCTCTGAGAGTTCAGTTATTTTTCTTTGTTTTCTTTTATCCTACCATCCTATTTCTCATGTTCCATAAACAGTCCAGGTTCATAGCAAGCTCCATAGATGTAAAGCACTGTTTTCTGTATTTGTAGAAGGACTCACAATCAAAAGATAGGTTTGGCTGGCACAGTAATCCATATTTGTAACTCTGATTTCCTTTTGCACATATTTGCATAGATCAATGACTCAAAGAAACGTCTTTAAGAAACTAGGAGACAAAATAAGATGCTCTCTCATGAAGCACTAAAATTTAAGGTAAAAATCCCGTCTCTACCTGGGATTACATTCTGAAAACAGAAGAGTAATGAGTAATTATTACTGATTCAATTTGTTTTGTTAAAGGATAACATCAAAACAATTGAGATAACATCAAAACAATTGTTTTGAATAACATTCAAAACGACTGAATCTCTGAATGACCTCCTCCAAAGTTCTCGTGCTAGGTTGCAATCTGTGAGGGGTCAGAATGTCAAGACACCAAACTTCGTAAGAATTTGGCTGCTAAATTTATCACAGTTAGACTTTTGAGGCTTTCTGTGCATTGGGTGAGTTGAGGGCTCCATCTCCTCTTACTATTCACCACCATAGATTGTGCGTGTTTGGGAGCTGAACCTCCTTCTGAACAATGATCTGGAATATCACATACTCATATCCCCATGACTTTTCCAGTTTCAGAGACTAGGAAGTTTTTTTTTTAATTTTCTGAGTTTTCTCACTATTTGGCACTGCCTTCACATAGACAATCCCAGGAAATAGATGAGAGGTGAAGGAAAATATCTAGCCAAGTTGTATGAGCCCTACCCTTCTTTCTGCTGAACAAAGAATTTTCAATGTGAATTTGGGAAAGTTTTCTTTCTTTTCCATCAAGAACACCCACTGATGAGCTGTTTGACATGGACAATTTTCCACCCTTGTCATCCAGTCATCTCTGTTGTTATTCAGTGAGCAAGATATTTTATGAAGCTATGAAATACTTGTGCCTTCATGGCTTTCTTTGTTCTGCATTTCTTTATGGGCTTGACATTTTTCCTGGGCCCACCCTGGATCTACTATCACATGAAACTTAGGGATCACCCTGGGATATACTTGTTTGATATTACCACTTTTCAGCATATCACTGAGTGTGTCCATTCAGTGATATACAGTCCATCTCAGTACATTTCTTGTTTCTATCCTATGTAGATACTGGAAAAAGAAAATTCTACAGAGGACATGAAAGATGCTATTTTAGCGAACACCTCAGGAATTTCAGAGGTAAACTACCTATATTTGCTGCAGGATTTCCATTGTATAAGTTAGCTTTTACAAAGAAAAGATTTTCACGTCTTAGAAGATTAAAATGATATTTGCTTGGAATTGTTTTTCTTGGGAATTAAGTCATTGATGAGAATGTTTTGCTTCAGTGTGAAAGTGCCTTTAATGAAGCTTGTGTCAGTGAAGTGGAAGTGAAACCTGAAGAACTGCATGAACAGAATGTTCAGCTCAACACCGAGAAGAATCAGGTAACAAGTTTTACTCCCACAGACTGTTTAATTCAGAAAACTGAAAAATCGATACTTCCTTTTCAATTATTTTAAATTCTATATTGGAATATAGTTGACTTAAAATGTTGTATTAGTTCCAGATGTACAGCAAAATGATTTGGTTATACATATACATGTATCCTTTTTTCAGATTTTTTCCCATATAGGTTATTAGAGAACATTGAGTAGATTTCCTGGTGCTATGCAGTAGATCCTTGCTCATTATCTATTTGAAATATAGTAGTGTGTATATATTTAATCTTAAATTCCTAATTAATCCCCCTACCATTCTTCTTTGGTAACCATAAGTTTGTTTTCTATGTCTGTGAATCTGTTTCTGGCTTATAAATAAGTTTATATGTATCATTCTTTTACATTCTACATATAAGTGATATATATATTTGTCTTTCTCTAACTTACCACATTTAGTATGATAATCTCTAGGTCCATTCATGTTGCTGCAAATGGCGTGTTTTCGAAAAGTTTTTACTTTCATTTTAAATTCAATGGATTCAAACAAAATAAACCACTCATTACACACAAATAAAGTTTTGATTCTGTATAGAAGATTAGTTTACCTAATTTCAATATAGTCATTAAAAGATAGTAAATAGAATCAACAGAGAAAAGTAATAGCAGATACATCACCAAATTGGACTGACCTACATCCAGACTTGAACGGCATTGGAAAGTCCTTTGTTAATATCAATTTGAAGTGTGAGTGTGCATGTTAAGCTGCTTCAGTCATGTCCGACTCTTTGAGATTCCATGGACTGTAGCCCACCAGGCTCCTCTGTCCAAAGGATTCTCAACCCGGGGATAGAACCCACATGTCTTCATCTCCCCTTGTGATTCAGCTGGTAAAGAATCTGCCTGCAGTGTGGGAGACCTGGCTGTAAAGGTTTGATCCCTGGGTTGGGAAGATCCCTTGGAGAAGGGAAAGGCTACCCACTCCAGCATTCTGGCCTGGAGAATTCCATGGACTGGATAGTCCATGGGGTCACAAAGAGTCAGACACGACTGAGCAACTTTCACTCATTTACTGTTGGCAGGTGGGTTCTTTACCACTAGCGCCATCTGGGAAGCCCTACAATCTGAAGTCCCCACTGGGAAATGATCCTGGGAGGTGCTCCACCCCAAGAGTGAGACTTCAAATTGCAGTCTGGGGGGCTCCAGCTTATAATCCCAGGCAGCAAAACAATAACATCATCAGTTTGTATGCAAAAAGACAGCTCTGGTTTAACTTTTACAATGCTGTTTGTTTCTCCTTGTGAGTTGTAGGATTTCACTAGACCCTGTCAGTTCAATTCAGTTCAGTCACTCAGTCGTGTCAGATTCTTTGCGACCCCATGGACTGCAGCATGCCAGGCCTCCCTGTCCATCACCAACTCCCGGAGCTTGCTCAAACTCATGTCCATTGAGTCGGTGATGCCATCCAACCATCTCATCCTCTGTTGTCCCCTTCTCCTCATTCCTTCAATCTTTCCCAGCATCAGTGTCTTTTCTAATGAGTCAGTTCTTCACAACAGGTGGCCAGAGTATTGGAGCATCAGCTTCAACATCAGTCCTTCCAGTTAATTTTCAGGACTGATTTCCTTTAGGATTGACTGGTTTGATTTCCTTGCAGTCCAAGGAACTCTCAAGAGTCTTCTCCAACACCACAGTTCAAAGCATCAATTCTTCCGCACTCAGCTTTCTTTATTGTCCAACTCTCACATCCATATATGACTACTGGAAAAACCATAACTTTGACTAGACAGACCTTTGTTGGCAAAATAATGTCTCTGCTTTTTAATATGCTTTCTAGATTTATTGTAGCTTTTCTTCCAAGGAGCAATCGTCTTTTAATTTCATGACTGCAGTCACCATCTGCAGTGATTCTGGAGACCAAGAAAATAAATTCCGTCACTGTTTCCATTATTTCCCCATATGGTTGCCAAAAAGTGATGGCACTGGATGTGTGATCTTTGATTTCTGAATGCTGAGTTTTAAGCCAGCTTTTTCACTTTCTTCTTTCACTTTCATCAAAAGGCTGTTTAGTTCCTCTTTGCTCTCTCCTCAGGTCTTCAAAAAATACCATTAATAATTTGAACAATTTGCATTGATTCTTGGGTGATATGGTCATTTTGACAATATTGATTCTTCCAATATGAAAACATGGTATAACTTTCCATTTGTTTCTGTCATCTTTGATTTCTTTCATCAGCATCTTACAGTTTTTGAAATTCGATTGTTTTGTCTCCTTCAGTTCAGTCAATTCAGTCGCTCAGTCATGGCCAACTCTTTTCGACCCCATGAATTGCAGCACACCAGGCCTCCCTGTCTATCACCAACTCCCAGAATTCACCCAAACTCATGTCCATCGAGTCGGTGATGCCATCCAGCCATCTCATCCTCTGTCGTCCCCTTCTCATCCTGCCCCCAATCCCTCCCAGCATCAGATTCTTTTCCAATGAGTCAACTCTTCTCATGAGGTGGCCAAAGTACTGGAGTTTCAGTTTTAGCATCAGTTCTTCCAAAGAACACCCAGGACTGATCTCCTTTAGAATGGACTGGCTGAATCTCCTTGCAGTCCAAGGGACTCTCAAGAGTCTTCTCCAACACCACAGTTCAAAAGCATCAATTCTTTGGCACTCAGCCTTCTTCACAGTCCAACTTTCACATCATACATGACCACTGGAAAAACCATAGCCTTGACTAGACAGACCTTTGTTGGCAAAGACACGTCTCTGCTTTTCAATATGCTATCTAGGTTGGTCATAACTTTCCTTCCAAGGAGTAAGCGTCTTTTAATTTCATGCCCTCAGTCACCATCTGCAGTGATTTTGGAGCCCCAAAAAATAAAGTCTAGCACCGTTTCCACTGTTTCCCCATCTACTTCCCATGAAGTGATGGGACCAGATGCCATGATCTTCGTTTTCTGAATGTTGAGCTCTAAGCCAACTTTTTCACTCTCCTCTTGCACTTTCATCAAGAGGCTTTTGAGTTCCTCTTCACTTTCTGCCATAAGGGTGGTGTCATCTACATATCTGAGGTTATTGATATTTCTCCCGGCAATCTTGATTCCAGCTTGTGCTTCTTCCAGCCCAGCGTTTCTCATGATGTACTTTATATAGAAGTTAAACAAGCAGGGTGACAATATACAGCCTTGACATACTCCTTTTCCTATTTGGAACCAGTCTGTTTTTCCATGTCCAGTTCTAACTGTTGCTTCCTGAGCTGCATATAGGTTTCTCAAGAGGCAGGTCAGGTGGTCTGGTATTCCCAACTCTTTCAGAATTTTCCACAGTTTATTGTGATCCACACAGTCAAAGGCTTTGGCATAGTCAATAAAGCAGAAATAGATGTTTTTCTGGAACTCTCTTGCCTTTTCAGTGATCCAGCAGATGTTTGCAATTTGATCTCTGGTTCCTCTGCCTTTCCTAAATCCAGCTTGAACATCTGGAAGTTCACGGTTCACGTATTGCTGAAGCCTGGCTTGGAGAATTTTGAGCGTTACTTTACTAGCATGTGAGATGAGTGAAATTGTGTGGTACTTTGAGCATTCTTTGGCATTGCTATGTTAAAGCTGGTTTGGTGGTTAGGGCTAGGGTTAGCATTAGTTAGTTTGATTAATATGTGTCTCTGTGTATTCCTCCTTGAGTTTACCCTCTGTGCTACTCCCTGAACTTCCTGAATGTGGCTGACTGTTTGCTTTCCCATGTTAGGAAAGTTTTCAGCTATTATCTGTTCAAGTATTTTCTCAGGCTCTTTCTCTCTCTGTTCTCTCTCTCCCCCATAATGCAAATGTTGGTACATTTAGTGTTGTCCCAGAGGTCTCTTAGACTGTGTTCATTTCTTTTCTTTTTTGCCCTTTTAATCTGTTTCATGGCAGTAATTTCCAACATTCTGTCTTCCAGCTGCTTACTTGTACTCTACTGCATCATTTATTCTGCTATTGATTCCTTCTACTGTATTTTTCATTTCAGTTATTGTATCCTCCAGCACTGTTTTCTGTTTTTTGTTTCTTTTAGCTCTTTGTTAAACATTTCTTGTATCTTCTAGGTCTGTGCTTCCATTATTTTTCTGAGATCTTAGATCATGTTTACTATCATTACTCTGAATTCTTTTTTGGGTAGATTGCCCACTTCCACTTCACTTAGTTGTTCATCTGTGGTTTTAACTTATTCCTTTGGAACATATACTTCTGCTGTCTCATTTTGTCATCTGACGTTTTGTGTTTGTGGTCTTTTTTCCATAGGGTGCAGGCTTGTACTTCCTCTTGCTTCTTCTTGCAGGAATCTGCCTTCTGCTGGGTGAGGTTGGTCTAGAGGTTTGTGCAGGCCTCATGGTGGAAGCGCCTTGTGCCAATCCACTGGTGGGTGGAGCTGGGTCTTGTTCCTTTGGCATGCAGTGCCAAGGTAAGGAGTATGTTTAGAGATAGCTCTGGGCTCAGAAAGGTTTTAGGCAGCCTGCCTGTTGATGACTGGGGCTGTGTTCCTATCCTGCTGGTTGTTTGGCCTGAGGCATCCCAACACTGGAGCCTACAGTGTCTTGAGTGGGGCCAGGTCTGGGTAACAAAAGGGCAGCCTCCAAGAGAGCTGATGTCAGTGAGTATTTCACAGTACTTCTATCACCAATGTCCCTGTCCCCATAGTGAGCCACCGCTGCCTCTACCTCCTGGAGCCCCCTCCAAGACCAGCAGGTAGGTCTGGCCCAGGCTCCTATGAAGTCATTGCTTCTTCCCTGGGTCCTGTTGCTCATGAGACCTTGATTGCACCTTCCAAGTGTGGAGTGTCTCTTTCCCCTAGTCCTGTGGCATTTCTGTGATCAAGCCTCACTGACATTCTAAGCCAAATGCTCCAGGGGTTCCTCATCCCAGTGACAGATCCTCAGGCTGGGGAAACTGACATGGGTCTCAGAACTGTCACTGCTATGGGAAAACATCTGTGATATAATTATTTTCCAGATTGAGGGTCACCCACCCCAGTGGCTCAGCTGGTAAAGAATCCGCCTGCCAGTGCAGGAGACACAAGAGATGCAGGTTCAATCCCTGGGTCAGGAAGATCCCCTGGAGAAGGAAACAGCAACCCACTCCTGTCTTCTTGCCTGGAAAATTCCATGGACAGAGGGGCTTGGTGGGCTACCATCCATGGAGTTGCAAAGAGTCGGACATGAATGAGCATGCATGCAGGCAGGCAGGCATCCGGCGGGTATGGGACTTGGTTATTTTGCAGTTGCAGCCTTGATCCTGTCTTCTTGTGGCTTCTTCTTTGTCTTTGAATGTAGATTTCCTTTTTTTTTTTTTTTTTTGCTAGGTTCCAGGCATTTTTGTCTATGGTTATTCAGCAATTAGTTTTGATTCTGATGTTTTTGTGAGAGGAGGTGACATCAAGGTCCTTGTCCTCTGCCATCTTACTTCCATACCTTCCTTACCAATTTTTGATTATGCTGTAATGCACATAAATCAAATGAACCATGTTAACCCTTTTAAGTGCACAACCCTCCTGTGTTAAGTATACTCATATTGTTGTGGATCATTACTTCTTGAGTGTTTTGTTTTTTTTTTTCATGTCTGTTTAAAGTTACAAGATGCCAGTGCTGAACTTGAGAATTTAGAGCTGAGAGCCTTGAGGAACAAAAACTGCCAACTTGTAGGTACGTTGTTTGTTGGGAGGAAGGCCCCACATAATGGAAATAAGTTTGCTGGGGGAAGGCGCAGAATTCTTCTTGCCTTCAGGGTTCTTCCTCACTTTTATCCCCACCCCAAACAACTTCTCACCCAAAGAAAATGGCTTCCTTACAGAAGATAAAAAGAACCTGAAAGACATCTGTGATACACTGAGGTCTGTGAAAGCAGAGAAGGAAGTGGAATTAAAAATGCTGAAGAGAAAGGAAGCCTTCCTTGTTGAATTCTATGAACAAAGAAAAATGGCTGCAGAAGAGTAAGATGTTCATATGTTCCAAATACTGTTGTATAAATGAATGTGTCAACCAATGTAGATAATCGTATTTCTTTTAGAATAGGTTCCAGGGTATTTTTGCCAAATTCATCCAACACATTCATCCTACCTTGATTTCCATAATCCACATTTTTCTTTCTGTTCTAAGTGATCATCACACATTCTTTCTTATAGTTTTTTTAGGTAGTAGAGGCATTGTCCCAGTATCAATTAAATTAATACCTGGATCCCCTCTGGTTCCATTTACACTGTCCTTTAAGTTTCAGTCCCAGCACATTGTCTGGTTCTCCCAACCCTCTGTCAAGTCACACTTTATTCTGCACTCAATAGCTTACCATACAACCACTACATTACAGCCAGTCTAAGGCATTTGCTTAAAGATTGCCTGGGAGACCAGACAGAAATACAGGTACGTTTTTCTCCTTAGTGTTTTTATCCTTGTTTCTAGAATTTTTGAATTTTGCATATGATCCCATAGAAAAATATCAGATTGAAACCATTTGAACTGGAACCATGAACAAACTAATCTGATAAAAAACAGCAATGGCTTTGTTAAGCCATTGACCTTCACTGTTCTCAATATCAATGACTCAGTCTTGTGAAAGTAGGTTAATACCCTGGAGCTATGAGTTTTCCATCTGAAATCTGTCTCCTAGAGATGACACCCTGACTGTGTGACGGTCCACATCATTTTAACACAGCACTAAGATTTGCTTTTTCTTCTTGGATCTTTTTTTTTGGGGGGGAGGATTTTTTTTATTTTTTCCTTAGAAAAAGAGGTAGGGATTCCACTCCTGAACCATAGAAATTCTGGATAGTTATTGGAGAGTGTTAATGAAGCCATATCATGGAAGACTCTCTTTGGCTGATTGTCTGCATCCATACACAGCCTGGATGAAGAATCAGGGCTCCCCATGGAGGCATAAAACTAATTATGATCCCCTGCTTCATCATAATGTGTTTACTTGGGATGAGTTGGTCAGGCATCATTTTCCACATTGACACATATTGAGTCTTTACCATCTCAAATGCAAGACTGACCCTGGGAGGGCACCAAGTAGGTTATTTATGAGACTTTATGATGAATGAATAGGAGTAAAGAACTGTAAAGAGAAAACTTAGACTGCAGAGAGACTTGCTAGCAGGTCAAAGTTTGGTTTTACTTTAATCCTCCATGGGGGACTTCAGTTCATTCATCGGATTGTGTTGTCAATCTACACACAGATGGGGTGGTGGCGAGGAACATTTGAAGCTAGACCTTCAGAATTCTAGGAGATAAGGAAGTCCGAATTTCACACTGGCTACTGGGCAATGTATATATCTTTTTCCATCTTAGGAAACTGAAAAAGAAACAATGTGAGTGGATGGAAAAGGAGAATCAGCTGTCAGCTGCAGAGGGAAATTTGAAATTAGTTTCAGCAGAAGCACACAATTACAAGTAAGGTTAAATACTAAATACCAGTGGTTCATGAAATTACTTTTGAGTTTTTGATTTTAACTTTTGTACAATGTTTGGCACCAATTAGCCCAAAAGTTCAGAAGAAATATACATAGAGAATGTATGGGAAAAGATAAGTATTACAAAGAACAAACCATTTAAGTCACTAAAAATATACTGATCCCCAAAGCTGGCCAGACTGTATGGAAACTTAGTTGAAGTTACTTGAGAATGCACCTTGTTTTAGGAAGAACTGCGTCCACTAATACAGTAGTGTCACTAAGGGACCTAGTTTTGGCAACCCTGGAAATTATGGTAAGAATATAAGTAAAAAGAGAATCAAAGCTTTATGATCAGTCACTCATCACACAATAATGAGAGAAATTTTGGAAATGTATGGGAATGATATCAACTCAGAAGCCTGTAGGCATTATCTAAAATAATAAATAAGCGAAGGATGTTAATGGTAGATTTGTTCTTACTGACACTTTCTAATCATGTGAAAAGTGCTTTATATGTATTCCTAAATTATATTTGGAGATAGAGATGAGGATAACGGGAACTTGGGCAAGTATTAAAATCATGCTCAGTGTTAAGCTTTATGTGATGAAAGCAATTGTATTATAACTCACAGGCAACAGATTGAACAAATGCAAGAAGAACTGCAGCAGGAGGAGGTCAGCTTCAGACACCAGGTGACCCGCCTCCACCCAAGTTACTGAGCACCTCAGGCGCTGAAGAGGGGTCCTTAGATTCCCAATCCTGGGGAGTTTATTCATGTGTTGCCTTTTTCAGATTTCTCTTCTTGAGAAGAAGGCTCAGGACAACTGGGTAATTCTTTTTTTTCTTTCTCTCCTTCGTGTTGTCATTCCCACAACTGAACTTGGGTGTGCTTTTCCTCCCACAGATCAAGGGTCGGATTTTGGAGAGAGAGATGGCAGAGCAGAGCAAGGAAGCCGCCTACTTGAGACACAAGTATGGGATTTCCTGTACAGTTTTTAAGGGTGTCTTTGAGGTATTAGGGCTAAGACATTAGTGTCTAGTCAAGGACTGGTGTTAGAATTCTCACTGAAGTCCATTCTTTTTCTATATTCAAGACTGGCAATAATTGAAAAACAGGGGCTGCAAGAGAAATATGGGATGCCGAAACCCAGGTGCTGGGAAGACCTGAGACATAGAAACTCCCAGGGAGAGGTAGGGAGCACATTGTGAAGTGCAACAACTTAACACCTGTTGCAAAACCGCACCATGTCATTCTTTCTCCTGTGAATGATGATCGTGTTGCCTGGGAACAATAACCAGTGCTTACTGAAGACAAGAAGTTGTCTCAAGGAGTGACAGAAGATGTTTTCCTCAGATTCCTCAGTCAGAATGACTTTCTCAGCCTGTGCCCTGTGATTGGTGGAGCTAAGGCCCCACCACTTACTGGGGACCTTCCCCATCCCCTTAGCCCCCAACCTTGGTTCCTCTAACTAAAGAGAGAGCCTGGAGGGCAAGTGGGTCCAAGCTTGCTTCCCCACCTTGAAAATATAGGAGAGAATTTATTCTTTTTATTAGCAAAATAGGCATTCATTTACTGTTTTTGGATGTTCCTTTATTCTATTTGTTTTATTATTTTACAATGGGTTAGGTAGTCCACTCAATTTCCATTAAATTTCTATGTAATTTTGCTCCTCTAACATCATCGCCATGACCTGACACTTTCACTGATGAATCTCCACAGCTTTCCTTTTCTCATTACTATAAAATTAGTCTATTTCCCTTTATGAATATTTATATAATACCTGGTCACATATAGAAGACAACTTATACAGAGACAGGAAAATTGAAAAATCCCCCTGTGGCCCAAAAAAAGAACTCCTGTTCTTCATGGTGAGGGTTTGTTGATATTCTGCCTATCCAAGGATATTCTCATTTCAGTTTCTAATCTGAGATTAAATTGGGATTTCCTCAACCGTTTTGGGAAACGGTTGCTTCAATGTTGATTTCCAGCTAGTTGAGACCATCCACAGTTGGTTGATTAGTTTTGAAAATACATGAATTCTGGCCCTGTGGTCTTCCTCAAAAGTCAGGGTCTTGCTCGCCTCCTGGGGATCACTTGAGGCGTGGGGGAAACCCTTGACCTCTGGTAATGGACCTGAGAGTGGGAAAGAGTATAAGGTGGTGGAAGAAGGTATGTAGGATTGTTTTTCTTTCTCAGAATCTGTACAAATTTGAATAAACCTCCAATCACTTCTCCTTTATCAGATACAGGACCTGGCATGGCTCCCATGAGAAACAGCAATTCTTTCCCTACTAAGGATGTACAAAGGGCCATGTAAATGCTGTGGTCATTTATGGTTGCAACTATTTCTGGAAACTTCTTTTTATACAACACCCTTTCTTCATCTCTAGATTGTGTGGTTGATTGTGCTATATCTACCATGTCATTTTTACTTGGGAAAGCAAACTCCTCCCCAGGAATCTACAGGCTTCTCTGTTTTCAGCTAGTCACATTTGGTATCACTCCCAGAACCGGCATAAGCATGGGTTGACAGTGGTCTGTCATGAGGTCAGGGGCACTGGCAGCAGCATTCCTAAGAAGCATGGCATGTTGGCATAAGTCCTCCTAGAGGAGGTTGCCATTAGGCTTACCACAGAGACTATAGCCCTTCCTTAGAGACTACAGACCATAGGACTGGGCCGCCTCAGGCCAAACCATAGACGGAGAGAGCACAACCCCACCCATCAGCAGAAAATTAGTTAAAGATTTACTAGCATGGCCCTGCCAACCAGAGCAAGATTCCGTTTTCCCCACAGAGAGTCCTGCCCATCAGGAAGCTTGCACAAGTCTCTTATCCACAACCATCAGAGAGCAGACAGAATGAAAACCACAATCACAGAAAACTAACCAAAATGATCAAATAGATCACAGCCTTGCGTAACTCAGTGAAACTATGAACCATGCTGTGGAGGCCCATCCAAGACCGATGGGTCATAGTGGAGTTCTGACAAAACATGGTCCACTGGAGAAGGCAATGGCAAACCACTTCAGCACTCTTGCCTTGGGAAACCCATAAACAGTATAAAAAGGCAAAAATATGTGACAGTGAAAGATGAACCCCCCGGGCAGGTAGTTGCCCAATATGCTACTGGAGAAGAGTGGAGAAATAGCTCCAGAAGGAATGAAGAGGCTGAGCCAAAGCAGAGACAACACCCAGATGGGCATGTGAAAACTGGATGAAACTCACCCAGTCTGGTGGTGAAAGGCCAAACTAGAGATAAGGAGCACAACCCTACCCATCAGCAGAAAATTGGATTAAAGATTTACTGAGCGTGGCCCAGTGGGCCCTGGAATCACTGCAGATGGTGAATGCAGCCGTGAAATTAAAATGCCTGCAACTTGGAAGAAAAGACAAATCTAAACAGAGTATTAAAAAGCAGAGATATTACTTTGCCAAGAAGGGCCCATATAGTCAAAGTATTATTTTTCTAGTAGTCATGTACTAGATGTGAAAGTTGGACATAAAGGAGGCTGATTGTCAAAGAATTGATGCTTTTGAACTGTGGTGCTAAGAGAAGATTTTGAGAGTCCCTTGGACAGGAGAAATCAAACCAGTCAATCCTAAAGGAACTCAACCCTGAGTATTCATTGGAAGGACTGAGGCTGAAGATGAAGCTCCAGTACTTTGGCCACCTGATGTGAAGAGTCAACTCATTGGAAAAGACCCTGATGGTGGGAAAGATTGAGGGTGGGAGGGGAAGGGGGTGACAGAGGATGGGATGGTTGGATGGCAATATTGACTCAATAGACATGAGTTTGAGCAAATTCTGGGGGGTAGTGTAGGACAGGGAAGCATGGCGTGCTGCAGTCCATGGTGTCCTAAGGTGTCAGACACAACTGAATGACTCAACAACAACCAGAACCATAAGTGCTTAGAGGCTGAGGCCTGCCCAACTTTCTACTGTGTGTTCCTGAGGCCTGCCCACTGTGTGTTCCTGGAAATAATGTGAGGAGGATGACAGATAGCTCCATACTTAAGTCTCCTGGCACAGTTGACTCCCTCCTGATCTCCTGTATTTGGGAATGTTACTAGATTACTGAAACGTGATATTACTATTATTTTGTACCTTTGTGTGTTCTGTGAAAATTTAATGTGCTTCACTTCAGTTCAGTCGCTCAGTCGTGTCCGACTCTTTACAACCACATGAATCACAGCACTCCAGGCCTCCCTGTCCATCACCAATTCCCGGAGTTTACCCAAACCCATGTCCATCAAGTCGATGATGCCATCCAGCCATCTCATCCTCTGTCATCCCCTTCTCCTCCTGCCCGCAATCCTTCCCAGCATTAGGGTCTTTTCCAATGAGTCAACTCTTCGCATGAGGTGGCCAAAGTACTGGAATTTCAGCTTCAACATCAGTCCTTCCAATGAACACCCAGGACTGATCTCCTTTAGGATGGACTGGTTGGATCTCCTTGCAGTCCAAGGAACTCTCAAGAGTCTTCTCCAACACCACAGTTCAAAAGCATCAATTCTTCAGCACTCAGCTTTCTTCACCGTCCAGCTTTCACATCCATACATGACCACTGGAAAAACCATAGCCTTGACTAGATGGACCTTTGTTGGCAAAGTAATGTCCCTGCTGTTTAATATGCTGTCTAGGTTGGTCATAACTTGCTTGGGTAATATAAATTTCGTAATTCATTGCTACCCCATCTCTGTTGGAAAATATACTAAACAGAATCATTCTAGTGACAACTAGATTTAAAAATCTCAATTTTCAGAAATATTATATTTTTAGTGGAACATGTACACTAAACAGAGTAGTGAAGGTCAATAATAACCTGCTGGGGTGATTTCCAACAAGTCCTTACATTGTGTGCATGTGAGCAGGTTGTATTGTGCCCTTTAAGCTGTTACAGCTGACACCTCTCTCATCTTACATCACAGGATTTATATACCTGAAATCAAAACACATTTGACTTAGTTCTGTTATTTAGAGTGCTCAACTCTTTTTTTTCCATAGTACGCATTTCCCATAGGGTAGTTAAAGTTCAGAATTTCCTGTGTATTAAGATAAATGAAACTGGGCCTGTCTGTTTATCGGTTTAGGATTCCCTGAAATCTTAAAACAGATGCACGGCTCCCCTGCAGGACTCCAGTAATCCCCATCTCCCTAGACATCTTTGTGCCCATGGGCAGCGCGTCCAAGGAGATTAGGTCTCCTTTGTCATTAAGGAAACACAGAGGATGTGGGCGTGATCTTGCAGGCAGAGCTTTTCCTAGGAGTAGCTATGATTCCATGTGCAGAGAATGGGCTTTTCATTTCCTTTCATTCCCTCTCTTTTTAGTGTACAAAGAACAAGTTTCTTTGGTGGTAGTGAAGGAGTGGTGGAGGGTTCTTCTGCACATGGAGGCCTTCCTGTCAGGAATATGCTACTTTAGACCTTTGGTATTTCCTCTGTTAATCCTCTGAGCTAGGACCCTTGACGTTATACATTTACAGATGCAGGCATTAGCATGTGTTAACAGTGTTTTATACCCTTTTAACCAGTGCTGTGGGCAGGACCTAGAAAGATGTGTGGAGTTCTCTGGCATTAGGCTGCTCTCTTGGAACCTGGAAGAGAGGAGGGTACGAGGTGCTGGGACCTGCTTCATTGGGTTTCAGCTTTTGTTGATATTGGGGCTTTTGTCTGTCATATCAGCATATTTTAAACTTGTGTTCTACAGGTCAGTATGGATGCAAGAGGGCGCTTTCCTTTCCCATGACCACCCTGCATGCCCTACCCCATGGGCTGCCCTTTATCACCACTCAAGGGCTGTGGGCCTCTTCCACCTCCTCCACCCTGGCTTCCTCTGGGACCCCACCCAATGCCTCCACATCTTTAAGATGGTAAGATGATCTGAAGAGTATGCTAATTTGTGAAGCATGTTCATTTATTTTTCTTTTGAGTTTTTAGTGGCAATGCAGATATGTATACTGATGGCTTTGTAATGCAAAGACAAACCTGACTGAGGTCATTGTAACATTTATGCCTCAAGTTTCTTAGGACATGCATATGATGGACTGGTCTTCACATGTACTGATGGGCTGGTCACCCAAACTGAGCTGGGCATCAGGTGTTCCTTGCAGAGAAGAAAAGAGGCTTTTTAGAGAATGAGAGAAATACCAGTTTTGCAGAGTCGCCTCATACAGAAACCACTTGTTGGGTTCTGTGAAACGTAAGACACATGCCTAATTTCAAGAATTAAAATATCCCCTGAGAGAAACAGAAGAGAGAGATAAATGATACATAAGTGACCCAGAACTTGTGATCATCGTAACAGAAGCACCAGTTCAAGGCCCTAGAGTGCAAAAGAGGAATCTGTGAGTCACACAGGAATACATAGGATGTTTTAGAAGAAAAAGTAAAAAGTGAGGTGCTGTCACTTAGATGGAACTGGAAGGCCGTTCCCAGCAGGGCAAACAGTTTGGGCAGGAACTCTGAAGGCAGTAAGATGTGCACACGGGGCCGCTGTGTGCTGAAATGACACAGTGCTGGCGATGCATTATCCCCTTTAGATGCCATTGTTGCCGTAAAGCCCTTAGATAATGTCTCATTCGGATTATTGTTTTCACTGCATTTCTGAAAGTTCTGGTTATGGGTGAAAGAAGGCTCTGGATAAACAGGGATGTTTAACTTGGTTCTTTCAGAATATTTTGTGGGGCTGAAGTTTGGTTTTTTTTTTTTGTTTTTTTTTGGTCCAATGATTTGAAAATGCAGTCAGGATCTAGATGAGCTGAATAGCTGCCTTGGCCTTCAACATAAGGCAGGTTCTTCCCAGGGAATTCAAGGTTGATCCAGGGCCACTCCTGCAGGACCCCTGTCACCACATCCTTGCATCCTCTAGTCTCCACCCCTGACTGTCAGCTTTGCATCTCCCGCATTTTCCTCACAGTATATTGTACATGATTCTTTGCTTGTATACCTGTTGTTCAGTCCCTAATACTCAGTGGGACCTAGACAGAGTGTGAGCTTTTTATCATTAAAACAGGGATAATATTGATTTCTGATGTCATCGTGAGAAAGATGAGATCAAGTACATATAGAATTTTGCAGACTGGCTGAGACGTGTTTGTCGCTCACTGCTCTTGTAGTTTAAAAGAAAATGTCTACACACAGAATCATCAAAGATATTCTGGAAAATACATTAAATTAACCTAAGGATATACGCCCTGAGGCCTAGAGCTTAGTAATCTGTGCTTTAAAAGACAAGGCAAAGACACTCTTTCCCTTGTAAAAATTCATGTCCTACTAGTTAAAAAAGAAAGTAAGAGAGTGTGTACATTCAGAGATCTGATAAGAATTGTTTTCATTATGTATAGAGTCATAGATGCAGCCACACAGTAAAGTGTTCATCAGAGATCACAGATGTGTTAGAGAAGGCAAAATGCGTGTAGGGAAAATTCAGATTACATTGAAATAAATCAGAATGTCTTTCCCTTATAGGAGAACCAGTTTAAATTTGAAGAGGATTTTGAGCCATGACAAGCAGATTATGGTAATTGTATATTTAAAGAAGGTGTCAGATCTACATTCTGGCCCAAATGTTTCCCTGCCCCTTCCACTACTGTCTCTCCCATTGTCAGCCCTAATAAACCTTCCACAGTTCTATCTCTGTGTCAGTGTCTGCTTCCTGGAGGACCAAGAGTCACACCCATTGTGTACACAGGGTGTGATTCATTGACACCCAGGTCACAGACAGGCAGGACCTACAGCAATGGGGCAGAAGCAGGGGCATCCGTGGATGTGGTGTTGAGTGCAAGGGGGCCCAATAGATCCTTCCAGGGTGCTGGACACATCCTATGTCTGGACCTAGGGATGGTTGTGTTTATTCAGTCTATAAATACTCACTGAGTGCACGGATCCTGTCAGACAAAGGGGTCTCTGGTCATCAGAGAGACAGGCTTCTGTCCCCACGAAGTGGCCATTTCTTATTGTGAAGAATGGAGGAGGTGCCAGGAGTGGCTGAGGGAGTCCAATGCGGGGGTCCTGCACTAATCCAGGCCTAGTACTCTTCTTCCCCCACCTTCCAGCTGTCCCTAATAGCACAAATCCAGGTGGCTCTGAGTGGGGTGGGTAATGCAAAAGTTTCCTTAGTAAGTCCCATGAGCTCCCTTAAGCCTCCCACAATCTCTTTATTGACAAATGTGCAGTGATGGTTGAGACCCCCATCAGTGTCTAGAAGAAGGTGTTGGGTAGAAATATCTATCTCCCTTCAAGTCCCCCAATCCAACCCATCCTGCCCCAGTAGCCCTTGGAGCCTGCAGGGTCCCCCCTCCTTCCAGGTGGCAGAGGCACCAAAGTCCTCCAGCAGCTCTGGGGTCAAGGCTGGGCCACCAGCAGGTCCAAAGTGTGACTGGGCTGCCCAGGAATAGCTGGGAGCCCCAGGGCAGCAGATAATATCAGTATGAGCAGTCTCTAAAACAGATTCTCACCCACTATGAGCAGAACCTGGGCCAAATCTTGCCAATGAGGGTAGGAGGACTGGGAGAACTGGTGCCCTGTGGGCCTCGATAGTGATGGACTGGAGCAGCATGCCTGAGGGCCTGCAGAGAGAGACAGAGGAAGGGAGAAGCAGGGAGAGAAACAGTGATTGAGAGAGAGGGGTAAGAGTCAAGTCCCAGAGAGTGACAGAAAGTGACAGAGGGGAACAACTGTACAGAGAAGCAGAGATGAGAGGAAGCAAAAAGGAAGGAGTGGGCCAGTCCAGTGTATGTGGTGGGGAATGATGGGCCAGAGTTGAAGCCACTCTGTGAAAAGACCCAGAGTGGAGGAGGCAGAAAAGGCAAGATTCCTAGGCATCACAGTTCCTGGAGCTCTGATGCTGCATCCTTCCTGAAGCTGAGCTTCCTAGGGATCATCACACTTGGAAAGATTTGTACCTTCCATTTTGTTTGGGATTGCTGGTTCCAAAGGATTAGTTTTCAGGAGTAGAATTTCCTTTTAGCAATAAATCCTAGAGTCTAGCTTGTGGGGAGTTGACCCTGACTCCTCATATACCTAGTCATGCGGCATTTCCCACCGCACCAGCTGGGCCTTCATTGTTCAAAACCTGACTTCAGGCAATGTGCTGGTCCCACTATCCATAGCCTGGAACTAGCAAAGATGGAATTGAATCCCTTCTGAGGTTATCAGGCTTCAGAGATACTGGGTCTCTTACTGTCAACCGGCTTCCCTGGTGGCTCAGGTGGTAAAGCATCTGCCCGCAATGCAGCAGACCTGGGTTCAATCCCTGGGTCAGGAAGATCCCCTGGAGAAGGAAATGGCAACCCACTGCAGTATTCTTGCCTGGAAAATTCCATGGACAGAGGAGCCTGGTGGGCTACACAGTTCATAGGGTCGCTAAGGGTCAGACACCACTGTGTGACTTCACTTTCACTTTACTGTCAGTCAACCGGAATTCCTTCCAACCCTAAGGAGCTGGGACCACCAATAAATTACTGAGTAGTATCAGATAAAATGTACTGTGGATTCACACTGAGCAGTATAATGTGCAAATTGACCAAATTATTTAAGTGCAGAGTTGTATTTACATAACACTCTCAATAACCCATTTTGTAGATGAGGAGACACAGAGGGGATGTGAATTTCCCAAGATCTCATGGGAGGTGGGTACTATAACTTTGCCTTGAGCCAAGGTCTACCTTGGAGAAGGATTATACCTTTTACAGTCCCCCTCCTGTGACCTCTCCCTGAGGTTTTGAGGAAGATGGTGACTCTATATTGGGAAATTTCTCTTCCAAAGACATTAAGTCATGCATCACTCAGGACAGACATGGTTATAGTGTGTTCACTTGTGATTCAGATTCTCAATGGCTTCCCGCAGGAAGGTTTAGTTCTCTCACAAACTGCATATTCACAGAAGGTCAACTGTGTTTCTGTTCCACATCATCATCTTGGTGAAATTTAGGTTAATAGTTGAATGTCCCTTTGGAACATAAACATTCCTGTGAAGTTTCAAGGAAGACTTGATAAGGCACCATTGTCTCAGGAAATTGGCTCCCTACTAGTGTTAAGTCATGTATCATCATAAATAATAGGAAAACCCCTCAATCCAATATGCATATGACCAATATTTAAAATATAAGTAATTTTATGAAATATAAAGCACTGCATTGGTTTATTCCATGACAAATAAGACATAACACTTACAATGAATTGCTGTTTCGAATGGGAAAGTGGTGAAAAAAGCAGTGTCATTTCTGCAGAGATGCAGGTACTTCAACTCTCTAGAACAAGCTGAGTAAGTTTACAATGCTTTTCTCCATTACCAGTCCCTCATCACATACACCCATCCTGAAATGATCATCTACTTCTGATGATGAAAAAGCTAAAAACCTGTGCACACATTACCAAGCAACATATCAAATACACAGATCACAAGATACACACAGACACTGTCAATATAGTCACCTTAAGAGACACCTGGCAGTGCAGGTGTGGGTGTCGATTATGATCTGACACCTCGGCATCTACACAGAACGTCAGGTTGAGAGAAGGAGGCATGGGGTAGAAGGATAAAGTGGAGACGAGGTACAGTCAGTCATATACGTGCATGTCAATCACCCAGCCACAAACCACCCTGTGTATCTGTGATCTTTTTCCTTAGTGACTAGCATAACAGAATGTTTGATGCACAATCAAAAATACAATCCTGTGCAAAGTGCAAGAACTATGATCAATACAAGAAAAATTTAAAAAAAAAGACATATAGGTTAACACATTGGAGTTAGATGAAAAGGAATTCAAACAAACACTATATAAAGATTTTAAAATGAAATTCATAGAAATAAATAATTTTCGTATAGAATACCAATTTATTAAAAATCAATTGAACATTTGAGAGCAGATATCCTAAATTATATTTGAGCTGAAGAACTCAGAAGAGAACTTCGGTAGGTTGGACTCCTAGAAGGTTTAATTTTTAAGTTTTAATACAGTTAGTAGAAAATATCCCAAACAAACAAAAAACCTAGAAAAATATTGGGATAAAAAAGAAGAAGCTATCTAAATAATTGGGAAATCATGAACTTATTTATTTATATGCTGCTACAAATCTCCATTTCCTTATCTGTACAACACATATATGCATTGCTTCCTCTGTGGTTTTCCCAGGGTTTACCCTGTATCTGTTCAAAGTGCTCTGAATGAGCATGTAGTCTGAACTGGGACCCTCTCGATTGGTTGGTTGGGGATTTTGAATAATGCAAATGTCTCGGGTATTTTGGGGAATCTGTATCCTCATGACTCTGTCCTCCCTCCCTGAGCTTTGCCTGCTTTCTGCTCTGCCAATCCCAAGAACAGACCTGAGAAAGAAATGTGGTGTTGTGGCCTTTGGCAATGCAACCACATATGATAGGGATTTCCCCTTTTCCCTGATAACTCAGTTGGTAAAGAATCCGCCTGCAATGTACGAGACACTGGTTGGTCCAATTCCTGGGTCTGGAAGACCCGCTGGAGAAAGGATAGGCTACCCACTACAGTATTCTTGAGCTTCTCTTGTGGCTCTGGTAAAGAATCTGCCTACAATGCAGGAGACCCAGGTTCGATCCCTGAGTTGGGAAGATCCCCTGGAGAAGGGAAAGGTTACCTACTCCAGTATTCTGGCCTGGAGAATTCCATGGATTGTATACTCCATGGGGTTGAAAAGAGTCTAACACGACTGAGTGACTTTCACTTTTCGCTTCACTTGCACTGAAGTGAGTACATCTTCATTCCTGGAAGATGAAGCATTTTCTGCCTCTTTTCCATCTTCCGGGCCTAAATCTTCTTGCCCAAACCAGGTCATGTCCATGACTCTAATCTCCAGTTTTGCTCTGCCTAGATCACAGTGATTCTTCCTGTAGTTAAAATCTCAGTAAGGAATTACATCCTATCCAACATATACTCAAGGCTTCCCTGGTGGCTCAGACAGTAAAGCGTCTCGCTGCAATGTGAGAGACCAGGGTTCGATCCCTGGGTTGGGAAGATCCTCTGGAAAAGGAAATGGCAACTCACTCCAGTACCTTTGCCTGGAAAATCCCATGGACAGAAGAGCCTGGTATGCTACAGTCCATGGGGTCGCAAAGAGTCGGACACGACTGAGCGACTTCACTCACTCACTCATTAATGTTTAAGATTGTTGACGTAATAATGTAAATACCTTGAGTCATCAACATATTAAATATAATATTGCTGCAAAAAGGGGGACCCCTTCCAGGGCCCGAAAGTGGGCTTTTGTCTAACACTCGGAAATGAATCATCCAAGGAGACACATGTGCTGACAAAGCAAGAGATTTTACTGGGAAAGGGCACCAGGGCAGAGAGAAGCAGGGTAAGGGAACCCAGGAGAATTGCTTTGCCACGTGGCTCACAGTCTCTGGTTTATGGTGATAGAATCAGTCTCTGCGTTGTCTTTAGCCAATCATTCTGACTGAGTCCTTCCTGGTGGTGTATGCCTTGTTCAGCCAAGATGGATGCCAGAGAGAAGGATTCTGGGAGATGGTTGGACACGTGGTGTCACTTTTTGACCTTTCCTGAACTCTCCTGGTTGGGGGTGGCTTATTAGTTCCCTGTTCCTTTCCAGGACCTCCTGTCATAAAACAACTCATGCAAATGGTTACTATAGTGCCTGGACCGGGTGGGCAGTTTCAGTCAGTGTGTTTCTTCTAAAAATATTAAGTAAAATACTTCCATTGTGCCTAAGTTTAACATAAATAAAGTATTGTATCTGTTACAAATTTGTCAGCCCCCCAAACAATTACCTCAATGTGGAAAAAACTTTTAAACCTTTAAGGAAACCAAGATATGTTTTTTTGTCATGGTCTGTGCATGGGTTGAAATAGAATATCCAAAAATGAGACAGAATGAGAAGGAAATAAAGTTTATTATTTGTTACAACAGTGTGCCAGCTCAAGGGAGAACTGACATTGAACAAGGGGTCCCTAGTCCACCTTTATACCCAGGGTCACTGCAGATGGTGACTGCAGCCATGAAATTAAAAGATGTTTACTCCTTGGAAGAAAAGTTATAACCAGCCTCTACAGCATATTAAAAAGCAGAGACATTACTTTGCCAACAAAGGTCCATCTAGTCAAGGCTTGCTTTTTCCAGTAGTCATGTATGGATGTGAGAGCTGGACTATAAAGAAAGCTGAGTGCCAAAGAACTGATGCTTTTGAACTGTGGTGTTGAAGAAGACTCTTGAGAGTCCCTTGGACTGCAAGGAGATTCAACCAGTCCATCCTAAAGGAAATCCATCCTGACTGTTCATTGGAAGGACTTCGGCTGAAGCTAAAACTCCAATATTTTGGCCACCTGCTGCAAAGAAGTGACTCATTTGAAAAGACCTTGATGCTGGGAAAGATTGAAGGCAGGAGGAGAAGGGGACGGTAGAGGATGAGATGGTTGGATGGCATCACCGACTCAATGAACATGAGTTTGAGTAAATTCCAGGAGTTGGTGATGGACAGGAAGGCCTGGCATGCAGCAGTCCTTGCAGTCGCAAAGAGTTGGAGATGACTGAGCACTGAACTGAACTGAATACCCAGGGTGCAAGGAGTGGGATAGGGGTCTTGTGGGTCATTTGCTGATTGGATGAGGCACGTATACTGGGTGGAGGAAGAGTAAGGCAAATACCTTCTCCGTGTGAGGCAGGTTAAATGCTCAGGATGACCTAAAATCCCTTAATAGTTACAACATAGGGGAGGGAAGGATGATAATGATTTTTCCATTCCCGCATTACAAGACCCTCCTTGGTTTTATCTGCTCTTTCATACTTTAGTCACTGCCGAGGCCCAGCCCTGGCTGATCCAGGGTATTCGAAGGGGAGACAGCTTCGGCGAGTTCACTGGATACAATAGCTTATAGCTTTATTTAAATATTAATTAGAGATATAAAGAGTAATAGAATGAGGATAGCTCAGTAGGAAAATTCAGCGGAGAAAAGAGGCTGAGTAGCTTGGTTTACGCGGAAAATCAATATAACCTATGACATCAGGTTAGCTCTGACCCCGGAGGCCACAGGTGCCCTCTTGAATAGCGGAAGGTGCTCTACCTTAGACACTTTCTCGAGTGGGTCTTAGAAGCCCAGGCAAATAAATGGTCGCAGAGGACCTCCATGCTCCAGATGGAGACTCAGCTGGAAGGTGAAAAGAAAGAATGACATGGGGAGACCAAGCTTTGGAGAGAAAGGCCTGTAGCTTTATTTTCAACAGAGGCTTTTATACCATATGTTGTACATAGAGGATAATAGGGGACGTGAAACCATGCAAAGTCAGCAGTCTTTGATCCTTATCAAAACCAGGGTTTCTTTCCTGCAAATTTATTTTATACAAATGGTTTAGGTGATTTACATCATCTTCTGGCCAGAAGGCCTATTAACATTTTATGACTCTTGACAAAGGTTTATCAACCGTAAGACTTATTTTCTTTGAGAGTAATTATTTTAAGGTTTGGCGCCATCCTCTGAAGGTGTTAGATAAAGTTGCATTCCTATAGGGCAGAGGTGCAGTGGGCTTACAACAAAGAAAAGAATTTATTACCTTAAGGGTCTAAAGTTGCTAACTCCAAGGCCACTACTTATTTTTTCTACTTACCAACTATATTAATTAATACACATTCAAGGATACAATACAGGGGATGTGGAAACTTGGCAGCAAGCATTGGCTCATCAATGAAATCTTTTACTAGTTTTATTCTGACAGTTTCTAACTCTCTGAGAGGCTCTAAGCTATTTGAATATCTTAAGCTTCCTGTGCCTCTAGAGACTGAGATACTGTAAACAATCGTATGCATAGCTGTAGGAGTCCCGGTAAACTTGTCAGGCGAGTTAGCTATCTGAGGGGTTTGGATTTAAACACTCCTAATGCCCAGGAACTTTATTAACCAGAGCTGTAAGTTAACTCTTTATCAGAGAGAGTGAGATGGTGGTGGGGGACATCCCCCAGTAAAGTCAGAGGTGAGAGCACAAAGCAGTAAAGTAGGCAGACTCTGGTTTTTGGGGGTAAATGCTTGAGAATATCCAGGGGGACTCCTGAGGCTCGATCCCGCCTTTGCGTATGTCGAGCCTCCTTCCTCATGACCTTTGCCACGGGTGGAGGTCCTCACGCCGGCTCCCCACAAGTCACCACATTTTTCAGTAGACAATATGAGAAAAAAAATACTGAAAACAGTTATACATGATCAGGATTTCCTAAGACTGAATTAAATTTTGTTGGGTAAATGACTTATGGGAGTGACCTAAGACTTGGATTTGGTTTTTTTACTTTCTGTTTAGAAAAAAAGTTTTCTTGGGAAACATTTTTGATAAAAGATACATTTTAAATAATCTGAATTTGCCTTTAAATATTTTATTGTCACTTTGTTTTGTTTTGTTTTGTTTTTTAATTTAAATTTATTTATTTTAATTGGAGGCTAATTACTTTACAATATTGTATTGGTTCTGCCACACATCAACATGAATCCACCACGGGTGTACACGTGTTCCCCATCCTGAACCCCCCTCCCACCTCCCTCCCCATACCATCGCTCCAAGTCATCCCAGTGCACCAGCCCCAAGCATCCTGTACTGGAACCTGGACTGGGATTCGTTTCTTATATGATATTATACGTTTCAATGCCATTCCCCCAAATCATCCCACCCTCTTCCTCTCCCACAGAGTCCAAAAGACTGTTCTATACATCTGAGTCTCTTTTGCTGTATCCCATACAGGGTTATCATTACCATCTTTCTAAATTCCATATATATGTGTTAGCATACTATACTGGTGTTTTCCTTTCTGACTTACTTCACTCTGTATAATAGGCTCCAGTTTCATCCACCTCATTAGAACTGATTCAAATGTATTCTTTTTAATGGCTGAGTAATACTCCATTGTGTACCACAGCTTTCTTATCCATTCATCTGCTGATGGACATCTAGGTTGCTTCCATGTCCTGGCTATTATAAACAGTGCTGTGATGAACACTGGGGTACATGTGTCTCTTTCAATTCTGGTTTCCTTGGTGTGTATGCCCAGTAGTGGGATTGCTGGGTCATAAGGCAGTTCTATTTCCAATTTTTTAAGGAATATCCACACTGTTCTCCATAGTGGCTGTACTAGTTTGCATTCCCACCAACAGTGTAAGAGTGTTCCCTTTTCTCCACACCCTCTCCAGCACTTATTGCTAGTAGACTTTTGGATAGCAGCCATTCTGATTGGCATGAAATGGTACCTCATGGTGGTTTTGATTTGCATTTCTCTGATAATGAGTGATGTTGAGCATCTTTTCATGTGTTTGTTATCCATTTGTATGTCTTCTTTGGAGAAATGTCTGTTTAGTTCTTTGGCCCATTTTTTGATTGGGTCATTTATTTTTCTGGAATGGAGCTGCAGGAGTTGCTTGTATATTTTTGATATTAGTTGTTTATCAGTTGCTTCATTTGCTATTATTTTCTCCCATTCTGAAGGCTGTCTTTTCACCTTGCTTATAGTTTCCTTTGTTGTGCAGAAGCTTTTAATTTTAATTAGGTCCCATTTGTTTATTTTTGCTTTTATTTCCAATATGCTGGGAGGTGGGTCATAGAGAGTCCTGCTGTGATTTATGTTGGAGAGTCTTTTGCCTATGTTCTCCTCTATGAGGTTTATAGTTTCTGGTCTTATGTTTAGATCTTTAATCCATTTTTAGTTTATTTTTGTGTATAGTGTTAGAAAGTGTTATAGTTTCATTCTTTTACAGGTGGTTGACCAGTTTTCCCAGCACCACTTGTTAAAGAGATTGTCTTTTCTCCATTGTATATTTTTGCCTCCTTTGTCAAAGATAAGGTGTCCATAGGTGTGTGGATTTATCTCTGGGCTTTCTATTTTGTTCCATTGATCTATATTTCTGTCTTTGTGCCAGTACCATACTGTCTTGATGACTGAGGCTTTGTAGTAGAGCCTGAAGTCAGGTAATTGATTCCTCCAGTTCCATTCTTCTTTCTCAAGATTGCCTTAGCTATTCGGGGTTTTTTGTATTTCCATACAAATTGTGAAATTATTTGTTCTAGCTCTGTGAAAAATACAGTTGGTAGCTTGATAGGGATTGTATTGAATCTATAGATTGCTTTGGGTAGTATACTCATTTTCACTATATTGATTCTTCCGATTCATGAACATGGTATACTTCTCCATCTATTAGTGTCCTCTTTGATTTCTTTCACCAGTGTTTTATAGTTTTCTAAAGAAAGGCAATTCCAAAGAATGCTCAAACTACCGCACAATTGCACTCATCTCACATGCTAGTAAAGTAATGCTCAAAATTCTCCAAGCCAGGCTTTAGCAATATGTGGACCGTGAACTTCCTGATGTTCAAGCTGGTTTTAGAAAAGGCAGAGGAACCAGAGATCAAATTGCAAACATCTGCTGGATCATAGAAAAAGCAAGAGAGTTCCAGAAAAACATCTATTTCTGCTTTATTGACTATGCCAAAGCCTTTGACTCTGTGGATCACAATAAACTGTGGAAAATTCTGAAAGAGATGGGAATACCAGACCACCTGACCTGCCTCTTGGGAAATTTGTAGGCAGGTCAGGAAGCAATAGTTAGAACTGGACATGGAACAACAGACTGGTTCCAAATAGGAAAAGGAGTTCGTCAAGGCTGTATATTGTCACCCTGTTTATTTAACTTATATGCAGAGTACATCATAAGAAACGCTGGACTGGAAGAAACACAAACTGGAATCAAGATTGCTGGGAGAAATATCAATAACCTCAGATATGCAGATGACACCACCCTTATGGCGGAAAGTGAAGAGGAACTCAAAAGCCTCTTGATGAAAGTGGAAGTGGAGAGTGAAAAAGTTGGCTTAAAGCTCAACATTCAGAAAATGAAGATCATGGCATCTGGTCCCACCACTTCATGGGAAATAGATGGGGAAACAGTAGAAAACAGTGTCAGACTTTATTTTGGGGGGCTCCAAAATCACTGCAAATGGTGACTGCAGCCATGAAATTAAAAGACGCTTACTCCTTGGAAGGACAGTTATGACCAACCTAGATAGCATATTCAAAAGCAGAGACATTACTTTGCCAACAAAGGTTCGTCTAGTCAAGGCTATGGTTTTTCCTGTGGCCATGTATGGATGTGAGAGTTGGACTGTGAAGAAGGCTGAGCACTGAAGAATTGATGCTTTTGAACTGTGGTGTTGGAGAAGACTCTTGAGAGTCCCTTGGACTGCAAGGAGATCCAACCAGTCCATTCTGAAGGAGATCAGCCCTGGGATTTCTTTGGAAGGAATGATGCTAAAGCTGAAACTCCAGTACTTTGGCCACCTCATGCAAAGAGTTGACTCATTGGAAAAGACTCTGATGCTGAGAGCGATTGGGGGCAGGAGGAGAAGGGGACGACAGAGGATGAGATGGCTAGATGGCATCACTGACTCGATGGACGTGAGTCTGAGTGAACTCCGGGAGTTGGTGATGGACAGGGAGGCCTGGCGTGCTGTGATTCATGGGGTCGCAAAGAGTCGGACACGACTGAGCGACTGATCTGATCTGGTCTGATCTGATATATAGGTCTTTAGTTTCTTTAGGTAGATATATTCCTAAGTATTTTATTTTTTTCGTTGCAATGGTAATGGAATTGTTTCCATAATTTCTCTTTCTATTTCCTCATTATTAGTGTATAGGAATGCAAGGGATTTCTGTGTGTTGATTTTATATCCTGCAACTTTACTATATTAATTGATTAACTCTAGTAATTTTCTGGTGGCATCTTTAGGGTTTTCTATGTAGACCATCATGTCATCTGAAAACAGTGAGAGATTTACTTCTTCTTTTCCCATTTGGATTCCTTTTATTTCTTTTTTTGCTCTGATTGCTGTGGCCAAAACTTCCAAAACTGTGTTGAATAGTAGTGGTGAAAGTGGGCACCCTTGTCTTGTTCCAGACTTTAGGGGAAATGCTTTCAATTTTTCACCATTGAGGATAATGTTTGCTGTGGGTTTATCATATATAGCTTTTATTATGTTGAGGTATCTATGGGGTCACACAGAGTCGGACATGACTGAAGCAACTTAGCAGCAGCAGCAGCAGCATTTTGAAGTATGTTCCTTCTATTCCTGCTTTCTGGAGAGTTTTTATCATAAATGATGTTGAATTTTGTCAAAGGCTTTCTCTGCATCTATTGAGATAATCATATGGCTTTTATTTTTCAATTTGTTAATGTGGTATATTACATTGATTGATTTGTGGATATTGAAGAATCCTTGCATCCCAGGGATAAAGCCCACTTGGTCATGGTGTATGATTTTTTAATGTGTTGTTGAATTCTGATTGCTAAAATTTTGTTAAGGATTTTTGCATCTATGTTCATCAGTGATATTGGCCTGTAGTTTTCTTTTATTGTGGCATCTTTGTCAAGTTTTGGTATTAGGGTGATGGTGGCCTCATAGAATGAGTTTGGAAGTTTACCTTCCTCTGCAATTTTCTGGAAGAGTTTGAGTAGAATAGGTGTTAGCTCTTCTCTAAATTTTTGGTAGAATTCAGCTGTGAAGCCGTCTGGACCTGGGCTTTTGTTTGCTGGAAGATTTCTGATTACAGTTTCAATTTCCGTGCTTGTGATGGATCTGTTAAGATTTTCTATTTCTTCCTGGTTCAGTTTTGGAAAGTTGTACTTTTCTAAGAATTTGTCCATTTCTTCCAAGTTGTCCATTTTATTGGCATATAATTGCTGATAGTAGTCTCTTATGATCCTTTGTATTTCTGTTTTGTCTGTTGTGATCTCTCCATTTTCATTTCTAATTTTATTGATTTGATTTTTCTCTCTTTGTTTCTTGATGAGTCTGGCTAATGGCTTGTCAATTTTATTTATCCTTTCAAAGAACCAGCTTTTGGCTTTGTTGATTTTTGCTGTGGTCTCTTTTGTTTCTTTTGCATTTATTTCTTCCCTAGTTTTTAAGATTCCTTTCCTTCTACTCACCCTGGGGTTCTTCATTTCTTCCTTTTCTTATTGCTTTAGGTGTAGAGTTAGGTTATTTATTTGAATTTTTTCTTGTTTCTTGAGGTATGCCTGTATTGCTATGAACTTTCTCCTTAGCACTGCTTTTACAGTATCCCACAGGTTTTGGGTTGTTGTGTTTTCATTTTCGTTCATTTCTATGCATATTTTGATTTCTTTTTTGATTTCTTCTGTGATTTGTTGGTTATTCAGCAGCGTGTTGTTCAGTCTCCATATGTTGCAATTTTTAATAGTTTTTCTCCTGTAATTGAGATCTAATCTTACTGCATTGTGGTCAGAAAAGATGCTTGGAACGATTCCAATTTTTTTTTAATTTACCAAGGCTAGATTTATGGCCCAAGATGTGATCTACCCTGGAGAAGGTTCCATGCACACTTGAGAAAAAGGTGAAATTCATTGTTTTGGGGTGAAATGTCCTATAGATATCATTTAGGTCTAATTGGTCTATTGTATCATTTAAAGTTTGTGTTTTCTTGTTAATTTTCTGTTTAGTTGATCTATCCATAGGTGTGAGTGGGGTATTAAAGTCTCCCACTATTATTGTTATTGTTAATTTCCCCTTTCATACTTGTTAGCATTTGTCTTACATATTGTGGTGCTCCTATGTTGGATGCATATATATTTATAATTGTTATATCTTCTTCTTGGATTGATCCTTTAATCATTATGTAGCGTCCTTTCTCTCTTTTCACAGCCTTTGTTTTAAAGTGTTTAAATATGATTTAGAAAATCATATTTTATCTGATGTGAGTATTGCTACTCCTGCTTTCTTTTGGTCTCTATTTGCATGGAATATCTTTTTCCAGCCCTTCACTTTCAGTCTGTATGTGTCCCCTGTTTTGAGGTGGGTCTCTTGTAGACAACATATATAGGGGTCTTGGTTTTGTATCCATTCAGCCAGTCTTTGTCTTTTGGTTGGGGCATTCAACCCATTTATGTTTAAGGTAATTATTGATAAGTATGATCCTGTTGCCATTTACCTTATAGTTTTGAGTTCGAGTTTATACACTCTTTTTGTGTTTCCTGTCTAGAGAAGATCCTTTAGCATTTGTTGGAGAGCTGGTTTGGTGGTGCTGAATTCTCTCAGCTTTTGCTTGTCTGTAAAACTTTTGATTTCTCCTTCATATTTGAATGAGATCCTTTCTGGGTACAGTAATCTGGGTTGTAGGTTATTTTCTTTTATCACTTTAAGTATATCCTGCCATTCCCTCCTGGCCTGAAGAGTTTCTATTGAAAGACCAGCTGTTATCCTTATGGGAATCCCCTTGTGTGTTATTTGTTGTTTTTCCCTTGCTGCTTTTAATACTTGTTATTTGTGTTTGATCTTTGTTAATTTGATTAATATGTGTCTTGGGGTGTTTTGTCTTGGGTTTATCCTGTTTGGGACTCTCTGGGTTTCTTGGACTTGGGTGATTATTTCCTTCCCCATTGTAGGGAAGTTTTCAACTATTATCTCCTCAAGTATTTTCTCATGGTCTTTTTGTCTTCTTCTGGGACTCCTATGATTCGAATATTGAGGCATTTAACATTGTCCTGTAGGTCTCTGAAGTTGTCCTTATTTCTTTTAATTCATTTTTATTTTTCCTCTCTGATTCATTTATTTCTACCATTCTATCTTCTAATTCACTAATCCTACCTTCTGCCTCTGTTATTCTACTATTTGTTGCCTCCAGAGTGTTTTTTTTATCTCATTTATTGCATTATTCATTATATATTGACTCTTTTTTATTTCTTCTAGGTCCTTGTTAAACCTTTCTTGCATCTTTTCAATTCTTGTATCCAGACTGTTTATCTGTGATTCCATTTTGGTTTCAAGATTTTGGATCATTTTCACTATCATTATTTGGAATTCTTTATCAGGTAGATTCCCTATCTCTTCCTCTTTTGTTTGGTTTGGTGGGCATTTACCCTGTTCCTTTACCTGCTGGGTATTCCTCTGTTCTTCATCTTGTTTATATTGCTGTGTTTGGGGTGGCCTTTCTGTATTCTGGCAATTTGTGGAGTTCTCTTTATTGTGGAGTTTCCTTGCCATGGGTGGGGTTGTATGGGTGGCTTGTCAAGGTTTCTTGGTTAGGGAAGCTTGTGTCGGTGTTCTGGTGGGTGGAGCTGGATTTCTTTTCTCTGGAGTGCAATGAAGTGTCCAGTAACGAGTTATGAGATGTCAATGAGTTTGGAGTAACTTTGGGCAGCCTGTATATTGAAGCTCAGGGCTGTGTTCCTGTGTTGCTGGAGAATTTGTGTGGTATGTCTTGCTCTGGAACTTGTTGGCCCTTGGGTGGTGCTTGGCTTCAGTGTACATATGGAGGCGTTTGATGAGCTCCTGTCAATTAATGTTCCCTGGAGTCAGGAGTTCTCTGGTGGTCTCAGGATTTGTACTTAAGCTCCTGCTTCTGGTTTTCAGTCTTATTTTTACAGTAGTCTCAAGACTTCTCCGTCTCCTTTTGAAGACACTGGGCTGCTTTTCTCAGTGCCTGATGTCCTCTGCCGGCATTCAGAAGTTGTTTTGTGGAATTTACTCAGCGTTTAAATGTTCTTTTGATGAATTTGTGGGGGAGAAAGTGCTCTCCTGTCCTATTCCTCTGCCATCTTAGGATTGCCCCCTTTATTGTCACTTTGGTGAAGTTTCACAGTGACCTGTGGTCGGTTGTATTTTAAAATGTTACTTGGTGTTCCTTTGACAAGTCTTCCCAAATCAAACTATAATAAAGTTCCTTTGACCTCTAGCTAACTTTGGGATGCTTCAAAGTTCCCCTGAGGAACTCCAAAGGGAAATATTAAACTAATCATGTTTATTTGGTATGTTTGGTTTAAGGGAAGTGTTGTCAAATGAATCATAAACTTTGTTATATAATATGGTAAATGGTACAGATATTCTAAAGATTATAGGGAGTTCCTAAAAATCTGATATGTCTTGGTAAAATATTATCAGTCATAATTTTAGTTATCCGAAAATGTTACGTGTCACAGCAGTAATCAGATTAAAATTTGTCTTTTTTAAAGCCTTTTGTTAATGCAGACAGTTATGGTTTTACTCTAATGCCTTTACAAAATGTCTCATCTTCAAGATTTATCAAAAAGACTTTACAAGTTTCTGACTTTCAAAATATAATACTGAACTGAATAAAAACTTGAAGAATTCTCATGGGAAACCTGACGACTTCATAAAGCTGTTAACAAAAAGGATTATTTATATGAAACCTAAGTAAACTGGTAAATATGGTTGTAATTTTTATAGATTTCAAGGATTACTGGCTTAAATTTATGTTTTCCAGGTGAAAGAAAAACTTCTCCAATTAATTATGACTTCCAATAGTTTGGTAGATTATACCTTTTGGAACATGTATCTTTTTCTCTCTACCTGGTCAATTCTGCCAGTAACACACACTCATCTCAAAGATTAGGCTTATGCATAAGTATTCATGGCCAGTGCAATGAAACTGTAGATAGCTCATTAAATCAGCTATGGCTCCTTTGGTCACTTGATTATTGAAACTGGATTACAACTACTTATACTGATCATCTAATCATTATTTACATTTATTCTTTGTTTTCATATTGTGCTTTGTGTCTCCCTACCACACTGTGTCTTTGTCTACATTATTTATATCCAGTTTAATTTATAAGATTGTTGTCTCTTGCAGTAACCAATGTGTAATCAGGCCTCCAACAAAACTTCTATGGCTAAACATTTTAAGAAACTCACATTTGTAATATAAAATATTTGTATTTTATAGTATAAAATACTCTGATTCTAGGTATGGGAAGAAGCAACAAGGGAAAATGTCTCCTGGATTATAGTTAGAATCCAGAGAATTTTTAATTGTTGATGGGGCCTGATCTAAAACTTAACACCTGGAATGGCATATCAAGAAATTGTGACTGAACTGGGATGAGCCATCTAGTAATGTGGGACAAAAGTTAATGATGAAATGTTTCCCAGATAATGCTCATTCATGACCAAGAGGGGAAGACTTGAAGAATGGAATCAGCAATTGCAGCCCTTCAATGTGAGCCAGTGAACCCCAAGGAAGGTGAATACATGCCACTTATCAGTCCATAGACTGCAAGCATTCCAGCCACTCCCTATGGTGAACCCTGAGGAAACTCTGAGAGTGCAGGACTGCAGGCCCCAGATGGGTGAGGTACATACCAAGGAAATAATTTTAATGAGCCCTGACTTTTGCATCTCCCCATACATAGAAGCTATGTATTCCCTGGTGGCTCAGCTGGTAAAGAATCTGGCTGCAATGCAGCAGACCTGGGTTTGATCCCTGGATTGGGAAGATCCCCTGGAAAAGGGAACAGCTATCCACTCCAGTATTCTGGGCTGGAAAATTCCATGGACTGTATAGTCCATGGGGTCACAAAGAGTTGGACACAACTGAGCGACTTTCACTTCATACATAGAAAAGGTCTAAATTTCTTAATTTGAGATGCTGTCTCATGTATTTGAAGTTCAGCTTTTCTATCAGTGTGAAATAAACACTTTCCAAAAAAATTAAAAAATTAAAGACAAATCTCAACATTTGAAACGCTGGCAATGAGGGCAGACACTCCCTGAAAGATTCATCTGACTAAGCAGAAATATCGTCACCCCCCTTTTCCCACAAGATTGTGGAAGGGACTTTGACAGTGGGGAATTGTTGCACAGAAAAAGCCAAATTCCTACATTTTGGAAACGGTTTCTTTGACTTGCTTTTCATTGCTTTTGCTACTATAATCATACAGAATGGCCTGCCTCAGAGAATCCTGCCCCTCTGTCTGACTGTTAAATTAAGTGCCCTTGTTCAGAACTCTGTTCACCTGTAGATGGCAGGAAGGAAGAAATTAATTCATCTCTGCCTGAGGCTTGCCATTCTAGGAGATGTTTACAAGATGAATGGTCTTTTTACTTTGATTCCTCACCTCCCGCCACATCTCTGATCTATTAAAAAAAAACCAGCATCCAGATCAGATAAGATGGTTATTTTGGGGTACTAGCCTGCCATCTTCTCGGTCAGCTGGCTCCTCAATTATAGTCTATTCCTTGCCTTAACCCCTCATCTCTCAGATTCACTGGCCTGTCGTGCAGTGAGCAGAGCAAGCTTGGACTCAGTAACAATACACTGAATAATCAATATAGAGATCTTCCAAGAAAATAAACTGGTGATCCACTTTCCAAATCATGTTGGGAAAAGAACCCCAGGTAACAAGTGAAAATGCACGCCAGTGCATAATATTCTTTCACTAATTTTTAATGTTTTAATGCTGTTTTCCAACAGCATTGAAGTAGCTGAAAATTATGGAGAACATGACAAGTAAGTATGATAAAACTTACATTATTTTAAGCTTAAGTATTTCATTTATACCCAAGTGAAAGTCACTCAGTCAGGTCCGACTCTTTGCAACCCCATGGACTATACAGTCCCTAGAATTCTCCAGGCCAGAATACTGGAGTGGGTAGCCATTCCGTTCTCCAGGATTTATACCCAAGGCAGAGTTTATTATAATTTTACTTTACTGCCTTTAATAAAAGTAAAGTCATTAATAAAGTTTTAAGAATTTACTTGTTAGCTTATCTCCTTTTCAGCTGAAAGACTTGCTGTGTTTTACAATTTGTCATGATCTATGATGATTTTAAATAATTTTGAGTGATTCAGCTTACTAAAAACTCATTCAAAGGACCTCACTGTAGTTATTATTGTTAAATAAAAGGTTAAGACCATATTAGAATTGGTTAAGATTTAAATAAGCAAAGTTCATGCATCAGTTGTCTTTTGTTGTGGTTTTTTTCTTTTTCTTTTTTTTTCATGGTAAAGACTGCTTTATTGGTGGCAGTTAGTACAAGCCAATAAATACTGATCTCCAAAGAATTCAGTTATATATCAGATTACTGGCCCACAGAGAGCTGAATGGAATTGAACCAACTCATTGCTGGGAGGATAAACTGAAGTCAATCCTGCTTCTTGGGAAATGAAGCCACAGCCAGCTCATATATGGCATATGCCATTCCACCAACTATAAGAACCATGGTGGCTCTATACAGGAAGGCATCAGCTATCCCATTCTTCAGATACACTGGAATTCCATTATCTTCCTGGAACAGCTTTTGTTTCTTTGGAAACTTATTTTCAAACTGCCTGCCTGAAGCAGTACTTATGGTCCTTTTAGTAATCTGATGGAGAGCAAGAAAATTCTGTAGCATCTTGGCTCAGTTACTGCTCACCAACCATGACAACTGACCACTAGGAACCCATGCATCAGATTTAGAAGCAACAGCACAATGGTGTTCTCTTTTAATTAAAAAAAAATTTTTTTACAAAGGTATTTTTTTCATATATGAACATTGATGCTTGCTTTCATACATTTACAGTTTATTTTTCTTTTTTGTGTACTTTCTAATTCAGATATATTCAGATGTTTTCCTATGTCTTACATTCATCACCTATACTTTCAAGGCTCATTTCATTTGTTGTAAGAAAGGAGATAGGCCTTGTACTGCGCATGTGGCTTTATATAATATCAGAATTGATTTTTGTATATCTTTGTTAACACCACTATATTGAAAATATCATCCAGTAATGACAAGTTACATATATAACCACATCTCACTGCAGCACAATGATTTTATTTCCTCATAGTGTATTTCTTCATTTGATATTTTGTATCTATGTATTTATTGGCTATATGTATATTAGACATGAGATTATTCTGTCAGTCGTTGAATTTGAAAGTGAGGAAGTATTTTTCTTGTTACATTCTCAGTAGTTACAGGTCTAACATAATTACCTAGGAGCACTTTAAATTCTTTTGAGTTTTATTACACAATAAGGGCCATAATTAGCTGTATTCTTAGGTGTGTTGTTGTTGTTCAGTCAATAGTTATATCTCACTCTCTGCAATCCCATGAACTGCAGCACACCAGGCTTCTTTGTCCTTGCTTATCTCCCAGAGTTTACTCCAACTCATGTCCATTTAGTTAGTATTGCCATCCAACCATCTTATCCTCTCTTGCCTTCTTCTCCTCCAGCCTTCAGTCTTTCCCAGCATGAGGGTCTTTTCCATTATGGCGCTTCACATCAGGTGACGCAAGTATTAGAGCTTCAACTTCAGCATTATTCCTTCCAATGAATCTTCAGCGTTGATTTCCTTTAGGATTGACTGGTTTGATCTCCTTCTAGTCCTAGGGACTCTCAAGAGTCTTCTCTAGCTCCACAGTTTGAAAGCCACAGTTCTTTGGCACTCAGCCATCTTTATGGTGCAAATGTCACATCCATACATGACTCCTGGAAAAACCACAGGTTTGACTATTTGGATCTTTGTTGGCAAAGTTATGTCTCTGCTTTTTAATTTGCTGTCTAGGTTTGTCATAGCTTTCAAAGAGCAAATGTCAAAGAGAAAATGTTTATTCATTTCATGGCTGCAGTCACCATCTGCAGTGATTTCGGAGCCCAAGAAATAAAAAGTCTGTCACTGTCCATTTTTTCCCCCATCTATTTCCCATAAAGCGTTGGGACCAGATGCTATGATCTTAGTTTTTTGAATGTTGCATTTTAAGCCAGCTTTTACCCTCTCTTCTTTCAACTTCATCAAGAGGATCTTTAGTTTCCCTTCATTTTCTGCCTTTGACTGTGTGGATCACAATAAACTGTGGAAAATTCTGAAAGAGATGGGAATACCAGACCACCTGACCTGCCTCTTGAGAAATCTATATGCAGGTCAGCAAGCAACAGTTAGAACTGGACATGGAACAACAGGCTGATTCCAAATAGGAAAAGGAGTATGTCAAGGCTATATATTGTCACCCTGGTTATTTAACTTCTATGCAGAGTACATCATGAGAAATGCTGGGCTGGAAGAAGCACAAGCTGGAATCAAGATTGCCAGGAGAAATATCAATAACCTCAGATATGCAGATGACACCACCTTTATGGCAGAAAGTGAAGAGGAACTCAAAAGCCTCTTGATGAAAATGAAAGAGGAGAGTGAAAAAGTTGGCTTAAAGCTCAACATTCAGAAAACGAAGATTGTGGCATCTGGTCCCATCACTCCATGGCAAATAGATGGGGAAACAGTGAAAACAGTGTCAGACTTTATTTTGGGGGGCTCCAAAATCACTGCAGATGGTGATTGCAGGCATGAAATTAAAAGATGCTTACTCCTTGGAAGGAAAGTTATGACCAACCTAGATAGCATATTGAAAAGCAGAGACATTTCTTTGCCAACAAATGTCTGTCTAGTCAAGGCTATGGTTTTTCCAGTGGTCATGTATGGATGTGAGAGTTGGACTGTGAAGAAAGCTGAGCACCAAAGAATTGATGCTTTTGAACTGTGGTGTTGGAGAAGACTCTTGAGAGTCCCTTGGACTGCAAGGAGATCCAACCCATCCATCCTAAAGGAGATCAGTCCTGGTGTTCTTTGGAAGGACTGATGCTGAAATTGAAATTCCAATACTTTGGCCACCTCATGCGAAGAGTTGACTCATTGGAAAAGACCCTGATGCTGGGAGGGGATGGGGGCAGAAGGAGAAGGGAACGCTGGATGGCATCACCTACTCGATGGACATGAGTTTGGGCAAACTCCGGGAGATGATGATGGACAGGGAGGCTTGGTGTGCTGCAGTTCATGGGGTCACAAAGAGTCGGACACGACTGAGTGACTGAACTGAACTGAACTGAACTTCTTAATCTCTACTACTTGTTAGGTCCATACTGTTTCTGTCATTTAATGTGCCCATCTTTTCATGAAATGTTCCCTTGGTATCTCTAATTTTCTTGTAGAGATCTCTAGTCTTTCTCATTCTTTTGTTTTCCTCTATTTCTTTGAGGAAATTAAGGTTTCCCTTAAGAAAGCTTTCTTCTCTCTCTTTGCTACACTTTGGAACTCTGCATTCAGTTGGATATAAGTTTCCCCTTCTGCTTTTCCTTTCACATCTCTTCTTTCTCAGCTATTTGTAAGACCTCCTCAGACAACCATTTTGCCTTCTTGCATTTCTGTTTCTTGGGGATGGTTTTGGTCACCACCTTCTGGACAATGTTGAGAACCTCAAACAGTACTTCAGGCACTCTATCAGATCTAATCCCTTAAATCTATTTGTCAATTCCACTGTAAAATCATAAGGGATTTGACTTAGATCATATCTGAATTGCCTAGTGGTTTTCCCTACTTTCTTCAATTTAAGTCTAAATTTTGTGATAAAGAGTTCATGATCTGAGCCATAGTCAGCTCCCCATCTTGTTTTACTGACTATATAGAGTTTCTTCATCTTCTTCAAAAGAATATAATCAACCTGATTTCAGTATTGATCATCTAATGATGTCCACTCAGAAGAATTATACAAAAAAGATCTTAATGACTCAGAAAACCATGATGGTGTCATCACTCACCTAGAGCCAGATATTCTGGAATGCAAAGTCAAGTGGGCCTTAGGAAGCATCACCATGAAGAAAGCTAGGGGAGGTAATGGAATTCCAGCTAAGCTATTTCAAATCCTAAAAGATGAGGCTGCAAAAGTGCTGCACTCAATATGCCAGAAAATTTAGAAAACCCAGGACTGGCCACAGCACTAGAGAAGGTCAGGTTTCATTTCAACCCCAAAGAGTGCTCACACTGCCACAAAATTGCTCTCATTTCATATGTTAGCAAAGTAATGCTCAAATTCTCCAAGCTAGGCTTCAATAATATACAAACCAAGAACTTCCAGATGTTCAAGTTGCATTTAGAAAATGCAGAGGAACCACAGATCAAATTGCCAACATTTCAGATAACATCTACTGCTTCATTGGCTACACAAAAGCCTTTGACTGTGCGAATCACAATAAACTGTGGAAAATTGTTAAAGAGATGGGAAGACCAGACCATCTTACCTGCCTCCTGAGTAAAATGTATGAAGATAAAGAAGCAACAGTTAGAACTGGACGTGGAACAATGGACTGGTTGCAAACTGAGAAAGGAGTATATCAAGGCTTGTGTCGGAGAAGGTAATGGCACCCCACTCCAGTACTCTTGCCTGGGAAATTCCATGGATGGAGGAGCCTGGTGGGCCGCAGTCCATGAGGTCGCTAAGAGTTGGACACGACTGAGCGACTTCACTTTGACTTTTCACTTTATGCAGTGGAGAAGGAAATGGCAACCCACTCCAATATTCTTGCCTGGAGAATCCCAGGGCAGGGGAGCCTGAGGGGCTGCCGTCTATGGGGTCGCACAGAGTCGGACACGACTGAAGCGACTTACCAGCAAGGCTTGTGTATTCTCACCTTGCTTATTTAACTTATGTGCGGAATACAACATGCAAAACGCCAGGGTGGATGAAGCACAAGTTGGAATCAAGATTGCTGGGAGAAATATCAATAACCTCAAATATGCAGATGACACCTCCCTTACTGCACAAAGAGAAGAGAAACTAAAGAGCCTCTTGTTGAAAGTGAAAGACGGGAGTGAAAAAAGCTGGCTAAAAGCTCAACATTCAATAAATGAAGATCATGGCATCCGGTCCCATCGCTTCATGGCACACAGATGGGGAAACGGTGGAAACAGTGGCTGACTTTATTTTTCTGGGCTCCAAAATCACTGCAGATGGTGATTGCAGCCATGACATTAAAAAAAGATTGCTCCTTGGAAGAAAAGCTATGACCAACCTAGACAGAATATTAAAAAGCAGAGATGTTACCCTGCCAACAAAGGTTCATCTAGTCAAAGCTATTGTATTTCCATTAGTCTTATATGGATGTGAGATTTGGACCATAAAGAAAGCTGAGCATGAAAGAATTGATGCCTTTGAACTCTAGTGTTGGAGAAGACTCTTGAGAGTCCCTTGGACAGTAAAGAGATCCAACCAGTCAATCGTAAATGAAATTAATCCTGAATATTTATTGGAAGAACTGATGCTGAAGCTGAAGCTCCAATACTCTGGTCACCTGATGCAGAGAACTGACTCACTGTAAAAGTCCTTGATGCCGGGAAAGATGGAAGGAAGGAGGAAGAGGATGACTGACGATGAGATGGTTGGATGGCATCACTGACTCCATGGACATGAGTTTGAGCAACCTCTGGGAGTTAGTGATGGACCAACTCAGGGAAACCTGGTGTGTTGCCGTACGTGGGGTTGAACAGACTGAGCAACTGAACTGAACTGAACTGAACTGAAGCCCCTTGAGCAGGAATCTTAAAGTTGTTGTTACAGGAAGTGACCGCAAGGTGGCGGCATGTCTTCATGCCTGACTGGGTCCTTGGGCAAGCAGAGCCTTTTGCTAGAACTGCCAATTAGAGTCAGTGAACCAGGAGAAACACCCAAGGCTTGTGTCTCATTACTTCTTCTCCCTTACCCTTGAGTCCCAGGACTCATCCGAACTCCTGCAAAACCACACTGCCAAAGGTACGATAATCCATAACTGAGGTCATATTAAGAAAGGTGCCAGTGTTGAAATCCTCAGTCCAAGGGACACATGGAGCCCAGGGTGTTTTGATATCTCTTGCAGAACAGAGGTTCCGTTGCATTTGAGTGCAGTTCGCTTGGATTTCCTCGAGGAAGGCCAGCCAATATCCAGACTTTGGTGGGCTCAAGGAGACGGCACGAGCCACTCCAGGTCCATCTGGGGTCACACTAGCATCCACATGCTGCAGGCTCCCTCAGCATTCCGCATTCCAGCCTTGGGGCCCCCATCTCTCGGGCTCCAGGATGCGACTCCGCTCACGTCAGAGTGGCTTGAGGGAAAAAAAGTCTGAAATTTTTTCCTTGTTTGTCCTATAATTCGAACTGGGCTGTACACGTTAGTCACAATCTTGGGGGCTGTGTTTTTTTTGTTTGTTTGGTTGGTTGGTTGATTTTTTGCCTTCTTTCTTGTTTTTCATCTACAGCAACAAGATTTACATGTAGATAGAAACATACATTCTTCTTGGCTTCTTTTTCCAGATGGGTTGCTATGGAGTGTTGAGTAGAATTTCTTGTGTTACATACTGGGTTTCTTTGCTGTTTTGCTTTGTTTTGTTTTTATACTAGTGAGCACATGTTAGTCTGAACCAGTTCATTTCACCCTGCCACCCACCTTTCTTTTTTTGGTAAACATAGGTTTTTCTTCTCATTCTCTGAGGCTGTTTCTCTTTGCTAAACAGTTCATTTGTATCCGTTCATAGGGATACTGAATATTTTCCCTGTGTCTAATGCAATCTGTATTTGTTCCTAAAAGAAATCTCCTTTTCTATTCTGACCCATTGTTTTGTTCTGCTTTGTTTTGACCAGGGGAGGTTGTTTGTATTTCCAAAATGTAGCTGCATGTGCTGTTTGTGTGTTTTGGAGACAAATCCCTTGTGGGTGTCTTCGTCTGTTACTATTTTTCCTATTCTGAGGGTTGTCTTTTAGGGTTTCCTTTTCTGTGCAAATGGCTTTAAGGGTAATTAGGTCATGTTTTCTTGTTTCTGATTTATTTTCATTATTCTTAGAGGTCCATGAAAATGTTCCTTAATGCGATTTAAGGCAAAGCATGTTCTTCCAATATGCATGCATGCGTGCTTAGTCACTTCAGTCCTGTTTGATCCTGTGGGACCCCATGTGCTGTAGCCTGCCAGGCTCCTCTGTAGTATTCCAGGGAAGAATACTGAAGTGGGTTGCCATGGCCTCCTCCAGTGCATCTTCCCCACCCAGGAATCGAACCCTTGTCTCTTATGTCTCCTGCATCGTCAGACAGGTTCTTAGCATAGAATGTGACCTGAGATACTCCCGTCCTTTGTGATATATTCCTCAAGGTTTCCTAGGATCCCTGCCTACACTTGACACTTTTAATTATTTGTCGTTGCTTTTGGTATATGGTGTGAGGAAATCTTCCCATCTCATTCTCAGCTACATTGTTTAAGGAACCTCTACACTGCCCTCCATCAGGGCTCTTACCGTTTACATCCTCAACTGCGGTGGAGGAGGGTTCCCTTGTGTCCACAGCCCTCCACAACTTACTGTCTGGGGAGGTTTTGACAGTGACCATTCTGATGTGTGCAAGGTGATACCTGGTGGTGGTTCTGATTTCCATTTATCTAATACTTAACAGTGTTGACAACTTTTCATGAGACTTGTTTAAAATGGCATGATTGAAACTAGCCTTTTGAAATCAGCTTCTTTAAGGTCTGCCCAGGTTTAAAATCGTTTTGGCTGACCAGCCCTAGGACATTGCCTGAGGGGAGGTTTTTCTCACTGACGCCCAGTGGCCTTTAGGAGTATTGAGTGCCCGTGAGCATAGCTTTGCCAGTGGTTTTATGGCAAAAAACCAGAAGGTGACAGCATGTCTTCAGGCCCCACTCTTGTTGTTTACTGCTGCAATTTCATTATTATTGTGTACGGGTGTAGGATTCTTTTGTGATGTTTGTTTCTGGTGTACAAGAACTTGATTCGGTTCCACCCAGACTTTCATTAGTTTTGGGGAGATATTTTTCTTTACGATGATTACAAAGTGTCCTTAACTTTTCCTAGGTATTCAGTATGTTTGTGTAGCTTATCTATTTGAAATAGATTCATCTGTAGATGTTTATTCCAACCTCTTAATTTCTCCCTGTGCCCTCATATTTTCTTTCTGAGAATCAGAAGTTATTTAAGTTTCTGAGTGTGTTTCTTTGTGTAAAGTAGTTCCTTTGTGTGAATTTTTAGATCCACCAGTTCGGGACATCTTGTGATATGTGTGTTTCTGTTTCTGACTCAGTTCCCTTAGTATCCCGATCTCTTCCATCCATGCTGAGGCCGCTTTCACTATTCTGCTCTGTTTTCTATAATAGCAGATTGCAGTGGAGAGGTGAGCTACTTAGACCTCATTTTTTTGCCCTGACAAACTTGATTTCATTCCAATGTCTTGGCTCTTGTAAATCGTGCTGCCCTGAAAACAAGGGTGCATGTGTCATCTCTAATTCACATTTTCTCTGGATCTACCCCAGGAGTGGGAGAGTAGGATTCACCAGTCACATGGTTCCCCTATCCTTAGTTTTGTCCTTTTTTTTTTTTAAGGAAACTCATGCCTCTACCCATACTTCCTATACCCATTTACATCCCAACAAGGAGAAAAGGAGGATTCCTTTTTCCCTAAGCCCCCTGCAGGACTTCCTTTTAATAGACCTTTTTGATGCGGGTCATTCTGAGCCACGTGAGGTGATTCCTCGTGGTGGTTTTGATTGGCATTGTTTTAGGAGTTCGTGATGTGGAGTATCTTCAGGTGCTTCTGGACCTTAGACAGTCTAAGTACTACTGACCTCTTGAAATTGGCTTCTTAAAATTAAGCCCCAATTTGAAATCTTTTAGGATGATTTTCTTAGGGACATTACTTGACGGCAGGTGTCATTTACAACTGCACAGGCCATTTGATACCAAGGGAAATTTCCATGCAAAGATGGGCACAATAAAGGACAGAAACAGTATGGACCTAACAGAAGCAGATGATGTTAAGAAGAGGTGGCAAGAATTCACAGAAGAACTATACAAAGAAGATCTTAATGACCCGGATAAGCAGAATGGTGTGATCGTTCACCTAGAGCCAGACATCCTGGAGTTCAAAGTCAGGGGGGGTTAGGAAGCACCACTACAAACAACACTACTGTAACTGCTGGAATTCCAGCCGAGCTATTTGAAATCCTTAAACATGATGCTGTGAAAGTGTTGAACTCAATATGCCAGCAAATTTGGAAAATTCTCAGTGGCCACAGGACTGGAAAAGCTCAGGTTTCATTCCACTCCCAAAGAAGGGCAATGCCAAAGAATGTTCAAACTCCCAAATAATTGCATTGATGTCACAGGCTAGCAAAGTAATGCTCAAACTTCTCCAAGCTAGGCTTCAACAGTACAGGAACTGAGAACTCCCAGATGTTCAAGGTGGATTTAGAAAAGGCAGCGGAACCAGAGATCAAATTGCCAACATCCATTGGATCATAGAAAAAGCAAGAGAACTCCAGAAAAACCTTTGCTTCTGCCTCATGGACTACACTGAAGTCATTCACTGCTTGAATCACAAAAAAACTAGGTAAAATTGTTAAAGATTTGGGCATACCTGGCCACGTTACCTGCCTCCTGAAAAATGCAGATGCAGATCACGAAGCAACAGTTAGACCTGGACATGCAACAGCAGACTGGTTGCAAGTTGGGAAAGGAGTATGTCAAGGGGGTGCATTTTCACCGTGGTTATTTAATTTATATGCAAAATACATCATGTGAAATGTCAGGGTGGATGAAGCACAGCTGGAATTAAGACTGCCATGAGAAATTATATCAATACCTCAGATTTGCACATGACATCACCCTTATGACAGACAGTGAAGAGCAACTAAACAGCCTCTTGTTGAAGTGAAGGAGGAGGGAGAAAAAGCTGGCCTAAAGTTCAACATTCAAAAAATGAAGATCATGGCATCCAGTCCCATCACTTCTTGGCAAAGAAATGGGGAAACAATGGAAACAGTGACAGACTTTATTTTCTTGGACTCCAAAATCACTGCACATGGTGATTGCAGCCATGAAATTAAAAGACGCTTGCTCCTTGGAAGAAGAGCTATGACCAACCTAGACAACATATTAAAAAGCAGAAATCTCTGCTGACAAACGTCCGTCTAATCAAAGTTTTTCAGGAAGGTTTTTCAAAGGTTTTACAGGAGTTGTGTATGGATGTGAGATTTGGACCATAAAGAAAGCTGAGTGCCAAATAATTGATGCTTTTGAACTGTAATATTGGACAAAATTCTTGAGAGTTCCTTGGACAGCAAGGAGATCCAACCTTCCATCCTACAAGAGATCAGTCCTGAATATTCCTTCCAAAGAATATTCACAACTGATGATGACGCTGAGGCTCCAATACTCTGGCCACCTGATGCAGAGAACTGACTCTTGGAAAAGACCTTGCTGCTGGGAAAGATCCAAGGCAGAAGGAAAAGTGGATGACAGGGGATGAGATGGTTGGATGGCATCACCAACTTGATGGACGTGAGTCTGAGTGAGCTCTGGGAGTTGGTGATGGACCATCTCAGGGAAGCCTGGTGTGCTGCAGTCCGTGGTGTCGCAAAGAGTCGGGCACAACTGAGCCACTGAACTGCACTGAACTGAGGCCTTTTGACCGGTAAGAGCCATTGAGCAGGAATCTTAAAGTAGTTGTTAGAGGACGTGACCACAAGGCGGTGGCACGTCTTCATGCCTGACTCTGGGTCCTTGGGCAAGCAGAGCTTTTTGTGAGTACTGCCAATGAGAGTCAGTGAACCAGGAGAAACACCCAAGGCTTGTGTCTCATTACTTCTTCCCCCTTAGCCTTGAGTCCCAGGACTCACCCGAACTCCTGCAAAACCACACTGCCAAAAGTGGGATAATCCATAGCTGAGGTCATACTAAGAAAGGTGCCGGTGTTGAAATCCTCAGTCCCAGGGACACTTGGAGCCCAGGGTGTTTGGAAATCTATTACAGACCAGAGGTTCCACTGCATTTGAGTGCAGTTCGCTAGGATTTCCTCGAGGAAGGCCAGCCAATATCCAGACTTTGGTGGGCTCAAGGAGACAGCATGGCACGAGCCACTCCAGGTCCATCTGGGGTCACACTGGCATCCACATGCTGCAGGCTCCCTCAGCATTCCGCATTCCAGCCTTGGGGCCCCCGTCTCTCAGGCTCCAGGGATGTGACTCCGCTCACGTTAGAGTGGCTTGAGGGAAAGAAATTCTGCATTTTTTCCCTTTTTTCTTCTATATTTGGGACTTGGATGTACAGGTTAATCACAAGCTTGGGCACTGTTTTGTGTGGGCTGTTTTTTGGGAGTTTTTTTGCCTTTTTTCTTGTTTTTCATCTACAGCAATTTGGTTCACTTAGAGATAGAAACAAAGGTTCTTCTTCAGCTTCTTTTTCCAGATGGTTGCTATGGAAGGTTGAGTAGGGTATCTTGTGTTACATACTGGTTTTCTTTGGGTTCTTTCTCTGATACTAGTGAGCACATGTTAGTCTGATCCAGTTCATTTCACCTTCCAACTCACCTTTCTTTTTTTGGTCAACATACGTTTTTCTTCTTATTCTCTGAGGCTGTTACTCTTTGCTAAAGAAGTTCATTTGTATCCATTCATAGGGATGTTGAACATTTTCCACATGTCTACTGCAATCTGTATTAGTTCTGCTGCTGCTGCTACTTCTGCGAAGTCGCTTCAGTTGTGTCTGACTCTGTGTGACCCCATAGACGGCAGCCCACCAGGCTCCCCGGTCCCTGGGATTCTCCAGACAAGAACACTGGAGTGGGTTGCCATTTCCTTCTCCAATGCATGAAAGTGAAGAGTGAAAGTGAAGTCGCTCAGTCGTGTCCGACTCTTCGAGACCCCACAGACTGAAGCCCACCAGGCTCCTCCGTCCATGGGATTTTCCAGGCAAGAGTACTGGAGTGGGGTGCCATTGCCTTCTCCAATCCATAGCTAGGTCACACTAAGAAAGGTGCCAGTGTTGAAATCCTCAGTCCAAGGGACACGTGGAGCCCAGGGTGTTTGGAAATCTATTACAGACCAGAGGTTCCACTGCATTTGGGTACAGTTCGATAGGATTTCCTCGAGGAAGGCCAGCCAATATCCAGACTTTGGTGGGCTCAAGGAGACAGCATGGCACGAGCCACTCCAGGTCCATCTGGGGTCACACTGGCATCCACATGCTGCAGGCTCCCTCAGCATTCCGCATTCCAGCCTTGGGGCCCCCGTCTCTCAGGCTCCAGGGATGCGACTCCGCTCACGTTAGAGTGGCTTGAGGGAAAGAAATTCTGCATTTTTTCCCTTTTTTCTTCTATATTTGGGACTTGGATGTACAGGTTAATCACAAGCTTGGGCACTGTTTTGTGTGGGCTGTTTTTTGGGAGTTTTTTGCCTTTTTTCTTGTTTTTCATCTACAGCAATTTGGTTCACTTAGAGATAGAAACAAAGGTCCTTCTTCAGCTTCTTTTTCCAGATGGTTGCTATGGAAGGTTGAGTAGGGTTTCTTGTGTTACATAGTGATTTTCTTTGGGTTCTTTCTCTGATACTAGTGAGCACATGTTAGTCTGATCCAGTTCATTTCACCTTCCAACTCACCTTTCTTTTTTTGGTCAACATAGGTTTTTCTTCTCATTCTCTGAGGCTGTTTCTCTTTGCTAAAGAAGTTCACTTGTATCCATTCATAGGGATGTTGAACATTTTCCACATGTCTAATGCAATCTGTACTTGTTCCTAAAAGTGATCTCATTTTCTATTCTGGCCAATTTTTTTTTTTTTAAATGAGGAGAGGTTGTTTGTATTTCTGATATGGCACTTCCCATGCTGTTTGTGTATTTTGAAGACAAATTCCTTGTGTGCATCTTTGCCAATATTTTTCCTATTCTGAGTGTTGTCTTTTAGGGTTTCCTTTTCTGTGCAAATGGCTTTAAGGGTAATTAGGTCGTGTTTTCTTATTTCTGATTTATTTTCATTATTCTTAGAGGTCCATGAAAATGTTCCTTAATGCGATTTAAGACAAAGCATGTTCTTCCAATATGCATGCATGCATGCTTAGTCACTTCAGTCCTGTTTGATCCTATGGGACCCCATGTGCTGTGGCCTGCCAGGCTCCTCTGTCTGTAGTATTCCAGGGAAGAATACTGAAGTGGGTTGCCATGGCCTCCTCCAGTGCATCTTCCCCACCCAGGAATCGAACGAGTGTCTCTTTCGTCTCCTTCATCATCACACATATTCTTTACATAGAATGCGACCTGAGATTCTTCCATTTTTTTTAATATATTCCTCCAGGTTTCCTAGGATCGGTGTCTACACTTGACACTTTTAATTATTTGTAGTTGCTTTTGGAGAAGGAAATGGCAACCCACTCCAGTATTCTTGCCTGGAGAATCTCATGGATGGAGGAGCCTGGTAGGCTGCATTCCATGGGGTCGCAAAGAGTCGGATACGACTGAGCGACTTCACTTTCACTTTGGTATAGGGTGTGAGGAAATCTTCCCATCTCATTCTCAGCTACATTGTTTAAGGAACCTCTGCACTGCCCTCCATCAGGGCTCTTACCGTTTACATCCTCAACTGAGGTGGAGGAGGATTCCCTTGTGTCCACAGCCCTCCACAACTTACTGTCTGGGGAGGTTTTGACAGTGACCATTCTGATGTGTGCAAGGTGATACCTGGTGGTGGTTCTGATTTCCATTTATCTAATACTTAACGGTGTTGACAACTTTTCATGAGACTTGTTTAAAATGGCATGATTGAAACTAGCCTTTTGAAATCAGCTTCTTTAAGGTCTGCCCAGGTTTAAAATCGTTTTGGCTGACCAGCCCTAGGACATTGCCTGAGGGGAGGTTTTTCTCACTGATGCCCAGTGGCCTTTGGGAGTATTGAGTGCCCGTGAGCATAGCTTTGCAAGTGGTTTTATGGCAAAAAAAAAAAAAAAAACAGAAGGTGACAGCATGTCTTCAGGCCCCACTCTTGTTGTTTACTGCTGCAATTTCATTATTATTGTGTACGGGTGTAGGAATCTTTTGTGTTGTTTGTTTCTGGTGTACAAGAACTTGATTCGGTTCCACCCAGACTTTCATTAGTTTTGGGGAAATTTTTTTCTTTACGATGATTACGAGGTGTTCTTAACTTTTCCTGTGGTATTCAATATGTTTGTGTAGCTTATCTATTTGAAATAGATTCATCTGTAGATGTTTATTCCAACCTCTTAATTTCTCCCTGTGCCCTCATATTTTCTTTCTGAGAATCAGAAGTTATTTAAGTTTCTGAGTCTGTTTCTTTGTGTAAAGTGGTTCCTTTGTGTGAATTTTTAGATCCACCAGTTCGGGACATCTTGTGATGTTTGTGTTTCTGTTTCTGACTCAGTTCCCTTAGTATCCCGATCTCTTCCATCCATGCTGAGGCTGCTTTCACTATTCTGCTCTGTTTTCTATAATAGCAGATTGCAGTGGAGAGGTGTGTTAATTAGACCTCATTTTTCTGTCCTGACACACTTGATTTCATTCCAATGTCTTGGCTCTTGTAAATCGCACTGCCCTGAAAACAGGGCTGCATGTGTCATCTCAAATTCACATTTTCTCTGGATCTAAGCCCAGGAGTGGGAGAGTGGGATTCACCAATCACATGGTTCCCCTATGCTTAGTTTTTTGTTTTTGTTTTTTTAAGGAAACTCATACCTCTTCCCATACTTCCTATACCCATTTACATCCCAACAAGGAGAAAAGGAGGATTCCTTTTTCCCTAAGCCCCCTGCAGGACTTCCTTTTAATAGACCTTTTTGATGCGGGTCTTTCTGAGCCACATGAGGTGATTCCTCGTGGTGGTTTTGCTTGGCATTGTTTTAGGAGTTTGTTATAAGCAGTATATTTCAGGTGCTTCTGGACTTTAAACAGTGTGAATACTGTTGACCTCTTCAAATTGGCTTCTTGAAATTGGACTCCACTCTGAAATCTTTTGGAGAATCAATGGCACCCCACTCCAGTACTCTTGCCTGGAAAATCCCATGAACAGAGGAGCCTGGAAGGCTGCAGTCCATGGGGTCACGAAGAGTCGGACATGACTGAGCGACTTCACTTTCACTTTTCACTTTCATGCTTTGGAGAAGGAAATGGCAACCCACTCCAGTGTTCTTGCCTGGAGAATCCCAGGGATGGGGGAGCCTGGTGGGCTGCCGTCTATGGGGTCACACAGAGTCAGACACGACTGAGGCGACTTAGCAGCAGCAGCAGCTGAAATCTTTTGGGATGATATTCCTGGGGACATTACTTGAGGGCAGGTGTCATTTACAGCTGCACAGGCCATTTGATACCAAGGGAACATTCCACTCAAAGATGGACACAATAAAGGACAGAAACAGTATGGATCTAACAGAAGCAGATGAGGTTAAGAAGAGGTGGCGAGAATTTACAGAACTATACAAAGAAGATCTTAATGGCCCAGATATCCATGATTGTGTGATCATTCACCTAGAGCAAGACATCCTGTGTGTGAAGTCAAGGGGGCCTTAGGAAGCATCACTACGAACAAAAAGCTAGTGGAGGTGATGGAATTCCAATTGAACTGTTTCAATCCTTAAAGATGATGCTGTGAAAGTGCTGCATTCAATATGTCAGCAAATTGGGAAAACTCAGCAGTGGCCACAGGACTGGAAAAGATCGGATTTCCAATGTGTTTCTTAGGTGTCAAAGAGCTTTATTCAGATATGTATAGATGTATATCTATTCTTGCTCTGAAAATTGTGTTCAGTAGCATTCTCTGTGCAACTCAGTATGTCCTTTCTGATTATCTATCTAATGGATACATATTAGTGTGTATGTGATAATGCAAAAGTCTGAATTTTCCTTCTAATTTTTTTTTTTTTTGGTAATCATAAGTTGGTTTGTGAAGTTTGTAAGTCTGTTTCTGTTTTGTATAGTAGTTCATTGGTATAAATGGACAGATTCCACTGGTAGGTGGTATCTGATGATATTTCTCTCTCTTTCTCTGATTTACTTCACTGCACATGGTAATATCTTTGTCCATCTTTGCTACTGTCGATGGCATTATTTAATTCTATTTTATGAGTGAGGAGTATTCCAGTGTCTATTTGTCTCACTTAGTCTTCATTTTTCAGTCTCTGGCCTTGGTTGATTCTCTATCTCGGCCCTAGTAAATAGTGCTGGTCTGAGTATAGGGGTGCACAAGTCATTTCAAATTATGATTTTTTCCATATCTGAGCCCAAGAATGGGATTGCTGGATCACATAGTGCCTGTGTGTTGAGTTTTTTAAGGAACCTCCTTGCTGTTTTCTATAGTGACTGAACACATTTACACCCCCACCAAGAGCGTAGGAAGATTCCCTTTTGTTTCCAAGCTCTGCAGCATTTAATCTTTGTGGCTCTTTCTGATGATGGCCATTCTGACCATGGTGAGGTGATTCCTCAGTGTTGTTTTGATTTGCATTGATTTGATAATTAGTCATGTGGAGTATGTTTCCATGTGCTTTTTGATCTAATACATGTGAGTATAGTTTACTGTTGAAATTGTCTTCTTGAACATCGACCCAGTTTTGGATTCCTTTTTTGGTGATTTACCCCAAGGATTTTATTGAGGGCAGGTGTCCTTTCCAGTCCCACATGCCTTGTGAACATTCAGAGATCACTAGCACCAGTTTTAAAGTTGTTATAGGAAATGGCGACAAAGCAGCAGCATTTCTTCCTGCCCAACTCTTGTGACTTAGGCAACCAGAGCCTAAGGGAAATCCTTGCTCCTGGATTGTCAATTTGAGCAGAATGTGGCAGAAGTAACAGACAGCCAGGGTGAATTTTGTCTCTTGATTTCTTGTCCCTTAACCTTTATTTCCCAGACATGTGCTAATTCCTGCAACTTCACTCTGCAGAGGGTGATGTCATCTGCAGGTGGGGTGACCCCCAAGAACCAGGTTGGAGTTGGGATCTCCACCACCAAGAGCCTTGGAGCCCCGAGGACTTTTCAAAGCTCTTCCATCCCCAAATTCCAGCATCCTTTGGGTGCAGTAGGCTTGGGTTGGCTGCAGGAGGACCTCACCCAACCCTTGAAGCTGGAGAGTCTCCAGGTGTTTTGGTAGAGGGCTCATTGCCAGGCACATCTCACTAGCCCCCTCAGATCCAAGATACTCCAGCCCTGGGACACAAGTCTGCACAGGTTCCAGGGATGTGACACTGAAGAGGAAAATTTCAAACTTACACTCAACTAGAAATAATTTCATGCTCGTTCTGCTTCTGTAAGATGCTTGCTGCGCTGAGCAAGGAACAAGATGATCTAGCAATCAACTATATGTAACCATAGAAAGAAAGAAAGTGAAGTCTCTCAGTCATATCCGACTCTTTGTGATCCCATGGACCGTAGTCTACCAGGCTTCTCTGTTCATGGGATTTTCCAGGCAAGAGTACTGGAGTGGGGTGCCATTGCCTTCTCCGAGCGAAGCCCATATGTAACCATAAGATACCCTGATAAGCATGGAATGTTCTGTTCCTGCTTCTGTGAGTTTCTGTCTGGAAATTCCCTGCATGTAAGCCATACCAATTCCTGTGCTCTGTAACTGCTCATAGCCGATAGCAACCAGGTAACCAATCAACCAGCTGTACTTGTGTATACTGACCCTGTAAGAGTAAAGCTCACCCTGAGCTCAGGGCCCCAGAACTTCAGAGCATTAGCTCATCTGGGACCACCAGCTCAATAAACCTGAGTTCTCCAACCCTCCAAGAGTGGTGCTTGGGTTCTCGACGGTCCAACTCCTGCAGTATTTCTGGAGGTGTCAGTGAGATTCCAACCACACCAGCCCCTTGAGCTGCCAGACCGGTGGCTCAGCCAGGCCAGAGCAGAGGAACTCTGAGACGACCAAGGCGGCATGCCACCTGACGGTTTTCTGGGTTCTCTTTGAGACTGGTGTTCTGACTTTCCAAACAGCTGAACCCTGACCAGACTCATTGGAGGGGCAGACCAACTAGCCAGGTAAGGCCCCAGGATAAGGTAAGGCCCTGGGGCACACTACCCAGCCAAGACCTGTCTCTGGATGGAAGAGGAATTTAATCACCTCCTACGGTCTTCAGTAAGAAGACCACCAGTTAGGGACCTTTCCAGAGTGGGGAGGCACTGTGATAAACTCTGAACTGAACATGTGTGTGAGTGAACACTCTGGTTCACCCTTGCTCCAGGGCGATTGTGTGGCTCCATGGCCGTCGTGGCTACAGAGTCTGAGTGGGCCCTAACCTGCAGTTCCGTGGTAACATCATACGGCTCAGAGTGGTGTCTGTCTCTGGGGGACCCAGTCCCTTCCTGCAAGTCAGATCCTGGTCAGGGGCTTATACTGACCCACCAAGGCTAAGAGATACCTAAGTTCCCCACGGGAACGTGGCCAGGTGGGCACCTGAATGGTCTCCTCTTTTGAGGGGGCACCCACCCTTGTTTGTCTTTGTGCCACCAACGCAGGGCAGGATACACAGGGAGGGGAACAATTGGTTACTGATTTGATTTAGAAGTTGCATATGTCCAAATGGTCCTTTTGCCCTAGGGCCCTCTGCCAAAATTACTTTCTTAAAATTTTTAAGGCTCACTCTCCCCTTCCATCAGTTGACTCTTTGAGCTGACTTATTGAGAAATTGGGTTTTTCTCGAAAAACTTGTCCCTTTTTCCAAACAGATCTGTACCTCCCTCTCTCTTGGTCCCCTGAGCCAGCCCATGTGGAGTGGCAACTCTGACATGCTCCTGCATACTTTTGGATTTTCATTATAAGGCTGCCTTCCTCTGTCACCTTTTCTTTCATAATCCCCTGATTCCCCAAGGATTTCAGGCCCTCCGCTTAGGCGAGGAGTACACGTACTGCTCTCTCTGCCAGCTTAGCACCCTCGAGAGGGTCAGTCACCCCAGATCCCCTCTGGAGCCCCACCTGAAATTATTCCTCTGTGAATCCCATTACAAGGGACCACCTCCTTTGGGTCCTGTCTCCCTGAGGCATTTAACGATCAGGGCCATCTTCAAAGAGGCATATAATTGTGCTATCTGGGAATACTGGGCCTTCCAGGACTGGTGACATCAGTGCTACCTAGGTCTCCCTTAGATGAGGCCCTTCCTGTGTAGTCCCCCTTTCCTTCCTAGCCAAAGAAGGTGGATTACATTTGTCAATATGGGGGGAAGCTCCTCTAAGCCAACTGTTTTATACTGTATGATAAAATTTTTAAGAAGGGTTTTTCCTTAACCCCAACGGGTTAAGATGACCTCAGGGTTAAGATGGGGTTAGGATGACCTTGAGAAAGCTCCGCACCCTGTGTGAGTCAGAATGGCCCACCTTCCGGGTGAGATGGCCTGCAAAGGGTGCTCTAGACCTTCCTATAGTCAGAGCTGTATACTGAGTGGTGACAGGGACCCCCAGGCACCCAGACCGATTTCCACACATAGATTCCTGGTTGCAAATTGCCAATCAGCTACCTCCTTGGGTTCAGTTCAGGACCACTGGATGGATAGGGATTACTGCGTTGATGGTGCAGAGGTCCTGGATGGGGCGATAGTCGTTCCCTCCAGGCTTCTTGACTGGTAGCAGCAGAGTGATCCAGGGAACCTGACACTCAATCAGAACTTCAGCATTGCATAGGCTTGGTCCCAAATTCCCAGGTGTGCTTTCCGTGGTACTAGATATTGCCTCTGTCTGACAGGATGGCCCCTGGCCTCAGATCCACCATGATGGGTGCATGGTTTTTGGCCAAACCTGGGGACCCCTTTTCTGCCCAGACAGCAGGGAACTCTTTTAGCAGGCTGGTTGGATTTGTTTGTTCTCTCCCTGAAGAATAGAGAGCCATTCATCTTCCCTGGGCACAGTCACAGGCATCATCAGAAATGGACTCTACTGAAGTCAAGCCTCGCAGGGGCTATACATGTTTACTTGTGGTGGTCTTCACCTACTCAGGATGGGGTGAGGTCTACCCCTCCCACACACACTGAATGGGCACAAGAGGTTGCCAGGCCCTGCTAAGAGACACAATCCTGAGATATGGGCTACCCCTCTCCATAGGGTCTGACAACAGGCCAGGGTTACCCCTCTCCATAGGGTCTGACAACGAGCCAGCCTTTGTGTCTGAGATAAACCACACTTTGTTCAAGACACTGAGAGTCAAATGAAAGCTTCACACTGAAAACTCCATACCGCTTACAGGCTACAAAGCTCAGAGAGAGCTGAGTGCATGAACTGGACCCTCAAGACTATGTTAGCTAAGCTCCGCTACCCAGTTACCTTGGGTTGACATGCTACCCCTACCCCTGGCTTGAGCCTGGTGCACCTTGAGGGCCTCAGGCTCTTCTCCCTTTGAGATCTTATATGGGAGACCACCCCCAGTGATAGGGAAGCTCAAGGGAGACCCCAACAACTAGCTGACCTTGAGATGTCCCGACACCTCCAGACCCTGGGAAAACTCTTCCACCATATCACTTGAGAAACCTTAGGAAGGATTTCCATTCCTTTGGGCAATTGGGTTCATCCCTATCCATCAGGAGATGAGGTATGGGTTAAAGACTGGGAAAAGGAATCACTTCAGCCAGTCTGGACAGGCCTTCATAGGGTCGTCCTGGTGACCCCTACTGCTGTTAAGGTCACAGGTGTCATCCCGTGGATTCACCAAAGCCGAGTGAAGAGAACAGCACCTCTAGAAGGGCAAGAAACCTGGACTGCTGAGGCTCATCTGAACCAGACGCTTCTGGTTTTCTTTCATAGGCACCTGAATCCTGCCCAAGATCTTCAGCCCTGCTCCAGTCACTCCAGGGCTGGCTGGTCCACGCATGGCAGAAGCTTGAGGAATTCAACGAGGGACATCTGAGAGTCAGGGTTACAATGGCACCCTGCCCAGTAGGGACTGGTTGCACCACTGGCTTTGATGCTTTCTGTGGGTCAAACACGAGGGGTTGCTTTGGCTATAATCTACCCAAAAGGAATGGGTTTATTAAGTGCACTCAAATGTTTAGTGTAATAGCGGTTTATATCCTGCTGAGCTGTAGTGCATTAGAAAGTAAAATAGACCCCTCATGTACTCCATGCATACGCATGACTAGATCAGGTCAGGGGGTCACTTGGACCTTGTTTTACTATATTCACTTCTCCTGTGAAGGAGAGGTCCAAGGAACCTGTGTACATAATAAAACAACCTATTCTATTTGTCTACAAGAAAACAGACAAATTTGTTTTAACCACCTGTCCCTCCCCACTGAAGATCGGTTAGAGGTTAGGCACCAAGAAGGAGGGATTCTGATTAACCAGACACGAATTGAAAATTTAGACCTTCCAGTGTCGGTGTACTTTGATGTATGCGCTGCTATTGACAAAAACCCCAAGAATGTTACAAATTGCGGGAGCTTATCATGGGAACAGACATACACACACAATGACAAATATATGTGTCCATTAGCATCCCCCAGCTCCTACTGCTATGGTGACCGCTGGTTTTACTGCCCTTACTGGAGCTGTGTCATGTGGGCAACCTGGGGAGATAAAAGCAAGATAGCTGGCCTTCAAAAGGGAACTGCGAGCCCCAGTTGTAAACGAGGGACATGTAATCCTGTCAATTTCACTATCTTCAACCCCAAAGACTCAAAATGGAAAAATGGTGTCAAAATCGGTATTTATATCTATGGGACAGGTGCTGACCCAGGAACTGTGTTAGAGTTCCGCCGTATTTCTGTTCCACAGCAGACTTCTTTACACAAGGTCTTCCATTCTTTTCATGAAGAGATAGAAAGTGGTCCCCCCTACAATTTCAGTCAAAACTAAAAATCTGTTCTTAAAATCTTAAAAATCTTAAAATCTTAAAAATCTGTTATTAAAAATAGCCCAGACATTACTGGTTTCTTCTTGCTATGTAACCATTCTTGCTATGTGGGGGGGGGGGGGGGGGGGGGGGGGGGGCGGGGGGGGCGGAATTAATACAGGAGAACCATGGGCCTAGGAAGCTAAAGAATTAGACCCGCAGAGACCCTTCAACAACTCAGGGGCAGTGGGGCCCATTATTCAACGTTCTGGTAGGAAACCTCTCTTGTCTTGGCCAAAAAATATTATAATGCAATTACTCACACTTCTGATTGGTGGGGAAGCCCAAACTATACAGAGCCTAATCTTCACCCTCTAGCAAGCTTCCCTGATTTAAAGACCAGCTGGGATGACTTGTCCACTGAAGGCCGTTGGTCTGCTCCAGAAGGATTTTTTTGGATTTGTGTGGTTAACACATATTCAGTTTTGCCAGCCAACTGGTCAGGGGCATGGATATTGGGGACTGTCCATCCCTCCTTTTTCCTACTTCCCCTACCCCAAGGTGAATCACTGGGAGTCCCAGTTTATAAAGACACAGGCCTCCCCAAAAAGTGCAGGTCTCTACAGATTGGAAACTGGAAAGATGATGAATGGCCTCCTGAATGCATAATCCAATACTGCAGGCCAGCCATTTGGGCATAAGATGGGTTCTGGGGCTACCAAAGCCCAATTTACATGGTTAACAGAATTATCTGATTCTAGGCAGTGGTTGAGATCATTACTAGTGAAACGGCCAAGGCTCTTAATTTATTGGCAGAACAACAAACCAAGATGCATAAAGCTATCTCTCAGAATCACCTGGTCCTAGATTACTTGCTGCAGAGGGGGGTGTCTGTGGGAAGTTCAGTCTTAGCAACTATTGTCTACAGATAGATGATAAAGGCAAGGTTATAGAAGACATAACCAGGGAAATGGCTAAAATAGTTCTTGTCCCAGTCCAGACTTGGAAGGGATGGAATCCCAGAGAGCTATTTCCGGGATGGTTTTCTTATCTAGGAGGATTCAAAACTCCAGTGTGGGTAGTCCCAAGGAGGACCTTGGGACCTGCGTCCTCTTCCCTTGCCCCTTGCCATTATTCATGAGGATGGTTTCCAGCCTAGCTGAAGCCGCCACAGACAGGAGGGCTACCACACACCTCCTAGCCCTGAGAGGTTATCAGCTCCTGGGCCAAGAAGATCAAGCAGCTGATGCCTTATAAGATTTAAGGGGCATCAAGAGGGGGGCCAGAAGAGGAAAACTGAAAACTTACCCTCAGCTAGAAATAACTTCATGCTCATTATGCTTCTGTAAGATATGCTTACTGCACCAAGATAGGAACAAGATGACCTAGCAATCAACTGTAACCATAAGATGTTTTGATAAGAATGGAATGTTCTGTTCCTGCTTCTATGAGTTTCTGTTTGCAAATTCCCTGCATGTAACCTGTAGCAACTCCCACACTCTGTAACTGCCCATAGCCCGTAGCATCCAGGTAACCAATCAACCAGCGTCAACTGTTCTTGTGTGTACTGACCCTATAAGAGTAAGGCTTACCCTGAACGCGGGGCCCCAGAACTTCAGAGCATTAGCTCATCTGGGACCACAGGCTCAATAAACCTGAGTTCTCCAACCCTCTGAGTGTGATGCTTGGTTTCTCAACGGTCCAACTTCTGCAACACCGCCAGCCTAGGCCACCATGTCTGAGGGGACTAGAGTCAGCATTTCCATTTCTTTTTTTTTTTTTTTAATTGTATCATTTGAACTGGGGGATATAAGTGATTTATGATGTTGTAGATATTTTTTCCCCAACAGACAGCAACTTTATTCACTTATTGGAGAAGGAAATGGCAACCCACACCAGTGTTCTTGCTTGGAGAATTCCACAGACAGGGGAGCCTGACAAGTTGCAGCCCATGAGGTCGCCTAGAGTAGGACATGACTGAGCAATTTTCACTTATTCACTTATGTATAGACATCTGTATGTTCTTTTGGGGTGCTTTTCCCATATAGGTTATTGCAGAGTGTTGAATAGGGGTCCACATGCTATACAGTGGGTCCTTCTGGATTATTTTATTATTAGGAGTGTGTTCATGAACCAGCTAATTTCTCCCCACCCCCTTTCCTTCTTGGTAACCGTAAGTTTCTTTTCTATGTCTGTGAGGCTGTTTCTCTTTAGAAAAGATGTTCATTTGTATCCATTTTTGATTCCACCTAGAGATGGCAACCCACTCCAGTGTTCTTGCCTGGAGAGGGGGAGCCTGGTGGACTGCCGTCTATGGGATCGCACAGAGTCAGACACAACTGAAGCGACTTAGCAGTAGCAGAGGTGATATCATATAATCCTGGTCTTTTCCTGTCTTTCTACTTCACTTAGCATGATCACCTTTATTTTCATCTTTGTGACTACAAATGGCCTTATTTCATCCTTCTTGATGGTTGAATGATATTGCCTTGTGTCTCTGTACTTATTTCTTTATCCATTCATCTGTCCTTTCACACTTGGGTTGCTTCTGTGCCTTGGCTACTGTACCCAGTGTGGCCGTGATTGCAGAGGTGCTGCTGCTGCTAAGTCGCTTCAGTCGTGTCCGACTCTGTGCGACCCCATAGACGGCCTCCCACCAGGCTCCCCCGGCCCTGGGATTCTCCAGGCAAGAATGCTGGAGTGGGTTGCCATTTCCTTCTCCAGTGCATAAAAGAGAAAAGAGAAAAGTGAAAGTGAAGTCGCTCAGTCGTGTCCGACTCCTAGGCACCCCATGGACTGCAGCCCACCAGGCTCCTCCATCCATGGGATTTTCCAGGCAAGAGTACTGGAGTGGGGTGCCATTGCAGGTGTCCTTTAAAACTTTGGTGTCCTCAGGATCCAGAACCAGACATAGGGTTGCTATCCCATGAACTTATATGTTTAGTTCTTTAAGGAAACTTCATACTATTCTCCCTAGTGGATGTTCTGATTTACATTTTCAACAACAGTGAGGAAGAGTTCCCCTCTCTCCATACCCACTTTAGGATTTATTGTTGGAGATTTTTTGAGATAGCCATTCTTGATCTTGGTGATGCAGCAAGGAGATCTTAATTCGCTGCCCAGGATTTGAACCTGGGAAGCCTGGGAACCAGGAATCCTAGCCACCAGACCAGCAAGGGTTAGATGCTACAAACTATTTTTCCCTGGATCTTTGCCCTCAGTGAAAAGTGCATTTGTCACAGAGGCAGAAACTATAAATGCGGGTACAAAGTTTATTATTAGAGACATAGCACAGCAACAAGTGGGAGAGCACATAGAAAAACTGTTTGTTTAATTAAGACAGAAGCAAGGCAGAGATGCACACCAGAGAGAAAGGGAGAAAGGGTGTGGGTGTCCCCCCCAACCCAGTGAGGAGTGCAGTAAAGAGGAAGTCAAGTCATTTATATAGGGCAGTTCTTCCAGGTCTCTGTCTTCCTTCAGGCCAATTATCTTGTTTCTTTTTCCACACCTGACCTATCCTGGGACCCTCCCCTGGGTGTGCACGCACCGCTCAGTCAAGACCGATCTCGAAATGAAGGCTTCTGGGAGGAGCAAGATTCATTATGCTGCTGCTACTGCTGCTGCTAAATCGCTTCAGTCATGTCCGACTCTGTGTGACCCCATAGAAGGCAGCCACCAGGCTCCCCCATCCCTGGGATTCTCCAGGCAAGAACACTGGAGTGGGTTGCCATTTCCTTCTCCAATGCATGAAAGTGAAAAGTGAAAGTGAAGTCGCTCAGTCGTGTCCAACTCTTAGCGACCCCGTGGACTGCAGCTTACCAAGCTCCTCTGTCCGTGGGATTTTCTAGGCAAGAGTACTGGAGTGGGGTGCCATTGCCTTCTCCGAAGATTCATTATGGCCTGGCATTATTCCTTGACTTTTGACCCACAAGGAGCTTTTCTGTGCATGTGTAGGGTCTCCCTTTTCCAAAAAGAGGAGGGAGGGAGATCCACTAATCCTTTACTCACAGGGGGTTTTGTCCCCTCTTTGTCCTTGCCTTGACTACTGCCATGACTATTACCTTAACGTCTTTACAAAAGCAAACACTGGTATTTACCCTGTTTGTTGTTACTTCCATTTTGGAGGGCAAACAGGAGGCTGATTGTAAATACCTTACCTGGAGCCCACCTGTCTCTTGTCTCGGGAAATGTTAACAATTCTAAGTATTCAGCCTGCAGCCTGCTTCTTCGTGCCCAGTGTAATGTAAACAAGAGGCCAGTTGTAAATGTCAAACCTAGAGCCTACCTGTCTCCTAACTCATTCTGACTGGTTTGAGGTGATGTCACATTGGGCTTGATCTGCCTTTCTCTTATAGTTTGTGATGTATCTTTTCATATGTTTTATGGTCTTGTGTCTACCTTATTCAAAGAAATGTCCATTGAGATCTTTGGTTCAATTTTTTTAATTTTTTTATTTGGTTCAATTTTTTATTTATGTCTGTTTTTTATATTGAGCTGCATGAGCTATTTCTACATTTTGGAGTGAAATCTATTTCGTTTGCAAACCATTTTTTCCCACTCTGAAGGCTGTCTTTTTCTTTCGGTTAGGCTTTCCTTTGCAATGCAAATCCTGTTAAGGTTAATTAGGTCCCATTTATTTTTGTTTTATTTTTCATTAGTGTAAGTGGTGGGGAAGGCAATGGCACCCCACTCCAGTACTCTTGCCTGGAAAATCCCATGGATGGAGGAGCCTGGTGGGCTGCAGTCCATGGGGTCGAGAAGAGTCAGACACGACTGAGCGACTTCACTTTCACTTTTCACTTTCATGCATTGGAGAAGGAAATGGCAACCCACTCCAGTGTTCTTGCCTGGAGAATCCCAGGGATGGGGGAGCCTGGTGGCTGCCTTCTATGGGGTCACACAGAGTCGGACACGACTGAAGCGACTTAGCAGTAGCAGTGTAAGTGATGGATGAAGAACAACTTGCTGAGGTTTATGACACAGTGTATTCTGCCTATATTTTTCTCAAGAGTTATATAGTACCTGTCCTTTTGTTCAGATTTTTAAACTGTTTGGAGTTTATTTTTGTGTATGGTGTTAGGAAGTATTCTAATTTCATTGTCCTTTTCATTGTGTAAGGAAGATCCACAGTGTCCTCCGGAGTGGCTGTTCTCAATTTATATTGCCAGCATCCGTGTAGGAGGGTTCCCCTTTCTCCACACACTCTCCAGCACTTATCATTTCTAGGGTTTTTACCAACGGCCATTCTGAACCGTGTGCGGTGATACCTCGGTGTCATTTAGATTTGCAGTTCTCTATATTTATCGATAGGGACATTTTCTCCACGTCATTTTTCGAATGGGTGTAAGTGAAGCATGATTCTTGAACATCTCCCTGATTTGAGTCCTTTTCTGATGACCATGCCTAGGGCATTCCCTGAAGGCAGGTGTTTTTTACTGATAGCCCCACGGGCCTTGTGAATATTAAATGCCTATCAGCCCAGTTTTCGGTTGTTGTTACAGAAAATGGCCACAAGGCAACAGCGTTTCTTCTTGCCCTACTTTTTTTGTGGTTGTATTTTTCATTTTTATTGTGTATTGAGGTAGCATAGATTTCTGATGTTGTCTCTGTTTTAGGTATCTAGGAACTTGATTCAAAAATACATAGACATGTATCTATTCTTCATCTGGGTTGTTTTCCTATATAGGTTATTGTGGTGCTTTGAGTAGGATTCCCTGTGCAACTCAGTATGTCTTTTCTGATTATCTGCTGCTGCTGCTGCTGCTGAGTCACTTCAGTCATGTCCGACTCTGTGCGACCCTGTAGACAGCAGCTCACCAGGCTCCCCCGTCCCTGGGATTCTCTAGGCAAGAACACTGGAGTGGGTTGCCATTTCCTTCTCCAATGCGTGAAAGTGAAAAGTGAAAGTGAAGTCGCCCAGTCGTGTCCGACTCTTAGCGACCCCATGGACTGCAGCCCACCAGGCTCCTCCATCCATGGGATTTTCCAGGCAAGAGTACTGGAGTGGGGTGCCATTGCCTTCTCCGTTTTGATTATCTATTGGATATATATTAGTGTGTATTGGTTAATGCAAGAGTCTTAATTTATCACTCTTCCTAACTTCTTTTTGATAAGCATAAATTGGTTTTTGAATCTTGTGAGTCTGTTTTGTATAGATTGATAGATTCCACCTGTGAGTGATACCTTATGATATCTTTTTCTCTCTCTCTGATTTACTTCCCTGTGTATGACAATGTCTTGGTCCATCTACTCTTCTGCCGATGGCATTATTTCATTTTGGTTTTTGGCTGAGGAGTATTCCAGTGTCTTGGATCCCACTTAGTTTTCCTTTGTCAGTCTCTGTACATGCTGGTTGATTGTCTGTCTTGGCTCTACTAAATAGTGTTTAGTAGAAAATAGGGTGCACAAGTCATTTCAAATTTTTATTTTCTTTGATTTTGAGCTCAGGAGTGGGATTGTGGGATCATGTGGTACCTGTGTGTTGAATTTGTAAGGAACCTCCATGCTATTTTCGATAGTGGCTACACACATTTACACCCCCACCAAGAGTGTAGGAAGATTCCCTTTTGTCTCCAAGCTCTGCAGCATTTAATCTTTGTGGATCTTTCTGATGATGGCCATTCTGACCGTGGTGTAGTGATTCCTCAGTGTTGTTTTGATTTGCATTGATTTGATAATTAGTCATGTTGAGTGTGTTTCCATGTACTTTTTGATCTTATACAGTGCGAGTACAGTTTACCTGTTGAAATTTGCTTCTTGAACATCGGTCCTGTTTTGAATTCTATTTTTGATGGCTCCCTTGGAGAAGGCCCTGGCACCCCACTCCAGTACTCTTGCCTGGAAACTCCCATGGACAGAGGAGCCTAGTGGGCTGCAGTCCCATGGGGTCACTAGGAGTCGGACACGACTGAGTGACTTCACTTTCACTTTTCACTTTCATGCATTGGAGAAGGAAATGGCAACCCACTCCAGTGTTCTTGCCTGGAAAATCCCAGGGACGGCGGAGCCTGGTGGGCTGCCATCTATGGGGTCGCACAGAGTCGGACACGACTGAAGTGACTTAGCAGCAGCTATGAGATCACCTGTGGTCAGGTGTTTTTCCAGCCCCACAGGCATTGTGGATATTCAGAGGCCATCAGCACTGGCTTTGAAGTTGTTGTTATGGGAAATGGACAGCAGCAGCATTTTTTCCTGCCCAACTCTGGTTGCTTAGGCAATCAGAGCCTGTAAGAAAGCCCTTTTCCTGGATTGTCACGCAGATGAGACCGTTCCAGAAGAAACACCTTCCCCCTTACATTTTATCCCCTGGTCTTGTGTTTCATGACATCTCCCTCTTACCTTTTATCCCCTGGACGTATCCCAGGTCCTTCAACGCTTTTCTGTGGAAGGTGATGTGATTCGTAGGTGGGGCAACCCATAAAGAATGAGGCTGGAGGTGGGAATTTCACCACCAGGGACTTGGCACCCAGGGGACTTTTCAAAGCTGTTTCATCTCAGAGGTTCAGTATCCTTTGGGTACAATATGCTTGGTTTCACTGCAGGACACTCCCCACCCCGGATCCGGTGATCATGGACTTATGCAAAGGGCAACAGAAGTCCAGGTCCAACCAAGGGAGGCTCATTGTCTGGCACATCCTCTCAAGCTCCCTCAGATCCAGGACACTGCAGGATTGAGACCCAAGCCTACTCAGGCTCCGGGGATGTCAAATCAACACTGGTCACCATACCTGAGGGGAACGGAGTCAGCATTTCTTTTCCACTTTTTTAAGATATGATTTTTTTCTTAATTTGTTTATTTCTAATTGAAGGATAATTACAATATTATGATGGTTTCTGCCATACATCAACATGGATCAGTCATAGGTATACATATGTCCCCTACCTCTTGAGCTTCCCTCCCACCTACCACCCCATCCCACTCCTCTGGGTTGTCACAGAGCCCTGGTTTTAGTTCCCTGAGTCATACAGCAAATTCCCCATGGCCATCTATTTTACATATGTTAGTGTACATGTTTCCATGCTACTCTCTCCGTTAGTCCCGCACTCTCCTTCCTACCCACCATGTCCATAAATCTGTCCTCTATGGCTGCATCTCCAGTGCTGCCCTGCTAATAGATTCATCAGTACCATCTTTCTAGATTCCATATGTATGCATTAATATATGATATTTATTTTTCTCTTTCTGACATACTTCATTCTGCATAATAGGCTCTATTTTCATCCACATCATTAGCACTGACTCAAATGTGTTCCTTTTTATATCTGAGTAATATTTAATTGTATATATGTACCATAGCTTCTTTATCCATTCATCTGTCAATAGACATCTAGGTTGCTTCCATGTCCTAGCTATTGTAAACTGTGCTGCAATGAACACTGGGATACATGTGTCTTTTTCAATTTTGGTTTTCTCAAGGTATATGCCCAGTAGTGGGATTGTTGGGGCATAAGGTAGTTTTATTTCTAGTTTTTTTTTAAGGAATCTCCATACTGTCTTCCATAGTGGCTATCTCAATTTATATTCCCACCAACAGTGCAAAAGGGTTCCCTTTTCTCCATCCCCTCTCCAGCATCTATTGTTTTTAGATTTTTTTGATGATGGCCATTTTGCCTGGTAAGAGGTGATATCTCATTTTAGTTTTGTTTTGCATTTCTCTAATAATGAGTGATATTGAGCATCTTTTCATGTGTTTGTGGCCATCAGTATGTCTTTATCAGAGAGATGTCTGTTTAGGTCTTCTGCCCACTTTTTGATTGGGTTGTTTTTCTGATATTGAGTTACATAAGCTGTTTGTATACTTTGGAAAGTAATCCTTTGTTAGCTGTTTCATTTGCTATTATTTTCTCTCATTCTAAGGATTGTCTTTTCACCTTGTTTATAGATTTCTTTGCTGTGCAAAAGCTTTTAAGTTTAATTAGGTCCCACTTGTTTATTTTTGTTTTTATTTTCATTATTTTAGAAGGTGGGTCATAGAGGATCTTGCTGTGATTTATGTCATAGAGTGTTCTGCCTATATTTTCCTCTCAGAGTTTTATAGTTTCTGGTCTTACACTTAGGTCTTTAATCCATTCTGAGTTTCTCTTTGAGTATGGTATTAGGAATGTTCTAATTTCATTTTTTTACATGCAGCTATCCAGTTTTCCCATCACCACTTATTGAAGAGGCTATCTTTACCCCATTGTATATTCTTGCCTCCTTTGTCAAAGGCAAGGTGCTTACAGGTGAATGGGTTAATGTCTAGACTTTTGAGCTTGTTCCATTGGTCTATATTTCTGTTTTTGTGCCAGTACCATACTGTGTTGATGATTATAGCTTTGTCGGTTCAGTTCAGTTCAGTCGCTCAGTCACGTCCGACTCTTTGCAACCCCATGAATAGCAGCACACCAGGCCTCCCTGTCCATCACCAACTCCTGGAGCTCACTCAAACTCACGTCCATTGAGTTGGTGATGCCATCCAGCCATCTCATCCACTGTCCCCTTTTCCTCCTGCCCCCAATCCCTCCCAGCATCAGAGTCTTTTCCAATGAGTCAACTCTTCACATGAGGTGGCCAAAGTACTGGAGTTTCAGCTTTAGCATCAGTCCAAAGAACACCCAGGGCTGACCTCCTTTAGAATGGACTGGTTGGATCTCCTTGCAGTCCAAGGGACTCTCAAGAGTCTTCTCCAACACCACAGTTCAAAAGCATCAATTCTTCAGCGCTCAGCTTTCTTCACCGTCCAACTCTTACATCCATACATGACCACTGGAAAACCATAGCCTTGACTAGACAGACCTTTGTTGGCAAAGTAATGTCTCTGCTTTTGAATATGCTATCTAGGTTGGTCATAACTGTCCTTCCAAGGAGTAAGCGTCTTTTAATTTCATGGCTGCAATCACCATCTGCAGTGATTTTGGACCCCAGAAAACTAAAGTCTGACACTGTTTCCACTGTTTCCCCATCTATTTGTCATGAAGTGATGGGACCAGATGCCATGATCTTTGTTTTCTGAATGTTGAGCTTTAAGCCAACTTTTTCACTCTCCACTTTCACTTTCCTCAAGAGGCTTTTGAGTTCCTCTTCACTTTCTGCCATAAGGGTGGTGTCATCTGCATATCTGAGGTTATTGATATTTCTCCCAGCAATCTTGATTCCAGCTTGTGCTTCTTCCAGCCCAGCGTTTCTTATGATGTACTCTGCAAATAAGTTAAATAAGCAGGGTGACAATATACAGCTTTGATGTACTCCTTTTCCTATTTGGAACCAGTCTGTTGTTCCATGTCCAGTTCTAACTGTTGCTTCCTAACCTGAATATAGGTTTCTCAAGAGGCAGGTCAGGTGCTCTGGTATTCCCATTTCTTTCAGAATTTCCACAGTTTATTGTGATCCACACAGTCAAAGACTTTGGCATAGTCAATACAGCAGAAATAGATGTTTTTCTGGAACTCTCTTGCTTTTTCCATGATCCAGTGGATGTTGGCAATTTGATCTCTGGTTCCTCTGCCTTTTCTAAAACCAGCTTGAACATCTGGAAGTTCACAGTTCATGTATTGCTGAACCTGGCTTGGAGAATTTTGAGCATTACTTTACTAGCGTGTGAGGTGAGTGCAATTGTGCCGTAGTTTGAGCATTCTTTGGCATTGCCTTTCTTTGGGATTGGAATGAAAACTGACCTTTTCCAGTCCTGTGGCCACTGCTGAGTTTTCCAAATGTGCTGGCATATTGAGTGCAGCACTTTCACAGCATCATCTTTCAGGATTTGAAAGAGCTCAACTGGAATTCCATCACCTCCACTAGCTTTATAGCTTTGTAATATAGTCTCAATTCATGAGGGTTGATTCCTCCAGCTCCATTCTTCTTTCTCAAGATTGCTTTGCTCTTTGGGGTCTTTTGTGTTTCCATACAAATTGTGAAAATGCTTGCTCTAGTTCTGTGAAAAATGCCGTGGTAATTTGACAGGGATTGCATTGACTCTGTAGATTGCATTTGATAATATACTCATTTTCACAATATTGATTCTTCCAACCCTGGAACATGGAATATCTCTCCATCTTTTTATGTTGTCTTTGAGGTCTTTTATCAGTATCTTACAGTTTCTGTACACAGCTTTTTTGTCTTCTAATTTTTTAAAGATATAATTTGAATTGTAGTATATATGTAATTTAGGGCATCTCTGGTGACTCAGTGGTAAAGAATTTGTCTGCAAAGCCAGGAGACATGGGTTTGAACCCAAGGTAGGAAGATACCCTGGAGAAGGAAATATCCACACACTCCAGTGTTCTTGCCTTGGAAATCCCATGGACAGAGGAACCAGATTGGCTACCTTCCATGGAGTCACAAGAGTCAGACACAGCTTGGTGAGTAAACCACCACCACATGTATGTGATCACAATGTTGTGGGTTTTTCCCCTGATATACAGCAACCATGTGGCTTCCCAGGAGGTACTAGTGGTAAAGAACCCACCTGCCAATGCAGGAGACATAAGAAATGCAGATTCGGTCCCTGGGTCACGAATGTCCCCTGGAGTGGGGTATGGCAACCCATTCCAGTATTCTTGCCTGGAGAATCCCACAGACAGTGGAGCCTGGTGGGCTATAGTCTGTGGGGCCATAAAGAGTCAGACACAACTGAAGTGACTTAGCTAGCTAGGTATACAGCAGGTATATTCACTTGTACATTGGTGTTTATATTCTTTTTGGGTTCTTTTCTTATATAGGTTATAGAGTATTGAGTAGGGTGCCTTGTGCTATACAGTGGGTCCTTGTGGATTGTTTCATAAATAGTATGGTTTTTCCAGTGGTCATGTATGGATGTGAGAGTTGGACTGTGAAGAAGGCTGAGCGCCGAAGAATTGATGCTTTTGAACTGTGGTGTTGGAGAAGACTCTTGAGAGTCCCTTGGACTGCAAGGAGATCCAACCAGTCCATTCTGAAGGAGATCAGCCCTGGGATTTCTTTGGAAGGAATGATGCTAAAGCTGAAACTCCAGTACTTTGGCCACCTGATGTGAAGAGTTGACTCATTGGAAAAGACTCTGATGCTGGGAGGGATTGGGGGCAAGAAGAGAAGGGGACGACAGAGGATGAGATGGCTGGATGGCATCACTGACTCGATGGACGTGAGTCTCAGTGAACTCCGGGAGTTGGTGATGGACAGGGAGGCCTGGCGTGCTGCAATTCATGGGGTCGCAAAGAGTCGGACACGACTGAGCAACTGATCTGATCTGATCTGATCTGAGTGCATATATATTAATCTGAACCAGCTAATTTCTTCCTGCCCCCCACCCCCAGCTTTTTTTCTTGGTAACCATAAATCTCTTTTCTAAGTCTGTGAGACTGTTTCTCTTTGGAAAAGAAGTTCATTTGTATCCATTTTCAGATTCTTCCTTGAAGTGATATCATATGATACTAGTCTTTCCTTGTCTTTCTTGCTTCACTTAGCTTGATCAGCTCTACTCTGCTCCCTGTGGCTGCCAATGTCATTATTACATCCTTCTTCATGGCTAAGCAATATTGCACTGTGTTTATGTACCCCATCTTCTTTATTCATTCATCTGTCCTTCTACATTTGGGTTGCTTTCGTGTCTTGGCCACTGTATCTACTGTGGCCATGATTGTAGGGGTGCGGGTGTCTTTTAACATTTTGGTATTCTTCAGATCTACACCCAGGCATGAGAGTGCAGGGTCCCATGGTTCTTGTGCTTTCTAACTGTGGTGTTGGGGAAGACTCTGAGAGTTTTGGATAGCAAGGAGATCAAACCAGTCGATAATAAAGGAAATCAGCCCTGAATATTCATTGGAAGGACTGATGCTGAAGCAGTCCTCTGACCTTGCCTCTAACTGCCTGGATACTGCCCTGACTGTGAGTGCCCTGACTGCCTGCTGTGAGTGCAAGACTTGTGGCACCACAGATAAGATAATGGACAAATCTTGCAATTGTTGAGCCCCTAAAGAGGGGCTGGATGACCAAGTCCCAGGCTTAACAGCATTCCATTTACAAGTCAAAACAAACAGTATTAACATGAAATCAGAGCTGCAATTTGCTCACAGATTGATGAAGATATCAGTTTGTATCCTGGGATTATCAGCAGGATTCCTGAACTGCAATCTTTGAACTCAAACCCACAGAGTGGATTTACTGCCTGGGACCTTTTCCCAATTGGGACTCCAGATGTGCTGTGACACCAAACTTCTCAGAGCCATTTGAGTCTGAATGTTGGTCAGAACCCAATTTGATGATGTAGCCTCTGCTGTTTTTATTTCTGTTTTCTTTTAATGTTAGTATATTGAGAGTCAGCTAGGTAATTCTCTAATAAATATTGGTATTATTTATTTATATAGAACAAGTGGCCTATTTTGTTACCAAATCCTTTGAACCTGAGACAAAAGTAAAAAACGAAAGTGAAAACTTTCAACAAAACAATAGCCCCTGCTTTTTTTTTTTTTTTTTTGGCGGGGAGGTTATTTGTATTTTTGATGAAGCTACAAGAGCTGTTTATGTGTATTACAGACCAATTCATCCTGTGTATCTTTGTCTGACAATATTTTTCCTATTCTGAGGGTTGTCTTTGTCTTTCCTTTTGGATTTCCTTTGCTGTGCAAATGCTGTTGAGATTAATTAGGTCCCATTTTCTTATTTCTGGTTTATTTTCCATTATTCTAAGAAGTGCATGTGATTGATGGCAAAGCGTGTCCTTCTGAAACATTCCTCTGGAATTTCTTAGGATCCGTGCTTACACTTGGAACTTTACATTACTTGGAATTTCTTTTGGTGTTGTTGCAGGAAGGGGGACCCCTTCCAGGGCCTGAAAGTGGGCTCTTGTCTAACACTCAGAAATGAATTGTCCGAGGAGACACATGTGCTGACACAGCAAGAGATTTTATTGGGAAAGGGCACCCGGGTGGAGAGCAGTAGGGTAAGGGAACCCAGGAGAACTGCTCTGTCAAATGGCTTGCAGGCTCAGGTTTTATGGTGATGGGATTAGTTTCTGGGTTGTCCTCAGACAATCATTCTGACTCAGAGTCCTTCCTGGTGGTGCACGCCTTGTTCAGCCAAGATGGATGCCAGAGAGAGGGATTCTGGGAGGTGGTCAGACAAGTGGTGTCTCCTTTTAACCTTTCCCAAACTCTCCTGGTTGGGGGTGGCTTATTAGTTCCCTGTTCCTTACCAGGACCTCCAGTCATAAAACAACTCATGCAAATGGTTACTATGGGGCCTGGACAGGGTCGGCGGTTTCAATCATGTGCTTCCTGTAACCGTGTTAGCTAGTCTTCCCATCTCATCCTGTTTTTCATGATGTGAGGAACCTCCACACTGTTGTCCATCATTGCTCTTACTAAGGTCCGTCCTCAACGTCAATGGAGGTGAGTTCACTTTTGGCCACACCCTCTCCACAGCTTACTGTCTGTTCAGTTTCTGACAATGGCCATTCTGACTAGTGTAAGGTGATAGATACCCCGTGGTACTTTGGATTTCCATTTTTCAAACACTTAGCGATGTTGAGACAACTTTTCATGGGACTTGTTTAGAACGGAGTGATTGAAACTTACCTGTTGAAATTGGCTTCTTGACGGTCTGCCCAAGTTGGACTTCCTTTTCACTGACCAGCCCTAGGACACTTTGTCAGGGGAGGTATTTCCTACTGGCTGCCCGTGGGCCTTATGAATATGGAGTGCCCATCTGCACACCTTTGCAAGTAGCTTTATGGCAGAAAGCCAGAAGGCAACCATATGTCTTCAGGCCTCACGCTGATTGTTTTTCTGCTATAATTTCATTGTGATTGTATATTGGGGTAAATTTGTGTTGTCCTGTTTGTTTCCAGTGCACAAGAACTTGATTCAGTTCCACTTAGACGTTCATCTATTCTCTTTCCAGTTCTTTTTTCCTATGAGGTGTTTTTCCCATTGTGTTCTCTAGCCTTTCCTATGGTATTCAGTAGGTCCTTTTGGCTTCTTCATTTGATATCTATTAAAGTGTATGTCGTGGTCTGTCTGCGGGTTGGAAAAGAATTTCCAGACGGGAGGCAGAATGAGAAGGAATTAAGGTTTATTAGAGTGGGAGACACTGTCAGAACAGTGCGTGGGCTCAAGGGAGAACTGACACTGAACAGGGGTCCTTAGTCCACTTTTATACCCAGGGTTCAAGGAGCGAGATAGGGGTCTCACAGGTCATTTGCCAATTGGATGAAGCACATATACTGGGTGGGGGAAGAGTAAGGCAAATACCTTCTCCCTGTGTGGGGTAGGGGGGGAAACAGGTTATACTGCTCAGGAAGACCTGAAATTCGTTCTGCCTTAACATTTTCTTTCTGAGAATCATAAGTTGGTTTGTAAGTCTATGAGACTATTTCTCCTGTGTAAATGAGTTCCTTTGTATGAATTTTTAGATTCCACCAGTCAGGGTTATCTTATGCTATTTTCCTCTCTCACTTCCCTTAGGATCCCAGTCTCTGGGTCCATTCATGCTGTGGCTACTGGCATTCTTCTGTGCTGTTTTATGACTTAGCAGGATCCCGGTGGACAGGTGTACCTCTTAGACTTCAATTTCTGTTTCTGGACAATTGGTTTGATTCCAATGCCTTGGCTCTTGTAAATCATGCTGCCCTGAAAGCAAGAATGTGTGTGTCATCTCGAATTCAGATTTTCTTTGGATCTAAGCCCAGGAGTGGGAGAGTAGAATAGCTCCATCAGAAGTGTTGACTAAAAATTATGGTCACAACCTGAAAGTAGAGAGTTATTTTATTTGGTGGAATGTTGAGGACTCTGAGCCCAGGGGATAGCATCTCAGTAGCTCTGAGAAACGTGCTGCAAGGAGGCAGGAGGGGGAGTCAGGCTATATGCAAGTTTGCAACAGAGGCAGCAGGTATTCTGAATATCAAAGATCAGGTATCAAATCAAGGGATTTAGCATGCTCTGTATGGCGAGTTGCAAGCCTCTGAGCTCACTGAATTCTTCCTTTCATCTGCATCTCAGCTATCTGGCGTGAATGCTGTGTCATGCTCTGTATGGCGAGTTGCAAGCCTCTGAGCTCACTGGATTCTTCCTTTCATCTACATCTCAGCTATCTGGTGTGAATGCTGTGTCCCTGTTCACCTTGTTTCTTGCATTCCCCAGCTCCTCAGCAGTCACCCTGAGGGTTGGCAGCATCTGGAGGATCGCAGTTAGGAGCACCCTCATTCACATTTGGAGGCCAGAAATCGCTGATGGCCGTGACCTGCCCTGTATTAATATGACAGGAGGTATTTTCACTTCAAAGAAGGTTATCCTATGCTTACTTTTTTTTTTTTTTAAGAAATTCCTATGCTGCTTTGCATATTTCCTGTACCCATTTACATCCCAATGAAGAGGAAAGGAGGATTCCTTTTTCTCTAAGCCCTTTGTGGGACTTAGTTTCAGTAGATCTTTTTGATCCTGGTCTTTCTGAGCAATATAAGGTGATTCCTCATGGTGGGTTTGATTGGCCTCGTTTTAGGAGGTAGTCATGTGTTATAGGGCTCACATGGGGTCTCACTGATAAGATGGCTCATTATGCCGACCTCGCAAACAAAGAATAAATCACAGTTATCCTTGAGACTGACCAAATTGCCCAAATGGCATCCTGTTGTCTCACTGGCGTCTATCTTCTCAAAGCTGTGAGACCACCAGATTCCAGACCTCTGGCTACATGACCATCCCTTCAAAGAATTTTTCATTGGTGGGGTGTAAGAAGGACTCCATCAGAAAGGGAGGGTGCTGATTCTCCTTAAGGGCCAGTCACCGTCTCTTTTCCCTCTAATAAATTTTCCTTTTCTTGCCTGACTGCCTGGCTCGCTCTCTTTTTCTCTGCACTCGCCTTACAATGTGGAGTATGTTTCCAAGTGCTTTTGGACTTGAACCCTGCTTTGAATTCTTTTTCGATGATTTTTTCCACAGACGTTACTTGAAGGGAATCATTTACAGCCTCTCAGGCCTTTTGAATAAAATTAGGCTTCCCTGGTGGCTCAGACGGTAAAAGCATCTGCCTACAATGCGGGAGACCCGGGTTCGATCCCTGGGTTGGGAAGATCCCCTGGAGAAGGAAATGGCAGCCCACTCCAGTATTGTTGCCTGGAAAATCCTATGGATCAAGGAGCCTGGCGGGCTGCAGTCCATGGGGTCGCAAAGAGTCAGGCACGACTGAGCGATTTCACTTTCATTTTACTGGACATAGCCACAAGGTGGCAGCAGTTTTTCATGCCCGACTCTGGTTCCTTGGGCAAGCAGGAGCCTCAGGGAAAATCCTGTCCATGGACTGTCAATTACAGTGGAATACTTTGGCCACCTGATACGAAGAACTGACTTATTGGAAAAGACCCTGATGCTGGGAAAGATTGAAGGCAGGTGGAGAAGGGACGAAAGAGGATGAGATGGCTGGATGGCATCACTGACTTGATGGACATGAGTTTGAGCAAGCTCCAGGAGTTGGTGATGGACTTGGTAGCCTGGAGTCGCAAAAAGTCGGACACGACTGAGCAACTGAACTAAACAGCAGCACAGCTTTCCATGTTGTTGCTATGGCCACAACAAAAAACGGCCACAAGGCGGCAGCATTTTTTCATGTCCCTTTCTTTTTCTTTCTGCGCAATTTCGTTTTGATCTTACATTGGAATAGAGTTGTGTTGTGTTTGTATAAAGTGTACAGGAACTTAATTCAGTCATGCATAAATGCATATCTATTCTTTTTCAGGTTCTTCTTTCCATATACAGAAGATCCTAAAAAGTACTGGAGAAGCAAAAGTCAGAGAAGAGGAAAAAATGCAGCAAGAGGTGGTGAAGGTGTTGGAAACAAATGCAAAATCCAAGAAATGTAATCCAGTAGAAGCAGGGCTCTACAAATTTAAAGCATGGAAACTGGATTCTGGCATTCTTTTACAGTGGGTGCATTTTCCCTAGGAAACTGCCAGAGAAGACACCCACCGTGCCTATTGGCTTTGATTTTGAAATGGAGAAAAGAATCAAACCTCGAGAAGCAAAGAGGGTATTAGGGGATAAACAATTTAAATTTAAAAGAAGACTTGCCCTATGGTATCTTGTGGGTGTTCCTGATAAGAAAGAAATTCCACTCACTGTCCCCAGGACTCCTGCCTTTGTTTGGAAAAAGAGAACCCCCAAGACAATGAGGATGAGAAGTAGCCAGTAGTGATAAGAGCTCAACAATTGTCCCATTACAGAGTACCTTTTTGAGGAGAACTGTAGAAATACACCATTTCTCTTTTGATTCAAAAAAGTCACTTACAGAAAGAGAAGAAAATAAAACAGCTGCAGAAAGGGGAGGTGCCCAAGTTCTAGGACCTTCCTTGGCCTCATTTTACTACCGTTAACCTGCAGCAGAAGAAGGTGAAGAACACAACTCAGGTTGAGCCTTCTGCTTGGAGTCTGGCAAAAGAGGAGCCTGAATGCACAGACTTGGGTTCTGTCCGTGCCCTGGTGACAAAGAAGGCCCCTCCTGGTGTGATGAAAAGAGCAGCTCTGGTTCCCAGATGGTGTCTGCAGCCGAGTCTAGCGGTGGAGTCGACTGGAGCACTTGGGTGGTACCCACTTAGTCAAGGGCTGCTCACTTACAGTAATTTGTGTTGTTTGCATCCTTCTCCTCCTTTTATATAGTCCAGAATATATAGTTGATTTAGTTTGTAATTTATTCACTTAAAGTGTAATTTTTACTGCTTTTATCCTTCACTTTTTATATTTAAAAATAAAGATACTTGATTGAATTTATAGTGTATGTCTGATTCTTTCCTCTTCTCTGTACAAAATGGATTTGGAGTTAAGGACCCCTTTGCTATGAGGCGGGGAGCCTTGTTAACAGCCTGATGAAGAAGAGACTGGACTGATGTGTCTCTCACTGAGGCTGTCTTCCGGCTTCGGGTGGAGCTGCTGTTCGGACACCTTCTTCCCTTGTTGGTTCTGACAATGAGGGAACGCTGAGCAGGACATGTTTTAAGTCTTCCTGTGATCTGGGGTGGAATCAATATGTTTGTCTTACTAAAAATTAAAAGAGGCAGTTCCATACTCCTCTCAACAGTGATTGTTAGCATTTGCGTCTCATCAGCACCGTGAGTGTGCTCTTTCCTCCATGTCTTCTCCACCATTTACCTTTGTAGACTGAGGCTGGCCTTTCAAACAGGTGCAGTCTTCCCTCGCTGTGCTTTTGATTTGCACATCTCTAACAATTCCTGATGTGCAGCACATTTTTATGGGCTTTGATTTTAACCAGTGTGTGTGGAATTGACTGTGGAAATTTTCTTCTTCACAGTCTTCCCAGTTTTAATTTATTTTCAACTAGTTACCCGTGGAAATTTTTAAAGTGCTGGTATCATTAGAGCCCAGCAGTCCTTGTGAATATGAAATGTTTATGTCTTGCAGTGAAATAAAAAATAGTTTTCTTTTTCTCTTCTGTCTTTTGAGTCCTTGTCTACTTACTGTTTCTGATCTACAGTCTGCATTGATAATTACGTTTCCTTCTTGTCAGAAGGCTAACCTGTTATGTAAGCTATCTCCTGCATGTGTGTGTGCGTGTGTGTGCACACGTGTGAGTGCATGCATGTGTGTTAGTCGCTCAGTTGTGTCTGACTCTTTGTGATCCCGTGGACTGCAGCTCACCAGGCTCCTCTGTGCATGAAATTCTCCAGGCAAGAATACTGGGGTAGGTTGCCATGCCCTTCTCCAGGGATATCCCACACCTATCACCCTTTAACTCTGCATGAGCCACACTTTGAATCTATTATCTTTTGATTTTATGCTAGTCACATCCTGATGCTTACCTTTATGGTACTCTCTCTACAAACCTCCCCTTATAGTTTGTTTTCCCCTCTTTTTGCATTACAGAAAGAAAGTTGCAGTGTAATCCACAAAAGACAGTGGACCCACCTCCTGGGACTGCCTGCCGGACTCAAGTTACTGGGCTCTCTGATGCCAGCCTATTGACTGTTCTGAAACAATATAAAAAGAAAGAGTACAGGATCCTTGCATGTTTGTTCTTTATCTCCAGCCTCTGACTCTGAGCCCCAACTGTGTGATCCCCTTGATTCCCCATGGGGGGAGACACAGTTCTTGAGGTACAAGCCTGCTGTGTTCTCTCCTCTGCCAGCTTGGGGATTAAAGTCATCTTTCTATTTCCTCCAAAAAAACATTTATTTCTACAAAGGTATAAGGGTCCTATATTCTTGTTCCTTTTTGCATTGTTTCAAAACAGTTAATAGGTTAATCTTCTGAAAAGAAGGAAACAGTTATCAATGCAGACTGTAGATCAGCAACAGCTAAAATAGAGAAGGAATCAAAAGGGCCAAAGAGAAAATACTTTTTCTTATTTCACTGCAGCATAAGTGAAAGCTTTCAAGTTTCTGTTGCGAGAAATGGCCACAAGGAGGCAGGATTTCTTCATGCCCTACTCCTGTTACTACAGTAACCAGAGCCTTAGGGTTACTCCTAGTCCATGATTTCTTCTGGCACATGCCAGAAGCCTGTGTCTCATTAATCCTTGTTTTGTTTTGTTTTTTAAGTTAGTGTTTACTATCTTTAGGGGATAGCCAACTTACAATGTTGTGTTTGTAGGTGTAGAGAGTCTTCATCAATTATTCCCATACACATGTTGATTCATCATTGTTTTTTTCACATACACATTATTATAGAGTGCGTAGCACACCACCCTTCCTAAAACGGGTCTATGTTGATTCTACAGTCTATATGTATTTGTGAGTATAAATGAATCCCAGCCTCCTAATTTATCCCGTCCAGCCCCCACTCCCCTTAGGTAACCATGTGTGTTTCCTAAGACTGTGTGTGTGTTTTGCTTTTATAATAGCGTTCATTGGTATCAGTTTCTCCTTCTGAAGTACTTCACTTACTGAGACTGTTCTAGATTAATCTATGATTGTTCTAGGCTATCCCTGCAAAAGCCTTTTTTTTTCATAGCTGAATCATATTCCATTCTATGCATATATGACTTCTTTATTCATTCATCTGTCCACGTACATTTTGGTTACTTCCATGTCTCAACTGTTGTAAATGCTGCTGCAGAGCATGCTTGGGTGCATTGTTGTTGAGTCGCTACTTCTATTTTGCAAAACGGAAACAGCCCCCATGAGACACTCAGTCCCCATTCCCGTCCCTCAGCTGCTGGCACCCACCATCCTGCTTTCTGTGTCTATGGAGCCGACTGCTCTAGGGGCCTTGTTTGAGTGGACTCAAGCATCATTTGTTCTTCCCTGTCCGCCTTATGTCACTGGGCATAATGCCCTCAGGGTTCACACACGCTGTAGCCTGTGTCAGAACTGCCTTCCTTTTAGGCTGAACAACATTCATTGTGTGGATGGACCATGGTCTGCTTGTCCGTTCTGTCGAGGGACACATGGAATATCTACATTCATCTCTCACGTCTTATAATATTTGTGGAATAACTTCAGAAAGTCCCATGATCCAAAAGTCATTCACCATTAACTACTTTATAAACTTTTTATTTTGAAAACCATCAAAGCTCAGAAGAAGTGAAGGATGTATGTGAACTTCACTTGTGTTTAGGAACGAACGCTTTCGGGTATTCATTTTATTCCCCAGCAGTGTGTGCTATGCGTGTGCGTGCGTGTTTGCAGACATGTGCTGTTCGTGTGCACGGTGTGTGTAGGTGTGCAAGTGCATGTGTGTGTGCGAGGGTGGTGGTGGGTCATAGGATTGGGGCTTGGAGCCCCAGGTGGGCAGGCAGGCGCAGGTGGGACTTCCCCATGGGCTCTCTGCTCTGATGGCATCTATGCCCTACCTCTGCCCACATTCTCTGCTTGGATGCTGCCTGGTGCCCTGTGGTCGTCAGCCCCAGCATGAAGTCACCTGGCCGGGAGCCTAGGAGGTGTCATCCCCCTCCCACCCCCATCAGGCTGCAGGTAAGCAAGACCTGAGTGCGCTCCACCCAGAACTGACCTTCAGGATGGACGGACTGGCTCTCCACGCCGGACTGTGAGGGACTGTCCTTTCTGGGCGTCAGGGGCAGCGCCGCCTGCTGGAAGCCTGCGACGCTGCAGCCGGGCCACTTCCAGTCTGTCCTTGAAGGACACTGGGCTGGGGTCCAGGAGGTTCCTGGCTCTCCCCTGGATCCTGACCCCCACGTGGCTGCAGAACCTGGTCACAGTTTTGTTTTGCTCCGTTGAAACGTTTAGTGACAAAGCTTTTGTTCCGTTTCCTGATGTGGGTGAAGTATGGAGCCCAGTAATGATTTCTTCTTCAAGAAAGGTACATCCAAGTTCCCACGCGCGGTGAGCCCCCTGTCCGACAGTGAGAGACCCCAGGTGTGTGACTTGTGCCTCCAGGGAGCGCAGCCCTAAGCTACTTTGCAGCTGACCACGTTCTGTCTGCATGGTACGTTCAGACCTCCCCAAGTCCCGTCTACACTGATTATATTTAGCTAAGATCGTGTGCTTCTACAATGAGAGCATTTACACCTGACCGGGTTCTCTGTAGCGTAGGATATGGAGACCTGGGTAAAGACCCGGCCTGGCCTCCGTCCTGGAAAACTCCGTGCCTGCATCTGAACGTCAGTGCTCAGATGTCTGGGGTCTGGATCTAAGATGGGTCTCTCTGGTTAACTGTGCTTTTCTCTGAATGGGGTTCCATGGCTCTCCCAGAGGTCAGCATTGAGGTAGGGCTCTTAGGCTTTCCCTCTGAGAAGTACACCTTCCCTGGGTCTCATCGAGACGCCTCAGGTAGGCTCCCTGCTTGTTGTTCAGTCTCTAAATCGTGTCCAACTCTTGGTGACCCCATGGACTGCAGCACGCCAGACTTCCCTGTCCTCCACTATCTCCTGGTGTTTGCACAAACTCACATCCGTTGAGTCGGTGATGCCATCCAGCCATCTCGGCCTGCATTGGCAGGACGAGTCTCCTGCATTGGCAGGTGGATTCTTTACCCCTGAGTCACCAGGGAAGCCCCCAGCCATCTGTATTTAAACAAGCCTCTGGGTGATTCTGTTGTGTTCTAAAGTGTGAGAACCACTATTACAAAATGTCGGTAGAGCTGTGATGAATGGACCTGGGGAGGAGAGTGTGGCAGCAAGATGCCAAAGATAAAAATGGGTTGAAAGAAGAGGGATTTTCTCTTCTAACCAGGGAGCCTACCTGACGTGTCTCGATGAGCCAGCATATGGCAGCTCACCAGCCCAGCACCTGGTGTGTTTTCTCTGCACCTCAACGGGACAACAGGCTCAAGCCTGCAGGAACCAAGGTAGTGTGTTCGACATTTTCATGACAGCTGTAAAAACAGTTAATATCACACAAAAGCAAAGGGAAAAGAGGAGGATTTCTCTGGGACAAGTGTGGGGGGAGGAGAAGGACCCTACACTTCTATCTACTAAGCCAGGAGGTTATAGGAACTTGCTCATTTCCACTATAGGGGCTCAACCAGCAGAGACCTGGTGTCCTGACCAAGGGTCATGGGAATCTGGGTGCAGGCTCTAGGGAGAGGGGTCACCCTGGAGACTGTGAACGTGTGGCCCCAGGTACAGGCTCTGGGAGGGGGGTCATCCTGGAGACTGTGGACATGTGACTCCAGTTTCAGGATCTGGGGAGGGGGTTCACCCTGGAGACTGGACATGTGACCCCAGGTACAGGATCTGGGGAGGAAGATAGAGGGTCAGATCCCCAGGCTTTGGGAGCATTAGGGACTCTGGTCTCAGTCAGGGAAACCAGACAGAAGAGGTTTAAGAGGGGCTCAATTAAGGGCTCATTGCTCAGCTATCTCAGTTCAGTTCAGTTCAGTCACTCAGTTGTGTCCAACTCTTTGCTACCCCGTGAATTGCAGCATGCCAGGCCTCCCTGTCCATCACCAACTCCCGGAGTTCACCCAAACTCATGTCCATCAAGTCGGTGATGCCATCCAGCCATCTCATCCTCTGCCGTCCCCTTTTCCTCCTGCCCCCAATCCCTCCCAGCATCAGAGTCTTTTCCAATGAGTCAACTCTTCGCATGAGGTGGCCAAAGTACTGGAGTTTCAGCTTTAGCATCAGTCCTTCCAAAGACATCCCAGGGCTGATCTCCTTCAGAATGGACTGGCTGGATCTCCTTGCAGTCCAAGGGACTCTCAAGAGTCTTCTCCAACACCACAGTTCAAAAGCATCAATTCTTCAGCACTCAGCCTTCTTCACAGTCCAACTCTCACATCCATACATGACCACAGGAAAAACCATAGCCTTGACTAGACAGACCTTTGTTTGCAAAGTAATGTCTCTGCTTTTGAATATGCTATCTAGTTTGGTCATAACTTTCCTTCCAAGGAGTAAGCGTCTCTGAATTTCATGGCTGCAATCACCATCTGCAGTGATTTTGGAGCCCAGAAAAATAAAGTCTGTCACTGTTTCCACTGTTTCCCCATCTATTTCCCATGAAGTGATGGGACCGGATGCCATGATCTTATTTTTCTGAATGTTGAGCTTTAAGCCAACTTTTTCACTCTCCTCTTTCACTTTCATCAAGAGGCTTTTGAGTTCCTCTTCACTTTCTGCCATAAGGGTGGTGTCATCTGCATATCTGAAGTTATTGATATTTCTCCTGGCAATCTTGATTCCAGCCTGTGCTTCTTCCAGCCCAGCGTTTCTCATGATATACTCTGCATAGGAGTTAAATAAACAGGGTGACAATATACAGCCTTGATGTATTCCTTTTCCCATTTGGAACCAGTCTGTTGTTCCATGTCCAGTTCTAACTGTTGCTTCCTGACCTGCATATATGTTTCTCAAGAGGCAGGTCAGGTGGTCTGGTATTCCCATCTCTTTCAGAATTTTCCACAGTTTATTGTGATCCACGCAGTCAAAGGCTTTGGCATAGTCAATAAAGCAGAAATAGATGTTTTTCTGGAACTCTCTTGCTTTTTCCATGATCCAGTGGATGTTGGCAATTTGATCTCTGGTTCCTCTGCCTTTTCTAAAACCAGCTTGAACATCTGGAAGTTCACAGTTCACATATTGCTGAAGCCTGGCTTGGAGAATTTTGAACATTACTTTACTAGTGTGTGAGATGAGTGCAATTGTGCGGTAGTTTGAGCATTCTTTGGCATTGTCTTTCTTTGGGATTGGAATGAAAACTGATCTTTTCCAGTCCTGTGGCCACTGCTGAGTTTTCCAAATGTGCTGGCATATTGAGTGCAGCACTTTCACAGCATCATCTTTCAGGATTTGAAATAGCTCAACTGGAATTCCATCACCTCCACTAGCTTTGTTCATAGTGATGCTTTCTAAGGCCCACTTGACTTCACATTCCAGGATGTCTGGCTCTAGGTCAGTGATCACACCATTGTGATTATCTGGGTCGTGAAGCTCTTTTTTGTACAGTTCTTCTGTGTATTCTTGCCATCTCTTCTTAATATCTTCTGCTTCTGTTAGGTCCATACCATTTCTGTCCTTTATCGAGCCCATCTTTGCATGAAATATTCCTTTGGTATCTCTGATTTTCTTGAAAATAAAAAAAAGATGTCCTTTTCATTATAGGGGACTGGAATGCAAAAGTAGAAAGTCAAGAAACACCTGGAGTACCAAAGGAACATTTCGCCTAGAAGGGACATCATATACTCTTGTCTTCCCCTGGCTGATTTGGCTTAGAATGTGATCCTCCAGCATCCATTTCTATGGCTACAAGTGGAATAATATCATAATTTTAGTGCCAGCTTTTCATTGCTGAATAACAGTCCATTGCCTGTAAGTACCCGGTCTTTTTTGAGCTTTAATCGATCAGTGGACGTTTTGCTGGGTCTGTGTCTTAGCTCTTGTAAGTAGTGCTGAAGTGAATGTGGAGGTGTATGTGACTTTTGAATAATGGCTTTCTCAGGATATAGGCTGAGATGTGGGAATGTCAGATCCTAGGGTTAGCGCTCTTGAAAAAAATTTTTTCTGCTGTGCAGCGGCTGTCAGTTCTAGCAGCTGTAGCCAGTGTTCATTCTGCCGAACGTGTGGGTGGTTCCCCATTCTTCCCTGCTCTCTCCCATATATACTGACTTATGAAAATGGCCTTTCTGACTAGTGGGATTTGATTTCTTGTTGTCGTTTTGATTTGCATTCCTCCTGCAATAATTAGGGATGCTGAGCATCTTGTCTTGTGTTGGTTAGAGTATTTTTCCTTTCATTTTTTTTCTTTTAGGGATGTGTGGACATTTTACGCTTCGATTGGCATCTTGCAAGTTGGGTGTGTTTGCAACTTTTTTCTCTAATATTATCCCCAGGACCTTTCTTGAGGCAAGCTGTCATTGACAGCAGCCGCCCCCACCCCGCCCCCCGCGCCCGCTTGTGAATTGGAGATTCCAGTAAACGCCTTTGGCCAAGCTATAGTTGCACAAAATGTCCACAAGGTGGCAGCACTTTTGATGACCACTCCGGTTCCTGGGGCAAACGGCGCATTAAGGAAAGTTGGCTAGGGTTATGAAAGAGAGTGGAATGTACCTGAGCGAACATTTAAGGGGTTGTGTCTCACTACTTATTCCCCCTAAAGCATCACACACACACACACACACAGCTTCCAGACTAATCCCAACGAGAGCCACAGCACCTTGCTGACTGTGCTTCAGTGCCTAAGGAGTCTGTACTCTCTGGAAGGAGGCTTGAGCTGGGAGTCTCCAGCACCAGGAGACTGGAGGTTAGGTGACTGTTGCCCCCAAGGCCTTTGAGGACTTGATCCCACTTGGGTCTGTGGTCCCAACCAGATCACAGAGGACTGCATAGGCTTAAAAAGGGCTCAAAGAACACCCTGACGGGCTGTCTCAAAAACACGGCTGTCTAGCCTGGAGACCCAAGCCTGCACAGGCTCCAGGATGGATCACACCCCAAGTCAGGGAGATCGGAGGGAATCAAGCAGGCATCGCTTTTCTTTCTTTTCCTTTAACGTCATGCTGCTGCTGTGTTGGAGAATAGTCGATTTGCAGCGCTGTGCTTGTCCTCAGTGTACAGCGACCTGATTCAAGTAGAACATATCCATGGTTTATCGCTATTGCAGTTTTGAACTGTTTACCATAGAAGGTCGAGAAGAGTGCCAAGCATCAGGTCCTTGTGAATTACGTATCTCAGATACACTTTTCTGTGTACATAAAGAAGGAAGTTAGGAGATAATTGTTGTGGATTATCTCTTAGAGATACAGATTTCTGTCTTTAGAGATATGGATTGCTGTCTATATATGGAAGGTAGAAAGGAAAAAATGGAATAATCACTGTAGATTATCTATTACAGTACAGATTTCTGTGTATATAGGCACAGACATCCTAATTCATTCCTGGGCCATCACTTACATTTCTCTGGAATCCTTCCTTTGAATTCTCAGAGTCTCTTTTTGGGTTGTACGTTTGTCACCTTATATGTCTACTTTTATTTTGCCTGGAAGGTACCTCATAAACCGTGGTCTTCCTCTGCCTGACAGACTTCCCTTAGTGTGTGATCCTTCAAGGATCATCCCTGTGGCTACTACTGTCATAATTCCCTAATTTCAGTGATGGTTTTTTATGAGTGAGAAATAGTCTATTGTATATATGTACCACAGCTTGTTTCAGCTTTAATCCCTCATTGGAGATTTTGTTGGTAGTGTGTCTCGGCTATTAGAAGCAGTGCTGAAGCTTTGTTGGGCTGTCTGTGCCTTTTGATCAATGGTTTTCTCAGGATATAGACCAAGGTGTGGGAATGTCAGATCCTAGTTTTAATCTCTCTGAGAGTCTTTTTTCAGGCTTTCAGAAACTGTCCATTATATTGACTGTTGCCAATGTATATTTCCAGAGACAGCTTAGGGGGATTCTTTTTCCTCCAGGCTCTCTCCCACATCCATCAGTTGTAGATTAATGATGATGACCACTGTGACTGGTGGGGTTTGATTTCCCGTTGTCGTTGTGAATGGCACTCCTCCGGCAGTTAGGCATCCTTAGTATCTTGTCTTGTGGTTTGATTTTGTTTTGGCTTCCCCCCACCCCACCCCACCCCAAAAGGTTGTCAGGAGAATTTTTGACAATTGGGTTATTGAAAGTTGGCTGTATTTGGAATTTATTTTTCCATTACCCGACCCAGGACATTTCCTGAGGCGGGTAATGTTAATTTCTGTCATTAACAGAAATCCAGCCCTCCTGATTTGAGTTGCCGGTGAACACCGGAGAAAATGTTGTAGTTACAGAAAATGTCCACAAGGTGGCAGCATTACCCAGGCCTACCTTTGGTTCCTGGTGTAACAAAAACCTTAGGGAGGAGTGTGCCTGAGCTAACCCAAAAGGGCTTGAGTCTCAGTAATCTTTCCCCCTGAAGCACCACACAAACAGCCCGCCCTGGCTAATCTTTCCAGGACCACAGTACGCTGCTGAGGGTGCTTAAGTGCTAGTGGTAGGAGGCTGCACTCTCAGGAACAAGGCTTGAGCAGGGATCCCCAGCACCACAAAAGGTTGAGGCTAGCTGAACCTTGCCTTCAAATCCCTTGAGGCCCTTGGTGCCATTTGGGACTCTGGTCCCAACCAGAACTTAGGAAACAGTATTAAAAGGGTCAACCAAGGGCATCCCGCCAGGCTGTGTCAACCACCCCAGTTCAGCAGTGGGACCCAAGCCTGTCCAGGCTCCAGGGACATGATGGCATTCCAAGTCAGGGAGGTCGGAGATAAGAGAGTAGGCACTGCCTTTCTCTCCTTTTCATACCATCTTGTCGATGCTGCAGTGCAGTACACTCGATTTGCCATCTTGAGGTTGTCAGCGTACAGCTTCCTGACTCAAGTATATGTATTTATGGGGTGGGGGTCGCACTTTTTTTTTTTTTTTTTTTGGCCATAGAAGGATGAGAAGAGTGCTGAACATCAGGTCCTTCTGAATTATCTATCTCAGTGTATACACAAAAAAATCTTAGGAGATAATTACTGTGGATTCTCTCTTAGAGTTACAGATTTCTGTGTATCTGTGCAAGGAAGGAAGTTCCCAAAGACCACGGTCTCAGGCTAATATCAGGGGCTTAATCTGCTGCACCTGGGGTGCAAGAGCTAATTTCTTTCCTCTTCTTCCATCCCATAGCCCCTGGTGTTCTTTGGTTTTGGACACAGCTCTGCTTGTATGCTGCCCTCTGGTGTCTGCTCTCTACCCAGACAAGAGGGGGTGAAGGCCAAGGCTTATTAGGGCTCACTTGTTCAGTCAGGCTGGCATATGGTAGCCACGGTTGGGACTTACTGGGGAGCACCTACAGCTGGAGAGACCTACTGGATGTTGCTATAATCTGAGGTGTGTCATGCACGCTCCCAGAGGAATTGGCCCTGCATCATGGGTCCCTAGGAAGAGCCAAGCTGCTTAAGCTCAGCAAGTGTTGCACAGTAACCTGTGGCTGCTCACAGCTTGGTGGCAGCGCCACCTCTAGAGTCAAGCCCACAGGGGCAGCATTTTCTCTGCTGCCTCATGTGTTCTCCCTGGCTTTGGCAGTGGCTAGTGGCTCACATTTTCCCCTCTGGAATCATCAACTGAAGCCCTTACATAAGCATAAGGTGAGTGATAACTAATGTAAAATTAACAATGTGCAATTATTCTTCACAAGAGTTGGACATGACTGAGCAACTTTCACTTCATGTTGATCATGATTATTCTTCCTGTTTGATAACTTTGCTTTCAAAGAATTACATTACCATACATTGTGCCCTTCTTACTCTCTTTTAACTGGAGAAACTGCATTTCAGTCTATCATCACAAATAAGCAGGGTTTTTTAAATATAATATTTCTGGTATTGTATTATGAATATGACTGTAATACTATATGCCAAGAACATTTATGATTCATTCATTAATGTATAGGCTAGGTTATGTGAAGAAATCATATGGTTTACTTTAGGCTACCATAAAGAAGTCATATTTCTGCTTCTTCATTATCAATGCATGAATCATTATACCTGTAATGATATAAATAAAATTTTCTTTTTCATATCATTTTTTCATTTTTGATGTCTAGCATTAGTAATACATGTAACACCTACAGTATTTTGTATCATGTAAGATAATATTGATGTTTGTACTGACAGACCATCTTGTAAACAGATGATATAAACTTAAAGTATTGATAAATACCATAGGGCAACTCACTCCAGTTTTCTTACCTGGAAAATTCCATGAACAGAAGAGCCCGGCAGACTACGGCCCATGGGGTAGCAAAGAGTTGGACACAACTGAGTGACTAAGCACACCTGAGATAGCACACATCCACAAAATATACATAAATCTATTTATAACAACAACAACTGACGGATAATCTTATAAACAGATGATGTAAACTGAGAGTATTGATAAATACAGCATAGTACTATAAATGTGTTTCCTCTTCCTTATGCTTTTAAAAGTTCTTTCTCCAGCTTACTTTATTGTAATAATATAGTATACAGTAAATATAACACAAAAAATGTTTTAATGGACATTTATGTTATCTTTAAGGTTTCTGGTCAGCAGTAGGCTAATAGTAGTTAAGTTTTAGGGGATTCAAAAGTTATACACAGACTTTCAACTGTGCAAGAGTCAAATGTATATTAAAATTCGAGAAGATACCTTTTAGAAAGAAAGAACAATGAATGCAAATGTCCTGAAGTAGGACGCCCTTGGCATGTTTGGTGAACAAAAAGATGGCCAGAGCATGATGACCAAGAGAAAGAGGGGTGGTAGTAGATGAAGCTGGAGAGGTGAGTAAGAGCCAGAATATGTAGGAAATGGTTCTCAATACTCATTGCTCATCAGAATCAGTAGAAGTGCTTTAAGAAATACACATGACTAGGTCCCCTCTCTTCAAGGTGGGACTGAGACAAAGGTGTTGTAAAAACGTCTTTGGGGAAATCAATGGGTATCCAAGGTTTGGACTTTCTAATGTTGAGACTTCAGAGAAACTGGAGTAGGAAGACACATGTGAAAAATTGTGTGTAGAAACAGAGAATTAATGAAGGCTAACCCCAGTAAGCTAAAGAATCGTTTCCAAAGAATTGCTCTTTCAAGAACGTTCCCCCACAGAGAACTCTGAGCAGTCTTAATTGCTAGACCTCCTGAGAACATAAAAGCATCCTCTGCCAAGAAAACGTAACCCAAGAGACACCAACTAATAAAATGTCAAGACAGTCCATCTTTCAAGTAAGCTAATGTGTATTGAATTTCTAACATGTATCAGAAAGTGATACATGTATCAGAAGTGCCAAGCGCACATGTATCATTGTGCGCTTGGCACTTCTTTATAGGATCTCATTTTATCTTCACAACAATTTCATTTTACCTATGAAGTAGATCATTTTAAAGATGATAATACTCACTCATCTTGGAGAGATTAAGTGTCTTACATAATGCCACATGTTAAGTGGCAGAGCGGAAATGTGAACTCATGTCTCTCTGATTCCAACAGGTCTATGATTGTCACCCTGTGCTGTAGGCAAGATCTAGTTTGCTAAGGTTACAAAGCCTGAGCTGAAAGCAAAAGTGAAGATCTAAAGAGCCTCCTGATGAAAGTGAAAGAGGAGAGTGAAAAAGCTGGCTTAAAATTCAACGTTCAGAAAACTAAAATCATGGCATCTGGTCCCATCACTTCATGGCAAATAGATGGAGAAACAATGGAAACAGTGACAGACTATTTTCTTGGGGCTCCAAAATCACTGCAGATGGTAAGTGCAGCCATGAAATTAAAAGATGCTTGCTCCTTGGAAGAAAAGTTATGACCAACCTAGACAGCATATTAAAAAGCAGAGACATTACTTTGCCAACAAAGGTCCATCAAGTCAAAGCTATGGATTTTCCCAGTAGTCATATATGGATGTGAGAGTTGGACTATAAAGAAAGCTGAGTGCTGAAAAATTGATGCTTTTGAACTGTGGTGTTGGAGGAGACTCTTGAGAGTCCCTTGAGCTGTGAGGAGATCCAACCAGTCCATTCTAAAGGAAATCAGTCCTGAACATTCATTGAAAGGAATGAAACTCCAACACTTTGGCCACCTGATGTGAAGAACTGACTCATTTGAAAAGACCCTGATGCTCGGACAGATCAAAGGCAGGAGGAGAAGGGGACGACAGAGGATGGAATGGTTGTATGGCATCACCAACTCAATGGGCATGAGTTTGAGTAAACTCCAGGCGTTGGTAATGGACAGGGAGGCCTGGTGTGCTGCAGTCTATGGGGTTGCAAAGAGTCGGACATTACTGAGCGACTGAACTGAAGGTTACAAAATGGTCAGTCTTATTTTTTTTCAAAACACTGCTTCTCCAGGAAAATTCTCTTGAGTTTCTTATGAAATACCTCCAGATATAGAATGAATCTAAGACACTCTGGTTAAGTGATAGTTGTGAGAGTTATTACCCAACTATCCGTACCTCCCCATGTAGTGATAGAAAATGTAATCTAGCCAAGTGACAAGTTCTGGCCAGTGAATAGGAATGAGTGAGAACAATTTCTATCATTTCTAGGGTAGAGCACATAATTTCTCCCTATACCACATCTGCTAGCAACCTTTCAAATAACAGCTGTTGCATCAGCCAATTCACAGGAGAACCATGATGGACAAGTAGTAAGAGCAAAAAAATAAAGGAATTTTTGGTTTTCTATTGATGACTGAGTTCTGTGGGATTGTTATACAGCATAGCACACTTTATCATTTATCCTGATACAAATTTGATCCCCATCTGTGTTTTATAGGGATGACAAATTACCAGTTCTATTTATGTAAGACACATACCCCAAATCGTGTGTGTGTGTTTTATTTTGTTGCCAAATCTACATGAAGTTTAAAACTCCAAGTCCTTTAGTGGAAAGCATTCCTCGAGATATTTTTTCAGTATTAAAAAATCAGTTGTCAAGGCAGTTGAGTAGAAGATTAATAAAAGCCATATTCAGACCACAAATCCTTCCTTGGACAGAAAATGCACATATTGAACCAAACAAGGGTAAAAGGAAAGTCTCCAGAAGAACCTACACATATTAATGTTCCAATGGGAGAACTACATCAGTTTATTCAGCAAATATTGACAAACTCACTGGATTTCAGGTATTATTCAGAGTTATAGAGATAGAATAGTGGACAGAACAAAGATTCTTCTTTTCACGGTATTTATATTACAGTGGAGTGAGGGAAGATAATGTCATGGATTTGAAAACATTTAATTGTGCCAGTATAAACTCTCCTTATTTCTCATATGATCGGATAAATGAGAAATGTGGAAAGCCAACAACTGCATTCTTGCCTCAACATTTAGGGTTAAGTATGAAGCAATACATGTGGTAATGTAACCTACATCATTTGGGGCCCTGAGATGCAGGTCATTAATTTGTCTTAAACTCTTAAATACAGGTTTTTTATTTCCCTTCACAGGAAACAACAGTTCTTTCTTTTTCTAGCTGCACCTGGAGACCTGGCCATTCTCCTGGAGAAAGAAGTAGAATCGATGTTTTGATCCTACATCTGGCATCTAGGGTTGCCTTCATCCCCTTAGGAACCTCTGAAGATATAAGAGTATGGTTTAAGAGGAGATTATTCCATGAGAATCTACTATTGTTTCCCTCTAGTGTATTTTTAATCTAAGTTATAATGTTGTTCATTGCTGATTGTCTATTCTTTATTTCTTCCTATTGCTTTTGTTCAGTCACCAACAACAATGTCTGACTCTTTGTGACCACATGGACTGCAGCTCACCAGGCTTTCCTGCCTCTCACCATTTCCCGAAGTTTCCCAAGTTCATGCCCATTGACTAGGTGATGCCATCGAACCATTTCATCCTCTGTTGCCCTCTTCTCCTTTTGCATTCAATCTTTCCCAGGATCAGGTTCTTTCCCAATGAGTTGGCTGTTCGCATCAGGTGGCCAAAGTATTGGAGCTTCAGCTTCAGCATCAGTTCTTCCAATGAGTATTCAAGGTTGATTTTCTTTACGGTTGACTGGTTGGATCTCCTTGCTATCCAGGGGACTCTCAAGAGTCTTCTCCAACACCACAGTTTGAAAGCATCAATTCTTCAGTGCTCTGCCATCTTTATTGTCCTGCTCTCACACCCATACATGACTACTGGAAGGACCATAGACTTGAATTTATGGACCTTTGTTGGAAAAGTGATCTTTGTTTTTTAACACACTGCCTAGGTTTGTGATAGTGTTCCTGCCAAAAAGAATCATCTTCTGATTTCATGGCTGCAGTCACCATCTGCATGATTTTAGAGCCCAAGCAAAGGAAATCTGTCACTGCTTCCACCTTTTCCCCTTCTGTTTGCCATGATGTGATAGGACCAAATGCCATGCTCTTAGTTTTCTTAATATTTAGTTTCAAGCCAGCTTTTTCACTGTCCTCCTTCACCCTCATCAAGAGTCTCTTTAGTTCCTCTTAACCTTTCTGCCATTAGAGTGGTATCACCCACATATCTGAGGTTGTTGATATTTCTCCTGGAAGTCTGATTCCATCTTTTAAATAATTTATTTCTTCTAGGCCCTTGTTAAACATTTCTTCTGTCTTTTCATTTTGTTTAACTTACTGTGTTTGTGGTCTCCTTTCTGCAGGCTGGAAAGCTCATAGTTTCTCTAATTTGTGGGGTTTGCCCCCCATAGGTAGGGTTGGACTAGTGCATTTTGAACAATACTCACTGGGGGAACTTGTGTCTGTATTCTGGTGGATAGAGTCGGATCTTGCCTCTCTGAAAGTCAGTGCTGTGTCCAGTAATGTGTTTTGGGTTGTCTTTGCACTTGGTATTGCTCTGGGCAGTCTATCTGCTAATGGGCAGGGTTGTGTTCCTGTTTTGCTGAAGAATCGGCATCAGGCATCTGGCCCTGAAGCTTGCTGGACTTTGGGTGGTGTCTGGTCTTATTGTCGAGATGGAGGCCTTTGGGACAGCTCTTGCCAATTAATGCTCTATGGGATTGGGAGTTCTCTGGTAGTCCAAAGTCCTGAACTTGCGTTCCCTCACCTTGGTTGTTGAGGCCCAAACCCTTACTGTAGCACTAAGGCTTCACAGGCCATACAGCACAGAAGACAAAACCCAAAGACTAATGGTGAAAGCAACAATAGACAGCCAAGAACACCCAAAGAAACTCAATGCCTACAAAGAGAAGAGTGAAAAAGGAAAAAAGGATTAAAATAGAGTCAAAAAAGAAGAGAGCACTCAAGCCAATAAGCAAAGCCATAAAAATTAAAACTAAAAACTGAACTAGAAAAAATACAAAATCAAAAACACAGGGGAAAATGCAATATAACTAAAGAGTACTGTAAAACTAAGGAAATAAAATAAAATGAATATCTAAAAGTAAGATTTTTTAAAAAGCAATAAGTAGTTTACAAAAAATTAAAGGAATAATAAAGAAAGGACAATATTCAAACAATATGCAAAAGAAAAAAATAGAAAATATACAGAAAAGTAGTAGAAGAATGTCCTCATGATTCCTCCATTTTCCACTTCATACAGTGTGCTCCAGACAAACTGCCTACTCAGAAAGTCCTCCAATGTTTTTAGGAAGATCTCTGGACCTTTTGTTGGCCGTGTGGGATCAGCTCACACTCAGATCTTGCCTTACTCCAGCTTGACCTTGCTCCCAAAGTCCACAATTGCCGCTAAAGTCTCAGGCTAATTGCAGGGATTTAAGCTGCTGCACCTGTGGCTGCAGGTGCTAATTCCCTTCCTCTTCTTTAGTCACACGGCCCCTGGATTTCTGCTTTTGGGCCAGACTCTGCTTGTAGACCACACTCTGGTGTCTGTTCCCCACCCATTCAAGAGCAGGCTTGAATGGCTTATCATTCAAGCTGAGTGATAAGGCTGAAGGCTTATCAGGGCTCACTTGCTCAGTCAGGCCAGAGAAAGGGCAGGGTATGACAGCCACAAGTGGGATGTATCAGAGGAAGCCTATGGTGGTAGAGACCTGCTGGATGTTGTTACAGTCTGCAGTGGGCTGTGCAGTCTCCTAGAGGAATTGGCCTTGGATCAATGGCACCCCACTCCAGTACTCTTGCCTGGAAAATCCCATGGACAGAGGAGCCTGGTGGGCTGCAGTCCATGGGGTCGCTAAGAGTCAGACACGACTGAGAGACTTCACTTTCACTCTTCACTTTCATGCATTGGAGAAGGAAATGGCAACCCACTCCAGTGTTCTTGCCTGGAGAATCCCAGGGATGGGGGAGCCTGATGGGCTGCCATCTATGGGGTTGCACAGAGTTGGACACGACTGAAGTGACTTAGCAGCAGCAGCAGCAGCATGAGTCCCTTGGAAGAGCTTGGAAGAAGGTCGGCAGTGGCCTGCTGCAGGGTTGGGGGCACTGAGTGTAACAGTGTGTGCATGGGACCTTTTGAAGGAGGTCGCCATTATCTTCATTACCTCCACCATAGTTTGGCCTTAGGTCAAACAACAAAGAGGGAACACAGCCCCGCCCTTCAACAGAAAATTGGGTAAAAGATTTACTGAGCATGGCCCTGCCCATCAGAACAAGACCCAGTTTCCCCCTCAGTCAGTCTCTCCCATCAGAAAGCTTCCAAAAGTCTCTTATCCTTCTCCATCAGAGGGCAGACAGACTGAAAACCACAATCACAGAAAACTAACCAATCTGATCACATGGGCCATAGCCTTGTCTAACTCAGTGAAACTATGAGCCATGCTGTGTAGGGCCACCCAAGATGGATGCGTCATGGTGGAGAGTTCTGACAAACCATGGCCCACTGGACAAGGGAATGGCAAACCACTTTAGCATTCTTGCCTTGAGAACCCCATGAACAGTATGAAAAGGAAAAAAGATATGACACTGAAAGATGAACTCCCTAGGTCGGTAGGTGCCCAATATGCTACTGGAGATCAGTGGAGAACTAACTCCAGAAAGAATGAAGAGATGGAGCCAAAGCAAAAACAACACCCAGTTGTAGATGTGACTGGTGATAGAAGCAAGGTCCGATGTTGTAAAGAGCAATATTGCATAGGAGCCTAGAATGCTAGGTCCATGAATCAAGGTAAATTGAAAGTGGTCAAACAGGAGACGGCAAAAGTGAACATCGACATTTTAGGAATCAGCAAACTAAAATGGACTGGAATGGGTAAATGTAATTTAGATGACCATTATATCTACTACTGTGGGCAAGAATCCCTTAGAAAAAATGGAGTTAGCTATCATAGTCAACAAAAGAGTGCGAAATGCAGTATTTGGATGCAATCTCAAAAATGACAGAATGATCTCTGTTCATTTCCAAAGCAAGCCATTCAATATCACAGTAATCCAAGTTTATGCCCTGACCAATAATGCTAAAGAAGCTGAAGTTGAATGGTTCTATGAAGACCTACAAGACCATCTAGAACTAACACCCAAAAAAGATGTCCTTTTCATTATAGGGGTCTGGAATACAAAAGTAGGAAGTCAAGAAATACCTGGAGTAACAGGCAAATTTGGCCTTGGAGTACAGAATGAAACAGGGCAAAGGCTAACAGAGTTTTGCCAAGAGAACGCACTGGTCATAGCAAACACCCTCTTCCAACAACAAGAGATGACTCTACACATGGACATCACCAGGTGGTCAACACCGAAATCAGATTGATTATATTCTTTGCAGCCAAAGATGGAGAAGCTCTATACAGTCAGCAAAAACAAGACAGGAAGCTGACTGTGGCTCAAATCATGAACTCCTTATTGCCAAATTCAGACTTAAATTGAAAAAAGTAGGGAAAACCACTAGACCATTCAGGTAGGACCTATATCAAATCCCTTATGACTATACAGTGGAAGTGACAAAATAGATTCAAGGGATTAGATCTGATAGGCAGAGTGCCTGAAGAACTATGGATGGAGGTTCATGACATTGTACAGGAGACAGTGATCAAGACCATCGCCAAGAAAAAGGAATGCAAAAAGGCAAAATGGTTGTCTGAGGAGGCCTTACAAATAGCTGAGAAGAGAAGTGAAAGGCAAAGCAGAAAAGGAAAGATATACCCATTTGAATATAGAGTTCCAAAGAATAGCGAGGAGAGATAAGAAAGCCTTCCTCAGCGATCAATGCAAAGAAATAGAGGAAAACAACAGAATGGGAAAGACTAGAGATCTCTTCAAGAAAATTAGGGATACCGACGGAACTTTTCATGCAAAGATGGGCACTGTAAAGGACAGAAATGGTATGAACCTAACAAAGCAGAAGATATTAAGAAGAGGTGGCAAGAATACACAGAAAAACCATACAAAAGAGATCTTCACGACCCAGATAATCATGATGGTGTGATCACTCACCTAGAGCCAGGCATCCTGGAATGTGAAGTCAAGTGGGTCTTAGGAAGCATCACTACAAACAAAGCTAGTGGAGGTGATGGAATTCCAGTTAGCTATTTCAAATCCTGAAAGCTGATGCTGTGAAAGTGCTGCACTCAATATGCCAGCAAATTTGGAAAACTCAGCAGTGGCCACAGAACTGGAAAAGGTCAGTTTTCATTCCAATCACAAAGAAAGGCAATGCCAAAGAATGTTCAAACTACCACATAATTGCACTTATCTCACACGTTAGCAAAGTAATGCTCAAAATTCTCCAAGCCAGGCTTCAACAGTACGTGAACTTCCAGATGTTCAAGCTGGTTTTAGAAAAGGCAGAGGAACCAGAGATCAAATTGCCAACATCTGTTGGTTCATTGGAAAAGCAAGAGAGTTCCAGAAAAACATCTCTGTCTGCTTTATTGACTACACCAAAGCCTTTGATTGTGTGGATCACAGCGAACTGTGGAAAATTCTTAAAATATGGGAATACCAGACCACCTGACCTGCCTCCAGAGAAATCTGTGTGCAGGTCAAGAAGCAACAGTTAGACCTGGATGTGAAACAACAGACTGGTTCCAAATCAGGAAAGGAGTACATCAAGGCTAGACAAGGCAAGTCGATATATCATGTATATCATCACCCTGCTTATTTAACTTATATGCAGAGTACATCATGAGAAATGCTGGACCGGATGAAGCACAAGCTGGAATCAAGATTGCCAGGAGAAATATCAATAACCTCAGATATGCAGATGACACCACCCTTATGGCAGAAAGTGAAGAGGTATAAAGAGCCTCTTGATGAAAGTGAAAGAGGAGAGTGAAAAATTTTGCTTAAAACTCAACATTCAGAAAACTAAGATAATGGCATCTGCTCCCATCACTTCATAGCAAATAGATGGGGAAACAATGGAAACCGTGACAGATTTTATTTTCTTGGGCTTCAAAATCACTGCAGATGGTAACTGCAGCCATGAAATTAAAAGACACTTGCTCCTTGGAAGAAAAGTTATGACCAACCCAGACAGCATATTAAAAAGCAAAGACATTACTTTGCCAACAAAGGTTCATCTAGTCAAAGCTATGGTTTTTCCAGTAGTCATGTATGGATGTGAGAGCTGGCCTATAAAGAAAGCTGAGTGCTGAAAAATTGATGCTTTTGAACTGTGGTGTTGGAGAAGACTCTTGAGAGTCTCTTGGACTGCAAGGAGATCCAACCAGTCCATCCTAAAGGAAATCAGCCCTGAATATTCATTGGAAGGACTGATGCTGAAGCTGAAACTCCAATACTTTGGCCACCTGATGCAAAGAACTGACTCATTGGAAAAGACCCTGATGCTGGGAAAGATTGAAGGCAGGAGGAGAAGGGGATGACAGAGGATGAGATGGCTGGATGCCATCACCGACTCAATAGTTTGAGTAAACTCCAGGAGTTGGTGATGGACAGGGAGTCCTGGCGTGCTGCAGTCCATGGGGTTGCAAAGAGTCGGACATTACTGAGCAACTGAATAGAACTGAACTGAACCGAACTGAACTGGAAGAGCTAAGCTGCTTAGGCTCCCTGCAAGGTGCCTGCTTACAGTTTGGTGGCAGCTGCTACCTCTGGGTTCAAGAGCACAGCAGTGGCATTTTGTTTGCTGCCTCAGGCACTCTCCTTGGCTTTGCCAGTGGCTAGTGACTTACGTTTCCCCCTCTGGAACTGTAAACTGTAGTCACGTCTATCTCCACCGCTGGTACTTCTGCCCGTTTTAGCGGCCTCCGCTGGGTATACAGCTGCTGTCTGGGAGTGGGCAGAGTTAAAGGGCCCTGATGCCAATCATCTCTTTTCACTGGGAGGACCAGTATTTTCCCTGGACTCCCTCAGCTGTCGTATTTGCCCCCTCAGAGTATCTTCATGGCAGTCAACCCCAAACCTCTCCCTGTGGTCCCACCCCAACCCCCACCCCCCACCCCTCATGAGCCTGAGCCTCAGCACCCAGCCCCCACTCTCCGTGATGGGTGCAAGAGTTCAGGCCCTTTCTCAGCTGGTAAGTGCTGTTCAGCAACCATCTCTACGGTGAATTCTCTCCATTTTGCCTTCTGAGCAACTGTTGCTGTGTTCTCCTCTGAAGTTTTGAAGCTCCCCTCAAACCCCCTACCCCGGACTCTGAGTGTACAGAAATTTTTCCTCCTTCACAACACCCTCCCTGGGGTGCAGGTCCCTGTCCTGAAATCCTTTGTCTCTTTTTTTATCTTTATCTTTTGCCCTACCTTATTCTAAGGAGATTGGCTTGCCTTTTTGAAAACCTGGGGTTTTCTGCCAGCATTCAGAAGGTGTTCTGTAGGAGTTGTTCCACATACAAATGAATTTTTGATGTATTTGTGGGGAGGTGGGTGATCTTCCTATCTTATCCCTCTTCCATCTTGGAAGTCCCCCACAATGGATTTCCCCCACAATGTCAAAGGGCCACATTATAATCAAGCATTAAAATAATCCTTCAGTTCGGTTCAGTTCAGTCACTTAGTCATGTCCGACTCTTTGTGACCTCCATGAATCACAGCACCCCAGGCCTCCCTGTCCATCACCAACTCCCGGAGCTCACTCAAACTCATGTCCATCGAGTCAGTGATGCCATCCAGTCGTCTCATCCTCTGTCGTCCCCTTCTCCTCCTGCCCCCAATCCCTCCCAGCATCAGGGTATTTTCCAATGAGTCAACTCTTCGCTTGAGGTGGCCAAAGTATTGGAGTTTCAGCTTCAGCATCAGTCCTTCCAATTAGCCCTCAGCAACAACTTAACCTCTCAAAGTTCCAGTTCTCATTTGTAAAATAATGGTACTACTAGTGCCTACTTTATAAGAGTTTTGTAAAGATTATAATGAAATAATAGCACATAGGATCCCAGGAAATTATGAAGTATTGTATTCATGTTAAAATAGCTGTTACTACTATGTGAACGATTTCCAGATGAAAGAAATCTCTGAAGATGAAACAGACTCCTAGCATCTGGATTGGTGTGCTTATCCCTGAGGAGCGAGTCAACATTCTTAGCCTCTGATTCAAACAGCTTACCTAAGGGGTTAAGTGTGTATTTTCTATTCTGATATGATTTGCAATGTCCCCTAGAAACCTATGGGTTACAATTGCTGTATTCCCTCACTCACCAGGGATGGAGTATGTTCCCTAAGGTCTCAGCCAATGGTCCAAGCTGCATGTCCATATACTCCCTGGGGTCTACTGCATAACAAGGTCCCTGATGTTTATCATCACGGAAGAAATACTGGTCCTTCCAGAAGAATCATTAGAGGCCTGGTGGCAATCTAATGATGGTGACTTATTACCTGGCCTTCCTAGTTACTGCAAGAGGCTCCCGCGGGACACCAGAATAACCAAGTAAGAAAGCATAGAATACACGCTGCTCCTTGCTGGAGGGAGAATTCAGTTCTTACAATGCAAAAGAAACATTCAAAGGCCTCAGAGAGGCTTAGGAGCCAAATGGATCCCAAGATCACAGTTGGGTAACTTTGCCCCAAATTTTGGATGAAAGTACTAACAGAAGGGAACATGTGAGAAGTGGAGTTTGAGAGCAGGTTATCCGGGAACTACTGGTTTTTGTAGGGGCAGAGGTATTCCTGAGAGAGAATATTGAATACTGTCTCATATCCCCAGCTCTGGCCTTGAGGCTGTCATGATAAGAATTTAATAAGCAAGACAGATATCTAAAACTGTCTGTACAGCAACCATCCTCCTCTGTCTCCTCAACTATATGTCTATCAGGATAGCTTTCATGTTTTTCCTTGACCCCATCTCCACCTTAGCTTCTATTAATTAGTTCTTAACCAAACCCACGGAGAAGGCAATGGCACCCCACTCCAGTACTCTTGCCTGGAAAATCCCATGGATGGAGGAGCCTGGTAGGCTGCAGTCCATGGGGTCGCTGGGAGTAGGACACGACTGAGCGACTTCCCTTTCACTTTTCACTTTCATGCATTGGAGAAGGAAATGGCAACCCACTCCAGTGTTCTTGCCTGGAGAATCCCAAGGACGGGGGAGCCTGGTGGGCTTCCGTCTATGGGGTCGCACAGAGTCGGACACGACTGAAGCGACTTAGCAGCAGCAGCAGCAACCAAACCCAAATCTTTTCTCCAGAATTTTTCAACTTATAAATAAATAGTCAATCTCTTGAGTGGCAGAGATCTTAAGATGAAAAACCTTAAAGTTAACAAAGGCCAGTGTCCAGTGTGCAGAAAGCCAGTTTTCAGAGAAAAAAAACAATCTCTTCACACAGACAGAGAATTCCCTGGTGGTCCAGTGGTTTAGGATTCAGTGATCTACTGCCCTGGCCCTATGTTTGATCCCTGGTTGGGGAACTAAGATCCCGCAAGCCAGAGGCGAGGCCAAAAAAAAAAAAAAAACCAAAAACAAACAAAACACACACACACACACACACAAAAAACAACAATGAAATGGAACAACAACAAAAACCGCACAAAGAAATAGAGACAAGAAAAGGAAAGTACAGATTCCTATGACATTCAAGAGTCTCTGGTTTCCCAAGGCCCAGGTGTACTCTGGTCTTCCTATCGTTTGGTTGATCAATGCATTCTTGATTCAACAAGTTAGCGAGCACTTCCTTTCCCTCAAGTTGTGTAGATTTGGGTTCTGTCACTTCCAACCAAAATGGTCTTGACCAATAGATGATGTTCATATGGGCCAGAAACAGAGTTCAGTATCCAAGCAATCTTTCTATTTCACCTCTGGCATGCCTCCAACTCCAGTGTGCATCTGGAATCTTCACTTCCTACACATTTGCTGAACACCACCAGAGTAACCATACTAAATACCTCTTCTTCATAAATATATTCTGATTCCCACATCTCCTTCACCACCACCACTAGGACTACCCTCTCTATAAACCCATTAACATGTCACATGTGCACTAGCTCTTCTCAGCCAGGATGCAATACCCACCAAAACAGGTACCATCCACATCTTATTCACCTGTGACACCCTAGTTCCTAGCACAGGGCATAGAATATTCTAGTGTCCAAGGATTATTTGCTTCCCTGGCCAGTCTCTATGTGGAGCTGATATGGTCCTTATCAGGCTGCTTGACTTTCTGAAAGATACTAATCTAACCCTCATCCCAGCTGATTACCTGCTCTTAGCTTCTGTGTTTGTTAAGACTCTACTTCCAAACATTCATAGTATTTGCTTTTACTGTATGTTGCTGAAATGTTATGGATTGGGTACAGAAACGAACTAAAGAGAAACCTCGTTGTTGAATTTACTATAGGAATGACAGTAAAGATGATGGTCACAGTAAGATACAAAAGAAAATTCTCCCTCTGGTCTCAGTATCAGGAAAAAGTGAGACTTTTCTGCACAACTGGTCTGTGTTACCTTTATGGACACTACATGTGCCTGATCATATTCCCCTCTAGGGAAAGCTCTTGCCAAACTTCTGGCACACTTCTAGCGAATGAAATAGGTCCTCATGGCATGAGTTTTGTCTGTTTCTCTCACTCTGGTTTGTATCTTGCTTTCCTACTCTATTTTTTATTTACCTGCATTTCCTCATCTCTCTTTTTTAAAAGAAAAATATTTTGTGCAATTCTCCAATAACCACAATTACTTACTGATGTAGCCACCTGTTGGGCACTGCACCACTTCTCAATCCTTGGAATCAGATCGGAAGCAATTAACATCATTTTCTCTTCCACACTGATTTTCATATGGTACTTTTTAAGTAAAACATTTAATATAGTCTTTATCCCATTTCCTTGAATATAATTTTTATTTTAGAATTGTTATTTATTTACAGAAAAGTTGCAAAAACAGTACAGAGAGTTCCCATATACTTGTCACTCAATTTCCCCATTGTTAACTCTAACATTACCCTAGCACATTTGTCCCATTATAAACCAATTTTAGTACATTAGTATTAGCTAAACTCCACAGTTTATTACGATCTCCCTAGTTTTTCTGTATTGTCCTTTTTCTGTTCGAAGATCACTTTAATGTAGTAATGTGGAACCATATTACGTTTAGTCATCACGTCTCTTAGTTTCTTTTGGTCTGTAACAGTTTTTCAGACTTTCCTTATTTCTGATGACCTAGACAGTTTTAAGGTGTGAGGTGTGCTGGTTGAGTCCTTTGTAGAATGTCTGTCGAATCAGGATTTGTCTAATGTTTATTCCATGGTCAGACTGGGGTTATTGGTTTTGGGGAGGAAGCCTGCAGAGGTAAAGTGCCATTCTCATCGTACCATATCAAGGGTGCATGCTATTAACTGGACTTGTTACTGATGATATTAACCTTGATCACCTGGCCAAGGTACCATTTCCAAACTTTCTCCACTATAAAGATACTTTCTCTACTCTACTCTTTAAATCACATTGCTAAGCACAGCCTCCAAGAAGAGATAAGAAAGCCTTCCTCAGCAATCAATGCAGAGAAATAGAGGAAAACAACAGAATGTGAAAGACTAGAGATCTCTTCAAGAAAATTAGAGATACCAAGGGAACATTTCATGCAAAGAGGGTCTCGATAAAGGACAGAAATGGTATGGACCTAACAGAAGCAGAAGATATTAAGAAGAGATGGCAAGAATACACAGAAGAACTGTACAAAAAAGAGCTTCACGACCCCGATAATCACGATGGTGTGATCACTGACCTAGAGCCAGACATCCTGGAATGTGAAGTCAAGTGGGCCTTAGAAAGCATCACTACTAACAAAGCTAGTGGAGGTGATGGAATTCCAGTTGAGCTCTTCCAAATCCTGAAAGATGATGCTGTGAAAGTGCTGCACTCAATATGCCAGCACATTTGGAAAACTCAGCATTGGCCACAGGACTGGAAAAGGTCAGTTTTCATTCCAATCCCAAAGAAAGGCCATGCCAAAGAATGCTCAAACTACTGCACAATTGCACTCATCTCACATGCTAGTAAAGTAATGCTCAAAATTCTCCAAGCCAGGCTTCAGCAATACATGAACCGTGAACTTCCAGATGTTCAAGCTGGTTTTAGAAAAGGCAGAGGAACCAGAGATCAAATTGCCAACATCCACTGGATCATGGAAAAAGCAAGAGAGTTCCAGAAAAACATCTATTTCTGCTTTATTGACTATGCCAAAGCCTTTGACTGCGTGGATCACAATAAACTGTGGAAAATTCTGAAAGAGATGGGAATACCAGACCACCTGACCTGCCTCTTGAGAAATTTGTAGGCAGGTCAGGAAGCAACAGTTAGAACTGGACATGGAACAACAGACTGGTTCCAAATAGGAAAAGGAGTACATCAAGGCTGTATATTGTCACCCTGCTTATTTAACTTATATGCAGAGTACATCATGAGAAACGCTGGACTGGAAGAAACACAAGCTGGAATCAAGATTGCTGGGAGAAAAATCAATAACCTAAGATATGCAGATGACACCACCCTTATGGCAGAAAGTGAAGAGGAACTCAAAAGCCTCTTGATGAAAGTGAAAGTGGAGAGTGAAAAAGTTGGCCTAAAGCTCAACATTCAGAAAAAGAAGATCATGGCATCCGGTCCCACCACTTCATGGGAAATAGATGGGGAAACAGTGGAAACAGTGTCAGACTATTTTTTGGGCTCCAAAATCACTGCAGATGGTGACTGCAGCCATGAAATTAAAAGACGCTTACTTCTTGGAAGGAACGTTATGACCAACCTAGATAGCATATTCAAAAACAGAGACATGACTTTGCCAACAAAGGTCCATCTAGTCAAGGCTATGGTTTTTCCAGTGGTCATGTATGGATGTGAGAGTTGGACTGTGAAGAAAGCTGAGCACTGAAGAATTGATGCTTTTGAACTGTGGTGTTGGAGAAGACTCTTGAGAGTCCCTTGGACTGCAAGGAGATCCAACCAGTCCACTCTGAAGGAGATCAGCCCTGGGATTTCTTTGGAAGGAATGATGCTAAAGCTGAAACTCCAGTACTTTGGCCACCTCATGCGAAGAGTTGACTCATTGGAAAAGACTCTGATGCTGGGAGGGATTGGGGGCAGGAGGAGTAGGGGACAACAGAGGATGAGATGGCTGGATGGCATCACTGACTCGATGGACGTGAGTCTGAGTGAACTCCGGGAGGTGGTGATGGACAGGGAGGCCTGGCGTGCTGCGATTCATGGAGTCGCAAAGAGTCGGACATGACTGAGGGACTGAACTGAACTGAATTGAAGCACAGCCTAAACCCAAGGGGAGGGAAGTTAAGCTCCACTTCCTTCATGTGGCACCTACATAAATTATTCAGAATACTTTTGCCCCATTTATTTATTGAATCTTTTTTTTAATAAATATACTCACAGCTATTTTCTTTTTCCTCAGCAACTTTTTAAAGATTGAATTGGATAGTATTTGGAGATACTAAATGAGGTTGTTTTCAGTTCCAAAATGTGTTCGAAACCCTTATCAGCATCAGTAATATTGAAAACAGGTTTTCAACTGAAGAGCCAGGGTTTTATAAATCATTGTGCATTTTTTAATAATTCATTGTGGGGGGTGTGTGTGTGTCCAGGAGCTTAATTATGCATATGAAAAACTAAAGACTTAATAACTCAGAACATGGGTGGGAAAAGATGGCAAGAATGTGTAAATATCTTTATTCTTGCTCTGAAGAAGATAAAGGTTAACTAGAGGGTGGGCAGTGTTCCTGCCCACGAAAAGACTCTCTACCCAGGGACAGAACACCACACACACACACACACACACACACACACACACACACATTCCAATAGTGCACGTTAAGTCTGAGGGAGCCACAGCCTGAGGGGTCCTTATGACCCATTTCTGGAGAGAAGCCCACAAAGCTGTACATCTCCGTATAGAAGTGTGCCCCCACATATACAGATGCATAAAAAGGAAATGATGTGTGGAAGAGAAGACCTACCTGCCCCTAGCACCCCAACATGACATCGAAGAGCATCTAAAAGTGTTCTGAGAGGGGTGCTGAGAGGAGGTGGAAGACTTGCAGGCAGGACTATAAAGAGGACCTTTCAACTCTGGTAGCTATAGAGCAAAGAATGATGGGGACAGTTCACAGTGGGTGAAGCAGAAGGGTGCAAGCATTAAAGATCAGTGAGGGTTGCACCTTTCGGCAGGAGTACCATGGATGCTGTCAATAACCATGGACCAGATTCTGTTCTTTGATTCCAGGATGACACATTAGCCCTCTGAATTCTATACTGCACCCTGGGAGATGGAAGGGAAGGTCAGTATGTTGACTGAATTTTAGCTTTAAACTGGACCAAAAAAAGTTTTTTATTGGAGGATAGTTGATTCACAACATTGTGTTAGTCTCTGCTGTACAGCAAAATGAATCTGTTTTCCCATACAGACCATTACAGGGTATTGTACATAACTCACCTTTTCCATATCGTCACCCACCATTCCCTAAGAGAAAGCTTTGCTTTACAAACTTGTCTATTTACCATCCCTGACTAGGTCTGCTCATTATTACCTCCATGTCTTTCTCCATGTTGTATTCTCCTTCTGACCACTAAAAGCTCTCTTTTCTACATATAGTCTTGCCATCCTCCAAAGCCCAGTTCAAGACTCACCTCTTCTAAGAAGCTGTTCGGGCAGCTCAGCCTGCAGTGAGCTATATTATATCAGAGCTCCCACGGGGAGATGGAATAAGCAAAGGAGAAGGATGCCTCTTCCTAATGAGCATTGTCTTTGTTTACCCCTAGCTATTTGCCAGGTGCTGCCTTCCCCTTATAAGGACACTTGTGCTCATGTAGGTAATCTGGATAATTTCCCCATCTCAAGATCCTTAACTTAATCACATCTGCAAAGTCCCTTTTGCCACTTAAATAACATATTCACCTATTCTCAGGGAGAGGCTTTATTCAGTCTACCACAATGGAGTTCATTTATTAAAGGAGTTCATTTATTAAACAACTAAGGCTCATGTCTGAGCCCAAAAGATATGCTGCCTTCTGGATATCACGTGAGGTGCCAAAGAACACAAAGTGAAAAGTGCCACTGTCAGATCACTGTCACCACCATCGCCACCAAAAAGCAACATTTAGGCACAGACTTCATGCAATCCAATCCTTGTTACCTATAATTGACATTCAAAAAGGCACAGGCAGGCAGAGTTTACATTCAAATTATCGATGACATTGTCTCAATGATTTCTAGTGAGGTAACATCGGGACCGGAGAAGGCGATGGCACCCCACTCCAGTACTCTTGACTGGAAAATCCCATGGACTGAGGAGCCTGGTAGGCTGCAGTCCAGGGGGTCGCGAAGAGTCAGACACGACTGAGCAACTTGACTTCCACTTTTCACTTTCCTGCATTGGAGAAGGCAATGGCAACCCACTCCAGTGTTCTTGCCTGGACAATCCCAGGGACGGGGGAGCCTGGTGGGCTGCAGTCTCTGGGGTCACACAGAGTCGGACACTACTGAAGTGACTTAGCAGCAGCAGCAGCAGCAGTAACATTAGGACAGGCAGCTAGTCCTGTGGTAGCACACAGTCAGTGCTCAATGAAAGTCAAGAGTTGGAGGATTTCTCATAATCTCCTCTAATTAGTTAGTTGAGAGTTCCAGTATGATTTCTCTGGCTCTCCTTGGGTAAGTTTGCCAGGCCAGATCCATTATGCCCAAATACTCCTGGTTTATTCAATAGTCATGTCAAGAAGTCCTGATAATATAGTCCACTTGAGTAGTGTGAATCTTGATATTGTCAGTTCAATGGATGATGATAATCTTTTAAGTGGGCTTCCCCCCAGTAGCTGAACTGGTAAAGAATCCTCCTTCAATGCAGGAGACCTTGGTTGGATTCCTGGGTCAGGAAGATCCCCTGGAAAAGGGAACGGCTTCTCCAGTACTCTGGCCTGGAGAATTCCATGGCCAGTATATTCCTTGGGGCCGTAAAGAGTCGGACATGACTGAGCAGCTTTCACTTTTCACTTTCAATCTAAGTAGTAGAGTTAAGCCATTGTTTGGCACTGAACCATGAGAGGAGGTTGCTCTTGTATTTCCTCCCTCCTCCGCAAACTGTGTCTTATAAGTCACTATCCCTTTAACCACAGGTTATTCAGAGAAATAAGAACTCTCCTCCCAGGGGATTGTGATCCTCCCAGCTGCACACCAGAGACTTGGGGCTACAATGGCGTAGATACCACCAAGAGAAAAGAAAGAAGAAAGCAAATTTCTGGCAGATACAGTGTGGTGTCTTTGTGAAGGAGCTGAAGGCTTTTCTGGATCAATAATATCATTTTCTGGTAAGGAGAGAAATGCATGTGTTATCATGAAAGTCACTTTAGTAAATGAGAAGTTGTGAAAGTGTATTTAAATCCATAGAAAGCTCTAAAAGTCACATTGTCTTGTCTTAACTGAATTGCTGCAGACCCTGGATAAGAATGTCTCTTTGACAGAAAAATGGGCTGTTCTTCTATTTAGTGAAGTTTAGTAGAAACATTACAAAGATCTGTGATAGTACTTCCTTTCATTGGCTTTAGAGACAAGTGCAAGCTGCTTACTAGATGAATGGCTTTTGGTCAACTGCTCACCTCTCAGTGCCTCAGACATCTTATATGTAAAGTAAACTGCCTGCCTTCTAGGTCTGTTGAGAAAATTAAACAAGTTATTGGATGGAAATACCTAACACAGTGCTCAATACATGTTTTTTACTATTCATTTCCCCTAACACATTGCTAATAACTGAGACTTCAAAAATCACCTAGTTCAACTCTCACTTTTACAGATATCTTCTGCAGATATTTTGTTAAACACATTTACATACAGGTTTCTACAGAGATAATGTCTTGATCCAAAACAGTCAATAATTCCTCAGATTTGGTCCTGGAATCATATTAACTTTCCACAGAATACAAAGTCAGAAAATGGGTCTCTTCAATGCAAAACTGGCAGCTCTTCAGAGTTTTGTGGTCTTCTTAAAGAGAACCTTTAAGAGAATCAAAGGCAGACAATAGAGATAGAAAGAAAAGTATTGGCAAAAATATTTTAAGGTCAATTAAGAAATCCTACTCTATATATGTTGACTTGTCTTTGTCAGTAATGATCATGTTTGCATATGTAAAGCCATTTCACTGTTTACTCACATAACATAGGGAATGCTGAAATATATATTCAGATCCAATCTTTTTATGACATGGTTTTAGATTTGTTGATATGTTAATTTGATGATTTATTAAGACATGGAAAATTTGCCCATAGAGATATGGAAAATAAAATAATTCATGAAAAATTACTTTTCAGTTTGGAGAAGATGGAGAGGAAATTTGCATTAAAAATATTCACTATATTTTCTGGACTATTTTCTGTGGGAAGCAAGAATACTCCTGGTGTCCCATATCTTAAGCGTCTTTCCAATACATCATTAAAATGGAACCAAGAAAGGTCAAAATGATGTATTAATAAATGAAGGCCAGAATGCTTCAGGTGGATCGGGGCTCATTTTAGCCCCAAGAGCCTGTCAGGGCATTAAAGGAGGCAGAAATAGGATAAGGCACCAAGATGCTGGTGGCTCCACCCAATACTTTTCTAGGGTTTTTGTACATCAAGCAATTAAAGGTTTCTGCCAGAAATAGTTCTGGGGTTTGATTTTGTTTAATGTGCAGCATCTATTGAGTCCTAGTCATTTGCACTATCCTAAGGCACTCACTTGAACCCCACAACTAGCCAATGAAGAAGGTACAATTATTACTCTCATTGCACAGTTAAAATGAGACTTAGAAGTATTAAACACCTTGACAAGGTCATCCAGAGAGGCAAGTGCGGATGCACGGTAGTGTGTGGTACGTGTGTGTGTATATGTGTAGCATATGTGCCTGTACACATGCATGTGTGCATGTGCGTATCTAGGAGGGGGATGGGTTCTCACTTTCAGCAGAAAGATCCTTCTCCTTTCTACCTGTACATAATAAAGAGTTTTTAACATCAATGATATTACCAGACTTAATTTTGTGTAACTATGGCTAAATTGGGCTTCCCTGGTGGCTCAGATGCTAAAGAATCTGCCTGCCAAGCCAGAAACCTGGGTTTCCCTGGGTCGGGAAGATCCCCTGGAGGAGGGCATAGCAACCCACTCCAGTATTTTTGCCTGGAGAATCCCATGGACAGAGAAGCCTGGCAGGCTACAGTCCATAGAGTTGCAAAGAGTTGAACATGACTGAAGCGACAGCATGCATGGATGCATGGTTAAATTATGCTGATCTTTTCTTATAAGTTTTCATACTTTCATACATAAAACTATAAATATTAGTCAAAAAAGAAGTAAACATGATCATTTTGTTGTTGTTCAGTCCCCCATTCATGTCCAACTCTTTCCAACCCCATGGACTGCAGCACACCAGACTTCCCTGTCCTTCACCATCTCCCAGAGCTTGCTCAAAGTCATGTCCATTGAGTCGGTGATGCCATCCAATTATCTTGTCTTCTGTCATCTCTTTCTCCTCCTGCCTTCTATCCTTCCCAGCATCAGGGTCTTTTCCAATGAGTCAGCTCTTCCCATCAGGTGGCCAAAGTATTGGAGTTTCAGCATCAGTCCTTCTGATGAATATTCAGGGTTGATTTGTTTTAGGATTGACTGGGTTTGATTTCCTTGCAGTCCAGGGGACTCTCAAGGGTCTTCTCCAACACTGCAATTGGAAAGCATCAATTCTTTGGTGCTCAGGCTTCTTTATGGTCCAACTTTTACATTCATACATGACTACTGGAAAAATCATAGCTTTGACTAGACAGACCTTTGTTGGCAATGTAATGTCTCTGCTTTTTAGCACACTGTCTAGGTTTGTCATAGCTTTTCTTCCAAGGAGCAAGTACCATTTAATTTCATGGCTGTAGTCACCATCCGCAGTGATTTTGCAGCCCAAGAAAATAAAGTCTTTCACTGTTTCCATTGTTTCCCCATCTATATGCCATGAAGTAATGGTACTGGATGCCATGATCTTAGTTTTTGATTGTTGAATTTTAAGCCAACTTTTTCACTCTCCTCTTTCACCTTCATCAAAGGCTCTTTAGTTCCTATTTGCTTTCTACCATAGGGTGGTGTCATCTGCATATCTGAGGTTATTGATATTTCTTCTGGCAATCTTGATTCCAGCTTGAGCTTCATCCAGCTCAGCATTTTGCATGATGTATTCTGCATATAAGTTAAATAAACAATATACAGGGTGACAATATACAGCCTTGATGCACTCCTTTCCCAATTTTGAACCAGTCTATTGTTCCATGTCCATTTCTGATTGTTGCTTCTTGACTTGTATACAGGTTTCTCGGGAGGCAGGTAAGGTGGTTGGCACTCCAATCTCTATTACTGAAGATAGCTGTATGAGACATGTTAAGTGCTAAGGGTGCAAAGCATAACCCCTACTCACATCAAGATAGGTTAGGAGACAAGGCACATATGTTAAAAACAAGAGTTAATGACACAAGGTAGACAACTGTTGCATGAATAGTATAGATGCATGTTATGGAAATTCAAAGGAAATAAATCAGAGAATTAGGGAAAAAAATGTTAGAATACAGATGGCAGTACAGAAAGGGAAGAAGGTTACTTTACCAATGTCATAAAGCTAGTCTTGAAAGAGTTGAGAGTAAATCACAAGTTTCCTGATTCATGTTGTAAGACTGTTTCATGGAACTATGCTAATGAAAATGATCTTAACAATAGCACTAGTTAACACTTTGAAGACACTTTTTACATGCTGGGCATTTTACAGACATTATCTTATTAAATTCTCATAATAACCCTAGGACAGAGGTGCTGTATTTTTCCCCATTTCACACATGAGGAAATTGAGGTGTAAGAAAGATAATTTTCCTAAAGCCCTACAGCCAGAAAATGACTGATCCAGTACTTACACCAAGGTGTCTAAAGAGCTATAATGAAGGCAGGAAGCATGGCCCAGAAACCAGGGGAATGACAGGTCAAATCTAAGTGGTGGGAACAGACATTTACGAAAAGTGAGTGGGCTGCTTTACTGGAAGAGGAAATTCGAGAGAGGACTTAGCAGATAGAGTTAGAACAGAGCATGAGGCAGAGAGAAGGAGGTCGTGAATGTCAATCCAGGCAGCAAATATTCTGTTTGTCTATCATGTGTTTGGGAAGAAGGTAGGAACAGAAGATAGGAGCTTGACAACTCTATAGTTGTGGGCTGTTGTTCTTGCTGTTATTTTTAAGATTAACCTGGTCACAAAGAGAATGAAGAGCAAGAGTCTAGTAGTAGAGGGCTGATGAGGGTGAAATCCTCAGCTCTAAAGAAGGATGGGGTGTTTTCAGGTGTTTTCCAAACTCCTGAGGGTACACAGCTACAGGTCCGCTTCCCAGTCTCACCACAGAGCATGGGAAGAGACTAACACTCCTCACCAATCTTTCCCCACAGACTGCAGTATTTCCACATCCGCACAAGCTAACAAAGCCCTTTGGAACCATGAAGATTTTTTTCCGCTACCAGACATTCAGATTCATCTGGCTCACAAAGCCAATTGGCCGGCGCTTTCACAAAAGTCACCAGCTGGGAGCGCCTCTGACCCTCGCGGACTTTGAAGCCATAAATCGCTGTGAGAGATCATTGCCTAAGAACTTTAACTTTGCTGGGGATGTGCTGGACCAGTGGTCCCAAAAAGAGAAGGTACAAGATGACGGGCCTCCTGTAAATGCTTGGTGTCTACCTGTCTCTCAGCCTTCCATTTCCTTGTTCTGTGGCCATTTTTAATTCCATTTTTTCATACCTCTTGGTTTCCTTTGTTTTCCAATTGCCCTTCTCTCTCTCCAGGGAAGAACTTTGCCCCTCAACTACATATGGCTGTCTTCATCCTCAGCCCCCCTCATCATGGTTACTCAAAGAATTATGCCTCTTTCCCCTCATTTTCCCCAAGTCGAACATAGCAGCTCTTTGTTCTCCAATTCTTCTGTTTGGTCTGGTCACAAAAAAACAGTAACTTGAGCTTTGGTTTTATGAATAGTCATTGGTGCAGAAGCAGAGGTTGAAAAGGAAAAAGCAATATGTTTTATGAAGTGTTTAGTGTATCCCCAGGTCAAGGTCCCTGCATACTGACCCCCACCCCCAGCCAGGCACTAAGCTGAACACTTTACTTATCAATGCTTACCAAAGTGCACTGCGAGGGCCCGTGCTTCAGAATATATGCTACATGCACAAGGTACTGAATATGCGGAGTTAATTCTTCCTAGTAAATAGAATGGACAATCTTCCTTCAAATCTATTGTCTTTAGCAGCTCGCTTATATTTGACACACTCACTTTTGAACAGAGAGCACAGATAGAAGATGAAAATCTCTAGATAAAATGTAGGGACGTATTTTGTTTTCAGTATACATATTTATTTTTCAGTAACCCATTTTTAGCAAGTTGTACTGATTTTCCCATTATGGTGGTATTAATAATTAAACATATTTTCCTTCTTAAGTAAAGTATTCAAGTGAAAATGAGTCAACAGTGTAAAGAAGAATACAAAGAACAACAGCACAAGTGTAGACAGATCTGGAAAAATAGTGATACTCAAATGACTAACGATTGAGAAATACAGATCTGTATTATTTCATCAAATCCCCATCACCACCCTGCAGATAAGGGGGCTGCAGATAAGGAACTTAACCTCACAGAAGTTAAGCTACTTATCCAAGTTCACCAGTTCAAAGGTAAATGAACCAGCTTCTGATCTTATAGAGCTTTAATCCATTGGATAGGGATGCCTTTATGATATCACAAAGTTTAATGGAATAAATGGGAACGTACATACAAAGCTTCAGGAACACAGAGAAGTCAGGAGAAGAAGTGGGAGCTAAGAAAGACTTGACCAAAGAAGTGAAATGAGAACTGAGCTTCCAAGTATTTTCCAACTAGGGAAGGTAAAGGGAGCATTCCAGATAGGGGAAAAAAAGGAGAGTAATATCTCCCCCAAGTAATACATAAAGCAAAAAGATTTTACAGTACAGACTTCTAGAATCACTATAAGACATTTGCTCCAGAAACCAATCAAGCTCCTTCCACAAAGGCCCTCCATCTTGTTCTCGGTTACCTATGAAAGCCATAGCTTGGTCTTTTGGGTAAAAAATGATAAGTTCCTAATCAGTCTTGGTCCATTCATTTTGGCTTTTGGTTGGAAGAGACTCTAACTTAAACAAGAAAGAAATTTATCAAAGGGATGTGGGGGAGGTCACAAAATTGGGTTGGAAGCTGGAGTTTTCACAAGGACAGGAAGCAGGACAGATGCATAAGCACCAAGAGCCAATAGACGGATTTTGCTCCAACCATTTTCTATCTTTTTGTTCTTCTCAGAAAACTCAATCAGGGACAGAAGTTGTGATTGGCCCAACTTGGTTCACAGGCCCACATGCTGATCAGGGAAGGACGGGCACCCCGATGGGTTGTCTCAACAAGGCGGTGTTTGATAGAATAGTGGCTCCCCCACAGACAAACTGGTTCTGTTACTGGGCTCCACCAGCACAAATGCTGAGGGAAAGACACCAAATATGTCCCATCTATTTGATGACCACTCATTCACGCCTTCTCCCCTCTTTCCCATGTGCCTATGCATACCTAGACAGGAGAGAGACCAGCCAACCCAGCCCTGTGGTGGGTGAATGGCAAAGGGGATGAGGTGAAATGGAGCTTTGGAGAACTGGGCTCCTTGTCCCGAAAGGCTGCCAATGTGCTCACCAAGCCCTGTGGTTTAGAGAGAGGAGACCGAGTGGCCGTGATTCTTCCCCGAATCCCAGAGTGGTGGCTTATAAACGTGGCTTGTATGAGAACAGGTCAGTGCCAATATTTAACATTTCTAAATCATGCAGAAACAGAAAAAGACTGAAAGTAGAGGTTTTTCTGAATTGTTAGTCCTGACTGAAGTTATGCTTACAAAGAACAGAAAAACTGGGTTGAAATTAGAAGCAGTCATGATGCAATAATAGAACACTACCTCAAGAGGTAAGTATTATTGATGCGATGCCCATTTTGTGAGAAAGGAAACTGATGTTCAGAAAGGTTAAATTTGCCCAGAGTCACACAGCTAGAAAGCTATGCAATTGGAGCTTAAACACAAAACTCTATAAAAGCAAATGTGGGTACCAATACCTCTTTGCAGTGCTGGTTATGATGTGTTCATCCAGATGCTCCAGAACTTCCTTCTCTGAATACATTTGGATTCTCCCTGACATAGCAGTACAAAAGGAAGAAAAAAGGACTATAACAAAATGACTTTTAAGACTAAGGTTGTAGATTCCAGCTGGAAAACCTTTGCCTCTTCCCAGAAAATTAATGTATTAAATGACACATTTTCTCCCACAGTAGTAATTTATAATGTACCCCAGTAAAATTTCTACAGAACTCTTTCCCTTTCTAGGACAGAGTTCAGCAGAAACCACGGCCAGTGAGTTGGCCATCTATTTTTGTAAATAAAGCTTTAAAGTTATAATGGAATACAGCCATGCTCACTCATTTACGTATTGTCTATAGCTCTTTTTGCACTACAACAGCAGAATTGCTGATTGAAATAGAGATGGTACGACTCACAAAGCCTAAAATGTTTACAATCTGGCCTTTTACTGAAAAAGTTTGCACACACAACATAAATGTTTATAAGTCAATCAAAAATAAACAAGAATACCGAAGGATATACTACTATACAGAACACAAAAACGCTTGTTGCAATATCATTAATAATAGGAAAAAATGGAAACAACTATATAGGAACTATTAAATAACTTAAAAACTAGCTGAGAATAAAGTTTAGTGAGGGTGTGGTTATTGCTAATTGAAATTATGATGCTTCAATTTGCTGGAATGTCATTAAAAGAATAATTACAAGGATTTCATAATAGTGTTGAAAAATGCTCTCATTGCCAATATTACATAAAATAGCAATATATAAAATTCTTTTTACATTCACTATAAAAAGGAATTTGCAAATGTGAAACCAATTGTGGGTTGGAAAGAGATTAAAGGTTTTATTTGTCATAAAAATATACTAATATTACTTAACATAATGTATGCCATTTGTGAAATGCTGAGATTAAAAACAAACCCACAAGCAGAATGGTCAAAAATATACAATTAATTAAATGTTAAACAAGCGCCTGAGGGATTATGTTTTCAAGTTCAGAATAATTAAATCTCAGTAAACAGAGATACTAGTACTATGCACCACATAGCTAAATACTTTGCTTTTGCTGTAAAGCGTAAAAATCTGAAATCCACTAGAAGAGAACTTACTCCTGACCCCCAAGCTATCCATTGAATACATCCACATCACAAATCCCCCAAGAGTACTAATAACTTCTGAGCCACTAAGAACAAATGGTTTGCAAAATCTTATATTTTTATATTGAGTGAATGATGAGATATTTTCTTGATTAACTTATCACATCAAATATTTATTCATCTTCTCAAGAGGGGATGACATGTAAGAGCTTTTAAGATACATTCAGTAATTGAAGTTTCCTTCCTAGGAATTCAACTCCATATCTTCCTATTTAGCCTACTTCAGGGAACTCACCAAGAAATAAGGAGTCTGGTATATGACACAGGTCTTGGAGTCTGGGAAGTGTATCTTTGAATCTTGGTTCTGCCACTTACTTTACAGCCCCTGGGCTAGTTGTCTGTCTGCTGGGATTAATTTTAAGTGAGATACCAGGCATATATTATATACTCAATAAATGGCGGTGGCTCTTTGTAATGCTTTACATACATTCCACTTTCTTGCCATTGATCTGCTTTAAAAAGTACAAACCACTTTCCCTCTGTTTTTCATCTAATTCTCCCGTATATGTTCTTCTCATAAGGAACTAGTACTTTAAAATCAGGCCCATCACAGGCCAATGTTTAGAATGATGTGAAACAGTGGAATAAATGAAGCATTGCCAAAGTAATGTAGGCATATGTCAATGAACACAGACCACTGAGAAAACCCAGGTTTGAAGGCTGACTCTGCCACTTGCTTGGCTCATATTCCATCAAATGGCAACAACTGCATTGATTTACATGGTTGCTTAGAACAGTGGCCTCCAAGTTTTTTTTGGCTATACAATCTATCAATAAAAATTCTTGGGAAACATATACTCCCATCTGGATATAGTTATTTAAGTTGTTCTACTTTGCTAATACAGTATGTATAAAAATATATACAAAAATGAGATAAAGTCATAAACAGAATTCCATATCTGCAATAAATTTTTTAAATTCTAGTTTCTTCTCTTATCCCTAGTGGCTTATCTTGCCAAACTCATTTGGAAACCATAGGTTCAGATGATTGGATGAGTTGATATTCATGAAAATGTAAACCTGTAAAGTGCTGTAAAATGTAAAGTACTGTTTAAGTGTTATATGACAATGACTAAAATGGTACATAATAATAGCCCACCATTATGATGGCTCATGGTAAAGAATCATCTGCCAATGCAGGAGATGTGGGTTCCATCCGTGGATCTGGAAGATCCCCTAGAGAAGGAAATAGCAACCCACTCCAGTATTCTTACCTGGGAAATCCTGCGGACAGAGGAGCCTGGCAGGCTGCAGTCCATGGGGTGGCAAAAAGAGGCAGACATGTCTTAGCAACTAAACAACAACAGCATAATGCTTACTATGTGCCAGACTTATTATTAGTTTCCCCAATTTACAAAGAAGGAAAGGAGGACACAGAGAGATGAAGGAATAAGTTCAAGGTCACAAAGCAAGTATGTTGCAAGAATGGGATTAGATCCAGGGACTGTCGGACTCTGAAGCCAGTGCTCTAAGGATCTCTCAGAGATCAGGGTCCTGCGGGATGTTCCTGGAGACCAAGACAAGGGTAGCTGAAGGTTAGATTTTGCAGCTCTTTGCCATGCAGGCACAAAGCCCAAATTTCCACAGTCCGCAGTCTATTCAGAGGCCTGTCTCTTTCCCAGGGCTTGTCTTCATGCCAGGAACAACCCAGCTGACAGCAAAAGACATCCTCTATCGGCTGCATGCATCTAAGGCCAAGTGCATCGTGGCCAGTGAGGAGGTGATCCCAGCAGTGGAGTCCATTGTGTCCGAGTGTCCAGACTTGAAGACCAAACTCCTGGTGTCTCCACACAGCCAGGATGGGTGGCTCAGCTTCCCAGAGTTATTTCAGTGAGTATTTTCCCCACATTAGTTGCAGTGCCAGCAATAACACCAGTCACAACTGCATCTCAGAGTCTCCTAGCCTCCAAGGACTCCTGCATGCTGTGGGTTGATCCAGGCCCCTTCTCAGGAAAAAATCACCTAATAAAAACGTTTTAAGGACAGAGAAAGGGCTGTAGCTCTGCTCCCATTTCCCTCCTTTTTGCCAGGGCCTGAGATGAGTGTCCTACCTGACTTAGTACTTGCCTAAGTCCTGGAGCACGTCTCCCACAACTCACAGCCTTGACTCTGGCCACCATTTTTTCCCCTTAAATGTGGTTCACCTCAGGGCTTTTGCCCCTGCTGTTTTTTCTATCTGGAATGCTCTTCCTCAGCCCTCATCAACAGGAAGTTGATGACTTCCTGTCAAACTTCAACTCAAATGTCTTATCCTCAGTGAGACTATCTCTGACCACCAGTTCCAAGCTAGTCTACCACATCATCCTATTGTTTTCTTCATAGTACTCATCACTATCCAAATATCATATCCACTCATTTGTTCCTGTATTTACTATCTGTTTTTCTCCTCTGCAGTTGACAAATGATGACCCATAGGCCAATTCTGGCATGGCACTCACTTTTATAAAGTTGTGTTGGAACATGACCACACCCATTTCTGTACATATTGTTTAGAGTGGCTCTCATCTTATAAGAGCAGAGTTGGGTAGCTACAGCAGAGACTCTATGACCCCCAAAGCCTAAGATATTTATTATCTAGGTCTTTACAGAAAAAACTTCCATCCCTCTTCCAAACAGTAAGCTCCAAGAAGGCAAAGGCACTATTTGTCTATTTGACTGATCATTCCATTTCTAGTTCCTACCATTTAGTTGGGCCCTAAGACATGCTTACTGAGGACTGAACAAAACAGCACACTTAACCTCAGTTTTCCTTATATGTAGAATAAGGATGCACATGTCTTAAGTGTTGTTTTGAGGATAAAATAAGCTAATAAGGAAGAAAGTGCTTCCTAAACTGTAAAAAAATGGAGTAAAATGTTTATTAAATGTATTATCCTTCAAAGAGCTGTTAAGTAGCTTATGTTTTTTTAAAAAATACTTTTGATTAGCTTATAAAAAGAAGACATATAAACTCTGTTGAATAAAAGTAGTTTCCATTGCTGGAATAAAGTTTTACCAGTAATCAAAACTAAACCCTGTTGGTCAAACCCAAAAGGTTTTCCCACAGCTATGACAGAGGATGCTGTTTGTGTCTTTCATAAACTGAGTACCTCTGGATAAGTCAAATAACATCTCTAAAACTCTGTGTCTTATCCATAAAATAAGAATAGTATAGTTTCTACCCCAATGAGTTGTATAAAAATCAAATGTGATGAAGCATGTGAAGTTTTTAGCATAATGCTTGGCACAGAGTAATCACTCTGTAAGATTTATAGTAATTGTAATTATTATTAGTCTGAAATTAACAAAGCCATTCAGCAGTGCAGTAATTCCCTAAGGTAGTATTATTCAATTGAATATTCATATTCCTCAGTAAAATATTTTTAACACACTCCCCTAATACATATGTATTTATTTATTTATAAATTATATACATGTACTTTTGTGCACCACACAAATATAAAAAATAATTATTTTAAAGAACGAATTCTAAAATACATATAATTTGAAATTCTATTTTCTTCTCATTCCAGTCATCTTGCATATACTCCTGGGCAGCAAGTTCCCCCACTTTCAAGACTCCTGTCCTAAACAACTCTTGCCACATTCTGTTGAGTCCCCAGAAAGCCTTTAAAGCATCACAAAATCCACAGGAGACAGAGAACTTTGAACTCACATGAATTTCAAATTGAAATTTATACATTTGGGGAGTATTTTTCAAGGTAAAGGGAATCCTCACTTCAAACAAACAACTTTGGAGTGTCATAACTTGACAACTGGCATGGATTGTTTCTCTAAAAGCTAAGGAAAAGGGAGCCATAAATTGCCAACAACTGGCTGTTCTCTCAGAAAACCACACACAGCCATAATCAGTACTATCTCATTTGGTTAGAGTTAATCTTCTGGGAGTTCACTTTAAGGTTTCTTATGCTACTTCTGTCTCCCATGGATAGACATTCATGAACATTTTCCAGAATATTATACTAGAATGGGGAAACAGTTAAAATTATGGGCCTGACTGATATTTCTCTTTTCCTGTCCTAATAAAAAGGACCCTTCCCTTCAGCTCAAGACCCTGGATTCTGATCATAAGGGGCTTAAAACAGTGTTCCAAGAAGAAGAGCTATATGAAAAAAGTATGGAGGCAAAGAAAATCCCAAAATGTGCAAAGAAAGTTTGTGCAAGCAGTTGGGGGTGGCTAGAAAGGAAAATATGAAGTCATAGTGGAGGCCAGAAGAGCAAGCAGAAGCCAGATAATAGCCTCTCATATAAAGATCTGACTCTTTGCGATCCCATGGACTATACAGTCAATGGAATTCTCCAGGACAGAATACTGGAGTGGGTAGCTGTTCCCTTCTCCAGGGGATATTATCAACCCAGGGATCAAACCCAGGTCTCCCACATTGCAGGCATATTTTTTACCAGCTGAGCCATCAGGAAAGCCCAAGAATACTGGAGTTGGTAGACTATCCATTCTCCAGTGGATCTTCCCAACCTAGGAATAGAACCAGGGTCTCCTACATTGCAGGTGGATTCTTTACCAGCTGAACTACCAGGGAAGCCCAAAGATTGAACATGTATGCTAAATTTTTAACTTGATCCTATGAACAAGGGATCTGGAGAGGGAAATGGCAACCCACTCCAGTATTCTTGCCCAGAGAATTCCATGGATGGAAGAGTGGGCTGTGGTCCATGGGGTCACAAAGAGTCGGACACGACGGAGCAATTAATACACACATGACAAGGGAAGCCAGTGAAGAGTTTTAAGAAGTGAAGTGTCAAGGTCAGTTTCCAGTTTTAAATAGATTTCTCTGGCAACTGCATAAAAAATAAATTTGAATAGAACCAAACTGGAATCCGAGAGACCATCTGAAAGGCTTATCTAGGGAAGCAATGACGAAATTCTAAGTCCAAGCTCTGATGAGTAGTACCAAGAGAAGGAGGCACACTAAAAAAGAACTAGAAGGATTTGGAGACTCATTGAACATGAAGAATGAAGGCAGGAATCTTCTGCTTTTTAACTCGGATGACTTAGTGGGTGGGATACTATCAGCTTGAGAAAGAGTTTAAAGTTGTGTGCTCAGTTGCTCAGTCGTGTCTGACTCTTTGACACTCCCACAGACTGTAGCCTGCCAGGCTCCTCTGTCCATGGGGATTCTCCAGGCAAGAATACTGGAGTGGGTTGCCATGCCCTCCTCCAGGGGATCTTCCCAACCCAGGGATCGAACCCAGGGATTGAACCCAGGTCTCCCACATTGCAGGCAGATTCTTTACTGTCTGAGCCACCGATTGAGGGGACTAAGAACAAACAAATGTGTAGCAAGTGGTAGATATTTGAGTCTCAGGCTCAAGGAGGTAAGGATATAAATCTGGAATCATCAGCATATAATCAGTTCAAAAAAACTGATTATATATATAACTCAGGTATGCAAAGAAAGACAGAAGTCATACGCTGGAAACCCTGCTTGAAAATCTTCTTGTCACTCACAGATTATAATGTTTCTTTGTTTTAAAAATCAAAAGCTTTATATCAAAAGTTTTACATACTAGATTTAGAAGCATTCAAAGATGAGTTGAGCTTTTTTGGTTTGTTTTTGTTTGCTTGTTTGTATCAGATACTATGATGATATTCCCCTTTCTCCAGTCCAACACATACCAATTTCACCATATATTTTACTGAAAAAGTCAATAAAATTGAATGGTTTATTTTTATTTGGGGAGAGGGGACAAGGGGTAGGATAGGCAAGTTACCAAGAAAACCACATTAATATTTCATGAAACTATATTTGACAATATAGTGTGTGTTTATATCATTAATCCTTACTGTTTTAAAATTTCAGTGGCAATCTTAATCTAATTAGGATGGATTAAAATGGTATCCTCAACTCTGTTTCCTTCAACCTGAGATATTAAAAAGATGATATGTGAGTTTCAAAAATTCATAGGTGTTCTATTGGGTATTAAATACTGAGTAACAAACCAACTCAAAAGTTAGTGATGTAAAAACAATCATTTTATTTGCTCAAGATTCTTTGGGTTAGAGATTCATGTAGGTCTCAGCAGAAGCAATTTATCTCTGCTCCACATCAGCTTGACTGGAGCTGGAGGATCCAAGTGGGTTCACTCATAAGTCTGAGACTTTGGTGTTCGTTAAACATTTCTCTTCTCCCACACATGCCCTGTCTCTCCAGCAGGACAATCTGAACATTTTTATGTGGTGGCTGTGTTCCAGTGAAAAGTGAAACTACAAAGCCTTTGTGGCTCAGGCTGAGAAGTTGCACAACTTCTGTCATGTCCTGTTGGCCAAAGCAAGTCTTAAGACCAGCCCAGATTCAAGGAGAGAGGACACAGGCTCCATCCCTCAGTGAGGCATGCTTGGATGGAAGGAATTTTGGGGGCTGTCTATGCAGACAATATTACACAGATATTACTATCAGTTAAAGTGCTCTTAGCTTTAGCAATAGAAGACCCAAGTAAGCATGGCTTAAACAATACAAGTTTATTATATTACAAATAAGTACAGAGGTAGAATGGAATGAGAGTTGGTTAATTCAGTGTTTTTTTGAAGATAGCATGGACCTAGACTCATTCATCTTTCCATCATGCCATCCTTAGTGTGGATGATAATGCTTCTTGTGATCCCAACATGGCTAGGCTGATTCCAGACATCAAGTACTCTTGCAACAATATCCAAAGGTCAAAAAGCAAGATGAATGGGGTAGGGGGAGGCAGTATTCCTTCCTAATTGCATCATATGCCCATTCCTAACTCAGTAACTCGGAGAAGGCAATGGTACCCCACTGCAGTACTCTTGCCTGGAAAATCCTATGGACAGAGGAGCCTGGTAGGCTGCAGTCCATGGGGTGGCTAAGAGTCGGACATGACTGAGTGACTTCACTTTCACTTTTCACTCTCATGCATTGATGGCAACCCACTCCAGTGTTCCTGCCTGGAGAATCTAGTGGTCTAGACCACTGGTGGTCTAGTGGTTAAGTGGTTAAGCTTTTATGCCCTCACTTCCAAGGGTACAGGTTCCATCTTTGGATGTAGAACTAAGATCCCACAAGCCATGCAGTCCCTGCAAAGTCCCTATAAGTTTTCTTGAGAAATTTCTCTCAGGGAGGCTTTGGATTACATTCTGGTGTCAAGAAGGCATAAGTAGCAAAGCAAAAAAAAAAAATATCAGAGCTAAACTGGTCTGCCATGTTCAGTCATCATCTTGGGGCCCATACTTTACAGAACTGCCTCTGCAGAGCACAGTTGTGTGGAGACAGGAAGTCAAGAACCAATGGCGATTTATTTCACCAGTGGGACCACAGGCTCTCCCAAGATGGCCCAACACTCTCAGAGCAGCCTGGGAATTGGGTATACCCTCTGTGGAAGGTAAGGATGAAAACTGTTTTTTTTTTTTTTTTTTAATTATCCCCTGAGCTGCCAATATGTATATCCAATTGCCTAGTTGGCATCTCTACTTGGGTGGCTATTAGGTATTTCCAATGAAACATCTACAAAATAGAACTCTCAATGTCTTAATTCAGGAAATTGTACCATCTAACCAACTGGTCAAGCAAGAACTTAGGAACTGACCTTGATTCAGTCCCCACAACAGCATGTCTGGCTCCTTCTCCTTTTGGCCACATAAATTTGCCCACCCAGAAAGGCCGTCCAAGATGTCCTAAAACTATCACATTACCCTATTTCATTTTCCTCATAGCACTTATCATTATTTGAAATTGTGATATTTACTTAGATACTTATTCACTATCTATCTCCCTTAAAACAGGGAAGAAATCTGGTCTTCCTTGCCCTCTGCTATAGAACAATGTCTATCATATAATATTTGCTCAGTAAATAGTTGTCACCTCAGTGGACAAACTCAGAAAACCATGCCAAACCCAGACTCCCAGTCTACTCTCAGACTACCTAAGATTCTGAAAAGCCCTCTATCAAGAATGAGAGGTGGTGCTGCTCATCCGGGCGTGGGGCTTCTTTTGACCCTTCTCCATAGCCATTGAGGTTCCAAGGCAAGGCTGTTCCTTAAGGACACAAATTTGTTTACTTTCCTGTTTCTTTGTTTTATTTCAGCTTGGTCTGTATTGTTGCTTCCCCATATCACTTAGGTATTGGCTAGACCTGAAGTCCACAGATATCATATGGAACATGTCTGACACTGGCTGGATCAAGGCTGCCATTGGCAGTGTGTTTTCCTCCTGGCTTCAAGGAGCCTGTGTCTTTGTGCATCGGATGGCCCAGTTTGACACCGACACTTTCCTGGATGTAAGTCACTACTTCAAATTACATATAGTTTTCTAAATTACATATAGGTTTCTCTTGTCTTTCCCAAAACCATAGAGACATGATTCCTCAGAATGCAGGACTTCTTGGGCTTATGAAAACCATTTCTTTTTTAAGAAGTAAAGTCTCCAGAGACTTGGCTTTAAAATGTATTTAACAGAGTGAAAAAGGAACACCCACAATGCTCTTAAGCATAAAACCCCTCTTGTGCTTCAAATTCTTCAGAATTTGCTAGTATCACTAAATCAGTGGCCACCTGAGAGTCTGGTTCTAAATAACAGATTAAGTCTCAGTTCAGTTCAGTTCAGTTCAGTCACTCAGTTGTGTCCGACTGCCTGAGAGTCTGGTTCTAAATAACAGATTAAGTCTCAAGTCTAAATAAATCTTTGGTTTCTGTTTCAGTGAAACAAAGACAATAGTTGATAAATCCGAACTCCTGTGTAGAGGAGATGAAGGTGGTGTCACCTTTCTCCCAGAGTAGCGCCTTTCATTCTGCCTTCGCCCTGTGCTTCTCACTTTGCTAATTCTCAGAACCCAATATTCTTCTTGAAACCAGGAACATCCATCCTTCTCAGCCAGCAACAGCTAGAATGAGATATCAGATGACTCCAGTTTCTTTAGCCTTTAGAAAAATGTGATTCAAGGCCAATTATTTTTCAACTCCATGAATGATCAATCAAGTTTAACAAAATACTTATTATTAAAAGCACCACACCTGTGTGTGACTAAAAGCTATGCTCACCCTGTTATTTTGCCAACTGGTTTGACGAGATGGTTTATGAGTTTTCACAGAAATTTAGAGTAACATAAGAACTTGGGTCTCTACATCAGATTTGTAAAGTTACTTGAAGTAGATAAGTTAATTTTACAGTTTTAAAACCAACATTTATAAAATAAGAATATTTTATTATTTATGAAATATTCTCTTTCATAAAGTATTAAATATGTTATAATATTTAAATAGAAATATTTAATAATATGTTAATATACCATCACATATAATTACATATAACATTATTAGTATTCTTATTTAGTATATTCAATGAGACAAAATGAGAATAAATATTAAAATAAAATATTCTTTTATAAAATATTAAATGTGTAAGATCTAAATATCTTATATGTCATTGACAAATTATATATTAATATAATATTGATATATCTGTTTCATGTAATACTAAATACAAATATTAAAATTGTTTTAATTCAGTTGCTAAATTGTGTCTGAATCTTTGCTGCCACCCTGACAGAAGCATGGCAGGCTTCTCTGTCCTCTACTATCTCCCAGAGTTTGCTCAAACTCATGTCCGTTGAGTCAGTGATGCTCTCTAACCATCTCATCCTGTGACACCATTTTCTCCTTTTGCCTTCCATCTTTAGCATTGAGGTCTTTTCCAATGAGTTTTCTCTTCACATCAGATGGCCAAAGTATTGGCACTTCAGCTTTAGCATCAGTCCTTCCAGTGAAAATTCAAGGTTGATTTACTTTAGGTTTGACTGGTTTGATCTGTTTGCTGTCCAAGGGACTCTCAAGAGTCCACATTTGAAGGCAAAAGTTTTTCAGCACTCAGCCTTTTATATGGTCCAAATCTCAGATCTGTACGTGACTACTGGAAAAACCATAGATTTGACTAAATGGACCTTTGTCAGCAAAGTGATGTCTTTGCTTTTTTAATATGTTGTCTAGGTTTGTCATAGCTTTCCTTCCAAGAAGCAAGTGTCTTTTAATTTCATGGTTGCACCACAATTTGAAAGCATCAGTTTTTTAGCGCTCAGCCTTTTATATGGTCCAACTCTCACATTCATTCATGACTACTGGAAAAACCATATTTTTGACTATATGGACCTTTGTCGGCAAAGTGGTGTCTTTGCTTTTTTAATACATTGTCTTGGTTTGTCATAGTGTTCCTTCCAAGAAGCAAGTGTCTTTTAATTTCACCATCCACAGTGATTTTGGAGCCCAAGAAAATAGTGTTTCACCGTTTTCATTGTTTCCCCATCTATTTGCCATGAAGTGATGGGACCAGATGCCATGATCTTAGTTTTTTTAATGTTTTAAAGCCAGCTTTTTCACTCTCCTCCTTCACTCTCATCAAGAGGCTTTTTAGTTCCTTTTGCTTTCTGCTGTTAGAGTGGTATCATCTGTGTATCTGAGGTTATTGGTATTTTTCCATGAGATGATCACATGTCAATGAAAGAAAAGAGGAGGTTGTAGACATCAGCTCCAGTCATTGCCTTTAATTAACCACTGCTGATATTTCGTCTTTCTCCATCATCCAGACGCTTACCACTTATCCCATCACGACCCTCTGCAGTGCTCCCACCGTGTACCGGATGCTTGTGCAAAAAGACCTTAAGAGGTATTTGGGCAGAAATCTCCATTTGAACCACAAACAAAAGTTATAATCCAGCAACACAGATCTCCCCTTTTCAGTACAAGATAGTTTCTCAGTCTCACCATTACTGACATTTTGAACCAAATAATTCTGTGTCATGGAGTGCTGTCCTTTGCTTTGTAGCATTCTACCTGGCCTCTACCTACTATTAACCTGTATCAGTAGGACTTCCCTCTCCATCAGTGGTGATGATCAAAAATGTCTCCAGACATTACCAAGAGTCTCCTAGAGGGCAACCTCCCACCCCTGGCCCCCAACATCCCCAGTTTAAGAATCATTGGAACAACAGAACACTTCCAGAGACAACAAGAGTTCTGTAATCCCAGTGCTTTTATCACCCCTGCTCTAAACACACACACACACACACACACACACACACACATATCTATATTTATACTGCCCTGAAGTTAATAAAGTCTTATGACTTAAAGCTTATATTCAACTTAGCCAAATCACCTGAACATTAGGTGAAGTTGCAAAGTATATTTATTTAACTAACATGAATTTAATACATAAGGAGAGAGAGAAAGGAAGAAACAATTTAAGTCATTACAGTCACCTGCTTCTCCCCTAAACCTGGATCCTTCAAAGACAAAACAAACAGAAAAAAGTCTTCCCCCAAGGTGTGGATGTCTAGGAGGGAGATAGCTATGAGAAACAATAAAGGAGACATGAATCTTCCCTTTTCCTAATCAACTCCTTGTGGCCCTCAGAATGTGAACATCTTGCTCAAATTTTAAGATTAATTCAAGGACTTCTATTCTGAATAGGCCCAATTCATTTTCTACCAAACCCTCCCTCCCATTATGGACCTCACTATGTTAGAATTGAGCTGTTCCAAGCTTTCTCACCTGAACCTGGCTGGGCAATTGAGTAGTAAGCCACTGGTTAAAAGCTCATGCTACAAAGTCAAATAGGTGGACTCTGCTCCTAATAGTGGATCTCAATCACTCAAGAGGACCTTGCTAAGGCTCCCTTAACTCCATCCATAAGAGATATTTAAGAGCCACCTCACAGGTTGTGGTAAGAATTCAACAACAGCAGCATGTTTGGTGAATGAGATACTTGACAAGTGATAAGTGTAGAGTACAGATTATTCAACTCTGCTCTTTATCTTTCGGAGGGCTTGGGCAAGTTCTTTAACTTTTTTCAACCTCAATGTCTTCATCTGTAAAACAGAGTTTGTGAAGATTATGAGAGTGCTCCACAAGCCCTTGTAACATCATAAATGTTCTATTAATACTAGCTGCCATATTTCTTGGCTCTTAATAAGTTCTTAATATCATTATTAGCATTTTCTCCAACATTTTCCTCTCTTGAATGACCTGTTAAATGTAAACTCCACCAAGAAACTGTTTTAATCATAACATACCCCATGTGCCTAGAACAACATCTGACAAGAGTAGTTGCTCAACAAATATTCTCTGAATGAACTTTCCTAAGACTTGCCCTTCCTCACTCTTTGCTTGTTTCCAATGTCCTAGTTATCTGCCAATGAAAGCCACTCATATTTTGCTCCCCAAAGACCCCAGTGAAACTCTCTCTCCAGATATAAATTCAAGAAGCTGAGGCATTGCTTGACAGGAGGGGAGCCACTCAATCCAGAGGTGCTGGAACAGTGGAAAGTGCAAACTGGATTGGAGCTGTATGAGGGCTACGGACAGACAGAAGTGGTATGTTTAATGGACAAAGTTTAGCCTTTCAACCCCAGGACTGTCAACTGAGCCCCTGAAGTGTTCCCATCATGCTCTAAATTGTGATGGTATTTCCTAAAACTTCTAAATTGCCCGACTAGGTTTGACTGAAGGGGAATTATGATTATTCTTGGCTTTCCTGCCTCCTCACACAGGCTAAGTCTCAGAGGTGTTAGAGATTGAAGAGGTTCAAAATTGAATAGCTCATCTTTCCAATGCACTGGGAAGGACCCCAGAGAGTCCCAGTGGGCTTAATAGAACTTAAGGTGCACTTAATGGTACTCAGCCAAAAGGAGTGATTTTCAAAGTGTAGTCCCCAAACCAGCAGTATCAGTAGCACCTATGAATTTGGGAGAAATACAAATTCAAATACCCTGGCCTCTCCCTGACCTATGAATGAGAAACTGGGATGGGGCCCCAGCAATGTGTTTTAACTGATACATACTCAAGTTTGAGAACTACTAGTACTCTCGCCTGGAGAATCCCATGGAAGGAGGAGCCTGGTAGGCTGCAGTCCATGGGGTCTCGAAGAGTCAGACATGACTGAGTGACTTCACTTTCACTTTTCACTTTCATGCATTGGAGAAGGAAATGGCAACCCACTCCAGTGTTCTTGCCTGGAGAATCCCAGGGATGGGGGAGCCTGGTGGGCTGCCGTCTATGGGGTCGCACAGAGTCGGACATGACTGAAGCAACTTAGCAGCAGCAGCAGCAGTCTCAAATAATATATTTTGGAAGATGAGCTTGAATACTTGAAAAATCAGTCAAAACTGGGTCTTGGATTTCATTGTCATGATATATTAATAGCTACAGAAAAGTGAATTTTTACATAGTGACATAAAATATATTCTCTTAATAGGGAATAATTTGTGCCAATCAGAAAGGACAAGAAATTAAACCAGGCTCAATGGGGAAAGGAGTACTACCCTACGATGTGCAGGTGGGTAATACCCAACTGGTTCAACAAAGAAGAGAGACTATTTCAGATTTCTGCTATTCATTACAGAACTATTAATAACCCATTTTCATTTTGTGTAAAGAAAGTTTTAGGTACCTAAACTGTTTCTTTCATTCTAGATTATTGATGAAAATGGCAATATCCTACCACCTGGAAAAGAAGGGGAAATTGCCCTCAGGCTAACATCTACACGACCCTTCTGTTTCTTCTCTGAATATGTGGTACAAGAATGTAGAACTTTAATAGACTTTAATAGAAAAGGTGGTATAATAGGGAGTCATATAGACTTGGGTCCAAATTTCATATCCCACATGTTTTGCTATGTAACCTTGGACAAGTCACAAAATCCAAGTCTATTTCATCAGCTGTAAAATGAAAAAAATAGATATATTATCTCTCTCCTAAGGATTTTGTGAAGATTAAACTCTATGTGAAAGAAACCAGCTACTTTGGTTGTCCTCAGGAAGGACACCTGGATAGGCTTTAGGGGGTCGGGGGAGGTAGATATGTGGTGCCATGGGTGGCATAGATAATATTTTTTATTATGCTCTTGTATTCTTTTGTATTCTTTGCCAGGAACTACCTTTTTAAATTTTTTTTTTTAGAAATAGAATGAAATGTACTAGTCACTTCATGGGTGCCATACCCCTTCTATTCTGATCAAACTAATCCCCAATGTCATGTTTGATTCATAGGACAATCCAGAGAAAACTGCTGCCACCATAAGAGGGAATTTTTACGTCACTGGAGACAGAGGAGTGATGGACAGTGATGGTTATTTCTGGTTTGTTGGCAGAGCTGATGATGTCATCATATCCTCTGGGTATGTACATTTGGTACTTTTAGAAAGTCACAATTTACCAGGGAAATCTACTTAGGTGTAGATATCAAAGGCTTCTTCTTTTCCCCTTCTAGGTACCGTATTGGGCCATTTGAAGTGGAGAGTGCACTAATTGAGCACCCAGCAGTCGTTGAATCAGCTGTTGTCAGCAGTCCAGATCCAGTCAGAGGAGAGGTAGTATGAAGGTCACTAATTAAAGCAGCAATCTCATATTTTCAAGTTGCCCATCTAACCACTTAAAAGAATGAATCAAAAGTAGTCATGTAATGAGACACACATGGCAATATATATTAGGCAATCAACTTTACAAGTGAGTTGTGTACCAAAGGGAATGTTTTAAGATTCTTTTAGTAGCAAATGACAGAAACTCAACTCAAACTGACTTATATTTCTTTAAAAAAAAAAAAACAATCTATTGGCTCACACATCCAAGGGTTCATGTGATATTAGCAAAACTAAGTCTGTCTCTATTTCTTGCTCTGCCGTTCCTTATGTTGGCACTATTTGGGCAGGTTCTTCCCACCTGACGGTAACAAACACCATATATACTTAACAAATTACACCTTGACAACCCCAGGAAAGGAGACAGCTTTTTGCTGTCTTTGCAAAGATCTTTGCTGTCTGGCTCAACCTGGATCATATGCCAGTCATTGGACATAGGAGTTAGTGTCAACTCCATCAGAGAGGTAAAGTAATCCTCCACAGGCAAATCAGGGTGCTGTTACTGAAAAGGGAAGACCAGATACTGCACAAGCAAAAGCAGATTTTACTATATGTATGATTGTCGTGAAATGCGTACTATACTTTCTCACAGAAACAGTGCAAATAAGAGATTGTGACCAAGTTCCCAAACAAATACCACAATCCTAATTAGGACCCAATGAAAGCGACTTCAGGGAATGACAAAAGTAGCCTTAGTTTTTGATGTTCAGTTGCTCAGTTGTGTCTGACTCTTTGGGACCCCATGGACTGCAGCACACCAGGTTTCCCTGTCCTTCACTATCTCCCAGAGTTTGCTCAAAATCAGATCCATTGAGTCAATGAGGCCATCCAACTATCTCACCCTCTGTTGCCCCCTTCTCCTCCTGCCTTCAATCTTTCCCAGCATCAGGGTCTTTTCCAGTGAGCTGGCTCTTCCCATCAGGTGGCCAAAGTATTGGAGCTTCAGCTTCAGCATCAGTCCTTCCAATGAATATTCAGTGTTGATATCTTTTAGGACTGACTGGTTTGATCTCCTTGCTGTCCAAGGGACACTCAAGAGTCCTCTCCAGCTCCACAATTTGAAAGCATCAGTTTTTTAGCACTCAACCTTTTATATGGTCCAACTTCCACATCCATACATGACTACTGGAAAAACCATATTTTTGACTATATGGACCTTTGTTGGCAAAGTGATGTCTTTGCTTTTTAATATGTTGTGTAGGTTTGTCATAGCTTTCCTTCCAAGAAGCAAGTGTCTTTTAATTTCATGGCTGCAGTCACCATCCACAGTGATTTTGGAGCCTAAGAAAATAGTCTTTCATTGTTTCCATTGTTTCCCCATCTATTTGCCATAAGTGATGGGACCAGATGCCATGATCTTAGTTTTTTGAATGCTGAGTTTCAAGCCAGCTTTTTCACTCTTCTCTTTCACCTTCATCAAGAAGCTCTTTAGTTCCTCTTAGCGTTTTGCCATTAGAGTAGTGTCATCTGCATATCTGGGGTTATTAATATTTCTCCTGGCAATCTTGATTCCAGCTTGAGCTTCATCCAGCCTGGCATTTTCCATGATGCACTCTGCATGTAAGTTAAATAAACAGGGTGACAATATACAGCTTTGACAGACTCCTTTCCCAATTTGGAACCAGTCCATTGCTCCATGTCTGGTTCTAACCGTTGTTTGTTGACCTACATACAGGTTCTCAAGAGGCAGGTAAGGTAGTCTAGTATACCCATCTCTTTAAGAATTTTCCACAGCTCAGTTGTGTCCAACTCTTTGTGACCCCATAGACTGTAGCCCATCAGGCTCCTCTGTCCATGGAATTCTCCAGGCAAGAATACTGGAGTAGGTTGCCATTTTCTTCTCCAGAGGATCTTCCTGACCCAGAGATCAAACCCAGGTCTCCTGCATTGCAGGCAGATTCTTTACCATCTGAGCCACCAGGGAAGCTCCAGCCTTAGTTCTAGGAGGAAGTCAAATAGTATGGAAGAGAGAATTTTCTTTTCCTCATGGAAGTTTCCTATATACTTTACGTTGAAATTTCAAAAACACTTTGCTTATCAGCATTCTCCCACATCTCTTTCTGTATTCCTGGCTCAAATTATACATGACCTTCTGTGGATCCCATACTCATACCTCCAGTATCACTTCCATGATCAATGGATTCTGTTGTCCAAAATACTTTTCTCCTGTCACCAAATTCTCCTTGTCTCAATACAACCATTTCAGCTGAATATCAGAATTAAACATGAATTAGAATCAATGTATGAATTGTTAATAACTTATATTCACCTCAGTAGTTATCTAGTTAGTGGGTTTTAAACAGTATTACAAAGAGAAGCAAAAAATATCAGGCAAGAAAGACTTTTTATAGTAGATCAGTCCTTTCTGAGTCCATTTCTCAACATACAAACTTTCTCCATCAGGCCTCCTCAAAATCCTCTCAAAACACATATTCTCTAAACCTCCAATAATCCTCTACTACTTCTTAAGTATGATGGAATAAGTGGCTACCTGTCAATCAAGGACTGCCTATTTAATAAACAGGATTAGTCTGGTTGAAATGTTAAATACTAGTGTGACATGAAAATAAAATGAAGCCTTTAGCTTTATTGAACCACTGCATTCCTCACTCTCTCAAACCATTTATCCGGAATTAGATCTCAAAACCTCACTGTATAGTTGTATTCAAGCTTTGTTCATAGGTGATCTCCAGCATATGCATGCATTACTCAATCTACTATTAACAAACAATTAAGTATTGGTGTTTGCCATTGATTCCAAACTCTTTCATGTGTCTGAAAAAGAAATATATTGATATAAATTGATTTTTTTCCCCCTACAGGTAGTGAAAGCTTTTGTTGTTTTATCTGCACCCTTTAAATCATCCAACCCAGAGAAATTAACTCTTGAACTTCAGGATCATGTAAAAAAATCAACTGCACCTTACAAGTATCCAAGAAAGGCAAGTATTGTGCCCAAAAGTTAAATGTGTTACCAAATAAATATCTAAACTAGTAAGTACATATATTAGCTTTTGATTTTATAGTAACTCATTATACAAGTAGAGGACACCTGTTTCAACTTTAAGAATTTTGCTTTAAAATACTTTATATTAAGATACTACAGATGTTTGAAGAATTAGAATCTTTGGTCATCTCTACAATACTAAGTAACTACTAAAGATCCTTATCAGACTAATCAGTCCCATTTCATATAAGGAAAAAAAAATAGTGGCCAATCGTTTTCAAAGACAGCACGACTTATCTATCATAGTACTTTTGGGCCATTATACCTTTCTAAATTCAAAGCATGTGACTTTAAGTATTAAGGGATCAAATTCAAGGGACAGGAAGAAAATACCATCCAAAGAAACTGTGGAATTTTTCCTGAAACCTTCTCCAAAGGAGGGATTTAAGGACAATTCTATATAAAGACACACAGATGGCACTACAATTTCCTTCTAGTCCTAGAATCCTATTAGTTGATATTGACTGATCCTCTACGTAAGAATTCAGTTTCAGTTGGCATCATTTCAGCTAAAAGGTAGTTAATTTCAACCTAAGCAACCTAATTTCCATTCAGTTCACTTAATCAGTGCCTAGTTTCTTTTCATAAATGTTTGAGGACATTTTAAAATACAGTAGTCATATCTTGAGGGAGAGCAGAAAGTATTTTACTGTCAAGTCAAGGCCTAAGTAGGAAATTGTATATACTCAAAATTATCTTTAAAAAATCTCCCCAGAACTTCCAGGACCCAGTTCTTAAAAGGTCAAAAAAAAAAAACGAGAATTAACTTGATGTTTCTCTTTGCATTTAGCTGTGGCCTGCATCTCCCTGGGGAAGTAGAGACCTAGGTCTGGTTTGAATTAGAGGAAAGCAATAGAATAAAGGGACTGTTCTTCTGTAAAGCAAACCAGCATTAAAAACCAGCATGATGGAGCTCCACTGTCATCTTTATATATAAACAGAACAGTTTCTGGTGACCAAGACATTCAATTAGCTTCACACAACAGACACTGAAAGTCAACAGACACTTGATCAGACACTTAAAGTCACATGCTTTACTAGTGGGGACAGTAAACTTGATCAAGTGTCTCATACTATGTTTTTCTGATAACTAGGTGGAATTTGTTAAAGAACTCCCAAAGACAATCACTGGGAAAATCAAACGCAACGTTTTAAGAGACCATGAATGGGGTCGAACATAGCCTGACAAGAACACACTGGCATTAAGCAGTTAACAGGGCTGCTTTCTTTTAGCCCTTTTTTCCCAATAATTGAGCGACTACTCTCTTAAAATGCTTACGATCTTTCCTGGTTGAAAAACTCTACCGAGTTTTTGTTTTGCACTTCACCAAAAAATAAGTAAGTAAAAATCTAAAAATATTTGGGAAGAAAATGATGACCAAACAACAAAGGCAACGATAAATGGCTTGTAGTGTTTAAAATAGGAGTCAAATGATTAATTAGAAAAACATAATGGACAATGAATTTACCTTGTGCCTGATCTTTTCAAAATAAAGATTAGAACTATTCTAAGAGAAATGCTCAAGACGCAATTTCTTCTACTTAAAATCTTTATGTGCTACTAATTCTTTAAGGTGAATTAAAATACTACTCTTAAAGTAAGGACTCTAAAGAATTCAAAAGTCAATAAATGAACTTAATTAAGTACTATACTATATACTTCATTTTGAAGCAAACTCACTGTAAAATATCTAACACTTGAATTAGACATAAAATGCTTAAAAGTTTTTAGTTTTAGAAACTAATATTTGTATCTTTACTTTTTGGACAACACACAACTTTTAATACATAATATGACATAAAAACATCTTTTATGATTAAACTACTTTATAATTACAATTATAGAGCAAGAGCTTTACTAAGAGGCAGAAAGAAAAAGTAAAGACAGAGAACACTAGTATTTAGGGAACTAATTTTATTTTTCTGAAAACATTAGGAACTATCAAAAAAAAAAGCTGAATACCTGGCCATATCAAAAGCAAAATACAAGTAAAAACAACATTCAGAAATCATATTTAATCATAGAGAAATATGTTTTAAAATATCAAATTTAACACTTTCCTCCATAAAGCAAAACAAGTTTACTAAACCACAACACTGGAGTTTAACTAATTTTTTAAAATAAAAATTAAAAGAGAAAAAGCACTCCATTCCCACCCTGGAATCCCATCATATATAAAATAATCTGCTCAAACGTTAGTGGAAATAAACAATTGGTAAACTTGAAAATAAATCTCTCAATGAACGAACTCAGATTCCAACAGAACACGGTACTACCTCGTATTTGCAGAAGAGCTTTTGTCACACTTAGGCCTTACCAAATACAAATGTAGAAGGGGATTACAACAAACTACTACATCAAAATCTTTATGTAGAGTAGCAGCTTTCACAAAATAAAACGAACCTAGTTCCATACAATTGTATGCCTACAGCCAATTTTATTCCCCAAGTCTTGTACTACCAAAATAAAAGTATCTTTGTCTTGGAAAGTCTGAAGGCACCAAAATCCTATTATTCACATTCCCCCAGTGATACTTAGAATGCTTTTATCATCCTTTCAAGATAACTTCAACTTATTAAGAGTTAACATTCTAAAGATATATAAGGAAGCGCCAGCCTCATCTGCATTAGCAAGGTCCTTTCTATTCACACAGCAGGGGTTGGCCTGTTCATTCACCTCTGACTCTTTGCAATCCCATGGACCATAGCCCACCAGGCTCCCCAGTCCATGGAATTCTCCAGGCAAGAATACTAGCGTGATTCGCCATTTCCTTCTCCAGGGGATATTCCTGACCCAGGGATTGAACCTGGCGTCTACTGTGCCTCCTGCATTGGCAGGTGGATTCTTTGTCACTGAGCCACTTGGGAAGCTATTCTCTTTGCCCCATCCCAAATTCTTCTGGTTTGAAGAATTAACCAGAATCATTAGAAGGATAAAAATTATTTCCATGTTCACTAGCCAATAAACAACTACAGCCATTGGTGCAAGACTTAACATTTATACTGCCAAACTTGTTAAAAAATAAATCCAACTCCAAAAGCTAATTTCACAACCCCTCAGTATTCTCAATTATTTTATTTTGCAATCCTCTTTGTTATCTCTCTTCTTTTTTCAGTTTTACCCTGGAGGAACCCCTGAAAAAACTTTCAAAGTATTGCGTGTGTCAGCACCAAGTTGAAGGATACTCATGTTTCACAGAAATTCACAACCGTGAGAATAGGACTCTCAGTTCTTCTTATTCTCTCAATGACAAAATCTCAAGCTGAGATTTTGAGAAAGGGTTCCTCACCCAGTCACATAGTGTTGGGAAAAGGAGGGGAAATGCTATTTAATTTGGTTTTGCAATTCTTCAAGGAGAGTTTAAATAAGGCTTGAGACGTTGCTTTCTTCTTTTTCAAATCCAAGTGTCTGTGGAAACCAAGAGTGCCTTATTCAACATAATTATTCCAAAGAGTCAGTTTCTTTTAATCCAAGACTCCTGTCACTTTAAAGAAAAAAATATTTTTCTCCAGGCCCTCATAAAAACAGCTCATTTGTTCTTGCAATGAAAAAATGTCTAATGAGACCATTCTTCATCTTCAAAGCATTTAGCAAAATCTGGCCTAGTGTTTTCTTGTACTTAGAACTTACTGGTAATTCACCTTTCAGCTCAAATATCCTGTGGCTAACTCTTCCTCAGATAAGCATTGGATTTCTGTATGTAAGAGATTTACATGCTCTTCATTCAGGTTTTAGTTGGTTCTTTTGTTTTAAACACATAAATGTATCTTTAATTAACCACTTTTGTAGCATTATTTAGAACTTTCTTCAACTCCAAGCTTTTTCTTCACACTGTGAAGAAAGCAATGTGCTGTAATTACCAAAGTCATAGGATATTCTTTTAATAAAGTGATGCAGAATTTGTCATGGAGCCAGCCACTGATGGGGCACTAGGAGTACAGATGACAGATCACTGGGTTTTCAGATATGAAGACCTACTAAATTTTATTGACCACTGTTTGGAGAGACTTTAGTAACTTAGTTTTCTTGAATTTCCTGATCATTTACAAATCCTACAAATGCTACAGCATGACAAATATTCATGAAATCTGTTGATTCATCAGCTCACACAGAGAAGCTGCTGCTTTTATACAAAACCTCTTTAGCATCACGTAAGTCAATTTATTATACTGACAGTAAAGTCTTCAATTTCTTGTACTCCTTGACCTAGCTAAATGTTGGTATTATTAGATTCTTATCAATTATTCGAATTTTTCTTTTCTGGAAAAAATTCTACCACTAAATAATTTGCTTTCTAAACCTTTTCATTGAATGTGGTTTTTTTGAACAAAAGGTTTACTGTTCTGGTATTCCAACGCCATTAAAATAATCTTTATTTGTCAACGGGCTATGCTTTATAGTTACAACTGCTAAAACAAATGTTCAGTTTGTAAGTTGCATTTCACAAAGGATATACAATGGAACAGCCTGGATTATATATCCCTGTACATTGTAAAGTAGCTTACAGTATAAAGCATTTGAGTCCCTGCTGTACTAGTAGACTGCAGTGACTCAGAAGACACATTCTTTATAACCAACCTTATCAGAAATGTCTGTAATTCTATGCCTAGAATGGAACATTTTTCTTTCAAAACTTGCCTTCAAAAACTGCACCACTGCACCATCAGATCTGTTTGTAACAAATGTTATTAAAACATAAAAATGAGCATAACTTCCATTGTAGGGGCTATGGGTAGGATCCCTGGTCTGGGAACTAAGATCCCACATGCCCTATGGTACTGTCAAAAAAAAGAGGGGTGAGGAGTGGATAAAAACAAAACAAGAAAAATCCCCAAAAGTAAAAAAATTCACAAAACAATTCACTTCTAACCTATACAACCCATGTTTGTCCAATGTTTACAACAAAGCGGCAGGGGACAACTGAGTTGCAATACACAAAAATTCCTTTCTTAGAATGGAAATTTCCCTCTTGAGTTTTGATTTCACAGAGCCTGTTCATTCCTGTAAGTCAGCTGGTAGTGCAGAAGGGGATAGTGGGGAAGGTAATCATGAAGGAGAGGCCAACATCATTCCCCTACCACCCTCTGCTCTCTGCAATAGTGTTCACCAATTTATCCAAAGTCTGTTCTAAGCCAACCAAATGCACGTGGGCCTACTGCACACTGCCATATATGGCTGAAAGACCTCTAACAAAACTATTAACAGAGCTGCTCCACTACTGTGAGTAAATTATGGAGAACACAATATCAAAAACAGTATTTTTAGTCACAATTTTATATGGAATCCCAGCAACATCTCACAAAACTCCAGTTGAAAAATCCACCTCCAAAAAAAAAAAGAAACATCTACCTCCAACACCAAACAATTTCTTTTCCTATCAGAGATCATTTTCATTTGATTCAGATCCTTCTGTGACTTGACTTGCAAGTTCAGGTTTAGCCACCCCCTCATTCACCACATGTGTCTCAGATATTGATTCTGTTGGACCCAGCTCCTCACTGTTCTCTGGTACCACTTGTTGGTTATTTTTTCCTTCTGCTGGGTCATTTTGACTTGATTTGTCACCAGATTCCAATTTAGCTTCTTTCCCATTTCCTGTTTGTGCTGCTTGCTTTGGGTTAAGCTGTGACAAGTCCTTAGCACTCTTCACCACCTCCTGGAGATTGTATTTTCTGAACAACATGTAATCTTTCACAACACTCAGGCAACAGACAGCTTTAATGATTTCTACTACCACTGTGTACTGTGGATTGCTAAGATCCACTTTATTTTCTGAATTAAGGCTGCCTACTATTCCTGTAACAAAAAGGAAAACAAGATAAAAAAAGATACCATTAAGCTCGGTGGATACAAAAACAATCTTTCACCTCCCCCTATTTAGAATTTGTTAAATTTATAACTAACCTTATCAGAAATGTAGTTGTTGAAACACTACATATATTAGTAGTGTTATACTATAGTATATATATAAATGCATGTACTAGTCCACTACTTTACATGTATTTGAATCAAGTTTTCTGAATGCTTTCAATACATAAATACAAATGAAATCCTGAGAAAGTTAATAAGAGCCCTTTTTTCCTCAAAGAAAATGCAATTCTGATTTGGAAAAGACTTTAGTATCTAACTACCAAAAATAATCTCATACCCAACATATTTGGAGAAGGCAATGGCACCCCACTCCAGTACTCTTGCCTGGAAAATCCCATGGACGGAGGAGCCTGGTAGACTGCAGTCCATGGGGTCGCTAGGAGTCGGCATGACTGTGTAACTTTCAAGTAGACAACCTGAGCGACTTCACTTTCACTTTTCACTTTCATGCATTGGAGAAGGAAATGGCAACCCACTCCAGTGTTCTTGCCTGGAGAATCCCAGGGACAGGGGAGCCTGGTGGGCTGCCATCTCTGGGGTCGCACAGAACTGAAGCGACTTAGCAGCAGCAGCAGCAGCAACCCAACATATTGAAGTTAGGCTTGATATTATTTAATGATATTTTAAAATACTTGCTCTCACTCAAAAATATAAGCCCTAAATATTAAAAAAAAAAAAAATCTTAAAAGCAAATATTTACCATGGCACATCTTTGCAAAATCACTAAGAGAAACATACCTGCCAATTCTTTGATAACTTCTTCTCTATTCATATGACTGTTATTCCGAGATTTGTATACAATCTGAAATGTTCCTTTGTTTGGAGCTTTAAACCATGGTTCCAAAAATGTTTCTGCATATTTTTTCATATCTTCTAAGAAAGCCTTGCATGTGCCTGAGATGGGCAACATTCGTAGAATAACCCGAGTCTTCTTCTTCTTGGTTTTGTATATATCTTGGAGAATATGATGCACCAATTTCTCAGGTTCTAAAAGAAAAAAATCAGCACAAAACAAACAGGTAAGTTTCAAAGTCCTCACACATTTTAAACTCTTCAGACTCTCTAAAAAGAATTTTTATTGGCAGTGACATAAACTGACGGTAGATTAGAAAAACTTATCATAATGAATTTTAAGCAAGTTTAACCAAACATTTCTTCCAACTAATATTTCTTTGATGCACTCTGTATTAATACTATATCTAATATTTTAAGTCCACTTTTATCAAAAGCAATTGTTCATGAAGACTCTGGAGTTAATTTATTCATGATGTCTGATTTATCTAATGACAACGTCATACTGTTGTTTTCCTGTAACAGCAGCAACAAACTAATAAACATTAAATAGAACATGTTTTACAAAAACAAAACAAAAATCTTCAAGTCACTCAAGATTTAATCAATCCATTAGCTAAGTCTGTACTGAAGTCTAGATTTCAGACCTCAGAGTCATCCCTTAGCCACAAGATCATAATGTAGTCCTTAGGAAGCATCCTGACCACATACAATTCTATTTGAGGCTGTTCAGTGTTTTCAATATTTTTAAATTAGTTAACTACATTTAAAAACATAGAAACTTCTCCAGATTTCCAACTTCTTTTGAAAAATCGGAAGATCTGCCTATCCTGAGACTACATTCCCAAATGTCTGGAGCCATTCCAAATTGGGAGAGCTGAGTAGCATCTGCTCCTTTTAGACAGAACCATGTACTCTTGTTTTGCCTAAAGTTAAATACAAAGGAAGTGGCAAACCCAGGTTTCTACTCCTAAGCCCATGCTAGTCCACCACCCCATTTCACCTTTCCATATGCCTAGTGCCAACACAGTGCTAACACAGAGAGGATGCAATCAAATGATTAACTGAGCCATGCCCATGAACCCATTTTGTAGGCAGTGTTCTCAGAGTCAGGGTGATGTCCTGATATTATAGGATCAATAATCTTAAAGTGTATTAGTCAGACACACCTATCCCAAGTGTCCTGATGAAGACTACATTATTTGCTCCACTCTCCACTGACTGGAATCTTCTTAGCCTCATCTCAGTGGATGCCTTAATGTCACCAACTTCTTTCTTCAAGGCAGCTTCCACATCATCGTCTTCTCCCTCACTTCCAGAGGGTTGTTGATCCTTGTCTGCAAACTGCTTGCATAAAATTAATGAGGAGAAATGCCACAACAGCTCATATTAAAAGCTCTTAGTTAACTATTTATGTAAACCCCACCCCCAGGGGCAGAAGATGCAATATTAACAATAAAACTTTTAATTTAGACACCACCTCCTCCAAAATGTGGAGAAAGAAGGGAGTTTCCTCAGACTACCATACATATCATTTGAAAATGTTTTCTAAAGCATCTTGACAGTCTGGGACAGAGGGAAATGTGCTCACCAGATGAATCATTACAGGGTGGACTGTAACCCTATCAATAGATATCTCTGTGCCTGATATGACACTCTCCTTTCATAAGATTAAACCAAATAGTTATGAAGTTAAAAATCCTTTACAATTGTACTACTGAAATAGTTAAAGAACTTGTTCAAGGTATCCACATAGACAGGACATACACTTGTTGCCCAGTTCTCTGCTCCACTAGTGATGAATACGGTTACCAATCAGGCACTAATCTTACACATTTATGGAGCATTTTTTGTTTACAGGGATGTTATTTTATGTACATATGCAATTTTTTTAGCCAACTTTCCAAAGTCCTATAACATTCTTTTTATGTAGCTCAGCAGAATTAAATAACATGTTCATCCTTTGAGCTAGTAAATGACAGTACCTTACCTGAATTGAAATAACCTTTGTACTATCCGCCTTCATTTAATTCCCTGGGGTGTGCATGTGTGCGTATTGGTCACAATCCTAAACCAGTAATATAATTATTTCCAAAAATGAACAACTAGATTTCATACGGTATTGTTATAAAATATTTTTACTGCTTGAAATGCATTTTTATATGCACTTGAGAAGAAACTGGCACTAGTACCCAAACCACTATTTTAGAGATGTTACTGCTTAGGATAAACACTGTACAGCCATACGGTTCCAAATGGTGGCAAAAACCTTAAGAACGAATGAAGTGTGAACCTGAACCAGTGTCCTGGTGAGCAATATTTCCCAAAGCTACGATGAGAAATACGTGTTTCTGAAAGAGGTTCAGAAACAACGCCTGAACCGAAGGAAGCAATCTATACCTGGAAGCCACCCTGGTTAACGATGGGGGTGGAAAACAAGGAGGTGCAAGCATTTCAAGCACAAGACCAGGTAGGGATCGGGCGGGGGGGCGGAGGGAATATACCTAGGCGAGGACACGCCTCCTCACCGCCACTGTGGCAGCCAAATTCACGCAACTAGCTTGCCACCCTTTCCTTCTGCCTCAATGACCCGCCCTCCCTGGGACTGGTACCTTTTCTGGTCCATACATGTCGTCGCCGTATTCGTTGAGCAGGCTATAGGCCTCCTCCACGCACTTTCGCTCGTTCATGTTACAGGTGATGAGAATGCCCTGTATCCCGGGCTCGAGCTGGCGGGGCCCACCGCCATCCCAGCGCCGAGCCCGCTTGGCCTGCACATACTGAGCCTTGCCTTTACGCTTCCCGCCGCCAGGCTGAGGAGACTGCTGTATACGGGCCGCCATGGTAGGTTAGAGGTGAGGCCCGCCAGAAACGTGTTTCTCCACAGCCCTGGTCGCTGCTGGCGCGGGATGATTACGTCACTGAGCGCAAAGACGTCCCCTAGTCCCTCCCCCGAGCCTCATTCCGTGCTACGCCGGGTCCTAATGCCGGTACTAAACGGCGGAGGGCTGTGGCGCGATGGCGTGAGGCTCGCCCCTCGTCAGGACTGACAGGCACTCGCCTTAGCCTCACCTCGGGAAGAAGCTGTTTTCCTGGTGTAGGGGCCGGCCACAGGTGGCAGCAGCTTACTGCATCCAGTATAAGCAAATTGGCAGCCCTTTCAGAAGCGGTAGTGGCAGTTTCCAGAACGTTAATGCCGATTGAAGCCTCCAAGTTTCCCCAACTGTAAGGCCAGTGCGGAGAAGAAGAGAACAAGCCGGGCAGTTAGGCAAAGAAAAGGAGATTTATTAAAGCGAAATGAAAGAGTGACTGGCTCTCGAAAAGAAACCCAGTAGAATCCTTCTTATACCCAGTAGAGGGAAACTGGGTTCCCTGAAGTGGGGTGGTTAGTTTATCTTTAGCCTGCAAGTGGAATTCGGCAGTCACGTAGTCTTGAGAGTCAGAGGTGTCCCACGGTAGGGTGATCAGTAGTCTTGGGAAAGTAAGTGCCAGCGGTGAAAATAGGATGTTGCTTGAGCAATGTGATCAGTTACATGGGTCACTGTGACTTTATCTTTTGTTGGTGAGGTCAACACAATGAGGCCCCGTGCAGACCCTATCACCAAGCATCTTTGGTACCTGTTCCTCTAGCCTTCCCTACAATTCTATCAGCTTTCCAAAAGTTTCCAATAAATTCCTTTTTAGCCTAAATTTGCCAGAATATGTTTCTGTATGACTTACAACCAGGAATGATGGGTTGCATAAATGTTTCACACTGCTTTCTCTGTGGTTTTATCCATAGGTTCAGCAACTATCATGTTAATATATTTATCTTTAAAAATCGTTGAAAAGATATCCGTTTTGAGGTATGTGTTCAGGAGGAGTAAGTGCTCCCCACACTCACCCACAGTTACTACTCAGGTACAAAGTTGTTGCCAGATTTGAGTTGCCTCAAACCCTAAAGGCGGTAATCTGCAAAAGGTGCACTGAACTTAGAGTCAATAATCGTTTATTATTGATAAACAATATTTTTTAACCCCAGATTGCCAGGAGAAATATCAATAACCTCAGATATGCAGATGACACCACCCTTATGGCAGAAAGTGAAGAGGAACTCAAAAGCCTCTTGATGAAAGTGAAAGTGGAGAGTGAAAAAGTTGGCTTAAAGCTCAACATTCAGAAAACTAAGATCATGGCATCTGGTCCCATCACTTCATGGGAAAGAAATGGGGAAACAGTGTCAGACTTTATTTTTCTGGGCTCCAAAATCACTACAGATGGTGACTGCAGCCATGAAATTAAAAGACACTTATTCCTTGGAAGGAAAGTTATAACCAACCTAGATAGCATATTGAAAAGCAGAGACATTACTTTGCCAACAAAGGTTCGTCTAGTCAAGGCTATGGTTTTTCCTGTGGTCATGTATGGATGTGAGATTTGGACTGTGAAGAAAGCTGAGTGCCAAAGAATTGATGCTTTTGAACTGTGGTGTTGGAGAAGACTCTTGAGAGTCCCTTGGACTGCAAGGAGATCCAACCAGTCCATTCTAAAGGAGATCAGCCCTGGGATTTCTTTGGAAGGAATGATGCTAAAGCTGAAACTCCAGTACTTTGGCCACCTCATGCGAAGAGTTGCCTCACTGGAAAAGACTCTGATGCTGGGAGGGATTGGGGGCAAGAGGAGAAGGGGATGACAGAGGATGAGATGGCTGGATGGCATCACTGACTCGATGGACGTGAGTCTCAGTGAACTCTGGGAGTTGGTGATGGACAGGGAGGCCTGGCGTGCTGCGATTCATGGGGTCGCAAAGAGTCGGTCACGACTGAGCGACTGATCTGATCTGATCTTACCATTATTTCAAAAAATCTTATCACCATCTTACTTTTTGCTTTCACCTTTGCTTCCACCTTTACTTTTCAGAATGTCATCTGTGGGATTTGCGTAGCATATATTTCTGGAGATCCTGAGCTGCTTGTGAAAAGCAGTCACGTTACACTTGCAATGCTGTGGTGTTGTAGCAGTGGTCCCACATGGGACCTAAGGCATAAGGGGCCTTTCCCTCCCTGGCTCCGGCCTGCATGCTCCATTGAGACAGACACCAGCTATAAAAGTCCCACTCAGCAGTTGGTCAGGGCACCCCAGTGGGATGACCCCTCCCACCCAACCAAGTGAGCAACTGTCAACCAGCAACTAGCTTATAGCCCTGTTTTGCCATTTGTTGGTGCCACTGAAAGCCCCTTCCCCCTCCCTATTGTATATAAAAGGACCCTGAATCCTGACTGAGGTGAGATGGTTTTTGGAGACTCTAGTCTACCATCTTCTTGGTCTCTAGCTTTCCGATTAAACTCATCACTCATTGCTCCAACAACTTGTCTCTTGATTTATTGACCTGTCATGTGGTGAGCAGAATGAACTTGGGCTCAGTAACAAATTTTGCAAGTCAGCCAGGAGCCATGCTGCTCGTGGTGAACTGGCCCCACTTGGGGAACTTTCAGGAAAGGCCCTAGCAGCTGCCAGGACATTTGTCCTCAGGATCTTCCCTTCAGAATTTCCTGAAGTGGCATGGGCTGTCCCAGCATTTGGTAGTTGGAGCAAGGAATTGACATTTGGGAGCTGAGGGGCTCCATATAGTAGGGTAAGTTGCTCTGGTGTGTACCGCTGGGAACATATTCCCCTCTCAATTTGGACTTTTCCTTTAAAGGAAAAGCCAATTTGCAGGGTACCTTTTTGAAAGGGGGGATTGTTGAATTTACCTGATTTTGTGAACTCGTTCATTTGCTTTTGGTTTTGTGTCCATTCATAATGGAGTCTGTTTGTGCCTTTGGTATTAAATTTCTGTTTTGTGATTCTTGAACTTATCAGTAGAGGAAATACTCCATCTGTCCCTAAGGAAAGCTGTTTGGGCTGTATCGTAAATAAATGGGCAAGATATAGCTGTGGGCCTATGACTAAGAAAGAGATGATATCCTGTTCTAATGGTGTGTAGTCCCAATATATTCTAGAATCTGGGACTCGATGGCCCTTAAATGGCTCACTTAATTATTATATGATCTCACAATTAAACTTGTTTTGTGAAAGGGCAGGTAAAAATGATGAGATTCCATAGTAGAGGCATTTATGGTATTACCTCAGGAATAACAGTCAAATGGCTGCTGCCTTATGGTGCAGCAATCTGGAAGGAAAGTCAAGGAAACACCTATACTACAAGAGGGAGAGGGAGAAAGTGAGAGTGAGGATATGTTGTTTCAGAACTTAAACTCTCTCTGACCAACCCAACTCCTCCACTGGCCAAACATGTTGCATTGGCAGGTGTTCCAACTGCCCATGCTCCTGTTTCCCCTCCTTGTGGAGATCAATTAGGGGTTTCTATGTTAACACCCAGGGCACAGGAGCCTGGCTTGGCATCACCATCCAAGACCCAGTTTGGACAGGAGCCACTTCTGAAGCAGGGCAATTTGCCTTGCACCAATATGCCATCGGAGACCTTAATGCAGATGGCCAACCAACTGGGTTTCTATGGATGCACAAGCCATTCTCAACTTCATATTTGTTTAATTGGAAAAACAAGAACTCTACATATCGAGAGGACCCAATCCACATGACTGAACTTTTCTCTTCGATCTTTGCCACTTACCATCCCTCTTGGGCAGACATTCCTACTCTTTTGAATTTGATGCTCACAGGGGATAAAAGAAGGATGGTTATTGACAAGGCTAGGGAGGAAGCATACCAGCTTTATTTATCTAGCTGATCCAGTTGAAACTCCAAAAGCAAATCTAACTGACTGGGATCCTAACAATGGAGGTATGCTGCTCCTAAAGCATTATAGGAAGTGTATCTTAGTGGGTCTTCAAAAGGGGTACCTAGGCAAAAGAGCTTAAACAAAATTCAGGAGATACACCAAAACCCCAACAAGAACCCATCAGAATTTCTAGAAAGAGTTTATCAAGCTTATGGGCAGTACACAGATGTTGACCCTGAGGCCCCTGAAAACATGAGAATGGTGAATATGACTTTCACTAGGCAAGGTAACCCAGATATAAGAAGAGAATTACAAAAGTTAGATGGTGCATTTGGAATGAACCCTTCTCAGTTAGTAGATGTTGCTTTTAAGATGTTCAATAACAGGGAACAATGAGAGAAGCAAGAGGATGCAGGCAGAGCACTACCTTACTGGCGGTAGCAATGGATTCCCAGAAGGCTTGTACCCAGAAGAGAAGTAAGCCACCACTGGGGAAGGAGCAATGTGCTTACTGTAAGGAGGAAGGTCATTGGAGACAAATTGCCCTAAGTTAAAGAATAAAAAGATAACAATAACAGAAAGATGGGAGCCTCTCTAATGGTCAAAAGAGGAGGACACTCTGATGATGAATGAAGAGACCACAGGGCTCCCTTGGACTTGAGACATCCGATTCAAATTTTCCCACAGGAGCCCCGGTAACTTTGACAGTGGGGAACAAATTAATTGACTTTCTAATAGATACAGGTGCTACATACTCTGTGGTGAACGCCTAGGTGGCACAGAAAACATCTCAGTCCATCCCCACTATCACAGGAGTGTCTGGGGAAATACAAAATTGCTCCCCCTTACAACTTTTAGAATACCAATTAGGGGACTATACCCTGAAACACAGTTTTTTATATATCCCAGTGTGTCCAATCCCTCTTCTGGGTAGAGATCGTCTCTGTAAATTAAATGCTCAAGTAACTTTTTCAGCAGGTCAACTTGATATCAGAGTCTTGCCAGAGCAATCTGTACACCTATAGATGGCACTCATGGATGCCCCTGAAAAGGAGACAGAGCCTTTTCCCACTGAAGTCTATGAAAAGGGAAGCAGGAAGTGTGGGCTGATGGCACCCTGGGAAGGCCAAGAATGCACGGTCAATACAAATCCCATAAAAATGCTGGGATACCTAATTTAAAAAATACTCTCTGAGACGAGAGACTAATTTTCAAGAAGATTTTTAAAAATAGGACTGATTAAACCTTGCAGGTCCCCATATGACACCCCTATCCTCCTTGTCAAAGATCCAAACTCAACAGAGTATCACTTTGTTCAAGATTTGAGAGCTATCAATGAAATAATCCAAGATTTGCACCCTGTTGTACCTAATCCAAAGCTCAACATTCAGAAAACAAAGATCATGGCATCTGGTCCCATCACTTCATGGGAAATAGATGGGGAAACAGTGGAAACAGTGTCAGACTTTATTTTTTTGGGCTCCAAAATCACTGCAGATGGTGAGTGCGGCCATGAAATTAAAAGACGCTTACTCCTTGGAAGGAAAGTTATGACCAACCTAGATAGCATATTGAAAAGCAGAGACATTACTTTGCCAACAAAGGTCCGTCTAGTCAAGGCTATGGCTTTTCCAGTGGTCATGTATGGATGTGAGAATTGGACTGTGAAGAAAGCTGAGCACCGAAGAATCGATGCTTTGGAACTATGGTGTTGGAGAAGACTCTTGAGAGTCCCATGGACTGCAAGGAGATCCAACCAGTCCATTCTAAAGGAGATCAGCCCTGGGTGTTCTTTGGAAGGAATGATGCTAAAGCTGAAACTCCAGTACTTTGGCTACCTCATGCGAAGAGTTGACTCATTGGAAAAGACTCTGATGCTGGGAGGGATTGGGGGCAGGAGGAGAAGGGGACAGCAGAGGATGAGATGGCTGGATGGCATCACCGACTTGATGGATGTGAGTTTGAGTGAACTCTGGGAGTTGGTGATGGACAGGGAGGCCTGGCGTGCTGTGATTCATGGGGTCACAAAGAGTTGGACATGACTGAGTGACTGAACTGACTGAACTAAGTCTCCATAGCAACACAGGATTAAAAGAGCCTCCTACATGACTAAGGCTTAGTGAAGGAATGTAGAGGGAAAGAAAAAAAAAAGTCCGCCATTTGTCCCTTCACCTCCTCTGCTCGTTTGGGGACTCTGGAGGCCTACCTGATCATTAACTCTTTTACCATAAAGACAAAGTTAGTCCCAGCTCTGGCCTAAGGACTACCAGACTTAAAGAAACCTTTCAAATTGTATGTCCATGAGAGACAAGGCAAAATCACTGTAGATGGTGACTGCAGCCATGAAATTAAAAGATGCTTGCTCCTTGGAAGAAAGGCTATGACCAATCTAGACAGCATATTAAAAAGCAGAGACATTACTTTGCTGACTAAGGTCCATATAGTCAAAGCTATGATTTTTCCAGTAGTCATGTATGGATGTGACAGTTGGACCATAAAGAAAGCTGAGCACCAAAGAATTGATGCTTTTGAACTGTGGTGTTGGAGAAGACTCTTGAGAGTCCCTTGGACAGCAAGGAGATTAAACCAGCCAGTCCTAAAGGATATCAGTCCTGAATATTCATTGGAAGGACTGATGTTGAAGCTGAAGCTCCAATACTTTGGCCACCTGATGCAAAGAACTGACTCTTTGGAAAAGACCCTGATGTTGGAAAAGATTGAGGCAGGAGGAAAAGGGGACAACAGAGGATGAGATAGTTGGATTGCATCACTGACTCGATGGACATGAGTTTGAGCAAGCTCCGGGAGTCACTGATGGACAGGGAGGCCTGGCGTGCTGCAGTCCACAGGGTTGCAAAGAGTTGGACACAACTGAGCAACTGAACTGAGTGGGGCCAGATGCCATGATCTTAGTTTTTTGTGTTTCTTTTTATCTTAGTTTTTTTTTTTTTTTTAATATTTAGTCTTAACCAGCTCTTTCACTCTCCTCCTTCACCCTCATCAAGAGGCTCTTTAGTTCCTCTTTGCTTTCTGTAATTAGAGTGATATCATCTGCATATTGATGTTTCTCCCACCTATCTTGATTCCAACTTGTAATTCATCCAGCCCAGTGTTTCTCACAATGTGCTCAGCGTATAGATTAAACTAACTGGGTGACCCCAGACAGCCCTGTCATACTCCTTTCTCAATTTGGAACCAATCAGTTGTTCCATACAGGGTTCTAACTTGCTTCTTGACCCACATATGGGTTTCTCAGGAGACAGATAAGATGGTCTGGTATTCCCATCTCTCTAAGAACTTTTCAAAGTTTTTCATGATCCACACATTCAAAGATTTTAGAATAGTTGATGAAACTAAGATATTTTTCTGAAATTACCTTGCTGTCTCTATAATCCAGTGAATATTGGCAATTTGATCTCTGCTCCTCTTTCTTTTCTAAACCCAGCTTGGACATCTGGACGTTCTTTGTTCACATGATGCTGCTAGATGTTCACAATCTAGCATGCAAGATTTTCAGCATGACCTTGCTAACATGGGAGATGAGTGCAATTGTCTGGTGGTTAGCACATTCTTTGGCACTACCCTTCTTGGGAATTGGGATGAGGACTGACCTTTTCTGGTCCTGTGGCCACTGCTGGGTCTTCCAGATCTGACATAATGAATGCAAAACCTTGAAGGCATCCTCCTTTAGGTATCTGAATAGTTCTGCTGGAATTTCATCGCATCCACTAGCTTTATTAACAGCAGTGCTTCTTAAGTCCCCCTTGACTTTGCACTCCAGAATGTCTGGCTCTGGGTGACTAACCATAGCATCATAATAATCCCCTTCATTAAGATATTTTTTGTACAGTTCTTCCAAGTATTTGTTCCATCTCTTCTTGATCTCTTCAGTATCTACTAGACCTCTATCATTTCTGTCCTTTATTGTGCCCATCTTTGGGCGGGTTGCTCCCTTGATGTTGCTGATTTTCCTGAAGAGATCTCTAGTCTTTCCCCTTTTGTTGTTTTCTTCTATTATTAAACACTGTTCATTGAAGAAGGCCTTCTTGTCTCTTCTAGGTATTCTTTGAAACTCTGCATTTCTCCCTTGCTTTTCTCTTCTCTTCATTCTTCCACTATTCATAAAGCCTCCTCAGATAACCACTTTGCCTCCTTGCTTTTCTTTTTCTTTGGGATAGTTTCATTCACTGCCTCCTGTACAATATTACAGACCTCTGACCATGTTTCTTCAGGCACACTGTTAATTAGATCTAGTCCCTTGAATCTGTTCATTACCTCTACTGTGAATTCATACGGATTTGATTTAACTGATACCTGGCTCACCTAGTGTTTTTTTCTGGTTTTCTTTGGTTTAAGCCTGAATTTTGCTATGAGAAGCTGATGATCTGAGCCACAGTCAGCTCCAGGTCTTGCTTTTGCTGACTGTATACAGCTTCTCTGTCTCCAGCTACAAAGAATGTAATCAATTTGAGGTGATATCCATGTGTAAAGTAGTCTCTTGTGTTGTTGGAAAAGGATATTCGCTATGACTAGGGCATTCTCTTGGCAGAATTCAGTTACCTTTTGCCCTGCTTCATTTTGTTCTCCAAGGCCAAACTTGCCTGTTACTTGAGGTGTATCTTGACTTCCTAATTTTGCAATCCAATCCCCGATGATGAGTAGAACATCTTTTTTAGGTGTTAGTTCTAGGAGGTCTTCTAGGTCTTCATAAAACTGGTCAAATTCAACTTCTTCAGCATCAATGGTAGGATCATTGACTTGGATTACTATTATGTTGAATGGCTTGTGTTGGAAACAAACCTAGATCATTCTGTTATTTTTGAGGTTGCACCCAAGTACTGTATTTTGGACTCTTCTGTTTATTATGAGGGCTACTCTTTTCTTCTATGGGATTTTTGCCCACAGTAGTAGATATAATGGTCATCTGAATTAAATTCACCCATTCCTGTCCATTTTAATTCATGGGTTCCTAGGATGTCACTGTTTATTCTTACCATCTCCGTTTTGACCACATCCAATTTTCCTTGATTTATGGACCTAACATTCCAGGTTTCAGTACAATACTGTTCTTTGCAGCATTGGATTTTACTTTTGTAACCAAAGACATCCACAGCTGAAGGTCGCATTCACTTTGGTCCAGATGCTTCATTCATTCTGAGGCTATTGGTAATTCTCCTCTGCTCTTTCCCAGTAGCATATTGGACACCTTCAGACCTGGGGGATGCATCTTTTGGTGTCATATCTTATTTGCCCTTTATGAAGTCCTATACATACATACATATATATATATATATATATATATATATAGGCGTCCCTGGTGGCTCAGATGGTAAAGCATCTGTCTACAATGCAGGAGACCCGGGTTTGATCCCTGGGTCAGGAAGATCCCCTGGAGAAGGAAACAGCAATCCACTCCAGTACTATTGCCTGGAAAATCCCATGGACAGAGGAGCTTGGTAGGCTACAGTCCATGGGGTCACAAAGAGACACAACTGAGCGACTTCACTTCATTTCACTTCACTTCATATATATATATATATATATATATATATATATATATACATAGATGTCATTTATGTATCTATATCCATGTGTATATATATATATATATATCAAAATGATGCTTAGACTTTTACTCTTCTCCACATTTCTCAACTAAAGCTCAAAGCTAAGAATTAAGAGGCACTGTCTCAGCCATTTCCAGTGTAAAAAGAACCGTAAACAAAGACTAAGTTAGGTACATCTCTCCAAGTTTGGAAAAAGATGGCTTAATTAGCCCTGCTACATCCACACCACTCTGCTTCTCAATTTACATCAAAGTCTGGTCAGGGGAGAGAAGAGAGTGCTTTCACCTCCCTTTCCTACTTCTTATTTCCACTTTAGTCAATGCTGCTAAGAATGTTTTCACCCCCTTTGCAGAGAGGGGCATAAAGGGAGTCCCTTATAAAGGTTAAAGGTGTTTGGGAGAAAAAGAAACTGGCATCATATTCCTGAGTTGATGTACCCTTCCACCTGGTTAAGTGAGAAAATGAGCCAGGATGGCAAGAAGAGATAGGTGGCAGGATACAGAGAGGGAGAATGGGGAGGGACACAACAACAGAGGAGAGGACTGTAGCCCAAGACAAAGTATTCTAAAGATGTGTGAGTTATCTGTGTCAAGTAGACTCCCAGAAAGTACTTGGGCTTAAACAGGTAGACCCAATAGATAGAGGATTAAAGTCACATTGTCATGGTAACTCCTGTTACCCTAGTATTTTTTCCTTATCCCCAACAAGAGAATATCTAGAGTTTAGAATTGGGAAGGGAGAGAAAGTGGGAGATCGACAAGACTGCTTGTTTCTATTCCAGGCACTAGACTTGGAGGAGCCACAAAAATGTGGCCAGCCCTCCTGTCCAATGCTGGTCCTCAGAAGCACAGAGCAAGTCTGTGCTGAAGGGAGAGGAACAGGTAAAAGGTACATTGTGTTTGAGATTTAAATTTTGAGTGGACAAACTTTTAATAACTGAAAGTGATTGGAAAGTTGAAGGACTATCCCAAGAAGTCTTTCATTTTTCTCAGTTTAATTACTGTGTGTTTTGGTGTGTTCCTCCTTGGGTTTACCTACCTGGGACTCTGCACCTCCTAGACATGAGTAACCTGTTTCCTTTCCCATGTCAGGGAAGTTTTCAGCTATTATTGCTTCAAATATTTCCTCAGGTCCTTTGTCTCTCACTTTCTTCTCCTTCTAGGACCCCTATAATGTGAATGTTGGTGCATTTAATGTTGTCCCAGAGGTCTTCATTTATTTTCATTCTTTTTTTTCTTTATTCTGTTCTGGGGCCTTGATTTCTACCATTCTGTTTTCTAGGTCAATTATCTGTTCTTCTGCCTCAGTTACTCTGCTATTGATTCCTTCTAGTGTATTTTTTATTTCAGATATTGTATTGTTCATCTCTGTTTGTTTGTTCTTTAATATTTGCCTCCATTCTTTTTCCAAGGTCTTGGATCTTCTTTATTATCATTATTCTGAATTCTTTTCCTAGCAGGTTTCCTATCTTTGTTTCTTCTAGTGTTTTATCTTGTTCTTTCATGTAGGACATATTCTTATGCCATCTCATTTTGTCTAACTTTCTGTGATTGTGGTTTCTATTCTGAAGACTGCATGGTTGGAGTTCTTTTTGCTTCTGCTGTCTTTCCCCTGTTGGATGAAGCTGTCTAAGAGGCTTGTGTAGGCTTCCTAATGGGAGGGACTCCACGGGTAGGTGGAGCTGGGTCTTGTCCCTCTGAAGGGCAGGGCCATGCTTAGAAAAACTTTAATCAGCTTAAGCTGTCTGCTGATGGGTGGGGCTGTATTCCTGTCCTGTTGGTTGTTTGGCCTAAGGCATCTGAAGTCTACTGGCTATTGGGTACAGGTAATGACAGCCTCTGGGAGGGCTTATGGCAAAGTGTACTCCCTAGAACTACCACCACCACTGTCTTTGTCCCCACCATGAGCCACAGCCATCCCCTGGCTCTTCAGGAGACCCTCCAATACTAACAGGTAGGTCTGACCTGGTGTCTTATGAGGTCACTAATTTTTTTTCTCCTATGTGCATGGGACCTTGCATGTATCCTCCAAGAATAGAATCTCTGTTTCCCCTAGTCCTGTGGACTACCTGTAATCAAACCATCAGATCAGATCAGATCAGTCACTCAGTCGTGTCTGACTCTTTGTGACCCCATGAATCGCAGCACGCCAGGCCTCCCTGTCCATCACCAACTCCCAGAGTTCACTGAGACTCACGTCCATCGAGTCAGTGATGCCATCCAGCTATCTCATCCTCTGTTGTCTCCTTCTTCTCTTGCCCCCAATCCCTCCCAGCATCAGAGTCTTTTCCAATGAGGCAACTCTTCGCATGAGGTGGCCAAAGTACTGGAGTTTCAGCTTTAGCATCATTCCTTCCAAAGAAATCCCAGGGCTGATCTTCAGAATGGACTGGTTGGATCTTCTTGCAGTCCAAGGGACTCTCAAGAGTCTTCTCCAACACCACAGTTCAAAAGCATCAATTCTTCGGTGCTCAGCTTTCTTCACAGTCCAACTTTCACATCCATACATGACCACTGGAAAAACCATAGCCTTGACTAGACCGACCTTTGTTAGCAAAGTACCCCAGCTAATGATCACACAGCACAATATCTTACTCATGGAAGTACTTTTCTTAGACTCTGTGTTAATAATTGTAACTGTAACAAATCTTGCCTGGGAACCTGTTTCTCAGCAACAATATATCTCACGCAGAAACATATTGCCCAGAATCCGTTCCTTCTGACTAATCTTGTACTGAAGGTATCTCAGGATGTATGCCTTGGGAAAGGGTCTAATGGATCTTGTACAACCTTGAAGTGTTCTTTTTATCTATTCTCAGCAGCCAGTTGAGAAGTTTGCAATGCCCTGCTTAGTGAGGCAGGTACTCTACTACCCCCTTCTAATGTCTGTGTCAGTAGCTTTTTCTGTCACTTTCACTTTAAATAAACATCTACACAAAGCTCTGAGTGACTGAGACTGTCTTCAATCCCAGTGTTAAATATTGTTTGGAGACCACGAATGTGGCAGCACCATTCACTGTAAGATATCAGTTCCAACACTAAACTCATTTTCTTGTTGTTATGATGGAAAAGGAGGTATGTTAAAAGAATCTCTCAGAAACCTGGTGTTGACTGGGAAGTGCATTTATTTATTCAGATTTTTCTTAAGACAGGTGGGTATAAGAATGATTCCAATCACTTAGGTTAGAATTCTCCAGGAGACGTCGTTTCAAATAATCAGAAGACGACTCAAGTGCAATGGATTAGTCTCTGGGATTAAACTTGGAGTGAGGGTGGTTATTATACTTGAGTTGCATGCTTGAGAAGAAAACCTGATCTACTTCCAGAGAAAACAGATCTCTCTGTAAAATGAGGGATGCGGGTGTTAACAAAATACACTGGGTAAATTTTAAAGCTCTAATTGGTTTCATTGCACAATTTATGAATTGAAAAGTGTCCCATCTAGCAAACAGAGAGGAACACCAAAGAACTACAGAGAGGGAAAAGTGTTTAAAACCAAGACAAGGAAATCATAGACAAAAACTATTACTTCAGATTTATCTGTGGGGGACAAAGGGGTCTAAGTAGCAGATGACTTCATCTTTCTTTTGGGGATGGAAAGGATTACCTCATTGGTGCTGATCAATAAATTTCTTATTGACCAGTTAGAATTACAGTCATGGAGAATGTTGTGAGCTTTTGAAAGACTACAATGAACCAGGGAGATTATTGTGATTATTATAAGCAGGATAATTCCCAACATTTGGTGTGTACTTTGGAACCGTGGTCCCTCAGGACCACACCAATCAAAATCAAATAAGTTGAAAAAACACTCTGAAGTAGTCATCTTTTTAAGCCAAGTTGGATCATTTCAGTGGTCTCACATAACTGAATTTTAACCTCCCCAGAAATGTTCATCTACATGCAGTGGGTGTGTTGGCTACAACACAGACACTTCCTTGTTCAGCTAAAAGGCAATCAAGGGCTAACCTATTATCAAGAACGACTTTGGCCAAAGAATCTAAAGATTTTGTTAGACAATTATTGCTAAAGCAGCAGATCCTGCAACATTTTTAAGAGTTAAGGAGAGGCTCCTTGTATGTAGGGAAGTAAGACTCCATCAAAGGGAGCTAATTTTTGAATCTTGAATGCCTCCTGGTAATTTCCATTTGAATTTGTATAAGGGTTCTGGTTACCCTTACTTTATATTCCTTTCTTTGTATAGATCCTGAATGCAAAATTCCCCAAGTTTACAGTAGTTAAGCAGAGATAGGGGTTCTTTGGCAGCCAGGGCAGATATGATTTTTTTTTTTTTTTTAATGACAAATCCATCAGTCTGAGAAATTACCTACACCCTCCCTCTCCTTAACAAAGGCCTGGGAGATACAGTCAATGGTGTCATCTTTCCAGGCTAAAGGAAGAAAGAGAAAAAGAGAGGGTTTTATATCTAGTTAAAGTATCAAGTCTTAATCTGGCATCTTGGAAGGAAGCGGTCTACTTTGATGTCAGCTACTTATCTTCCCAGTCAATTTGATTTGGCATTCTCTAGTGTTTCTATTGGATCAGATGTCAGGTAGAGCCTTCTTTAGCTGTGAGATGTACATACAAAGTTCAAGCCCCTGAAGTTTGGCTGCCACCTGGATAGTGAAGAGGACCTGAAACAGTCTCTTCCAAGGAGATTTAAGAGCAGTCTTGGTTCTTACTATCTCCAAATGAGAAGGATGGGGGAAAAAAATGTAAATGTTTGTTTGGAGAGTTGTAGCCAGATTTCAGGAAGCTGGAAGAATTTAAAATCCAGACCAGGGAATTCCCCAGCAGTCCAGTTAGGACTTAGCACTTTCAGTCTGGTGACCTAGGTTCAATCTCTGGTCAAGGAACTAAGATCCCACAAACTACACAGCCAAAGAAAGGAAGAAAGAAAGAATCCTGTCCAGTTTACAAGTATAAAAGAAAACTCCAAAGTTGATTAACAGGATTATAATCTAACATCAACAACAAAAGTGCAAACATAATTTTTCTCTTTCAATTGCTCCTGTTTTTCTTTTCTTTTTTTTCCTAGGATAATTAAAGTAAAACTAATCTGTTTACATAAGACTTAGCCTAAATATTTACATAAATACAATAAGAATAGTGATTGGCCATATAAATTCCTTTGAAGACTGCTTTGCTAGAACTTTTTATAAATTTAAACTTTCAAGCCAGGAAACCAAACTAAAGTTCAAGTAAGTCCTTAAAGCTGTCTGATCATATCTGAGTCTATTCATATTTATTTCAAATGTTATTACAGTCAAAGCATTGTTTCTAATTACAATGTTTCTAATTGTCCTGTTACAGGATAGCAGATTTTTATTGAACTTATGTAAATAACTATGTTGCCAGAAAAGAACACTAAACAGTTTCCATATATTGGAGACAGGTAGGGAGAAAAGGAAATGTTTCATCTTTGTTTACAAAGGTATATTTTATCAAATTGATATAAGTCCAAATAGCTTAGGAAAAAACATTTACTTAAATCTGGAATAGGAAAATATTAGGGAACTGGCAATGTTTCCAACAAAAAGTCATAAGAACTGTAATTATCTTCCTCAGCTTATTCACTCTGATGTTATTAATTCTTATTCTTGAATCCTCTTTTCCTCCTGGTTCTAGAAGAAACTAGGAAGAAAAGAGAATTACCAGTTCAGTTTTATGATCTTAAAGTTAGCAGAAAACTGCACTTGTCAAAGTTCTTTTCCATGAATTCTCTTTGAGAATTCACTTTTGCAGGAGGGCTTTTGTAAAAGCATCAGAGTAAAACAATAATTCTCTGCAAATGACAAAGAGTTTAAAATACCCATTAGGATGAGAGTTCATTATAATGGAATTAATAAGGAAATTTGGTAATATCTGTGACAAACAACATTTTAAGATAATAACTAGAATTATGACTGATACACTAGGACACATCAGATTTCCAGGATAATAAGTAGAATTATGACTGATACTACCAGGACACATCAGATTTCCAGGAATGTCATACAATTTCTGAAACAAATCTAACCCACATAAACAAAACATAAAGAAGGCTTTGTGTTACTTATTTGACACTACTTCCCATGTAATTTTGAGACAGGAAGACAAGAGTATAGCTATTTTGGAAAAGAACTGAGAAACGGGCTTGGGCAAAACATGCCTTAGAAGCTAATGCAGAGGCCCTGGGATCTGAGTCCCAGAGACAAGAATCAGAAATAAAATATTAACTTTATCTCTGTCACACTAAGGAGTGTACCTAGAAATTCAACTATAAACTATAACTTTATGTCTTTTGATGTTTTCTTGCAGAAAATTCTCATGCACTCCTCTCCCCTAATAGAAACACTCCCTATTCCTGATAGCCACCTTGAAGCCATCTACTACTGATCAAGAAGTCTGACAGTTTCTGGAAATTATCAGTGATCATGAGGCAAACTTGCCCTTTTGGTGTAAAAGCAACCTGCCCATTCTATCCCTCGAGTTGGCACTTTTGTTCCCACCTTTTCCTTTGAGCACACGCTCTCTCTTTTAATAAAGAGCTTTGCTTGTCTTAAAGTCTTACGGAAGCAATATTCATTTCTATGGTATTGCTGTCTAAGAATCAGGAAAGGGCCTCTTAACATACCAAATAAGCCTAAATAAGCTCTCTACCTTTTTACAAGGAGAGAGAAAAAATCTTTTGAAATGTTTTAGAGACGCTTTGGAAATTTTCAAAGTTACTTTGCGGTCAAAAAGGACTACATACAGAATTTGATTTGGGGAAGTTTGTCACAAGATCTCAACAAAGGTTTTAAAATAACTTGGTTAAATAGGATCATAGGTCACTGTGAAACAGCACTTAGTTACCCATTCAACTAAAGTGACAACAGAAAATGTTAAGGCAAATACAGAAAGTTAAATAGATTTCTTTTTAACTTTAGCTCTTTTAATAGAGAAGATTAGGATTTCTGAACACAGAAACTTATTTGACAAAACACAGAATTCCTGTTTTTAGGAAGATGATTTTGAAAGGTAAATAAAAACCTTTTGTAATCTGTTATCAAGAGCAAACCAATAGCCCAAAAGACTTTGTCCTTACAGCAGAGAGAAAACCAAATGATAATTTTACAGCAGTTTATTTTTGGTATTAAAACCCTTATACTTAGTTAAATTCAAATCTTAGCCAGTTTTGACTACACAAAAATATTCCTTTCCAAAGATTTCTTTGTCACGAATCTTCTTTTACTGAAAACACATGTCCTACTTCCCATGCACATGGAAATGTTTCCCTTATAATTTCCAATAGCTTTAATAACATATATTAGAATTTTTAACTCGTAGAAATCTTTAATTTTGAATGAAAACTAAAAAGTACATGATCATAAACTATTTTTTACATTCAGTTCAGTTTAGTCGCTCAGTCGTGTCCGACTCTTTGCGACCCCGTGAATCACAGCACGCCAGGCCTCCCTATCCATCACCAACTCACGGAGTTCACTCAAACTCATGTCCATCAAGTCAGTGATGCCATCCAGCCATCTCATCCTCTCTCGTTCCCTTCTCCTCCTGCCCCCAATCCCTCCCAGCATCAGAGTCTTTTCCAATGAGTCAACTCTTTGCATAAGGTGGCCAAAGTATTGGAGTTTCAGCTTCAGCATCATTCCTTCCAAAGAACACCCAGGGCTGACCTCCTTTAGCATGGACTGGTTGGATCTCCTTGCAGTCCAAGGGACTCTCAAGAGTCTTCAACACCACAGTTCAAAAGCATCAATTTTTCGGCGCTCAGCCCTCTTCACAGTTCAACTCTCACATCCATACATGACTACTGAAAAAACGACAGCCTTGACTAGACGAACCTTTGTTGGCAAAGTAATGTCTCTGCTTTTCAATATGCTATCTAGGTTGGTCATAACTTTCCTTCCAAGGAGTAAGCTTCTTTTAATTTCATGGCTGCAATCACCATCTGCAGTGATTTTGGAGCCCCCCAAAATAAAGTCTGCCACTGTTTCCTCTGTTTCCCCATCTATTTCCCATGAAGTGATGGGACCAGATGCCATGATCTTAGTTTTATGAATGTTGAGCTTTAAGCCAATTGAACTAACACCCAAAAAAGATGTCCCTTTCATTACAGGGGACTGGAATGCAAAAGTAGGAAATCAAGAAACAATTGGAGTAACAGGCAAATTTGGCCTTGGAATACAGAATGAAGCAGGGCAAAAGCTAATAGAGTTTTGCCAAGAGAATGCACTGGTCATAGCAAACACTCTTGTCCAACAACACAAGAGAAGGCTCTACACATGGACATCACCAGATGGTCAACACCGAAATCGGATTGATTATATTCTTTGCAGTCCAAGATGGAGAAGCTCTATACAGCCAGCAAAAACAAGACCAGGAGCTGACTGTGGCTCAGATCATGAACTCCTTATTACCAAATTCAGACTTAAATTGAAGAAAGTGGGGAAAACCACTAGACCATTCAGGTATGACCTAAATCAAATCCCTTGATTTTTTACACTATCATTCTGTAATTTGGCAAACATAAAATTTTAAATAATTTCTAGAAAGATGTACTTTCTGAAAGAAAATTTCTCAGCCTAGTATTAAGCATCAGTTCAGTTCAGTCGCTCAGTCATGACCGACTCTTTGTGACCCCATGGACTGAATCACACCTTGCCTGTCCATCATCAACTCCTGGAGCTTGCTCAGAACTCATGTCCATCAAGTCAGTGATGCCATCCACCATCACTGACTCAATGCACATGCAAGCTCTGGGAGTTGGTGATGGACAGGGAATCCTGGCATGCTGCAGTCCATAGGCACGACTGAGCAACTTAACTGAACTCAACTGTAGAGTCATGTGAATTGTAAGAGGTAATACAGAGAGATTCCATGTATCCTTTACCCACTGTCCTTTACCACTTTATCATATTGTGCAAAATTTTATAGACAATGTCACTACCATGATATTGACTTGGTACAATCAAGAAAGAAGGTATTTCCATCTCCTCAAGGATCCTTCATGTTGACCTATTATACCCACATCCCTCACCTCCCACCCTGACCCTCTCCTTAATGCGCCCCCACAACTACTATGTAATGTGTTTTCCACTTCTGTAATAATGTCGTCTCAAATACGTCAGATAAATGGAATTGTACAGTATGAAAAAAAAAAAGAATAATCAAAAGGAAACTTTACAAATAAGAAATACAATAAGAGAAATAAAAAGCTATTTAGATGGACTAAAAAACAGAGTGAAAGGAACATTAAAAAAATCAGTGACCTGGAAAGTAAAACAATAGAAATTACCCAATATTTATGACAGAAAGAAAACAGAATATAAAAGGGGAGGGGGTTTCAAGGTGGCTCCCATGAATACATCAAAGTTTGCTGTTACTGCTTTTGCTAAGTCAAGTTCAACTCTTTGCAACCATAGACTGCAGCCTGCCATGCTAGGCTCCCTTGTCCTCCACTACCTCCCAGATTTTGCTCAAATTCATGTCCATTGAGTTGGTGATGCTATCTAACAATCTTATCCTCTGCTGCCTCCTTCTTCTTTTGCGTTTAACCTTCCCCAGCATTGGTCCTGTCCAAAGAATGGCTCTTTGCATCATGTGGCAAAAGTAATGAAGCTTCAGCTTCAACATCAGTCCTTCCAAGGAATATTCAGGGTCGATTTCCTTTAGGATTGACTGGTTTGATGTTCTTGCTGTCCAAGAGATTCTTAAGAGTCTTCTCTAGCATCACAGTTTGAAAGCATTAATTCTCAGGGCTCAGCCCTCCTTGTGGTCAAACTCTCACATCCATATATGACTACTGGAAAAACCTCAGCTTTGACTATACAGACCTTTGTTGGCAAAGTGATATCTCTGCTTTTTAATACATTGTCTAGGTTTGTAATAGCTTTCCTTCCAAGGAGCAAATGCCTTTTAATTTCATGGCTGTAGTCACTGTCCACAGTGATTTTGGAGCCTAAAAAATAAAATATGTCACTGTTTCCACTTTTTCCCCTTCTGTTTGCCATGAAATGGCAGGCCCAGATGCCATGATCTTAGTTTTTCCACTGTTGAGTTTTAAGGCAGTTTTATCACTCTCCTTCTGAAACGGTCCTGAAAATTTGGTAAGCAGAGTACCCATAACAAAGAGTAAAAGGACAGTACCAAGGTGGTAGGAGAAACAGATACAGACTCACCAAAGGAGAAAACCACACCCTAGCCATGGTGATCCACAGATGGGAAGGCTTACAAAACTATATTTATTTTCCCTCAGGAGTTAGAGATTTGAGCTCAACATGAGGCATCTTAATCCATTGATCCTACACAAAAGAGACAAGCTCTCAAAACACCTGGCTTTGAAAACCAATGGGGAAATTACCCAGGAAAACTATAGAACTAAATGGAACAGAAAATCCACTCTTAAAAGGGCTTGTTCACAGTCTCACTCAACCCAAAACCCAGCACAAGAACACCAGATTGAAAAGCACAAGGATCATAGGTGAATGTGATGCAACCACTAATCTTGAAGCATCTGCTGGGGAGTCAAGAACCTGTTGGGATGCTCCCTGGGGATTGAGACACTGGTGTAAATCATTTTTGCAATCCCAGGCTATGTTGTCAATATTGAAGCTGGCAGGTGCCATTTTGAAATTCTCCCTCTAACCCTGCTAGCACCTGTAACTGCACTCTGCCAAGAGCTTAGGCACACATCTGTGCCTCAGCTGGGCCTTATACCTGCCGAGTGATAACTCTGCCCACCAGCGCCTGGCAGCAGCCATGTCCTGGCCCTGCAGCTAGGGGCCATGCTCACCCACCAGCATGCCACAGCAGCAGTGGCAACTCTACACAAAGGAAGGTTAACATAGCCTACATAAAAGATACTTATTGAGCACCTCGCTCTGTGGCCAGGTGGGACTGCACTTCCGAACCCCATAGGACGTCTCCTACATAAGTCACTCCTTAAAGATTCAGAGAGGTAGATGACTTTATCTACCACATAGAAACAAACATGGAGAATTAGGAAAAATGAGGGGATGAAGAAATATATTCCAGTTGAAAGAACAAAATGAAACCTCAGAAAAAGAGCCAAGTGAAACAGGCACAAGCAATCTACTCAATAAAGAGTTTAAGTTAATCTTTCTAAACATGTACATTGAACTTGGAGGATGAATGGACAAACACAGTGAGAACTTAAAAAACAGACAGAAAATATCTAAAATATCAGACAGAAGTTATAATGAACTGAAAAATATACTAGAGGTGTTGAACAACAGACTGGATAAGATAGAAGAATGAATTAGTGAGCTGGAAGACTAAGTGATGAACTCAGACAAGAGAGAAAAATAAAAAAGAAAATTTTAAAAAGTAAAGATAAATTAAGGAACCCCTGGGACAACATCAAGGATATTAATATTCACCATATAGGAGTGATAGGATGGGAGAGAGAAAGAGAAGAGGTCTAGAAAAAATTATTTGAAGAAATAGTGGCTAAACATCTATAATCTGGGGAAGGAAACAGACATCTGGAACCAGGAAACTCTGGAATTACAAATAAGATTAATCTCAGGGGGAAAAAAGTTGAATGTAAAGATAAACACATCAAGACACACTGTAATTAAAATGTTAAAAGTTAAGAATAAAGAAGAAACTGTAAAATCAGCAAGAGAAAAACAACTGTTATGTGCAAGGGAAACCCTATAAGGGTATCAGCAGATTTTTCAGCAGAAACTTTATAGGCCAGAGGGAGTGGCATGACCTATTTAAAGTGCTAAAAGGAAAAAACTTCCAACCAAGAATTCTCTACCCAAGAAGTTTATCATTAAAAAGAATAGAAGGATAGATTAAGAGTTTCCTAGGTAAACCAAAACAAAAGGATTTAATCACCATTAAACTGACACTACAATAATTAGAAAACACATGAAAATTAAAATCTCACTATAAAATGTAAATGTATAATAAAGGTAGTGAATAAGTTACCTATAAAGCAAGCAAAAAGATTGAGAGATAAAAGTAGTAAAATAAACCAAAGTTAAAATAATTAGTTAAGTAATACATCAAATAAAAAGATATAAAATGTATCATCAAAAGAATAAAGTGCTGGGATGGGGAGTGAAAACATAAAGCTTTGGAATGTGCTAAAATTTAAGTTGCTATAAAACAGACTGCTTTTTAATAGAATGTTGTGTGTGAATCTTATGGTAACTACAAAGAATAAACTTATAGTAAATATACAAAAATATTTAAACATAACACTAAAGAAAACCAGAAAAACATGAGGGTAGAGAGAAAGAGAAAAAATAAAAGAGAGAAAACACAAAAAGAACCAGAAAATAATCAACACAGTGGCAATAAGCACACACCTATTCATAATTACTTTAAATGTAAATGGGCTAAATTCACCAATCAAAAGACACAAGTGGCTGAATGAATTAAAAAAAAAACAAAATACATTGATGTGTTGCCTAAAAGGGACTCATTTCAGAAGTAAGGACACACAGGGACTGAAAGTGAAGAGATAAAAAGATATTCCAGTAAATGGAAATGAAAAGCTGGAGTATCTATACTCATATCACACAAAATAGACTTTCAAACAAAAATTTTCAAAAAAGACAAAGAAGAGCATTACATATGATAAAGTGACCAATTCAGCAAGAAGATATAATTTTCATATGCATCCAACATAGAAACATCAAGATACATAAAACAAATATTAACATCATACATCAGTAAAAAGACAAGGATGCCCTTTTTACATCATTTTTATTCAACATAATATTTGAAGTCATAGCCCTGACAATTAGGCAAGTAAAAGGAATGAAAGGCATGTAAGTCAGAGAAGAAAAAGTAAAACTATCATCATTTGCAGATGACATGATCCTATAGACCTTAAAGACTGCACCAAAAGAAAACAATTAGGACTAACAAACAAATTCAGTAAAACCAAAGAATACAAAATCAATATATAAAAATCAGTGGCATCTATACACTAGTAACAAACTATCAGAAAGATAATTAAGAAAATAATCCCACTTACATTTGCATGAAATAGAATAAAATACCTAGTAATAAACATAACCAAGGAGGTGAAAAACCTGTACACTGAAAACTATAAGACATTGTTGAAAGAAATAGAAGATAGAAAGAAATGCAAAGATATATAATGCTCATGAGATGTAAGAATAATATTGTTAAAATGTTCATATTACTTAAAATAATCTACAGATTCAATGTAATCTCTACCAATATGCCAATGGCATATTTCACATGACTAGAATAAATAATTCTAAATTTTACTTGGAGCCAGGAAAGAATAATAACCAAAAAATCTTGAGAAAGAAGAAAAAAGTTCAAGGTATCACACTTTCTGATCAAACTATACCACAAAACTATAGTAATAAAAACAGTATGGTACTGGCACAATAACTGACACATAGATCAATGGAACAGAAGTGAGAGCCCAGAAATATACCTATACATATATAGACAATTTGCAACAAAGGAGAAAAGAACATATTATGGAAAAAGGACAGTCTCTTCAATAAATAGTGCTGGGAAAACTGGACAGCCACATGCAAAAGAATGAAATTAGACTATTACATTTGGGCTCCAAAATCACTGCATATGGTGACTGCAGCCATGAAATTAAACGATGCTTGCTTCTTGGGAGAAAAGCTATGACCAACTTAGACAGCATATTAAAAAGCAGAGACATTACTTTGCCAACAAAGGTCTGTCTAGTCAAGGCTATGGTTTTTCCAGTAGTCATGTATGGACATGAGAGTTGACTATAAAGAAAGCTGAGCACCGAAGAAGTGATGCTTTTGAGCTGTGGTGTTGGAGAAGACTCTTGAGAGTTCCTTGGACTGCAAGGAGATCAAAGCAGTCAATCCTAAAGGAAATTAACCATGAATATTCACTGGAAGGACTGATATTGAAGCTGAAGCTCCAATACTTTGGCCACCTGATGCAAAGAACTGACTCACTGGAAAAGACCCTGATGCTGGGAAAGATCGAAGGCAGGAGGAGACGGGACAACAGAGGATGAGATGGTTGGATGGCATCACTGACTTGATGGACATGAGTCTGAGCAAGCTCCTGGAGTTGGTGAAGGACAGGAAAGCCTGGTGTACTGCAGTCCATGGGGTCGCAAAGAGTTGGACATGATTGAGCAACTGAACTGAGCTGACATATCATACACAAAAGTTAAAAGGGGATGAAAAGCTTGTAATACTGGTAATAACCGAAATAATAAAATTTCTAGACAAAAAACATAGGCAATATCTTCATTGACATGGGTCTTAATGATATTTTTGTGGCTCTAACTCCAAATTAAGGGAAACAAAAGCAAAAATAAACAAATGGAGTACATCAAACTAAAAAGCTTCTGCATAGTGAAAGAACCCATTTTCAAGATGAAAAGGCAACAGACTAAAATGGGAGAAAATATTTACAAATCATATATCTGACAAGTGCTAATATCCAAAATATATAAAGAACTCATTTAACCCAGTGACAACAACAAAAAAAAAACAACTAGGTGAAAAATGGGTACAGAATCAGAATAGACATTTTTCCAAAGAAGACACAGAGAAGAGGGAAAGATGTTCAATATCTTTCCTGATAATACCTGATTATCAGGTAAATTCAAATCAAAACCACAGTAAGATCTTCACACCTATGACTATCATCAAAAAGATAAGGAATAACAAATGTTGGAGAGGATGTGGAGGAAAGGGAACCCTCTTACACAGTTTATGGGTACAGTCCTATGGAAAACAGTATGGAGATTTTTCAAAAAAGTATGAATAGAACTACCATATGATTCAACTATTTTACTTCTGCGTGTTTATCTGAAGAACAAAAAAAGCCACTAATTTGAAAAGATATATGCATCCCTATGTTCATTGCAGAATTATTTACAACAGAAAAGATATGGAAACAAACTAAGTGCTTATTGACAGATAAATGGAAAAAGGAGGTAACACATAATGGATAAACATATATATGTTCAAATATGTATGTGTGTGTTTAAATAGAATACTACTCAATCATAGAAACAAATGTAATCCTGCCATTTGTGACAACATGGATTGACTTTGAAGTATTATGCTAAGTAAGGCAGACAGAGAAAGAAAAATACCATATGATTTTTATTCATGTATGGGTGGCTTCCCTGGTGGCTCAGATGGTAAAGAATCTGCCTGTAATGCAAGAGACACGGGTTCGATCCCTGAGTCAGGAATATAAAACAAATCAGTGAAAAACACACAGGTACAGAGAACAAAACAGTGGTTATCAGAGGGTAAGGTGGTTTAGAGTAGGTGAAATGCAAAAGTCAACTGTATGCTGATGGATGGTAACTAGTCTTGTAGTAGTGATCACTCTGTAGTGTATATAGATGCTGAACTATAATGTTGTACACCTGAAATGCATATAATTAAAAAAATATATCAGGGCCCCAGAGATCTGTGGGACTATCATTAAAAAAAAAAAAAAGTAACATTTGTGTCATCAGAATCTCAGAAGTTGAGAAAACTAGGGCAGGTCTTTCTTCAAAGAATGGTTAAAAAGTTCTAAACTTTGGCAAGAAAAGTAAACTATAGAATTTGGTAATATATGAAAATAATTATACAAAAGGACGAAGTGGGGTTTATTCCAAGGAAGCAAGGCTGTTTAATATTTAAAAATCAATCAACATAATCTACCTTATTGACAGGGTAAAGAAGAAAAAAATCACAAGATAGTGAGCGCAGAAGAATTGATGCTTTTGAAATGTGGTGTTGGAGAAGACTCTTGAGAGTCCCTTGGACTGCAAGGAGATCCAACCAGTCCATTCTGAAGGAGATCAGCCCTGGGATTTCTTTGGAAGGAATGATGCTGAAGCTGAAACTCCAGTACTTTGGCCACCTCATGCGATGAGTTGACTCATTGGAAAAGACTCTGATGCTGGGAGGGATTGGGGGCAGGAGGAGAAGTGGATGACAGAGGATGAGATGGCGGGATGGCATCACTGACTCGATGAATGTGAATCTGAGTGAACTCCGGGAGTTGGTGATGGACAGGGAGGCCTGGAGTGCTGCGATTCACGGGGTCACAAAGAGTCGGACACAACTGAGCGACTGAAATGAACTGAACTGAACTGAAAAGACATTTACCAAAATTCAAGACTTATTGATGATAAAAACTCTCAGGAAAATAGGGATACATAGGAGAATTTCCTACACTTGATAAAGTTTTTTGTAGATGCTCTTTATCAAGTTAAACATGAGGGACTGAATGTTTTCCCATTAGTATCAGGAACAAGGCAGGGATGTCTGCTCTCAACACTCTTAATCAACATAGTGCTGGAAATTCTAGGCAGTCTAATAAGACAAGACAGGAAGTAAAAGGCATATATCTGAAAGGAAGAAGTAAACCTGTCCCTACTTGTAGATGATATAATTATCTACATGGAAAATCCCAAGGAATCAACAACAACAAACTCCTAGAACTAAAAAGGGACAAATAAATTCCTCATCTTGTTTAAGTGAATTTGATTTGGGTTTTTGTCATGTGTAACCGAGTCATTTATCTTTTCATTTTCCCATCAAATATTTATTGAATGCCTAAGATTTGCCAACAACTGCTCTAGATGATAGTGATACATCCATGGAAAAAATAATTGCTTACTTGTAAGGGTGGTAGTAAGAGATGTGAACAGTTAAAACAGGGTAAAGAGACAAAAATGAGGGATGCTATTTTAGAAAATGTGGTAAGAGAAGACCTCTTTGAGAGGACATCTCATAAAAGAGGGATTTGGTGAAGGCAATAGTCCAGGGAAGAGTGTTCAAGGCAGTGGGAACTGTAAGTTCAAAGATCCAAAGGCTGGAATACATATGTTACAAGAAAAGTAAGGGGGCTGATGTGGCTGCAGCAGAGTGAGGGAGCGAAGGAGAGGGCAGTGGGTCAGAAAGGACACTGTGTCAGATCATGCAGTTTTTTGGAGTCCATGTAAAGATTTGAATTTTTACCTGGCGTGAACTAGAAAGTGTTGAAGGATGTAAACAGAAGAGTAAGCTGATACTATTTATTCTTAGTCCTGACCGGTTCAACAGGTCCAAAGATAAACATAGCAACTGGTTCACTGTGACCTAGAGCAAGCTATACCTTAATTTCTTTCCTTTCTATTCAAAACCCCTTTGCTTTCTTTCACCCTTTTTTCTTTCCTTCTTCTGAGAGAAAATTCCCTCAATCCCTTCATGAAACTAACCCCTCCAGCAACTGCATGGACATTTTCCCTCTAATAAATACATTATTTTCCCATTCCTGCAAAAGCCTGTGGTGTGTGTAAATTATTAACTATAAAAGGGATAAGTAACCTCAGGGGACTGTGTAAACTTACAGTGTAAACTTAGCCCAGAACGTTTGCTCCTCCCTCCAGAATGTCTTCACCAATCCGAGCAAGACACTTCTGAGCATAATTTAACCTCTCCCAACTGTCAGGCTATTCTCTCTTCTTTTGGTTATTACCACCACCAAAGCAGATGCAAGAGTTCAAGTTTCAGGGATCCTCCTCTAGGAAATAAGTCTGCCGTCATCTGTCATCTCCAGCTGTGTCAGAATCTGTCACTTTAGTGAGTACCACCTTATCTGTCTTCTAAGTATGGTTTGCTGGGCTGGCACATGTACTTTTAAACAAAGATAGCAAACAAACAAGACCAACAAAGCAAAAATGGTCTCACTGAAATCTTGGGCAGCTGGGGTGTTTCTATCAGAATTTGTCAGTTGTCGTGTAATACTATCGAGTAAGTGACCAGGAGTATGTACACAAAAAAGGCTATAAACATAGCAGCTAAGTTTTTCATTTTAAGCTTTTCATGCTATTTAATTTTTTTTTTAAAAAAAACCATGTTCATTTGTTAATTTCTTAAAGTGTTTTTTAAAAAAATTCAATTGAGTCCAAGTAGCAGCTGAGTTTTTCACTGTACTACTTAGCTCCCTGCCCTGCTCAGTGGCAAATAAGAATCCATCTTCTGCATCATCCAGGAAGTATGCAAGCTTTTTCTAGGAACTTTTAGGAAACATACATGCAAACTCAAGGAAATAACCTGGGGGCAGCCACTTTTCTCTGCTATGTGGTCAAGCATAGATCTAAAAACTCTGTATAGAAGTTTAGTTGGGGAAAATAGTAGGGATTTTACCTTGCTTTCAGGCTATATATGCCAAGCTACCATTATTGCTTGGCTTACTTGATAGGAAAGATAGTTATGGAGAGGTGGGGTGGTGAAAACTCTCTTGGCACTGCAGCTTATATGGATGTAGAAGCTACATTGCAGATGAGGCCCTGAAAAGTTCATCTGGCCAGAAGTGGTACTGTCTTTATTACAAGAGTTTTCTCTGGCTCATTATAAAAATCCAGGCTTACATTGGGGAATTATCTCAGCTCTATCACCTAAAAAGAATACTGCTGCTGCTGCTGCTAACTCGCTTCAGACATATCCGACTCTGTATGACCCCATAAACGGCAGCCCACCAGGCTCCCCGTCCCTGGGATTCTCCAGGCAAGAACATTGGAGTGGGTTGCCATTTCCTTCTCCAATGCATGAAAGTGAAAAGTGAAAGTGAAGTCACTCACTAAAAGCCTATAAAATGGACCTTATGAAAAGTTAAAATCACTGAAAAGATAGGAAAAGAACTTTGTTGGGGAAAATGTGGTCTTAGTTTTGATGACAAAGATGTTGGGATTTTCTTTTTGGTAGAACAAAATGATTAGGCCATTTTAAGCTCCAAATGCCTGGCCAATTTTCTTTTCAACATATGTTTGAAGGATTCTGAATGAGTGGAGAAAATTGTTTGAAATTTTCACTTTAATTGCAAAATAATGGAAATAGTCCAAATGAAGATAGATAGGGGATTGGCTTAAGATATTATAGCACAGCTGTTCTGGAATGCCATACAGCTATTTAAAACAAAAAAGCAAAATAAGGAAGATCTGTTCACAGATATGGAAAACCCTCCAAAGTTGTATTAAAAAAAAAAATTATGGACAAAATTGTGGGTATTCTGCACTACATGTGGTGCAAAAGTGGTGGAGAAAAAAGAAACTATGGTCATTTGCTTGAATATATATAAAGAAACTTTGAAAAAATATATAGAAATAATAATAGAGTTTTCTGAGGGAATAAGGATGGGATGATCAAGACCATCCCCAAGAAAAAGAAATGCAAAAAGACAAAATGGTTGTCTGAGGAGGCCTTACAAATAGCTGAGAAGAGAAAAGAAGCTCAAGGCAAAGGAGAAAAGGAAAGATATACCCATTTGAATGCAGAGTACCAAAGAATAGCGAGGCAAGATAAGAAAGCTTTCCTCAGTGATCAGTGAAAGGAAATAGAGGAAAACAACAGAATGGGAAAGACTAGAGATCTCTTCAAGAAAATTAGAGATACCAAAGGAACATTTCATGCAAAGATGGGCACAATAAAGGACAGGAATGGTATGGACCTAACAGAAGCAGAAGATATTAAGAAGAGGTGGAAAGAATACACAGAACTACACAGAAAAGATCTTCACAACCCAGATAATCACAATGGTGTGATCACTCACCTAGAGCCAGACATCCTGGAATGCAAAGTCAAGTGGGCCTTAGGAAACATCACTACGAACAAAGCTAGTGGAGGTGATGGAATTCCAGTTGAGCTATTTGAAGTCCTAAAAGATGATGCTGTGAAAGTGCTGCTGCACTCAATACGCCAGCAAATTTGAAAAACTCAGCAGTGGCCACAGGACTGGAAAAGGCCAGTTTTTATTCCAATCTCAAAGAAAGGCAATGCCAAAGAATGCTCAAACTTCCGCACAATTGCACTCATCTCACACACCAGCAGAGTAAAGCTCAAAATTCTCTAAGCCTGGCTTCAACAATATGTGGATCAAGAACTTCCAGTTGTTCAAGCTGGTTTTAGAAAAGGCAGAGGGACCAGAGATCAAATTGCCAACATCTGCTGGATCACTGAAAAAGCAAGAGAATTCCAGAAAAACATCTACTTCTGTTTTACTGACTATGCCAAAGCCTTTGACTGTGTAATAACTGTGTGATAACAAACTGGAAAATTCTTCAAGAGATGGGAGTACCAGACCATCTGACCTGCCTCCTGAGAAATCTGTATGCAGGTCAAGAAGCAACAGTTAGAACTAGACATGAAATAACAGACTGGATCCAAATAGGGAAAGGAGTATGTCAAGGCTGTGTGTTGTCACCCTGTTTATTTAACTTATATACAGAGTACATCAGGTGAAATGCTGGGTTGGATGAAGTACAAGCTGAAATCAAGATTGCCGGGAGAAATATTAATAACCTCGGATAAGCAGATGACACCACCCTTATGGCAGAAAGCAAAGAAGAACTAAATAGCCTCTTGATGAAAGTGAAAGAGTAGCGTGAAAAAGTAGGCTTTAAACTCAACATTCAGAAAACTAAGATCATGGCATTCCAGTCCTGTCACTTCATGGCAAATCGATGGGGAAACAATGGAAATAGTGAGACACTTTATTTTGAGGGGCTCCAAAATCACTGCAGATGGTGATTGCAGCCATGAAATTAAAAGATGCTTCCTCCTTGGAAGGAAAGTTATGATCAACCTAGAGAGAATATTAAAAAGTAGAGACATTAGTTTGCCAACAAAGGCCCATCTAGTCAAAGCTATGATTTTTTCAGTAGTCATGTATGGATGTGAAAGTTAGACCATAAAGAAAGCTGAGTGCCAAAGAATTGATGCTTTTGAACTGTGGTGTTGGAGAAGACTCTTGAGAGTCCCTTGGACTGCAAGGAGATTCAACCAGTCTATCCTAAAGGAAATCAGTCCTGAATATTCATTGGAAGGACTGATGTTGAAACTGAAACTCCAATACTTTGGCCACTTGATGCGAACAACTGACTCACTCACTAGAAAGGACCCTGATGCTGGAAAAGATTGATGGCGGGAGAGGGGGATGACAGAGGATGGTTGGATGGCATCACCAATTCGATGGACATGATTTTGGGTAAGCTCTGGGAGTTGGTGATGGACAGGGAAGCCTGGCATGCTGCAGTCCATGGGTTCGAAAAGATTTGGACATGACTGAGCGACTGAACTGAACTGAAACTGGGCAGCTATGTGATGGGGTGGAAGGCAGATTTTTCACTGTGTACCTTTTGTAATTTTTTAAATCATTTGACGGTATTATCCTCCAAAATTAAAAACAAAGTTATAGCACTAAAAACAGTGTTGTGCTGTGCTCAGTCTCTCAGTCATGTCCAACTCTCTGTGGCATAATGGACTATAGCTGCCAGGTTTCTCTATCCACAGGATTTCTCAGGCAAGAATACTGGAACCAGGTTGCCAAAAACTTAGTGTTGACTACTTAACTGTTTCCTTCCCATTGAAGTAAACATTGTTAATTCTGTAAGAAGGAAGAGAGCTGCAAAATGTGCAGGATGTAACTTGCCAGCAAATAAGACAGAAGGTTTGTTCCTTCCACTCAACCCTCACTGCCAAAGAGAATGATGTTTGAAGATTCAGGGGTTCATTTCTGTTCTAAAAAGTAGCCTCTTTTAGAGCCTAAGAGAACTGCCAAGGGATCTCTGATTAATAGTTAACACTTACCCTCACGCAGCTTCAGACAAGAGGAAAGTGATGAGTAAACAATTTACTAAACCTGAACTTTTAGAAAAATCTTATCTTGGGAACTCTTCCTCTCAAGTTTCCTGTATATTAATGTTTCATATCACTCCAGTTCTGAGCTATTATCAATATAGGTTAGCACTATCAATAAGAATTTTCTGCAATGATAGAAATGTTTTGTGACTGCACTGACATGTGTATGGTAGCCACTGGCCACATGTGGCTATTAGGCACTTGAAATGTAGCTGCTGCTGCTGCTGCTGCTGCTGCTAAGTCGCTTCAGTCGTGTCCGACTCTGTGTGACCCCATAGATGGCAGCCACCAGGCTCCCCCGTCCCTGGGATTCTCTAGGCAAGAACACTGGACTGGATTGCCATTTCCTTATCCAATGCATGAAAGTGAAAAGTGAAAGAAGTCGTTCAGTCGTGTCTGACTCTTAGCGACCCCATGGACTGCAGCCTACCAGGCTCCTACAGCCATGGGATTCTCCAGGCAAGAGTACTGGAGTGGGTTGCCAGTGCCTTCTCTGTGAAATGTAGCTAGTGTAGCTAAAGAACTAATTTTCAAATAGTATTTAAATTAATCTAAATTAGCCACACGAACAGTGCAAGTTGTCACACAATTCTGGTTAAAGGAGGAGATATATATTCTGCTGTGTTGTATGTGTGGGTGTGTGTGTGTGTGTGTGCTCAGTCCTGTCTGACTCTTTGCAACACACTGGACAGTTCTGAGTTATTGGGGAAAAAAAAAACACAAAACACCGTGTGTGAAGTTTCTGCCTTCTGAAGAAGTCATTTATTTATTCAACAAATATTTATTTAGCACTTACTCTGGCCAAATGCTATTATAATTCCCATGAACATAATAGACAATGCCCATACCCTCATAAACTTTATATTCTAGTGCAAAGATTAGCAAACTATGGCCCATGGGCTAAATCCAGCCCTCCACTTGCTTCTGTACAACCTGTGAACCAAAAATAATTTTTGCATTTTTAACTATTTGGAAAAATAAAAAACGGAATAACAATTCATTATGAGACATAGTATTTTTAGTAACACAGTTATGATTATTCATTTTTGTATTGTCAGTGGCTGCTGCCTCAACTAGAATTGAGTGGAGCAGTTGCAACAGAGACCAAATGGCCCACAAAACCCAAAATATTTATTATTTGACCCTGTACAGAAAAAGTTTGCTGACTCCTGAGCTAAAGGATAGTGATATGCTAGACACCATGATAAGCACTTTGTCTCATTTAATCTTTGGGACAACTCTCTGAGGGTGATTCTACTAGTCTCTTCATTGGTAAAATGTGAAACTGGGGTCTGAAAATGGGTATTTCTAATAAGTTTCCTGGTGATGCTGATATTGATTGTTTATGGATCATAACCTCCAAATCAATGACTCTCTACCTTGGCTGCACAGCAGAATCCTCTGAGGAAATTTTTAAAAATATGATTCCCAGGCCCTAATGAAGGAGGAAACAGACAGAGCTGGGCTCCATCTTAGGCCAGGCTGCGAACATTAGGCTACACGCCTGGTCACCCTCCCAATGGACTCTGAACTTTGTGCCCGGTGTCTATAGAAATGGCATACCAATGGAAAACCAGATTCCCGGATTAAAGAGCCTCAGGACTTGGACTTGGACTCTCCATTGTCTAAAAGAATATGCTAATTATTTCTGTAATGAAACAAAGTGATAAATTCCATTATGTTTACCGGGATATGACCACAGGCCTATTGACATATATCCACTGTTTATCTAGTCTTGTGACACATGAATCATGGGTTAACTTTGATCATATCTCTCTTTCACCTTGTCCAGACTAGTTTCAAGGAATTTGGGGAGGTGGGTTTGAGCAAGTACACTTAGGGTATATACTGGTCAGGGTCCTTGGCTAAGAGAAGACTCTACCTTGGGCCCCCTGGTGTAATAAACTGCACTCCACTATCTGCATTGTTCTTCTGAGTGAATCTGTTTCCCAGAACGCGTGGCTACAACACTAACCCCAGAGATTCTGATTTAATTAAGACTCAGGCATCAGTACATTTATAAAGCTTTCCTCATGATTCAAATATATAACCAGGTTTGAGAAGCACTGCTCAAATGAAATCCCATTGATCTGTAGACCAACATTCTAGTTCTAATTCTAATATCACATTAATGCAAGTTGCTTCCCTTCTGCGGGATCCTGTTTTCTTTGCAGGTGAAAAATGAGGAGGTTTAAATCAGATGATCTCAAAGGGCTTCATCTCATTGCCTTATCAGGTCTGCATACAAATAGATCAAAGGGTCAGACAAAGTACCCAGGTCTCCTTGGCTCCTTGGCTTACAGTAAATCTCAGTGAAATATTTGTTGAATATCTTTATTATCATAATAAATCATTATATTAAGTAACCATGAGGATGCATTGAGTGCAACAATATGATGCCCAATTGCCAGGTCCATTTAGAGTTAAATGTATGGCTGGCATCCATTATTAATCATTGTTTGGAACTATATCAATACATAAATGCTTCCACACAGCTACTCTGCCTTACATACTGTAAAGTTAGAATTGAAGCTAAAAATGATGATTTAATGATTGTGAGCCAGAGAAGGCAATGGTGACCCATTCCAGTACTCTTGCTGGGAGAATCCCATGGATGGAGGAGCCTGGTAGGCTGCAGTCCATGGGGTCGCTAAGAGTCAGACATGACTGAGTGACTTCACTTTCACTTTTCACTTTCATGCATTGGAGAAGGAACTGGCAACCCAATCCAGTGTTCTTGCCTGGAGAATCCCAGGGACAGGGGAGCCTGGTGGACTGCCATCCATGGGGTCGCACAGAGTCGGACACGACTGAAGTGACTTAGCAGCAATGATTGTGAGAGTAGTGTTTCATTGCAGGAAATTTGGAAGATTACAGAAAGTATAAAGAAGAAAACCCGTGATCCCTAAAACTGTTTTTATATAGCCTCAATTATGAGACCTCAGCCAAATAAATGACATTGTGATCAAATGATTTCCCACAGAAGGAGGGAGGACTGGGTGGCCCAGAGAGGCCTCTCCTACAAAAGGCTAAACTCTATTTTCATATCTCTGGTAAATGCAGCTCCAAGCCTGGAGGTAGTGTGGGCTCCTATCTGGAGTGTGGGAAGTATAGTCTATAAACTAGAGGAGCTTTGACAGTGCTTTCATGAGTAACTGGTACTTTGCTACCTCAGTTTCTTCATCTGTGTATTACCCATTGCAAAAAATTCTCCTTAACATTTCTACACTCCTTTTGAAATCCTTAGATGAAAGAGAATAAAAGCTTAACTTTTTACTTTCATTGAGAGTAACTGGATGACACAGATCTTTTCTTTTTTAGAAATGTATATGGAGGCACTAGCCCTTACTTGTCAGAAGAATGGGCTGGAATGAGACAATTCTAGGTTCAAATCCAATCAATGCCTCTGTTACAGACTGAATGTTTGTATCCCAGTTCAAAACAGTTCTTCTGTTAAAGCTTTGACCTCCAATGTGATGGTATTTGGGGATGGGGCCTTTGGTAGGTAATTAGGTTTAGCTGAGGTCATGACAGTGAGGCACCTGATGGGATTAGTATCTTCCAAGAAGTGGAAGAGACAGCAGGGTTCTCTCTCTCTCCATCATGTGAGATCACAGAGGGATAGCAACCATTTGCAAGCTAGGAACAGACCTTCATGGGATAACTGAACCAGCCAGCAGCTTGATCTAGGACTCCCTAGCCTCCAGAAGTGTGAGAAATAATTATCTGTTGTTTAAACCAGAAAGGACTGAGACAACCTCTTATTCATCATATTCTCCATCTGCAGAGACAATAATAGCACCCACTTTACAGGGTTACTCTGAAGATTTAATGATAAATTGTATGTAAGTAAAGCATTGAGCACAGTATTTGGGACATAGTGAGTTCTCAAAAAATAGTACTACTATGATGATTAATAACAATAAAACTTGGCTGCTTGGGGATATGGCTGAAACAAATGCATGTCTTTTTGTTTGTCTTTTAGATGGATTGGTATCTGTAGAAATTCGGGGTGCTAAAATACTTAGCCAGACTGACGTTAGCCCTTGTCACCATGAAGATATTACTTTGTGCCAAATATTTTCAGTGCCCAGTAATTCCTGGCTCTATGAGAGCATTGCATAAAGATTACAGAACAGTGACCCCTCAGAATTTCTCCAACTATGAATCCATGAAACAGGACTTTAAACTAGAGATCCCAGAGTATTTCAACTTTGCCAAAGATGTCCTGGACCAATGGACCAGTATGGAAAAGGTATGTAGCAAGGACCAGTCAGACTGCAGTTTCTTAACTGAGAGTGATTTTTGCCCCCAGGGCACATTTGGCAATGTCTGGAGACACTTTTGTTGCTGTGAGTTGGGGGAGGGTGTATGCTAATGGGTGGAGGCTAAGGGGTGCTGCTAAATACCCTGTAATGCACAGGACATCTGGTTCACCGTTAAGAGTTCCATGGTTGAAAAAGCCTGGGTTATAAAAACCTATGATTATAGGTTAATTTTTTAAAAAAGAAAAAGGAGTAGGGGCTTCCCTGTTGGTCCAGTGGTTGGGAATCCACCTTCCAAAGCAGGGAACATGGATCTCACATGTCACGGGGCAACTCAGCCTGCTGGCCACAGGCCACAACAAAAGATCCCACCTGCTGCAGTGAAGATCCTGTGTGCCACAACAAAGACCTAAAGTGGCCCAATAAATAAATAAATACTAAAAATAAATAAATATAAAGGACTAGAGTGAAATGGGAACCCAAGAATAAAAAATGGCAGGAAATGAGGCAAAGAGCATTGAGAGAATATAAAGGGATGCAAGAATTCTACCTTTATGGAAAGAAAAATAATCAGGCTAAATGAGAAATCACATGTGCTGAAAGAAGTGACATGGCTCCCAAAATCTAGAAATAAGGACCCCAGAGTTCCTCCCAAATACTCCAAGTATGTCCTAACTAAAGACCTGTGAATTTTCTTCAGAGAAAATATTACATTAAGTCAGTTGAAATAGAATTTAGCTGCACAACCACCTTTAAATCTGACTTGTTTGTCTTTCCTCAGGCTGGGAAGAAACCTTCCAATCCAGCCTTCTGGTGGACAAATGGAAATGGAGAAGAAGTGAGATGGAGTTTTGAGGAACTAGGATCTTTATCAAGGAAATTTGCAAATATACTTACAGAAGCCTGTGGCCTGCAAAGGGGAGATCGAGTAATTTTGCTTTTGCCCAGGATCCCTGAATGGTGGCTTGCAAATATAGCCTGTCTGCGCACAGGTTAGTAGTGTTGGTGTTGCAATATTTAAAGTATGGTGGATGAGAGATTTTCCAAAACATCTAAGTAATCATGAGACATTTATTTTGGCCATTTTTATTTGAAGAACTATACACAACATGGTATTATTCTCGAGAACCTTAGAAATGTGTTGGAAACATGCCATATCTTTTGACCTATGAGTTGGGTTGTTTTTTTTTTTAATAATGAAATACATTTAAGTTAATACCAATCAACAATCGAACACCTATAGACCAACTTCTTCTCTCCTCCTATAGGATTCACAATCATCTGCAACTCAGTCAGTCACAAACTCAAGGAACCCATCCTAGTTCCTGCATCAAACCTTTATTCCTCTCATGGTTAATTACCATTCATCTAGTGCCCTAAGCCAGGCATCTGCTACTCCTCCTTCCTAATCAGTTCTTACATCTTATAAATTTGACTTCCTACATGGCTCCAAAGTACCTCATCTTCTCCAACTTCATTGTCCTTTCCTTACTTCATTTTTACTATCTTCTGAGTGGATTTTCCCAAAAGAATCCCTACTCCTGATTCTGTGTGTGTCTATACCCCATCTCAATCCAATTCATCCTCCACAGCAGTGTTTTTCTAGAACACATATGTTATCCTTTTATTTTGCTGCTTGATAGTATTTAATAACTCTTTGTTGCATACCAGATAAAATTTGAGGTGAATTGTGGAAAGCTCTAGCTATCTTCCATTTGTTTTTCTCATTTTCCCACACTCCTACTCTTCAGCCATCTCAAACAGTTTCCTATAAGGTTTGTTATCTTTCTTGTCTCCTTGATTTTGTGCACACTATTTCCTATGCTTAGAAAGTATTTCATTCGCACCTAATCCCCTAAACAACTCCTATTAAACTTAAAAGTCTCAGTTCTAATGTCACCTTCTCAGCAACATTGCCCTGATCTCCCAGTCTAGGTGCTTTCTTTTTTGGGTGGCCACAGGACTAGAAAAGGTCAATTTTCATTCCAATCCCAAAGAAAGGCAATGCCAAAGAATGCTCAAACTACCACACAATTGCACTCATCTCACATGTTAGTAAAGTAATGCTCAAAATTCTCCAAGCCAGGCTTCAGCATACGTGAACCATGAACTTCCAGATGTTCAAGCTGGTTTTAGAAAAGGCAGAGGAACCAGAGATCAAATTGTCAACATTGGCTGGATCATCGAAAAAGCAAGAGAGTTACAAAAAAACATCTATTTCTGCTTTATTGACTATGCCAAAGCCTTTGTCTGTGTGGATCACAATAAACTGTGGAAAATTCTTCAAGAGATGGGAATTCCAGATCACCTGACCTGCCTCTTGAGAAACCTATATGCAGGTCAGGAAGCAACAGTTAGAACTGGACATGGAACAACTGACAGGTTCCAAATAGGAAAAGGAGGACGTCAAGGCTGTATATTGTCACCCTGCTTACATAACTTCTATGCAGAGTACATCATGAGAAATGCTGGGCTGGAAGAAGCACAGGCTGGAACCAAGATTGCCGGGAGAAATATCAATAACCTCAGATATGCAGATGACACCATTCTTATGGCAGAAAGTGAAGAGGAACTAAAAAGCCTCTTGATGAAAGTGAAAGATGAATGTGGAAAAGTTGGCCTAAAGCTCAACATTCAAAAAACTAAGATCATGGCATCTGGTCCCCTCACTTCATGGCAAATAGATGGGGAAACAGAGGAAACAGTGTCAGACTTTCTTTTTTGGGGCTCCAAAATCACGCAGATGGTGATTGCAGCCATGAAATTAAAAGATGCTTACTCCTTGGAAGGAAAGTTATGACCAACCTAGATAGCATATTGAAAAGCAGAGACATTACTTTGCCAACAAAGGTCTGTCTAGTCAAGGCTATGGTTTTTCCAGTGGTCATGTATGGATGTGAGAGTTGGACTGTGAAGAAAGCTGAGTGCCGAAGAACTGATGCTTTTAAACTGTGGTGTTGGAGAAGACTCTTGAGAGTCCCTTGGACTGCAAGGAGATTCAACCAGTCCATTCTAGGGGAGATCAGTTCTGGGTGTTCATTGGATGGACTGATGTTGAAGCTGAAACTCCAATACATTGGCCACCTCATGAGAAGAGTTGACTCACTGGAAAAGACCCTGATGCTGGGAGGGATTGGGAAGCAGGAGGAGAAGGGGATGACAGAGGATGAGATGGCTAGATGACATCACCAACTCGATGGACATGAATTTGGGTGAACTCCAGCAGTTGGTGATGGACAGGGAGGCCTGGCGTGCTATGATTCATGGGGTTGCAAAGAGTTGGACATGACTGAACAACTGAACTGAAAGAAATAGTATGTGTTTCTAATTTAACCTGTACTGTTCTGTCTGGGCATACTCAGTTCAGTTCAGTCGCTCAGTAAACTCCCAGAGTTTACTCAAACTCATGTCCATTGAGTCGGTAATGCCATCCAGCTATCTCACCCTCTGTAGCCCCCTTTTCCTGCTGCCCCCAATCTCTCCCAGCATCAGGGCTTTTTCAAATGAGTCAACTCTTCGCGTGAGGTGGCCAAAGTATTGGAGTTTCAGTGTTAGCGTCAGTCCATCCAATGAACACTCAGGACTGATCTACTTTAGGATGGATTGGTTGGATCTCCTTGCAGTCCAAGGGACTCTCAAGAGTCTTCTCCAACACCACAGTTCAAAAGCATCAGTTCTTCGGCACTCAGCTTTCTTCACAGTCCAACTCTCACATCCATACATGACCATTGGAAAAACCATAGCCTTGACTAGACAGACCTTTGTTGGCAAAGTAATGTCTCTGCTTTTCAATATGCTATCTAGGTTGGTCATAACTTTCCTTCCAAAGAGTAAGCATCTTTTAATTTCATGGCTGCAATCACCATCTGCGTGATTTTGGAGCCCCCAAAAAAGAAAGTCTGACACTGTTTCCTCTGTTTCCCCATCTATTTGCCATGAAATGATGGGACCAGATGCCATGATCTTAGTTTTTTGAATGTTGAGCTTTAGGCCAACTTTTTTATTGTCCTCTTTCACTTTCATCAAGATACTGTTTAGTCCTCTTCATTTTCTGCCATAAGGATGGTGTCATCTGCATATCTGAGGTTATTTATATTTCTCCTGGAAATCTTGATTCCAGCTTGTGCTTCTTCCAGCCCAGCACATCTCATGATGTACTCTGCATAGAAGTTAAATAAGCAGGGTGACAGTATACATCCTTGACATCCTCCTCTTCCTATTTGGAACCAGTGTGTTGATCCATGTCCAGTTCTAACTCTTGCTTCCTGACCTGTATACTGGTTTCTCAAGAGGCAGGTCAGGTGGTCTGGTATTCCCATCTCTTGAAGAATTTTCCACAGTTTATTGTGATCCACACAGTCAAAGGCTTTGGCATAGTCAATAAAGCTGAAATAGATGTTTTTTTTTTTGGAACTCTCTTGCTTTTTCGATGATCCAGCCAATGTTGGCAATTTGATGTCTGGTTCCTCTGCCTTTTCTAAAACCAGCTTGAACATCTGGAAGTTCACGGTTCACGTATGCTGAAGCCTGGCTTAGAGAATTTTGAGCATTACTTTACTAGTGTGTGTGATGAGTGCAATTGTGCTGTAATTTGAGCATTATTTGGCATTGCGTTTCTTTGGGATTGGAATGGAAACTGACCTTTTCCAGTCCTGTGGCCACTGCTGAGTTTTCCAAATTTGTTGGCATATTGAGTGCAGCACTTTCACAGAATCATCTTTCAGGATTTGAAAGAGCTCAACTGGAATTCCATCACCTCCACGAGCTTTGTTCGTAGTGATGCTTTCTAAGGCCCACTTGACTTCACATTCCAGGATGTCTGGCTTTACGTGAGTGATCACACCTTCGTGATTATCTGGGTCACGAAGATCTTTTTTGTACAGTTCTTCTGTGTATTCTTGCCACCTCTTCTTAATATCTTCTGCTTCTGTTAGGTCCATACCATTTCTGTCCTTTATCGAGCCCATCTTTGCATGAAATGTTCCCTTGGTATCTCTAATTTTCTTGAAGAGATCTCTAGTCTTTCCCATTCTGTTGTTTTCCTCTATTTCTTTGCATTGATCGCTGAGGAAGGCTTTCTTATCTCTCCTTGCTATTCTTTGGAACTCTGCATTCTGATGCTTATATCTTTCCTTTTCTCCTTTGCTTTTCGTTTCTCTTCTTTTCACGGCTATTTGTACGGCCTGCTCAGACAGCCATTTTGCTTTTTTGCATTTATTTTTCTTGGGGATGATCTTGATCCCTGTCTCCTATACAATGTCACGAACCTCCATCCATAGTTCAACAGGTACTCTGTCTATTAGATCTAGTCCCTTAAATCTATTTCTCACTTCCACTGTATAATAAGGGATTTGATTTGGGTCATACCTGAACGGTCTAGTGGTTTTCCCTACTTTCTTCAATTGAAGTCTGAATTTAGCAATAAGGAGTTCATGATATGAGCCACAGTCAGCTCCTGGTCTTGTTTTTGTTGACTGTATAGAGCTTCTCCATCTTTGGCTGCAAAGAATATAATCAATCTGATTTCGGTGTTGACCATCTGGTAATGTCCATGTGTAGAGTTCTCTCTTGTGTTGTTGGAAGAGGGTGTTTGCTATGACCAGTGTGTTCTCTTGGCAGAACTCTATTAGCCCTTTGCCCTGCTTCATTCCATACTCCAAGGTCAAATTTGCCTGTTACTCCAGGTGTTTCTTGACTTCCTACTTTTGCATTCCAGTCCCCTATAATGAAAAGGACATCTTTTTTGGGTGTTAGTTCTAAAAGGTCTTGTAGGTCTTCATAGAACCGTTCAACTTCAGCTTCTTCAGCGTTACTGGTTGGGGCATAGGCTTGGATTACTGTGACATTGAATGGTTTGCCTTGGAAACGAACAGAGATCATTGTGTCGTTTTTGAGACTGCATCCAAGTACTGCATTTCGGACTCTTTTTGTTGACCATGATGGCTACTCCATTTCTTCTAAGGGATTCCTTCCTACAGTAGTAGATATAATGGTTATCTGAGTTAAATTCACCCATTCCAGTCCATTTTAGTTCGCTGATTCCTAGAATGTTGACATTCACTCTTGCCATCTCCTGTTTGGCCACTTCCAATTTGCCTTGATTCATGGACCTAACATTCCAGGTTCCTATGCAATATTGCTCTTTACAGCATCGGGCCTTGGTTCTACCACCAGTCACATCTACAACTGGGTATTATTTTTGCTTTGGTTCCATCCCTTCATTCTTTCTGGAGCTATTTCTCCACTGATCTCCAGTAGCATATTGGGCACTTACCGACCTGGGGAGTTTATCTTTCAGTATCCTATCATTTTGCCTTTTCATACTGTTCATGGGGTTCTCAAGGCAAGAATACTGAAGTGGTTCGCCATTCCCTTCTCCAGTGGACCACATTCTGTCAGACCTCTCCACCATGACCCGTCCATCTTGGGTGGCCCCACACGTCATGGCTTAGTTTCATTGAGTTAGACAAGGCTGTGGTGCGTGTGATCAGCTTGGCTGGTTTTCTGTGATTCTGGTTTCAGTGTGTCTGCCCTCTGATGCCCTCTCGCAACACCTACCATCTTACTTGGGTTTCTCTTACCTTGGACGTGGGGTATCTCTTCACAGCTGCTCCAGCAAAGCGCAGCCGCTGCTCCTTACCTTGGACGAGGGGTATCGCGTCACGGCCGCCCCTCCTGACCTTGAACGTGGAGTTGCTCCTCTTGGCCCTCCTGCACCCGCGCAGCTACCACTCCTTGGATGTGGGGTTGCTTCTCAGTCATTCTCATAGGACTGTGAAGAAGCTTCTAAAAGGCAATGACTATGATATATTCATCTCTGTGACTCCAAAGATTGGCTTACAGTAAATTTCAGCAAAATATTTGTTGAATTAATATCTTTATTATAATAAATATTAACTTTCTTAATTTACTATAATCATTATTTGCATTTGAGGAGAGCTATATGCTCTAATCTCATGTGTACTTGTAAATTATTCACTGGAGTTGCACAGTCCACTTTTGCATAGTTTTTTAACAAAATGACTGCTTTCATGAATACTGTTGAAGCTCACTGTCTTAATAACACAGGGCTTCCCTGGTGCCTCAGTGGTAATGAGTCTGCCTGTCAGTGTAGGAGATGCAGGCTCAATCTGGGTTGGGAAGATACCCTGGATTAAGAAATGGCAACCGACTTCAGTATTCTTGCCTGGGAAATCCCATGGACAGAGGAGTCTGGTGGGCTACAATCCATGGGGTCACAAAAGTGTTGGACACAACTTAGCAACTAAAAAACAGCTTAGTTACAAACTAATGTTATATATTGGAGAAGGCAATGGCAACCCACTCCAGTACTATTGCCTGGCAAATCCCATGGATGGAGGGGCCTGGTAGGCTGCAGTCCATGGGGTCGCTGGGAGTCGGACACGACTGAGCGACTTCACTTTCACTTTTCACTTTCATGCATTGGAGAAGGAAATGGCAACCCACTCCAGTGTTCTTGTCTGGAGAATCCCAGGGACAGGGGAGCCTGGTGGGCTGCCGTCTATGGGGTCACACAGAGTCTGACATGACTGAAGTGACTTAGCAGCAGCAGCAGCAGCATATATTATGGCTGCAGTTGGTCTTCTTTGCTGCACGGACTTTCTCTAGTTGCAGAGATTAGGGGCTACTCTCTAGTGGTGTGTGAACTTTCACATTGTGATGGCTTCTGTTGTTGTGGAGCATGGGCCCTAGGGCACGAGGTCTTCAGTAGTTGCAGCTTATGAGCTACAGAGTGCAGGCTCAGTAGTTGTGGCACACAGGCTTAGTTGCCCCATGGCATGTGGGATCCTCCCAGACTAGGGATCAAACTGGTGTCCCCTGCCTTGTAAGGTGGATTTTTAACCACCGAACCACCAGGGAAGCACCAGTAACAGACTATTTGATTGCCAGGACCAGAAATCCATTCATATTCAGTAGTTCAATAGTGAAGAAGAATTATTGAATATTTACTGGAGAATTTTACAGGAGAAAAAGTGCAGAAAGAAAAACTGGCCTCTGTAACAGGTCAGGCTATTCAGCAGGCAGTTTCTGTCTCTACTATTTTTGCTCTGAAGCTGTTGGCACGAAGGGGGACCCCTTCCAGGGCTCAAAACTGGGCTCTTGTCTAACACTCAGAAATGAATTGTCTGAGGAGACACATGTGCTGACAAAGCAAGAGATTTTATTGGGAAAGGGCACCCGGGTGGAGAGCAGAAGGTAAGGGAACCCAGGAGAACAGCTCTGTCACATGGCTTGCAGTCTTGGGTTTTATGGTGATGGGATTATTTTCTAATGTGTTGTCTTTAGTCAATCATTCTGACTCGGAGACCTTGGTGGTGCATGCCTTGTTCAGCCAAGATGGATGCTAGAGAGAAAGATTCTGGGAGGTGATCAGACATGTGGTGTCTCCTTTTGACCTTTCCTGAACTCTTCCAGTTGGTGAAGGCTTATTAGTTCTGTGTTCCTTACCAGAACCTCCTGTCGTAAAACAACTCATGCAAATGGTTACTATGGTGCCTGGCCAGGGTGGGTGGTTTCAGTCAGTGTGCTTCCCCTAACAGAGCCACAGGGCCTCTTGTCTATCTGCTTCTCTCAAGCTGCTGCTCCTTTGACCTCTTCTTTCTTGCTAAGAAATAATTTCTCTTCATTTTGGTTAGGTGCATAATTTAAGCTGAAACTGAGGGATGAGTCAGCCAGAGGGAGAAAGTATAGGTGATGGAAGCATTCATTCTAAGCAAATGGAAAAGCTTCTACAAAGGTCCTGAGGCAAAAAATAATTTGTAGATTTGAGAAAATGAAAACAGTGCAGTGTGAATATAGGTACTGGCTAGGGGCCACCTCATCCCAGGGACTATAATATGTAAAATCCCTTAACAGAGACTTCTCCTCTAGACAGGCTTAGGTGCGTACTACCAGGATTTGCCCTAGTAAGTCTCCTTTTGCTATGTTCTGTGGCTGCAGTATCCCTTTCTAAAACCAATTTTATATTAATATATTATATATAAGGGTATGGCTTAATCTTGTTGCTCTGTGAATCATTATGTCTCTTTATATTGACTATGAATATCTCTTTTCTATTTTATATTGAGTTTACAGTTTAGCTCTTGGAAGGCAATCTATTTCCCTTATTTCCAAGTTCTTAGAGAGATATGCCTATAGTCTACAGGGCCAACAACAAACTCATCATATTTTCATTTTCAAACTCTTGCATATGTATTGTAGGTCAAATTCCTTTACAACAGAAATCTCAGTATATAATCATTAAAAAAATAGTAATTGCCAAGAATATGTTCCTTTAAGTGCCATTTACCACAAAAAGCTACTATCCCACCCAATCTTGGCCTACAGGTCTTGAAGAAGTTTATATAACACTTGTGGTCCCTCTGGAATTATAATAAACATTCACTCATTTTGAAAGATTGTTGCTGAGTCATGAAAAGACACCGGGATTCTTGGCCTCCGGAGGAGAGGAATTCAATTCGGGTTCAGTGACAAGGCTTGATCACTCAGAGCTTTTGTGTAATAAAGTTTTACTGAAGTATAAAAGAGATAGAGAAAGCTTCTGACATAGACATCAGAAGGGGCCAGAAAGAATGCCCCCATGCTAGCCTTTAGCAGTATGTTATATACCTATCAGTAAGCTGTTAATTAGAGAAAGGAGATATCCTGAAACTCAGAGAGGCACCAGGTCCCTCATCCACAACATGTATTTTAAGATAACATTGGCACCTGGTGACTCATGCCGGGCCATAAAATGATTGACATGAATCTTGAAGAAAGACAGGTTTCCAAGTAAATATATAGTATTATTAACAAAGATTAGGAGAACAATGTATGAATAAAACATACAGGTTTATTGAGCCCTTATCATTCTGAATCTTAAGCAAACTGACTTGAAGAAAGACAGAGTCTAGGGTGAATACATAGTTCATTAACATAGCTTAAGACAAACATTTCCATAAGAAAAAATGCATTGGTTAGCTCAAGATTTGAGAAAAGTGAAGTTCAGGTGGAGCCAGGTGTCATCATGGCAACACAGAATTTTAAGAGAAACCTCCTTTTAATATTGTATAGAGACGGGGAAAAAAATCTGACATTTGTTTGTTTCCTCCTGCCGCTTAAGAGAGAGATAAAAAAATGTCTGACACTTGCAGCCTATTCCCTCTGTTTGGAGACCCCTGGGCTTCCTGCCTGTTATTTTCTCAATTTGCTCATTTTATCATCACAAGAGCTTTATGATTAGGAAGAGAAAATCTCATTTTATAAACAGAGCAGGGAAAGCTTTCATAGTTGGGGAAAAAGGAACATTAAGTCATTTGCCCAAAGGCATTCAGAAACTCAGTGTAGAGCCCAATGCACCCTCTAGAATTTTCTAGAAATTTTTATAAAAATTGAAAATAAGAACAGCTCTTTAAAAATCAACTATATCTCAATAAATTAAAAAAAATCATCTAGATGTGGTAATTCAACATCATGGTAGTGTGAGATGTTTCCTTTTTCTCTCCCCTTCAATTTGCAACAAGTAAAACATATAACTCTACAAAGGTTCCTCTGCCCAACACACCAAGGTACCAGAGAGATCCACACATCTGTACATCTGAAGGTGGATGGAATGGTACTTAGGAGGTGGATTCAAGGGAACAAGGTGGGGGAGTGCCCATAATCCTGGCTCTTTGACCACATTGGATGAACACACATCTGAGAAAGAACTCAGTGGTGGCTGGGGAGGTGGTGTACACAACTCCAGCTTCCCAGCAGCATCAGTACCTGCAGCTAAAGGGAAGCAGGCAGCAGCAGCAGGGCCTGCAACCCCAGCCCTACCAGGTACAGGTGTGCTTAAGGCTCCAGCACCCCTGCACAAGGCAGCAGGGCCTGCAAACCTGACAGCCACAACAACCCCAGATGCAGCAGAGGTGCCTGCCATCATGGTGCACCCAGCGGTGACATGAGCAACAACAGCAACGCTTGCAGCAGAAGGCACCAAAGACTCCAAAGGCACAAGCAGTGACAATGAGGGCTCCAGGCACACCCCTGACAGAGGTAATGAAGGGTGGAAAATACTGATTCCATAGTACTGTCAGAGGCTGGTCAGGTTAGGGAAAACAAAGACTCGTGTTGTGGTGCCACCTGCTGGAAAACAAAAGAAGGTCCTCTAATTACCAATGTATTGAATTTTTAGAATCAAAATAAACAAATCTTCCCAGGTGGCCCCTAGTAGTTAAGAATCTGCCTGCCAATTCAGGAGACACAAGAGATGCTGGTTCAGTTCCTGGGTCAGGAAGATCCCCTGGAGTAAGAAATGGCAACGAACTCCAGTATTCTTGCCTAGAAAATTCCATGGACAGAGGAGCCCAGTAGGCTTGCTGTCCATGGGTTGCAAAGAGTTTGATATGTTTGAGCACACATACACACACAACAATTTTACCTAATAAGAAAGATATTCACTCCTTCAAATGTGTGGGCAGAGGAACAAGATAACGAGCACTGTGAAAAACCACAGTAATAAGGTATCACAAAAAGAAAGTGACACTTCTCCAGAAACCAAACTTAAACTCATGGAAGATTGCAATCAGATACAGAATTCAAAATAGCTGTCAATAAGCACAAGAAAACTCAGAAAGTCATTTCAAGGAGCTCAGGAATAAAATAGAATAAAAACAGAAGGAATATTTTACCAAAAGGTTGGATCTCTAAAAGAGATACAAACAGAATTTCTAGAGCCAAAGAACTCAATAAATGATATAAATAATGCAATAGAAAGCACTGGAAATACAGCAGACCATAAAGAAGAAAGAATTAGCAAGCATGACTTCAGAAGTCTAGAAATGATCCAGACCAGAAAGGATAACTAAGTTTTATTTTTTTTAATGCAGAATTTCTAAGAGATCTATTTGATTCCATTAGGAAACATAAGGAGGCTTCTGCAGAAAAACTACAGCTGAGGGAGTTCATCACCTCTACACCTGCCTTACAGGAAATGTTGAGGGCTTCTTGAAGATGGCAAAAAGTACATGGCAAGTAATATCCTCCATGAACACATCAAAAATACATTTACTTGTGGAAAATTCTCACTGAAAACGAATTGGAAACTGGCAGGACTTCTGTACAACCAAGGCTATAAGAAAGACATACATATAAAAGGATAGGGTGGGAATAAAAGTGATTGAGTTGGGACCTGTGCTCCTGGGAGGGAACTTAGAGGAAAAAGAAGATTTCTTGGGTGGACACCTGCCCTAGGCAGTGAGCAGGTCAAGTCACAGACTGGGCATCTCAGCCCTGGGGACCCATGTGGAGGAGGCAATACCCAATAGCCGCTTGGAGAACTATTGGTACAGTTAGAAAGGCTGGAGAAGCTTAGATTCCTCTCGTGAGGAGCACACAGATGCTGGTTTGTCCCTGGGCAGGGCAGAGAGAGGTCTGCCCTAGGGGTTACCAGGTTTTCTGAGACCACCTCACTGTGCACCCCAGTCCAAGGTGACCAGTTCCCGCTCATTCCACACCACAGCATGGCACTAGATATAGGGAAACCACAACCCAGGAAAAGACATGACAATAGGCTACATCTAAGTGGAGCCCCAAACACCTACATAGACAGAATACTGGACCTCTAGACACACAAGCCCTACTTCCTTTATCACTTCCGACCTTTGGGGCAAAGGTCTGGTGCAGGAAGAAGGAAAACACACATTCAAATGGAACAGTGCCAGTTCCAAATGTCCAACAGACACAGAAAAGACACACAACATTACTAATTATTAGAAAACTATAAAACAAAACTACTAGATATAACCTCATACCTATCAGAATATCTATCATCAAAAAGCCTACAGATAACAAATGGAGAGGATATGGAGAAAGGGGAACCCTTGTACACTGTTAGTGGGAGCTCAGATTGGTACAGCCACAGTATGGAGGTTCCTCAAAAACTAAAAATAGAACTATCAGATGACCCAGCAATTCCATTCCTGGGTATATATCTGGAAAAAATGAAAACACTAATTCAGAAAAAAGATACATGCACCCTAATGTTAATAGCAACACAATTTACAAAGTCATGGAAGATATGGAAGCAACCCAAGTGCCCACCAATAGATAACTGGATAAAGAAGATGTGAGATATATAATGGAATATTATTCAGTCATTAAAAAGAATAAAATTTTGCTATTTGCAGCCACATAGATGGACCTAGAGAATATTATGCTTAGTGAAATAAGTCAGACATAGAAAAACAAATACTATATGTTATCACTTATATGTGGAATCTAAAAATAACACAAATGAATGTGTATGCAAAATAGAAACAGATTCACAGATAGAAAACAGAGAGGGAGGGACAGATTAGGGGCATGAGATTAACAGATACAAACTATAATGTATAAAATACACAAGCTATAAGGATATACTGTAAAGCACAGGGAATTATAGCCATTATCTGTAATAACATAAAGGAGTATAATCTGCAAAAATACTGAATTATTATGCTGTACACATGAAACTAATGTAATATTGTAAATTAACTAAACTTTAATTTAAACAAGAAATGTTGAAAGGCTCTTCTACCAAAAACAAAAGGGCAGAAGTACACAAAACCTTGAGGAAGGAAATAGAATCAGAAAATTGCAACTGTACATTAGAATAGGTTGTTAAACAATTATAGCATAAAGGTTAATGGAGGAAAGCAATAAAAAATAACTACAGTTACTTCAATTTGATAATAACCTCACAACACAAAAAGATAATTTTGAAACAACAAAATAATTTGAGGACAATAGAAACATAAAAGGGGAAGACAGAAAGGAGACAGACTATATAACTAAATGAAGAGAAAGTGAAAGTGTAAATCTCTTAGTCGTGTCCGACTCTTTGCAACTCTATCGACTATACAGTCCATGGAATTTTTCAGGCCAGAATACTGGAGTGGGTAGCCTATCCCTTTCTCCAGCAGATCTTCCTGACCCAGGGATCAAATCAGGGTCTCCTGCATTGCAGGAGGATTCTTTACCAACTGAGCTATCAGGGAAACCCCCCAGTGAAGACAAGACGTTATTGGTAGTAAAAGGACTATTGAGATATAGTGCAACCAGAAAACAAAGATAAATGGCAGTACTAAATCCTCATTTATCAATAATTACCCTAAATGTAGATTGATTGGTAAAAACTTTAACAATTTTCTTAATTAAAAAAAATAAGTAAAATTAAGTAAAAAAAAAAAAAAGAGTAACTGGATGGATTAAAAATAAGACCCAACTCTATACCTCCTCCAGGAAACTTCTCTCAGCTCTAAGGTCAAAAATAGCCTCAAATTGAAGGGATGTTAGATGATACTCCAAGCAAATGGCAGCCAAAAGAAAGTAGGTGTAGTCATACTCATATCAGAGAAAACAGACTTTCAAGCCAAAAGATATAAAGCCAGAAGAGATAAAGGTGGACATCATATAATGACAAAGGGAACAATCCCTCAAGAAGACACAAATAATTTATATCTATCTATGTATCTATAGATCTATATTTATCTATCTGTTTGTCTGTCTATCTATCTGTATGTATCTATATACATACACATTTAACACAGGAGTAGCAAAACATATAAAGACCTACATGGAGAAACTGACAGGAGCATAATAGTGGAAGACTACTTTAATGCCTCACTTACATCAATGGACAGATCATTCAGACAGAGTGTCAATAAGAAAACATTAACTTTAAATGAAACATCAGACCAGACAACCTTAATAGATTTATATGAATATAGCATAGCCCATCCAGTGCAATGGAATACACATTTTTCTAAAGTGCACCTGGAACATTCTCCAGGATAAATCACATGTTAGGTCATAAAGCAAGTCTCAATACAATCAAGGATATTAAAACCATATTAAGCATCTTTTTTGACCACAATAAAATGAAACTAGAAATCAACTATAGGAAATCTGGAAAAATCATATATATGTGAAAACTAAACATGCAACTTAAAAACTATTGGCTCAATGAAGAAATCAAAGGAGAAAATTTAAAATACCTAAAGACAAATGAAAAGAAAAAGATGATATACCAAAATCTATGGGATGCAGCAAAAGTGGTACTAAGAGTGAATCATGTAGGCCTACCTCAAGAAATAAGAAAAACCTCAAATAATCTAAACCTTATGCCTAAAGGAGCTAGAAAAAAAGAAGAAAAAGAAAAAAAGAAAGAACAAAGCAAGCCCAAAATCTGTATGAGAAAGGAAATGATAATAAAATAATAATAAAAATTAGAGCAGAGACAAATGAAATAGAGAATTAAAAGACAATGGAAAAGATCAATGCAACTAAGAGCTGGTTCTTTGAAAGGATAAATGTGACAAACCTTTAGCTAGACTCTCTGAAAAAATAGAAGGCTCAGATAAATAAAATTAGAAACAAAAGAGGGTAAATTACAATGGATACAATAGAAATACAAAGGATTATGTCTACTATGAAGTCTACTGCTATACACCAACACATTAGACAACCTAAAATAAACGAATAAATCCCTAGAATCCTACAATCTTCCATGACTAAAGAATGAAGATATAGAAAATCTGAATTGACTGATTACTAGTAAGGAGATTGAAACATTAATCGAAAATCTTCCCCAAAATAAAAGTCCTCTAGCAGACAGCTTCACAGGTGAATTCTATCAAACATTCAGAGATTTAGTAGCTATCCTTCTCAAACTATGGGGCTTCCAGGAGGCACTAGTGGTAAAGAACCTGCCTGCCAATGCAGGAGACTTAAGAGATGCAGGTTTGATTCATGGGTTGGGAAGATCCCCTGGAGGAGGGCATGGAAACCCACTCCAGTATTCTTGCCTAGAGAACCCCATGGACAGAGGAGCCTGGCAGGCTACAATCCATAAGGCTGCAAAGAGTTGGACATAACTGAAGCAACTTAGCACACACACATGCACTTCTTAAACTATTTCAAAAAAATTGAAAAGGAGGGAATGCTTCCCTAACTCATTTTACAAGGCCATCATTACCCTGATTACAAAGTCAAACAATGAAAATACACAAAAAGAAAATTACAGGCCAATGTCTCTGATGAATATACATGCAAAAATCCTCAACAAAACATTAGTGAACCAAATACAAAAATGCATTAAAAGGATCACACACCAGGATCAAGTGGGATTTATTCCAGGTATGCAAGGATGATTCAACATCTGCAAATAAATCAATGTAATACACCACATTAACAAAGTGAAGAATAAAAATCATATAATCGAGAATTACCAGGCGATCCAGTAGTTTGGACTCTACTTGCTCACTGCCAAGAGCCTAGGTTCAATCCTTGGTCAGGGAACTAAGATCCCAAGAGCCACAGGGCATAGCCAAAAAAAAAAGTAAAAAAAAAAAAATCATATGATCATGTCAATAGATGCAGATGCAGGAAAAGCATTTGATAAAATCAACACTTATTTATGATAAAAATCTCAAAAAGGGGAAAGAACAAATGTACCTCAAAAGGCCGTTTATGACAAACCCACAGCTAACATAATACTGGTGAAAAACTGAAAGCTACCCCTCTAAGATCATGAACAAGACAAGAGTACCCAATCTTACCACTCTTACTCAACATAGTGCTAAAACTCCTAGTGACAACAATTAGGCAAAAAAAGAAACGAAACACATCTAAATTGGAAAGAAAGAAGTAAAATTGTCATTATTTGTAGACGACATGATTTTATACATTGAAAACCCTAAAGATTCAAACGAATGAAACTAGACCATTATCTTACACCATTCATAAAAACCAACTCAAAATGGATTAAAGACATGAATGTAAAAACTAAAACCATAAAACTCCTAGAAGAAAATATAGACAGTATGCTTGTTGACATTTTTCTTAGCAATATCTTTCTGGATATGTCTCCTCAGGCAAGGGAAGCAAAAGCTAAATTAAAAAAACAAGGCTACATCAAAATAAAAAGCTCTGCACTGCAAAGAAAACCATCAACAAAACAAAAAAGAAAACCTACCAAATGGGAGATGTTTGCAAATCAGATCTGATAAAAGGTTAATATCCAAAATATATTAACTCATGGAACTTCCCTGTGGTCTATTGAAGGACTCTGTGTTTCCATTGCAGGGGGCATGAGTTTGATCCCTGGTTGGGGGATCACACATGCTGCACAGCATGGCCAAAACCATCGAAAAAAAAAAGTTAACTCATGAAACTCAACAACAAACAACCCAGTTAAAAAATGGGCAGAGGATCTGAATAGACATTTTTCAAAAGAATATATATGATGTTCAACACCTGTATGAAAAGTTGTTCATCAGCATGAATTATCAGGTAATTGCAAATCAAAACCACAATATCACTTCACATCTATTAGAATAACTATCGTCAAAAAAACAAGGAATAACAGAGAGGATGTGAAGAAAAAGGAACCCTCATACACTGTTGGTGAGACTGTAAATTGGTGCAGTCACTGTGGAAAAAGTATGCAAATTCTTCAAAAAATTTAGAACTAACACACACACACACACACACACACACACACACACACAATGGAATACTACTCAGCCATAAAAAGGAATGAAATCTTGCCCTTGCAACAACATGGATGGACCTTGAGAGTCCATAAGGCAAAGTTGTGAAATAAGGCAGACAAAAAAGACAAATACAATATGATTTCACTCATATGTAGAATACAAAACAAATAATAAAACAAAATAAACAAAAATAAAATAACAAAAACAAACTCAGACAACAAAATAGTGATTACAAAGGGCAAGGGGTCTGGGGTGGGAGAAATGGGTAAAGGAGGTAAGATGAGCATGGAAACTAGTCTTTGGTTATAAGTTAAATTCTAATGTTGTCAATATGTAAGTCAAATTATAAGTAAATTTACAATTATTAGTCAAATTATAATTTTTAAGTCAAATTAAAATGTGTACACAAAACATATGTTATAAACCAATGTTACTGGAATTTAAAAAATCATCTAATTCACTTTCTCAAACCTTGATATGCATATGAATCACTGGGTTCTTGTTAAAATGCAGATTCTGATCCAAGAAGCCTGGGAGAATCCTGAGATCCTGCATTTCTAACAAGCTCCCAAGTGATGTAGATGCTGCTATTCCAGGGAACACCCTTCAGCTCACTACAGTCCCTCAGTAGTGTCCAACTTTTTGCAACCCCATGGACTGCAGCATGCCAAGATTCCCTGTCCATCACCAACTCCCAGAGCTTGCTCAACTCATGTCCATCGACTCGGTGATGCGATCCAACCATCTCATCCACTGTCATTCCCTTCTCCTCCTGCCTTCAATCTTTTCCAGCATCAGAGTCTTTTGAAATGAGCCAATTCTTTGCATCAGGTGGCCAAAGTATTGGAGTTTCAGCTTTAGCACTAGTCTTTCCAGTGAATATTCAGGACTGACTTCCTTTAGGATTGACTGGTTAGATTTCCCTGCAGTCCAAGGGACTCTCAAGGGTCTTCTCCAACACCACAGTTTAAATAAATCAATTCTTTGACCCTCAGCTTTCTTTATAGTCCAACTCGCACATCCAAACATGACTACTGGAAAAAACCATAGCTTTGACTAGATAGACCTTTGTCGGCAAAGTAATGGCTCTGTTTTTTAATATGCTGTCTAGGTTGGTCATAACTTTTCTTCCAAGGAGCAAGCATCTTTTGATCTCATGGCTGCAGTCATTGTCCGTAGTGATTTTGGAGCCCAATAAAATAAAGTCTGTCACTGTTTCCATTGTTTTCCCATCTATTTGCCATGAAGTGATGGGACCAGATCCACGATCTTAGTTTTTTGAATGTTGAGTTTTAAGCCAGCTTTTTCATGCTCCTCTTTCACTTTCATCAAGAGGCTGTTTAGTTCCTCTTCACTTTCTGCCATAAGAGTGGTGTCATCTGCATGTCTGAAGTTATTGATATTTCTCCTGGAAATCTTCATTCCAGCTTGTGCTTCATCCAGCCCTGCATTTTGCATGATGTACTCTGTTCAGTTCAGTTCAGTTCAGTCGCTCAGTTGTGTCAGACTCTTTGCCACCCCATGCATTGCAGCACGCCAGGCCTCCCTGTCCATCACCATCTCCCAGAGTTCACTCAAACTCACGTCCATCAAGTCAGTGATGCCATCCAGCCATCTCATCCTCTGTTGTCCCCTTTTCCTCCTGCCCCCAATCCCTCCCAGCATGAGAGTCTTTTCCAATGAGTCAACTCTTCGCATGAGGTGGTCAAAGTATTGGAGTTTCAGATTTAGCATCATTCCTTCCATATAAATCCCAGGGCTGATCTCCTTTAGCATGGACTGGTTGGATCTCCTTGCAGTCCAAGGGACTCTCAAGAGTCTTCTCCAACACCACAGTTCAAAAGCATCAATTCTTTGGCACTCAGTTTTCTTCACAGTCCAACTCTCATATCCATACATGACCACTGGAAAAACCATAGCCTTGACTAGACGGACCTTTGTTGGCAAAGTAATGTCTCTGCTTTTGAATATGCTATCTAGGTTGGTCATAACTTTCTTTCCAAGGAGTAAGCGTCTTTTAATTTCATGGCTGCAATCACCATCTGCAGTGATTTTGGAGCCCAAAAAAATAAAGTCTGACACTGTTTCCACTGTTTTCCCATCTATTTCCTATGAAGTGATGGGACCAGATGCCATGATCTTCGTTTTCTGAATGTTGAGCTTTAAGCCAACTTTTTCACTCTCCACTTTCACTTTCATCAAGAGGCTTTTGAGTTCCTCTTCACTTTCTGCCATAAGGGTGGTGGCATCTGCATATCTGAGGTTATTGATATTTCTCCCAGCAATCTTGATTCCAGCTTGTGTTTCTTCCAGCCCAGCGTTTCTCATGATGTACTCTGCATAGAAGTTAAAGAAGCAGGGTGACAATATACAGCCTTGATGTACTCCTTTTCCTATTTGGAACCAGTCTGGTGTTCCATGTCCAGTTCTAACTGTTGCTTCCTGACCTGCATATGGGTGTCTCAAGAGGTGGGTCAGGTGCCATTTTAGTTCAGTGATTCCTAAAATGTGGACATTCACTCTTGCCATCTCCTGTTTGACCACTTCCAATTTACCTCATTAAAAAATTTAACTCATTTAATCCTTAATAATCCTATAAAGAAGGTAGTGTTATTATAATCCCCATTCTACAGATGCAGAATCTGAGACTCTCAGAGGTGAAGTAGTCTTGTTCAAGACCAAGCTTTAAGAGTATCTGTCTCTAGGACACATTCTTGACTACTATACTGTACCTTACAGTACAATTTATAGCAGATGGGAACAGAAGCACAAAAAAGATGAATGCCTCAATCCTTCTCCTTGGATAAATTATAAAATTAATGTATGTTTTAAGAGGCACTTGGCCACCTGATGCGAAGAGTTGACTCTCTGGAAAAGACCCTGATGCTGGATAAAACTGAGGGCAAGAGAAGGGGGAGACAGAGGATGAGAAGTTGGATGGCATCACTGACTTAGTGGACATAACTTTTGAGCAATTTCAGGGAGATAGTGATGGATAGAAAACCCTAGTGTGCTGCAGTTCATGGGGTTGAAAAGAGTTGGACACGACTTAGCAACAGAACAACAACAAAAGATGCACTGAACCAAGGTGGTTAAATTACAGCTTAAGTCAGACTGCAGTGTTCAGTCCATGCACTGCCCCTGCTACTTCAGTGATTCAGGCAAATTATTTATAGGGTGGACTAAGAATGCTGCCTGCCATATTAGCAAACAAAGGATGTTAGGGCCATCAAGCCATCAGCTGCCTCCAGAGATGAGCCCTGAGGGAACTCAGGTTGAAAAAGAACAGATTAGCCCTAGATAGTTAAGGTGCATATCAAAGGAATGAGATCAGTGAGCCTAGACTCTTGCATCTTCCCATACACAGAAAAGCACTAATTGATTATAATCTTTTGATGTTTCAACTTCCTGGTTTTTGTTGCAAACCCTCGTGTATATCCTGGCTTCTCCCTTCACCCTTCAGAGCAGTCCCTCAGAGCTATCAGAGAAAGCCCTCAGAAAGTCCTCCCAATAAAACAAAATTCTCAACTTTTATGTTGTGTATTTTCTAGTTAACAATAACATTTGTGTTTTTGGTAGAGATTAAATGTTAGAATATACAAACACTTACACAGCACCTAACACTCCAAGTACTCAATAAACGTACAAAGGTCCATCTAGTTAAGGCTATGGTTTTTCCTATGGTCATGTATGGATGTGAGAGTTGGACTGTGAAGAAGGCTGAGCGCCGAAGAATTGATGCTTTTAAACTGTGGTGTTGGAGAAGACTCTTGAGAGTCCCTTGGACTGCAAGGAGATCCAACCAGTCCATTCTGAAGGAGATCAGCCCTGGGATTTCTTTAGAAGGAATGATGCTAAAGCTGAAGCTCCAATACTTTGACCACCTCATGCGAAGAGTTGACTCATTGGAAAAGACTCTGATGCTGGGAGGGATTGGGGGCAAGAGGAGAAGGGGACGACAGAGGATGAGATGGCTGGATGGCATCACTGACTCGATGGACGTGAGTCTGGGTGAACTCCGGGAGTTGGTGATGGACAGGGAGGCCTGGCGTGCTGTGATTCATGGGGTTGCAAAGAGTCGGACATGACTGAGTCACTGAACTGAACTGAATATTACTTTTCAATTCAAAACCCTCTTCAAGTTAAATGTTATGAATGGTCTCCAGATAGAAAATAATTAATTATCCAGGATTTAACATCCTTTCATGTTAGATCAAAAGGGTCCTAGACTTTGAGATTCCTTTAAAGGCAAAAGTATAGCAATGAAAGGAAGACAAATAGATATCCTGCCTGGAAAATTGACTAACTCACCCTGAGAAGGAAATGGCAACCCACTCCAGTGGTCTTGCCTGAAGAATCCCAGGGACGGGGAGCCTGGTGGGCTGCCGTCTATGGGGTCGCACAGAGTCAGACACGACTGAAGCGACTCTGCAGCAGTAGCAGCAGCACCCTGAGAAACACTGAATATACATGGGTTATCTATACTACCTTAATTAACATGATGAAGGAAATCCTTTCTAAATACTTTATTTTCTTCTCTTTTAGGGACAGTTCTAATTCCAGGAACCACTCAGATGACCCAAAAAGACATCCTCTACCGACTACAATCTTCAAAAGCAAAGTGCATTATTACCAATGAAGTTTTAGCTCCAGCAGTTGATGCTGTTGCATCTAAATGTGAAAATCTGCACTCCAAACTAATTGTGTCTCAGAGCCCCAGAGAGGGTTGGGAGAACCTAAAGGAGATGATGAAGTGAGTAACCATAATTGTTGTAGAACAGTTTTCCAAAAAGAAACACAACATTGATAAGATAGTCAACCCTGGATTAACCAGAAAAATGAAAATTAAAATAATAGACAAAGGGAACAACTGGTGATTATAGTGCAAAGCTCTGAGGCAAGGAACTGGTGGTGTTTTTCACAGGTTGGGATCTCAAGGAAGCACACCATAAGACAGACATTAGTTGTGTAAGTGAATTAAGAAGTTATCTTAGAACCAATACCTGTGAAGAAAAGGGAACAATGTGGGATTGGGCAGCTGTTGAAATTTATCATCCACATACTTCAAAAAAGCCATCAGTCAACCTATGGGGATCACTGGAGTTTAGATAGCCCTTCAAAGCTATGTCCAGCTAAAGCAAGAGGTCCAATCAGATCAGATCAGATCAGATCAGTCGCTCAGTCATGTCTGACTCTTTGCAACCCCATGCATTGCAGCAACGCCAGGCCTCCCTGTCCATCACCAACTCCCGGAGTTCACTCAGACTCACATCCATCGAGTCAGTGATGCCATCCAGCCATCTCATCCTCTGTTGTCCCCTTCTCCTCTTGCCCCCAATCCCTCCCAGCATCAGAGTCTTTTCCAATGAGTCAACTCTTCGCATGAGGTGGCCAAAGTACTGGAATTTCAGCTTGAACATCATTCCTTCCAAAGAGATCCCAGGGCTGATTTCCTTCAGAGTGGATTGGTTGGATCTCCTTGCAGTCCAAGGGACTCTCAAGAGTCTTCTCCAACACCACACTTCAAAAGCATCAGTTCTTCAGTGCTCAGCCTTCTTCACAGTCCAACTCTCACATTCATACATGACCACAGGAAAAACCATAGCCTTGACTAGACGAACCTTTGTTGGCAAAGTAATGTCTCTGCTTTTGAATATGCTATCTAGGTTGGTCGTAACTTTCTTTCCAAGGAGTAAGTGTCTTTTAATTTCATGGCTGCAGTCACCATCTGCAGTGATTTTGGAGCCCAGAAAAATAAAGTCTGACACTCTTTCCCCATCTATTTCCCATGAAGTGATGGGACCAGATGCCATGATCTTTGTTTTCTGAATGTTGAGCTTTAAGCCAACTTTTCCACTCTCCACTTCCACTTTCATCAAAAGGCTGTTATGTTCCTCTTCACTTTCTGCCATAAGGGTGGTGTCATCTGCATATCTGAGGTTATTGATATTTCTCCCGCAAATCTTGATTCCAGCTTGTGTTTCTTCCAGTCCAGCCTTTCTCATCATGTACTCTGCATATAAGTTAAATAAACAGGGTGACAATATAGAGCCTTGATGAACTCCTTTTCCTATTTGGAACCAGTCTGTTGTTCCATGTCCAGTTCTAACTGTTGCTTCCTGACCTGCATACACATTTCTCAAGAGGCAGATCAGGTGGTCTGGTATTCCCATCTCTTGAAGAATTTTCCAAGGTTTATTGTGATCCACACAGTCAAAGGCTTTGGCATAGTCAATAAAGCAGAAAGAGATGTTTTTCTGGAACTCTCTTGCTTTTTCCATGATCCAGTGGATGTTGGCAATTTGATCTCTGGTTCCTCTGCCTTTTCTAAAACCAGCTTGAACATCAGGAAGTTCACGGTTCACATATTGCTGAAGCCTGGCTTCAAGAATTTTGAGCATTACTTTACTAGCATGTGAGATGAGTGTAATTGTGTGGTAGTTTGAGCATTCTTTGGCATTGCCTTTCTTTGAGATTGGAATGAAAACTCACCTTTTCCAGTCCTGTGGCCACTGCTGAGTTTTCCAAATGTGCTGGCATATTGAGTGCAGCACTTTCACAGCATCATCTTTCAGGATTTGGAATGGCTCAACTGGAATTCTATCACCTCCACTAGCTTTGTTTGTAGTGATGCTTTCTAAGGCCCACTTGACTTCACATTCCAGGATGTCCAGCTCTAGGTCAGTGATCACACCATCGTGATTATCTGGGTCGTGAAGATCTTTTTTGTACAGTTCTTCTGTTAATCAGTAACTGGGTACAAACTGTCTTTAGAAGGAGGCATGACCTTGAGCAAGGCAGCTATCTTCAGCCAAGGCAATATCTGAAGAGGGATCTCAGCACCTGAAGGGAAGCATGTCCTAAAACTTTGCAGCAGGATCTAGGAGGTGCATCACAGCATCAATCACAGAGCTATTATCATTTCCCATAGGAACTAATCAGAATCAATCCTTCTGTGGATGTTGTATTATTCCCTTGCTGACAGTGACATTTCTATCAGGTTATAGTAAGAAGAATACTTAATAGATGCAATTAATAAAACTATTACACAGATATTCAAGCCCTGATATGGGGTGCTTCTAGGGTCACTTGGAACTTTTTGTCAAGTATTGGTTATCTTAGCTTTAGGGTGGCAGCAAACTCCCTCTCTAGAATGAGCTTCCTACCTTTACTCAACGATTTTGGAGCAAGTTTGCAACTATGGACTTGTTCTTTGTCATTGTTTAGTTGCTAAGTTGTGTCCGACTCTTTGTGACATCATGGACTGTAGCGCACCGGGACTTGTTATGACTCTTCTAAAATAGCTAACATTTGTTGTGTGCATACATGCTCAGTTGTTCAGTTGTGTCCCACTCTTTGAGACCCCATGGACTGTAGCCCACCATGCTCCTCTGTTCATGGCATTTTCCAAGGAGGAATACTGAAATTGCCATTTCCTATTCCAGGGGATCTTCCCAACGCAGGGATTGAACCCATGTCTCCTGTGTCTCCTGCACTGGCAGGTGGATTCTCTATTGAGTTCTTACCAAAAGCCAAATTCTGTTCTAATAAAAATAGTGTTATAATTGTATAATATCTAACACTTATATGGCATTGGTTATGTGCCAAAAACTGCACTTCAGATATATTGGGTTGGCCAAAAAGTTCATTAGAGTTTTTCAATAATATATTATGGAAAACCTCAACAACTTTTTGGCCAACTCAATATTAACTCATTTAAATATCACAACAAACTATGGGGTAGGAACTGTTAAATATACAGATACTCATGCTCAGTCACTTCAGTCATATCCAACTCTTTGCGACACTATGGATGGGATTTTCTGGGCAAGAATACTGGAGTGGGGTTGCCATTCCCTCCTCCAGGGGTTTTTCCTGACCCAGGGATCAAACTCACATCTTCTGCATTGCAGGTGGATTCTCTGGTTAGACAGATAAATAAGGTCAAATGTTAGGATCTGGCAGAACTGCATTTCACACTCAGGCAGTCTAGCTTCTAAGCCCACACTATTACCTGCTAGGTTTACTGCTTCTGAGAGATTGGTACAATAAACCTTCCGTAGGTTTCATGAGCAATAATATTTGTGATAGAAGTGATAGGTACACAGTTATAGGTACTAGCTTTATAATGAAAAAAATTATGGAATCATAGCCTAAACATTTGGTTTAGCTATGTTAGGATTTAAAAATAGAAATAGTTCTCATAGCTGAATATTTCTGATTCATTCATTTTCAGCTCAATATTTCCTAATAAAATTCTGTATGATTCTTAGAGCCTCAAATGTACAGAGTTTATTTCCTTTCAGCTGCCCTGATGTATGACATATATAAAAGCCCAATTATCATCTGGAACCAAAATGTTTTCTTTCTTTAACTGAAACCCTTCCTTCCCTAAGTGGATACATAGATCCTCTTCAGTCTTTTTGCTTACTATATTCAGAACTATGTAGATTCTCTTGTGCGAAACAGAAAAACCATCCTTTTGAGGGGGCAGCAAATGGTTTTTTACAAACGGGATGGATAATAAATATATAGGATTTGCAGGCCATGTAGTCTCTATCATACCTACTCACTGTCATAGTGTAGAAAGCAGTCATAGGCAATACGTAAAAGAATGGACACAGTTGTGTTGCAATAAAACTTTATCTGTGAAAACAAAAGGCAGGCCATGCTTGGCCCATAGGCCTGTAGTTTAATGACCCCTGCCTTATACCATTACACATGACTTCTATTAACATACTCATTTTTTTTAAATCACATTTTACCTCACATATACATGATTAGAAGATCATAGAATACTCATTCTGTAGAAGGTATGATAAAATTCTTGAGTTTTTTGTAATGCTTTCACTCTTCTTCATCACACAGTAAAAAGCTATGAAGTCAACCTGTTATAAATGGGCTATTGATGGCAAAGTTTAGCTTGTTTCCATGAAAGCACCTTAAAAGATGGAGAGAGATGGCTTTTACCTTGGAATTCAGTATAAGTCCCTGGGGCTTAATCAATGAGATGAAGAGGTCTGAGTAAATCCTTTTCTGTGGTAACAGTCTATGATACTGTGTTTAATATATACAACCATTGTAATTCTTCCTTCATAGACATGCCAGTGACAACCACACCTGTGTGAAGACAAAACACAATGAGATGATGGCCATTTTCTTTACCAGTGGAACAAGTGGATATCCTAAAATGACTGGACACACCCACAGCAGTTTTGGTTTGGGATTATCTATAAATGGAAGGTATTTTCACAGAACTGTAGTTTGAAGTGTCAATGCTACAAAAATGATGATTCCTTTATTTGTATTTTAAATTTGTTTCCATATATATATATATATATATATATATAGTTAAGTCTCTCTCTCTATATCTCAAGTGTGTGTGTGTATATATATATATATATATATATATTTATATCTCAAATGTATATATGTTGTTGTTGTTCACTTTCTAAGTTGTGTCCAACTCTTTGCGACCCCACGAACTGCAGCATGCCATGCTTCCCTGTCCTTCACTATCTCCCAGAGTTTGCTCAGATTCATATCCATTGAGTTGGTGATGCTATGTAGCCATCTCATCCTCTGCTGTCCTCTTCTCCTTTTGCCTTCAATCTTTCCCAGCATCAGGGTGTTCTCCAGTGAGTCTGCTCTTCGTATCAGGAGGCCAGAGTATTGGAGCTTCAGGTTTAGCATAAGTTCTTCCAATGAATATTCAGGGTTGATTTCCTTTAGAATTGACTGGTTTGATCTCCCTGCTGTCCAAGAGTCTCTCAAGAGTCTTCTCCAGCACCACAGATTGAAACCATCAATTCTATGGTGCTCTGCCTTCCTTATGGTCCAGCTCTCACATCCATACATGACTACTGGAAAAACAATAGCCTTGACTATATGGCCTTTTGTCAGCAAAGTGATGTCTTCTCTTTTACTATGCTGTCTAGCTTTCAAATAGTTTTCCTTCCAAGGAGCAAGTGTCTTTTAATTTCATGGCTGCAGTCACTGTCCACAGTGATTTTGGAGCCCAAGAAAAGAAAATCTGTCACTGCTTCCACTTTTCTCCCTTCTAAGTGATGGGACTGGATGCCATGATCCTAATTTTTTAAATGTTAAGCTTTAAGCCAGCTTTTTCACTCTCCTCTTTCATCCTCATCAAGAGGCTCTTTAGTTCCTCTTCACTTTCTGTCATTAGTGTGGTTTCATTTACATATCTGAGGTTAATGATATTTCTCCAGACATTCTTGATTTCAGTTTGTGATTCATCCAGCCTGACATTTCCAGTGATGTACTCTGCATATAAGGCAAATAAGCAGGGTGACAATATACAGCCTTGTTGTGCTCCTTTCCCAATTTTGAACTAGTCATTTATTTATTGTCTAAATAAAGTTCTAAATGTTGCTTCTTGACCCACATACAGGTTTGTCAAGAGACAGGTAAGGTGGTCTGGTATTCCCATCTCTTTAAGAATTTTCCACAGTTTGTTTTATCTATCAAGTCGATTCTTTGTGCAGTCAGTGGCTCAAACAGCAAAGAATCCGCCTGCAATGTGGGAGACCTGGGTTCAATCCCTGGGTTGGGAAGATCCCCTGGAGAATGAAATTACAACCCACTCAAGTATTCTTCTCAGGAGAATCCCATGGACAGAAAAGCCTGGTGGGCTACAGTCCATGGAATCGCAAAGATTCAGACATGACTAAGCACAGCACAGAAAATACAGTCAGCAAAAAAAAAAAAAGATTGGGAGCTGACTGTGGCTCAGATCATGAACTCCTTATTGCCAAATTTATATTTAAATTGAAGGAAGTATGGAAAATCACTAGACCATTCACATATGACCTAAATCAAATCCCTTACGATTATACAGTGGAATTGGCAAATAGATTCAAGGGATTAGATCTGAAAGACAGAGTGCCTGAAGAACTACGAACAGAGGTTCATGACATTGTACAGGAGATAGTGATCAAGACCATCCCCCAAAAAGAGAAATGCAAAAAGAAAAAATGGTGTCTGAGGAGGCCTTACACATAGCTGAGAAAAGAAGAGAAGCTAAAGGCAAAAAGAAAAGGTAAGATATACCCATCTGGATGCAGAGTTCCAAGGAATAGCAAGGAGAGATAAGAAAGCCTTCCTCAGTGATCAATGCAAAGAAATAGAGGAAAAAAACAGAATGGGAAAGACTAGAGATCTCTTCAAGAAAATTAGAGATACCAAGGAACATTTCATGTAAAGATGGGCACAATAGTACAGAAACAGTATGGACCTAACAGAAGCATAAGATATTAAGAAGAGGTGGAAAGAATACACAGAAGAACTATACAAAAAAGATTTTCACAACCCAGATAACCACAATGGTGTGATCAGTCGCCTAGAGCCAGACATCCTGGAATGCAAAGTCAAGTGGGCCTTAGGAAACATCACTACGAACAAAGCTAGTGGAGATGATGGAATTCCAGTTGAGCTATTTCAAGTCCTAAAAGATGATGCTGTGAAAGTGCTGCTGCACTCAATATGCCAGAAAATTTGGAAAACTCAGCAGTGGCCACAGGACTGGAAAAGGTCAGTTTTCATTCCAATCCCTAAGAAAGGCAATGCCAAAGAATGTTCAAACTACTGCACAATTGCACTCATCTCACACACCAGCAGAGTAATGCTCAAAATTCTCCAAGCCTGGCTTCAACAATATGTGGATCAAAAACTTCCAGATGTTCAAGCTGGTTTTAGAAAAGGCAGAGGAACCAGAGATCAAATTGCCAACATCCATTGGAACATCGAAAAAGCAAGAGAGCTCCAGAAAAACATCTACTTCTGCTTTATTGACTATGTCAAAGCCTTTGACTGTGTGGATCACCACAAACTGTGGAAAATTCTTAAAGAGATGGGAATACCAGACCACCTTACCTGCCTCCTGAGAAATCTGTATGCAGGTCAAGAAGCAACAGTTAGAACCGGACATGGAAAAACAGACTGGTTCCCAATTGGGAAAGAAGTAGATCAAGGCTGTATATTGTCACGCTGCTTATTTAACTTTTATGCAGAGTACATCTTGAGAAACGCTGGGTTGGATGAAGCACAAGCTGGGATCAAGATTGTTGGGAGAAATATCAATAAAATCAGATACACAGATGACACCACCTTATGGCAGAAAGTGAAGAAGTAAAAAGCCTCTTGATGAAAGTGAAAGAGGAGAGTGAAACAGTTGGCTTAAAACTCAACATTCAAAAAAACTAAGATCATGACATCTGGTCCCATCACTTCATGGCCAATTGATGGGGAAACAATGGAAGCAGTGACAGACTTTATTTTCTTGAGCTCCAAAATCACTGCAGATGGTGACTGCAGCCATGAAATCAAAAGATGCTTGCTCCTTGGGAAATAAGCTATGACCAACCTAGAGAGCATATTAAAAAGCAGAGACATTACTTTGCCAACAAAGGTCTGTCTAATCAAGGTTATAGTTTTTCCAGTAGTCATGTACGGATGTGAGAGTTGGACTATAAAGAAAGCTGAGTGCCAAAGAATTAATGCTTTTTAAATGTGGAGTTGGAGAAGACTCTTGAGAGTCCCTTGGACTGCAAAGAGATCAAACCAGTCAATCCTGAAGGAAAACAGTCCTGAATATTATTGGAAGGACTGATGTTGAAGCTGAAACTCCAATACTTTGGCCACCTGATGCGAAGAACTGAATCATTGAAAAGACCCCGATGCTGGGAAAGATGGGGGCAGGAGGAGAAGGGGACGACAGAGGAATCAATGCTTGGATGAAATCACTGACTTGATGGACATGAATTTGAGCAAGCTCCAGGAGCTGGTGATGGACAGAGAAGCCTGGCATGCTACAGGCTATGGGGTCGGAAAGTGTCGGACACGACTGGGCAACTAAACTGAGCTGATTCTTTGTTTACCTAGGTTCTGGCTGGATTTGACCCCTTTGGATGTCATGTGGAATACCTCTGACACAGGCTGGGCAAAATCTGCATGGAGTAGTGTTTTTTCTCCGTGGATCCAGGGAGCATGTGTATTTGCACATTATTTGCCGCGGTTTGAGCCAACTTCCATCTTGCAAGTAAGGCAGAGCACAAGAGGTCAATATTTAGAAGTGAATTAGCACTATTACTGACAGGACTAGTGAATAAAGTAACTTGTAGAAATCAGAGTAGATAACGTTATTTAAGGTATTCCACAATGGAAAATCAATAAGCTTGAAAAGATATACAGAGGAAAGGTGTGAGAGTGTTTGTGTGTGTGTGAAAGTCACTCAGCCGTTTCCGACTCTTTGCGAGTCCATGAACTGTATTATACAGTCCATGGAATTCTCCAGGCCAGAATACTGGAGTGGGTAGCCTTTCCCTTCTCCAGGGGACCTTCCTAACCCAGGGATCGAACCCAGGTCCACGGCATTGCAGGTGGATTCTTTACTAACTGAGCCACAAGGGAAGCCCATTAGAGTGTTTACATTAGAATAAATAATGGTCTAAGTTTTACTATGTCTACCATAGGTATTTAAGTACTTATTAAAAATTGTGTAAGACCACTTCTTCTAAATTGCAGACACTTTCCAAGTTTCCCATCACAGTCTTCTGTTCAGCACCAACTGCATACAGAATGCTTGTACAGAATGATAAGGCCAGGTAAGTAAAGTTGGTAAATGGGCACTTATGGGCAGAGAGGAAAGGAAGAGGAAGATACAAAATAAAGGATCTCTCTGCCTAAAAACATATCTCCAGATCAGTAGGTATGGTATTTAGCAATCTTTTCTCTTCCTTGTCCTTCTTGCTTATATTCTGTACATGATAACTACTATATCCAACGTGGGTTCCCTCAAGCAGAGAGAGGAAAGATGGTTCAAGCCACATGTATAGCTCTGAGCCCAGTGTTTATCCTTTGTCTGTTACAAGAGCTGAGAAAATATACATCACCCTTATTCAAAACCCTATCCCAGCAAACAGGAAAGAAAATGAATGTCTTTTACTTTATTACTGATTCCATTTGAAAGTATTACATGGTCACTACTTTTAAACTGATTTAATTTTTAAATAGGAAACAATTCACATGACATAAAATTCAATAGGTATGTAAGAATATATAGTGAAAAGTCTTCCTCCACACCTTGTCTTCAGTTTTAGTTCTCCTTCTCCCTGAGATTTATGCCTGCACAAGCCAATATGCATATGTTCTCTCTCCACTCTTTTAAAATGAGACATGATATGCACGCAGTTCTGCCCCTTCTTTTCTTCACGTACAATACATTCTGAAACTGTGCTGTCCAATTTGGTAACCACTAGGAGAAGGCAATGGCACCCCACTCCAGTACTCCTGCCAGGAAAATCCCATGGACAGAGGGGCCTGGTGGGCTGCAGTCCATGGGGCCGCTAAGAATCGGACATGACTGGGTGACTTCACTTTCACTTTTATGCACTGGAGAAGGAAATGGCAACCCACTCCAGTGTTCTTGCCCGCAGAATCCCAGGGACGGGGCAGCCTGGTGGGCTGCCGTCTATGGGGTCGCACAGAGTTGAACACGACTGAAGTGACTTAGCAGCAGCAGCAGCAGCCACATATAGTTATTTACATTTTAATTAAATTAAAATTCAGCTCCAAACTATAATTAATAATACATTATTACATATTCGAAGTATTACATATTCGAAGTTGCTAAGACAGTAGATCTTAAAACTTCTCATCACAGGAAAAAATAGTCTTGTAACTATGTAGGGTAACAGATGTTAACTAGACTTGTTGTGCAATCATTTCACCATATGTACAAATATCAAATCACAACATTGTAAATCAAAAAGTAATATAACATTATAAGTCAATTATATTTCAATGAAAAAAAATTCAGTGCCTTGGTTACACTAGTCTTGTTTCAAGTGCCCAATAGTCACACAGGACTAGAGGATACAATAGTGGACAGCTCAGTATAGAAATTTCTGTCATAACAAAAAATTCTATTGGATAGTACAACCCAGGAGCATCTTCATTCCTTCTTTTTTTTTTTAACAACTGTATAGTGTTCTATTGTATAAATGCTCCACAATCAATTTAACCAATTAGAAAGCTTTTTATCACTGATTTAACATAATATTATGTGGTACCTTCCCTAGGGATGGCATGGTTTTTCTTTGCAAAAAGTCACGCCACCCCCAATCCTCCCCCTCCCTCCGCCCCCCACCAATAAAATGGAGAAAAAGAAAAAAAAAACTTGGTGTTTCATGATAAAATTGTTTATTTTGTATCAGAGAGGAAAGTTAAGGGAAAAACTAAAACATTTTGTACTGAAATTTCACTAGAAATAATCCTAATTTCCATTTTTATCCATTTTCCTCCTAAATTTAACTCCTTATCTGTTTTCTGAGAAGCTATAAGTTCAAGAGCTTGAAGCACTGTGTAAGTGCTGGGGAACCAATCAACCCTGAAGTGACTGAACAATGGAGAAACAGGACAGGTCTGGATATCTACGAAGGATATGGACAGACTGAAACGGTATACAGACTTCACTGAAAAGACACGGCTGAACTCAGTTCAGCCAGATAAATAAAAACCAAAGTGCTACCATGTGTAAAATAGCTAGTGGGAAGCTGCTGCTATGTAACACGGGGAGTTCAGCCTGGTGCTCTGGGATGACCTAGAGGGGTGGAATGGGGGTGTGTGTTGAGAGAGGTTCAAGAGGGAGGGGATATATATATATATATATATAAAATTATGACTGATTTGCATTGTTGTATGGAAGAAACCAACACAACACTATAAGGAAATTATCCTTCAATTAAAAAAAAAAACAAATTGTTTATTGTAGCTTTGTGATTGAGGGATAGGGAGGGAATGGAGTGATTAGAAGAAACAGTTTCTTTAAAAAAAAAATGAGGGAAGATGGTTACAAAAGAGCTCTGTAAGAGATGCAATTGTTTACATAGTCATTCACTGAGGAAAGCCACTATAAAATTGACTAGGACCAGGGCATTAAAAAATTTATGTATAATATCATATATGAAACGAATAGCCAGTCCAGGTTCGATGCATGATACTGAATGCTTGGGGCTGGTGCACTGGGACGACCCAGAGGGAGGGTATGGGGAGGGAGGAGGGAGGAGGGTTCAGGATGGGGAACACGTGTACACCTGTGGCGGATTCACGTTGATGTATGGCAAAACCAATACAATATTGTAAAGTAATTAACCTCCAGTTAAAATAAATAAATTTATTAAAAAAATACTAGATGTATAAAAAGATTTCTCTTTGTATAATAAGGAAATATCTTAGGGCTTTGCTGAAAAAATAGAAAATGCTGAGCTCCTTGTTACTTGAAATATTAAGTTTGCTGGACAACTCCTTCACAGAACACTCTAAAAAGGTTTATCTAAAGAACTCATGGAAATACGAAATTCTAGAGGAAATGAAATAACAAAAATTGTTATGTAGGAAAGAGAGGAATAAGATAGGGCAGATAAGTGAAAGACTGAAATAAATTTTTCATTGTCTTTATATACTGCTTCAATTTATGAACCATGAGAAAGTAGTACCTGGTCAAAAATTAAAATACAAAAAATAAAATAAAAACAAAAATCGATGAATTTATTAAATAGAAATAGCATAACAAGTACCATGTGAATATGAGTATAAATGTTTTCATAAATATGGATGTTTTAGTAGTTACAAATTTACTTAATATTTTAACTATATTAGTGTCTGTCTATAATTCTTGAGAGCAGGAAATGTTTTAATGTGAGCCTGGTTCATAGTAAGCTCTAAATAAATATTTATTGAATGAATGCATGGTGGATAAATGAATAGATATAAGTTATTTGTAATGCTACTTTACTCTTTTTTATTCTTAACTAGGTACTAATCTGTGGAAATTTTAAGGGAATGAAAATTAAGCCTGGCTCAATGGGAAAACCTTCTCCTGCTTTTGATGTTAAGGTTTGTACATCCCTTTCCAGGAAAATATTTAACAACCCAATCTGTTTACCCCTACCCCACTTCTACTCCCTTACACTATTAGTTTTGATGATGATTATGCTACTTCCATGATATCTTAACCTCCATATAAAGATGGAAACGGTTTAGAAACATTAGCTTGTCTCTTTTTTTCTCCAAAGCAGTTATTTGTGCCAAATAGTTTTATGCATTTTATAAATACTTATTTTCAGAAGGAACCTATGAGAGACACAGCAGTATCAGAACCATTTTACAGATGAGGTTGAGAGCGGTTAAAGGACTCACCCAAGGTTACATAGTTAGTAGCTGCTAGTTCTAGAATTCAATCCTAAGCAATCTGGTACGAACATCCATACTCTTGACTGAAACACTATGTTGCCCCTTCTGGTTAGGGAGCTCCAGGTCTTCTAAAAGCGTTGACTAGGACAAAACAGGCTACAATTCAACAGTGGTTATAGGTTCTCCCTCTTCCTGCAGCATGCCTGGCTAGTTCCTGGCAGTCAAGAAACTATTTTCATCACTTGATCCTCAGGGGGCATCCTATTACCCCATTAGCGCACTTTGCTCAGGGTTAGAACTGTTCTCAGATCAATCCAGTCAAAGTTAAGTGTAGACAAAGGAACTTATATTAACACATAAAAAATACCAACAAAAACACAAAATGGATGAGTTTACAGAGAACTCAGTATCAAACTTAACTGAGGGTTAGTTGTAAATTAGACCAATGCTTCCCAAGCTTATCTGATCATAAAGAATCACATAGGTACATGTGAGAAATACAAATTCTCAGGCTTCTTCTTCTCTACAGAGTCTGATTCAATAAATTTAGGGTAGGATCCTGAAATCCTAAGGTGTTTTAAACAAGTACCTCAAGTAATTCTAACTCTGCTATGAAAACTTGTCTAAAGGTAGGATTGCCTGATGGCTTTTATTTTGGCTCTCCTGTTCATTACTGAGTATCTCTGGGTAAGCTGTTAAACTCTGTTTCCTGATATATAAAACAGGGACCAAGGTGAACAACTTGTTCCAGTTTGACTGGAACTTACTTAGCTTTCAGTTCAATTCAATTGCTGTCGTGTCTGACTTTTTGCAACCCTATTGACTGTGGCACAACAGGCTTCCCTGTCCATCATCAACTCCCAGGGCTTGTTCAAAATCATGTTCATTGAAGTCGGTGACGACATTCACATCTCCTTCTGCCTTCAGTCTTTCCCAGCATCAGAGTCTTTCCAATGAGTCAGTTCTTTGAATCAGGTGTCCAAAGTATTGTGGTTTCAGCTTCAGCATCAGTCCTTCAAATGAATATTCAGGACTGTTTTCCTTCAGGATTGACTGGTTTGATCTCCTTGTAGTCCAAGGGACTCTCAAGAGTTTTCTCCAATACTACAGCTCAAAAGCATCAATTCTTCAATGCTCAGCTTTCTTTATAGTCCAACTCTCATGACCATTCATGACTACTGGAAAAACCATAGCTTTGACTGGACAGACCTTTGTCAGCAAAGTAATATCTCTGCTTTTTAATATGCTGTCTAGGTTGCTCATAGCTTTTCCTCCAAGGACCAAGCATCTTTTGATTTCAAGGCTGCAGTTACCATCTGCAGTGATTTTGGAGCCCAAGAAAATAAAGTCTGTCCTGTTTCCATTGTTTCCCCATCTATTTGCCATGAAGAGATGGGACCAGAGGCCATGATATTAATTTTTTGAATGGTGAGTTTTAAGTGAGCTTTTCCACTCTCCTCTTTCACTTTCATCAAGAGGCTGTTTAGTTCCTCTTCATTTTCTGCCATAAGGGTGGTATCCTCTGTGTATCTGAGCTTACTGATATTTCTTCCAGCAATCTTGATTCCAGCTTGTGCTTCATCCGGCCTAGCATTTCACATGATGTACTCTGCATATAAGTTAAATAAGCAGGGTGACAATATACAGCCTTGAGGTACTTCTTTCCCAATTTGGAACCAGTCTGTTGTTCCATGTCCGGTTCTAACTGTTACTTTTTGACCTGCATGCAGGTTTCTCAGGAGGCAGGTAAGGTGGTCTGGTATTCTGATCTCTTGAAGAATTTTCCACAGTTTGTTGTGATCTACACAGTCAAAGGCTTTGGTGTAATCAATAAAGCAGAAGTGGATTTTTTGGGGGAAATCCCTTGCTTTTTCTATGATCCATTGGATATTGGCAATTCGATCTATGCTTCCTCTGCCTTTTCTAAATCCAGCTTGAACATGTGGAAGTTCACAGTTCATGTACTGTTGAAGCCTGGCTTGGAGAATTTTGAGCATTAGTTTGCTAGTGTGTGAGATGAGTGCAATTTTGTGGTAGTTTGGACATTCTTTGGCATTGCCCTTCTTTGGGATTGGAATGAAAACACCTTTTCCAGTCCTGTGGCCACTGCTGAGTTTTCCAAATTTGCTGGCATAAGGAGTGAAGCACTTTCACAGCATCATCTTTTAGGATTTAAAATAGCTCAACTGGAATTCCATCACCTCCACTAGCTTTGTTTGTGGTGATGTTTCCTAAGGCCAACTTGACTTCACATTCCAGGATGTCTGGCTCTAGCTGAGTGATCACTCCATTGTGGTTATCTGGGTCATGAAGATCTTTTTTGTATAGTTCTTCTGTGTATTCTTACCACCTCTTCTTAATATCTTCTGCTTCTGTTAGGTCCATACCATTTCTGTCCTTTATTGTGGCCATCTTTGCATGAAATATTCCCTTGGTATCTCTAATTTTCTTGAAGAGATCTCTAGTCTTTCCCATTCTATTGTTTTCCTCTATTTCTTTGCATTGGTCACTGAGGAAGGCTTTCTTATCTCTCCTTACTATTCTTCAGAACTCTGCATTCAAATAGGTATATCTTTCCTTTTTCTCCTCCTTTTCTCAGCTATTTTATGGCCTCAGACAGCCATTTTGCCTTTTTACATTTCTTTTTCTTGGGGATGGTCTTGATCACTACCTCCTGTACAATGTCAAGAACCTCTGTCCATAGTTCTTCAGGCACTCTATCAAATCTAATCCCTTGAATCTATTTGCCAATTCCACTGTATAATTGTAAGTGGTTTGATTTAGGTAATATGTGAATGGTCTGGTGGTTTTCCCTACTTCCTTCAATTTAAGTCTGAATTTTGCAGTAAGTTCATGATCTGAGCCAGAGTCAGCTCCTGGTCTTGTTTTTGCTGACTGTATAGAGCTTCTCCATCTTTAGCTGCAAAGAATATAATCAATCTGATTTCGGTGATATCCATTTGTAGAGTCTTCTCTTTTGTTGTTGAAAGAGGGTGTTTTCTATGACCAGTGCTTCCCTGATAGCTCAGTTGGTAAAGAATCCACCTGCAATGAAGAAGATCCTGGTTCCATTCCTGGGTCGGCTACATCCAGTATTCTTGGGCTTCCCTGGTTGCTCAGCTTGTAATGAATCTGCCTGCAGTGTGGAAGACCTGGGTTCGATCTCTGGTTTGGGAAGGTCCCCTGGAGAAAGGAAAGGCTACCAACTCCAGTATCCTGGCTTGGAGAATTCCAAGGACTATACAGTCCATGGGCCACAAGACTCAGACACGACTGAGCAACTTTCACTATTTAGCTTTAGGCCTGAAAGTATTGATAGTATGTCCTGAGGATACACCCCTGCCTTCAGTTCAGTTCAGTTCAGTCACTCAATCGTGTCCGACTCTTTGAGACACCATGAAGTGCAGCACGCCAGGCCTCCCTGTCCATCACCAACTCCTGGAGTTCACTCAAACTCATGTCCCTCGAGTTGGTGATGCCATCCAGCCATCTCATTCTCTGTCGTCCCCTTCTCCTTCTGCCCCCAATCCCTCCCAGCATCAGAGTCTTTTCCAATGAGTCAACTCTTCGCATGAGGTGGCCAAAGACTGGAGTTTCAGCTTTAGCATCATTCTTTCCAAAGAACACCCAGGGCTGATCTCCTTTAGAATGGATTGGTTGGATCTCCTTGCAGTCCAAGAGACTCTCAAGAGTCTTCTCCAACACCACAGTTCAAAAGCATCAATTCTTTGGCGCTCAGCTTTCTTCACAGTCCAACTCTCACATCCATACATGACCACTGGAAAAACCATAGCCTTGACTAGATGGACCTTTGTTGGCAAAGTAACGTCGCTGCTTTTCAATATGCTACCTAGGTTGGTCATAGCTTTCCTTCCAAGGAGTAAGCATTTTTTAAATTTCATGGCTGCAGTCACCATCTGCAGTGATTTTAGTCATGGGCAAATCAAGATGGTTAGTAACTCTAATAATAAAAGGACAGATTTTATAGGGTTCTAGTGAGGATTAATGCAATAATATTTCTAAAGAGCATAGAAAAGTGGTTGGCACATAAAGATCCACAAGATAGGTATTATTAGAAATATAGACCAGTGGAACAAGATATAAAGCCCAGAGATAAATGCACACACCTATGGGTACCTTATCCACAATGGAGGCAAGAATATACAATGGAGAAAAGACAGCCTCTTCAATAAGCAGTGCTGGGGAAACTGGATAACTATGTGTAAAATAATGAAATTAGAACACTTCCTTAACACCATACACAAAAATAAACTCAAAATGGACTAAAGACCTACATGTAGGGCCAAAAACTATCAAAGTCATAGGGGAAAACATAGGCATAACACTCTGACATAAATTGCAGCATCTATTTGACCTATCTCTTAGAGTAATGGAAAGAACAAAAATAAACACATGGGATCTAATTAAACTTAAAAACTTGTGCACAGCAAAGGAAACTATAAACAAGATGGAAAGACAACCCTCAGAATGAGAGAAAATAATTGCAAATGAAACAACTGACAAAGGATTAATCTCCAAAATATATAAGCAGCTCATGCATTTCAATATCAGAAAAACAAATAAACTAATACAAAAATGGGCAGAAGATCTAAACAGACCTTTCTCCAAAGACACATGGCCAACAAACACATGAAAAGATGCTCAAAACCGCTCATTATTTGAGAAATGGAAATCAAAAACACCATGAGGTATGACCTCACAATGATCAGAATGGCCAGCATTGAAAAATCTACAAACAATAAATGCTGGAGAGGATGTGGAGAAAAGGGAATCCTCTTGCACTGTTGGTAGGACCAACAGTTGTTGATGCAACCACTGTGGAGAACCTTATAGAGATTCCTTTAAAAACTAGGAATAACACTACTACATGGCCCAGTAACCCCATTACTAGGCATGTACCCTGAGAAAATCATAATTGAAAAAGACACATGTACCCTAAAGTTCATAGCAGCACCATTTACAATAGCTAGAACATGGAAGCAACGTAGATGCCCATCAACAGATGATATACAATGGAATATTACTCAGCCATAAAAAGGAATGAATCTGAGTCAGTGGTAGTCAGGTAGATGAAACTAGAGCCTGTTACACAGAGTGAAGTTAAGTCAGAAAGAGAAAAACAACTACTGTTTATTAACACATATATACTGAATTTTGAAAAAATGGTACCGATGAACCTATTTGCAGGGCAGGAATAGGGATGTAGAAGTAAAGAACAGACTTGTGGACACAATGGGGAAGGAAAAGGTAGGACAAATTGAGAGAGTAGCATTGACATATATACACTACCAGGTATAAAACAGATAGGTAGTGGGAAGCTGCTATTAATATACAACACAGAAAGCACAGCCTGGCACTCCATGATGACATAGAGGGGTGGGAGGGAGGCTCTAGAGGGAGGGATAGTAATAGTAATGACTTATTTGGGTTGTTGTATGGCAGAAACCAATGCAACATTGTAAAGCAATTATCCTCCAATTAAAAATAAAATAATAAAAAACAAAAGATAGGTGCTATTATTATTATTATTCACCTCTCCCCCGAATTTGTTTCCTTTGAAAAGCTTTTCTAAGAAGAGATGGTAGAACAGCAGTAGTTACATTCAGTAGAAAGACTTAATAGTTCATTGGTTAATATTAATAGGCTGCCTTAAGTTAGAGAAAGAAATATTGATGATTAAGCATTATCTGCAATACAAGTAATCAAGCTGGCATTTCACACAGATGTTTTCTCTTGATGACAACCCCCAACATACATGGCTATCAGGGTCTCACAGACATAGCTGTATTCATAGCCATCCCAACTGCAATGTACCACCAGTTCCCCACTCATTCAAGCCCAGTGATTTATTAGAGTAACTATCTTTAATGAAAACTTGTGTGGACGAGAGGAACAGTGCACCAGCATCTCTACCGTCATTTATTTATCCAAATATTTATCCAAATCTTTTCCATTGTGGTAAAAAACATGTAACTTAAAATTTATTAGTTTGACCATTTTTAAGTGCATCATTCAATGGTATTAAATAATACCATATTAAATAATGTTGTGCAGCTGTTACCACTATCCATCTCCATAACTCTTTTCATCTTGGAAAACTAAAACTCTATATATACTGAACAATAACTCAATTCCTCTTCCCACTTGACCCTCACAATCACCATTCTACTTTCTGCCTCTATGATTTTAACTACTTTAGGTACTATATATAAGTGGAATCATACAGTAGTCATTTTTTGTAATCAGCTTATTACATTTAACATAATGTCCGCAAAGTTCATCCATGTTGTAGCTGCTGCTGCTGCTGCTAAGTCACTTCAGTCGTGTCCCACTCTGTGCAGCCCCATAGAGGGCAGCCCGCTAGGCTCCCCCGTCCCTGGGATTCTCCAGGCAAGAACCCTGGAGTGGGTTGCCATTTCTTTCTCCAATGCGTGAAAGTGAAAAGTGAAAGTGAAGTCGCTCAGCCGTGTCCAACTCTTCGCGACCCCATGGACTGCAGCCCACCAGGCTCCTCTGTCCATGGGATTTTCCAGGCAAGAGTACATATTGTAGCATGTGTCGGGATTTCTTTCCTTTGAAGGCTGAATAATGTTCCATTGCATATGTGTACCACATTATGCTTGTTCATTCATTTATTGATGAGTGCTTGGGTTGCTTCCACATTTTAACCATTGTGAATAATGATAAACACGGTAAACCAGTAAATCTTTGAAACCGTTTTTAATTCTTTTGAGTATATACTCAGAAGTAAAGTTGCTGGATTATATGGTAATTTTATTTTTACAATTTTTTATTGGAGTATAGCTGATTTACAATGTTGTGTTAACACACAACCAAGGTATACAACAGGTATACAACAAAGTAAATCACTTATACACATGGTAATTTTAATTTCTTGAGAAATTGCCATACTGTTTTCCACAGTGGCTATACCATTTTGCATTCCCACCAATAGTGCACAAACATCTTTACCAACATTTGTTGTTTTGTTTTTTTGATAGTAGCCATCTTAGTAGGTGTGAGATTGTAGTTTTGATATGCATTTGTCTCATGTGGCCACCTTCATTTTTAACTCTTTCCCATGGGCTTTTGTTATTGTGCCCCTCCTTACCTACCTAGGAGCATCTTTAGTGATATTCTAAAATCTGAGCATGTACTCTAACTAGCTGGATGCCAGACTTTTGCAGCTTCAAAGATCAAATCTCATAATTTTCATATTTAAACATTCTAAGACCCCTTGAACAGGGAGGTATGTGATTCTCCCCAGAGATAGAATATTTTATCTATGTTTCTATCTACTCAATAGTAGTCTGTGTAAAGTAATCAGAACTCTTAACATTTCTCTATTCTATCAATAATACCTTGAAATCTGTGGCCAAATATTAGATGACTCGGTGGGAATTTACACTTTTTTATTTGCAAGAATTTAAAAATAAGTTCTTACATTTAGAATTCTTTTGCCTTTTCAGTTTCTTATTGGGGACTTATATAAGCCCTTTTTGTTCTGGAAAGGGCCAGATAAAGATATCCTTTGCTAACAAGCTACATCTCAGATTAAGGGTGTATATAAAAGCAGTGTGGAGTTTTCATATTTAGAAACAGCTAAAAGAGCAGAATAGGTAAGCAAGCAATCTGAGAAATGCTTAGTTATATTTTAAGAAAATGAATTTAACTCCCTGGAAAGATTACACAGAGAAGTATAATGATGAAAAGCACAGGTTCTACAGTATGATTGCTGAGATTTGAATTTCACCTCAACCATGCACTGTGGCGTTACTTAAACTCTCTGTGCCTTTGTTTTTTTTAATATGTAAAATGAGCATAATAATACTCCTAACCAGATAAAGTTGTTGTAAGGACTAAAGAAGATAGCACACATGAAATAGAGCATTAACATTTATTATTTAGGATGTGGTAAGTGCTTAATAAATGCCAGCTACTATTAGGTACTTCAGAGAACATGAGAGGATAAGAGAGCAAGGCTTCAGCTTACCCACCGTCTCAGCCACAAAACAGTTCCCTTTTCCTAATAAACACATTTGGCTTCTGAGGTAAGATTTTGTTTGTTTCCCAAAGTTGGAAAACCAGTAATTAAATACTTCTGAAAGAAAAAGACAATAAGATATATCACAAATGATAAAAGCAGGTTGCAAAACACTATAATATAAAGTGATCATATTTTTTCTGTCTATATCATCTCAAAGGATATTACTAGAATGTGATTATTGCTGGATGATAGAATTAAAGAAAAATTTTATTCTTTCACATTTTGCTAAACTGCATTTTACAATGTAATTTACAATAAGAATTTAAATTATATTTCTCTTAGGAATTTTGCTTAATTTTTTAAACTTAAAATTTTTCTGAAGTCTGCATTCTTAAATGGCAAAAAAAACCCCAAAAACATCAAAAACTGCAGTACAAAGGTTTCAGATGTGGCATTAAATAAAAATTTCCTTAAATAAATTACTCTGTTTCATCCTAGATTTTAGATGTAAATGGCAACGTTCTACCACCTGGAAAAGAAGGCGATATTGGCATTCGAGTTCGACCTAACCGACCACTTGGCCTTTTTACCCATTATATAGTAAGAGATTTATTACTAAATAGTGTCTCATTTCCTATTTATTTCTATTCCTATTCTATTTCCTATTTATTTCTCAGAAGTGCCTGGTAACTATCCCTATTTGCCACAAAATACAACTAGGATAGGTATTTGGCCTTTTCTTGAGAGATTCGTTGTCCTAACAGTAATCCCTAGGACAGAGAACTGAAGAAACACCCAAATGCTGGTCCCCCCAGGCTAGAAGATCACTGCTCCAAGCCCATGATAGTAAAAGGAAGGGGACCCTAGAAAGAAGACTGCCCTCTTAACATCATTAATCCACTCCACTGTAAATCAGAACCCAATAATTTTCCTGAAATCTGATTAGTGGTCTCCCTTCATGGAAAGAGTGAGAGAAACAAAGAATGGGGCAGTGAACTTAAGTAAATATCTTTTATTAGAGGCCTCCCAAGCTCCTCACCGTTTGCAAACATACTTTCATCTCTAATTACAGTATACAAATTAGAGAAAAGTTTACACCAATATAATCAAAGGCTCAGGTTCTGTCAGTGAATTTTACATAATGTAACAATACTTCTTCCTTTTGCTTCCTGCCAAATTTACAGAATCAATTTTCTATTTTTGTGTAAGCCAAACCAAATACATAACAAACACACAATAAAACCCCGTTCTTTGATTCATTAGGTATTGGTACTTTAACTCTGTGTATTGACTTCTCTTTTTTCCTATGAGTGTTGAGATATTAACCAATTAGCAAAAGACTTATTTAGCCTACTCCTCTGAGTTCCTGCAATATTTATTTTGTGACCAATCTAAAAAAATTCCCAGCATGCCTAGTCTTTGTAGTTATAGTTTACCTTTCTGATTTTGGGCTGGCTCAATGCTAGACTTCCATCTCTATTTCTCATGTTAGCTCCTCTTCATTCTAAGAATTCTCAAAAACACTAAACTTTTTTTTTTCTCCTTAAATATTTAAAAATCCAACTGGATCAAAGAATAACATTCAAAATAAAATTATTATTTGTTTTACAGGATAATCCTACAAAAACAGCTTCAACTCTACGAGGCAATTTCTATATCACTGGGGACAGAGGCTATATGGATGAGGATGGATATTTCTGGTTTGTTTCAAGAGCAGATGATATCATATTATCTTCCGGGTAATTTTCATTTGTTGATATGTCTGTGTTGACTGCTTGTTAGTAGTCTGGAGTGAACTTTTTGCTCACCTGTATAAATTCTTGCCTTATGTTTTATTTCCCAGTTACCGAATTGGTCCGTTTGAGGTAGAAAGTGCCCTTATTGAACATCCTGCAGTTGCAGAGTCAGCTGTTGTCAGCAGTCCAGATCCCATCAGAGGAGAGGTAACTGAGAGAGGTCTCTCCCTTAGTTTGTTGGCAGTCTAACACATACTTTTAAACAGTAGTTCATTGAAACAGAATTACCTAAATGATTCATTCACTAATTATGTAATTTAGAGACTCATTATTAAATATGCTAGTCAGATAGAAATATGCTAATTAGAATGAACTGCTACAGAATGAGACTGAAAATATACACTCTATAAAGAATTTGAATCCTCTCCATGGAGTACTGGGGCAAAGACAGTGTGAATGCCGACAACCCAGGTTCACACCAGAAGCGACCCCATGGGCTGTAGCCTACCAGGCTCCTCCGTCCATGGGATTTTCCAGGCAAGAATACTGCAGTGGGTTTGCTATTTCCTTCTCCAGGAGATCTTCCCCACCCAGGGATCGAACCTGGGTCTCCCACATTGTAGACAGACGCTTTACCGTCTGAGCCACCAGGGAAGTCAGAAGCTAATTAGATAGGTTCAAGTTGTTACCCAGATCTGGAAACTAACATGGCCCCTAGCTGAGGATAGGCTGGCATCAGATATCAGGACTAGGAACAAGGTCAGAAATAGGAACTAAGTAACCAGAAGCAAGCTGGGTTGGTCAGTAAGTAGAGGCTTCAGGAAATAATAAATAAGGCAGAAGTCCTGAAAGCTCACTTCTGTTGGGGTTGATCACATGGTAGTCTGGGTTTAAAGATTCCATGCCACTCTTCAGGTACTTTTTGCCAGGCATGGTCAATAATATTCCACATTCCAGTAATGCAAGTAGGGAAAAGATTTAGGGATTATTGAAGTTTGTCCCTTTGCTCTGAATGCCATCAGTAGGTGGAATGAGTCTCTCCCCTAACATCAGTCATCATTTCCTCCTCTGTAAAAGGATTCTGTGAGGGGAATTACACTCCATATTTTGTAATAAATCTATAAGGGAAAAGAATCTGAAAAAAACTATATCTTATCTATATCTGAATCACTTTGCTGTACACCTGAAACTAACAAAACAGTTAACCAACTATACTTCAACAAAAAAATTACAAAAAGAGAGAAGGATATAAAGTTGTAATGTACAGCAGGGTTCCAATTTTAAATATAAATGTCTTAGGAAAAATAGGAATAATTCACACCACTTTGCTGGTTTTCTCTGGAGAATAAAATTAAAAATGATCTTTATTTTTAAAAAGTTTGTGAGGATTAAATAAGTTAATATAGGTATAGGGCTTATAACAATACTCAGAACATATTAACTCATTAAAAATATTAGGTATTAGTTGTAGTACTAGAAGTATAAGATTTTTTTAACCTAAAATCTGTAAGTGGGCTTCAAAGTTTCCCTGAAATTCTGTGCAAAAGAAATTACTACAACTGATACCTTATATTTTTAATGACTTAGTATGTATGTTCCAGGTATGGTTATAATTTACTTAATCCTCATAAACTCCTTTCACAGAGAAGGAAAATGAGGCAGAGATGTGTCCTTACTTGCCTGAGATTATAGGCAAAGTGTGACTCAAATCCAGGTTGTATACTTCAGAGTTCATGCTTTTAACCATGTTAGATTTTTCTTTATTAATTTATCATTTTGCTGTAATGGTTTATAAAGAATTCTATAAAGATAAGTTAGATTTTATCCAAGGTGCATGAGTCATCAATATGCAAACCAGTAATTACAAACACTAGTTCTTAAAATAACTTGCCTTTGCACAATTCACTTATAGCAAGGATGCAATTTTTTAATTCATAAAAATGTTGATAAGCAATAGAACAAGCATAAATACAAATAAATTTTATGAAATGTCGAACAATGAATACAATAAAATTATATACATGCATAGACACACATACACAACTGCCTTGCATCAACAGAAGTGTCTATGAAATAAAGAGTGGACAGTCTCAGCAAACTGTTTCTTTTAACAAGGATATGGCAAACCCAGTGAGAAGACTGTTTATTAGGACCGTACTGAGTGTGATGACCTATAAGCTAGACTAGATCAGGATGGGTTGTTTTATAAAAGACTGTGCTTAGTGCACTACCAAGTTTCCAAAAGAAAATTTTTTGAAGGGGATAACAGATGAGGCAAGAAGTCAAGAGCAGAGATGATCAGAAACACATCAGAAAGTAGTTTAAGATGTAGTGAGATGAGACAGTTCAAGTATAGATCAAAATCAAAGTAGGGGTTCCAAAAGCTCTGTTGTATTAAGATCCCCTGGAGTAGGAAACGGCAATCTGCTCCAGTGTTCTTGTCTGGAAAATTCCATGGACAGAGGAGCCTGGCAGGCAACAGTCCATGGGGTCACAGAGTTGGAGACAACTGAGTAACTGAGCACACACGCACACATTAGATACAAAATCTAGGTGTGGGAGTCAACTGGCTGGCTTAAGAGCATAAAGCTGAGATCAGACTCTAATAAACATTTTGGCTCACCACATGATGTATTTATTTAGATTCTCAAGTTAAGAGAAAGATACATTGAAACATAAAAATATACAACTCATCATTCAAATATTTATTTTAGGTAGTAAAGGCTTTTATTGTTCTGAATCCTGATTACAAGTCACATGATCAAGAACAACTAAAAAAGGAGATTCAGGAGCATGTAAAAAGAAATACAGCACCTTACAAATATCCCAGAAAGGTAGGTACTCTAATTAAGAACAATATTTGCTTAGTATTCTGGAAATTTTTAGCTGTTTATTTTTTCCATTTTAATGAACATTCTCTTGAAATGTGCTATACCAAACATTTCAAACTGAACTAATGACATGGATAAGAAACAGAATCTTTGAGATTAAAGTGAAACTCTTAACCTAATTTGTAGGATCATTTGGCTTACTGGACTTATAGTAAATACTAAATATCACAAAAAATATCCTCAACAATATCCATTCTCCCTTTTTTGGCTTTTATCAAAAAAACCTCCCAATTGGTGTCCTGATTCTTTCACCTAGAGTTCATAATAGAACTGTTACATAATTGACTTTGTCTAAAGATGAAAACTTCTGGCCTAATTTTCTTCCCTTGGATATCTACAGGTAGAATTTATTCAGGAGCTGCCAAAGACTATTAGTGGGAAGATAAAAAGAAACGAACTGAGGAAGAAAGAATGGGAAACAATTTAAGTCTATTCCAGTAATTATGATGGTCTCTAAAAAATAAGACTCTGTAAAATCAAAGATTATGAAACGGTGGTAAAAAATGTGATAGTATGCTTATGAACTAATTGATTTAAAATAGCCTGTGGTTATAACCTCACAGGCTGGATTCTGAAATAAAACATTCAATAAATTCCTCTGCATCAGTGTCAATGTTTTTAAAATTTGGTAATATAAAAAGAATACCACCAGTTGTTGAGGAATTTTTAAACACATAGTGTAGAAGCAATTTCTGAACTAAATCTCTGACCTATTGAATTTCAGATCTTAGTTGAGTAATTCTACCGATATACTGACTATAAATCAGAACCAATTTTTAAGGGGTGAAATAAAATGAAACAAGTTATAAAGTTTTTAGAAAAGTCTTAAATAATAGATTATCATAATTCTCAAAGTACAAGTATCTACCTGAAAATAGTGTAGGGATTTTTTATTGGTCACACTGTTATTCACATAATTTAAAAATAATTTAAAATTCGTTTCAAGGTCTAAGTGTAAAAGGATATCATATATTGTACACCTGAAATTGATATAATATTGTATGACAATTATAATTCAATATAAAGAAATAGGATATCATGTATTAATATTGCTATTATATTTAATCTAATAAATACAGTTTACCAAGTATTTAATTTGTGGTTCTTCAAAAAAGTGTGATAAGTTTGGTAACAGTTAATATATGAAATATAAATAAAATAGCGTAAGACATTATCAGCATACTCATGTGTGGAAATTCAGGGGACAATCAGGATTCATACATGGAAAGAAGACAAATTAGATAACTGGTGAATGAAATTAGAAGGCTGTGATATTATTTTTTTCTATTTTCAGTGTGTGTGTGTGTGTGTGTGAATGTGCTGAATAGCCCCAGAGTAGCTCACAGAGCTCAGATATGCAAAGTCCTCACAACATGTAGCCCTATACACACTTTTTTCTCTTTACTGCACTAAAAGTCACACTGAAGTAAAAACATAGTTTAGACATAAAAAAGGTCAATTTCTCATTGAAGGTCTGAGTCTCAATGAATTTTTAGTAGAGAAATTTACATTTCTGTCACAAATAAGGTTTGTTTCTAAAGAACTAAAAGTGAGTCCTCCTGGGGAATCAGATAGAACTATACTGTTCGCTCTTTCCTCTTGAAGTGTTTGTTCCCACTTGAAATAGCCACAACATTTTCTCTTTTCTTGGTACTTCCCAACAGGACAACAATAGAAGACTTTTCCATGGTTTGGTCCATTATTAGAAACAGTAAGTCTCTTAGATCTTCGGCCACACTTGCATAAAGGAGGTGTTATTTTTCTACTCTTCCAAGGCTCTTGCAGATTAACTGTAGAAGTTAAGACAGAAGGGAGAATCTTCCAGGAAGAAATTGCTCCTGGGGAGTCATTAGATGATGCAGGCTTTTCTTCATGAATAGTGAAAGTCTGTTTTTTAGCTGGTGGGAAAAGTGGAGGACTGGATGGATTCCTTTTACTATCATCTAAACAAAGACGATGTTTCCCCAAAACTAAAGGATGAGACACATTGGAATTAACACTGTTGAAATTACTTGATTTACGTTCAGGTAATTTAAAGCCAAAAGTATCTGAACCTGGATCTTTGGCTTCCTTTACATTATAAATAGTAGTGTGGGGACTCTTATATACAATAGACTTAGAGGTAACAGATTTTTGAGGAGTTTCTTCTGTGCCTCCAAAGTTTTCATGACTTAACATTTCAGATTCTTCTAAAACCATTACTCTTTCTCCAGAATTAAGTGAAGTGTCTACATTTGAGTCACTAACAAGAGGTATACAAGATATATTTTGCTCGGGCTGAGATGCTGGCAGTAAAGCTACATCCTCCCAATCAGCCAACATAGGTAAACAGTCAAGAGCAGAACTCACTTCTATATCAGAAACATTATTAAAAGATGAAATGGTAGTTGAAACAGGTACCAGTTCTGAACCAACTGCTAAAGACTTAGAATTGGTATTAAATGCAAGATGTTGGTTTATTTGCTTCTGCATAGGTGTATTCCGGCTGGAAGACTGCAACTGCCCCAGAGAAGTCCAGGACTTAGTAGCATTAGAGAGAGATAAACAGCTTCTGACATTGCAAAGACCTGCTTTTATGCTGTCCTTTTGTTGTAACTGATCCTGCTGTACCTTTATAGGAGAATTCACACCAACTGACTTCATTTGAATTTTCTTGTAAGGTTTTATTGAATTTTTAGGCTCCCCACCATATATGCTGGGATCATGAGTGTTATTGGTACAGGTTGATGTTTCTTCAACTTGATCCATATTCAAATTTCTGGTGAAAATGTTAGGAATCCTCTTAGTGGAAACCTAAGATTCCACAGATAAAACCAACAATTTTAGAAACCCTGCATTCATAATTTCTTTAGTATTATATAATATGACAAAAAAGAAAAATGTCAGCACCGATTGATCTATAAATGACAGCATACATAACATCTACATTTCAGTTAGCCTATAATTACTTCTGGAGTTTGAAATAACGGAATAAAGAGGCAAGACACCACTAACCTTGTTCAAAGACCTTGTAATCTTCATTAAGCAACCATCCCTGATCATTTTCCAAGCAAGAAGGGCAGTATTCCGAGAATCATCCAACCCTGAGGAAAGAGATATCAAAGACTGAATTTAGTGGTACATATGTAAAGAAATAAACTACCAGTTAAGCAGAAATTGGAACATACAGTTGGTTTTATGATCATCTACTAAATTTCATCATATAAAATGGTCTTGTGGAAAGCTGTGGCAGCCTCACCAATGAAAGATTTCCCACATTTAGTCATCTGGTCCTGAACTTTTGTTTGTTAGGAGTTTTTTAATCAGTTTTGATTTCAGTACTGGGATTGGTCTGTTCATAATTATTTTCTGTTTCTTCCTGGTTTGGCCTTGGGAGACTGTATCTTTCTAGGAATTTGTTCATTTCTTCCAGGATGTTCATTTTATTGCCACAGAGTGGCTGGTAGTAGTCTCTTATGATCCTTTGTACTTCTGTGATGTCAGCTGTAATTCTTTTTTCATTTCTAATTTTGTTGATTTGAGTCCTCTCCCTTTTTTTCTGGATGAGTCAGGCTAAAGGTTTCTCAATTTTATCTTTTCAAAGAACCAGCTTTTAGGTTCACTGATTTTTGCTATTGCTTTGTTTCTATTTCATTTATTTCTGTCTGATGTTCATGGTTTATTTCCATCTACTAACTTTAGGTTTTGTTTGTTCTTCTTTCTCTAATTGCTTTAGGTGTAGGAATAGGTTGTTTGAGACTTTCTTGTTTCTTGAAGTAAGACTGTATTGCTACAAACTTCCCTTAGGACTTCTTTGGCTCCAGCCCATAGGTTTTAGATGACTGTGCTTTCTTTTTGTCTCTAGGTATCATTCTTTAACACCATACATAAAAATAAGCTCAAAATGAGTTAAAGACATAGATGTGAGACTGGGCACTATAAAATTCTTAGAGAAAAACACAGAACACTCTTTGACATAAATCACAGCAATATCTTTTTTGATCTGTTTCTGAGTAATGGAAATAAAAACAAAAGAAATAAATGGGATCTAATTAAATTCAAAAGCTTTTGCACAGCAAAGGAAACCATAAACAAAATGAAAAGATAACTCACAGAATGGGAGAAAATATTTGCAGATGATATGACAGACAAGGTATTAGTCTCCAAAATTTACAAACAGTTCATGCAGCTAAATATCATCAAAATAAACAACCCAATCAAAAAATGGGCAGAAGACCTAAATAGACATTTTTCCAAAGAAGACATACAGATGGCCGAGAGGCACATAAAAGATATTCAACATCACTAATTATCAGAGAAACGCAAATTATCAGAGAAACGCAAATTAAAACTAGAGATCCCTCACCTCACACCAGTCAGAATGGCTATCATCAAAAAATTCACAAACAGTAAATGCTGGAGAGGGTGTGAAGAGGAAACCCTCCTACATTGTTGGTGGGAATGTAAACTGGTATAGCCACTATGGAAAACATAAGTGAGTTCCTAAAGAAACTAAAAACACAGCGACCATATGATCCTGAAACCCTACTCCTGAGCATGTATCTGGAGAAAAACATGGTCCGAAAGGATACATGCACCCCAATGCTCACTGCAGTGCTGTTTACAATAGCCAAGACATTGAAACAATCTAAATGCCCATTGACAGAACAATGAATAAAGAAGATGTGGTACATATATACAACGGAATATTATTTGTGGTAGTTATAGTCACTAAGTCATGTCTGACTCTTCTGGGCTGTAGCTCACCAGGGATTTCCCAGGCAAGAGTATTGGAGTGGGTTGTCATTTGCTTCTCCAGGGAATCTTCCCAACACGGAGATCAAACTCATATCTACATTGCAGGCAGATTTTTTACCACTGAGGCATCAGGGAAACCCAAAGGAATATTACCCAGCCATTAAAAAGAATGAAATAAGGCCTTTGCCACAACATGGATGGACTTAGATACACTGACTGAAGTAAGTTAGACAAAGAAATATCCTGTTATCACTTACATGTACAATCTATCTATCTACCTATATATACAAATGAACTTATTTACAAAATAGTAACAGACTCAGAGACTTAGAGAAAGAACTTATGGTAACAGGTGGAATGATGGGGGAGGGATAGTTAGGAGTTTGGGATTGACATATACATTCTGCTATATTTAAAATGGATAACCAACACAGACCTACTGTGTAGCACATGGAACGCTGCTCAGTGTTATATGGAAGCCTGGATGGAAGGGGAGTTTGGGGAGAATGGATACATTTACATGTATGGCTGAGTCTCTTCACTATTCACCTGAAACTATCATAACATAGTTTGTTAACTGGCTATACTCCAATACAAAATAAAAAGTTAAAAAAAAAAACAAACAACAAAAATTAAAACAAAAATAAAATGGATGGGGACTTCCTTGGTAGTCCAGTGGCTAACACTCTGCAGGGGGCTGGGATCCCTGGTTAGGGAACTACATTCCACATGCTGGTAACTAAAGATTCTGCATGCTACGACAAAGACCAAATATCCCATGTGCCACAGCTAAGACCCAGTATGCTGCTGCTAATCACTTCAGTCGTGTCAGACTCTGTGTGACCCCATAGATGGCAGCCCACCAGGCTCCCCCGTCCCTGGGATTCTCCAGGCAAGAACACTGGAGTGGGTTGCCATTTCCTTCTCCAATGCGTGAAAGTGAAAAGTGAAAGGGAAGTCGTTCAGTCGTGTCTGACTCTTCTCGACCCCATGGACTGCAGCCTACTAGGCTCCTCTGTCCATGGGATTTGCCAGGCAAGAGTACTAGAGTGGGGTGCCATTGCTTTCTTCCAAGACCCAGGATAGCCAAATAAATAAATAAAAATAAATATTTTTTTAAAAAAGAATAATCAGCAACTTCTGTATAGCACAGGGAACTCAGCTCAATATTGTGTAACAACCTAAGTGGGAAAAGGATTTGAAAAAGAATGCTGCTGCTGCTGCTAAGTCGCTTCAGTCGTGTCCGACTCTGTGCAACCCCACAGACGGCAGCCAACTAGTCTCCCCCGTCCCTGGGATTCTCCAGGCAAGAACACTGGAGTGGGTTGCCATTTCCTTCTCCAATGCATGAAAGTGAAAAGTGAAAGTGAAGTCGCTCAGTCGTGTCTGACTCTTAGCGACCCCATGGACTGCAGCCTACCAGGCTCCTCCGCCCATGGGATTTTCCAGGCAAGAGTACTGGAGTGGGGTGCCATTGCCTTCTTGAAAAAGAACAGATACACGTATATGTAGAGCTGAATCACTTTGCTGTATACCTGAAACTAATAACATTATTAATCAACTATGCTCTAAAATAAAAAGACTAAAAAATAAAACCACATGATTATCTTAATAGATGCAGAAAAAGATTTTGACAAAAATTCAACACCCATTTATGATAAAAGCTCTGAAGGAAGTGGGAATAGAGAGAACTTACCCTAAAATAATAAAGGCCATATATCACAAACCCACAGCTAACATCATTCTCTATGGTGAAAAGCTGAAAGCATTCCCTCTAAGATCAGGAACAAGGCAGGAATATCCACTCTCACCATTTTTATTCAACATAGTTTTAGAAGTCCTAGCCATCACAATCAGAAAAGAAAAAAACCAAATAAAAGGAATCCAAATTGGAAAAGAAGAAGTAAAACTGATACTGGCTGCTGATGACATGATACTAGTCATAGAAAATCCTAAAGATGCTACCAGAAGACTACTAGAGTTCATCAACAAATCTGGTAAAATTTCAAGATACAAAATCAACACACAGAAATCTTGCATTCTTATACACTAACAATGAAAGAGCATAAAGAGAAATTAAAGAAACAACCTCATTCACCACTGCATCAAAAAGAATAAAATACCTAGGAATAAACCTACCTCAGGAGACAAAAGACATATACTCAGAACACTTCACAGTGTTATATGAAATACAGCATATCTTATGATACTGCTGAAAGAAATCAAAGATAACACAAACAGATGGAAAGATATACTGTGTTCTTAGACTGGAAGCACCAATATTGTGAAGTGATCATACTATCCAAAGCAATATACAAACTCAATGCAATTCCTACCAAATTATCAGTGGCATTTTCCACAGAATTAGAACAAAAAAAAGTTACAATTTGTAGGAAAACACAAAAGACCCCAAATCACCAAAGCAATCTTGATCAAAAAAAAAAACCAAAAACCGAGCTAGGGGAAACAGGCTTCCTGACTTCAGACTATACTACAAAGCTATAGTAATCAAAATAGTATTAAACTGGCACAAAAACAGATATATAGATCAATGGAACAAGATAGAAAACCTAGAGATAAATTCATATACCCATGGTCAATTAATCTATGATAGAGGATGCAAGAATATACAATGGAGAAAAAAACAGTCTCTTCAATAAATGATGCTGAGAAAACTGGACAGCTACATGTAAAAGAGCAAAATTAGAATACTCTTTAACAATATACACAAAAAATAAACTCAAAATGGATCAAAGACCTAAATGTAAGCCCAGACACCATAAAACTCTTAGAGGGATATGCAGGCAGAACATTCTCTGACATAAATCACAGCAGTTTTTATTTTGATCTACCTGCTAGAGTGATGAAAATGAAAATAAAAATAAACAATTGGGACCTAATTAAATTTAAATGTTTTGCATAGCAAAGAAACCAATAAACAAAATGAAAAGACAACTCACAGAATCAGAGAAAATATGTGCAAATGAAGCAACAAGCAAGAGATTAATCTTCAAAATAAACAAACAAAATAAATAACTCATGCAGCTCTATGCCAAAAAACCAAATCACCCAATTGAAAAATGGACAGAAGATCCAAACAAACATTTCTCCAAAGACACACCAGATGGCCAAAAGCACATGAAAAGATATTCAACATCACTTATTATCAGAGAATTGCAAATTAAAGCTACAATGAGGTATCATCTCACGCCAGTCAGAATTGCCATCATCAAAAAGTCTCCAAACAATAAATGCTGGAAAGGCTGTGGAGAAAAGGGAGCCCTTCTACCTTGTCAGTAGGAATGTAAATTGGTACAACCACTACAGAACAGTATGCAGATACCTTAAAAAAACTAAAAATAGAACTACCATTATGATCCAGCAATCCCACTCCTGGGCATATATTCAGGGAAGACCATAATCTGAAGATATATGTACCCCAATGTTCACTGCACCACTGTTTATAACAGCCAAGACATGGAAGCAATTTAAATGTTCAATAGAGGAATGGATACAGAAGATGTGGCACATATATACAATTGAACATTACTCATCCATAAAAAGGAATGAAATAATGCCATTTGTAGTCACATGGACTGACCTAAAGATTATCATACTACATGAGGTATATCAGACAGAAAGACAAATATGATATCACTCATACATGGAATCTGATTTTTAAAAAAGATATAAATGAACTTATTTACAGAACAAAAACAGACTTTCAGATATGAGGGGGAAAAGGGGTGAGGTATAAATCAAAATACACACACTACCATTTATAAGATAGATAACCAACAAGGACCTACTGTATAGCACAAGAAATTCTAATCAATATTCTATGATAACCCAAATGAGAAAAGAATCTAACAAAGAATACATGTATATGTATGTAACAATCATTTTACTGTACACCTGAAATGAACACAACATTGTCAATCAACTATAATTGAATAAAACTAAAATATATATAAAAAATATCACCAACATTCTGTAGGGATCATGTTTTATGCATAATCTAATCGTCTTGTTCAGTTTTTTCACTAGTCTACTCTATTATTTGGGCATTTGTTTACAGTCTCCATTTGATATGGCTAATTCTTTTCATTTTTTTTTAAGAAACTAGAAATCCTCTAGATAACAGTCTTATATAAAACTTTACAATAATTTAAGGAAGTGGTAATTTGAAAATCTTGGAAATAATCTGAATGTATAGACTAGGGCTTTTTCCAGGCTGAGGATATTCTTTGTTAATGACATCATTGAAAAATGAGATGCAAATGAAAGACTGTATAAAAATAAAATGACTTACATAATAAAATTAATCTCAAGATATACTAACCAAAATGTTCTCGCCCCAAGAATTGCATTCCTACTTCCTGCAGGGCACCACTGAGTCCTTTTGGTTTTCTTCTATAGAAAATCTAGTCAAATAAAAGACAATATATTTTAAAAAATAATTACTATGTGAAAGGCTATACAGTTAGCCATTTACTTCTCATGATTTTTATTCTATTAGATTTGAAATGTGCTTATTTTTGTGTTGTTTTTATATACTTTAAGAAAAGTATTTATATGGATGCTTCAAAACAAAATATTTTGTTTGTAGAAACCCATACCCATGTGTGAAGTGAAAGTCGCTCAGTCGTGTCCGACTCTTTACAGCCCCATGAACTATACAGTCCTTGGAATTCTCCAGGCCAGAATACTGGAGTAGGTAGCTTTTCCCTTCTCCAGGGGATCTTCCCAACCCAGGGATTTGCATTACCAGCTGAACCACAAGAGATGCCCAAGAATACTGGAGTGGGTAGCCTATCCTTTTTCCAGCAGATCTTTCTGATCCAGGAATCAAACTGGGATCCCCTGAATTGCAGGTGGATTCTTCACCAACTGAGCTATCAGGGAAGCCTATGTGTAGGATAAAGTTTAATAACTTTTCAACAGAAGGAAAGTGAACATGCTCCCTTACCTTGTAAGTTACTCTGAGATCAATCCAAGAATTAAGGAACACAGGTTTTAACAGTTGTTTTCTTTTACATTCATACTCCAGGCAAACCCCCAAGTCCCAGTCTGCATCAAGAATATTAGAACAAAGTCAATGATGCTAACGGTTTTTACTTACGCTATTATTTATAAACAAAATGCTGAAAGTCGACATAAAACAGAACTTAGAATAATATATAACAACATACACTATACTATATTTTATATATAGCATATACAACATATGGTATATATTATATACTATGCAACACATAATAGAAGAGTAAGATTTTTTTGCCCTAATATTTAAAAATTACTCATAACTTACTAGTAAGAAATTAGGTCAGTAACTAAGTTTCAAAATGATTTCTTAAAAGCCCAGTAAAACACATTGACATTTCAGAAAGAAGAGTAAGGTGTCACATCACAAGGCTTAGATGGAAAAGATTATCTGCTTTCAACATTCTAGAAAATATTAATGTAACTGAGAAACCAAACATCTTACAGGGACCCTGTTGGGCTATACCCCACAGCCATGCAAGCACTGTACTTGCCCAACCTCAAGACCAAAGAAAGAGCCCAGAGTCAGTGACAGAGACATCAAGGGTTTAATGAACAGGGGGATTGTACATGTCTGAAGCATGGTCTTAGAGCATACTCCATCATGTGAAGCAGATGGTGGGCAGGACATGATGGCAGCAGTCTTCGGCAAGGTTTTACCAGTTATAGAGGGAATTGACATCAGTTGGTTCATCAGTTACCAGGGAAACCAGCTGAGGAGAAAGCCCTCATGTCCCTTTGATAAGCTATCATGGTGGAGATAAAGATTCTGGTCTAAAGATCTAAAGATTAGAACAATCACTAGCTGGGGCTAAGGGCAAGTATGTATTAAGAGGGGAGGTCACTGATATGAGTAGGGTATAGGTCAAGCAGGGGTATACAGAGAACAAAAGAACAGCCATCTTGAATGGCCTGATCATACAGACTCATACACAATTATCAATGCTATGCTGTCAGTGACAGAGCACTGTTAACAATGACTATTAATGGCAATGCTCTATCAGGGCATATAAAAGATGTACTTTAAATGGCCCATTTTTTCCCTTGATGTCTACATTAGAAGCGTGAAAGTATAAAAGCAAAGATTGCAAGGTGAATATGGATTCTTTTTATCAAAGTTGTAGAAATACCATGATAAAAAATCTTTCACCGGTCTTTGCCCAGATTCAGGAGAATAGAGAAATCTAGAAAGATTCTTAAAATTTAGAGCTTAACTTTTAAAGGTGTTTAAAAATTTTAAAATATGAATAAGTTTACTTTTGTTGGTTAACGTCATGCTAGACATTTAAGATTTCTTTTTGTGGCCAGGAAGGTAACAAGTGTAATTCTTACTAGAGATAAAGAATTACCTAGTGGCAATGCTACTCATTAATGATTGCTAAATATAAGTTATTTTTTTTACCTGACCAAGTAACAAACGCACATAATTTTACTTCAGAAGTGGAAATATCTGACACTGTAGTAGCAAAAATAATTTTCTTCTGTTGCTGAATCTTCTGAATCCATTTACAGAACTGAGATAAACAAATCTTCAGAGGGACTCCTTCATCAACTTGAGCCTAAATAAAGTCATATAATCTGAATTCAATAACTGAATTCCATAATTATTGCACACATAATTAGGCACTATGAGGAGGATATACAACAAGGAAGAAGAGGTTTTAGCTGGCAGTTTATCTAGTGAAAAGATGTTAAAACACATAGGAGAGAGATAATACAACAATTAGAATTCTGCAAGATAAGAAAAATTACATTGAGTAATCTAAAATCACACAGAAATACAATAAAGATATCCTGATAGGCAGAAATCTGATATCACTTAATTTTGATAAAATATATTTGATATACATTTTTATAACACTATTCTTTCCAATTTTTTTTTTTGGCTATACCATGGGGGAATCTTAATTTCTCAACCAGGGATCAAACCCACAACCTCTGCAGTGGGAGTACAGAGTCATAATCATTGGACCACTGTGGAAGTCCAGTTTTTTCTGATTTTTAAAGATTCCAATGGGCTTCTGGAGGGGACAGTATTTCTAACAGTGAATGAATCTAATTCCACATGGCATATAGCTTTTATTTTCTTTCTGAGTTTTAATATTTACATCTTTCCTGCTTGTTTTTTGTTGCAATGGGAGGATGAGAAGTGGGAAAAAGAGAGGGCATACCTGCTTTATGCCTGTCAGTTCCACGCAAAATTCAGAAAGAATTGGATGTTCCTGAGGCTGAACATAAGCATGGAACTCAGATTCAATCTCTCCAGTTGATGTGTTCAGTAATACAGCTGGAAATTCAACTACATGAAAGAATCATCAAATGACAGTTGAATACATAATTGTTAAACTAATGCTGCAATCACTTTAAATTAAGTATATATTGATATTATCTTCACATAGTATTATTAAATAATCATTGTTTTAGTGACAGCACATTAAAATGACCAAAGCAGTGTAATGTAATGGTTATATAAAATTATGCCAAAGAATAAATCAAACTATTAAAGTTACATGTATATCTATTTAAAACTCTTGAATGTATTTCCATAACTAGAAGACCATATGAAAGTTGAAACATAGTTCTTTTTGCAAAGGTATTTTTTTAATCAATTTCTATGTATTTGAGATTTTGAAACAATTATTTTATATGATGACACACTTAAGTATTAGGTTTTTTTTGTCTTTTTTGTCATCAGATTTCATAGTAAATTACCAATCCACAGATCATTTTGTTTTCTTATTTAGCATTGTGTGTGCTGTGTGCTAAGTTGCTTCAGTCATGTCCAACAACACTATGGACTGCAGCCCACCAGGCCCCTCTGTCCATGGAATTCTCCAGGCAAGAATACTAGAGTGGGTTGCTGTGCCCTTCTCCAGGGGATCTTTGGCCATTGGCAGTCAAGTTCAGACTTACTTATTTCCTGACTCCGGTGGCGTTTCCCATCATTCCAACATGTTGACTCAAAATCAATGATGATTAAGTAGTCAAACAACTGCTCTGCAAAACATCAGAGTGTCCGTTACCAGTGTTAAAAGTGCAAGACTACAGAATGTAAAGAAATGAGGCACATTACTTACTAGATTTGCTTCTTCCTAGGTTTCCATTTGCTGGTGGAATTGATTTTCTCCTAATTAATCCAAGCTGCCTAAAAATGTAAAACAATCCAGGTATGTTTAACAAAATCATTCATATTCCTGTTTACATAAGTTAACAAACTGATGGTATAACCCTCATTAATATACTAATGTATTGTGATTGAGAGGAAACTGAACTAGACTTTGAGGGCAAAAGACTTTGGTTCTTTGCACTCTTCTGACTTTAGCAGTCATTCTACCAAAGAATGTTCAAACTACTGCACAAACTACTGCACTCATTTCACATGCTAGCAAGGTAATGCTCAAAATTCTTCAAGCTAGGCTTCAAACAGTACGTGATCTCAAAATTTCCGGATGTACAAGTTTGATTTAAAAAAGGCAGAGGAACCAGAGATCAAATTGCCAACATGTGTTGAATCATAGAAAAAGGGAATTCCAGAAAAGTATCTACTTCTGCTTCAATGACTACATTAAAGCCTTTGACTGTAGATCACAACAAACTGTCAAAAATTCTTCAAGAGATGGGAATATCAGGCCACCTTACCTGCCTCCTGAGAAACCTGTATGCAGGTCAAGAAGCAACAGTTAGAACTGGACATGGAACAACAGACTGGTTCCCAATTGGGAAAGGAGTAAGTCAATGCTGTATATTGTCACCCTGCTTATTTAACTTATATGAAGAGTACATCATGAGAAATGCTGACATGGATGAAGCTCAAGGGGGAATCAAGACTGATGGGAGAAATATCAATAACATCAGATATGCAGATGACACCACCCTTATGGCAGAAAGTGAAGAGGAACTAAAGAGCCTCTTGATGAATGTGAAAGAAGAAAATCAAAAAACTGGCTCAAAACTCAACATTCAAAAAACGAAGATGATGGCATCTGGTCCCATCACTTCGTGGCAAATAGATGGGGAAACAATGGAAACAATGACAGACTTTATTTTATTGGGCTCCAAAATCACTGTGGATGATCACTGCAGCCATGAAATCAAAAAATGCTTGCTCCTTGGAAGAAAAGCTATGGCCAACCTAGACAGCATATTAAAAAGCAGAGACATTACTTTACCGACAAAGGTCCATCTAGTCAAAACTATGGTTTTTCCAGTAGTCAAGTACGTATGTGAGAGTTGGACCACAGAGAAGGCTGAATGCTGATGAACTGATGCTTTCAAATTCTGGTGCTGGAGAAGACTCTTGAGAGGTCCTTGGACAGCAAGATCAAACCAGTCAATCCTAAAGGAAATCAACCCTGAATATTCACTGGAAGGACTGATGCTGGAGCTGAAGCTCCAATACTTTTGCCACCTGATGCGAAGAGCTGACTTATTGGAAAAGATCCTGATGCTGGGAAAGATTGAGGGTAGGAGGAGAAGGGGGCAACAGAAGATGAGATGGTTGGATGGCATCATCGACTCAATGGACATGAGTTTGAGCAAACTTTAGGAGACAGTAAAAGACAGAAAAGCCTGGCATACTGCAGTCCATGTGGTCACAAAGAGTCAGACATGACTAAGCGACTTAACAAGTCATTCTCCCTGCATGGGCTTCAAAGTGCATATTTGCAAACAGACTGTTTCTCTGTGCTCCTATTATTTTATAGTAATAATGGGGAACTCAACTGGTTGTAAAGATGCATTGAAAACCTAAGTTAATTTTGCTTTTGTTTTTTTCCAGCCTTTGCTATGTGAAGAGCACAGTGGAGAGGAGAGAGGGCAGGTCCAGTCTTCTAGGAGTTTAAAATATCTGGGTAAGTAAACTAGATATTCATGGAAAACTAGTGTAAGGTAATATATAATAAAGGATCCTTATGGGCAATATTCTAAGTCCACAGAAAGGGAATAGCTTGTTACCTGAAGCCTCTTGGTAGGTGTCAAGCCAAAAGACCACCAAGGCAAAGAGCAGAAGGAAGGATTTATTAATTGCAGCAAGTAAGTATAACACTAGGGATCTTTCCTGGTGTTTCCCACACCAGTGTTGCCTCTAAACTGCAAAACTGGGTAAGTTTAAGCTAAGGGTACATGCATGTTTCATGTAAGGGCTTAGGTGGTTGAGCTTCTAAACATTAGCTGATTGAAGTCAAGAGAGTCAAAAAGGTCAACATCATCACCCCTTGGGTTCCAGGTAATTGGGTGGTTGAGTGCTTCAGGCTAATTTTTACCATTGAAACAGAACTAGGAATTTTTTTTTTTCCTTTTGGCAGCTTGCAGGATATTGGTTTCCAGAGCAGGGATCAATCTTGTACCCTCTGCAATGGAAGCTGGGAGCCCTAACCACTGGACCACTAGGAAACTCTCAGGACTAACAGTCTTTACTTCTGAGATATTATCTTTGCCACTGTTACTTCTCTTGCCTGGTAACAGCTGTTTCTGCATTCTTTGTTTCTTTAATAGCATTAATTTCTGAACTTCTCTGGCAGTCCAGTGGTTAGGAATCCACTTGCCAATGCAGGGGACATGGGTTCAATCCCTGCTCCAGGATGACTCCACACGTTGAGGGGCAACTAAGCCCATGGAGCACAACTACTGAGCTCGCCCTCCCCAACTACCAAAGCCAGTGCACCGTACAGCCTGTGCTCTGAAACAAAGAGTAGCCATCTCAATGAGATACCTGCAGACCACAACTAGAGAGTAGACTCTGCTTGCTGCAACTAGAGAAAAGCCTGCGCACAGCAACAAAGACCCAGGGCAGCCAAAAACAAAATAAAAAAAAAATTTTTTTAAGGATCACTGTGGCCAGCCTCAGACCACAAAATGGCTTCTCTAATATTGAGAAAGTCATGTCTGGTTGTCTTTCTCCAGCGAATATCTGCTTATATGCTTACTGAGGTCTTTAGCTTACTGACATCTTGAGTGTCCTGAGACAAAACTATTCAACACTTTGCTAGGTAGACCAGGCAGACACCACTCATTCTAGCTTCCCTGTTTGACCTGTGATGGGAAGTTGAGAATAATGGCTAACATCTATTGATTCTTTACCATATAATGGTGGTGGTAGTTTAGTCAGTCTTCTGATTCTTGGAATCCTCTGTCCAAGGAATTCTCCAGGCAAGAATACTGGAGTGGGGTGCCATTTCCTTTTCCAGGGGATCTTCCCAATCCAGGGATCAAATCCCGGTCTCCTGAACTGCAGGCAGATTCTTTACGGACATATTACGCACCGAATCAAGATGGTGATCTCATTTCATCCTCAACAACTGTACAAAACAGTCCTTTCTGCTACCTACATTTAATGGGTGAGAAATCAAATTCGGCAATTTGCCAGAAAACACGTATTTACTATGTGAAACCAGGATGATCCAACTGTGAAACCCATGCTTTCACGAATGCATTCCACTGTTTCTATTAATTAGAAACGTGAAAAGCGTGTCCAAGGAAAGAGGCCATGATTCACACTGTGAATTAAACAGATCACTAGTAAGTGGTAGGGTGAACAGCTTGATAGGTGGAGTAATCTTGATAGCTGCCGGTGACCTCCAAATGGTCCCCTAGGGCCGTTCTTAATGTTCCCGGAGACCTAGAATAGGCAGACACTGGCTGAGGGGCACAGAGTAGAGAGCCCTCCCTGGTCCTTCACGCTCCAACAGAGAGCTGACTGAGGCTCGAGACTGAAGTCCCAGAAGAGTGACCTTCCAGTTCAGGCTGGCCAGTGCACGCCCTAACTGCAGAAAATGGAAGCTGAACACCGCGGACACTGACGCGGACGCCAGCGCCGGATCAGGAGCGATCCCCCGCCACCGCCCAGAACCGCCTTGCATACCGTGCGAGTCTCTTGGTCGCCATCCCTGACGTTCCTTTCTAGCCTCAGCCCAACTGCCGGAAGTCGCTGTACCCCCACTTCCGGCCCATTCAAACGCCCGGCGCTCTTGGGGAGGCTGCTGCGGCGGCTTCTCTGCCTGTGGCTGAGGCAGAGGCGGCGGTCATCTTTACTCTCTCCCGGCTTCTTTCGGCGTCTTCGGGGATACGGGGTTTGGGGAGTGGTTTTTGGCAGAGAAGCAGTTATAAAGCGCTCCCTTCCCTCTAACTAACTGACGGAGGCGCGTTTGCGCCGTTGGGGAACCGTTTCGAATTCGGCCTCCAGCGTCGGCAGTAAAGCCGTTTGGCTTGATGCTGCGTCGTTTTCTGCGTGGAGTAACGGGGAAGACGGTTGGTGCCCTCGCTTTCTGCGGTGGGCGGGGAGCGCTCTGTAAACTGATTTGAGAGGACCTGAGAAGGGTGGTAGGTAGGCTGTCGAAGCCCTTGCTCCTCCCCACTCTGGAGACAGCCCGGGCCATCAGGGCGTCGGGGTTTTCTCAGAGCGCTAAAAAGCGATCTTTCTCAACAGGTTCATGGAGCCAGAGAGGAAAAGGAGCGGGAGCACCCTCAAGAAGGGCAGAAAGAGGAGGCTGATTCCGAGCAAGGTGGTCGGGGCCGCTGAGGCGACGAGATCCCATTGGGATCTTGAGGAAAAGCAGCAACCTATAGCCAAGGTGAGCAATGGAGGGATCCCGACTGGGCAGCCCGAGGCAGTTTGGAACTCCCAAATAATAACACAATACCATTTACCTTGGGGCTGGTATGGGCGGTTTAAAACCGGTATTGTGCCTGGCACGCGACAAGAATGTTCAACAAATATTTTGAAGTCTTCTGTGTGCAGGAATTGTTCTAGGTTCTGCAAATATACCAGTGCATAAAAGCACAAAATTTCCTGCCCCCGTGCAATTTACATTCCAGTAATGGACTAATAAAGCTGATAATCTACCATTTCTTGAGCATTCTGTGGCATTCATCCACATAGTCATCAGATTTCTATTGTCTTTCTAGGCACTTGGGGAACATTAGTGAGTAAACAAAGATCGCTACTACCTTTCTAGTGGAGAGAGAGATAAACAATAGTAAGGGAATTAGTGCCATGAAGTCTTTTAAAATATGATTCCTGTTGGGGGAGCCTATCAGATTGGCAAAACAATTTTTTTTTTTAAAGGTTAACGTGGTAGAAAGTTGAAGTTGACAGTCTCATCACTTTATTTTGAAACCGTCTCAAACTTAAAATTTGCGAGGACAGTATCAGAAACTTTTATCCACCCACATATTTTAGTGTTTACATATTTTCTAATATCTAATAACTAAAGTGCAACCAGCAAAATTAGGAAATAACATGGATATATGCTACCATCTAGTTCTCAGATCCCATTCAGGTTTCTCCAGTTCTAATAACGTCCTGTTTAGCAATAAGATCTAGTTTAGAATAAATGTGTTACTTTAGTTATGTTTCCTTCAATGCAAACAATTGTTCAGTCTTTGACATTTGTGGCTTTACTACCTTTGAAGAACCTGTACCAGTTATTTTGTAGAATGTGAGAATGTCCCTCAAGTTAGGTTTGTTTTCTCATTATTAGATTCAGGTTATACATCTTTGACAGGAATGCCACAGAAGTGATACTATGTTCTCTTGTGTTAAGGTTGTACCCTAATTTGACTTGTACCAGTACTGATGATATTAACCTTAATCATTTGATTAAGAAAGTATGTGCTAAATTTCTCTAAAGTTGCTCTTTTTTCTGTTATTTTGTGGGGAGTTGCTTCCTCATTAAACTTTCAGTTTATTCATTTTTTATTAGTATGAATTTGTGGATACTTATTTTATTCAATTAATTATAATCCATTACTATATTTTGGTGCTCAAAATATCCCAGATTTGATCATTAAGCTAGCTTCTGTGTCCCTTTGACGTGGACCTGATCACTCTTGAGCATTTCCTTATTTTTCTGGCACAAAAAGATATTTCAGACTCTTCTGTGCTTCCCCTGTCTTAGCCCTGAAATCAGCCATCTCTCTGAGGAGACTTGGTTCTTTTTAGTGGAGAATGACATTTAGAAATTCAAGATCTGGGTGCTAGATGTGCTGATTGCTGTTGGGATGTCAATATTCCAAATGAGAGCTAAGAAATACGTGTGTATAGGTTTATACACACATACATATGTTTACATTAAAATACTTATATATATATAGATATATCTATACATATTGAAAAACTGTCAATTCATATCAGAATCTCTGCTTCCAATCCAATTCCACTGAGTTCATTCTAGTTGTCTCCCTTTTCATATTTATAACTTCCTTATATAGCTGAAAATTTTGACTCTTGTTACCTTCAAATATATTTGATTTGGTCCCCTCTTTCTGCCATTGCCTCACACCCTCACACCCTCCTCATCCAGCTTAGGCTCTGGTCATTCTCCATAATGTACCAGGTCACTCTCCATTGTGAATGCCTTCATTGCTACCGTGACAAGCTACTCACATGGTGGATGCCTGCACATACCCTTTTCAGGCTCTGAATTCAGAGACACTACCATTTGTCCCTCAGGACTGGTGCCCTCCTTACCCTAAACAACTTCTTACATCTGATGCCAGCTTCACTGCTCTCCAATTCCCACTGCATGGATACCCTCCTCATACTGCTCAGGCTTTGACACTTCACACTGGGCCACTGTCCTGCAATGTATATTCTGGTTTCCTAACCCTTGTTGTTCAGTCACAAAGTCATATCCAACTCTTTGTGACCCCCATCAACTGCAGCATGCTAGGCGTCTCTGTCCTTTGTTAATTCCTTGAGTTTGCTCAAACTCATGTCCATTGAGTCACAGATGCCACCCAACCATCTCTTCCTCTGTTGCCCCCTTCTCTTGCCCTCACTCTTTCCCAGCATCAGGGTCTTTTCCAATGAGTAGGCTCTTTGCGTCAGGTAGCCAAAATACTGGAGCTTCAGCATCAGTCCTTCCAGTGAATATTCAGGGTTGATTTCCTTTAGGATTGACTGGATTGGTCTCCTTGCTGTCCAAGAGTCTCTCAAGAATCCTCTTCAGCACCACAGTTCGAAAGTATCAACTCCTGGGCATTCAGCCCGCATGAAGCCTTCTTTATGGTCCAGCTTTCACATCCATACATGACTGCTAGAAAAACCATAGCTTAGACTATACAGATCTTTGTTGGCAAAGTGATGTCTCTGCTTTTTAATACACTGTCTAGGTTTGTTATAGCTTTTCTTTCAAGGAGCAAGCATCTTAATTTCATGGCTGCAGTCCCATTCACAGTGATTTTGGAGCCGAAGAAAAGAACATTTGTCACTGTTTCCATTTTTCCCCATCAATTTGCCATGAAGTGGTGGGACTGGATGCTAAGATCTTTGTATTTTGAATGTAGAGTTTTCAGCAAGCTTTTTCACTCTCCTCTATCACCTTCATCAAGAGGCTCTTTAGTTCCTTTCCGTTTTCTCCTGTTAAAGTGGTATCATCTGCATATCTGAGGTTGTCGGTATTTCTCCCAGCAATCTTAATTCCAGCTTGTGAGTCATCCAGGCTGGCACATCGCATGATGTACTCTGCATATGAGTTAAATAAGCAGCATAACAATATACAGCCTTTGACGTACTCTTTTCCCAATTTTGAAGCAGTCCGTTCCGTGTCCGATTCTAACTATTGCTTCTTGTCCTGCATACAGGTTTCTCAGGAGGCAGGTAAAGTGGTCTGGTATTCCCATCTCTTTAAGAATTTTCCACAGTTTGTTGTGATCCACACAGTCAAAGGCTTTGGCATAGTCAAAGAAGCAGAAGTAGATGTTTTTCTGGAACTCTCTTGCTTTTTCTATGATCCAAAGGATGTTGGCAATTTGATCTCTGGTTCCTCTGCCTTTTCTAAATCCAGCTTGTACATCTGGAAGTTCTCAGTTTACGTACTGCTAAGCCTAGCTTGAAGGATTTTGAGCATAATCTTGCTAGCATGTGAAATGAGTGAAACTGCATGGTAATTTGAACATCCTTTGGCATTGCCCTTTGGAATTTGAATGAAAACTGACCTTTTCCAGTCCTGTGGCCACTGCTGAGTTTTCCAAATTTGCTGGCATATTGAGTGTGGCACTTTAATAGCATCATCTTTTAGGGTTTGAAATAGCTCACCTGGAATTCCATCACCTCCACTAGCTTTGTTCATAATAATGCTTCCTAAGGCCCACTTGACTTCACACTCCTAGGATGTCTGGCTCTAGGTGAGTGACCACACCATCATGGTTATTTGGGTCATTATAACGTTTTTTGTACAGTTTTTTCTTTGTATTCTTGCCACCTCTTCCTTATATCTTCTGCTTCTGTTAGGTCCTTACCGTTTCTATTCTTCATTGTGCCCATCTTTGTATGAAATGTTTCCTTGGGATCTCTGTTACCGAGTCCAAGCTTCCTCTGCTCACTGCACAATAGGCCAGTGAATCCGAGAGACAAGGTGTTGAGGTAAGGAACAGCCGGCAGACTGAGAAGATGGCAGACTAGCACCTCAAAGTAACATTTTATTGGGGGCTGGATGCCAGGTTCTTTTAAAGGTAGAGAGAAAGAAGCAAAGTAAAAAGGCCATTAGTTTTGCAAACATCTCCTAGAATGGCAAGCCTCAGGCAGGGGATGTGTTAATTTTTCCTTCCTGTCATCCACAGGTGGACAGGGTTCTGAACAAAGACATTTTAGTTCAGAACAGTCAGGCAGAGGGGCAGGATTCTCTGAGGCAGACCATCCTGTATGATTATATATAATAACAAAAGCAACGAAAAGCAAGTCAAAGAAACAGTTCCATAATGGAGTCAGAATTGGCTTCCTCTCTGCAACATCTCCCGTTTTCTTGAAGAGTTCTGTGGTCTTTCCCATTCTATTATTTTCCTCTATTTCTTTTCACTGTTCATTTAAGAAGGCTGTCTTACCACTCCTTCTGGAACTCTGCATTCACCTGGACTTCCTCCTGGGTAGTATGCTCTCCTCATCCTACTCAGGCTCTGACATCCCATGTTTGGCAACTGTGATTACTGACTGCTACATATAGAGTCCTTCACACATTGTCAGTATTGTATATTTTTATTTGATAAGTATAAATTTGTATATTTTTTCAGGAGTTAGCAATATTGTCAAAATGTAAGGTATACGTGATTCAGTTCAGTTCAGTCGCTCAGTTCTGTCTGACTCTTTGCAACCCCATCAATCACAGCACACCAGGTCTCCCTGTCCATCACCATCTCCCAGAGTTCACTCAAACTCACGTCCATTGAGTCAGTGATGCCATCCAGCCATCTCATCCTCTGTCATCCCCTTCTCCTCCTGCCCCCAAACCCTCCCAGCATCAGAGTCTTTTCCAATGAGTCAACTCTTCGCATGAGGTGGCCAAAGTACTGGAGTTTCAGCTTTAGTATCATTCCTTCCAAAGAACACCCAGGGCTTATCTCCTTCAGAATGGACTGGTTGGATCTCCTTGCAGTCCAAGGGACTCTCAGGAGTCTTCTCCAACACCACAGTTCAAAAGCATCAGTTCTTTGAGACTCAGCTTTCTTCACAGTCCAACTCTCACATCCGTACATGACCACAGGAAAAACCATAGCCTTGACTAGACGGACCTTTGTTGGCAAAGTAATGTCTCTGCTTTTGAATATGCTATCTAGGTTGGTCATAACTTTCCTTCCAAGGAGTAAGCGTCTTTTAATTTCATGGCTGCAATCACCATCTACAGTGATTTTGGAGCCCCCAAAAATAAAGTCTGACACTGCATTTTTTCCCCATCTATTTCCCATGACGTGATGGGACCAGATGCCATGATCTGACCAGATGCCATGATCTTCGTTTTCTGAATGTTGAGCTTTAAGCCAACTTTTTCACTCTCCCCTTTCACTTTCATCAAGAGGCTTTTTAGTTCCTCTTCACTTTCTGCCATAAGGGTGGTGTCATCTGCATATCTGAGGTTATTGATATTTCTCCTGGAAATCTTGATTCCAGCTTGTGCTTCTTCCAGCCCAGCGTTACTCATGATGTACTCTGCATAGAAGTTAAATAAGCAGGGTGACAATATACAGCCTTGACATACTCCTTTTCCTATTTGGAACCAGTCTGTTGTTCCATGTCCAGTTCTAACTGTTGCTTCCTGACCTGCATATAGGTTTCTCAAGAGGCAGGTCAGGTGGTCTTGTATTCCCATCTCTTTGAGAATTTTCCATAGTTTATTGTGATCCACACAGACAAAGGCTTTGGCATAGTCAATAAAGCAGAAATAGATGTTTTTCTGGAACTCTCTTGCTTTTTCCATGATCCAGTGGATGTTGGCAATTTGATCTCTGGTTCCTCTGCCTTTTCTAAAACCAGCTTGAACATCTGGAAATTCACGGTTCACGTACTGCTGAAGCCTGGCTTGCAGAATTTTGAGCATTACTTTACTAGCGTGTGAGATGAGTGCAGTTGTGCGGTAGTTTGAGCATTCTTTGGCATTGCCTTTCTTTGAGTTTGGAATGAAAACTGACCTTTTCCAGTCCTGTGGCCACTGCTGAGTTTTCCAAATTTGCTGGCATATTGAGTGCAGCACTTTCACAGCATCATCTTTCAGGATTTGGAATAGCTCAACTGGAATTCCATCACCTCCACTAGCTTTGTTCATAGTGATGCTTTCTAAGGCCCACTTGACTTCACATTCCAGGATGTCTGGCTCTAGGTGAGTGATCACACCATCGTGATTATCTGGGTCGTGAAGATCTTTTTTGTACAGTTCTTCTGTGTATTCTTGCCACCTCTTAATATCTTCTGCTTCTGTTAGGTCCATACCATTTCTGTCCTTTATCGAGCCCATCTTTGCCTGAAATGTTCCCTTGGTATCTCTAATTTTCTTGAAGAGATCTCTAGTCTTCCCTATTCTGTTGTTTTCCTCTATTTCTTTGCATTGATCGCTGAGCAAGGCTTTCTTATCTCTCCTTACTATTCTTTGGAACTCTGCACTCAGATGTTTATATCTTTCCTTTTCTCCTTTGCTTTTTACTTTTCTTCTTTTCACAGCTATTTGTAAGGCCTCCCTAGAGAGCCATTTTGCTTTTTTGCATTTCTTTTCCATGGGGGTGGTCTTTATCCCTATCTCCTGTACAATGTACATGATTATTTGACCAGGAATTTATTCTGAGAGAATAGACGTGCAAGGATGTCTATACAAGGGTCCTCATCATAATATTGTTTATAATTTAAACAAGTGTCATCAATTGGGAATTTTTTTTAGATAAGCTGTAAGTTTTTAGGTAAGTTGAGAGAGTGGACTATTATTAAAATTGACGTTTGTTATATTTAACAGCTATGGAAATATACTTACAGATTTCCCCCCCACCCCCCATACCAAGCGGCTTGCAGGGTCTCTTTTCCCTTACCAGGGATTGAACCCTGAGCTACAGCAATTACAGTTTGCCAAATCCTAACCAATAGACTTCCAGGGAACTCCTTCCCTGGGTTTTTTGTTTTTGTTTTTTGTTTTTTTTTGTGGTGGAGGGAGTTGGTTACAAAACAATGTAAAGTGTAATCCCTTGGGGACAGTATAAGATAGAGACGAAAAGAGTTTAAGCTTTGGAGCCTGCATTCTGATTTTGGTTCTGTACTTATCTGTCGTTCCTCCATTTCTTTATTTGTAAAATGGGGATAATAGTAGTGCCCACTTACAAAGAATTAAATTATTTAATAGATGGGGGTAAGAAGTGGGTAAGTGCTCAGCATTAGCTTTAAATAGTCACATGGGAAAATAGCAATAATAATAACTGGTGTTTACTTATCTTAGGGTATGTTGGGCACTGGGTTCAGTACATTACTCTTGCCTCAGTACATTACCTTGTTGGTTTTCCCAATAATTTCATAAGGTAGAATTATAATTATTCTGTAAATGAAAAAACCTTAGTCTTAGATCAAAGTACTTGTCCCTAACCTCTTAACATCTTACAGCACTTAGAATGGTAGAGCTTGGTATTTGACCTAGGTAGAGGAACTCTGGGGCTTGAACTCCTAACCACTGTTACTCTGAGGCCTCTCAGACCAAAAGGAAAATGATATGAGTTGTACTTGAATTGTACAAGTACAGGTGACTTATTTTCACCTATCTATTGTCAGTTTTACTCTTCTCTATTATTTGACTCTTTTTTAATAAGCGTGAATTACTTTAATAACTTTATGTAAGTACAAAGCTGTTTTAAGGAGAGGCTTAAAGTCTGATTCCTTTGCTTAGGCCACATTGGTCTTCTATGATCTGACTCCAACTTCACCTTCCTCTCATATCTCCATTGCTCTACGAAACATGCAGTCTTGTCTCCAGCCAAACCAAACTACGTATTTAGGCACAATGTTTCCTCCTACCCGGCTGACTCATACTTTCAAGGTCCAGTTCCATTATTTTCATCTCAGTTATGCTATCTCTAAAATTCTCCAAGCCCCCAAGACAGTTTTAGCCTCTTTGCTCCTTTATCTTTAGAACAGCACCTACATCTTAAATAGGAATTACCTGTTTCTGCATTTTTTCACCCTGGTAGAATGGGCTTCTTAAGAGCATATTTTATTCATCCTGCTATTACTAGCATGTAACAAGCTAGGGATATCTATAATTAAGGTTCTGTATCAGTGTTTATTAAATATCTCATTAATACTCATATCACAGGTTGTTTTAGACCTTCATTTCTAATTAATTAGAACCCTCCTTATGGTTATATTATGGTAAAATAATAAGAAACTAGAATATTTTAAAATTTGCCTTGTTTTTGTTGCTGTTGTTTATAACAATAATCTGTTATGCCCTGATTTACTTTTGCAGAAAGCTCGATTATCTACCGTTTTATTTGCTGAAAACTGTGAAGTAACCCATGGCCAGCTATGTGAATTGCTGAAGTATGCAGTTCTGGGCAAATCCAGCTTTCCTAAACCGAGGTATGAGATGAACTTTAGATGGATATAGACCTGAGGTTTCAAATTTGCATCTAGGGAACCATATCTGCCTGACATTTTTATTTGCCACCCAGAATGTCCTAATTTTTTAAACAAAATTACCAACAATTTAAATTGGAAATTCCTTTATAAAAATCCATATTTCTTGAAAAAATTCTGGCAACTGTCCCTATGAATAGTGGCCTCTCATTTTAGATGTATACTTCAATGTCCCACCTGGCCTGCTTCCCTTATTTATATTATCTGTCTGGCTGCTATAGGTATTTTAGTTTATAACCTCTGATGGAGACCTGATTGAAATAACATCATATATTAAAAATCCCAATCTTTTTTCTTCTCTACAAATCAAGGGCAAAGAGAATATGACTGTTTTGGTATCCTTAGTGCCATTATTAAATGTCTAATGAAAATTGTGTTTGTGTATGTACCAATAGAGAGATTTTCAGATGTATACTTCTGTCTGGGGGTGGGGTAGCTAAATACCTCAAAAACCCTCTTTGCATTAACAGATACTGCCATTGCTCTGTCACTTTATCTAAAACTGGCTTTCTTGAAGCCAGTCATGTGCTTACTTGCTTAGAAAGGATTGTAGAGCAGATTGGGATGTTGAAGGTAGCCTTTGTAAATTGAGCTTAGTTAGTTCCAGTTTAAAACACATCTTAATAGGATTTTGGATTTGAATTCATTGTGTTTCACTTGGTATTCTACTTGATTTGAATGAAATAAATAATTACCTCAAGAGATCTTTGTTTAAATTCTGTGCTATAATAGCTGTTCTTCATTTCCAGGCAGTCAGTGAGCAGTGATAAACTCTGAAAGTTGTTGCTCAGTGCTTTTTTCACACTGCCCTTCTGAATGCCTGTAACTGACTTAAAAGTTTCAGTCTTAGCTGTATTGGTTTGATTTTTCAACAGCTGGTGCCAGCTTTTTCACCAAAACCACCTGAAAAATGTGGTGGTTTTTATACTGCAGGGATTGAGTCAGCTACACTTTTACAAGTTCTATTTGGAATTTGGATTTCTCCGAAAGGCATTCAAACATGTAAGTCAAGAAAACTTTTTATTTGGACTTGAGTCAGGTTCTCACACTTCGCAACTAGTGCATATATTTCAAACTGTGCTGGTTGGCAGCCTGATTGAACAAGAAGTAGAAGTTGTAGAAAGCTAAAAAGGTTATGATTGATACCTTGTGTTGGGATTAGATTTGTCTCTGATGTTTTTCTTTTGGTAATCTAGGCAAAAATCTCAGATTGCAATCTGTAGTTCCTGGGCTGTAATCTATAGTTCCCAGATTGTAGTTGACATTGTCACATTTTATTTGGGCATCGGTGTTTTTTAAAATTGTAAAATTTATATAAAATCCATATTTCTTGGCCTCTCGACAATATCACAAGATTGAATTCCCTTAAAAAAGTATCTGGAGCTGAATAGCAGCTGTCTTCTTTAGAAAGGGCATGTACTCTTCATTTTCCCATAGCCTCCTCCATTCTTTATCAGACTGTTTCATCCATTTACCCTTGAGAGCATTTGAATTTGTTAGCCCTAACCTAATTCTCCTTGGGTCTTCATTTTCCTTTCTGCTTTAGTTTGTTGAATACTACTACCTATGTGCTCAGCCCTTTATTATTCATACTTAGCATGCATCATCTTTAATTCTCACAATAGTCTTATAAGAGATACTTTTTAAAATCCCATTTTATTCATAAGGAAACTGAGTAATGCATCCAAATTACAGCTAGTAAGTGGTTGAGCTGGAATTTAAGCCCAGGTGAGCCTGAGGCTTGAACTCTGAATCATCGCTTTTCTGTGTCGTTTTTACCTGGCATGTTATCCACTAAAGTAATGCATATGAAAGTGCTTTGAAAAATAAAGGGTACTTTGCTTTTCTGAGTTACATGTTTTTTAATGTTTGTTTCTTTAGTATAATGTATAGTCAGGGAAGCAAAGAAAATTGCTAGGGTTGGATAAATGGTATTTCACTTATTCAGTCATTTTTACACATTAAGGAAACAGTTCTCATTTTACAGTGCAAACAGTTAAGGTCCAGATTTTTCATAGCACTGAGCTGAGTCTACATAGCATAGCTCTGAGTCTAGACCTTTGACAGTATTTTAACTGCTTTCAAACATTTTTGTAAAAGCCTGTTATGTATTTTCAGAAATTCCGCATGCCTCCCCCTTCGTCTGATTTCCTAGCTGATATCATTGGGCTGCAAAAGAAACAAATAATTGGGAATCTGCCCAAAGCAATGGAAGGTATGATTATGACTCTGGTTTGATATCTGCTCATATGGATATGCTTTGTTGTTCTTTAGTCACTAAGTCATGTCCGACTCTTTGCCACTCCATAGACTGTAGCCTACCAGCCTCCTCTGTCCATGGATTTCTCAGGCAGGAATACTGGAGTGGGTTGCCATTTCCTTCTCTAGGGGGATCTTCCCGACCCAGGGATTGAACCCACCGGTTCCTGCCACATCTCCTGCACTGCAGGCAGATTCATTGCTGCTGAGCCACCAGGGAAGCCCTTGGATATGCTTACAAGTAGGTTTATCAGTCAAGTTTATTTTTGCAAACAACAAAACTCAACTCCAATTAAATTAAGCAGAAAAGCAATTTTGTGTGTGTGTGTTTAAGGAAAAAGAAAAGTATATTCCCTGCTTATCACTGACAGTAGATTCTTATCAATTACTGTGAATCATTTTTAAACTCACTGGGTCTTTGTACACACAAGTGTACAAATGGGAAGGAAGATCTTACCTCTTACTAATGAGGGGATGCTCACTAATATTACTCACAGTGGGGAATAGGCAAGTTTAGATGCTGGCCAGCTAAAGTATAAACATCCACAATAGCAGTGTTTTTTAGACTGGGTTGTGTCCCATTAGCAAGTTATAGCTGACCTTGTCTTTGGAGGGGCAAGGAGGTGAGTGATGGAATAGACCTTAACAGTTCATTGCAGATAGTAAGGTAAGTATTGTTCAAAATGCATTTTGTATGTGTATTCAGAAATAATTTAAATTATTGAATAGTTGCACTGAGGGAACATGAAAAAGTGGTGAGGAAAAACCAATGATTCCTTTCCATATTCTCCATGACTGTGTTTCCTATTATCTTCTATCTCAATAGCATCTAACTTCTTATTTTTGCATTGTTCCCCTTTCCTTCTTTCTAATAGATGTCCATATCAGACCTGCAACTTCGTTTAACTTGACATCTACTGTGTTTTGACATATTTGAGTGAATCACAGAGTAGTCATTATGAGATTCAAAACTCATGTAAAAGCATTGAGCTGTAAAAGAAAGGATGTAATCTGAAAAAAGAAATTGATATGATTGAAGAATATGGATTGTTGAGGGTGACTAGGGGTGGAGATGGAATAAGAGGAGATGTAGTAGTGAGAGATGAGGCTTGCTGCTACTGCTAAGTCACTTCAGTCGTGTCCGACTCTGTGTGACCCCAGAGACGGCAGCCCACCAGGCTCCCCTGTCCCTGGGACTCTCCAGGCAAGAACACTGGAGTGGGTTGCCTAGAGGTAGGTTTAAACTTTGTTTTGCAGGCTGTAAATGCCATGCTAATAATTTTGGGTTTATTCTGTAAGCATTGAGGAACTAGAGGGTTATAGCTAATTCTCTGTCCTAAGGATTTTGCTTCAGTTTCCCAACCAAAATATCAAAGTCCTTAAGTTATAGTCCATTAGATCATAGCACTTTGATCTTTCTTCACTTTAGTCTTTCTTTGAAATATTCATCTATTCTTCTCCAGTTTACCCACCTCTTCTGTGGATAACTCCTGCATCTTTAGCTTTGATGTCCCAAATTCCAGGCCTACATTTTCTCAGCTGCCTGATGGATGTTGCTACCTGGATACTCCATTGTACCTTCAGTCATAGCATAATTAAAAGCATTTTTTTTCTCCTTAAATAATAGACTTCCACCTTCAAATCCTCTTTTCTGTTAGTGTTGTTTTTCTCTAAGACACCAGTCTTGAATTTTAGAATTTCTTTTCTTTTGGCTCCCCATACCCAATCTGCATGATTCATTCCCTTTGCTATTAAGAATCTCTATTCAAATGTTACTTTATAAGAGATACGTTCCCTGATTGTAAAATATATGACATTAACCCTTTTTCTGCCCTAGCGCTGCCTTTCCTCCTTTACCTTATCCTCACCTGATATATTATGTATTTGTTTATTGTGCATCTTCTCAACTAGAATTTAGGAGAATTTGTTGATTTTGTTCATTGGGGAATCTACTGAGTAGAGCAATGCCAGGCATATAATAAGTACTCAGTAAATATTTTGTTGACTGAACTGAATTATTCTGTCACTATGCTTTATCAGTTTTTCTTCTGTAATGTTTCTTTTATCCTTTTTCTTCCATCCCTCCACCATCTTAATCCAGACTGTTTTTTTGCCAGAATTACTGCAAAGTCATTTTTCTCTCTACTACATTTTCTACATATCTTTGAGATTGATCTTTCTTAAAGTAGTGTTTGGTTATGCCACTTCCCTTCTCAGGAGCTTTCTGTTGCTCCAGAAGTCCAGACTCTTGAGCCTGAAATTCATAGTGGTCTACAGTTCACTTTTTCCCTCTTCTTTCAACTTGTTTCTTATACTGCTCTTCTACAAAGATCTTTTGTCCTCCCTGACTTGTCTAGTCATTACCTTACCAAGTTTGGTTTGTACATTTCTCTTACTTGGAATGCCCTCTTTTCTTATTTCTGATATTTTGGCTCTTTAGGTTGCCAGGACCAGATACTCATTTAGGCCACCTTAAGTGAGAGGGTATTATTTGAAGGATGCCTGTGGACTAGAAAGACATCAAGAATCTAAGTGCCTCTGGTGAAGACCTTTTCTTTATCCTTTTCATGGCATCTTAGCTTCTTTGTTTTCTGTTCTAACTGGTCTGTTCTCTGTATTTCTAGTTCAGTTTTGGAAGCAAGAAAGCTGATCAGCTTAGCTAATACCCTTATCCCTTTTGAGCATGGCAAGGAATATCAAGTTACTAGTCAGTTTATAGTTGGTTCCCTCTTTAGCCAGGTCCCCACTCTTAATCCAGTCAGTAACTGCTGCTTCTTAAAGAACAGGCTTGTGTTTGAGCAAGTGGTTAGGGGTGCAGTAGATTTATTAGGAGTGGCAGACACTGTAACAGACTAGTTTCAGTTCAGTTTAGTTGCTCAGTCATGTCTGACTCTTTGCATCCCCATGTACTGCAGTATGCCAGGCTTCCCTGTCCATCATTAACAGGCTAGTTTAATACAGCAGATATCTGAATTCTGCTCTTTAAGCCTAGACTCAGCTAGTCTTTTCCTCTCTTGAACCATTTCTGACTATCTCAGCCAGTGTATTCTCTCTTTCCCTTTTATAGCTTTTATTGTTACAACCCATTTGAGAGTTATTTTTGCTTTGTGTTCCTATAAATATATTAGAATGCAAGCTCCTTTAAAGTTGGGACTGGGTCTTATAAACCGTTTGATCTATACATCATTAAAAGACATGTCCTCTGAGGTCTTATAAACATACTTTATAACATATATGTGATTATCTTTATTTTAGGGTCTTTACCTTTTGCCAGCTCAAAAGTTAGCATCAACTTGCAGAAAGACCCCATCATTCAAAAGTATGGCTTTAAGAAAGTGGGCTTGACTAGATGCCTTCTCACAAAGGAGGAAATGAAAACATATCACTTTCCATTACAAGGTTGGTATAGATTTTATCCTGTGTTGGCAACAATGGAAGAATGTCTGTTAGTTTATTTAAAAATATTACTGTTGAAAGTTTGTTTTTATGCACTGCTTTCCAAGTGACTTATTCCATCCTCTATTAAAGAGGAAATACTTTAAGTGCAATGTTTCCTAAACTGTAGGATGTATACTGTGACTGATTTTAGGTAGTACATGAACATGACCTTAAATAACATTGAAATATTTTGTGGGAATAAAAAAAATTCCTTTTTTATTTTTCTTTCATTCCTTCTTAGTGTATTGAAATCAATATGTCTTTAACATTTTAATACTTCTGTAGTACTTCTAATATTCCTCCCACCCACCCCCACCTCCATTTTCTTTAATAAATAGGTCTAGGCTCAGAGCCTTGGTCAGTTATGTAGTAAGACTTTAATAAAAATTCTTTTATTTATTACCTCTTAATCACAGCAGTAATGTTATAATTTCTTAAAAATAAAATAAAGCCCTATTGAGATATAATTAACCTACCATACAGTTCACCCATTTAAAGTATACAATTTCAATAGTTTTTAGTATGTTTTAGTATGTTTGCAGATTTTGTCAACTATTGCCACAGTCAGTTTAGAACACTTTCATTACCCCAAAAGAAACCTTGTACTATCATTTCCTGCAATGTCCTTTAGCCCAAGGCAAATACTAATTACTCTCTGTTAATAGATTTACCTATTGTGAATGGAATTTACCTATTTATAAATGGAATCACACAATATGTGGTCTTTTGTAACTGGCTTTTTTAGCTCAGCATAAAATTTTCATGGTTTATCCATGTTGTAGCATGTATTATTATGTCATTTATTTTCATTCTAATGATATTCCATGTATGTTTATACATTTTATTTATCCAGTCATCAGTTGATGACATTTGAATTATTTATACTTTGGGGCTGTTGTGAATAATGCTACATCCAGATGAAAGTTTTTGCATGGGTATATGTTTTCATTTTTCTTAAGTATGTAGCAAGGGGTATATACCTACCAAATCCTATGGTAACTCTATGTTTATCCTTTTAAGAAAGTACCAGACTTTTTTTTTTTTTTCCTTTTTAAAAAATTTAAAATAATTTACTTATTTATTTATTTTAATTGGGGGCTAATTACTTTACAATATTGTGGTGGTTTTTGCCAAACATCAACATGAATCAGCCATGGGTGAATATGTGTCCTCCCATCCTGAACCCCCCTCACACATCCCTCCCTACCCCATCACTCTGGGTTGACTTGGCTTCGAGTGCCCTGTTTCATGCATCAAACTTGCACCAGTCATCTGTTTTACATATCGTAATATACATGTTTCAATGTTATTCTCTCAAATTATCCCACCCTCGCCTTCTCCCACATAGTCCAAATGTCTGTTCTTTACATCTGTGTCTCTTTTGGTGTCTTGCAGATAGGGTCGTCATTACCGTCTTTATAAATCCCATATATATTCCATATAAATTACATATATACAGTGTTAATATACTGTATTGGTGTTTCTGTTTCTGACTTACTTCACTCTATATAATAGGCTCCAGTTTCATCCACCTCTTTAGAACTGACTCAAATGCATTAATTTTTTATAGCTGAGTAATATTCCATTGTGTATATGTACCACAGCTTCCTTATCCATTCTCTGCCGATGGACATCTAGGTTGCTTCCATGTCCTAGCTATTGTAAACAGTGCTGCAGTGAACATTGGGGTACATGTGTTTCTTTCAATTCTGGTTTCTTCGGTGTGTATGCCCAGCAGTGGAATTGCTGGGTCTGAGCCTGGTGGGCTGCTGTCTATGGGGTCGCACAGAGTTGGACACGACTGAAGTGACTTAGCAGCAGCAGCAGTAACATGGCAGTTCTGTTTCCAGTTTTTTAAAGGAATCTCAAAACTGTTCTCCATCGTGGCTGTACTAGTTTGTATTCCCACCAACAGTGTAAAAAGGTTCCCTTTTCTCCACACCCTCTCCAGCATTTATTGTTTGTAGGCTTTTTGATGGCAGCCATTCTGATCTGCATAAGATGATACCTCATTGTGGTTTTGATTTGCATTTCTCTAGTAATGAGTGATGTTGAACACTCATTCATATTTTCAGTTTTGTTAGCCATCTGTATGTCTTCTTTGGAGAAATGTCTGTTTAGTTCTTTGGCCCACTTTTTGATTGAGTCTTTTGTTTTTCTGGTATTGAGCTGCATGAACTGCTTATACATTTTAAAGATTAATTCTTTGTAAGTTGTTTCATTTGCTGTTATTTTCTCCCATTCTGAAGGCTGCCTTTTCACCTTGCCTATAGTTTCCTTCATTGTGCAAAAGAATTTAAGTTTAATTAGGTCCCATTTGTTGTTTTTTGTTTTTATTTCCATTACTCTGTGAGGTGGGTCATAGAGAATCTTGCTGTGATTTATGTCAGAGTGTTCTGCCTATGTTTTCCTCCAAGAGCTTTATAGTTTCTGGTCTTACATGAAGATCTTTAATCCATTTTGAATTTATTTTTGTGTATGGTGTTAGAAAGTGTTCTAGTTTCATTCATTTACATGTAGTTGACCAGTTTTCCCAGCACCACTTGTTAAAGAGATTGTGTTTTCTCCATTGTATATTTTGCCTCCTTTGTCAAAGATAAGGTGTCCATAGGTGTGTGGATTTATCTCTGGGCTTTCTGTTTTGTTCCATTGGTCTATCTTTCTGTCTTTGTGCCAGTACCATACTGTCTTGATGACTGTAGCTTTGTAGTATAGTCTGAAGTCAGGCAAGTTGATTCCTCCTGTTCCATTCTTCTTTCTCAAGGTTGCTTTGGCTATTTGAGGTTTTTTTGTATTTCCATACAAATTATGAGATTATTTGTTTTGCTTCTGTGAAAAATACCATTGGTAGCTTGATAGGGATTGCATTTAATCCATAGATTAATTTGGGTAGCAAACTCATTTTCACTATATTGATTCTTCAATCCACAAACATGGTATTTCTCCATCTATTTGTGTCATCTTTGATTTCTTTCATCATTGTTTTATAGTTTTTTGTATATAGGTCTTTTGTTTCTTTAGGTAAATTTATTCCTAAGTATTTTATTCTTTTCATTGCAGTGGTGAATGGGATTGTTTCCTTAATTTCTCTTTTTGTTTCTTCATTGTTAGTGTATAGGAATGCAAGAGATTTCTGTGTGTTAATGTTATATCCTGCAACTTTACTATATCATTGATTAGCTCTAGTAATTTTCTGGTGGTGTCTTCAGGGTTTTCTATGTAGAGGTTTATGTCATCTGCAAACAGTGAGTTTTACTTCTTTTCCATTCTGGATTCCTTTTCTTTCTTTTTCTTCTGTGGCTGCTGCTGCTGCTGCTAAGTCACTTTAGTTGTGTCCGACTCTGTGCGACCCCATGGATGGCAGCCCACCAGGCTCCCCTGTCCCTGGGATTCTCCAGGCAAGAACACTGGAGTGGGTTGCCATTTCCTTCTCCATTGCATGAAAGTGAAAAGTGAAAATGAAGTCACTCAGTCATGTCCAATTCCCAGCAACGCCATGGACTACAGCCTATCAGGCTCCTCCGTCTATGGAATTGTCCAGGCAAGAGTACTGGAGTGGGGTGCCATTGCCTTCTCCATTGCTGTGGCTAGGGCTTCTGAAACTATGTTAAATAGTAGTGGTGAAAGTGGTGAACAAGACTTGTCTTGCTCCTGATTTTAGAGGAAATGCTTTCAATTTTTTGCCATTGAGGATAACGTTTACTATGGGTTTGTCATATATGGCTTTTATTATGTTGAGGTATGTTCCTTCTATGCCTGCTTTCTGGAGAGTTTTTTATCATAAATGAATGTTGAATTTTGTCAACGGCTTTCTCTACGTCTATTGAGATAATCATATAGTTTTTATCTTTCATTTTGTTAATATGGTATATCACATTGATTGATTTGTAAATATTGAAGAATCCTTGCATCTCTGGGATAAAGCCCACTTGGTCATGATGTGTGATCTTTTTAATATATTGTTGGATTCTGTTTGCTAGAATTTTGTTGAGGATTTTTGCATCTATGTTCATCAGTGATATTGGACTGTATATTTCTTTTTCTGTGGCATCTTTGTCTGTTTTTGGTATTAGGATGATGGTGGCCTCATAGAATGAGTTTGGGAATTTACCTTCCTCTGCAATTGTCTAGAAGAGTTTGAGTAGGATAGGTTTTAGCACTTCTGTAATTTTTTGGTGGAATTCACCTGTTGAAGCCATCTGGTCCTGGGCTTTTGTTTGTTGGAAGATTTTTTATTACAGTTTTGATTTCCATGCTTGTGATGGGTCTATTAAGATTTCTTTTTCTTCTTGGTTCAGTTTTGGAAGGTTATACTTTTCTAAGAATTTGTCCATCTCTTCCAAGTTGTCCATTTTATTGGTATATAATTGCTCATGGTAGTCTCTTATGATTGTTTGTATTTCTCTGTTGTCTGTTGTGATTCTTCGTTTTCATTTCTAATTTTATTGATTTGATTCTTCTTTTTTTCTTGATGAGTCTGGCTAACAGTTTGTCTATTTACCTTCTCAAAGAACCCACTTTTAGTTTGTTGATCTTTGGTATAGTCTCCTTTGTTTCTTTTTCATTTATTTCTGCTCTGATTTTTATGATTTCTTTCCTTTTACTAACTTTGGGGTTCTTCTTTTCTTCTTTTCCTAGTTGCTTTAGGTATAAAGTTAGGTTGTTTATTTGATGTTTCTCTTCTTTTTTGAGGTAGGCTTATATTGCTGTGAACCTTCCTCTTAGCACTGCTTTTACTGAATCCCATAGGTTTTGGGTTGTTGTGTTTTCATTTTCATTTGTTTCTATGCATATTTTGATTTCCTTTTTGATTTCTTCCATGATCTGTTGGTATGCAAAAGTGTGTTGTTTAGCCTCCATATGTTTATATTTTTAAATAGTTTTTTCTTGTAGTTGACATCTCATCCTACTGCATTGTGATCATAAAAGATGCCTGAAATGATTTCAATTTTTTAAAATTTACCAAGGCTAGATTTGTGGCCCAGGATGTGATCTATCCTGGAGAATGTTCCGTGTGCACTTGAGAAAAAGGTGAAATTCATTATTTTTGGGTGAAATGCCTTATAGATATCAATTAGGTCTAACTGGTCTATTGTATCGTTTAAAGCTCATGTTTCCTTGCTAATTTTCTGTTTGGTTGATCTGTCCATAGGTGTGAGTGGGGTAGTAAAGTCCCCCACTATTATTGTGTCACTGTTAATTTCCCATTTCATACTCATTAGCATTTGCCTAACATATTGAGGTGCTCCTATGTTGGTTGCATATATATTTATGATTGTTATATCTTCTTCTTGGATTGATCCTTCGATCATTATGTAGTGTCCTTCTTTATCTCTTATCATGGTCTTTATTTCAAGGTCTATTTTATCTGATATGAGTATTGCTACTCCTGCTTTCTTTTGGTCTCCATTTGTATGAAATAACTTTTTCCAGCCCTTCACTTTCAGTCTGTATGTGTCCCTTGGTTTGAGGTGGGTTTCTTGTAGACAACATAAAAAAGGGGTCTTGTTTTTTTATCCATTTGGCCAGTCTTTGTCTTTTGGTTGGAGCATTTAACCCATTTACATTTAACGTAATTATTGATAAGTATGATATCATTACCGTTTACTTTGTTGTTACGGGTTCATTTTTATAAACCTTTTCTGTGTTTCCTGTCTAGAGAAGATACTTTAACATTTGTTGAAGAGCTGGTTTGGTGGTGCTGAATTCTCTCAGCTTTTGCTTGTCTGTAAAGCTTTTAATTTCTCCTTTATATCTGAATGAGATCCTTGCTGGGTAGAGTAATCTTGGTTGTAGGTTATTCTCTTTCATAACTATGTCCTGCTATTCACTTCTGGCTTGAAGAGTTTCTATTGAAAGATCATCTGTTATCCTTATGGGATTCCTCTTGTGTGTTATTTGTTGCTTTTTCCCTTGCTGCTTTTAATATTTGCTCTTTGTGTTGATCTTTGTTAGTTTGATTAATATGTGTCTTGGGGTGTTTTGTCTTGGGTTTATCCGGTTTGGGACTCTCTGAGTTTTTTGGACTTGGGTGGCTATTTCCTTCCCCATTTTGGGAAGTTTTTGACTGTTATCGCCTCAAGTGCTTTCTTATGCCCTTTCTTTTTGTCTTCTTCTTCTGGGACACCTATGATTCGAATGTTGGGGTGTTTAATATTGTCCTAGAGGTCTCTGAGGTTGTCATCATTTAATTCTTTTTTCTGTTTTCCTCTCTGCTTCATTTATTTCCACCATTCTGTCTTCTACCTCACTTATCCTCTCTTCTGCCTCAGTTATTCTACTGTTTGTTCCCTCCAGAGTGCTTTTAATCTCAGTTATTGCATTGTTCATTATTAATTGACTCTTCCTTATTTCTTCTAGGTCTTTGTTAAATATTTCTTGTATCTTCTCAATCCTTGTCTCTAGTCTACTTATCTGTAACTCCATTTTGTTTTCAAGATTTTGGATCATCCTTACCGTCATTCTGAATTCTTTTTCAGGTAGACTCCCTATCTCCTCCTCTTTGGTTTGTCATGTTCCTTCACCTGCTGAATATTTCTCTGCCTTTTTGTTCTGTTTAGATTACTGTGTTTGGGGTGCCCTTTCTGCAGGCTGGAAGTTTGTGGTTCCTCTTAATTGCGAAGTCTGCTCCCTGTGGATGGGGTTGGAACAGTGGCTTGTCAAGTTTTTTTGGTTTGGGGAACTTGCATCTGGGTTCTGGTGGGTGGAGCTGGATCTCTTCTCTCTGGAGTGCAATGAAGTGTCCAGTAGTGAGTTTTGTAGTGTCTATGGGTTTGGCATGGCTTTGGGCAGCTCGTCTTTTAATGTTCAGGGTTGTGTTCCTGTTTTTCTGGAGAATTAGTGTGGTGTGTCTTGGACTAGAACTTATTGGCTCTTGGTTGGAACTTGGTTTCAGTGTAGTTGTGGAGACTTTTGGGTGAGCTCTTGTCTATTAATGTTTCCTGGAGTCAAGAGTTCTCTGATGTTCTAAAGTTTTGGAGTTAAGCTTCCTGCCTCTGGCTTTCAGTCCTTCTCTTACTGTAGCCTCAAGACTTCTCCTTCTGTACAGCACAGAAGATAAAACCCTTAGGTTAATGGTGAAACAATTCTCCATAGCCAGGGACACCAGGGAGATTCACAGAGTTATGTAGAGAAGAGAAGATGGAGGAAGGAGATAGAGTTGACCTTGAGGAGAAAAGGGAGAGTCAAAGGGGAAAGACCAAGCAAGCCAGTAATCAAATCCCTAAGTGAAAATGGATACTGAAGACTAGATTCTTAAAGGTACAGATTTGCTAACAAATATCAAGAAGCAAAGATTAAAAACCTAGAATAGAGGTTAGACTCTCATAAGTACAATATAAAAAATACAAAACAAAATCAATCACAAAAATTAAAAAAAATTATATATATGGAATTTTTTTTAAACTAGGTTTTTTTTTTTTAAGAAAGGTAATAGTAGGCTATAAAAATGAAAGTTAAAGGAGTAATAAAGAACTAAAATTTTTTTAAAAATTAAGAATTGATAATAGTAAAAATATATCTAGGAATTTCTGTGGAGCTGTTGTGAGCAGTGTGGGGTCAGTTCAGTTTCAAATAGTCCCTTGTTCCAGCTTGTACTTGTTCTCAAGTTCTACAGGTGCCCCTCAAATGTGCACAGTCCCAGTATTAACTGCTGAGTTTTAGTCTGATGCACCTGTCACTTCCAGAGTGGATCCTCCTTCTTTATTTTGGCTTCCTCTGTTTGCAGATCTCTTCAGTGTATAATCTCTGCCCTGACACAGTGGTCAAAGGTGGCCACTTATAAATAAGTGGCTCACTTGTTCAGTTGTGTTGTGGGGAGGAAGGGACATTGCAAACAAATACTGCTGGCATGTGTGGGGAGTGCTCATGGTGGATGGACCACACTGGGTTTGCCACAGTCCAAGGTGGCATGTACTTCCCGGGTCTATACTTCTCAGGCTCCAGGGTGCTCTGCAAGGGCGCTGTCCCAAGTGGGCCCTGCATTCCATGCAGTTCCCAGGTCTAAACTGCTCAGGTTCTTGGGTTCTCCATGGGGGGACAGACCCAGATGGGCTGTGCGTTTTGTGCCCTTCCAAGGTCCAAGCAGCTTATGCGAGACCTGGTGCTTGGCTACTACACTGTCCCAGGTGGGCTGTGTGTCTTATTCACCTCCCAGGTCCTGGCTGCTTGGTTTCCCAGGTGTGCAGTGAGAGACAGTCCCAGATATGCCATGTGTCTCCTCTGGGGAGCTGATCTCAGGCTGTGCTACTCCTGGCAGATGTCAACCGTCCAGGATCCCAGGAAGACATGGTTAGCAACTGGGAGCCTGCTCAGTTTGTTGGAAGATGTCTCTGGGGCCAAGATTGCAGCAGCCCCTTGCCTTCCAGCTCTGGCTATCACATGCCTATCTCTCTGCCTTCAGGGAGAGAGAGCCCTATACAGCAGCCAGCAGCTAGCTTGCTGTCCTTTGGTATTTGCTCAATCCTTTGTTATGTGAGCACACCAGGGGTCACCATGTGGTGTTAGAGCCTTTTGAGGGAAAGTTCTTTTTTTTTTTTGTCTCTGTGGAGCCCATGGTTTGGGTTGCTGTCTCACATTAGCTCCCTCAGATTGTCTTCAGGGAATTCAGGCCCAGTCCTCGGCATGAGCCTCTATGCCACTTCTCCATCTCCACTTGTAGTTGCAGTTAGGCACATATTCTGTGGGTTTTGTTTTTTTTTTTTCTCCTGGTTGTGTTGCCCTCTAAGATTCCAAAACTCCCCACAGACATGCCTGTGAGAGGGTTTCCTACTGTTTGGAAACTTCTCCTCCTTCGTGACTCCCTCCCTAGGATGGGTCTCCATCCCTAAATCTTCTGTCTCTGTTTCTGTCTTATATTTTGTCCTACCTGCTTTCAAAGAGATTGGACTGCCTTTGTGGGTGCCTGGTGTCCTTCACAGTGTTCAGAAGTTGTTTTGTAGAAGTTGCTCAACATTCAAATCATCTTTTGATTAATTAGTCGGGGAGAAAGTGGTCTCCCCATCCTATTTCTCCTCTATCTTTGGACCGCTTCCCCCCAAACTGTTTTACAAGGCAGCTGCACCATTTTACATTCCCTCCAGCAATGTATAAGGTTTCCAATTTCTGCACATCCTTACCAACACTTGTTATGCTCTTTTTGATTATACCCATCCTAATGTGAATTAGTATCTCGTTGTGATTTTGGTTCATATTTCTCTGATAGCTGATGATATTGAGCATCTCATTGTATGCTTATTGGCCATTTGTATATCTTTTCAGATCCTTTGTCCATTTTTTAATTGGTCTGTCTTTTTTTATTACTGGAGATCTTTTTGTATTCTGGATACATACATTTCCTTTTAAAATAGATTTACTTAAAGTAAAAAAGCTATTTGTAAGATGGAGTTAACAGTTCATATATCATAGGATTGCCATGAAGATTGAGTTAATGTACCGAAAAAGCTTAGCATGGGGCACATAGTGCTTTAAAAGTTATTTTGTGGTATTATTGATACTAATACTACAGATAAGGAGGTCAGCAAGTACCATGTCTCCAAGATTTGAGAATATTCCTTTCGGGTTAGACTTTTTTGATTCTTTTAATTGTAATCAGTTGGAAATTTCAAGGTACTATGACATAGAAACTGGTCAAAGCTTTTCATACTCCCCTTAGTTTCTTGTCAGATAAAATCTAAGTGTTACCTTTAACTGTTTCAGCCTCTCTCTGAAGGTAGGAATCTTCAGTGATTCAGACACTTTTGGGCTTCTCAGATGAATGTGCCTGATTTATTGACTTAGGAAGGGGTATCCTAAGCCTATATCTGAGTCTCTAGGGAATTTTCAGGCTGGGAGTCTAGAAAATGCGGCACATTTCTAAAAAGAGATCTCAGAGAAATTTTAAGGGTAAGGTTGAGTACTAGAGTGTATATGGTGAATGTTAGTTAAACTTTCGACCTTCAGTGAAATCCTTTTAGATCTCTGCTATGGTGGAATTTCATTCCTTCTTTTTCTTGTTTGTTTAGGAAAGAAAAATACCACATACAGTCATTTGCATACTTTATTCATCCTCTGTTAGTGCATATATGGAAAAGGTCCCATGACTTTGGATTTAGGTACAATTTGTTATTACTAATAAGGAGGAAAAAATTGTTACTTGGTAACTGCAAGGAAGTCTAGGCCCTAGTATCCCCAATAACAGCAGCCTACATTATTCTCCCCAAATATAAAAATGAGTAGATGGATAAAAAATTAAGGACAGAAATTATCTCATTTAATCTTCATATTTCAGGTGTCTAACATAGTGAAATGCCCCACAAATGTGGAGTCTCAGTTTTCCCTGAATAAATATAGGAGTGATATTTACCATTTCTAGTTCTAAAGGTAAATGTTTTATTCCTTTTCCTCCTAGGTTTTCTTGACTGTGAAAACTTTGTACCTACCAAATGTAATGGTTCTGTAACAGACAACAGTCCTCTCTTTGGCCTTGACTGTGAAATGGTAAGTGCTACTTTTGATTTTCAACTGGAGTGTTGCACACTAGGGTCTAGTTATCTTGATTGTGTTCAGTTCTAGCATTCGGTTTAAATAACTGAAAGTGGACCCATTTCATCACGTTTTAGGAAAAGTGAATCTTTGCTTCAGGATAAGGAATAAATATCACATAAGTTTTCTAACTAGTCAATCTAATTTTTGATTATTACTCGAAGTTGATTGCTTCTTTTTTTTTTTTTCTGCACTGAGTGTTGCTGTGTGCAGGCTTTCTCTAGTTGCAGCGAGCAGGGACTACTCTGTAGTTGGAGTGCAAGGGCTTCTTGTGGTGGCTTATCTTGTTGCAGAACATAGACTTTAGGGCACATGAGCTTCAGCAATTGGAGTTCTTGGGCTTAGTTACTCCATAGCAGCATGTGGAATCTTCTCAGACCAGGGACCAAACCCATGTCCCCTGCATTGGCAGGCGAATTCTTAATCACTAGACTACCAGTTGAAGTCTGCTTCTGTCTTTTGCACAGGTTTTTTGTCATTGTTGTCTTGAAGACTTGCCTCAATTACCATTGGTTTGACTTGGTTTTACACATTTGAGATTAGAAGAAGGACTTCCCTGCTTCAGCTTCCTTTGTGTTTTACTTTGTCTAAACCTCCTTTCAAATGCTGTGTATTCCCTCTCACTTAGTGCTCAAGTAATAGTTTCTCAACTCTTAACAGTGGATAAGATCTAAGGATTTGGAGTCATATCAGGGTGTGTATTCTGGCCTTGCCTGTCTCCTTGGACAAACTAATTCCCTAATTCTTCCTCTGCAAAGTGAGGATAATGTTAGAGGCTATTTCATGGGGTTATTATGAGATGGTATATAAAATACCTAGTATTGCATTAGATAATAGTGCATGCTAATAAAAATTACTTTGTAGTGATACTTAGCATGATACTGGGTTGTAGTACACAGTAAGTGGTACAATTATAATTGATGTTATTGTTTCTGTCCCTCTTAAGCACATCCTTCCCAGAAAAATAGTACTGTGTTGGTTATCTTTAGCTATAATAATGTTCAGCAGCCTGCCTAGCTTTAATTTCATTCATATTGGATCTTCTAGTCAGCAAACAGCTGTACTGTTGTCTCAGGGACCCCAGTAGATTTGAATACATGACAGCTGATATAGTCTTAAATAATGAGAGAAAGCAAGAGCTTCCACAGTTTAGCAGCCTAACTACATCCTAATCTTTCAGTGCCTTACATCCAAGGGAAGAGAACTAACACGTATCTCACTGGTTGCTGAAGGAGGCGGCTGTGTTATGGATGAACTTGTTAAACCTGACAACAAGATTGTGGACTACCTCACCAGGTATTTTTAACCCTGCCTCCAGCTCTCAATAGATGTCAGACTAGAGTGGAATGAGACTTACCAGGAATACCCTGTAGCTTCTGTTTAGTTAATTATTATCTCAATTCAGTTCACTTGCTCAGTCGTGTCTGACTCTTTGCGACCCCATGAATCGCAGCACGCCAGGCCTCCCTGTCCATTACTCCCGGAGTTCACTCAGACTCACGTCCATCGAGTCAGTGATGCCATCCAGCCATCTCATCCTCTGTCATCCCCTTCTCCTCCTGCCCCCCATCCCTCCCAGCATCAGAGTCTTTTCCAATGAGTCAGCTCTTCGCATGAGGTGGCCAAAGTATTGGAGTTTCAGCTTTAGCATCATTCCTTCTAAAGAAATCCCAGGGCTGATCTCCTTCAGAATGGACTGGTTGGATCTCCTTGAAGTCCAAGGGACTCTCAAGAGTCTTCTCCAACACCACAGTTCAAAAGCATCAATTCTTCAGTGCACAGCCTTCTTCACAGTCCAACTCTCACATCCATACATGACCACAGGAAAAACCATAGCCTTGACTAGACGAACCTTTGTTGGCAAAGTGATGCCTCTGCTTTTCAATATGCTATCTAGGTTGGTCATAACTTTCCTTCCAAGGAGTAAGCGTCTTTGAATTTCATGGCTGCAATCACCATCTGCAGTGATTTTGGAGCCCCCAAAAATAAAGTCTGACACTGTTTCCACTGTTTCTCCATCTATTTCCCATGAAGTGATGGGACCAGATGCCATGATCTTAGTTTTCTGAATGTTGAGCTTTAAGCCAACTTTTTCACTCTCCACTTTCACTTTCATCAAGAGGCTTTTGAGTTCCTCTTCACTTTCTGCCATAAGGGTGGTGTCATCTGCGTATCTGAGGTTATTGATAATTTCTCTCAGCAATCTTGATTCCAGCTTGTGTTTCTTCCAGCCCAGCGTTTCTCATGGTGTACTCTGCATATAAGTTAAATAAGCATGGTGACAATATACAGCCTTGACATACTCCTTTTCCTATTTGGAACCAGTCTGTTGTTCCATGTCCAGTTCTAACTGTTGCTTCCTGACCTGCATACAAATTTCTCAGGAGGCAGGTAAGGTGGTCTGGTATTCCCATCTCTTTCAGAATTTTCCACAGTTTATTGTGAGCCACACAGTCAAAGGCTTTGGCATAGTCAATAAAGCAGAAATAGGTGTTTTTCTGGAACTCTCTTGCTTTTTCCATGATCCAATGGATGTTGGCAATTTGATCTCTGGTTCCTCTGCCTTTTCTAAAACCAGCTTGAACATCAGGAAGTTCACAGTTCACATACTGCTGAAGCCTGGCTTGGAGAATTTTGAGCATTACTTCACTAGCGTGTGAGATGAGTGCAATTGTGCGGTAGTTTGAGCATTCTTTGGCATTGCCTTTCTTTGGGATTGGAATGAAAACTGACCTTTTCCAGTCCTGTGGCCACTGCTGAGTTTTCCAAATTTGCTGGCATATTGAGTGCAGCACTTTCACAGCATCATCTTTCAGAATTTGGAATAGCTCAACGGGAATTCCATCACCTCCACTAGCTTTGTTCGTAGTGATGCTTTCTAAGGCCCACTTGACTTCACATTCCAGGATGTCTGGCTCTATTATTATCTACTGCTGCTGCTGCTAAGTGGCTTCAGTCGTGTCTGACTGTGCGACCCCATAGACGGCAGCCCACCAGGCTCCCCCGTCCCTGGGATTCTCCAGGCAAGAACACTGGAGTGGGTTGCCATTTCCTTCTCCAATGCATGAAAGTGAAAAGTGAAAGTGAAGTCGCTCAGTCGTATCCGACTCTTAGCGACCCCATGGAGAGCAGCCTACCAGGCTCCTCCATCCATGGGATTTTCCAGGCAAGGGTACTGGAGTGGGGTGCCATTGCCTTCTCCATATTATTATCTACTTACTATCAAAGAAAAGGCTGGGGTACCACAACTGTAAATTTTAATACTGAAATTGTACGATGTTGGTATATAATGCTCTTATCATTCTTGCACTTTAATTTTCCTTTGACTTTATTATTTTTTTTTTTTAATTTTCCTATGACTTTAAATCACCAGAATATTATCTTCCTTGTCATGGAATCTGACAGTTGTAGCAACTGCCAAATATCTTTGCTCTCTGATAAGACCCCATCTGAAAAATCTATAAATCATCTTTTGGTTGTCAAATGATCTTAGACCTTAATCTCCCTTGGCCCCAGAAACTAAAATGAAACTAAGTTTTTCCACAGCAGAAATTTGAAGTTAAAAATTTTTTTTTATCATTCCAAAGATAAGCATGCAGTTTCAGAATATACACAGTACTGTGATTAGGCAAAGAAAAGCCAGGAAATATTACTGTTGTTGCCCATTGTAGTTACATCTATCAGTTCATGCTCACTTAGGCACAGAGAGGCCATGATAATGATAAAGACTGCCCTATTAGTAACAAGACAATTACACGATATTGTTAGGGAACAGTCATATGTAACAAAGCTGTATGTATAAACATGTTTGTCATAGTATTGCAAAAATATGGGAATATAAATGTAGGGGGTTGGTTAAAATGAAAATGAGGGGTTGGTTAAAATGTTATATCTACTCTAACCATTTAAAAGGATGTGCTGAAATAGATTTATTGATATGAAAACTTGTTCCTGACATATAGAAAGTGTTATGTTTATATTATACAGTAATATGCATTATGATATCCCATGTGGCTTGTGGCATCTTAGTTCCCCAATCAGGGATCAAATCTGGCCCACTGCAGTGAAAGCAGGGAATCTTAACCTCTGAACCACCAGGGTAGTCCCATGATAACATTTTAAAATTGTTATTTATTTATTTATTTTTAGTTGGAGGACAATTGCTCTACAATATTGTGTTGGTTTTTGCCATACATCAACATGAGTCAGCCATAGGCACACATATGTCCCCTTCCTTGTGAATCTCTCTCCCACCTTCTACCTCATCCCATCCTACTAGGTAGTCACAGAACACTGGATTTGCACTCCCTTTATTATACAGCAGATACCCATCAGCAATCTATTTTACATATGGTAATATATATGTTTCCATGCTACTCTCTATTCAACCCACACTCTCCTTTTCACCATGTCCACAAGTCTGTTCTTTATGTCTGTGTCTCCATTGCTGCCCTGCAAATAGGTTCAACAGTACCATATTTCTAGATTGTATACATATGAATTAATATATGATATTTGTTTATCTTTTTCTGACTTACTTCACTCTGTATAATAGACTCTATGTTCATCCACCTCATTAGAACTGACTCAAATGCATTCATTTTTATGGGTGAATAATATTCCATTCTATATATGTATCACACCTTCTTTATCCATTCATCTGTCCATGAACATCTTAAGTTGCTTCCATGTCCTATCATAAATAGTGCTGCAATGAACATTTGGGGTATATGTGTCTTTTTCAATTATGGTTTTCTTAGGGTTATATGCCTAGTAATGGGATTGTTGAGTCCTATGGTAGTTTTATCTCTAGTTTTTTAAGGTATCTCCATACTGTCTTCCATAGGGGCTGTATCAATTTATATTCCTACCAACAGTACAAAAGTGTTCCTTTTCTCCATACTCTCTCCAGGATTTATTGTTTGTAGATTTTTGGATGATGGCCATTCTGACAGGTGCATTTCTCAAATAATGAGCCATGTTGAGCACTTTTTCATGTACTTATTAGCCATTGCATTTTTATAAAAATGAAACATACATGAATATATATGTATCAAAAAATATGAAAGGGTATTAAAGTGTAAAAAGTGATCTCTGGGTAGTGGGATTATAGGCAGTTTTTAATTTCTTCTTTGTTTATTTTCAGTCTTATTACACTGAGCATTTATTAATGTTTTATCAATTTTTTAAAATATTCTTTTCGAAGTAGCTTTCCAGGGAGGGAAACTTAGTAATATCCTGGTTTGTCTATTTCTCTGTTTTTTTTTGTTGTTGTTGTTGTTTAAAGTTTCTCTGGAATCACAAAGAAGATTCTTAACCCAGTGACAACCAAACTCAAAGATGTACAGAGACGGTTGAAGATCCTTCTTCCTCCTGATGCTGTCTTAGTGGGCCACTCCTTAGATTTAGATCTCAGAGCACTGAAAGTGAGTATCTGATTTAGGACTTAGTTTTTCTAGCATATGAGCCTGTTATATCTATCTTAGATCTAAAGCCTTCTGTTCCCCAGTCCACTTATTTTTTCCTTTAACATAGGATGCTACTCATTCTATTCTCTTTTCTCCTCAGATGATACATCCATATGTTATTGATACATCATTGCTTTATGTCAGAGAGCAGGGCAGAAGATTTAAGCTCAAGTTCTTAGCCAAAGCTATTTTGGGGTAAGTTTTTTTGAATATTATAATATTATCCTGATAGACGGCATATAAGTTAGCATATTGTGTCTTATTTAAAGCATATTGCAAAAGGTCAGCCTCTCTGCTCTTCCTCTCTCTTAGTTTGTAAACATTATTAGGAATTCTGAGATCCTAACTTCAGAGAGAAGTATGACACATAAATGAAAAAACTTTGGGAATACAAAAAGGAGTTGCATTCGTAGCTGAAGGTTGATGGATAGAACTGGACAGAAAAGGCAGAAAAGTTACCCAAAAGTTTGAAACATAACATTCCTATATTGATAGTATCCTAGTACGTACAAATACATGTATAATGATGTTCATTATAGTGCGGTTTAAAATAGCCCTCAAATCTTCAGATATTCTACAAGACTAGTTAAATAAATTATGGTTAGTTGTATAACTGATGCTTTGTTATTGAATGTGATGATATGTGCTAATAGTTCAGTTCAGTTGCTCAGTGTGTCCGACTCTTTGTGACCCCATGGACTGCAGCACACCAGGCCTCCCTGTCCATCACTAGTTCCTGGAGTTTACTCAAACTCATGTCCATTGAGTCAGTGATGGCACCCAACCATCTCATCCTCTGTCATCCCCTTCTCCTCCCACCTTCAATCTTTCCCAGCATCAGGGTCTTTTCAAATGAGTCAGTTCTTTGCAGCATGTGGCCAAAGTATTGGAGTTTCAGCTTCAGCATTACTCCTTCCAATGAATATACAGGACTGATTTCCTTTAGGATGGACTGGTTGGAACTCCTTGCTGTCCAAGTGACTCTTAAGAGTCTTCTCCAATACCACAGTTCAAAATCATCAATTCTTCAGTGCTCAGCTTTCTTTAGAGTCCAACTCTTACATCCATACATGAATACTAGAAAAACCATAGCTTTGACTAGATGGACCTTTGTTGGCAAAGTAATGTCTCTGCTTGTTAATACACTCTCCAGATTGGTCATAACTTGTCTTCCAAGAAGCAAATATCTTTTAATTTCATGGCTGCAGTCACCATCTGCAGTGATTTTTACTGTGACTGTTGATGGAAGTAAAGTCTGATGTTATCAAGAGCAATATCTCATAGAAACCTGGAACATTAGGTCCATGAATGAAGACAAATTGGAAGTGGTCAAACAGGAGATGGCAAGAGTGAACATCGACATTTTAGGAATCAGTGAACTAAAATGGACTGGAATGGGTAAATTTAACTCAGATGACCATTATATCTACTACTGTGGGCAAGAATCCATGAGAAAAAATGGAGTAGCCATTATAGTCAACAAAAGAGTCTGAAATGCAGTACTTGGATGCAATTTCAAAAATGACAGAATGATCTCAGTTCATTTCCAAGGCAAACCATTCAATATCACAGTAAACCCAAGTTTAGCCCTGACCAGTAATGCTGAAGAACCTTAAGTTGAATGGTTCTGTTGAAGACCTATAAGACCTTCTAGAACTAACACCCCCAAAAGATGCCCTTTTCATTATAGGGGACTGGAATGCAAAAGTAGGAAGTCAAGAGATACCTGGAGTAAAGGCAAATTTGGCCTTGGAATACAGAATGAAGCAGGGCAAAGGCTGATAGAGTTTTGCCAAGAGAATGCACTGATCATAGCAACACCCTCTTCCAAAAACTCAAGAGAAGACTCTATACATGGACATTACCAATTGGTCAATACCGAAATCAGATTGATTATATTCTTTGCAGCCAAAGATGAAGAAGCTCTATACAGTCAGCAAAAACAAGACTGTAAGCTGACTGTGGCTCAGATCATGAACTCCTTATTGCCAAATTCAGACTTAAATTTAAGGAAGTAGGGAAAACCACTAGACCATTCATGTATGACCTATATCTTACGATTATACAGTGGAAGTGACAAATAGATTCAAGGGATTAGATCTGATAGAGTGCCTGATGAACTGTGGATGGAGGTTCGTGACATTGTAGAGGAGGCAGTGATCAAAAGCATCACCAAGAAAAAGAAATGAAAAAGGCAGAATGGTTGTCTGAGGAGGCCTTTTAAATAGCTATGAAAAGAAGCAAAAGGCAAAGGAGAAAAGGAAAGATATCAGCATCAGAATGCAGAGTTCCAAAGAATAGCAAGCAGACCTAAGAAAGTCTTCCTCAGGGATTAATGCAAAGAAATAAAGGAAAACAATAGAATGGGAAAGACTAGAAATGTCTTCAAGAAAATTAGAGATACCAAGGGAAGATTTCATGCAAAGATGCCCACAATAAAGGACAGAAATGGTATGGATCTCTCAGAAGCAGAAGATATTAAGAAGAGGTAGCAAGAATACACTGAAGAACTATACAATAAAGATCTTCACAACCCAGATAATCACGATCATGTGATCACTCACCTAGAGCGATCCTGAAATGCGAAGTCAAGTGGGCCTTAGGAAGCATCACTATGAACAAAGCTAGTGGAGGTGATGGAATCCCAGTTGAGTTATTTCAAATCCTAAAAGATGATGCTGTGAAAGTGCTGCCGTCAATATGTCAACAAATTTGGAAAACTCAGCAGCAGCCACAAGACTGGAAAAGGTTAGTTTTCATTCCAATCCCAAAAAAAGGCAATGCCAAAGAATGCTTAATCTACCACACAGTTGTACTCATCTCACATGGTAGCAAAGTAATGCTCAAAATCCTCCAAACCAGGCTTCAACAGTACATGAACCATGAACTTCCAGATGTTCAAGCTGGATTTAGAAAAGGCAGAGGAACCAGAGATCAAATTGCCAAAATCTGTTGGATCATCAAAAAAGCAAATGAGTTCCAGAAAAACATCTATTTCTGCTTTATTGACTATGCCAAAGCCTTTGACTGTGTGGATCATAATAAACTGTGGAAAATTCTTCACGAGATAGGAATCCCAGACCACCTGACCAGCCTCCTGAGAAATATATATGCAGGTCAAGAAGCAACAGTTAGTACTGGACATAGAACAACGGACTGATTCCAAATCGGGAAAGGAGTACATCAAGGCTGTATATTGTCACCCTGCTTATTTAAGTTATATACAGAGTACATCATGAGAAATGTGGGACTGGATGAAGCACAAGCTGGAATCAAGATTGCTGGGAGAAATATCAAGAACCTCAGATGTGCAGATGACACCACACTTATAGCAGAAAGCAAAGAAGAACTAGAGAGCCTCTTGATGAAAGAGGAGAGTGAAAAAGTAGGCTTAAAGCTCAACATTTAGAAAACTAAGATCTTGGCTTCTGGTCCCATCACTTCATGGCAAATAGATGGGGAAACAGTGACAGATTTTATTTTTTTGTGCTCTAAAATCACTGCAGATGGTGGCTCCAGCTATGAAATGTGCAATAAAGGGATGTCTAAGATGTTACTGTTCATGGGGTTCTCAAGGCAAGAATACTGAAGTGGTTTGCCATTCCCTTCTCCAGTGGACCACATTCTGTCGGATCTCTCCACCATGACCTGCCCATCTTGGGTCGCCACACGGGCATGGCTTAGTTTCTTTGAGTTAGACAAGGCTGTGGTCCTAGTGTGATTAGATTGACTAGTTTTCTGTGAGTATGGTTTCAGTGTGTCTGCTCTCTGAGGCCCTCTTGCAACACCTACCATCTTGGGTTTCTCTTACCTTGGGCGTGGGGTATCTCTTCATGGCTGCTCCAGCAAAGTGCAGCCAATGCTCCTTACCTTGGACGAGGGGTATCTCTTCACTGCCACCCTTCTTGACCCTCAACGTGGGATAGCTCCTCTAGGCCCTTCTGTGCCCGTGCAGCCACGGCGTGGGGTTGGTCCTCCCGGCCACTGCCCCTGGCCTCGGGCGTGGGGTTCCTCCTCCCACCCGCCACCCCTGGCCTCGGGCTTAAGGGCATGGGGTATCTCCTCCCGGCCACCACCCCTGACCTCGGACGTGGGGTAATTCGTCTCGTCTCCGCCCCTGACCTCGGACATGGGGTAGCTCCTCTGGGCCATTCCTGCGCCATGGCAGTCTGGCACTCTCGGCTGCTGCCCCTGACCTCGGACATGGGGTAACTCCTCTCTGCCACGCTTTGGCGTGCCCGTCTCAGCCGCCTGCGCTTTAGCGCACCTGTCACAGCTGCCTGCGCTTTAGCGCACCCGAACAGTATGAAAAGACAAAATGATAGGATACTGAAAGAGAAACTACCCAGGTCAGTAGGTGCCCAATATGCTACTAGAGACAGTGGAGAAATAACTCCAGAAAGAATGAAGGGATGGAGCCAAAGCAAAAAGAATACCCAGCTGTGGATGTGACTGGTCATAGAAGCAAGGTCTGATGCTGTAAAGAGCAATATTGCATAGGAACCTGGAATGTCAAGTCCATGAATCAAGGCAAATTGGAAGTGGTCAAACGAGATGGCAAGAGTGAATGTCGACATTCTAGGAATCAGCGAACTGAAATGGACTGGAATGGGTGAATTTAACTCAGATGACCATTATATCTACTACTGCGGGCAGAAATCCCTCAGAAGAAATGGAGTAGCCATCATGGTCAACAAAAGAGTTCAAAATGCACTACTTGGATGCAATCTCAAAAATGACAGAATGATTTCTGTTCATTTCCAAGGCAAACCATTTAATGTCACAGTAATCTAAGTCTATGCCCCAACCAGTAATGCTGAAGAAGCTGAAGTTGAACAGTTCTATGAAGACCTACAAGACCTTTTAGAACACACCAAAAAAAGATGTCCTTTTCATTATAGGGGACTGGAATGCAAAAGTAGGAAGTCAAGAAACACCTGGAGTAACAGGCAAATTTCGCCTTGGAATACGGAATGAAGCAGGGCAAAGACTAATAGAGTTTTGCCAAGAAAATGCACTGGTCATAACAAACTCACTCTTCCAGCAACACAAGAGAAGACTCTATACATGGACATCACCAGATGGTCAACACCAAAATCAGATTGATTATATTCTTTGCAGCCAAAGATGGAGAAGCTCTATACAGTCAGCAAAAACAAGACCAGGAGCTGACTGTGGCTCAGACCATGAATTCCTTATTGCCAAATTCAGACTTAAATTGAAGAAAGTAGGGAAAACCACTAGACCATTCAGGTATAACCTAAATCAAATCCCTTATGATTATACAGTGGAAGTGAGAAATAGATTTAATGGCCTGGATCTGATAGATAGAGTGCCTGATCAGCTATGGAAGGAGGTTGGTGACATTGTACAGGAGACAGGGATCAAGACCATTCCCATGGAAAAGAAATGCAAAAAAGCAAAATGGCTGTCTGGGGAGGCCTTACAAATAGCTGTGAAAATAAGAGAAGCGAAAAGAAAAGGAGAAAAGGAAAGATATAAACATCTGAATGCAGAGATCCAAAGAATAGCAAGAAGAGATAAGAAAGCCTTCCTCAGTGATCAATGCAAAGAAATAGAGGAAAACAACAGAATGGGAAAGACTAGAGATCTCTTCAAGAAAATCAGAGATACCAAAGGAACATTTCATGCAAAGATGGGCTCGATAAAGGACAGAAATGGTATGGACCTAACAGAAGCAGAAGATATTAAGAAGAGATGGCAAGAATACACAGAAGGACTGTACAAAAAATATCTTCATGACCCAGATAATCACGATGGTGTAATCACTGACCTAGAGCCAGACATCCTGGAATGTGAAGTCAAGTGGGCCTTAGAAAGCATCACTACGAACAAAGCTAGTGGAGGTGATGGAATTCCAGTTGAGCTATTTCAAATCCTGAAAGCTGATGCTGTGAAAGTGCTGCACTCAATGCCAGCAAATTTGGAAAACTCAGCAGTGGCCACAGGATTGGCAAAGGTCAGTTTTCATTCCAAACCCAAAGAAAGGCAGTGCCAAAGAATGCTCAAACTACTGCACAATTGCACTCATCTCACACGCTAGTAAAGTAATGCTCAAAATTCTCCAAGCCAGGCTTCAGCAGTATGTGAACTGTGAACTTCCTGATGTTCAAGCTGGTTTTAGAAAAGGCAGAGGAACCAGAGATCAAATTGCCAACATCCATTGGATCATGGAAAAAGCAAGAGAGTTCCAGAAAAACACCTATTTCTGCTTTATTGACTATGCCAAAGCCTTTGACTCTGTGGATCACAATAAACTGTGGAAAATTCTGAAAGAGATGGGAATACCAGACCACCTGATCTGCCTCTTGAGAAATTTGTATGCAGGTCAGGAAGCAACAGTTAGAAATGGACATGGAACAACAGACTGGTTCCAAATAGGAAGAGGAGTATGTCAAGGCTGTATATTGTCACCATGCTTATTTAACTTATATGCAGAGTACACCATGAGAAACGCTGGACTGGAAGAAACACAAGCTGGAATCAAGATTGCCGAGAGAAATATCAATAACCTCAGATATGCAGATGATACCACCCTTATGGCAGAAAGTGAAGAGGAACTCAAAAGCCGCCTGATGAAAGTGAAAGTGGAGAGTGAAAAAGTTGGCTTAAGGCTCAACATTCAGAAAACGAAGATCATGGCATCCAGTCCCATCACTTCATGGGAAATAGATGGGAAACAGTGGAAATAGTGTCAGACTTTATTTTTCTGGGCTCCAAAATCACTGCAGATAGTGACTGCAGCCATGAAATTAAAAGACACTTACTCCTTGGAAAGAAAGTTATGACCAACCTAGATAGCGTATTCAAAAGCAGAGACATTACTTTGCCAACAAAGGTTCGTCTAGTCAAGGCTAATGTTTTTCCTGTGGTCATGTGTGGATGTGAGAGTTGGACTGTGAAGAAGGCTGAGCGCCGAAGAATTGATGCATTTGAACTGTGGTGTTGGATAAGACTCTTGAGAGTCGCTTGGACTGCAAGGAGATCCAACCAGTCCATTCTAAAGATCAGCCCTGGGATTTCTTTGGAAGGAATGATGCTAAAGCTGAAGCTCCAATACTTTGGCCCCCTCATGCGAAAAGTTGACTCATTGGAAAAGACTCTGATGCTGGGAGGGATCGGGGGCAAGAGGAGAAGGGGACGACAGAGGATGGGATGGCTGGACAGCATCACTGACTCAATGGACATGAGTGAACTCCAGGAGTTGGTGATGGACAGGGAGGCCTAGTGTGCTGCGATTCATGGGGTCGCAAAGAGTCGGACACGACTGAGTGACTGATCTGATCTGAAGATGTTACTGAGAAAAAATCTGGGTATTATTCTCCAATTTATAGATTAATCTCCATAAAATGGAGTTTCAGAAGAAGATTCAAAGATTTTGAGATATTGATATGATGTAGCTGTATGAGTGAGTAAAGTCGCTCAGTCGTGTCTGACTCTTTGTGACCCCATGGACTGTAGCCTAACCAGGTTCCTCCATCCATGGGATTTTTCAGGCAAGAATACTGTAGTGAGTTGCCATTTACTTCTCCAGGATATCTTCCTGACCCTGGGGTTGAACCCAGGTCTCCCACATTGTAGGTAGATGCTTTACTGTCTGAGCCACCAGGGAAGATATGTATTTTTACAAATTTTTTAAAATAATGAGACTTCTCTGGCATTTCGGTGCTTCCAATGGAGGGGGCACAGGCACCATCCTTGGTCAGGGAACTAAGACCCATATGCCACACAGTGCAGTCAAAAAATTTAAATAAAGAACTTTTAAGTATATAACAGACATGCGTGCATGCATGCAGAGTTGCTTCAGTTGTGTCCCTGACACAACTGTGTTACAGTTGTGACCCTGTGGACCGTAGCCCACCCGGGGTCTCTATCCATGGCATTCTCCTGGCAAGAATACTGGAGTGGGTTGCCATGCCCTTTTCCAGGGGATTTTCCCAACCCAGGGTTTGAACCTATGTCTCTTAACTCTACCTGCATTTTTAGGAGTGTTCTTTACCGCTAGCGCCACCTGGGAAGGCTGTATATTAGACACTTGTATACAAATAGAAAATTTCTGGAAGATAACTTTAAAACCACAGCTATATCTAAGAAATGAGACAAGGGATTGCCTAGGGAGTGAACCAGAGACTTTTTATTAAATAGCCATTGATGATGTGCTTACTGTAGACAAAGCCATTCCTGATCATTCTGTATTCTCAGAACCTTTCAGATCTTGGCATTAAGGAATAAACGAATCTTGATTGTTGTGATTCAAATCTAATTACTGGGATGCTAAAATTTTACATGTAGCTAGAACTTTGGGGTAGTTGAATGAATCTGTCATTAAAAATGCTCTCAGAACTTTCCTGGCCTTCCAGTGGTTAAAACTCCATGCTTCCAATGTAGGGGGTGTGGGTTCAATCCCTGGTTGAGGAATTCCACATGCCGCACCTCACAGCCACAAAATTAAAAAAAAAAAAAAAAAGAATGCTCCCAGTTATCTCAATTTTACCTTGACTTTCCAGGAAGGATATACAGTGTCCAGATAGGCTTGGTCATGATGCTACAGAAGATGCTAGAACAACCCTTGAATTGGCTCGATATTTCCTCAAGTATGGCCCAAAGAAGGTTAGTATCTTTGCTTTCCTTAAACTTATGAGACTAGAACAGTGTCACAAACCACCATATCCTATTTCTTTACAAAAATGGGAGTGTAATTCAAGGTGAACATATATTTGAAATTAAGATGTGTATCACTAGCATAATATAATGGTTAAATGTCTCTGAAGTTAGACTTAACCTGTTTTTCAGTAGGTGAAATGGTATATATTATAGGTGAAATGATATGTGATATCTAAGGCAATTTCTCTGAAGAACTTTAGTTTCTAGTTTTTAGTTTCTAGATCTGTAAAATGGGAACACACTTCTCTGGGATATTGGTGAGGGTAAATGAGATATTATATAGTACAATGCTCTTAGCACAGTGCCATGAATATATTAAGCACCATAAAGTGGTATTAATCATTATAGTTGATAGAATTCCAGTGGTTAAGACTCTGTGCTTCCATTGCAGGGGGCATGGGTTTTATCCCTGTTTAGGGAACTAAAGATCCTGCATGCTACTTTTAAGTCACTGTAACTGATGTTAATAATTGTGATAATTATAAATATCTACATAGATTTTTGCTCTCTTGGGGTAGCACTGTTTCAACAGCAGTTGCCACTTGACTTCTAGGAAGAACTGCATATCACTTGAGTAAAATCTAAGGAAATCTGAATTAAGCATAGGCTTTAGTTAATAACACACTGGAAAAGAATCTATAAAAGAATGGATATGTGAAAAAAAAAAAAAAGAATGGATATGTGTAACTGATTCACTTTGGTATAAATAGAAACTAACACAACATTGTAAATCAACTATACTCAAATAAAAAATTTAAAAAGAAAAAACTAACATCAATAATTGTGCCAAATATATAATACTAATCTAAGATATTAATAATAGTCGAAAATGGCAGTTGAATATGCTTGGGAACTCTATATTCTCTTTATAATTTTTCTGCAAATCTAAAATGATTCTAAGTAAGAAAACTTGTATCTCTATACACGAAAACTCCCAAAGGGCTCTCACTTTATGCAAAGAGAATAAACTAGAATACTTTTAATAATTTTGTATTAATATAATAAAGTCTTTTTTTCTTCATATTGCCATGAAAACTATTCTTTTATAGTTTCAAAAGATTGCATGTTTACAGAGAAGTAAGTTTTAAGTGACTTGGGAATGAATGAATTGTCACTGCTTTTCACTTAGCCCCGCTTGGTCCTTTCCCATATTCATGTTACATCAGCAGCTGGTAACAGATTGCCATTCCTGGCTAAGCAGCCAGACGCGATCTGGTAAGTATTGAACCCAGTCTAGGACTGTGGCATCAGCAAAGTTCACTGTCTACAGAAGCAAAGAACACCATTTGAGTAGGTTTTTCAGGTTTGAGCATTTTGTTTGTTTTGTTTTTTAGCCTCAAATACTTTCAGTTCAGTTCAGTTACTCAGTCATGTCTGACTCTTTGCGACCCCATGAACCGCAGCACGCCAGGCCTCCCTGTCCATCACCAACTCCTGGAGTTTACTCAGACATATGTCCATTGAGTCGGTGATGCCATCCCACCATCTCATCCTCTGTTGTCCCCTTCTCTTCCCGCCTTCAATCTTTCCCAGCATCAGGGTCTTTTCAAATGAGTCATTTCTTCACAACAGGTGGTCAAAGTATTGGAGTTTCAGCTTCAGCATCAGTCCTTCCAATGAATATTCAGGACTGATTTCCTTTAGGATGGACTGGTTGGATCTCCTTGCATTCCAAGGGACTCTGAAGAGTCTTCTCCAACACCACAGTTTAAAAGCATCAATTCTTTGGCTCTCAGCTTTCTTTATAGTCCAACTCTCACATCCATACATGACTACTGGAAAAACCATAGCCTTGACTAGATGGACCTTTGTTGGCAAAGTAATGTCTTTGCTTTTTAATATGCTGTCTAGGTTGGTCATAATTTTCCTTCCAAGGAGTAAGCGTCTTTTAATTTCACCATCTGCAGTGATTTTGGAGCCCAAAAAAGTAGTCTGACACTGTTTCCACTGTTTCCCCATCTATTTGCCATCAAATACTTTACAAGATACTAAATGATTTTTACCACTTTATTTTCTTTTAAGATTGCAGAACTAAATCTGGAGGCACTATTTAGTTACCAGGAAAGCCAAGAGCCAAGAAATACAGCAGAAGGAGTTCAGCGGCTAAACACAAGGTAATATTTTTCAGTTCTAAATAGTTACAAAGATAAATGGAGTATCTGATTGCTTATTTAACAACAAAACCTAGCAATTTCTTTTCTCCTTTTGAGTCTATTGAGAAATGTTTATCAATAATATGAGTAACATTCTTCCATTACAGAAACTATGGAGGGAAAACTACCATCTACTTCCCTGAATAGCATGCTTTTCTAATTTTCTGAATATATTGACGTGTCTTAAAATAACTCATTTTACCAAAAAAGTGAGACATTGAAATAACATTGAACTAAGTAGCATGAGAGGAGATATAGACTAGTGAGTATTTTGATTAAAGGAGTCAGCTATAGTCTTGATGTCTTGCCCAGATTGGGGAAAATACAAACAAAAAACAGATTCAGAAGGGATTTGTCTTTGCAGCCTAATAAATATATCAGATCCTTACAATCTAGCCTAAACTTTGATAAAGAGCTTTGAATATATTTTTGTTTATCCTTCCTCTCCCTGAATCAAGAGCAGCAATGACAAATATGATTTCTATAGTGGTGGAAATGTTCTGTAACTGTGCTATCCACACGTGTAAACCTTTTAGTACACGTGACTACTGCAATTAAGAAACTGAATTTTCATTTTATTTAATTTTAATTAAAATAACCACATGTTGCTAATTGGTACCATGTTAGACAGTACAAGTATAAAGAAGTAACTCTTGGGTTAGTAACTCTTGGGTTATTCCTAACCTCTTAACCTTGGGTTATTCCTTAACCTCTCCTTCTTTACAGTGTTTTAGAATGCCTGGATTCAGTGGGCCAGAAGCTCCTTTTCTTGACCCAGGAGGCAGATGCTAGTGCACTTTCTTCTTCCAAAAACTGTCAAACTATTAAGTGCCTTTCAAATAAAGAGGTAAGTGACCCACTGTGTCTTTGAAGGTTGTATTCAGAGTAGAGGGTAACATAACCCTTCGTAACCTATGCCAGTATCAAGCTGTTACTCATTAGCAACCTTGTGTACCATTAGCCAGTCTTCTGTCTCAAATTTTGTATGGAGCACTTTTAGTCTTAGTTACCCAATAGGAGCAGAACTGTCAGCTGCCAGTGTCTTTTTCCAGATTCTAGCAGGCCTGTGGCTTTGGCTATTGAATTTCTGTCTCTCATGACATTGGTAATTTCATTTTGGGTTTCCTTATAATTAGATTCAGGTTATGCAGACTGTATGTTTAGCCAGATCATACATAAGTAATATGTCCTTTTCAGGGCACCACATCAAGAGGCATATTGGTCCATCTGTCCCTTTCTTGTTTTTATTTTGATGATCTTAACGAGATATTGTCTGCTTTCTCTGTTAGAGAGTTACTGCTTTTTCCCCTTATTTCAAATAAGTACTATGTGAGGATATACTTTAAGAAAAGCAAATACCCTGCTTTTCATCAAAATCCCCTCCTGCTCTTATCAGACTGGTTCCAAATAGGAAAAGGAGTACATCAAGGCTGTACATTGTCACCCTGCTTATTTAACTTATATGCAGAGTACATCATGAGAAACGCTGGGCTGGAAGAAGCACAAGCTGGGATCAAGATTGCCAGGAGAAATATCAATAACCTCAGATATGCAGATGATACCACCCTTATGGCAGAAAGTGAAGAGGAACTAAAAAGCCTCTTGATGAAAGTGAAAGGGGAGAGTGAAAAAGTTGGCTTAAAGCTCAACAATCAGAAAACGAAGATCATGGCATCTGGTCCCATCACTTCATGGAAATAGATGGGGAAACAGTGCAAACAGTGTCAGACTTTATTTTTGGGGGCTCCAAAATCACTGTAGATGGTGACTGCAGCCATGAAATTAAAAGACGCTTACTCCTTGGAAGGAAAGTTATGACCAACCTAGATAGCATATTCAAAAGCAGAGACATTACTTTGCTAACAAAGGTCTGTCTAGTCAAGGCTATGGTTTTTCCTGTGGTCATGTATGGATGTGAGAGTTGGACTGTGAAGAAAGCTGAGTGCCAAAGAATTGATGCTTTTGAACTGTGGTGCTGGAGAAGACTCTTGAGAGTCCCTTGGACTGCAAGGAGATCCAACCAGTCCATTCTAAAGGAGATCGATCAGTCCTGGGTATTCTTTGGAAGGACTGATGCTAAAGCTGAAGCTCCAATACTTTGGCCACCTCATGTGAAGAGTTGACTCATTGGAAAAGACTGATGCTGGGAGGAATTGGGGGCAGGAGGAGAAGGGGACGACAGAGGATGAGATGGCTGGATGGCATCACCGACTCAATGGACATGAGTCTGAGTGAACTCCGGGAGTTGGTGATGGACAGGGAGGCCTGGCGTGCTGCGATTCATGGGGTTGCAAAGAATCAGACATGACTGAGCGACTGAACTCAACTGAACTGATGATTCTTAGCTGAACCAATTTTACTGTGACTGTTGTACAAGGATGACTTTCCAACTCTATATACTTCCTCCATATTTACTAGTTGTTACTCAGCATTCTATGAGTAAGAGTCCTCCCATTACCTTATTAATTTGTTCATTCATTCATTAATTTCACATGGACCTGTGGATTCCTATTTTATTTCAGTATGCCCAGTTGTGTCTGACTCTTTGTGACCCATTGGACTCTAGCCCACCAGGCTCCTCTGTCTGTGGAATTTTCCACACAAGAATACTGGCGTGGGTTCCAATTTCCTACTCCAGGGGATCTTCCAAACCCAGGGATTGAATTCACATCTCTTGCGCCTCCTGCACTGGCAGTCAGATTCATTACCACTGTAGCTTCTGGGAAACCCTATTGATGTCTATACATTTATGCAAAATAACTACTGTGAAGCCAAAATGGGCATTTCATTTTTGGACAATTTGAACTTTTTTTTAATATGAAACTTAAATATTAGGTATCCTCCTCAGAGGATATTTTATTACTCTGGTTAGGATTCTCAATACTGTGTTGAATGTAGGTGGGAGGAGCGGACATCCTTGTTCCTGATCTTAGAGAAATAGTTTTTAGTCTTTTACCTTTGAGTATGATGTTCAGTTCAGTTCAGTTCAGTCGTTCAATCATGTCTGACTCTTTGCGACCCCATGGACCACAGCACGCCAGGCCTCCCTGTCCATCACCAACTCCCGGAGTTTACTCAAACTTATGTCCATTGAGTTGGTGATGCCATCCCACCATCTCATCCTCTGTTGTCCCCTTCTCCTCCCGCTTTCAATCTTTCCCAGCATCAGGGTCTTTTCAAACGAGTCAGTTCTTCACAACAGGTGGTCAAAGTATTGGAGTTTCAGCTTCAGCATCAGTCCTTCCAATGAATATTCAGGACTGATTTCCTTTAGGATGGACTGGTTGGATCTCCTTGCATTCCAAGGGACTCTCAAGAGTCTTCTCCAACACCTCAGTTCAAAAGCATCAATTCTTTGGCGCTCAGCTTTATAGTCCAACTCTCATATCCATACATGACCAATGGAAAAACCATAGCCTTGACTATGTATGATGTATCTGTATGTATGTATGATGTTATCTGTGGGCTTTTCATATATGGCCTTTATTATGTTTGGGAAGTTTCCTCCTGTTTTTAGTTTTTTATTGTTTTTATGAACTAGTGTTGAATCTTGTCAAATGCTTATTCTGCAGTTGAATGATCATATGGTTTTGTCTTTCATTCTGTTAATGTGGTATATTACATAGAATTATTTTCATACACTGAAACATCCTTGCATCCCAGGAATAAATTTCACTGGATCATGGTGTGTAAAACTTTCAATGTGTTGTTGAATTCAGTTTGCTAATAACATTTTGCTGTCTAAAGTAATCATTGGATTGGAAGGATTATTTCCATTTTATTGTTTTCTGTATCTTTTACAGCTTTTTGTCCCTCCTCTCTTTTCTACTGTCTTCCTTTGAGTTTCATTCATTGTATGTGTATGTGGGTGTGTAGAAACAGACTTTGATACCCTTCTCATTTCCTTTTGAGTATGTTCTGGAGATATTTTCTTTGTAGTCTCATTGCAGTTATCTTAAAGTTAAAACATTGTTTTAAACTGATAACAACTTAATTGCATACAAAAATTCTACTCCTATAAGCTCCACACCACTCAACTTTATGTTACTGATATCATAAATTGCATTTTTATATATTATATACACATTAACGACCTCAGATATGTGGATGATAAAACTCGGATGGGAGAAAGTGAAGAGGAACTAAAGAGCCTCTCGATGAGGGTGAAGAGAAGAGTGAAGAAGCTGGCTTAAACTCAGTATTAAAAAACTTAAGATCATGGCATGTGTTCCCATCATTTCATGGCAAATAGAAGAGGAAAAGGTGGAAGTAGTGACAGATTTCCTCTTCTTAGGCTCTAAAATCACTGGGGATGGTGACTGCAGCCATGAAATTAGAAGGCAATTGCTTCTTGTCAGGAAAGCTGTATCAAACCTAGTTGTTGTTGTTCAGTGGCTCAGTCACGTCTGACTCCTTGCAACCACATGCACTGTACCACGCCAGGCATCCCTGTCCATCACCATCTCTGGGAGCTTGCTCAAACTCATATCCATTGAGTTGGTGATGCCATCCAACCATCTCATCCTCTGTCGTCCCCTTCTCCTGCCTTCATCCTTTCCCAGCATCCAGGTCTTTTCCAGTGAGTCAGCTTTTCTCATTAGGTGGCCAAAGTACTGGAGCTTCAGCTCCAGCATCAGTCCTTCCAATGAATATTTAGGACTGATTTCCTTTAGGATGGACTGGTTGGATCTTGCAGTCCAAGGGACTCTCAAGAGTCTTCTCCAACACCACAGTTCAAAAGCATCAATTCTTTGGCGCTCAGCTTTTTTATGGTCCAACTCTCATATCCGTACATGACCTGGAAAAATCATAGCTTTGATTAGACAGACCTTTTTGGCAAAGTAGTATCTCTGCTTTTTAATGTGCTGTCTAGGTTTGTCATAGCTTTTCTTCCAAGGAGCAAGCGTCTTTTAATTTCATGGCTGCAGTCACCATCTGCAGTGTTTTTGGAGTCCAAGAAAATAAAGTCTGTCACTGTTTGCATTGTTCCCCATTTATCCCCATCAAAAAGCTCGTTGGTTCCTCTTCGCTTCCTGCCATAAGGGTCATGCCATCTGCTATCTTAGGTTATTGATATTTCTCCTGGCAATCTTGATTCCAGCTTGAGCTTCAGCTACCCTGGCATTTTGCATGATGTACTCTGTATGTAAGTAAATAAACAGGGGGACAGTATACAGCCTTGATGTACTCCTTTCCCAATTTGGAACCAGTCCATTGTTCCATATTAGAAAAACAATTAACATAGGCATGTAGTTATTTTTTCCATGTTTTTGTCAATTTAAGTTCTGGATAATTAAAAGTGAATTTATGCACCAAAATTACATCAATACAAGTGTATTATGTTTATGTGTCTTCATGTATTTACCTTAATTGGAATACTTTCATGTTGTTGTCTAGCATCCTTTCATTTTAAAGGACTCCCCCTGTAGCATTTCTCATAAGAGTAAGCATAGTGATGATAAACTTCCTCAAGTTTTTTTTTTTTTTTTAACCTTCATTTTTTAAGCATAGTTTTGCTGGATACAGTTTTCTTGGTTGATGGGGTTTGTTTGTTTTTTAGCTCTTTGAATTTTTCACTCTCTTCTGATTTGCAAGGTTTCTGTAAAGAAATCCACTGATAATCTTATGAAAGCATCCTTGTATGTGATGAATTGCTTTTCTCTTGCTGCTCAAGATTCTCTCTTTAATTTTGTCTTTTAACAAATTTGATTGTAATATGTCTTTGTGTTGGTCTCTTTAGATTTATCCTGCTTGGAGTCCTTTCAGTTTATTGAATTTGTATGTTCTTTCCTTTGCTCAGATATGGGGGTTTTTCAGCCATTATTTCTTCAGATAAGCTCTGTATCCCTTTTTCTCTTCTTCTGGGATGCCTATATTTTTCTGTATTAGTCCTCTAGATGATGTCCTGTAAGCCTCTTAGATGCTATTTGCTTTTCTTTATTCTTTTTGCTCTAACTTAGTGATTTCAAAGATATATTTTCAAGTTTGCCTAATCAAGTCTGATGTTGAAACCCTTTAGTGAATTTTTCAATTCACTTAATGTATTTTTCAGCTCCAGAGTTTATTTAGTTCTTTTTTATATAGTTGCTGTCTCTTTAATGAAATTCTCATTTTGTTCCTGATTTCATTAGTTGTTTATCTTTGTTCTCTTTTTAGTTCATTCTGTATTTCTTTAGGTCAGCTACCTCTCCCATTGTTAGGGCCTGGCATTGTGGAAAGGAAAGCGTTCACTGATCAGCTCAGAGTGAGTTTTCAGGACCTCTCAAATCTACTTTGAGGATGTGTTGTCACTGAGCTTGTGCAGGTGCTTTTAGTTGTCTCATACTCCCCGAGCAGCTTGTCCCTGTTTCCTTTCAGAACTTGCAATCTGTTGCTCCTCCTGACATCTGCGTTTGGAACTGCAGCTCTAATGTGCAGTGATTACAAGTTCATTATTAAGATGTGATTGCATCAGTGGCTTACAAACAAGGCTGCCAGTCCTATCAGTGGTTTGAGTCAAGTGAAACAGAAACTAATCAGTCCCTCGGGCAATGCCCAATCTAACCATGACATTGAGTGCATGGTCCACTCTTGTTTCTGTCCAGAGGGAAGATCCCCAGTATGGGAAGTTTCCTCTATGTTGAGCTCTTCTAGGTTAGATAGTGCAGGCATAGATGGGTATACAAAACCTGCATATTTTCCTTTTCCTGTTGCTGGGATCCCTTGTTGTTGTTGTGTCTGGGTGCTGTAGTTCTCCACTGGTCTCTTATATTCTTGCAAAGATATTTTGGCTTACATAGTATTAAAGTGGTGTGTGTGGCAAACTGAGGGCCTAAAGCTTCCTTGTACTCTTATCTGTGATGTCAGGCTCTCTTTTTTCTTTTTTTAAAGTGTTGATGGTTTTTTTGAGAAAGATGTGCTAGGAAGAGTAAGTTTATAATGCTCTTGTGAGGGATTGGTATTTATCTTTTCCTATCTTTTATTTCTCTTTTTTCCTTAATTTCTGTCCTAATTTCTTTTTTTTTTTTTTCCTTCACTGCAGTGGCTCCAATAGGGTATTGCCTCTTCTCTATATATCTGATTTTTCCCCAGAAACACTGTTTCTCTAAGGCTGTCAAGTCTCTTCCTTGTAGTCAGGGGCTTGAACCTTCAAAGTTGTGACCTGTCTTCATTGCTTTGGCATTTAGTTGTAGTTTTTTCTGGGGCTGATTTTGTTTGTTTCACCCAAGCCTTCTGTGCCCCTTGGCTCCCTGCCCCTCAAAGTCTCTTGCACCTCTTCTCCCTCTTTATTCACAGGCTTGCAACAGTGTGGGGTGATGGTAGCTCTGTTGGAATTTAACTTGTTTTTTTACTTAGAGGTAATTTGAAGGTTGTAATAGTCTGCTTCTTAGTAATGCTAGAGATCTGGGTCATATGTGATTCTGTTCTTTTTACTGATTAGATGGTTTTTTACAAGGCTGTGTGGTATCACCATTTTTTTTCCAGACCTTGAAGTCAGCCTCACATTGCTTTTTAACATGGGTAAAAAGACAACCATTGTTTATATTACTGTGGCTCACCTCCACAAGCCACAATAGACTAGATTCCTGCCTCATCCAGGCTGTGCTGTTTTCTACAGGTTCTTGAGCAGGCTAGAGTGGAAATCCCCCTGTTTCCCTTCAGCATCGTGCAGTTCTCTTTTGAACCCTTTTCACCCAACCTCACTCAAGAGATGAACAAAAGGGTAAGTGAATGGGTTCTACTAGATGATTTATTTGATGACATTATAATCTCCTCCAATTAAGGAAAGTAATACATACTTATATTAAGTTTACTATATATTTCTCTAAATTTTTTCTATAGGTATATTACCATTTACATTTTTATGATGGGAATCAGACTATATATTCTATTTTGCAACTTTATTTTTTCACTTAACAATATATCTTAAACATCTGTTCATAACACTATATAATCTTTGTGCTGCCTAGTTTTCTTTTGTAGGATATACCTATTATTTTCAGCATTTGGATTTGATAAAATTTTGCTATTACAAATAATGATGCCGTGAAATCCCTGAAGACAAATTCTTGTACATTTGACAGGTGTTTGTGTTGAGAAATTCCTTGAAAGGATTTAATCCCATGTTTCAACTTATGATTTCTTTAGATTTGACTTGATTCTCTTTCCACATCCATCTCCTCACTGTATTCTGTTGTTTTTCTTGTAGATAAAGATCAAGTGGACAGAGATGTCAACTGTCTACGCTGGGCCATTTAATAAAAATTGTAACCTCAGTGCTCTGAAGAGGCTGTTTAAGAGTTTTGGTCCAGTCCAGTTAATGACTCTTGTTCTTGAAACACATCAGGTAATGAGACAAGAAAACTTAGATTTTTGACCTTCTAATCTATTGTGGTAAATTCAGATGCCTTCTAGGGCCATTCAGATATTAGTGATTTGAGCTTGATTGTCACCAACTGGAATATGAGACATGCTCTGTTTCATGGGAACAGTGTTGACCCATAAGAATGTGTGCCCAGTATTGACAAGATCTGATTTTTTGAGAATTAAGAAGTCTGCCAATACTCATATTGCCTCCAATTTTCTTAAATTTCATGTTCAGTTCAGTTTCAGTTCATTCGCTCAGTTGTGTCCGACTCTTTGCGACCCCATGAACCGCAGCACATTGGGCCTCCCTGTCCATCACCAACTCCCGGAGTCCACCCAAACCCATGTTGTTTTTGGTTTGGGGGGCATTTTTTGTTTTGATCCATCCTAATGGGTGTGAGCCAGGGTGGCTTCCCTGGTGGCTCAGAGGTTAAAGCGTCTGCCTGCAATGAGGGAGACCTGGGTTCAATCCCTGGGTCGGGAAGATCCTCTGGAGAAGGAAATGGCACCCCACTCCAGTATTCTTGCCTGGAGAATCCCATGGACGGAGGAGCCTGGTGGGCTACAGTTCACGGGGTCGCAGAGTCAGACACGACTGAGCGACTTCACTTTACTTCACAATGGATGTGATGTAATATCTTGTGGTTTTCTTGACTTCCATCTCCCTAATGATTAATGATGTTGAGTATCTCTGTATGTTTAGTGGCCATTTGTATATCTTCTTTGGAGAAATGCCTCTCCTAGTCCTTTGCCTATTTTTTAATTGGGTTGTTTGATGTTTTTGTTGAGTCTTAGTAGTTCTCTATGTATTTTATTTTTTAATATTTATTTGGCTGTACCAGGTCTTACTTGCAGTTTGATCTTTGTTGGGACATGCAAACTTTTTAGTTGAAGCATATGGGATCTAGTTCCCTGACCAGGGATCAAACCCAGCTCCCCTGCATTGGGAGCACAGAGTCTTAGCCCCTGGACCACCAGGGAGGTCCCCTATATATTTTGACTCCTTCAGTAGATATGTGATTTGCAAATATTTTCTCCCATTCTTTCTGCTGCCTTTTCACATTGTTGATGGTTCTTCCTTGATGCACATTTTGATTTAGTTCTCTCTCTACTTTTTTTATTTTGTTGCCTGTGTCTTTGGTGTCATATTCAAGAAATCATTGTCAAATCCAATAAAATGAAGGTTTTCTATGGGAGCACTTTAATCTCTATGATGATGTTATGGCTTGGACTATCACATAGATTTAGCTATTTGGTTAATCAAATGGAAAAGCAGTAAATTTGAAGACACAAATCCAGTGGAAGAACTTAACCTCCAGAAGTTTGTGGGAAAGCTGCTTATTTAAAAAATTAAGCTAATAAGACAAATGGGAATCTCTGCCTGTGACTTAGAGTGATGACTTTAGTGATTAATAATAAATAATATGAAAAGCAATTTAGGCAGTAAATACTTTTGTTACTTACCCCATAGCACCCAGAGAGAGAAAGGCTTCAATTTTAGGTGACAAATTTAAGGTTATTTTCTGAGAAACTAGGTTCTGCATGTGGTGATTCTACTTAAAATGACAGTTTGTGATCACTGTCTAGCCCAGCACTGTAGGGACATCCATTCTTGTGACTTTGGCCACTGTAGTTTAAGGGGACTCTATTCCCAGCCCCTTCTCTGGCAGTTTAAGCCTACAAAGCCAAAGTAAGAAAATCTCCGTGTTCTTGCAGCCACATCTCTGTATACAATATGAAGTCCTAGAAGCTGCCCAGCTGGCCATAGAGTCTTTGGATGGCGTCCTGGTAGAGGGTTCCTGCATCAAGGTAAGGTCACCAGAGAAAGCATAAAGTAGTACCCTTCCTCAACCCTGTATTTTCCAGCTTAGACAAGCACCCCTCAGAAGCTTAGACATGAGACTTTATATTATGGAAAGTCTCCATCCAAGCCTGGTATTCTTATAGTGGTGACCTGGCACATGATAACTTTAATTTTTGTCAAAATCAATCTGCACTGCATTGGCATTGTCCTTCTACTCTTTATGACTCAGTTCAGTTCAGTTTAGTCGCTCAGTTGTGTCCGATTCTTTGCGACCCCATGAATCATGGCACGCCAGGCCTCCCTGTCCATCACCAACTCCCGGAGTTCACTCAGACTCAAGTCCATTGAGTTGGTGATGCCATCCAGCCATCTCATCCTCTGTCTTCCCCTTCTCCTCCTGCCCCCAATCCCTCCCAGCATCAGGGTCTTTTCCAATGAGTCAACTCTTTGCATGAGGTGGCCAAAGTATTGGAGTTTCAGCTTCAGCATCAGTCCTCCCAATGAACACCCAGGGCTGATCTCCTTCAGAATGGACTGGTTGGATCTCCTTGCAGTCCAAGGGACTCTCAAGAGTCTTCTCCAACACCACAGTTCAAAAGCATCAATTCTTCGGCGCTCAGCTTTCTTCACAGTCCAACTCTCACATCCATACATGACCACTGGAAAAACCATAGCCTTGACTAGATGGACCTTTGTTAGCAAAGTAATATCTCTGCTTTTCAATGTGCTATCTAGGTTGGTCATAACTTTCCTTCTAAGGAGTAAGCGTCTTTTAATTTCATGGCTGCAATCACCATCTGCAGTGATTTTGGAGCCCCCAAAAATAAAGTCTGACACTATTTCCACTGTTTCCCCATCTATTTCCCATGAAGCGATGGGACCAGATGCCATGATCTTAGTTTTATGAATGTTGAGCTTTAAGCCAACTTTTTTCCCTTTCACTTCCATCAAGAGGGTTTTTATTAGTTCCTCTTCACTTTCTGCCATAAGGGTGGTGTTATCTACATATCTGAGGTTATTGATATTTCTCCTGGAAATCTTGATTCCAGCTTGTGCTTCTTCCAGCCCAGCGTTTCTTGTGATGTACTCTGCATATAAGTTAAATAAGCAGGGTGACAATATACAGCCTTGACATACTCCTTTTCCTATTTGGAACCAGTCTGTTGTTCTATGTCCAGTTCTAACTGTTGCTTCCTGACCTGCATACAGGTTTCTCAAGAGGCAGGTCAGGTGGTCTGGTATTCCCATCTCTTTCAGAATTTTCCACAGTTTATTGTGATCCACACAGTCAAAGGCTTTGGCATAGTCAATAAAGCAGAAATAGATGTTTTTCTGGAACTCTCTTGCTTTTTTCATGATCCAGCGATTGTTGGCAATTTGATCTCTGGTTCCTCTGCCTTTTCTAAAACCAGCTTGAACATCTGGAAGTTCACGGTTCACGTATTGCTGAAGCCTTGCTTGCAGAATTTTGAGCATTACTTTACTAGCATGTGAGATGAGTGCAATTGTGCGGTAGTTTGAGCATTCTTTGGCATTGCCTTTCTTTGAGAATGGAATGGAAACTGACCTTTTCCAGTCCTGTGGCCACTGCTGAGTTTTCCAAATTTGCTGGCATATTGAGTGTAGCACTTTCACAGCATCAGCTTTCAGGATTTGAAAGAGCTGAACTGGAATTCCATCACCTCCACTAGCTTTGTTAGTAGTGATGCTTTCTAAGGCCCACTTGACTTCACATTCCAGGATGTCTGGCTCTAGGTCAGTGATCACACCATTGTGATTATCTGGGTCATGAAGCTCTGTTTTGTACAGTTCTTCTGTGTATTCTTGCCACCTTTTCTTAATATCTTCTGCTTCTGTTAGGTCCATATCATTTCTGTCCTTTATCAAGCCCATCTTTGCATGAAATGTTCCCTTGGTATCTCTAATTTTCTTGAAGAGATCTCTAGTCTTTCCCATTCTGTTGTTTTCCTCTATGTCTTTGCATTGATCACTGAGGAAGGCTTTCTTATCCCTCCTTGCTATTCTTTGGAACTCTGCATTCTGATGCTTATATCTTTCCTTTTCTCCTTTGCTTTTCACTTCTCTTCTTTTCACAGCTATTTGTATGGCCTCCCCAGACAGCCATTTTGCTTGTTTGCATTTCTTTTCTATGGAGATGGTCTTGATCCCTGTCTCCTATACAGTGTCACAAACCTCCGTCCATAGTTCATCAGGTACTCTGTCTATCAGATCTAGTCCCTTAAATTTATTTCTCACTTCCACTCTATAATCATAAGGGATTTGATTTAGGTCATACCTGAATGGTCTACTGGTTTTCCGCACTTTCTTCAATTTAATTCTAAATTTGGCAATAAGCAGTTCATGATCTGAGCCATAGTCAGCTCCTGGTCTTGTTTTTGCTGACTGTATAGAGCTTCTCCATCTTTGGCTGCAAAGAATATAATCAATCTGATTTTGGTATTGACCATCTGGTGATGTTCATGTGTAGAGTCTTCTCTTGTGTTGTTGGAAGAGGGTGTTTGCTATGACCAGTGTATTTTCTTGGCAAAACTCTATTAGTTTTTGCCCTGCTTCATTCCGTATTCTAAGGCCAAATTTGCCTGTTACTCCAGGTGTTTCTTGACTTCCTACTTTTGCATTCCAGTCCCCTGTAATGAAAAGGACATCTTTTTTGGGTGTTAGTTCTAAAAGGTCTTGTAGGTCTTCATAGAACCGTTCAACTTCAGCTTCTTCTGCATTACTGGTTGGGGCATAGGCTTGGACTACCATGATATTGAATGGTTTGCCTTGGAAACGAACAGATATCATTCTGTCATTTTTGAGATTGCATCCAAGTACTGCATTTCAGACTCTTTTGTTGACCATGATGGCTACTCCATTTCTTCTAAGGGATTCCTGCCCACAATAGTAGATATAATGGTCATCTGAGTTATCACCCATTCCAGTCCATTTCAGTTCGCTGATTCCTAGAATGTCGACGTTCACTCTTGCCATCTCCTGTTTGACTACTTCCAATTTGCCTTGTTTCATGGACCTGACATTCCAGGTTCCTATGCAATATTGGTCTTTACAGCATCGGATCTTGCATCTATCACCAGTCACATCCACAAATGGGTATTGCTTTTGCTTTGGCTCCATCCCTTCATTCTTTCTGGAGTTATTTCTCCACTGATCTCTAGTAGCATATTGGGCACCTACAGACCTGGGTAGTTTCTCTTTCAGTATCCTATCATTTTGCCTTTTCATACTGTTCATGGGGTTCCTAAGGCAGGAATACTGAAGTGGTTTTCCATTCCCTTCTCCAGTGGACCACATTCTGTCAGACCTCTCCACAATGACGCGTCCGTCTTGGGTGGTCCCACACGGCATGGCTTAGTTTCATTGAGTTAGACAAAGCTGTGGTCCATGTGATCAGATTGGCTAGTTTCCTGTGATTATGGTTTCAGTGTGTCTGCCTTCCAGTGCCCTCTTGCAACACCTACCATCTTACTTGGGTTTCTCTTACCTTGGACTCTCTATCACTACTTAGATCTAAATGGTTTGTTTGTTTTATGGTTGCCCTTTAGCTTTCAGGGAAATCAATGGTATCTTGATGTTTCTTATGTAATTAAACCAGAATTTCATTGGTGTAGATGGCAGAGAACTGATTTCCATTGCAGGTGTTGGGGTGAAAAGGAAAGGTAAGGGAGTATTATTTACACAAAAATATTTACATTTTTATTTATTTATCTACTATGTAAGTTACTACCGTAGTTCTTTGGGGCAGTTATCATTAGCCTCTGTATATAGATAAGGAAACTGAAGAATTAAGTTACTTGCTAGTATGTAACAGGCCTGGGGATTGAAGTAGTGACTTTTTTAGCACTAATGCCATCTTTCCTTGGTTAGGTGCAGAGGCCTGTGACAGAACTCACCCTTGATTGTGACACCCTTGTGAATGAGTTGGAACAAGATTCTGAGAACCGTGGTACTATATACCTGTCTGGAGTGAGTGAAACCTTCAAAGAACACCTGTTGCAACACTGTAGCATCTTCCTGGGCCTGGAAGCTATGATCTTGCCTAAAGATCTTAAAAGTGGAAAGCAGAAAGGATATTGTTTCTTGAGTAAGTCTATGCCACCAAATATAGCCTTGGGGAAGGAGATTAAAGATGGTGATACCATGAGGTCAGAAAAAGGAAACATTCACCAAATAGGCTCTCCTGGGCTGGATCAGGTCAGCGTCTCCTGATTTTGTCCTTCTTCCTTGGCTCCGGGTGAGCTCTAACTCGGATGGTGATCAGTTTTGTTTTTGGTTTCTTCTTTTTGGTCCTTAATAACAGAACAGAGTATTGTTGTTTTCAGGGTTCAAAACATTTGGCAGTGCCCAGAGGGCCCTCAACATTCTCACGGGCAAGGACTGGAAGCTGAGAGGCAGGCATGCCCTAACCCCCAGGCACCTCCATGCCTGGCTCAGGGGCTTAGCTCGCGAATCAAGGCTACCAGGGGTTCGTGTCATACCTCCCTCTTCAGAGCAGGAGGCCTGGCAGGTGAGTGAGTTAATGACTGTATCCTGGGGCTTGAGGGGAAAGGTAGCTAGATACTTTAGTTTTCTTGGTCTTGGTGTTGGCCTTCTGATATTTATGGAAATTAGTCATGAGATTCCTGGCACTTAACTTCACTCTCCAGCTTCTTCCAGCCCTGGACACACCTTTCTTTCTCCAAGATATCTCATACTTTGTCTCCTCCAAACTTGCTAAAATCAAGTTTTCGAGGTGGCTCTCCAAGGGATTTTGAGGGGTTGATACAGGAAGTTGGAGAGCTGGACCAGTCTTAAGTGATCTAAGGTTTCCTGCAGTGTATATATACACAAGATGATTTTTGGTGGTCGTAGGTGGACCTCATTTTTCACCTTTTTTTAGTTATGAACTTTTTTTTCTAATATTTATTTAAGGTAACAACCACCACATTGAACCTATGATTACATGGATAGTATTATTTTTAAAGTGAAAGTGAAGTCCCTCAGTCGTGTCCAACTCTTTGTGACCCCATGGTATGTAGCCTGCCAGGCTCCTCCATCCATGGGATTTTCCAGGCAAGAAGACTGGAGTGGATTGCCATTTCCTTCTCTAGGGAGAAGGAATTGAACCTGTGTCTCCTGCATTGCAGGAAGACTCTACCATCTGAGCCCCCAGGGATCCCTAGTATTACTTAGATGAAGCTAAGGAGGAAATTGATTCACTTTAAAGAAAACCATTAGGGAATATCCAACAGAAGGGTGAAGATAGGAGGTGAGTGGCTTAAGTTTGGGAAACTCTGCCCTAGTCTCAAGTCCCACATTTAGCAGATGAGAAATAGAGATGAGAGCTCGTGAATGACTTGCCCAGGTCACAGATATGCTTAATAGCAGAGGCCAGACTAGAGCTCTCCTTAGTGATTTGGTTTCCCTAACTCAGGGCCCTGGAAGATCCATCTGGAGGAAAGGACAGTAGCTGTCCTAAACTGACTTGAAAGCCTGGGGATGCTGGGATGGGCCGGGAACCCTATAGTATAGATTCTGGCTTCACACTGAGGATTTGAACAGAGCCTTTCCTGGGAGCCTGAGGAGGAATGTTGCCATCTGTCCAAAAGTGAGCATTGGGTACCCTGGCTGAGTGTCTATATCTGGCTTTGATCCTAGATGCTGAACGTGGACCATCCAAAGATAGCTGCCTGGCACTGGGGCCGGAAGATAGAAAAGCTCTACCACAACCTGTGCCCAGGCACCCTCTGCCTAATCTTGCTGCCAGGAACCAAGAGGTAAGGACTGAAGGGTTGTTCCTTCATGATTCTGACCTCTGGACTTAAGTTTTTATTGGAGAAAGGCCTTTGGTTGATGTCCAGGCACATAAATGAAGACTGAAATGAATCATCTCTTTAACTCTCACAGTGCTAAGAGATAGGTTATTGTATTCCTATTTTACATGTATTTGCTCTTCTATAACTACATTTTGTGGTCCCTCAGAGAGATGGCTCATCCCAGTTTAAAGGCAGAGATCTTAGATCCTGCAGCCTCTCTAGAACAAGAGGCACTTGAGTAAAAAATGGTCAACTTCTAGGCAAGGTACAGGCTCAGATGTGACCAGAGCCTACCTTTCCCACATATAAGGAATGTGTTCCTATCTTCCCTGCCCTTTCCCCCTTTACCAGTTCTATTAACTTTTAAGAGATAGGGCCTGTTTTGTTGATTCTAAGCCTAAGGAGTGGTGAAGCAGGATTCTGGGTCTAGTCCCAGCTGTATCACTTAACTTTTCTGACAAGTAGTGGCCAAGCCACCTTCCTATTATGGATCTATTTCCCTTTGGTAAGATGAGGGATTTAAAATAAGTCAGTAATTTTCAAATACTTTAAACTGTAAAAATGAAAGTGTTAATAGCTCAGTCATGTCTGACTCTTTGCAACCCCATGGACTGTAGCCCACCAGGCTCCATGTAATTTCCCAGGCAAGAATACTGGAGTGGGTTGCCATTCCCTTCTCAAGGGGATCTTCCCAACCTGGGGAGCAAACCCGGGTCTCCTGCATTCCAAGCAGATTCTTTACCACTGAGCCACCAGGGATCAGTTCTTTAAACTATAAAACCCTTTATTAAAGAGAAAAATTTTGATGTTAAATCTTTACTGAGGCATAAAGATGAGCAGTTCTGAAATGGGTGAGTAGGTATATGAATGAATATGTGTATTGGGGGAGGAGGGAAAGAGGGCAGTGGCTCTTTTGAAATAAGCAGTTTGAAAATCACTGGATTGTATTATTTCTAATAAGTCCCTTAAAATTCTGACATTCTAGGATTATTTCACAGGCCCAGAGTTCCAGGTAGTGAAACATGAATGAATGCCTCAGGCCTTGAATCCTGGATCAGAAGTTAATTTCCTGTCATAAAATTCTTATAATATGTATTAGGAAGCCTAGTGAAACAGGCTTCCTGCTGGGTAGCTTATAAGAATTACTGTCTCTGAGAAACAGAAATAATTACTAGATGTTTACAGCAAAAAAAAAAAAAAAATCTTGGACTGATACACTTTAAACAGGCTTATAGGTAGACTTAACAGTTAAGAGGTTAAAAAGTGACCCACAATTGCCAAAGAGAAAAAAAGCTTTTTGGTTAACAGTTTGGTCTCTAAAAGGGGCAAACTTGAACTTGCCTGGACAAAACTTCTCAGAGCAAGTGCTATGGAGGTTGAGGTAAAATAGGCAAATCTTCATGTACCAAGTAGAATACTTAGCTTGTAAGTATTCTACCCCCATTGTGTAGGTAAACTAAGCCAAGAGAGGGTCAAAGCTTTCTTCTTCTAGAAGTGGTTGGGATATTCTCAAGGGATGAGGCCTTAGAGGTGGGAACACTGGGTCAGGGAGCAAAAAAGCAAAAAGGTCCCAAAGGCATGTTTGACAAGTCAGGAGAAAACTGGAAACAGCAAATCCTGTAGTAACAAAACCTGATGTTGGTCCTTTGTTTCAAAAGTTACACTCTCATTTCTGTAGTCATAATGATCTGTAGCCAGCAGCAGGAGTATGTTATTTCCCCGAGCTATAAGCCTTCTGTGTGACTGACTGCTTGTGGCCTTTTCTGTGCAGTGTCTCCATGATGCCAGCAGATAACACTTGAGAAACAGTAAAAGTGGCTCAGGAAGGAGTAGCAAGGAGAGTTGAAGGTTTTCCCTCATGGTGGGAGCTTGACTCAGCTCTTAATAATTGCTGTAATTCATCAAACCCTTAATAAATGTCAAGTAGTGCTAAGTGTTTTACATGCAGTTTTGGTTAAGGTTATTGCATCTCCATTTTAACAAGATGAGGAAAAGGCTCAGGTTAAGCACCTTGCTTAAGGTTACAACAGCTTGTAAGTGCACAATTAATACTTGAATTATTAAGTGTAAACTGTTACTCGCTCAGTCATGTCTCTTTGTGACCCCATGGACCCACCAGCCTTCTCTGTCCATGGGATTCTCCAGGCAAGATTACTGGAGTGGGTTGCCATTCCGTTCTCCCGACCCAGGGATCGAACCCTGATCTCCTGCATTGCAAGCGGATTCTTTACTGTATTTGAATTATGATTGTCTCTAATTTCAGAGCCACTCTCCAGCACTCAGAACTCCAGTTCTCCATACTCAAAAGGCCTGTGGCTTGTTAGCTTAAGTTCAGACATTAGGTGGAGACAGATTCCGTGTTTGTCTTTGCTCATTTCTGCCTCCTCCGCCTTGGAGAGCACCTCAGCCCTTTCACCCAATTCCATGAGTATTCACTATGAGGTCGTAGGAAACTAAAATATATCAGGTGACTCCTAAATTCTAAGCAATATGCTAGGTGTTTCACAACATATTAAAAGTTAACATTTTTAAGTAGTGCGTGGCATGTGATAGGTGCTACAGAAGTAGTTTTAGCAAAACAACATTCTAACAGCAGTTTAAAAGGATTCTGATGACAGTCTGTTGTTATCTACAGCAGTACCTACTCAAGGTACATTAGCTGTTTGGGAGGAGTAAATGAGGACACATCTACCGTTCTTACTGCTTTAGTTGCAGTAAGTGCTCCATCTACATTAATATGTTAGCTGGTATAGTCTACAGTCCTTCCCAAAGCCCTGTGAGATAGTAATTTAAATATTTAATATTTCTTTATCGTTGAAGAAACTGAGTTTGAGATCATTCACCCTTAGTTGAGATGTGCCTCACATCTGTTAAGTGGCAGAGCAGTGATTTGATTCTGGGCATCTGGGACTAGTCAGTATTCTTTCCATTGAACTATTTTCAGCAGGCAGCTTTCCATAGGCTGTCTGCCTACCTGGCCCTCACCCCCATGGCACACACACATACAAAAAAACCCTTTATCCTTTACCTTACTTTTTGTCAACAGGGTTGAATGAATGGTTAACTGTCTACTGCTCCTCCATTACAGCACTCATGGATCGCTCTCTGGCCTAGGACTGATGGGAATAAAAGATGAAGAGGAAAGCACCATTCCACAAACATGTGTTTGTGAGTCTGCCCACCACCTTCCGGGTGTCATTTCTTAATCCCTTGTGGGCAATGGCAGAAAATGTGGTCAGGCTGCAGGCACTCCACAGGCTGCCAGACGTCTCTATATAGCAGACAGTTTGTGGAAACATTGTACTCACTTAAGAGTCTAGTCCATTTATATGGCATGTACAAATTTTCAATAAATACCTAAAATTAAAACCTCATCTTTGAGGGGAGGCTACCAGTTTGTACTTTGGTGTCAGTGGGTTTATATACAAGTATTCTAGCAGGTGCTTATTTATGTAGCACTCCTATTAAACGGTATACTGTATATAAGTAAGGAAACCAGGAAGAGAAAACCCAGACAGTATGTGGTTTGTCAAAGTTGTAACATCTGTGAAGCAAATTTCTGTAAGGCAAACTACTTTCTATTGAATGACTGTTATAAAATTGAAAGAAAAAGGCTGACTGAAAATCTGGCAGGTCCACAGAGGAAAATAGAAGACTCAGCTTTTAACCAAACCAGGAAACCCTCTTACAGTTCAATTTTTAGGAACGCTCCCTTCCAGAGTGACTGCAGTGTTACCTTTACCAGTAGGTGCCTCCAACACCAGCAGTCCTAACTTAGAAGCTTCAATTTCAATAAAAAAACCTTTGCTTTTTAAAATATTAATTTTCAAATTATCAACATTCTGTGTTGGGAAGGACATGGGCACAGGCACACACAGTTCCAAAACTGATAGCTGATACCAGCTGCCCTTCTGAAAAGATGAACTCATCTGTCCAGCAGTATCATTCCAAAACACTTTGTAAATTGCTCCCTACCCTAGGACCCAGCAGTTCTACTCCTGGAGTATTACCCTACAGTAACAAGATAGTTTCTCAAAAACACGTATGGAGGAGATGCTAAAGGGTTATTCAGTGGAATTCTATCCTTTAAAAACTATGGTGTGTAAATAAAATCTAGTGAAAGATCTACAAGCAACAGCAGACCTCTGGATCCAGACTACCTGACTCTGAATTCCAGCTTTCCTACTTTTAGTTGTGTGAACCTGAATAAATTATTTAACACCTCTGTGCTTGGTACATAACAATGGTATATATCTTACAGGATTGTTGTGAAGATGAGATTATGCATTCATAGTATATCATAGGTTGTATAATGCATGGAGAGTTACAGAATAGTCTGTACAGTTGAGTAGAAAAAAGATATGCATAGGTTTGGAACAAAACCTGGAAGGCTATATGGCAAAATATGAACAGTTTTTATCTCTGGCTGGTGGGACTGGCAGATTCAATTTTACCAAATGCTTTTTTGAAAGTAGGCTGGCTTGTTTTTTTAAATCAGCACATATTTGTTTTATAATCAGAAAAAAATAATTTACTTAAAATTAACTCTTAAGTTTGGGCATTTGAGTCCATGTTTAATCCTTTAAATGCAACTTCCACAAGATCTGGAAGTTGGGAACCAGAAGCCAGAACTGAAGAGCTTGATTTTGGATTGAGATACTACCATTTGAAGTTCCCTTGTAAATTCCCTAGGTGGACTGCTGATCTCAGCTGCAAGGCCTTGAGAACATCTTGAAACAGTGTTGCTGGATTCTTTCCTACTGCAGAACTCCAAAGCTGTGGGAGTTTAGCTGCTGTTTACCTCTGAGACTCCAGTCCTGAGACACAAAATAAAAGTCTGCCTGAAGGTTGGCACTTCAGCTCTGCTGCTGGGCCAGTCACTTAACCTTGTTTGAGCCCATTCCCACAGCTCTGTAAAATGAGGATGTATCTACTTTTAAGGATATGAATATTCAAAAATTCAGTTTGTGAAAAGACGAGTAGTGGAATATGTTATGAATTATTTTCCCTCTCTGAGCCTCAGTTTCCTCATTGAAAATTTTTTTTCATTTTGGCCACAGCACACAGCTTGACAGTTCCCCAAAGAGGGTTGACCAGGGATTGAACCCAGGCTACAGCAGTGAAAGTGCAGAATCTTAACCACTAGACCACCAGGGAACTCTCAGTTCCCTCATTTTAAAGATGGCAACATAATTACCTACTTCATAAGGTGGTTTTGAGAATTAAATTAGGGAAACCCTACATTTTATTGAGGATCATCTTTGAACTGCAGACTCACAGAGCAGATCAAGGCTCCCTGTGCCAAGAGCACTCCCTTTGCTCCTAGGGACAGCCAAGGCTTTCCTTTTTCTCGATGGGCAGGGTGAAGTTTCCCCATGGGCCCCCAACTCTAGAACTCTGCAGAGATAGGCCCAGACTATAAAGTCTCTTGAGGCTCCAGTCTGCACACATTGTTCTTTCTGCTGCTCCCACCTTTTGGAAGCCAAAGCTGCCAACTTGGCCTCTTGCAAAACACATTCCATTCATAAGTGCGTTTGTGCATTTTTCCTCCCACACCCTTCTAGGCAGCCACTGCTGAGCTGCCAAGGCAGCTGCTAGAGAAGCAACTTCTCATTTGGGGGAAAAAAGCAACTCAAAGGATTTTCACAGAATACTTGGTTTAGGCTTTGAACATACTACTCCCAAACTTTCTAGCCTCCTCACCCATATGGGGTTGTTTAGTAAAACCACTCAGCCATGTTATTTTCATTTCCTTTTGTCACCCATTTTGTAAATTCTTTGTTATAAAGAAAACCCATTAATGGAAACTTGAAAAATCCAGAAGTTAAAATCATACCTAATCCCACCAGACCACTATTTTACAATCATACATTTTCCTCTATTCAAAAGCAGTTTTTAATAGCGGCATAATATTCCAACATGCTGATGTGTGCCATAATTTCTAAACCAGTCCCAAGTTGTCCCTAAATGATGCTGCCAATCATATCCTTGCACATCTTTGGCAGATAATTATTTCTTGAGGAAAAATTCCTAGAAGTGAATTTAATTGGGCTGAAGTATGAACCACTGAAGGTTTAATTCCAGAAAAGTTTTTACCTTGTTTGCTAGCATTTTTTCAAATCTTTGACAATTTGATAGATTTAGAAGTTTTTCATTTTAGGTTTAATTTAGGATTTAAAATCTATTTATTCGAATACCCTTTAGATTGTCATCTACTATTTTTTCCAGAAGCTTTTGGCCAATTTGTTTTTAGAGTTGTCCATATCCTTTGCCCATGTTTCTGTTGTCTTTTCCATAATGAATTTTCCATTCTGAATTTTTAAGTTCTTTACAAATGTAGTGTTCATTTGTCAATTACTGCAAAAATGTTTCTAGTTTTTTAAGAGGTTTAGAAGGCTGTTCTTGTCTATAATGATATTTTTCTATTTGCTTTTATGCGTAAAAAGTTTTGACTGATCCAGAGATAATATCCACTGATTATATTACATATATTTTTTAAATGATTTAATTTTTTACACATTACCTTTCTTCCTCCTAGAACTTATTTTGGCATAGGTAACTTTTCACCAAATATTTAGGTTTTATCCAATTACCTATCTTTACTTATACAGTAAAGGAGGCTTTACTGTAGTCTGTGTATTCAAGAGCCTTGTGTCTGTGTCTTTTGTCTTGTCTCACACTAGTACCGTATCATTTGGAGCTCTGTATTATACACTCACCTTCTCAGCAGCAACACCCCAGATAAACATGGGCCCAGAGTCCTCATCAGCATGGATTACAAAACATTATAGAGTTAGATGCTTGCTCTGCTGCTGACTGCATTGCTGCCATATTTCACTAACTTTCCCAGCATCCCACAAGGTAAGAAGAGAATCAAGGAATATTACATAGGAAGAATGTTAAACCCATATAAGAGCCTTATAGCTTTCATGAGAGAGGGTATCCTTGAAAGTCATAGCAAAGGAGGAGGGAGAGGTTAGGCTGGCTCCCTTGCTTTAACTTCCAGGCAGACTAACCCTTAGGGTCTAGGTCAAAATCCAGAGTTAGAGAATGACTTCCAAAGCTAACCCAGCCATGTACTTTGGCAGCTGTATTTGAGGGGAAGAAGCCAGCGCTGAGGTGACTACAGTACTCTGAACCCTCAGAACTACTTTCAGTATACCATTCCACATACTTATCTGGTAATACTGTTAGTTGCTTATCCCTTAGCTAGTCAAAAATTGGTTTTTAGCGATATATCACCATGACAACACTTTGAATAAATGGCCCCATATTCTATACAGGCACCCAAATCAGTAATCTTCACTTTATTATTTCTCATACCTCTTATTTGTAAGGCCCTGGCTGGGCTCATTAACTCAAACAGCCAAAGAAGACACAAGCTCAAGAGCCAACTGGGAAAATAAGTACATTTTTTAAGTGAGGAAAAAGTCATCCCCTAGATTTCCTGATGGCTCAATGGTCAAGAATCCACCTGTCAATGCAGGAGAAGCAGTTTCAATCCCTGGGTTGGGAATATCTGCTGGAGAAGAAAATGGCAACCCACTCCAGTATTCTTGTCTGGGAAATCCCATGGACAGAGGGGCCTGGCAGGCTACAGTCCATGGGGTCGCAAGAGTCAGACACGACTTAGTGACTAAACAACGTCTACCACAGTTAGACTTCTAGAATGTAAGAGCCAGAGGGAGCCATTAGGGACTATGTTATTCTAAGCCCACCATCCTACCAATATGGCATAGCGAAGTTGAGTCCCCAAGAAAGGCAGTGACTTTTGAAAGGTCATATGTGACCATTCCAATCCTCCTATTATCTGGATTCCCTGCATTACCTAACAGCCTTTGGAAACCTTAAACTTTTGTGTCTTAGGTGCTTAATAATCATGGATGTTCTTTTAAATCCTAACATTGATAAAAATAATAGTCTCTTGATTTTACAGATGACTAAAAGGAAACTCAGAATTTCACTAATTTGCCAAAGATCACAGAACAGTAGCACCTGACAGTTTTCAGCTTGCCTCCTTGCCTTAATCACTGCCAACCTAGTAGATATTAGGAGCCAACTATTAAAGAGTTCTAATTCACTTTTTATTCTTCATGGGAATCCACATCAGTTGATAAGGTAAGACTGTTAGGTAGTGGCCCTGTGAGGACGCATTTGCTTCTTGCCTATAAGTACTGGGACTTGAAAAGCCGTTAAGCTTGGTGAGTGGGAGATCAACATCCGTTTTTGTAGCTGGGGATCCTGTATGATCTGGACGGTTTTCCAAAGCACAGGATCTGCCATCCATTATGTTGGAAGAGGCTCCTGGTGGGTAAAGCTCACCCCAGAATGAAGTCACAGATATTTTTTGTTTGGGGGGTTGTTTTTTGTTTCTTGCAGAACTGTCATTAGTCAAGTAAACAAATTTATTAAGTCCAACAGCAGGTTACCTTCCAAATAAAAAAGTAGACAATAATGTGTGTAACAAGTTAATAAAAATATTCAAGGAGCCATTTGGAGAGTGCAACAGTGCAGAGAATACAAATCAAAATATTGACTTTTGTCAACAAGTTTGTACAACTTCAAGAAACAGACACGCTGGTCACAAACCAAGAGGAATCCACAAAGGTGGAGGGTCACATGAGCAGTGGACTCATCACCTCAGCGGGATAAGGCAGGGTATCTTATTTGTAGGACCAGTTTATCCAAGCCCCATTTGCCTATTGCTTCAAATCCCTCCTTTGAAACCTAGAATCATATTCATTAGTGCAACAGGTAAGAGCAATTAATAACAGACTCAAGGGGCTAGGACCAGGGTCAGAAGGAAGACACTTCTCCCAGAATAAATGCGTTGGGGGAAAAAACCACAGCAGCTGCTGAATGGCTTCCTTTGGCAATATGCAAGATTTATGCTGAAAGTTGTAGGGAAGGTGGGTGGTAGAAGAGCAGGCTCAGTTTTCAAAGAGAGGAATAGGGAGAAGGATGTGATAAACTCCAGCACCTGAATCAGAAACAGAATCTGATGGTTACTCAATTTTGTTTTTCAGTGAGGAAAAACACCTGCAGATCCTCAATGTAAGGCAGTGCTAGTCAAGGTTAACCTGGATAAATGCTAATGATTACAGCTTAACAAAGGTGTAAACTCTGAATGGGGAGTGGGCGGGAAACCCCTCTATATGATTCAGAAAACTGTGGAGTAAGAGGAGGATCAATGTTACATGTTCTCAAATGAGTCCCAATTAACACTTTAATGACTTAATAGTCCTTTTAGTCCATCTTGTTTAAACAAAAGCTTCCCAGGTAGTGCTAGTGGTAAAGAATCCACCTGCCAATGCAGGAGACATAAGAGACGCTGGTTCAGTCCCTGGGTTGGGAAGATCTCCTGGATGAGAGCATGGCAACCCACTCCAGTATTCTTGCCTGGAGAATCCCATGGACAGAAGAGCCTGGCTGGCTATAGTCCACAGGGCCACACAGAGTCGGATATGACTGAAGTCAATTAGCACACACGCACACATTTAAACAAGATACTGCTGAGTCCCCCAGGGAAGACCTTTGTCAGTTACGCAGTTAACAAGATGTTCAGGTCATCACTAACCAGACACACAAGAAGAGTGGCAAAGTGGGCTACTACAGCAAAACAAACCTAGCAGCAGCTTTCTTCCAGCCTTTATACCTTTGGGGCTCACTGCACTGAAGACTTGACTTTAAATGCAAACCAAACTTGGCCCAAAACACAGATGTTTTGGTTTGTCTGGTTAAACTTTTATACCAGATCCTTATCTAAGTAATTTCCCATCACTATTTAATACAGTTTGGTATAGTATACTATATTGCAGCCATCACATGAACTATGGAGTCCCACACCCTGCAGGCTCCAACACTGAGGACCGAATTTTACCACCAGTCCTTGGGAAATCCATACTGTTTTAAGACCCACTAATAAATGTGAGGCTTAATCCTTTCTTCCTCTCCAGGAAGGCTAGTTTGTGCCTTCCTTAGCAAAGTTTAATATTGAAAACACTGCCTTGTACATTTTCTGTTGGATTTCCTTGAACCTGAGGGCTTGGCTGAAATTTGGATCTCTACGTAGCTCTAGACTTTTTTTTCTTACCAGAAGGGTAGAAATGGAATCTTGACCCAAACTCACACGTGAGCACATGTGGCAGGGAGAACTGCTGAGACAACTAGCCTAAGTACAGCAAAGTGTCATCACAGGAGGCAGGGGTAAGAGTGATACAGTCACATTTGGCAGGTACAGGGGAAGAGCAACCGGTAAAGCACAATTCATCTCATATTGCTTTCTAATCAATTGCTAAAGAAATACCATAGAAGCTCACACACAAAACTGCTGCCAAAAAACAACCTCCCAACACACTCCGTTTGTTGTAGTCACTCTGGTATTTGCCTGTTTTCAAAATGGCATCCACATCCTGCCCCTGACCACACCACCACCATACCACTCTGGTATCCTATTGTTTAAAGTGAAGTGTGCACTGGCTTACCTGAGGGGCATGCATTGACCTCTTCAACACAATTACTGCTCACTCATTAAGCAGCAAACCCATCTGTAGGTGAAGAGGAACAGGAACCTCTCATTTCCCAGAAGTGTAACTGCAAACCCTACACACACACACACTCCCATCTTGGATCCCTCTGCAGAAAACTGCTTTTCCTATAGCCACGAAAAAGTCAAGCATTGGTCCACGTGACTGCTTAAGCTTGAATTCCTTGCATCAAAGACTCAAACTTGGAAGGAAACTAAGTCCCTCCCTAACCATTCCCTTTTCAGGTTTCTAATTCGCATTTGTTAACAAACAGACCATTAAATATATAACCAAAAATATTTAAATGGCTCTTTTGTTGATAAGGAAGCTGAGTGTTTTTTTAAAAATCCATCATAACACACCTAATGCATGGAATGCTTTCTTATAGGCTGGGGAAGGAATCCAGTTCCCCCAGAGTCTTTAGGATACTCAGCATTTTGTGTCCTTGCCATACACCCTTCTGATCTGAGACAGAAAAAGCCTTACCTGGCTAGAAGCAGCTTGCTAGGTTAAGGTTTCAACCTTAACCTCTGCCCAATCCAGAACTGAGGAAAAATGGGGTTGTAAATTGACTGGATGAGATGGCAGTCTCAATACCTCAGCCTAGGTACCTTGACTTCAACTGAGCCCACAGAACATGCTAAGACCCTCAGAAACTGTCTACAAGGTTCCTGTGTCTTAGGCTAGAACAAAGCCAGATATCTGGACTGGGACCCATCAGCTTTCCAGCAGTATTGTTAACTACTGTGGCTGACTTTAGTTTCCCATCCAGCCCTGTAAAAGGGGCAACTCTCAGGGTTCAGATTAAAAAATATATATATATGTTCCCTATGTCAATACCAATTTTACAAAAACATTGCAGAAACTCCTTAAATCATCTTTGTAAAGATGGGAGCCCAGAGCCATAGGTTAGTAATAAAAGAACTCAAAATAAGCAATTCCTGCCCAGGCTAAGAAACATATACCTGGGAGGGAGATGGGGGGTAAGTTGAGGGAGAAAAACTCCAAATATTTAATAGACAAACTCTCACTGCCTCAAGAGTATAAATATTTTTATAAATTTTTATTTAAAAATTCCCTTTTCAATCTGTTCCAAAGTATTGGAAGCTGAACGGTACAAGTTCCTGCCATCCATCCTTCCAGTACAGTTTTACGAGGACATTTTTTTTTTTTAATGGAAAAATAAGAGGACCCTCTACTAAAACCAGGTAGGACCAGTCAGCTTCTGTGTGGCAGTTTAGCCAAAGCTGGCCTTACAGAGCAAGCAGTGGAGGTGTCTAGGGAACTGGGACTCCCTCTTGTGAGGAAAGGACTGAGAAAATTCATCTTTAATGAAAATGATCTAAATTCAGATTCAAAAGCCTTCATTATGATTCTCCCTGACACTCTTATACTTTGTATATTGAAGGCAGCTCCCTTTTATAGCTAGTTTTAGCAGGCAAAGAAACAAAGGAATATAGATACATATATGTGTATATATATATATATATTATATAGGTAAAATATATACATATATATGTATATATACATATTTGGGGGTAGGAAAAGGTGAGGAGGGTCATGTAAACCTAAATAGTCATCACATTACCCCAAATAAGCCTGACATTAACAAAGAAGAAAATAAATAACTTCTGGGGGTTAAGTGACAACACGGGTGCAGCAAGAAGGGAAAGGGCACAAGTTTAACTATTAAATACACTTATGTATTTGTTTGGCAGAGTTCAGGTCAACCCCAGGCTCCTGCACTTGCCAGACAAGTAAGCTGATGATACTCAAGAAAAAAAAAAAAAAAAAAATTCAAGCAGAGCTCCATACCACAGTTTTCCTTCAAGTCAGTTGGCCGGCAGGCACAGTTTTCCGACCACCAGGAACAGAAACTTTGGCTCCAAAGCAAATGAAAAAAAAAACAAAACGTATTTCCACTTACAACATGAAAATACAGAAAATTCATCAAAGAAAGAAAACTATCAAAGTCTACTTCCAGCAAAACTGAGGTAGCGCTGCTTTCTCTGCATTCAATGCTTAAGTGGTTCTCAGTACAATGTGTTCTAACAAAACTGCTCACTTGACTGACAGGCGCAGCATGTTGATGGATAAACTCAACATGAAATGCAATAGGTCAAAGAAGGAATGAGCAAGAAGTGAGAAAAATAAAGAGTTTCAGATAAATTAGCTTAAAAGGGGGTCGTCACCAGACTACAAATGCTCTTGGCCAGCCCTGGCTCTCCAAGAACCTTAAATCGCCTGGGAATTAATGCAATGTGGTTAACAGTTAACACTGCTAATTCAAAATTCAACTCTGTAAATCTTTAAAAGTAATTATTACAACCTAAATCCAACCATGTAAACAGCACTACACACAGTACAGACCTGCCCTGAAAAACAAGAATATGCAAAACTGAGATCTGGCACTATCATTTTATAATGATAATTCAACCTAACTCCCATTCCTACTACCTGCTCTACACCCTCCCCCACCAAAAAAAAAAAAATCTAATTTGTGCAAGAAGTGGCAGGCTTATTCTATCTGAAGGCTTCAAAAAAAAAAAAAAGATATACAACATGTAGCCAGGTTCAAATATTTTGGGGGACCCCTCCCCAAAAAAGGGAAATAACCAAAATAACCAAAAGTGAAGAAAGTGCCTAAAACATGATACAGCATTTTAGAGCCCTTTCAGATACAAGGCAGAGAAAGGTGTAAAGTAGAAAATATCCGGATCTTCAGTAATTTTCAGAAAGGTCCAATTCCTTGGTTGACTGCAGGGCAGCAGGCAGATCCTTGCTGCTGCTCCTGAGACAGAGCCACTAAGTCTGCTCCTCGGGACACAAGCCCTCGGGCCCTGAGCTGAGTGCGCCTCTCCCTTCCCCTTCTCTTTTCCTTCGCTCCATTTCCCACTCCACAAAGGTATCGAAGAGACTTGGCCAGGCCTCATCTTCGCTGTAGTTGCTGAGGTCAGGGCCAATCACCTGAGTGAAGTTAAGGAACATATTCCAAGTGTCCCTGGAGATGCCCTTGATCCCCGAGGGGTTCTCTGTTAGGAAGTTTAGCCACTGGTCCAATACCGGAGGATTGTTCTGGGTAAAGACGAGTTTCCACAGGGCAATGGCTATTTCTCGATGCAGTGACCGCTGCCCTTCTTCAGAGTCCAGGCCAAACTGAAATGTAAACCGGTAGAGATCCTTGAATTTATCCTCTTGTTTGGCTTCTGTTAAGAGGCTAGGGAACCGTGCACAGATCCCATCAATGCTGTCTGCACTTATTGCTTTGCAGCCGTCAAAAAATTCCTTCCTGCAACAGGAAGGAGGGGCACAATTAATAATTGCAAATGATATCATTTACTGAGAGGCGATATAGTATCATAAGAGCATAACTATGAGGCTGTCGGGATTTGAACTCCAACTCCTCTACTAATTGCAATCCTATTTCATCTGCCAAATGGTGAGAATACTACCTTACTTCGTAGGGTTTAAGTCAACTTCTAGATAGTGCCAAGCACATGGTAGGCTGCTGGTAACAGTTCATTCATTCATCTATTCATCTTTCTAAAGCTAAACTCAAAGTCTCCTGCTCCATGCCATTTCTCATTCTGCAACAGTGATTAAGCTGTAGACATTCCTTGGAGATGGCGAGGGAGTCTTCCTGTTTTCCTTTTGATTCTATAGGGGTTGTTTGGTTTTGGAATATTTTTGGTTACTGCCAAGGAAAATTTTTGGAGTCCAAAGATTCTGGATGAACCTGGGGAAACTGCCACCAGAAATCAAAGTTCTGTTACTAAAAAGCAAAAATTGTATGTGTATTTTTTAACATCTATATATAACACTTCTGGCTTACAACATGGTCTCACACTGATCATGTGCTTTGAGATTCTGTATGTTCTGAAGATATAACATCTGAGGTCTGTGAGTAACCTACCCAGGGACTAAAAGTTTTATAGAGGGGTTCTCAAAGTCAATTCTTCTTTCTTATAATCCAGTGCTCTGCAAACCATACCTTGCAGTGACCCTGCCATGTTGTCTCCCACAAATAATCTCTATCAGGATGCATGATGATAACAGTGGACACAACTACGGGTTGACAGGACTTCCCAGGTGGCTCAGTGGTAAAGAATCAGCCTGCCAACGCAGGAGATATGGGTTCGATCCCTGGGTTGGGAAGATCCCCTGGAGGAGAAAATGGCAACACACTCCAGTATTCTTACCCAGAAAATACCACAGACAGAAGAGCCTGGCAGGCTATGGTCCACAGGGTCACAAAGAGTTGGACATGACTGAGTGACTGCGCATGCACGCACTAGCTGATAACCGGGGCCAGTTGTCCTTATTGGCACATAGGGTGACTAAGGGTATCGTTCGGAGAGCAATGGGGTCTGTGTGACCCCATGGACTGCAGCCCACCAGGCTCCCCCGTCCCTGGGATTCTCCAGGCAAGAACACTGGAGTGGGTTGCCATTTCCTTCTCCAATGCATGAAAGTGAAAAGTGAAAGTGAAGTCGCTCAGTCGTATCCGACTCTTAGCGACCCCATGGAGAGCAGCCTACCAGGCTCCTCCGTCCATGGGATTTTCCAGGCAAGAGTACTGGAGTGGGGTGCCACTGCCTTCTCCCAAGCACATCCCCAGTGGCACTCAATGCCTGACACATGATAGGTGCACAATAAACACTGAGTAAGGAAGTAAGTGAACTGACAAAGGAGTGAAAGAAAAAAGTCTGAAATAGCAGTGGGGTGGGACAGCAGCTTGGCAACATGGATTTATAACTTCAGGCAAGGATTGTTGGTGCCCACTTCTATCCTAGCTGGGCACCACTGCTCAGTGGTGCTCTCTTTCCTCCTCTGTTCACCTGGTGACACCAAGTATTTGTGACTAACCTGGTGAATTTGCACATGGTAGCAGCCTGGAACTTCCAAGCCAAAAGCAGCACTCGAAATTCCGTGGGGTCCACACATAGATCATTGCAAAAGCGCTCCATGCCTTCCTCCAAAATTGCATCCTCCCGTTCATCCTTATAGCGCCTGAACAGTTCTTCCAACCTCTGCAAAGACGACTCCTCGGCATTTGACTTGGGCTCCCTCCCAGCATCTCCAGAGGATGTTGGCAGCTGGCAGGCCTCAGGAGCAGCCTCTGCCTTTTTGGTCCCATTGACAAGGATATCTCCACCTGGCTTGCCACAGGTTGGCAGCTGTTCCTCACGGTGGCTTGCACTCCGCCTACCATGTGACTTGCTGCTGGGATCACGGTCTCCATTCTTGCTACCCAGAGTTGATGAGGGATTCTTACACTTGGTGACACACTGGCCCATGATGCTGGTGGCCTGGCCTCTAGAGCGGCCCTCTCTGGATTGGATGCCCTCGTTGCCACTGGCCCATGTGCCTCAACATGCCATCAGCCAGAGGAGCCAGCCAACCTAGAAGAAAATTAAAGACCAATCACCACCGAACAGGAAGACAGAGTACGCAAGCTCTCCTCCAGGAACTGCACAGTGCAACACCATTCTTGCAATGAGCCAACCATGAACTAGTGGAAATACCCCAAGTTCACCATCACCTTCCTCACAAGCCTATACCTTCACCTTGGAAATGCAGTGGCTAGGACACATATGGAGAACCAATAATGGAAATTCCTAAAATTCTTAAGGTAACATAGATCACAAAGAATTCATGTGCAGAATGCATCAGGAAGACTATGGGTTTGCCAGAAATATTCCAAAGGAAATTTGTCTTGCAAATTTGCCATCACATAAGAAAGTTATTTGAACCTGTGTTAACACCAAAGGTACAAATAAAAGGTTCATCTTCTAGTCTCTAATGTCAAAATTCTCAGATTTTCTTTTTAAGTAGGATGAACAGGGAGAAAGAGTGGTCACATCCCAAATAACTATATATAGTTTCATAATGCCCTAAAGATGAGGTAAAGAATGTGCAAGCCCTTTCTCCACCCTTACTCTATCCACCTATGGGCGCCATCCACCAGGACTGTATTCCATGCCAAGGGTCCCAGTCGCTGAGCTTCTTTTCTAAATACCCCTCTCAGAAAGGTAGAATGTAGAAGGAAAGTCAAGTTCACACTAAATGTGAATGCCCTAAAGGCTTAAATGCAGGCTTAGTCTTCTAAGAAGGTGTCTCCATTTTAAAAGAAGGGCTGATTTACCCAAATACAATCTCTAAATGATAGGATAACAGCTAGATGAAAAAGAAGTCTGCACTAATACATAACATCATAGTGATTTACTTATTTTTAACTAAAAAGTGTTTTATAGGAAGATTGCTAGAAATTTCTTGGCTAGGAAGGAGGTGATTTCTCTGGAGACACTTTATCTACTTAGACTCATTCTTACCTTCAACTAGGCTACTAGAAGATCCATCTAAAATTTAGTGCTTGTAAAATTTTGCTAACTAAAGAATCTGCCTGCAATGCAGGAGACCCCAGTTCAATTCCTGGCTCAGGAAGATCCCCTTGAGAAGGGACAGCCTACTTGCTCTGGTATTCTTGGGCTTCCCTGGTGGCTCAGACAGTAAAGAATCCATCTGTCTGAGCCACCAATGCAGGATACCTGGGTGCAATTTATGGGTTGGGAAGATCCCCTGGAGAAGAGCATGGCAAACCACTCCAGTATTCTTGCCTGGAGAATCCCCAAGGACAGAGGAGCCTGGCAAGCTACAGTCCATGGGGTTGCAAAGAGTTGGACACGACTGAGTGACTAAGCACAGCACAGCAGAGCATAATAATTGCAGCCTCTGAAATTATGTTAATAGAAACTTGGAAGTATAGCAGGGAAGTGGACCAAATCAATGTCAGACCCATGTCTCACCAGCTCTAGAGTCATGGACCTTCACAATCCAAATTCAAAGCTCTAATGAGACTGGCAGTAGGGTAAAAGGGTATTTTAATGGAAAGTTGAAGCTTTAAACTTTAGCTAAAGAACTTTACTTCCTCCAAATAGTACTTGCATAAAATCAGAGTTATTTTCAAAAGTAATTCTAAGGGTATGTTCTGAGTGTACAAGTTTAAAGTGAAGACCATAATCGTTCCTGTGTTAATTGGAATCACATTGTATCAGGGTGTGTCCCATTCTCCACCTTCAAAAAGAATAAATGACAGACATGACTATACATGCCCTTTATGGATTTGCAGTTTCACTTAGGTTTCAAAATCACACTGTAGCCCCTTCAGAAGGGTTTTGGTGTGGAAAATGACAGACCCAAGTAAGTTTTTTGAAGCCTTTTTATGCTTTTAGAGCATAGCTAGTAATTCATAGTGCAACTTATTAAAATTTTTAAAGGCAAGGGTGTTAATTCTTGGAAGACCAGAATACATGAGAAGCAACCTGTTCAAGCCAAATTATCCAAAATAAACAGCACTATACCACATGGACGTTCTGGTTTCCAGATCTGTGTTTCTAAGACTGAAATGCTGAAAGAAACAAAAGGCCCAAACTTACACAAATTCCACACGCTCACAGACTGGCAACTCTAATTCCCAGACATGCTGACTCACCAGATTTTGCTGCTCAGTTCTTGCTGCTGAGGAAAGCCCAGGTATCTGGCACGATAAGAAGATTTCCTGGTTTCTGACTGACTCACCTACCATAGGCCACTCACCTCTGCTCCCATTGGACAGATGTTATATTATACCAGCTTCCTCCAAATCCTGGTGCCAAGGCCTTCAAGTAGGGACAGAACAGATGGACCTACCAAAGAGGTTCTAATCCATTTACCCATTTACAAGCCCTCCACATGAGAGCATCTTTGATGACCTGACACAGCAGAACCAGCTGAAACCTGAAGGCATTTTACATACCCAAAAGATAAAAAGAAAAAAAGGAGTGGGAAATCAATTTAGACAGATGATTAGTCAGAAAGTGCCAGAAGGCTGGATCCCTTCCTTCCATTCCAGTCCTTTCCTTTGAAGCAAGTGATAGTCTCAAGCCAGTTACAGATCTGATGGTGAGTGTGGTCCCCTGATTACCTAATGGGCTCCCTGGGCTCCCTTCTTTACTGTCTACCTCTTTCTTTGGGAAACAGTTCTGCACCAAGAGATTTCTCAGGTTCAATCAGGGGCTCAGCCCTGTGTCACAGGATGGCCACACTTCAAGTGTTTTAAAGTTGCCTGCTTCTCTGAACACAGTAGCTGTTGGCTAATTCCTAGTAAGAGCATTTATACAAAGCACTTTATGGACAATAAAACTCATATATGCTTATGACAATTCCATTCAAAGATAGGAAAGTTGGGGTGCAAAGAAGATTACCCAGGATCACAAGAAGAACCTGATTATGTCTGACTTGAAAAACCCCTGATAGCTCAGCTGGTACAGAATTTGCCAGCAATGCAGGAGACCCCAGTTCAATTCCTGGGTCAAGAAGATCCACTGGAAAAGGGATAGCCTACCCACTCCAATACTCTTGGGCTTTCCTTGTGGCTCAGCTGGTCAAGAATTCATGCATAATGCAGGAGACCTGGGTTCGCCTGGGTTGGGAAGATCCCCTGCAGAAGGGAAAGGCTGGCCTGGAGAATTCCATGGACTTCTACTGTATAGTCCATGGGGTTGCAAACAAACACCACTGAGCCAACTTTCACTTTCAATTTAACCACTAAGCTAGACTGCTTAACACCTGTATCAGAAACCCCTTCATAGATCACAGCATGGTCTTGGTGAAGGGGCTTTGTAATGCAATGAAGCTATAAGCCATGCTGTGCAGGGCCACCCAAGACAGGCGGGTCATAGTGAAGTGTACTGACAAAATGTCATCCACTGGAGGAGGGAACGGCAAAACACAGGAGTATGCTTGCCATGAAAACCCCATGAGCAATATGCAAAAGCAAAACACATAATACTGGAAGATGAGCACCCCAGGTTGGAAGGTGTCCAATATACTATGGGGGAAGAAGAAAGGGCAATTATTAATACCTCCAGAAAGAATGAACTGGCTGAGCCAAACCGGAAACGACACTCAACTGTGGATGTGTCTGGTGGTATTGCATAGAAACCTGGAATGTTAGGTCCATGAATCAAGGAAATTGGACACGATCAATAGGAGATGGCAGGAGTGAATATCATTTTAGGAATCAGTGAACTAAAGTGGACAGAAATAGGTGAATTTAATTCGGGGAACCATTATATCTACTACTGTGGGCAAGAATCCCTTAGAAGAAATAAGGTGGCCCTCACAGTCAACAAAACAGTGACCTCGGTTCCTTTCCAAAAAGAAATGGAGTAGCCCTCACAGTCAACAATACAGTGACCTCGGTTTCTTTCCAAGGCAAACCACTCAACATGACTTTGCCTCAACCAGTGATGCTGGAGAAGCTGAAGTTGACTATAAAGATCTACAAGACCTTGTAGAACTAACAGCAAAAACGATGTCCTTTTCGTCATGGGAAATGGAATGCAAAAGTTGGAAATCAAGAGAAACCTGCAGTAGCAAGCAAGTTTGGCCTTGAAGAACAAAATGAAGCAGGGCAAAGGCTAACAGAGTTTTGCCAAGAGAACACACTGGTCACAGCAAACACTCTTTTCCAACAACACAAGAGATGACTCTACACATGGACATCACCAAATGATCACTACTGAAATCAGATTGATTATATTCTTTGCAGCTGAAGATGGAGAAGCTCTATACAGTCAGCAAAAACAAGACTGGGAGCTGACTGTGGCTCAGATCATGACCTCCTTATTGCAAAATTTAATCTTAAATTGAAGAAAGTAAGGAAAACTACTAGACCATTCAGGTATGACCTAAATCAAATCCCTTATGATTATATGGTGAAGGTGATGAATAGGTTCAAGGGATTAGATCTGGCAGAGTGCATAAAGAACTATATATGGAGGTTTATAATAATGTACAGGAGGCAGTGACCAAAACCACCCCAAGGAAAAAGAAATGCAAGAAGGCAAAGAGGTTGTCTGAGGAGCTGAAAAGGGAAAAATATACCCAACTGAATGCAGAGTTCCAGAGAAAAGCAAGGAGAGATAAGAAGCTGTTCTGAAATGAAGTGTAAAGAAATAGAGGAAAACAACAGGATGGGAAAGATTCTCTAAAAAACAGAATTTCTCTTCCAAAAAAATCAGATAGTAGGGGAAACATTTCATCCAAGAATGGGAGTAAGGACCTAATAGAAGATATTAAGAGGTGGAAATACACAGAACTATACAAGAAAGGTCTTAATGACTCAGATAACCACAACGATAGGAGTGTAGTCACTTACCTAGAGCCAGACATCCTGGAATGTGAAGTCAAGTGGACCTTAGGAAGCATTACTAAGAACACAGCTAATGATGCTGCTGCTGCTGCTGCTGCGTCACTTCAGTCGTGTCCGATTCTGTGCAACCCCATAGATGGCAGCCCACCAGGCTCTGCCGTCCCTGGGATTCTCCAGGCAAGAACACTGGAGTGGGTTGCCATTTCCTTCTCCAATGCATGAAAGTGAAAAGTGAAAGTGAAGTCGCTCAGTCATGTCTGACTCTTCGCAACGCCATGGACTGCAGCCTACCAGGCTCCTCCATCCACAGGACAAAGCTTATGGAGGTGATGCAATTCCAGCAGACCTATGCAAAATCCTAAATGATGATGCTGTTAAAGTGCTACAGTCAATATGTCAGCAAATTTGGAAAACTCAGCAGTGTTCACAGGACTGGAAAAGGTCAGTTTTCATTCTAATCCCAAAAAAAGGCAATGCCAAAGAAATTTCAAACTATGGCACAATTGCATTCATTTCACATAGCAAGGTAAGGCTCAAAATTCTCCAAGCTAGGCTTCAGCAGTATGTGAACCGAGAGATTCCAGATGTACAAGCTGGCTTTAGAAAAGGCAGAGGACCCAGAGATCAAATTGTCAACATCTACTGGATCACAGGAAAAGTAAGGGAATTCAAAAAAAAATTTACTTCATTGATTGTGCTAAAGTCATTGACTGTGTGGATCACAACAAACTGGACAATTCTTAAAGAGATGGGAGTACCAGACCACCTTACCTGTCTCCTAACAAACATGCGCAAGTCGAGAAGCAACAGCTAGAACTGGACATGAACAATGAACTGGTTCCATATAGGGAAAGAAGTATGTCAAGGCTGTATACTGTCACGCTGCTTATTTAACTTATATGCAGAGTACATCATGCAAAATGCCAAAGTGAATGAATCACAAGCTGGAATCAAGATTTGTGGGAGAAATACCAACAACCTCAGATATGCAGATGATACCACCCTAATGGCAGAAAGTGAAAAGAAACTAAAGAGCTTCTTGATGAGGGTGAAAGAAGAGTGAAAAGGTTGGCTTAAAACTCAACATTCAAAAAACTAAGATCATGGCATCTAGTCACACCATTACATGGCAAATAGATGGGGAAAAAATGGAAACTGACAGATTTTATTTTAGTGGGCTCCAAAATCACTGTGGACAGTGACTGCAGCCATGAATTAAAAGACACTTGCTTCTTGGTTGGAAAGCTATGACAAACCTAGACAACATATTAAAAAGCAGAAACATCATTCTGCTGACAAGATCCATACAGTCAAAGTTATAGTTTTCTAGTAGTCATGTACAGATATGAGAACTGGACCATAAAGAAGGCTGAGTGCCAAAGAATTCATGCTTTTGAACTGTGCTGAAGAAGACTCTTAAGAATCCCCTGGACTGCAAGGAGGTCAAGCTAGTCAACCTAAAGGAAACCAACCCTGAATATTCATTGGATGGACTGAGGCTTAAGCTCCAATACACTGGCCACCTGATACAAAAGAGCTGAGTCACTGGAAAAGACCCTGCTGCTGGGATAGATTGAGAAGAGGAGGAAAAAGGGGTGGCAGAGGATGAGATGGTTAGACAGCATCACTGACTCAATGCACATAGATTTGAGCAAACTGTGGGAGACAGGGAAGGACAGAGGAGCCGGTCCATGGGATTGCAAAGAGTCGGACATGACTTAGGGACTAAACAACAACAACAACTGGAAAAAGAACAGCATATGGTCTGTGCCCAGAGCTAAGAATGCTGTCCTAGCCACTGCTCTCTCCCCAGCAAGCCATACCACCGTGAAGCAGGCAGGCAAGATGCCCTCAGGCTCAGCCTCACCAGAGGCTGGGGACTAGAATCCAGAGTCCTTAAACCTGTGATGTTTCAGGACCCCATCATGGCTAAAAGCTCTAGCTCTTTAAGTCCAACTCTGCTATCGGCTGTTTGACCCTGATCAAAAACCTGAATTTCATCAACCTGAAAAGCGGTACCTACTTCATAGAGCAGTTGTAAGGATTCAGTCAGGATACACTGATAAAGAGTACCTGGCACTATGACTTCCACAGAGGAAAGCTTTTATTAAAAGCCAAGTAGTATCTGCTTACCCTGATGGAAATCCCAGCTTGTTCCATGTGAACAATGGGTCTAGGCTTGCTTCCCCACGCCCAGACAGGACAGGATGCCTATGCTTGAGTCAGGCACATGCTAATGCTAATGCTAAGTCACTTCAGTCGTGTCCGACTCTGTGTGACCCCACAGACGGCAGCTCACCAGGCTCCCCCGTCCCTGGGATTCTCCAGGCAAGAACACTGGAGTGGGTTGCCATTTCCTTCTCCAATGCAGGAAACTGAAAAGTGAAAGTGAAGTCGCTTAGTCGTGTCCGACTTTTAGCGACCCCATGGACTGCAGCCTACCAGGCTCCTCCGTCCATGGGATTTTCCACGCAAGAGTACTGGAGTGGGGTGCCATTTCCTTCTCCATCATGCACACGAGTATCGCTCAAAAACAGTTTCTTGAACTACAGAACTAACCCTGCTCAAATGCACCACCAATCAGAAATACACAGGGGGTCAGATTCTCCATAGGATAAGACTTGTGAATAATCGTGAATAAAATCAAGCTGGCTATTTGCTGTGCCCTCTGGATATCTGAATTGCTGCTCACTTTCTGTCCCTAACTGCAGAACAATTATATCAAAGAAATTCTTGCACTGTTAAGAAAGTTCTAGGACCCACAACAGATTTTCCCACCTAGGGAACTGACAAAGGGACTGAGAACCCCCAAAGAATTTGACTTTGGAGACCAGTGGGATTTGATTACAGTACTTTAACAGGAATGGGGAGACTCTTGGAGGGCACAAACAAAAACTTGTGTACATTAAGAGCCAGGAGAAAAGAGTCTCCTGTGAAGGCATGGGTCAAGTTTGCCCTCAGTCAACTGGGAGGGAACAGCCCCACCCGTCAACAGAAAACTGGATTAAAGATTTACTTAGCATGGTCCCGCCCATCAGAATAAGACCCAGATTCCCCCATAGTCAGTCTTTCCCATGAGGAACCTTCTATAAGCCTCTTATCCTTATTTATCAGAGGGCAGACAGAATGAAAACCACAATCACAGAAAACTAACCAAACTGATCACCTGGACCACAGCCATCTCTAAACTCAATGAAACTATGAGCTATGCCGTGTAGAGCCACCCAAGATGGATGGGTCATGGTGGAGAGTTTTAACAAAACGTGGTCCACTGGAGAAGCGCATGGCAAACTACTTCATTATTCTTGCCTTGAGAACCCCATGAAAAGGCAGAAAGATGGACACTGAAAGATGAACTCCCCAGGTCAGTAGGTGCCCAATATGCTACTGGAGAAGAGTGGAGAAGTAACTCCAGAAAGAATGAAAAGACGAAGCCAAAGTGAAAACAGTATCCAGCTGTGGATGTGACTGGTGATAGAAGTCAAGTCCGATGCTGTAAAGAACAGTAATGCATAGGAACCTGGAATGTTAGGTCCATGAATCAAGGTAAATTGGAAGTGGTCAAACAGGAGATGGCAAGGGTTTGAACATCGACATTTCAGTAATCAGTGAATTAAAATGGACAGGAATGGGCAAATTTAATTCAAATGACCATTATATCTACTACTGTGGGCAAAAATCCCTTAGAAGAAATGGAGTAGCCCTCACAGTCAACAAGAGAGTCCGAAAGGCAGTACTTGGGTCCAATCTCAAAAACAGAATGACCTCGGTTCGTTTCCAAGGCAAACCATTCAATATCATAGTAATCCAAGTCTATTCCCCAACCACTAATGCCGAAGAAGCTAAAGTTAAACAGTTCTATGATGACTTACAAGAACTTCTAGAACTAACACCAGAAAAAGATGTCCTTTTCATCATAGGAGACTGGAATGAAAAAGTAGGAAGTCAGGATTTCCCTGGAGAAAGAAGCAAGTTTGGTCTTGGAGTACAAAACGAACCAGGGCAAAGGCTGATAAGAGTTTTGCCAGGAGAATGCATTGTTCTTAGCAAACACTTTCTTCCAACAACACAAGAGGTGACTCTACTCATTGACCATATGGTCAATACCAAAATCAGACTGATTATATTCTTTGCAGGCGAAGATGGAGAGCACTATACACTGAGCAAAAACAAGACCGGGAGCTGACTGTGGCTTAGATCATGAACTCCTTATTGCCAAATTCAGACTGAAATTGAAGAAAGTGGGGAAAACCACTAGACCATTCAGTTCAGTTCAATCGCTCAGTCATGTCTGACTCTTTGCGACCCCATGAATCGCAGCACGCCAGGCCTCCCTGTCCATCACCAACTCCCGGAGTTCACTCAGACTCAGGTCCATCAAATCAGTGATGCCATCTAACCATCTCATCCTCTGTCATCCCCTTCTCCTCCTGCCCCCAAACCCTCCCAGCATCAGAGTCTTTTCCAATGAGTCAACTCTTCACATGAGGTGGCCAAAGTACTGGGAGTTTCAGCTTTAGTATCATTCCTTCCAAAGAAATCCCAGGGTTGATCTCCTTCAGAATGGACTGTTTGGATCTCCTTGCAGTCCAAGGGACTCTCATGAGTCTTCTCCAACACCACAGTTCAAAAGCATCAATTCTTCGGCGCTCAGCTTTCTTCACAGTCCAACTCTCACATCCATACATGACCACAGGAAAAACCATAGCCTTGACTAGACAGACCTTTGTTAGCAAAGTAATGTCTCTGCTTTTGAATATGCTATCTAGGTTGGTCATAATTTTTCTTCCAAGGAGCAAGCGTCTTTTAATTTCATGGCTGCAATCACCATCTGCAGTGATTTTGGAACCCAAAAAAATAAAGTCTGACATTGTTTACCCATCTATTTCCCATGAAGTGATGGGACTGGATGCCATGATCTTCGTTTTCTGAATGTTGAGCTTTAAGCCAACTTTTTCACTCTCCTCTTTCACTTTCATCAAGAGGCTCTTTAGTTCCTCTTCACTTTCTGCCATAAGGGTGGTGTCATCTGCATATCTGAGGTTACTGATATTTCTCCAGGCAATCTTGATTCCAGCTTGTGCTTTATCTAGCCCAGCGTTTCTCACGATGTACTCTGCATATAAGTTAAATAAGCAGGGTGACAATATACAGCCTTGACGTACTCCATTTCCTATTTGGAACGAGGCTGTTGTTCCATGTCCAGTTCTAACTGTTGCTTCCTGACCTGCATACACATTTCTCAAGAGGCAGGTCAGGTGGTCTGGCATGCCTATCTCTTTCAGAATTTTCCAGTTTATTGTGATCCACACAGTCAAAGGCTTTGGCATAGTCAATAAAGCAGAAATAGATGTTTTTCTGGAACTCTCTTCCTTTTTCCATGATCCAGCGGATGTTGGCAATTTGGTACCTGGTTCCTCTGCCTTTTCTAAAACCAGCTTGAACATCTGGAAGTTCACAGTTCACATATTGCTGAAGCCTTGCTTGCAGAATTTTGAGCATTACTTTACTAGCATGTGACATGAGTGCAATTGTGCAGTAGTTTGAGCATTCTTTGGCATTGCCTTTCTTTGGGATTGGAATGGAAACTGACCTTTTCCAGTCCTGTGGTCACTGCTGAGTTTTCCAAATTTGCTGGCATATTGAGTACAGCACTTTCACAGCATCAGCTTTCAGGATTTGAAATAGCTCAACTGGAATTCCATCACCTCCACTAGCTTTGTTCATAGTGATGCTTTCTCAGGCACACTTGACTTCACATTCCAGGATGTCTGGCTCTAGATGAGTGATAACACCATCGTGATTATCTGGGTCATGAAGATCTTTTTTGTATAGTTCTTCTGTGTATTCTTGCCACCTCTTCTTAATATCTTCTGCTTCTGTTAGGTCCATACCATTTCGTGTCCTGTATCGAGCCCATCTTTGCATGAAATGTTCCCTTGGTATCTCTAATTTTCTTGAAGAGATCTCTAGTCTTTCCCATTTTGTTGTTTTCCTCTATGTCTTTGCATTGATCACTGAGGAAGGCTTTCTTATCTCTTCTTGCTATTCTCTGTAACTCTGTATTCAGATGCTTATATCTTTCCTTTTCTCCTTTGCTTTTTCACTTCTCTTCACAGCTATTTGTAAGGTCTCCCCAGACAGCCATTTTGCTTTTTTGCATTTCTTTTCCATGGGGATGGTCTTGATCCCTGTCTCCTGTACAATGTCACCAACCTCCGTCCATAGTTCATCAGGCACTTTATCTATCAGATCTAGGCCCTTAAATCTATTTCTCACTTCCACTGTATAATCATAAGGGATTTGATTTAGGTCATACCTGAATGGTCTAGTGGTTTTCCCTACTTTCTTCAATTTCAGTCTGAATTTGGCAATAAGGAGTTCATGATCTGAGCCACAGTCAGCTCCTGGTCTTGTTTTTGTTGACTGTATAGAGCTTCTCAATCTTTGGCTGCAAAGAATATAATCATTCTGATTTCGGTGTTGACGAGCTGGTCATGTCCATGTGTAGAGTTTTCTCTTGTGTTGTTGGAAGAGTGTGTTTGCTATGACCAGTGCATTTTCTTGGCAAAACTCTATTAGTCTTTGCCCTGCTTCATTCCGTATTCCAAGGCCAAATCTGCCTGTTACTCCAGGTGCTTCTTGACTTCCTACTTTTGCATTCCAGCCCCCTATAATGAAAAGGACATCTTTTTGGGGTGTTAGTTCTAAAAGGTCTTCTAGGTCTTCATAGAACCGTTCAACTCCAGCTTCTTCAGCGTTATTGGTTGTGGCATAGACTTGGATTACTGTGATATTAAATGGTTTGCCTTGGAAACGAAAAAAGATTATTCTGTCGTTTTTGAGATTGCATCCAAGGACTGCATTTTGAACTCTTTTGTTGACCATGATGGCTACTCCATTTCTTCTGAGGGATTCCTGCCTGCAGTAGTAGATATAATGGTCATCTGAGTTAAATTCACCCATTCCAGTCCATTTTAGTTCGCTGATTTCTAGAATGTCGATGTTCACTCTTGCCATCTCTTGTTTGACCACTTCCAATTTGCCTTGATTCATGGACTTGACATTCCAGGTTCCTATGCAATATTGCTCTTTACAGCATTGGACCTTGCTTCTATCACCAGTCACATCCATAACTGGGTATTGTTTTTGTTTTGGCTCCATCCCTTCATTCTTTCTGGAGCTATTTCTCCACTGATCTTCAGTAGCATATTGGGCACCTACCGACCTGGGGAGTTCCTCTTTCAGTGCCCTATCATTTTGCCTTTTCATACTGTTCATGGGGTTCTCAAGGCAAGAAAACGGAAGTGGTTTGCCATTCCCTTCTCCAGTGGACCACATTCTGACAGACCATTCAGGTATGACCTAAATCAAATCCCTTATCAAATACAGTGGAAGTGAGAAATAGATTTAAGGCACTAGATCTGATAAGAGTGCCTGATGAACTATGGACGGAGGTTCGTGACATATTACAGGAGACAGGAATCAAGATCATCCCCAAGAAAAAGAAATGTAAAAAGGCAAAATGGCTGTCTGAGGAGGCCTTACAAATAGCTGAGAAAAGAAGAGAAGTGAAAGGCAAAGGAGAAAAGGAAAGAGATACCCATCTGAATACAGAGTTCCAAAGAATAGCAAGGAGAGATAAGAAAGCCTTCCTCAGTGATCAATGCAAACAAATAAAGGAAAACAATAAAATGGGAAAGACTAGAAATCTCTTCAAGAAAATTAGAGATACCAAGGGAACATTTCATGCAAAGATGGGCACAATAAAGGACAGAATAGTATGGACCTAACAGAGGCAGAAGATACTAAAAAAAAAAAAGTGGCAAGAATACACAGAAGAACTATACAAAAAAGATCTTAATGACCCAGATAACCACGATGATGTGATCACTCACCTAGAGCCAGACATCCTGGAATGTGAAGTCAAGTGAGCCTTAGGAAGCATCACTATGAACAAAGCGAGTGGAGGTGGTGGAGTTGCAGCTGAGCTATTTCAAGTCCTAAAAGATGATGCTGTCAAAGTGCTGCACTCAATATGCCAGCACATTTGGAAAACTCAGCAGTGGCCACAGAACTAGAAAAGGTCAGTTTTCATTCCAGTCCCAAAGAATGTTCAAACTACTGCACAATTGTACTCATCTAACACACCAGCAAAGTAATACTCAAAATTCTCTAAGCTAGGCTTCAACAGTATGTGAACTGTGAAGTTCCAGATGTTCAACCTGGATTTAGAAAATGCAGAGGAACCAGACATCAAATTGCCAATGTCCGTTGGGTCATCAAAAAAGCAAGAGAGTTCCAGAAAAACATCTACTTGTGCTTTATTGACTACACCAAACCCTTTGACTGTGTGCATCACAACAACCTGTGGAAAATTCTGAAAGAGATGGGAATACCAGACCACCTTACTTGCCTCCTGAGAAATCTGTATGCAGGTCAGGAAGCAACAGTTAGAACTGGACATGGAACAACAGACTGGTTCCAAATTGGGAAAGGAGTACATCAATGCTGTATATTGTCATCCTGCTCATTTAACTTATATGCAGAGAACGTCATGAGAAATGCAGGGCTGGAAGAAGCACAAGCTGGAATCAAGATTGCCAGGAGAAATATCAATAACCTCAGATATGCAGATGACATCACCCTTATGGCATAAAGTGAAGAGGAACTGAAGATCCTCTTGATGAAAGTGAAAGAAGAGAGTGAAAAAGCTCGTTTAAAACTCAATATTCAAAAAACTAAGATCATGGCATCTGGTCCCATCACTTCATGGGAAATAGATGGGGAAACAATGGAAATAGTGACAGACTTTATTTTCTTGGGTTCCAAAAGTCACTGTGGATGGTGACTGCAGCCATGAAATTAAAAGACACTTGATCCTTGGAAGGAAAGCTATGATCAACCTAGACAGCATATTAAAAAGCACAGACATTACTTTGTCAACAAACGTCTGTCTAGTCAAAGCTATGGTTTCTCCAGTAGTCACGTATGAATGTGAGAGGTGGACCATAAAGAAAGCTGAGTGCCGAAGAACTGATGCTTTTGAACAGTGGTGTTGGGAGAAGACTCTTGAGAGTCCCTTGGACTACAAGAAGATCAAACCGGTCAATCCTAAAGGAAATCATTCCTGAATATTCATTGGAAGGAGTAATGCTCAAGCTGAAGCTCCAGTACTTTGGCCACCTTATGCAAAGAACTGACTTACTGGAAAAGACCTTTTTGTTGGGAAAGATTGAAGGCAGGAGGAGAAGGGGACAACAGAGGATGAGATGGTTGGATGAAGTCATTGATTAGATGGACATGAATTTGAGCAAGATCTGGCAGTCGGTGAGGGACAGAGAAGCCTGGCATGCTGCAGTCCATGGGGTCACAAAGAGTCAAGTGCTCTTGAGTGACTGAAATGAAGTAAATTCTTTCCCTAATCTGGGGCAATCTTCCAGTCAGTTCCAAACTTCACTCCCTTTCCACTAGGTTCCAGGTGTGTAGATCTGGAGAAAACCAGGATTTCTAACTTGGTACTGATTTACACTCATTTAATGGAACTACCTTCCCAGTGGTCCTCCTGCTATCCCTCTGAAATGGATAGCCTCAGCACAATCTGGGCTCCCCAGAACCAAATTTCATTACTAACAGAATATCATCATTAATTAATCCCACTTTTCATTGTCAGTACATTGTAAGAGCTACACTGAAGTGTAACTCTAGGAAGTAATTACTGCCATTTCATAGGAAAATAAATTTAAGTACACAGAGGTCAAGCAGCTATCTAGAAAAGGAGAAACTGGAGCAGAGTAATTAACAGGATGAGCTCCACAAGCAGAGGAACCTGTATCTGAATCATGGCGATCCACCAAGTTTGTGACCATCAGCATATAACTTTAAAATGGGACAGCTGTACCTCATGGACTGGTGGATAGAGGAAAAGAGATATCCCATGTAAAATGCTCTGCCCTAATACCGGGCTCATAAAAAGTATTCGGTAAGTGTTAGCCTTTATTGTAATTGTTATTATCAGAAAGTTGGTGAGAGGATCAAGCTCCTCTTTTCCTAGAAAAGTGCTCTTATCAGCAGCCAGGCCAGGTCTCCTGGGGCAGTTCAGGAATGCTGATGCCCCAAATGCCTACAGTAGCTCTCCTGTTCTTGCAGTAAGTGACTCTGGTCTCCTGTTTCAGCTAAAGTGGCATACACGAGTGAAATGGAGTGACAGACAAGAAGGGGTGGGAAGAAAGGAAAGGCACGAAGAAGAATAAAGGGAGAAAAAAAGCTACAAACCAGGAAACGTATTTCTAGGCATAGCTTTGGGGGGTTACTTGAAAGATCAAAGCCAGTAACTGCTTAGTTTATGTTGGACCAAGATAAGCCTCCAGCTTTTCTCCTCCAATCTCAGCTCTAACTGCTTCTGCCTTTCTCTCTCCCTCCTTCTCTGCATCAGCTTCCAGCCTCCCTCCTCTCCTGTAGCAGACCCAGCTGCTATTCCTGGGGATGGGCTTGGTTGCTTGCTTGGCCCCAGGTCTGGAGCTGGCACTGCTGGGCTAAGGGCAGTCCCAGAGATCATGGTCCCAGTGAATGCTCTGGCTCCAGACAGCCAGAGAAGGGAGATCAGGAAAGTGTTTCTAATTCTTGCTATGCTAAGTCACTTCAGTAGTGTCCGACTCTGTGCGACCCCATAGACGTTAGCCCACCAGGCTCCCCTGTCCCTGGAATTCTCCAGGCAAGAACACTGGAGTGAGCTGCCATTTCCTTCTCCAATGCATGAAAGTGAAAAGTGAAAGTGAAGTTGCTCAGTCGTGTCTGACTCTTAGCGACCCCATGGATTGCAGCCTAACAGGCTCCTCCATCCATGGGATTTTCTAAGCAAGAGTACTGGAGTGGGGTGCCATTGCCTTCTCCGTTCTAATTCTTAGGCAGCTCCATGAAGTGACAATCAGGCAAGTCCTTATTTTCTAGGACTTACAGTCTGCCTTTGAAACAGAATCACCCCTTATGGACAGAAAGACCATGAAGGGCTAAATCACACAAAGACGAATGGAGACAGGAAAGGAGAGAGGAGTATGAACCAGTGTTATGGAAAGGAAGGTGGAGGGACTGATGAAGATGAATTGGTATTTGTTATATGCTTCATATACATCATCATCTTCAAACTTCACAACAACCTACGGTGTCAGGGGTCTTACAGATTAGGAACCTGAGGTTTCTTAACCACTAAGCAATGGGACTAGGAAATAAAATCAGTTTGTCAGCCTCCAAAATCTACTCAGTTTCACAGAGATGATGAGTCTTGTTCTGGTCCTTCGGTGACTGGGAGCATAAAGTGGAAAGGAAAGAGGCAAACGGTCAATCTGGTTGGTCCAGGTTGAGAGAGGATTTTAAAATGTTTATTAATAGCAATAATCTTTTAAGTCCATTGCATGTAATGAGGAGACTGACATGAATTATCACTTTTAACCAACTATAACTCTATGAGCAAGAAAATATAATCTTCACTTTACAGGGGGATAAACTGAACAAAGTTTAAGGGATTTGGCCTGAGGTCACACAGCCAATCTATAAAGGTAAGGGATTCAAAGCCAGGAGTCTGATTCTAAATTCATCATATTACATCACTGGTCTCACTACTTAATGTTCTTCGCTATGCTGTTCCAGGTGGCACAGTGGTAAAGAATCTGCCTGCCAATGCAGCAGACACAAGACACAGGTTCAGTACCTGGGTCGAGAAGATCCCCTGGAGTAAGAAATGGCAATCCACTCGAGTATGCTTGCCTGGAAAATTTCATGAACAGAAGAGACTGGCAGGCTACAGTTCATGGTCGCAAAGAGTCAGACACAACTGAGCAACTGAACATACACACTGCTGCTGCTAAGTCGCTTCACTCGTGTCCGACTCTGTGTGACCCCTTAGATGGCAGCCCACCAGGCTCCGCCATCCCTGGGATTCTCCAGGCAAGAACACTGGAGTGGGTTGCCATTTCCTTCTCCAATGCATGAAAGTGAAAGGTGAAAGTGAAGTCGCTCAGTCGGGTCCTACTCTTAGCGACCCCATGGACTGCAGCCTACCAGGCTCCTCCATCCATGGGATTTTCCAAGCAAGAGTACTGGAGTGGGGTGCCATTGCCTTCTCCAGAGCATACACACATGCCAGGATATACTCTTCCCCTAAGGAGACGATGATGGCCCAAGAAGAAAAAATACATTATCAATACGTGATTGTATTCCAGAGGTACTGAGTCAGTAGGATCAGAGTAAAGTCTCAGGAAGCCTTCAGTTATGGTCTGGGATATCCCTAAGTGATGTATGCCCTTGAACAAGTCTCTTAACCTCTCTGAGTTTCCATGTTCCCAACATTAAAATCCTTTGAAGTCTAACATTCTGGGACAACCTTTATTTTTTGACATGCAAAGAGGCTGAAGTTCTAAATTTGCAAGCCTTCTGAGGACAGGGCTTTCGCCTCCTCAGTGAACAGCTTTCATACTTCTTGCCCAAGCCTACTAGAACCAAAGGAAAATGGGAAAGTCAGTCTATTCCAATCTGAACAAGAGGTGAAAGGTGACACTGTTTTTGCACCCTTCCCTCTCTTAATCATCTTAGTGTGATCTCTGCAGGCTAAGACAAAGGCCCTGACATATAACATATGGGCTTCCCAGGTGGCATTAGTGGTAAAGAAACCGCCTGCCAATGCAGGAGATGCAAGAGACATGGGTTCAACCCCTGAGTGTGGAAGATCCCCTAGAATAGGAAATGGCACCCCACTCCAGCATTCTTGTCTGGAAAATTCCATGGGTAGAGGAGCCTGGCAAGCTAGTCTAAGGGGTCACAAAGAGTCAAACACAAGACTAAGAATAAGCACAGGTGATACGGAAAATAGAGCAAGCTGGCTCATTGTTGTACCTGGTTGGGAGCTTAAAAAAAAATGAGGAGGCAAATGCTGGTACCAAAAGCCAATGTCAGCAAGGCACCTGAGGTCTACTCTGATGACTTCTTTGAAAGAAGGAAATGATCCAGTCCACCTCTCCCATTTGTTCCCACCTAGAGTCTATGGCAACCCACTCCAGTACTCTTGCCTGGAAAATCCCATGGACAGAGGAGCCTGGTGGGCTGCAGTCCATGGGGTCATGAAGAGTCTGATGCTTACTGAGCGGCTTCACTTTCACTTTTCACTTTCACGCATTGGAGAAGGAAATGGCAACCCACTCCAGTGTTCTTGCCTGGAGAATCCCAAGGACGGGGGAGCCTGGTGGGCTGCTGTCTCTGGTGTCGCACAGAGTCCGATACGAGTGAAGCAACTTAGCACCAGCACCAGAGTCTATTCAGAAGCAAGACGCCACTAGCAAACGTTAGTGCTTTTACATATTACAGCAGTAAGAAACCCATCTTTCCAACTTTCATCCAAACCATTTGTATAGCTAATTGGGCACATGTTTTTACTTCTTACCATATATGCCAGACACCCAGCTGCCAGGGGCTGAAGCAGCTATAGTGGCAAAAGCCATGCCCCTGAGGAGTCTCAAAGCAAGACCACAAGAGTCTCTTGATGCCAACTGGCAGATGTAGATGCTGAATGACCTGAGAAACAGTCGGGAAATGGGTAGTATCCATTTCTAAACTACCTCTTAGAAAGTAAACTTGCAAAAATAACAAACAAGGAGGAAAGACTGGAGGGAGTACTTTAAAATCCAAGGTCTTCTGCTTTCTGTCATTTGGAACTTACAAGATCACCTTTGGAGATTAGGTTTTACCTAGAGCTACTTGGGAGAAAAAGCTGTTCCCTCTGCCAAAGCAAATGAGGCGTGTCTGCTATTTTCATGCTTTTAAGACTTTTTGTCCTAAAATGTACTGCAAGCAGCAAGCTAAGACAGCAGTTCCAGTTAGGGATGGGTAGGAACACATGACTTTCTAAATCCACCAATCTCAAAACTACAAAAAGAAGAGGAGGATGGGGGAAAACAGGGAGGAAGGAAGGGAAGATAAATTTTTTTAAAAAGAAAATAAACCAATTGGTTATATTTCTGTAAAATAATCTTAGGTCACAGGACTAAGACCAGTTAGCTTTGTACAAAATAATTTCTCCTTCTTTTTGAAGGATTCTTATGTTCCTTACCTTGCATACTTCAAATATATTGAGAATATATATGCAACTGAGGTCTGAGGACTGAGGCCACTGTGGGCTGGCCAGAACAAATACTACTTGCCAAATTCAACAAAGTCAATACATACATATTATAAAGTTCCCAAATACCAAAGAATCAAGCATTTTTGGTCTCTGGGTTCCAGAGCTGCTACATATTTAATCCCACATGACTCAAAATAACCAAAAAAGAGCTGAATTATTTTAGTGACCCACACTTGGAATATTTTTGCTGTCACTATTGATCTGGACAAGTCTGACTGTACACTCATGTGCAAAGTGGACATCATAAGGGGCATCAGATTTCTAAGCTGGTTACTCTCTGTGTTTCTGCACCAGCTTTTTCATTAGCTAAATTTACTGTTTACAAACAGAGGGCCGTCTTGGGTTTATGTTCCATCAGTTCAGTTCAGTCGCTCAGTAGTGGCCCCATGGACTTTGTGGCCCCATGGACTACAGCACTCCAGACATCCCTGTCCATCACCGACACCCGGAGCTTACTCAAACTCATGTCCATCGAGTCAGTGATGCCATACAACCATCGCATCCTTTGTCATTTTCTTCTCCTCCCACCTTCAATCTTTCCCGGCATCAGGGTCTTTTCTAATGAGTCAGTTCTTCACATCAGGTGGCCAAAGTATTGGAGTTTCAGCTTCAGCATCAGTCCTTCCAATGAATATTCGGGACTGACTTCCTTTAGGATAGACAGGTTGGATCTCCTTGCAGTCCAAGAGACTCTCAAGAGTCTTCTCCAACACCACAGTTCAAAAGCATCAATTCTTCAGCTTTCCTTACAGTACAACTCTCACATCCATACACAACTACTGGAAAAACTATAGCTTTGACTAGACAGACCTTTGTTGACAAAGTAATGTTTGTCTTTTTAATATGCTGTCTAGGTTGATCATAGCTTTCCTTCCAAGGAGCAAGCATCTTTTAATTTCATGGCTGCAGTTACCATCTGCAGTGATTTTGGAGCTCAAAGAAATAAAGTCTGTCACTGTTTCCATTGTTTCCCCATCTATTTGCCATGAAATGATGGGACCGGATGCCATGATCTTAGTGTTCTGAATGTTGAGCTTTAAGCCAACTTTTTCACTCTCCTCTTTCACTTTCATCAGAGGCTCTTAGTTCTTTTTCGCTTTCTGCCATAAGGGTGGTGTCATCTGCATATCTGAGGTTATTGAAATTTCTCCTGGCAGTCTTGATTCCAGCTTGTGCTTCATCCAGCCCCCCATTTCACATGATGTACTCTGCATATAAGTTAATAAGCAGGGTGAAAATATGTAGCCTTGACATACTCCTTTCCCAATTTGGAACCAGCCTGTTGTTCCATGTCCAGTTCTAACTGTTGCTTCTTGACCTGATGTTGCTCCATGGTACCATGATAAAAATAGCCTGACCGCTATACTCTTTAACTCTGGTTTTAGCTTGCAGCTCATCCTCAGAATACAGGCCTCATTAGGTCAAACTGAAAGTAAAACCACTGGTTAGGCACCAACTGCCTGCTTCCAATTAGCATATGGTATGAGCTATCCCAGACATCTACCAGATTATTTACATTTACTAGATAATCATTCCTCAAACACCCAATCACCACATCAACTGTTCACTTTTCAGTCACCTATAGAATTCAGTAGTTACTGACGAAAAATAGTTAACTGGAGTTGAGATATGGTCTTTGTATCTAAGAAAGGCAAGAAAGGAAACTATGAAACGAGTCAAAAGATGAGAAAGGAATCCAATATAAAGATGATAAATGACTGCATGCAACTATCTTCTTAGAGGGGCACCTGAATGACCACACATGTACAGATGTAGTTTCTAAAGCCACATTTCTTCTAAACAGCTCTCATGTTCATCACATGGTAACAAATGTGATGTTTGCTAACATTTAAATGTTTGCTAATTCTTAAAAAAAAAAATCCAAATTCATTAAGGCCACATTTATCATTTTGCCCCAGAGATCCATGATGGAAGCTGATTGCTAAAGCTTAGTAGATAAGAAAAGGAAGAGGGACAGAAAAAAGATCTGTATAATAAAAGAATATCTTTTTTCAATTACATCAGTAAGCTGGTTAGAGAAGTAAGACCACTAAGGCTTTATTTCCCACTGCAAAATTCAAAACCATTACACAGTTATTCTGTAAAGTTTAGAAAATATGGAGTACCATAAAGAGAAAAAGTCCCCTAGTACCCCACCATCTGCCGCTTCCCAGGTGGCTCAGTGGTAAAGAATCCTCCTGCCAATGTAAGAGATTCTGGTTCGACCCATCTTGGGAAGATCTCCTGGAAAAAGAAATGGCAACCCACTCCAGTATTCTTGCCTGGGAAATCCCATGGACAGAGAAGCCTGGGAGGCTACAGTTCATGGGGGTCCCAAAAGAGTTGAACACAACTTACCGACACAATCCCTTCACCTAAATTAGTATTTTGGAATATATCCTTTCAGTGGTCTATATAAGCATATAGGTGGCACACATAAATAAATAAATGCATGTTAACAGTACACATATCCAACCTTTAAACAAAACTGAGTCATAATGTACATTCTATTTTGCAAACTGTTTTGAAAACACTTTTTCATATAAATCTTCCCTCATCAAATGCTTTAAAAGAGCTGAAAATTAATGGCCGTACTACCAAGACTGTGGCAGTATTACCACTGACACACCAGCTATTTCACATAACCCATAAACTATTTATTGCCTATGACTTCAATCTGTCAAACAAAAATTTGGTGCTACACTACAGAAGGGTTGCAGAAAGGTTGACTCTCTGTTAAAACATATTTAATTGCCAGATATGTCTTTCATTGACAGTTTGACAGTTTAAACTCTAATGGTGGGACATTGAGTTTGCTTCCAACAGTTCACTATTATAAACAATATTGGGATAATAAACAGAATATGCAGCTAAAATTCAGCTCCTGAGAATAAACTCCCAGAAGTGGAACAACAGATCAAAGACTATGCAAAAACATATTATAAGTGTATGTGTGTGTGTATGAAAAGTGAAAGTATTAGTCACTCAGTATCTGCCTCTTTGCAACCCCATGGACTACAGCCCAAGTGCCTCTGTCCACGGAGTTCTCCAGGCAAGAATACTGGAGTGGGTTGCCATGCCCTTCTCCAGGGGATCTTCCTGACCCAGGGATTGAACCTGGTTCTCTGGTACTGTAGAAAGGGTCTTTATCAGCTGAGTCACCACATAAAATCAATCTGAATTCAAAAAAAGTAGTGTCAGCTTATACAATGGGACTGTACTAGGAGTGTGTATTTCTCCCAACATCACCTGGTAATATGTCAACTAATTCAATTTCTTAAAAAAAAAAACAAAACCCAACTCCTTACTTTTAAAAAGTACTTTTAGACATTATATTTTAGGAAAAATATCAAACTGCCAGAGGAGGATGGAAAACATGAGAGACCATTTACTTCATTATAAATTGCATCAAAAGATTGACAAATCCAACAATTTTAGCTCCAAGGATTTCAAGACAGTACTGTTAAATGATGGGGGTGGCGTGCAGAGCAGGGGACAGAAAGAGATTAATCATGTTTCAATAGTATCTAAATTCCAGATTTATTCTTTCAAAAGAAAATGAACCTTTCCCCATGTCCCATACACACACAAAAAAGATAAAGACCATCTAATGAATAACAGTCTAAAGATAGTAATAGATCTAATGAATAATAGTCCCCTTATCATACGTTGAAACTCCAAAACTTTGGCCACCTCATGCAAAGAGTTGACTCACTGGAAAAGACCCTAATGCTGGGAAGGATTGGGGGCAGGAGGAGAAGGGGACGACAGAGGATGAGATGGCTGGATGGCATCACAGACTTGATGGACATGGGTTTGGGTGGACTCCGGGAGTTGGTGATGGACAGGGAGACCTGGGGTGCTGCAATTCACAGGGTCGCCAAGAGTCAGACACAACTGAGCGACTGAACTGAACTGAACAGAACTATCCTAAGTTTAGCATTGGGGGTAGAAGGGCCTGACCTATATATTCAGGTTCAACCCATGCAGTTGAACCTGAGTGAATCACATGTCCAGGGAGCAAGAATTTCATTCAAATGGAACTATGGTGTACTTAAAATGGTTAATAGTCTGGATTCAGACCACAGACTTAATATATGGCCTTTTAGCTTCAGACTGGATCAAAGGCTTGCAGCAGAGACTCATCTGCTCCCCCAGCATCCAGGTTCTTCATCAGTTGGTCACTCATTTTCTTCACTAGAAAGATCCAACTCCCTCACTCTTAGTCATTCATGTTGGGTAAGTTCACATAATGAACTATGTGACTCAAGCCCACCAAAGTCTCCATATGCCCTTGGCTTTCAACAACTGGGTCAGGAATATGCAGGAGACCTAAGTCAGACAAAGTGAATCTTAGCACTAAAAGCAAGGAAGGTTGGAGCTGCTTTGGTCTTCTTATCAGGAAGAAAGAGCACCAAAGAAAATAATAATGCCTATCCAAGGGTCACTGTGAGGGTTAAACTATCTCTTCTTATCAGATGGGTCTCAATTTAAATGTGTGTAAGACAGAAGAATAAAACCAGTGCCAAGAGACAAAATCAGTTTTTTAAAGGCATTATTTGAGTACAGAATCCAACTGTACCTAAAGTCAGATCAAAGCCTGAACCTCACAGTTGTATGAGCCAGTTAATTCTCCTTTAGCATAAGCCAGATGTCAGTTTTCCTGTCACAACAGAAACAGTCCCGACCAAGACCAACTATGTCACTCAGATCTACTTACAGAGCAAAGAAACAGAAGACCTGATACCATGGTCAGAGACCAACTTAGCAGGCCACAGTTTCAACCAAATATATCAAGAGACTTCTTAGCTGAACACTAGGACCAATGATCCCAAACTTGAGCAAATTGTAAAATCTCATGACAACTGGGTGGACCATGAGGATGCTATTTGAAAGATGATATGACTAAGAGAAAAAGAATCTTTCTTGTAATTCTTACCATCTTAAGCATCCTTCAAACAAAAGTACCACAGAGCACTTTCAGCTGCTTTATCCTACTGTGTATGCTTGTGTCATCTTCACGTTTCCAAGGAAGAACCTCCTCCCAGCACTCAGACACCACGTGAATGACTGCAAAGTAAAAACTCCTGTAAGTCTTCCCCTATGCAATAATATGATCAATCTTCTGACTAACATAGGCTACTGGATCTAAACCACATCCTATGAAACTGAAAGACCAGACCTGACCAGAACTTTGCTACTCTCTTGGTTTCAATTACTATTACGGAAACAATTTCTCTTTGGTGTCAAGTACTAAAAAGTCTATTTAGAAAGTATTCAGGTTTTGAAGACAGTGATAGGAAATGCTCACGTTAGTGTGTCTTTATTGGAAATATATTCCCTGTAGGTTGAAACCTGAGGCCCCAGTGTTTGGACCTTTTTTTCCTTTTTTTTTTGGTCAAGTTACTTATTTCACAAATGTGCACTCATATGGCATGAGACCAAAGGGTACATTAATGAGGGGAAAGATAAGCAGATAATTAAATTAAAAATATAGGGGACTGGAATGCAAAAGCAGGAAGTCAAGAGATCCCTGGAGTAACAGGCAAGTTTGTTCTTGGAGTACAAAATGAAGCAGGGCAAAGGCTAACAGAGTTTTGCTAGAGAAGGCACCAGTCATGGCAAACACCCTCTTCCAACAACACAAGAGACAATTTTACACATGGACATCACCAGATGGTCAATATCGAAATCAGATTGATTATATTTTTTGCAGCCAAAGATGGAGAAGCTCTATACACTCAGCAAAAACAAGACCAGGAGCTGACTGTGGCTCAGATCAAGAACTCCTTACTGCCAAATTCAGACTTGAAGAAAGTAGGGAAAACCACTAGGCCATTCAGGTATGACCTAAATCAAATCCCTTATGATTATACAGTGGAAGTGACAAATATATTCAAGGGATTAGATCTGATAGACATACTGCCCATAGAACTATGGACAGAAAGGTTTGTGACACTGTTCAGGAGGCAGTGATCAAGACCATCCCCTAGAAGAAATGCAAAAAGGCAAAATGGTTGTCTGAAGAGGCCTTACAAATAGCTGAGAAAAGAAGAGAAGAGAAAGGCAAAGGAGAAAAGTGAACAATGCAAAGAAATAGAGGAAAGCAACAGGATGGGAAAGACTAGAGATCTCTTCAAGAAAACCAGAGATACCAAGGGAACGTTTCATGCAAAAATGGACACAATAAAGGACAGAAATGGTATGGCCCTAACAGAAGCAGAAGATATTAAGAAGCGGTGGCAAGAATACACAGAAGAACTGTACAGAAAAGATCTTCATGACCCAGATAACCATGCTAATGTGATCACTAACCTAGAGCCAGACATCCTCGAGTGCGAAGTCAAGGGGGCCTTAGAAAGCATCACTATGAACAAAGTGAGTGGAGGTGATGGAATTCCAGTTGAGCTATTTCAAATCCTAAAAGATGATGCTGTGAAAGTGCTGCACTCAATATGCAAGCAAATTTGGGAAACTCAATCGTGACTACAGGACTGTAAAAGATCAGTATTCATTCCAATTCCAAAGAAGTACAATGCCAAAGAATGTTCACACTACTGCATGACTGCATTCATTCCATATGCTACTAAGGTAATGCTCAAAATTCTCCAAGTGAGGCTTCAGCAGTACATGAACCAAGAATTTCCAGATGTACAAGTTGGATTTAGAAAAGGCAGAGGACCCAGAGATCGAATTTTCAAAATCTGTTGAATCATGGAAAAAGCAAGAGAATTCCAGAAAAAACATCTAATTCTGCTTCACTGACTATGCTGAAGTCCTTGACTATGGATCACAACAAACTATGGAAAATTCTTCAAGAGATGGGAATAACAGACCACCTTACCTACTTCCTGAGAAACCTGTATGCAGTCCAAGAATGGACTGGTTCCAAATTGGGAAAGGAGTACATCAAAGTTGCATATTGTCACCAGGCTTATTTAACATATATGCAGAGTACATCATGAGATGTACTTGTGCTGGATGAAGCACAAGCTGGAATCAAGATTGCCAGGATAAGTATCAATAACCCCAGGTATGTAGATGACACTACCCTTATGGCAGAAAGCCAAGACAAACTGAAGAGCCTCTGATGAAAGTGAAAGAGGAGAGTGAAAAAGCTAGCTTAAAACCCAAAATTCAGAAAACTAAGATCTGGCGTCTTGCCCCATCACTTCATGGCAAATAGATGGGGAAACAACAAAAACAGTGACAGACTTTATTTTCTTGGGCTCCAAAATCACTGAGAAAGGTGACTGCAGCCATAAAATTAAAAGACACTTGCTCCTTGGAAGAAAAGCTATGACAAACCTAGACAGCATACTAAAAACCACAGACATTACTTGGCTGACAAAGGTCTGTCTAGTCAAAGCTGTGGTTTTTCCAGTTGCCATGTACGGATGTGAGAGTTGGATAAAAGGCTGAGTGCCAAAGAATTAATGCTTTTGAACTGTAGTGATGGAGCTTCTTGAGAGTCCCTTGGACTACAAGGAGATCAAATCAGTCAATTCTAAAGGAAATCAGTCCTGAATATTCGTTGGAAGGAGTAATGCTGAAGCTGAAGCTCCAATACTTTGGCCACCAGATGAGAAGAGCCGACTCACTAGAAAAGACCCTGATGTTGGGAAAGACTGAAGGCAGGAGGAGAAGGGGATGACAGAGGAGGAGATGGTTGGGTGGCAACACCAACTCAATGGACATGAGTTGGAGCAAGCTCCGTGAGATGGTGAAGGACAGGCAAGTGTGGCATGCTGTAGACCATGGGGTCGCAAAGAGTTGAATAGACTGAGCAATTGAACTGAATGATCATTTTCAATGCTTTCTATTAAAACTCTGCCCTAGCACACAGGATCTTCCACCATGGCAGCGGCAGCACTGTGGGCAGGCTGGTGCTGCTACCCACAGAGATATTTTGGCAGCAGAGTCCATCTCCTGTCCAGCCACAATCTAGGGGCACTACCCCATGGTACCCACCAGCTGCCCAGCCGAGGGGAGAGCTAACTCTGTCCAAATCCTATTCCTCTGGAAACAGAAAAGGGTTTCTCTCTGGTTTGCTCAATAAAATCAAAGAGGAATTAGCCAAAAACAAAGAAATGAAAGAAAGTATAAAAAGTTCCAAAACAAGGCCAAGAACCTGGAAGAGTCAGATGTGTTTCAGGAAGCCAGGAGGAAAGACAAAACCACTGAACTGAAAACCCAGCGGACGAGCGAGGTGATCAGGAAGAAGCTAGGGGAGATCATGGGCATTGTCAAGGAGAGTCTTGACGAAGTCAGTAAAAGTGACCTTGGCAGAAATATCAAGAAGAGTGTGGAAACAGCAGCCAAGACCGCCAAGCAGTCTACCAAATTGGTGTCCAAAGGTGGGGAGAAGCTCGGCTGGACCACTGCCTTCAAAGCCCTCTCCCAGGACGTGGAGTCTGTCAAGGAGATCGACGAGAGCATCCTGGGACAGACCGGGCCCTACCGGTGGCCTGAGCGGCCCTGGAAAAGGAAGGAGTTCGACGGAGAGAAATTCAAGGAAGAGAAAATGTTTGAGGGCAACGAGGAGGCGCTGCGGGTCGTGCTACACAAGGACTCCAAGTGTTACCAGCAGTAGAAGGACTTCAGGGACAAAAATGTGGTGTTCAATCGGTTCTTCAAGATGAAAATGAAATATGACGAGAGTGACGACGCCTTCATCCGGGCGTCCAGTGTACTGACAGACAAGATCACAGGCTTGCTGGGAGGCCTGTTCTCGAAGATGGAGATGTCAGAGGTGCTCAGAGATCCTGCGTGTAGACCCCACCATCAATAAGGACTGCTTCCTGTAGCAGGGCAAGAACAACATCATCCCCAACGTTCTGGAAGCCATGATTTCCCAGGAGCTTGACATTCTCAAAGACTGGTGCTATGAAGCTATCTACAGCCAACTGGCCAACCTGATCCAGCAGGCCAAAGGTCTGGCCCTCCAGTTGCACTCCTGTATCGTGGACACTGACAACATTGATATGGCCATGGGCACGATGATGGAGCAGGGGCCTGTGCTGATCATCCCCTTCCAGGCCCAGATGGTGATGCTGATCAAGAACTCCAAAGGCAAGGTGGTCGAGGGCGACCTGGAGACGGTACTGCAAATGCTGTACGTGTGGACGCTCTGCCAAGACAAGGACAAGCTAAACCCCTATGTGGACGGGCAGCTCCTGGACATTTCCACCTCCAGCATAAAGCAGGTCCTCTGAGCACGGTGGCCATGCCTGGGCCCTCCGGGACTGCCGCTCACTGAGGACACGTGGGGGACTGGCGTCTATCTGCAGCAGCAAGACTTCTGTCAGCTCTGCCCTCACTCTGCCAGGCCGGCTGCAACACCAGATGGATGGGGTGGGAGGGTAGGGGGCTGCATCAGCCCCTGACCCAGTGGCAGGTTGCTGGCCAGAAGGCTCCAGACCAGGCACTCCTTCCCAGGACCGAGCAGTGGGGCCTGGGCCCACTGGCCACATCAGCGATGCCATTTTATCTCGTTCTTTTTAAAAAATAGTGCCCTTGTTATCCTGTATAGAAGCAGAGATTTGTAAATAATATATCACCAAAGTGAAAAAAACAAACAAACAAACAAAAAACGACTCTGCCCTAGCAAGTAGGCCTTACTTTCCAAAACAATATGAAAAACATCCTAAAAGAAAGCAGTGGTGCACAGGCTGTTTTTGTCATCACCTTTGAAAAGTTGAAGATAGCTTTGGATTCCAGAATAAAATGTACATACATACACACACTCATACTCAAATTTTGCAACCCAGGACTGGGGGGCGGTCCATGAAATTACAACTTTTCTGAATTGCCTGAGGGTTTTACCTGCACTGCAACCACCTCCATTTCTTTTACTCAAAACCAACTGCATATAGTTCAACTCCTACAGCTGCCCTTCTGGGAAGGACATGCTATGCTTTGGATGCAGAATGATAGGGTCTGTACAGCCCAGCTCTATTCACTTTCCACACATACTTAGTCACCCTGCATCTCTGTTTTCTCACCTGAAAATTGGGACAAAGGGTCACTGTGAAGAATAAATGGCCCCTTCCTATCAGAGGATTTCAGTTCAAATGCTGAGATGTATTCCTTGTCCAACCAATCTAAAGTACCATCGCCCTCTGATCCAGCACACTACTTTATTTCTTTAGCACATACCACTCTCTGAAATTCTTGTTAACTTATTTATTGTCCACTCCCCCTACCAGAAAGCAATTTCCATGAGAGTGGAAATTATTTTATTCAGCATTTTGTCCTGGGCACCTAAGCTTTATCATTGAAGTGTTTTGATATATCTATTGAATAATACTCTCTGATATTTATTGAGTACTCTGTACAAGGTACTAGTCTATGCACTTAAATGTATTAACTCAAAATTAAATAAATGATAAGTACGACATGCTTAGCACTGTCCGTAGCACAGTTAGTTCTCAATAGATGATAGCTATTTGTACCAATTCTATATTGTTATCAAATACTCAACAGTCAAGGAACCTAAGCCCTAAGGATGTAGAGTAGGCCTTAATTTCACCACTCAAGAGCTGGTTCCTAAGATCCAATCCCTGGACACCCTGCCTCTCAACACCCCACTACCCTCAAAGAGAAAACAGGAAATTGTCTCATTGTTTCAAATTATTCCCTACCTCATCAGTTAACCAGATAATGTGATACAAACACAGCTTCTCAGTCAGCAGTATATAGTCCCATCTCTCCTTATTCTACAAGTTAATTTTCACCTCAAACACAGCAAAAGCCAAAATTTGAAGCTGAAATTGGGAGATGTTCACCCTGTAGTACCTCTTTTTGACCTGCAACTTAGTCCCCTGGAAAAAATCCACATAATAATGGAAATCAGTCCTGCCTGTCCTTCAAGCAAGGGTGAAAGTCCAGACAGTTTATTCAAGCCATAGCCGTGCAGCACTGTACGAAGCTCCAAGGGTTCTCCAAGCAATGAAAAACCTCCTGGTGCTGGTCCAAACTGCTTCTTCTCTATCACAACAAACAAAGGAATGACTTCTAGGTGTCTAGAGATGTAAGGGCAAAAGCCAGCAGCTTGTTTGCATGCTATTATATAGTGAACATGAAGAACTCACTTTAAGTTTTACACTACTTAAGATATTTTTTTCCACTGTAGTATTTTTAAAAATTTGCCTGATGACAGATTGGCTTTTAATTCTGAGGGATGAAGCACATTTCCTGTAAAGAGGATAAGGGATGTGGACCATCAAGGCTCTGCATCTCTTTAGAACCACTGGAGACAATAGACTATGTTTCACATAACTGCCAAGAAAAGGCCAAAACCTAAAGTACTAATCAGGGCCTTCACAGCCAGATGTACTTGCCAAGAAAGCAAAGGGCAGCTTCCACCTCTGCTGGCTGGCAGACGAGCCCACACATTCTGCTTAGCCATGTGAAACAGTCAGCTCTTGCTCTTCCCACCCTTAGGCCTAGTATTTGGGGTAGCAACACCAGTGACTTTTCTATGAGAGTATTTTCTAAAAACAGAACTTCCACCTTTAGGTTTAAAACTGAAAAGAAAAATATCCAGAATTAGAAGTCTGTTTTAACACAATACATTGAAAATTGTAAGTTTAAAGGCTGGTAGTTGGGGACAGGGATCACAGTACCACATGACTTCTCAGCAAGTCATAAAAAAGAGTACAGGTTGTTTAACAGCAGGCATCTCCAGTAATAGAGTTAAGAAGTCCAAGTGCCAGACAGAGGAAAACTAAACTGACACTCCTCCTGCATTTGTTTCAGCAGTGATGGGACTGACACAAATGAACCGCAGCAGCAATTTACAAGACAGAGTCATTAGTAAACCTTTTCTGGTGGCTAGTTGAAGAAGAAATGTTTGAAACCCTGAATTGACTCATTTTTCAGAAGTTAAATCAGTTTAATGGGGGGGGGGGGGGGAACAAAACCCTCTAAATGACAATAAATCACTAATTGAAACATTACAGGATTCCTAACAGCCATTCTTGATTAGCATACCTTTGTGTCAAAAGCAAAAACCAAGTGCCAGCATTTAACAGCAAGTTGCTGTTAAATCAGTCTGGTGGAACTAGATGAGAACAACAAAAATTAATCTTCAGGCCTAGATGGATACTGTCTGGATAATAAGATGATAAAGACCTCCTCAAAGGGCTTCTGGGTACCATAAATTATATAACAAATCTACTTCTGCCAGGCAGCCAGGATTAACTCCTATTCACTCAGCATGGGCTAATCAAAATGGAAGCACTATTATCCACCACTGCTCTGAAAAAGACACAGCAGGTTGCTCACTGCACATCAGTTTGCTGACATCACTACTCATTGTAAGAGAAGTCACTTAAATACTTTGCTAAACTTAAATACAAGTTTCGTACTTGTTTCTTACAGGTCAAAAACAGAAAAAACAGAAAAAGAAAATATTTCATTAACTCCTTCCTCAGTAAGTTCTTCTGACTGAATATTTTTTATTGTCTATGATGACCCCCTATTATAATAAATAATTATTTCTACTATTCTGCATTTTACCCCTATGGAACATATATATTCATGGCTCTCAGGAGCTGGCAAAAAATGACAAGTACAGAAAAGATGTTACTGTTTTAGTGACTACATCTTAGATTACAGTTCCAAGAAGGCAGGAAGTGTATATGGTAAAATGAAAAGGGCTAACTGGCATCTAACAAACACTTTCTAAATTCAAATCCATGTTCTACTCTTTCTCAAAGTTAAGGATAATGTTTTTCAAGCCTACTTTTTGAAAACATGGACTTCCCTGGTGGTACAGTGGATGGACACCTGCCTGCCAATGCAGGGGACATGCGTCTGATCCTTGATATTGGTAGATTCCACATGCTGTGGAGCAACTAAAGCCTGTTGCACCACAACCACTGAGCCAGTACGCACAACAACTGGCGCCCACACTCTTTAAGGCTCGTGAGTCACAGCTATTGAGTTCGTGTGCTGCAATTACTATAGCCCAGGCACCTAGGAGCTTCACAAGAGAAGCCACTGCAATGAGAAGCCAGCGCACTGCAACAGAGAGCAGCCCCCACTCGCCCCAACTAGAGAAAGCCTGTGCACAGCAACGAAGACCCAGGGCAACCAAAAATAAGTAAACACATTAACGCAGTTTAAACTGCCTCTTTCAAAAAAGTACAGTAGAATACAGTCATTTTTTTGTTTAGTATATTTAAGTCTTTCAGTCACTGTAAAATGAGAGCTTGAACTAAATCAGTGTCTTTCCAACTTGAACTTCAACAATCTGTGAGAAACAAGTTATATCCTGACCAAATGCATATATATACATACACACACATACAACTTATGAAGCAATATTTACTCACTTCGATGATGAACTCTAATTTACGCTGCTTCTTTTTTTAACTTGGTTTTTAATTGTTGGTTATAATCCACTAAGTAAATAATAACAGGTGGCTCAGTGGTAAAGAATCCCTCTGCCAATGCAGGAGATTCAGGAGACTCAGGTTTGACTCCTGTGTTGGGATAATCCCCTGGAGAAGGAAATGGCACTCCACTCCAGTATTACCTGGGAAATTCCATGGACAGAGGGGCCTGGCAGGCTACAGTCCATGGGGTTGCAAAAGAGTCGGACATGACAGGACACCCACCTACAGCACATAATAAGAAAAATTCAAGATCAAACTTAAAGATTCCCTCCAATATCTTTATTGTGCCAGACACAATGCTAGGCATTTTAGAGTTGTGACAGCAGTTAATCCCTAAAGCTGCGCTATGAGGCTGGTACTTTTTTTAACTGAAAAATTAAAAAATATTGTATTAATTCATTTAAAACATCACTGCTATATTTAAAATAGATAACCAACAAGGACCTACAACAAGCACCCCCAGAGAATTCTGTTCAATACTCTGTAATAACTAAATGGGAAAAGAATTTGAAAAAGAATAGATACCTGTGTTTGGATAATCACTTTACTATATATCTGAAACTAACATAACACTGTTAATATAAGATAAAAATTTTAAAAATAAAAATAAAGACACATAATGTGTTATCATATATGTATGCATTTTAAGCAAGGTTATCGAAGTATGTATAGTACAAAGAACAAAAATATTGAAGAATTAGGGAAAGGGGAAGTCTAAGAAAATAATGCTGCTGCTGTTAAGTCGTTTCAGTCGTGTCCGACTCTGTGTGACCCCATAGATGGCAGCCCACCAGGCTCCGCCATCCCTGGGATTCTCCAGGCAAGAACACTGGAGTGGGTTGCCACTTCCTTCTCCAATGCATGAAAGTGAAAAGTAAAAGTGAAGTTGCTCAGTCATGTCCGACTCTTAGCGACCCCACGGACTGCAGCCCACCAGGCTCCTCCGTCCATGGGATTTTCCAGGCAAGAGTACTGGAGTGGGGTGCCATTGCCTTCTCCTAATAGCTTCTAAAAAATAAATTATCAATAATAAATCATTATATGTTAACATAAATGACAATTTTATGAAAAATAACTGTATTTCCAAAAACTTAATAAGAACAACAACATTGTTTTACATTTTCGCAAATGTCTCTAAGGTCTGGCTTAGAAGACAGCTAATTTCCCATATGTGCTTCTCATTCAATCTTTTGTGATATAACACACCATGTAGACTCTATAAAACTCCTGAGAGAATGAAAGTATAAAGGACAAATGATGTCAGTACTACCAAGAAGAGAATCTGGTTTTTCAGATACTATGAAAAGTGTCTTGGGGATCCTCTAAAAGAGTCTCTGGGAGTGAGGCTGGTACTCTTGATGTTCCTATTTTACAAATAAGGGAATACACTCAGAAATAAAGCACCTCACTTACGACCCTACACTGTAGCACAGACAGAGAAGCTCATCCAACATTTCACCAGTTCCCCCAGCTTCCCAGCCTCTTCAGTTAGATGAGGAAATGTGTCCATTTCTGGCCAAACAGGTATAGGCAGAAATGACACAATGAGCTGTAGGCAGATTTGATACTTACATTTCCAAGCCCAAGCCTAAAGGTGCACAAGACATCTCAGCCATCTCTTCCCTTGCCATGGTGACCAAGACAATACAGATGGTACAACACATGATGTTGGAACCCACATCAGCTTGGGTCTCTGAGCAACTTCTGGAGCTGAGCACCTTTTAGCCTAAAACCCACGTGGGATATGCAAGCAAAGAACTTTTCAACAGATTATGACAAACTTTGTTAAGCTCTAACTCCTGAATATCTACCATTCCCTCAGTAATTTTACAGTTCAGGCCTCTGCCATCTTTACTGCAGTATTCTCTCAGTACCTGCTTCTGGGATTGCTCCCTTTAATCTCTCTTCCAAACTGCCACTGGAGTGATCTTTTCAACACACACATAGCCCATGTGAATATGCCATGCCTCTACTCAAAATTATTTAATAGCTCCCCTTCACCTACAAATACAACTTTAATAAGGTATACAAGGTTTTTTTTTTTACTTTAGCCTCAATTACTGCCTTTCTCCTGTTCACTCCACATCCCTCGGGCATACTGAAACGTCTGCCGCTTCCCAAGATGCCATGGCCTCTTAACTCACTGTAGTTTTACACATACTGTTACTTGTGTTTGGAATGCCTCCTCCTTCTCTAGTCTTGGTATTTCAATCCCAGCTCAGATTTTACTTCTTATAGGAATCCTCTCCTGACTCCTTCAAGGTGACCTAGAGCCTCTCTGTCTCTTCACACCTTCACTTGTTTTTATATCCGTTTTCTTACCATAAAGCTTTTAAAAACAAGGTCCACAAAAGACACTCAAATTTACTAGATGAAAATCTGGTAGCATATAAACACATTTATTTTCCCTGAAGCACTATGCACCCCATTCTAGAGTTGATCCTTAAGAAAAATTCAGACTACACATACTTCACTTTAAATATAACAGTGAAAGAATCAAGTCTGGAGGCCAAGACTTAACAAGACTAGTTTTCAGCTTCACAAGTTCTCTATGAAAGACCCACATTCCATCTGGGAAAGCTGCTTCCCTGCTCATGTATGTCTAAGTTGAAAACCACATAGACTGGCTTTTCTTTGAAAACAGTTTGTATCTGTTTGGAAATCTTGAGTAAAAACAACCTTCAAGTATGTTTTTAAAGGTTTTGTCCTGTTAAACCACTATTATAATCTTTTGCTTAAGCTTCCTGAGTCAAAGGTACTAATGCTGGAGACATTCAGAACTTGGTTGTGAGTGAATCAATTTAAACACTGTACGCAAATAGTAGAGTTTCAAATCAGAAAAAGGAGGAGCTTAGAGGCCAAACTGCCCAGAGGGAAAGAAAAATTCTGCTTCCAACTGGGGAAAAGGCAACTGTAAAAGATTTTTACCTGTTACTTAACTTTTTATTATCTCTTTCTGCTGGGCCACGGAATGGTTGTGAGCTGGAAACTTAGAAAAGCAAATGCTCTAATAAATTAAGCAAGTCTGGTTCTCTAAAAGGAAGGTTTAAAGTCAAGAGTTAGAAAGTCTCTGAGTACACCTTTTTTTTTTTTCACTTTAACTTACCATTAAAGTTCAAGTTTCAGCATCCTAAAAGGCTTTATTTTAGAAGTGAAAAGGCTCCCAATGAATAAAAGGTTAGCCTACCAAGAGAAAACCAAAGTGGCGCCAGAAACGTGTAAGAATGGCCTGAAAAGGTTTTGAACTCTACTACTACGTTTGCACATCTTTCATTCTGACTCAGTATTAAATTTATCTTTTTAAATGTGTGGTCCTAAAAAAAATAAATAAATAAATTGTGGTCCTGAGTACTTATACTCCATAGATGGAGGTTATACTATCATGGAGATAACTATTTCTATGATTGGGAAAGAAGCATTTTTTTATGTGCCTAAGCTTCCCTGGTGGCTCAGACGGTAAAGCGTCTGTGGGCAACGCAGGAGACCCGGGTTTGATTCCTGGGTCAGAAGATCCCCTGGAGAAGGAAATGGCAATCCACTCCAGCACTCTTGCCTGGAAAATCCCATGGACAGAGGAGCCTGATAGGCTACAGTCCATGGGGTCACAAAGAGTCGGACAAGACTGAGTGACTTCACTTTCACTTTTCATTTTTAAAAGCCCAACTATTCAGCTGCCCACAAGAGATCTGAACCAAGACCGACTGATCCAATGGCAATTTCCTAAGAAGAGAAGGTGTTAAACAACCTCACTCTAGGTTTGCAAATTCTAGTCTATAGACCAAGGATAAAAGTCACAATCCTTACATATCCCCTTTCAGAATTTCTCCAGACTCATCAGCAATTATCTGTAAATAATGACTAGCCTTTGCACCTAGGGAAATAGTTGTTATTCAGTTGCTAAGTCGTGACCCCATGGACGGTGGCATGCCAGGAGTTCACTATCTCCCAGGGTTTGCTCAAATTCACGTTCATTGAGTTGGTGATGCCATCCAACCATCTCATCCCTCTACCACCCCTTTCTCCTCTGTCTTCAATCTTTTCCAGCATCAGGCTCTTTTCCAACAAGTCAGCTCTCTGCATCAGATGGCCAAAAAGTACTGGAGCTTCAGCTTCAGCATCATTCCTTACAAAGAATATTCAGGGTTAATTTCCTTTACAATTGACTGGTTTCATCTCCTTCCAGTCCAAGGGACTCTTAGGAACCTTCTCTCCAGCACAATTCTAAAGAATCAATTCTTCAGTGCTCAAGTCTTCTTTATGATTCAACTGTCACATACATACATGACTGTTGGAAAAATCATAAATCTGACTATACGGACCTTTGTCAGCAAAGTAATGTCTGATTTTTAATATACTATCTAGGTTTGTCACAGCTTTTCTTCCAAGGCGCAAGCGTCTTTTAATGTCATGGCTGCAGTCACCGTCCACAGTGATTTTGGAGCCCAAGGAAAGAAAATTTGCCAATGCTTCTACTTTTTCCCCTTCTATTTGCTACGAAGCGATGGAACTGGATATCATGATCTTAGTTTTCTGAATGGTGAGTTTTAAGTCAGCTTTTTGACTCTCCTTTTTCACCTTCATCAATAGGTTCTTTGTGAAAGTCGCTCAGTCATATCCGACTCTTTGTGACCCCACAGACTATACAGTTCATGGTATTCTCCAGGTAAGAATACTGGAGTGGGTAGCCTTTCCCTTCTCCAGGGGATCTTCCCAACCCAGGGATCAAACCCAGGTCTCCTGCATTGCAGGCGAATTCTTTACCAGCTGAGCCACAAGGGAAGCCCAAGAGGCTCTTTAATTTCTGCCATTAGAATGGTATCATCTGCATATCTCAAGTGATTGATATTTCTCCCAGCAATCTTAATTCCAGTTTGTGCTTCATGCAGCATGGCATTTCACATGATGTACTTCACATATAAGTTAAATAAGCAAAATGACAATACACAGCCTTGTCGCACTCCTTTCCAAATCTGGAAACAGTCAGTTGTTTCATGTTCAGTTCTAACTGTTGCTTCATACAGGTTTCTCAGGAGACAGGAAAGGAGCAAGATGCTGTAGTGAGCTGCCATTTCCTTCTCCAGAGGATCTTCCCAACCCAGGGATAGATTCTACACCTCCTGCATTGCAGGTGGATTCTTTGCCACTGAGCCATCAGGGAAGCCCTAAGGGAAACAGACTGTCAAAAACCTGACACCTACCCTGAGTAAGGTGGGTCTTGTAAATGTGTGCAAAGGATGAGTATTGTGCAAGTCATGAAACAGACTTTAGCAAGAAAAGAGATTTTTTTAATCCTGCAAAATAGTCTTGAATACAGATTTTTCCAATATGCTAAGTAATACAATTTACTACTTCTTCTTGGGAGACAAGATAGTATGGATAACAAAACCAAAATTTACAAAGTTTGAGAGCTTGTGGCTTGGAACATTAGATGCCACCTCGATTGGGGAACATCTGAGAGTTTCTCATTATGAAATCATGTGAAAACTTTGTATTAAACCAATGACAGAGAAAAAATGAAGGAAGAAAAGAATCTTAAGTTACAGCACTGTCACCATTTTGTTCTATTTTAACCTAATCTTGACTAGATAACTAAAAGATCCTAAAGGATGATGCTGTGAAAGTGCTGCATTCAATATGCCAGCAAATTTGGAAAACTGAGCAGTGGCCACAGGACTGGAAAAGGTCAGTTTTCATTCCAACCCCAAAGAAAGGCAATGCCAAAGAATGTTCAAACTACCACACAATTGCACTCATCTCACATGCTAGTAAAGTAATGCTCAAAATTCTCCAAGCCAGGCTTCAATGGTACATGAACTGAGAACCTCCAGAGGTACAAGCTAGATTTAGAAAAGGCAGAGGAACCAGAGATCAAATTGCCAACATCCATTGGATCACAGAAAAAGCATGTGAGTTCCAGAAAAACATCTACCTCTGCTTCACTGACTATACCAAAGCCTTTGACTGTGTGGATCACAACAAACTGTGGAAAATTCTTCAAGAGATGGGACTACCAGACCACCTTACCTGCCTCCTGAGAAATCTGTATGCAGGTCAGGAAGCAACAGTTAGAACCGGACATGGAGCAACAGACTGGTTCCAAATTGGGAAAGGAGTACCTCAAGGCTGTATATTGTCACCCTGCTTATTTAATCTGCAGAGTACATCATGAGTAACTTGGGGCTGGATGCAGCACAAGCTGGAATCAAGATTGCTGGGAAAAATATCAATAACCTCAGACAAGCACCGTTATGGCATAAAGTGAAGAGGAACTGAAGATCCTCTTGATGAAAGTGAAAGAGGAGAGTGAAAAAGTTGGTTTAAACTCAACATTCCAAAAATTATGATCATGGCATCGGGTCCCATCACTTCATGGCAAACAGATGGGCAAACAATGGAAACAGTGACAGACTTTAGTTTCTTGGGTTCCAAAATCACTGTAGGTGTGACTGCAGCCATGATATGAAAAGACGCTTGCTCCTTGGAAGAAAAGCTACGACCAACCTAGAGAGCACATTAAAAGCAGAGACATTACTTTGCTGACAAAGGTCCATCTAGCCACAGCTGTGGTTTTTCCAGTAGTCATGTATGGATGTGAGAGGTGGCCCATAAAGAATGCTGTGTGCCAAACAACTGATGCTTTTTAACTGTGGTGCTGGAGAAGACTCTTGAGAGTCCCTTGGACTGCAAGGAGATCAAACCAGTCAATCCTAAAGGAGATCAGCCCTGAATATTCATTGGAAGGAGTGATGCTAAAGCTTTGGCCACCTGATGTGAAGATCTGACTCACTGGAAAAGACCCTGACGCTGGGAAAGATTGAAGGCCGGAGGAGAAGGGGATGACAGAGGATGAGATGGTTGGATGGCATCACTGACTCGATGGACAGAGTCTGAGCAAGCTTCAGGAGCTGGTGATCAACAGGGAAGCCTAGCATGCTGCAGTCCATGGGGTTGCAGAGTCAGATATAACTGAGCGACTGAACTGAACTGACTAGATAACACATGGTTCAGAAAAATAAAAGACTTGAAACCATCTTTATAGCAACTTTTAAAAACTACAGTTTGAAACATGAAACAATTTATTACAAGATGCTGTATCAGATGAATGGCCCTTTACGTTGAGAACGAAATAGAACAATATCATTTACAGAAGAGAGGTTAACAACTAAATGTAGATAATGAATGATGACAGTGTTAAGATACACAGAAAATGTCAAAGTAACACAAATAATTAATACTTAAAAAAAAAAACCTCTAAATCATAGACTACATCTGAAAGCAGATTTCTTGGCTCCTACTACACAATCAAGATTGCACTATTTTTTCTGGGTTTTGCTTAAAAAGAAAGTACCTCCCACAAGTTTATTTCATTTCTACCACTGCTCGTTTTACTTCTCAAGATTCCCACTGTGTGAAAACCAATACAACAAAAAGTGATATGAAATTTTAAAAAACCTTGCCTCAGAATTTATGTTCATTTTAGGGTATACATCACACTGCACCTTTAAAGAGGCTACCAAGAAGAAGTAAGGCAGAGATCATTAGGATGGGGCAGCCTCAGCATCTCCAGAACAGAGAAAGCAGGCATAGGCATGCATGTATTCAAGAGATGGGGGTGGCTTTTTCTTCCTCCCCAACAGAACAAATGGGAACCCCTAACTCCTGTCTTAGGGAGTTCCAACAACAAGGGGTGAAAAGAACTAAAGATCAATCCAGGTTTTGAGGAATCTGCTAAAAGTGAGAGGAAGCAACATTATTCATTCTTTGTTATTTAAAAAAAGCCACCACTTCTAAAGTCTATGCTAATTTAAATTCTACACAACCAACTTATGGGCATTTTCACCATGAATGCATAAAAATAAATTTGTCAATTTGCTTAAGTTAAGCAAGTTTTTTAAAGCCACTCAAATTTAGACCTGTCTATTGAGTCCATCACCACAAAGGCTTTCATAAAGAAAGTATGGCACTGCACTAGAATTACTTAGTCTTAGAACTTATAAACACATCAGCTATTCCTACACAACCTTTATGATCTTCTACATCCATTTACCACCCCAACTATCGTTCCTCTAAGGTTTTTCTTGAAAGGATAAAAAAAAAAAATCTACTTTAATATCACCCTACCGACTTGATGGACATGAGTTTGAGTGAACTCCGGGAGTTGGTAATGGACAGGGAGGCCTGGCGTGCTGCGATTCATGGGGTTGCAAACAGTTGGACATGACTGAGCGACTGAACTGAACTGAAAGTAACATTATCCATGAAGTCATAGGTCTGATATGCTAGTTACGCTTTCATTAATACACGTTAAAAAAATATAGGATAAAAAGTATTCATCAGGCAAAAATCATCTCATGTACCATCAATAGTATTAAAAAAACACCCCTTTGTACACTCATTTCAGCAGCACATACACTAACAATGTAACCAAAGCCACACTTTGGGGAACAGTGATTTAGTACCAAATTCTTCGTTGCAGGTAAGGAAATAGGCTCCTAGAGTGGGTGTAACTTGCCCAAGGAGACACAGAACTGGTGGCAGACTCTAGACTAGAACTGAGTCCAGTGGTGGTCTACTAAAGTAGAATCTACAGATGGGTAAGATACAGGGAGAATTAGTCCTTGGGGACTTCCCCAAGAAGTGAACTTCAAGGAGTTGCTAAGCCCTTTGACAGCAGATCCAGGTTTTTCATTTTCTCTGAGAAGCAATACACAAAACATGGTATTTGCCAGTGGACTTTCAAAGAGTGTCTGGATGGGCTGAAATAAATCTGTTGCTTCCTTCCCAAACTCTCATGTGGTTTTCCCAACCTCATTGAATCTCAAGGCGTGCTGCCAATGATAAAAATGTCTCCTGGATCAGTTTCCCACTTTTGGATCCAACAATATCCTAGCCACTGATCTCCTGTCCCCATTGCTAGACTCATGCATGCTCTATATGGTTTCAGGAGGAAGATTTTCCATCTCTGGGTTTTAGGCTAGCTTTGGAAACAGGCTGGAAGTTTCCATTACAGAGTTACTCCAGTATTTCCCAGATACCCAGACCTGGTTTTATTTTCAAGTGATAGATAACTTGTGTCTACTATGTGCCTAGCAATGTTTTATACACTGTCCCATACTTCCCATATAAGAGAAGGCGAAATGGTATCGTTCCTGGCCTGTTGGGAGCGGCCAATCCATGTTTCACTGTACATGCAGGCAGTTAATAATAACTAACATTATTAAATGTTTATTTATATGCCAGGCATTGTGCCGTGTCCTGCAAATGTCTTATCGACTCCTCACAACTATTTACTGTGATTATTTTCACTTAATACATGAAGGAAACAAGGCTTAGAGATGCTAAGTGGCTCATCCAAGGTCAAGTGACAAGTACATGGTGAAGTTCAGATGCGACTACACAGATGCTCTTACCTGTGCACTATGTACACATGAAACTTTAAATTCACAGTCAAAGGAAGCATGATTTCTATGTATCTGATTTCCTAAAAGTGAGCTTCTTTATTGCATTAGGGCATGCATGTATTAAATTAAAATATATATATAACACATTCTGAGTGCCATTTCATACTGACTGAGGGAAGAGTTTGCTCCTTGTAATCTGAAACTATGCAATTTGCACTCTCTTGACCAAAAAAAAAAAAGCCATCAAATTAAAACTAAATGCATATTGTTACTTATCACCAAAATCAACTTTCAGTAACCTTATTCCTGGTGGCTTAGTGGTAAAGAATTTGCCTGCCAATGCAAGGAGATGGGATTCAATCCCTGGGTGGCAAAGATCCCCTCAAGGAGGAAGTAGCAACCCACTCCAATATTCTTGGCTGGAGAACTCCATGGAGAGAGGAGACTGGGTCATAGTCCACAAGATCACAAAGAGTTGCAAAGAGTTGGACAGGACTGAGCGATTGAGCACACTCACAACCTTATTCCTACTTTGGGGATACAACTGGAGTACTAATGTGGTATAATAAAAAATATATTTGGCCTTTGTCCCCAGTTACTACCAGAGGTCCTAAAACCCCTGGAATTCCTTTACAGATAGACTTCTTGTTATTCATTAAGGAGCAGGGTTTGGACCACACCTGAGTTTCTTTTTGATAGTTTGAATTGAGGCTACCTTTGTCAGAAAGCCCAGGCATATGACTAGAACTTTCAGTCCCACCTTTAGCCCTTAAGGAAGGGAAGGGTGGCTGAAGTTTCATCAACAAAGGTCAGTGCTTTAATAAATTATGCCTACATAAAGGAACCGCAACTGAAACTGAAACAAGGCTAGGGGAGCTTCCGTATAGTCAAAGCTATGGTTTTTCTAGTAGTCATATATGGATGTGAGAGTTGGACCACAAAGAAAGCTGAGTGCCAAAGAATTGGTGCTTTTGAACTGTGGTGTTGGAGAAGACTCTTGACAGTCCATTGGACTGCAAGGAGATCAAACCAGTCAATCCTAAAAGAAATCAGTCCTAAATATTCATTGAAAGGATGGATGCTGAAGCTGAAGCTCCAATATTTTGGCCACCTGATGCGAAGGTCTGACTCACTGGAAAAGACCGTGATGCTGGGAAAGATTGAAGGCAGGAGGAGAAGGGGATGACAGAGAATGAGACGGTTAGATGGTATCACCAGCACGATGGACATGAGTTTGAGCAAGCTCCAGGAGTTGCTGATGGACAGGGAAGCCTGGTGTGCTACAGTCCATGGTGCTGCAAAGAGTAGGACATGACTGAGTGAATGAACTGAACTGAGGGGAGTTTATGGCTTCCCAGGTGGCACGACCTGCTTGCCAATACAGACAGACATAAGGGATGCAGGTTTGATCCATGGGTTGGGAAGATTCCCTGGAGAAGGGCATGGCAACCCACTCCAGTATTCTTGCCTAGAGAATCCCATGGACAGAGGACCCTGACAGGCTAGTCCATAGGGTTGCAAAGAGTCAGACATGACTGAAGCAACTTAGCACAGAGGGGAGCTTCAGGATTGGTGAATACACTGATGTGCTGGGAGGCTGGCATGCCCAGAGGGGACATGGAAGCTCTGTGTCCCTAATTCAAATCTTGACCTATTCAGGTCTTCCATTTGGCTGTTTCTGAGTTGTAGCCTTTATAATGAAACTGAATTCATAAATATCACATTTTACCAGCTAAATGAGTCATATGTTCTAGCAAATTATCCATCGTGGGGGAGGGTGGTCATGGGAACCCCTAAATTTGAGGTCTGCCAGGCAAAAGTGCAAGGAGGAATTTGAGACAACCTGATACTTGCGGCTGGCACTTGAAGTGGGGCAGTCTCCTGAGACTGAGTCATTAACCTGTGGGAACTGCACAAACTCCAAGCAGTTTGTGTCAGAAGTGAACTGTTGGATTCTCAGTGATGTCAGAAAATTGTTGAAGGGACAGCATAATTAACCTCAGGAGAAGAGATCCATATTACAACCAACTTAACTGATAGTTATTTAATTGAAGCCGCCTCCCTTGATCTAATCATTAAATCTGTAGCTGTCACCAATTCAGAGCAGTACTTGCCATTTTCAGCACTAGAAGAAAATCTGGCCTTATGTCAGATTCACAAGTACCTGGTAGAATAAAATTTCTATTAAAAGACTAACGATGTAATGTGACCTGCTAAAGAGACCATGTAATGTTACAGAACTATGAAGTCAAAATATATTTTCTTTAATTATTTTAGTTGTAGTTTAACTCACATTTAGTCCCCATGAGAGAATCATGAATTACCTCAATAGTTTACATGTAACTGTTCCCTTTGGATAACAGACATTGTTAAATGACAATCACCACCACACAGTATTATGTACTTAACTCAAACCCTAATGGACCCAGGAACAATACGTTCGCTCTTGTTTGCCAACTTCTTATTTGTCAAAAACAAAAAGTCAAAAGAGAGATCTCAAAGAAGTTAGGCTTAAGCAGTCAATCATGACCAACTAGTCAATCTTGAAGACCAATCTGGTCAAACCAGACACTGCACTCATCCCTTCCCATCAGGAACACACTTTTCAATCAGGGGAGAGAGTACCGTCGTCAGAGACCTGGTCAGGGGCACTGGATTACCCAACTCCAAAGGTCCCCGTTCTCCTCCTTGTAAATGGTGTTGTCCAGCATTGGGCAACCTTGTGGGCCTGTTCCTTCCTGATCCACTCTTCTCCTATCAAGTGCCACTGTTAGCAATTTCTACCTTTTCCCAGCTGGACAACCAATGGAATTTCTCCTCACCCTGTGCACATGGCCCACAATATCATCACTGCCACCACTCTGCACTCCCAAAGGCCTGCTTCCTGAAATGTTCTCCTCCCGAGCAACTGAACCCACATTATCTAAATGCCTCTGGAAAGGTGTTTAGACTTTTCTGTTGCATATAATATTAGTAAACCCCCAAGCAAAATTCTCCTACCATTGACATCAGCTATAACCAACTGTTTTGAGTAAATGACTGGACAAGTGACTAGTTATTTCAAAGAAAAACTAATTTACTAGGAGAAAAAGAATCACAAAAACACCCTTTAAAATGAACACATCACTCCTTACTTTTGAACTGTACTCACTTAGAATAAAGAAAACGTCATCACTCTGAGAATCTGGAACTTCTAGCACGTCTATAATCTTGCCACCCAGAACACATGCTGCTAGAGTCCCAGCACCCTCACTGGAGTGGTATTCCTTGCCTTCCCTTCCTGTTTAAAGGCAGCCACTAGGTGGTCATCAAGTAGATATAAAGTAAATGTTTAATTGGAAACAAATTTGTTTCACGGATTTTTTTTTTTTTAAAGAACAAAGCAATTGTAGATATTTTCACAGAGCCATTCTAAAAATGTTTTGTCCATGGATATACCTGGATTTTCCTGTTCATATTCCAAGGCAGGTCACTGGAAATGGGAATATGCAGGTCAGCATTTTGCATAGGCATTCTGGACAGCATATAGAAGAGACCAAACACCAAGGATTCAATTAAACTCAAACAAACTCTACTGAGTGCCTACAAGGATATATTTAAGGCAGTGTAAATGAGAAAACAAAATCAGTGCAGAGAAGTCCTATACCTGCCAGTACCTTCTCTGTAACTGTAAGCAAGTTTACTAACCTTTATAGATTCCCATTTACCTTCTGCTTTTTGATCTGTTTTCAGCCTCAAAACATTCTGATCGACTGAAATCTTATGGGGAAACCCAATGTAACAGCAACTTTAGCAGAGTCAAACTTGGGTGTGGTGGTGGGGAGCAGGAGCAGTGAAATGGAAGCTAGACAGCAAGATGAGGGGGTTTTCCATGTCTACCACGGATATACTCCACAAATGACCCCTGAGAGGGCTCTACATATCCCAGTTTGAAAAATTATGATGCCAGATATTCTAAGATTCTTTGAGGGTCTTCTTCCTGCTTATTCTTAGCTGGACAAAGAATTAAATGCATTCAATACAGTAAATGCTATGACTTGAGTCTTGTTCAGAATCAAAGTTATAGTCACACACCAACTCACTTTTAGGCAAACATTGCAGAAACCAAATACTTCATCAATCAAAAAGAGCTAAAAGCTATAACCAAACTCTGTGACCTTGATATGGTAGAAATGATCTACTTTTAAAATAATGAGAGCAAGTTTTTCCAAAGCACTGTATCCTAGACTGACCAGCAGAGATTAAGGCAAAAATGACAAGTCCTACACTATGCAGTGATGCTACCCAAGATCCTTGGTCAGTCATCATATCTGGTCTGGATCTTCAGGCCTTGGTGACAGAATCATTTTCAGTCCCCAGGTCCTGAGGCTGAATCCTCCAGCAGAGCAGGGAGAACAGGAACAAGGATTATGCATTGCAGCAGTATGCAATCTAAGCTTGCATGATACAGTCCAGCCCAAAACCCAACAACACACCTTGGTCAAAGGACACTGCTGAACAAGGACAGGCCCTCAGGAAGTCAATAGTCATCAATATGATGCCTACTTTTTTCATATAATCAGGATGGTATCAGGGCACTCACTGACCATAATGATTTATTTTGATACAAGGACTATTCACCACCTCAAGATCCCTTTACTGAGCTTCCCTATTCTGATGTATGGTATTTAAATAGTTTCATCTTAAAGAAGAGGATTTGGCATTTCTCCCCTCCCATTTTCCCCTTTCTACGTATCACAACTTCAAAAGATTAGTTTGAGCCACTTCAGATAATTAATATGTTAAGTTCTTACTTGTAATCATTCACTAATTGAATAAGACAGGTGCTATAGTAATCGCCTTTCCCCCCCAAAATAAGTAGGTTCCTCCATGACCAAGAAAAACAGATACAAGAACTGGTAAAACTAGATTTGATTTGAAAGACACTAACTCAATGAAACACTCTGGTCCATTGTGCAGAGAGCTTCAGAACACTGTTCCAACATTTAGGGAGAATTGATCCTGGTTCACTGGTATCAACATCTGTAAATAGACACAAAGAGGTAACTGTAAGTAATCAAGAGCTGGGGGAACAGGAGTCACCACGTAATTACCATTGTTTCATTCAGAGTTACCACATCTTCACCTTAAAACAACTGGCAGCGAGTGTACAATTAACTCCTCTTACTGCAGCACAAAACAGTAGCAAAATCAGGTTAATTTTAAGTCATCTAATGCAATGCACACCCACAACTCCAAAAGTAAGTGGCATCAACTCTTCTTTCAGAAGAGTTTGTCTAAAAGCCCCAGGAGTTTAACAAACTCACTGGTACTCTAGATTAAAAGGCCAGTTCAGGTCTGAGAATCTAAATTCATTTAGGTTTGTAGATTCTTTCCCCAAAAACAATTAGTGGCCAATGCAGGGGTCAATGGCTTCTCCCTGTATTCAAGTTCCCCTCCTACCCATCCGACCCATTTCACAAATAAGAGCCACCAGTCTCCAAACTGACTGATGAAATTTCAGCCTACAGGGTATTTTCATACTTGAGTTATAACTGAAGATGAATAGTGGACAGCTTAATAATCCATTAGCTAGATTAAAATCCAACATTAAGATACAACCTAGACCAAAGCCACATGTGTGCATGTGTGTGTGTATGTGTGTGCGTGCACATGTGCACTGTTGCTTCAGTCCTGTCCAACTCTTTGCGACCTGATGGACTGTAGCCCACCAGGGTCCTCTGGCCATGGGATTCTCCAGGCAAGAATACTGGAGTGGGTTGCTATGCCCTCCTCCAGGGGGATCGAGGGGAAGGATCCGACCCAGGGATCAAATCTGAGTCTCTTGCATCTTCTGCACTGGCAGGCAGGTTGTTTACCACTAGAGCCATCTGGGAAGCCTGTGTGTGTGTGTGTGTGTGTGTGTGTAAGTGAAAGTGTTACTCACTCAGTCATGTCTGATTCTTTACAATCCCATGGACTGTAGCCCATCAGGCTCCTTTGTTCATGGAATTCTCCAGGCAAGAATACTGGAGTGGGTAGCCATTCCCTCCTCCAGGGGATCTTCTTGATGCAGGGATTGAATCCGGGTCTTCTACATTGCAGGCAGATTCTTTACCATCTGAGCTACCAGGGAAGCCGTCACATATAATCAATTCTCAGTTCTTTGAGTTACTCTGCAGTATAAAGGGTAGAGTCTATTGTTTGCCTAATTCTAGCTGTTCACTTGCTTGCCAACCAAAGACTTCCTATTTACATTCAAGTTGGGGTTCAGTAAGTCAGTTCAGGCTCAACTCCAACCCCTTCATTACCCCAAGGACTGCCCAGGACTATTCAAGTTACTTTTGATAATCCATTTACCCATGCTAGAACTTAAAACAGGTGACAAGTCCAAAATTTCTGATTCATTTTTCGCAAACACGAAAAAAAGTTTTACATAGCATTTCTGATACTAACTTTACTACAAACAGCCCAAGCAACATTTAAGTCTCTCAAATGCCTAGCTCAAAGAGCCAATTCACTCAAAGAACACACTAGTCACTGTTGTGGTGTTCAAAAGAAACAGCATATTCTGACTGTTTCAGCCCACTGAAACATTTGGCTCAACAGGGCCAAATCAAGGAGGAGTCCTGATTGGGCCTCTCAAGTGGACAATCTGGTCAAGGTGAAGCTGAGAAGCAACTGGCTACTAGAGATGAATGGCCCCAACAGAAGGCAAAAGTAGGTTACATCACTTGGTTACATGCCAGCCCAAAGATGCCGACAGAGTGGGATTATGCCCCAATGGTCATTTATCTAACGTAATCCAGAGTGAACTTTTAGCACCAACCTACACACACACCTCAGCTGAATGTTATTAGTCATCAGGCAGACCAGACAAAAATGGAAATAGCGCAACATAAAATCTGCCTTCCTACGAAAAACAACTTCAAACTTAGATTGTAACGGTCATCTGGTAGACCAACAGGGGCATATTATTATCATGTGCCCAATCTTCAGCCCTAAATTCACAGCTAGAAGCAAAAGAGGATTCATATACTAGAACACATTTGGGATACCCATTATGGAATTTTAAAAAGCATGTAAGATGAAATCCTATAAGGAAAAAGGCAACCTCTCAATTGAACATCCCACTGAATTCTTAACTTGTGGCTTGAGATTCATCTGCCAGAAAAGACCCAGATAACCACTGCCTCCTCCTCTCCCACTCTCAGCAGGGTGACCTTTTTTCCCCTACAATACTCTAAGTAAAGTGAAAGTCGCTCAGTCATGTCCAACTATACAATCCATGGAATTCTCCAGGCTAGAATACTGGAGTGGGTAGCTATTCCCTTCTCCAGACAATACTCTAAGAGTATCCTTAAAATAGTATATGGCAAGACTCTGGGAAAAACAACAGAATTACAAGGAACATCATTTTCTATATCCTTCTCCTTCTTGCTCTTATTTTGCCTACCTATTCTGAGCCCAGCCTCCATCTCTCTGACCTAAACTCTTTTCACTCTTCTCTTTGATCACTGCTGCTAAGTCTCTTCAGTCATGTCCAACTCTGTGCGACCCCAGAGACAGCAGCCCACCAGGCTTCCCTGTCCCTGGGATTCTCCAGGCAAGAACACTGGAGTGGGTTGCCATTTCCTTCTCCAATGCATGAAGGTGAAAAGTGAAAGTGAAGTCGTTCAGTCGTGTCCGACTCTAGCGACCCCATGGACTGCAGCCCACCAGGCTCCTCCGTCCACGGGATTTTCCAGGCAAAAGTACTGGAGTGGGGTGCCATTGCCTTCTCCGCTTTGATCACTAGGCTCTAGCTATTACTCCTACCCCTATCCTCCCCGACCTCCTCTTCACCATTCCTTTCTTCCCACTCTTTGGAACTTGCCATACTCCAGCCCAGTTTCTGCACTAGCTAGTCCCTAAACCTGGAAGTTTCCTCCTGTATTTTTGCAAAGCTGGCTCCTTTTTATTTAAAGCTCAACTTCAGTGTTGCCTTCTCAGAAAGGTCTAGACTGTACCCCAGTCAGACACTTTCTATCACAGCACTCACAATCACAGATAAGAGCTGATTTTTTTCTTCAGCTCTTATCAAAATCCAATTTGCTTATTTATCTGTCCCCACTCCACTCCAATGTATGCTCCATGAGAGCATGGACCTTACTGCTATGTTCTTCTTTGTACGCCCACTGCCTAAAATACTGGCTAGCAACTAGTAGCCTGTCAATAAATGTTTGTTGAGTGAATGAATTTTGGACTTTGTATTCAATGATTCCAAATCAGTTAAGGTGAGAACAGTAGTCATTTTTTCCTTTTGTTGCATTTCTGTGAAACATCCAAACATGCTGTTACTTGTACAATGAAAGCATTAAATATTGTTTTATCAGGCCTGAAAGCCCTGATGAGTAGGATGGAACCCATTATGATAATTCTAGCAATATGCACATAAACTCAGTTACAGAGGGACAGGATTTACAGACACTTTCTAATCATCAAAGGATCGCTAAAATTTGGGAACCATCTCTTCAAGTTCTTTAGAAAACAGTTCCAGACTCAAAAGGACTTTCAAAGAAAATATCAACACCAAAGTAGGAATCATTACACTTCGCTCTGAAATCCATACTACAGGCTAAAGAAGCACTACTCTCCCCACCCCACCCCCACAAAAACCAACAAAACATCAACAAAGAGATCTTCTTTTCAAATCATTCTTTGCTAAATAATTTTTTCACATCCGTTACTGGTTTGTATTCTTCCCTGAAAGAAAATTAAGCAAATCATGCTGTCTCATGTAAGACCACCTATACACAAAGAATAAACTAAATAAATAAGATGGAAATCTGCACAAGCCAAATTTGTCACTGAAGACTTGTGTGCCAGACACACAAAAGAAAAAATAAGAGCTATTGTCCAATTGTAGAAACAAAAGAGTAATACGGGGTTTTCTGTTCTCCAAAGTGCATCATGAAGTGTGGGTGGAGAGAAACAAGAAATCTAGAATTAGCCTAACATCAAATCATTTTGGAAAGAGTTGACAACATTTAAATTCCTCACACATAAAGTATTTAGAGCAAGAGACCTTGATTCCTGGGCTATGATGCCATTTAGGAATCCTTGCAAGGGCTTTGGAATTCCAGTATTCAGAGGATAAAACGCTCATTTTAATAGGGAGCGACCAGGGATTGAGAGATACTTCCAAAGACAGACAGCTTGTAACTGAAGTATTACAAAGCTTGCAGTTAAGACCTGGGATGGAGGCGGAACACCAAATTCAAAAGAGGTAACCAAGATACCAAGTGCAATAAAGAAAAAAAAAAAAACCACAATTACCACCTAGTCACGGAGAATTAAAGTGGAAAGGAGGGCTATGCACGGGAGAAGATTGTAGGGGGGGGGGAATGGGGAAAAAAAAAACAATACATTTGTCACTCTGTCCCACTTCCTATACAGGATACGGGCAAAGCTTCCAGCCCCATCACCTCAGGCACAGATAGTTATCGTATATAGCAATGGTGCATAGGAAGGACTTCAGGTCTGAGCCCCTTAATTCCAGGGCTGTTAATGATTAAAGAGGAAGATGGGGGTGGGGAGGTAGATGAGGGCGGAGGGAGCTGGAGATTCACCCACCACCTCTCGTTTGGGCTCCTACCTCACGGCGCTTACAAGGCGCAGAGGACCAGAGTCCGTACCCCCTCCAGGGCAGCTCCGGCCCCCAGAGCCCCAGGCCCTGGGTTGAGGGGTGCTGGCGGTGAGGAGGCAGGGACAGTAGGTAAGTTTTCTGAGCCCTGCGGCTGACACGCCACAGGCTCCCCTCACAGCCTCTCCTTCCAGCGGGACCAGTCCAGACAAGGAGCTGATTTCCACGCCTCCCCTTCCACCCCCCCTCCCTTTCTCGAAGGTACCCAGCCCCCGCCCCTTCATCTCCCAAAGCCTCCCCTTTTCCTCAAACCCCCCCTCAAACTCACAGCTGCTCCAGAGGTTCCTCCAGTCAAACCCTTTCTGGAAACGACGGCGGCCCGGCGGGTCCAAAACACCTACCATCCCCGCTCGCGTTTCCAGGTTCCCTACCCCCTCCGCCGCCGCCGCCGCCGCCTCTTCTCCCACCACTGCCGCCTCCTCCCCTTCATCTGCCGCCCACCAGCGGCGGCCGCCCCGAAGCCCCGCCCCCTCCATCGTCTCCTGCATCATCACTTCCGGTAACCCCGCAGGCCGCCCGCTTCGGCAGGCGGAATAGGAAAGGAGAGAGGAGGGAACGAGTGGCAGTTTGCGTCATGACGTACGCAAAGACGTACGAAGCTGTCCCCAAGTAAGGGCAAAGACTTAGCAACGCGGAGGGAGGGCAAGGAAGAGATGGAGTGGACCATTTTTTTCGCTGGAATAGGGTGGCGAGAGGAGAACGAAAAGGGGAAAAGGGAATTAAGGAAAGGATGAGTTTGGCTATCTTGTTGGGTATACGGCGGAGCGTGATCTAGAGTTTGAAGTTTAACGAAGGGTCGAGCCTACCCTCGACTTGGGACTAATGCTCCCACAGAAGTCCGTCCGGTGGTTTGGTCCGGTCTGGCCTACCAGACCTGCTAGAGAGCTCAGTCCGCCGCCGCTCAGCTGCGCTCCCGGCGCCGCCTCCTCCCAGCCTGCCGGAGGCTGAGGTGCTTCTGTGGGTGGGGGAAGGCTGGACTGACGCAGAGTGAGTGTTGAGGATGGAGACGCCGACTCCTGGCGCGGGAAACGGGGAAGGGGTGGACTCCTCAGGGGCAGGGATGGGGTGGGGGTGGGGGGGTACGACGTTGCTAGGAGACGAGCCTGTGTGACCCCAGCCTCGCGAGGGCTGCTTGGTGTCACCGCCGCTCGCCTCAGGAACCTGCTAAGGGAAGCGGCTTGAGTGCCAGGAAGGGGAGGCCTGATTTGGGAACGCTGAAATGCCGATTTGGGGCCCATCTCTGAATCCTTTGGATTCCCCCAATGTGTTGATGAATGGGAGATTAATAGGGGCAAATCCGGAGGTGAGGCGTCTAGCCGAGGAAGGTTGACACAAACGAGTACCCTGCACGATACTGAGATTTTCTAAGATATAGAGAACTAGCTTCTTAAATCCTTTGGTCCACGAAAGACGTTGCTACGTGAAATTTTTCGAGTCCGGGAGTAACTTAAAAAGTAAATAAGGTAGATATCAGCAGGTAAGAAATGCCCCAAAGGAAGTAATATCAGGTGAAGTGGTAGAAGATAAGGGGAAAATGAAAGTCGCTCAGTCGTGTCCGACTCTTTCCGACCCCATGGAGTGGGTAGCCGTTCCCTTTTCCAGGGGCTCTTCCCAACCCAGGGATCGAACCCAGGTCTCCCTCATTGCAGGCAGATTCTTTACCAGCTGAGCCACAAGGGAAGCCCAGAAGATGAGGGGAGGGCCACTCTAAATCAGATAAGACTGTTCAGAGGAGGCCGGGTTTGCAAAAATCCCAGGAAAGAGGGAAGCTAGGGAATGAGCTTTCTAGGTGGAGAAAAGAAGGTATCTAAAGAAGGAAACGGCGAGAAAGTCAGATGCTTGGATCAGAAGGGAAGAACAAGAGTCAGAGTGGTCTGTGATGGAGAAGTGGCATGGCCTGATCAAGCATAGCTTAGCCCAAGGCGAGAGCTTAACTGTTGGGTTACTGGAGAGTTTAAGAAGGAGTGACAGATCTCATTTACAGTTTTAGAAAATCATTCTTGGCTCCTGGATAGAGAAGGGTACAAGTGGTCAGACCTGTTTGGCAGCTGTTGCAGTAGGCCAAGGGAGAGGTGACAGTGAAATGGAAGAATTAAATTCAGAATGTATTCTGAAACTAGAACTTGCAGGACTTGTTGCCAAATTGGATATGAAGTGTATGTGAAAGGATGGAACCAAAGATGACTCCTCAGAGAAAATAGTTTGGAAGGCACTCTATTCTTTTAAACATACTAGTTTTGATAAGTTTGTTAACTGTCCAGGTAAAGATGTTGAGAAGTTAAATATGAAAATCAAGGGAAAACTCAAGAGAGATAATAAATGTAGCAGTTTATTCCTAAATCACCTAAGAAGAGAGTGCAGATAGAGAGGAAGGCCTCTGTGGGAAGCCCTATTTTGCTTTGTTAATCAAGGAAGAAAAAGTAAATTTAAGAATGCTGGTGAAGTTTTGAAATTGGGCAATTTTGGCTTAACTGTTGTGCTGTTAAATGTTTATGTATTGAAACATACTCTTGGCAGGGTGGGGGAGAGGAAGGCCATTAAACTCCTTGGGGCTCTTTACATTTAGAGATCCATAGAAGGAAAAGCCAGCAGAGGAGACTGTACATATAAAGCCTCAAAGATAAAAGGAGGCCCTGTAATATTCTTGAATAATGGGACCCACCCTCATAATCACTGAGACTCAGCCTGGAAGTTCTGGCTCAAATCTCTTTCTTCCTTTCCTCTGCCAGCTGTCAGTGCTTTTGGACTCCTGCTTAGGTGGTTTGTGTTCACTGTAACAAACCTTACTTTGCTTATTGTTTATGGGTCTGACTATCCTGTGAATTGTTTCTTCTTTGTGCCCTGTTGGCTCCTCGTTCAGAGCTTTGCCCATAGAGCCCAGTGTATAGGAACTGTGTGTCCTTAATGTATAAACCATGAATTTCAACACCTTCTGACGAAGGAGCATTTGTCCCTGATGTTGCTGCTGCCTCCATCACTAGATATGGTTGATTTCATAAAATTTAGAAAGAGTATCAGAAGAATAATCAGAAGGGACTTCTCTGGCCGTCCAGCATTTAAGACTTCATGCTTCCACTGCAGGGATTGCTGGTTCGATCTCTGATTTGAGAACTAAAATCCCATATACCAAAAAAAGAAGAATCAGAAGGCTTGGATTTCAGTCCTGGGTCACTACTGACCAGCAGAATGGTCCTGTTCTTTGAGCTTAAGGGGTTACAGATTGGCCTAGATTACAGATAACAAAATGCCTGAAAACATGGTTTGGCCCATAAATTGATCTAAATTATTTTTTTTTAATTTACTTGCCAAATTAAAAAATTCAATTTTCAGCTTCATTTGAAAAAGTGACAATCTGGCAACACCAGCCTGAGTTTCCTGCACAGCAACAGTCAGCTGGAGCCCATGAGATTCTTTTCCCTTCCTCTACCTGCCTTACCCCTATGGACATTTGATTTGCAGTTCTTGGTTTAGAGCTCTGCTGTCTGTCTGTACACACAAACTACATGTAACTATTTCAATTTAAATGAAGTAAAATAAAAAATGCAGTTCCTCAGATGTACTCACCATATGTCAGGTGCCCAGTGCCAGCGGCTACCCTGTTGGACAGCAAAGATAGAAAATATTCCCAACATTGAAGAAAATTCTATTGGTCAGTGTTGGACTGGAGAAACTTAAAGATGCTCTCAGGTCTAATCATTCTGCACACTAAAGATGGATAATGTGGCTATCCATGGATAGTAAAGTCATTGCTCCTACTCTGAAGGAAATTTGTCTAGTAAAGAGCTCCTGTGCCTCTGCAGATGGGGAAAGTGGTTCATTCAATAGTTGGCGGGTACTTGGAAACTGTCATGAAGGCGGAGACCCCCTGTGCGGAGTAAGGCCTATATATCAGATGGTTGGGTCAGGGGTCAGGTGTATCTAAGGCTATAAGCAGAGCCCTTTTGTCTGCTTCTTAATCCAATTCCTTAGGACTTATCACAAAGAAGGGGTTTGAATGTCTTAAATGTTTCGTGTTCTCTGACTTACCTAGTTCCTTTGAAGGGTTCAAATCTTGGATAGTCAAGTTATGAATGAATGACTGAGGTTGATCTTTAGCATTGACCAAGTTCCCTGATGGCTCAGATGGTAAGGAATCTGTCTGAAATGCAAGAAACTTGGGTTCAGTCCCTGGGTCAGGAAGATCTCCTGGAGGAGGGAATGGCTACCCACTCTAGTATTCTTGCCTGGAGAATTCCTAAGACAGAGGAGCCTGGCGGTTGCAAAGAGTCAGACACAACAGCAAATAACTCAATGCCTAGTGCCCACACATACGACACACTTCCACACACACCTCCTACTTCTGGTAATTTGTTCTCATTTCTCTGATTGACCTCATCTTTGTCTCTTAAAATACGGTAACAAGAAAGCGGTTACTTCCATTTCTTTTTAATTGAGAGACTGAAACTTGGTGTCCATTTAGAGTTTCTATCCCTCAGGGGGCAAATAGCTGAACATCTCAATGGTTACTATAGCCTGATTGGAGTTCCCCTTACAAGTATAATCTTGTGTGTGCTCCTGTGCTGATATATTTAGAATGAGTATATGTGCCTTATATGATCTTGTTTGGGATAGTTTAGAAACCTTCCAGACATAAATATTTTTGGTTTTTCCCTGTGTTCTAAAGATTTCCTGTGTTACAAAGCCTACCTTAATTTCTCTTCCTTTGTGTATATAATCTATCCTCTCCTCCATGACCCTTAACTCTGACACACCATATTGTCAATTTCTTGTAAAAGGATGCTGTTTCAGAGAATAGCTGTAGTATGATTAAGTACACCACACAAGCATATCCTGAGATATGCAAAGCAGTGTGTGGCATTACACTTCCCTTTTTGGATTCTAGTAACCAAAAACTGAATCCAGTCAGGAAATAAGTCCATGGGGTATGTGTGGGGCAATGAGATGAGGCCCATAGTTTATCTTGAAAGTTATTCAGTTTAGATAAGATGATACTGTATAGGATATGGAAATGCATTAGAAAGTAGGGAAGGATAACAGATCTAGGAGAAAAGTGCACTGAAGGGTAAGCAAGCAAGGAGTAAGAGATAAAGGAAGAGAAATAGGAAGGGAAGCTTGAACATGCTCTTGATTTTGGCACCTGCATTGTATTTCCAGTAAGAAGTATGTGCTGTGGTCTGAAGATAAGCAATGCCTCCAGCAGGGTTGGTTAGTCATACTGAAGAACAATAGCTCTTTACTGTACATGGATTATTAATAATCAGAGGGAAACAGCTTTAGGAAAATCCATTACTACCACAAAGCAATAAATTCACCAACAGACAACACATTTCTTTTCCCTCCTCTGCAGACAAAGTTTAGCATAGATAAAAGAGGCCTCACTGTTCCTCCTTTATTTCCTATTTCAGGTAACATTTTGCCTTTGTTAACTCCCAATGCTAAGTGATTTACGTGGATAATTATGAACAATCCTTACAGCAGCTCTTTGAAGAAGGTTCTATTGTTACCCCATTTTAAGAAATTGAGGCTCTGGAAGATTAATATCTTGCCTGATGTGGTGAGGTCAGTATTCAAACTCCAATTAGTTCATTGTTTGTATTATATCTCTCTTCTTTACATGTGTGGAAATTTTTTGAATGCCTGAAATCAAGGTAGTCATTCTCTATTCTGCTATCCTGGGCAAGAAAATCTGTTTGCTTTGATATTATAAGAACACTTCAATTCCCTGCAGGTTTTCCAGATGACTAAAGCTTTAAATTATAATTTTGGGAGCTGGTTTTGAACCCTGATCATTTGCGTGCAATGGACCTTATTCCCCCAAAGGATTGTTTTTATGAAAAAAAAGTACCAGAACCTCATTTTTCTATGTGTTTGTTTCTGTCGACTACAAATACATTCACAACCTGAAAGTAGAGTGTTTTACTTGGTGGGAATGTTAGGACTCCAAGCCCGGGAGACAGAATCTCAGATAGCCCCAAGAGACTTCTCTGAGGAAGCAGAAGAGAGAGTCAGGCTATGTACAAGTTTGCAACAAAGTAGGCAGGCAGACTGAACATCAATTATTGTTAAGTATGGAAAACCAGATACCAAGTTAAAGGAATTTAGCACTCTTCTACATATGGGAAGATGTAAGAATCTGAGATTATTGAAGTCATTTCTTCCTATGCATCTCAGCTGTCTGAGGCCAGCATCCTGCTTTTTTTTTCCTTCACTATTCCCTCCTCCCCCTACCCACCACCCCCCACCCCAAAGCTCCTCAACAATCACCATGGAGAGTAGGGGGTTATGGCATTGTGTCCCTTTTTGGAAGCCCTCATTCACATTTGGAGGCCTGAAATCGCTGATGGCTTTTACATCCTTGTTTATTGGTATGGCAGGAAATATTCAATTTCACAGTTATAAGCTTCATGGAAACATAGTATATCATTTCAGTCCTATAAGCAAACCCTGCTGCGCTGCTGCTGCTGCTAAGTCACTTCAGTCGTGTCTGATTCTGTGCGACCCCACAGACAGCAGCCCACCAGGCTCTCCCATCCCTGGGATTCTCCAGGCAAGAACACTGGAGTGGGTTGCCATTTCCTTCTCCAATGCATGAAAGTGAAAAGTGAAAGTGAAGTCACTCAGTCGTGTCCGACCCTCAGCGACCCCCTGGACTGCAGCCTTCCAGGCTCCTCGGTCCATGGGATTTTCCAGACAAGAGTACTGGAGTGGGGTGCCATTGCTGCTAAGTGGCCTTAAAAGAACTTAAGAGTGAGGGTTAGGTAATAGCTGTGTAGACTGCTCTGCTGCTGCCGCTGCTAAGTTGCTTCAGTCGTGTCCAACTCTGTGCGACCCCATAGATGGCAGCCCTCCAGGCTCCGCTGTCCCTGGGATTCTCCAGGCAAGAACACTGGAGTGGGTTGCCTCAAAGTAATAAGACTGCTTTCCCAAATAACACTTAAATCTTCAGTTCTTCATCCTGATACCCACAGTGCCACTCTTGAAAACATCATTGTGAGGGTTAATTAGTATTTTTAAATGCCTTAGGGTCTTCTGTTATGAAACCTGGCCCAAATACCAATGCATATATCTCAGGATGAGAATGAAAATTACTGGTAATTATTCTGTGTGGGTAATTTTTTTTTCTTCTAACAAAAGTATTTTAAGCTCCAACTCTGCCAGGCATGGAGTATAATGGATAAGACAAGGTCCCAACCTTATTCCCTCTCCCCCTCCCAAAACCCAGTGAAGAAAGAAATGCAGGTCAAACAGAAAATTACAATAGAGTAGGAAGAACCTAGTGTGAAGACATTGGCCTAGTGTGAAGAAGACAGTCTGTTAAAACCGATGAAAGCCAAAGGATAAGAATCAGCAGTTAAGCAAAAAAAAAAATAAAAGAATATTTCAGTTGTATGAGTTGGAATCTTCATTTGGCAAAAAGGAGGAGTCCCAGGTCTAAGGAGACAGGGCAGCAGGACACAGGATAGGTAACAGTTGGTGCTTGGTGAACATAAAAGTGGATTTCTCTGGGTGAGTTTCACGATCACCCTCCTCCCCCCACAAATCATAAAGTAGTTGGGAGAGAAATTTGGCTACGTTATATTCATTGGTGATGGCTTTTAAAATTTTATACATAGGGACAGATCTTGAATGGATGGAAAGAGTCTCCTTCCACCTGGGGTTTGGAAGTCAGTTAACTTCCCTTGCCTTTCTGTCCCTTGTTTGTACTGCAACACTTTTTCTTCAGTCGATGGCAAAGCCTCCTGGGAGTGCAACATTTGAAATTCTGACATTCCTGAGACCAGAGTCATTCTTCTATAAATTTCATCTGAGGAAAGGGAATTTTCGTCTCTGCTCTTAACTCCTTAGTGTTCATGTGGTGATGTCTTTCCAAAGGTGAAAGAAAGTGTTCCAGGGGTGGGGAAAATGGTGAAGTGGATAAAGCCCCTAGTCCTAGCAAATTTTCCCATGCGTGCATGCTTGCTAAGTGGCTTCAGTCATGTTAAACTCTTGGCCACCCCATGAACTGTAGCCTGCCAGGCTCCTCTGTCCATCAGATTCTCCAGGCAAGAATACTGGAGTGAGTTGTCATGCCTTCCTCCAGGGGATCTTCCCAACCCAGGGACTGAACCTGCATCTCTTTTGTCTCCTGCATTGTCAGGCAGGTTCTTTAGCAGTAGCTCCACCTGAGAAGCCCAATCTTCCCATAGGCCTCCTGCAAAACTAGATTTAGACATACCAAGTACTTAACATGTATTTTCATTCTCAGTAGCAAGTGGAAGAGTGAGTGGGTGGTGCTTTTTTTTTTTTTTTTAAAGGAAATTGATCACTGCTTCTCTCAAGTCCCCATTACTGATTCCAAAATGAAAACAGGGGAAAAGTTGCAGCTAGAAAAATAACCATCTAGCTTTTTTGGCTCTTAATCCCAGCTTTCCTGTCAATTAGGTAGCATTAGGCAAGACTCTCGGAGAAGGCAATGCCACCCCACTCCAGTACTCTTGTCTGGAAAATCCCATGGATGGAGGAGCCTGGTGGGCTACAGTCCATGGTGTTGCTAAGAGTTGGACACGACTGAGTGACTCCACTTTCAGTTTTCACTTTCATGCATTGGAGAAGAAAATGGCAACCCACTCCAGTGTTCTTGCCTGGAGAATCCCAGGGACAGGGGAGCGTGGTGGGCTGCCGTCTATGGGGTCGCACAGAGTCGGACATGACTGAAGTGACGCAGCAGCAGCAGCAGCAAGCAAGACTCTTCACCATCTGCAAGGTTGGTAGAATCACCAAATACTTATGGTATTGTTTGAAATACAGCATGTTTTAAAAAATGTAAATCAGGTCAGGCCAGTATACTGTTACTTGCCTAAAACCTACCAGTGTCTTCTTTTGCTCTTAGACTACAAATCAAACTGCTTTCCAAGGCCTGCTTTCCCAACCTGTGTGGGATTCTATACACCTATCGCCTCACTTCCCCCATAGACTCTCAATTGTGTTAACACAGATTGGTTCCCACTTCATAGCCTTTGTCCCTACTGTTCTTTCTTCCTGCATCTTCTTCCCCTGAACTCTTACCATTTATAGGTTCCTTGACACCATTCAAGACCCAACTCAAATATCACTGACTATCCAAAATAATCACCACCTCTTCTCATCTATATCATATTATTGTTTCATTCTTTGAGAATACATATCACCAAGAAAAATTGTTTTTCTTGTATATCATCTGCCTCTGCCACTTGGATATAAACTGTAGGTCAGGGACCGTGGCTGCTTGTTTATCACTGTATGCCTAGAACTGCATGTACCTGGCACATGGCACTGAATAAATGTTAGATGGATGGGTGGATGGATTCTTGGGAGGGAAGAGTAAGACCTGCAGGGTAGTAGTATTGTAATGAGTGCTGATATCTCTTCTGTGACGTCAGCTCCCTTTGAAGTGTCAGGAACAGTGCTGCTACAGGGAACAGAAGATTCAAGCAGTCCAGCCCAGTGCACGGCCTCCTCTAAAGGTGCTGATGCGTAACATCATTACTGAGGAAGGACAGTAGCAGGGGAGGGGTGGATAACGTATTTATAAGGTGGAGACCTTGTAAAAGGGTACTTGCAATTCATATCTAGGCGCAAAAAGAAGGGTTTTTTTGCTCTTTGTAAGAAGGGACTAGAATTTAGTTCCCATTGTCAAAACTGGCTAAGTTCTTTAAAGCAATCAGCAAACATTCAACCATGTTTACTTAAATTGAGCAGCCTATTTAGTGATTAAAAGTTGGTGCTCTGACTCCAGACTTTGATTTTAAATCTGGCTCCACCTCTTCCTTTCCTTATGGCTGTACTCAAGTTACTTAACCTCTTTTTGCATCAGGATCCTCTTTTATAAAATAGGATAACGTGTTTACCTTATAAAACAGTGATGACTATGGGAATTAATATATATGTATGTAAAGTACCTAGAAAGCTGGGCACAGAGTAATTACAAAGTAAGTGTTTTTATTGTTTAGGCACTAAGTTGTGTCTGATTCTTTGTGAAGCATGCCAGGCTTCTCTGTCCTTCACTATCTCCCAAAGTTTGCTCAAATTAATGTCCATTGAGTCGGTGATACCATTATTACCATTATTTTTATTCCTTTAGTGAGCAAAATGCAGTCCCTGCCCTGCAGAAGAAGGGAGGACAGGAAGAAAAAGACACAGTGAAACTGGATGTAATAAAAGCAGAGAAAGAGGTGCTCCAAAAAGGCTTCAGAGTAAACTAGTGTCTGCAAGTTGGCATGGCCAGCCAAAACAGGCATCCTAAGTGAAAAGATTAGCCAGAACAAACACCACAGTAGAGTGCCATAGAGCTCCATTTCCCAAACTTAGTTTTTTTGGGGACTCCTCCACATCATAATTTTTAGTATTATATTCCTATATTTTACACCAGGTTAAAAATTTCTGTAATATGTGTAAAGGTAGAACTACAAAATAGAAATCACTTTAAGTCATGGGTTTCAGTTCAGTTCAGTTCAGACGCTCAGTCATGTCCAGCTCTTTGTTGACCCCATGGACTGCAGCATGCCAGGCCTCCCTGTCAATCACCAACTCCTGGAGTTTACTCAAAATCATGTCCATTGAGTCAGTGATGCCATCCAACCATCTCACCCTCTTTTGTCCTCTTCTCCTCCTGCCTTCAATCTTTCCCAGCATCAGGGTCTTTTCTAATGAGTCAGTTCTTCGCATCAGATGGCCAAAGTATTGGAGTTTCAGCTTCAGCCTCAGTCGGGAATGAATATCAGGACTGATTTCCTTTAGGATAGACAGGTTGGATCTTCTTGCAGTCCAAGGGACTCTCAAGAGTCTTCTCCAACACCACAGTCCAAAAGCATCAATTCTTCGGTGCTTAGCTTTCTTTATAGTCCAACTCTCACATCTATACCTGACTACTAGAAAAACCATAGCCTTGAACCTTTGTTGGCAAAGTAATGTCTCTGCTTTTTAATATGCTCTCTAGGTTGGTCATAACTTTCCTTCCAAGGAGTAAGCGTCTTTTAATTTCATGGCTGCAGTCACCATTTGTAGTGATTTTGGAGCCCAAAACAATAAAATCAGCCACTGTTTCCAATGTTTCCCCCATCTATTTGCCATGAAGTGATGGGACTGGATGCCGTGATCTTTGTTTTCTGAATGTTGAGCTTTAAGCCAACTTTTTCACTCTCCACTTTCACTTTCATCAAGAAGCTCGTTAGTTCTTCACTTTCTGCCATAAGGGTGCTGTCATCTACATATCTGAGGTTATTGATATTTCTCCCAGAAATCTTGATTCCAGCTTGTACTTCATCTAGCCCAGCGTTTCTCATGATGTACTCTGCATATAAGTTAAATAAGCAAGGTGACAATATACAGCCTTGATGTACTCCTTTTCCTATTTGGAATCAGTCTATTGTTCCATGTCCAGTTCTAATTGTTGCTTCCTGACCTGCATACAGATTTCTGAAGAGGCAGGCCAGGTGGTCTGGTATCCCCATCTCTTGAAGAATTTTCCATGGTTTGTTGTGATCCACACAGTCAAAGGCTTTGGCGTAGTCAATAAAGCAGAAGTAGATGTTTTTCTGGAGCTCTCTTGCTTTTTTGATGATCAAGTGGATGTTGGCAATCTGATCTCTGGTTCTTCTGCCTTTTCTAAAACCAGCTTGAACATCTGGAAGTTCACAGCTCACGTATTGCTGAAGCCTGGCTTGGAGAATTTTGAGCATTACTTTACTAGCGTGTGAGATGAATGCAATTGTGTGGTAGGTTGAGCATTCTTTGGCATTGCCTTTCTTTGGGATTGAAATGAAAACTGACTTTTTCTAGTCCTGTGGCCACTGCTGAGTTTTCCAAATTTGCTGGCATATTGAGTGCAGCACTTTCACAGGATCATCTTTTAGGATTTGAAATAATAGCTCAACTGGAATTCCATCACCTCCACTACCTTTGTTTGTAGTGATGCTTTCTAAGGCCCACTTGACTTCACATTCCAGAATGTTTGGCTCTAGGTGAGTGAGCACAGCACCATGATTATCTGGGTTGTGCGTTTGGTGGGCTATTAAAACACATTAAGAGAATCACAGTAAGAAAATAAATATTCTATTATACATGAAAAATTACCTCACCAACGAATCTTTGGGACACTTGCTTTAGGGGAAAGTTCTGACTATGTCCTGAGGCCAAAATGTACTAGCAATGACATTTATCAGCCTTTTCTTAATAGTACAGGCTGCACATGGTAGGTGCTTGATAACAAGTTTTATCCAGGCACTGTGTTTATACATGAAGTATGACTTGAAGAAAAGAGCCCAATTTCCAGTCACAGTTCCTCCAAGGCATACTTCCTATCTCTTATCTTTCCTCATTCTGGGATTTGAGGGTTAAGGAAGTGAAAAGCAGAATTTGAAGAACTATCAGTCTCAGGATAAAAGTTACAAAACTTTTAAGAAGTTCTAAATATAAGAACTGATTTCACAGGCAGTTGTGATTGCAGTTCAGTTGTGGTCCTCTAAACAACTTAATATTCCTTATATCACCCATGGGAGAATCCCAGCAAACCCCGCTGCATCAGATCAACCCCTGATACTAGTGAAGAAGGATAAGGGCTGATTTAATGGCCATACCACCTTGAACGAGCCTGATCTCGTCTGATCTTGGAAGCTAAGCAGGGTCGGGCCTGGTTAGTCACTTGGATGGGAGACCGTCTGGGAATACCGGGTGCTCCAGGTGTTTTTTATTATTTTCATTGAACTTCCCTGGTGGCTCAGACAGTAAAACGTCTGTCTACCATGCAGGAGACCCGAGTTCGAGCCCTGGGTTGGGAAGATCCTCTGGAGAAGGAAATGGCAATCCACTCCAGTACTATTGCCTGGAAAATCCCATGGACAGAGGAGCCTGGTAGGCTACAGTCTATGGGGTCACAAAGAGTCGGACACGACTGAGCGACTTCACTTCACTAACCCTGCATCAATAGTGAGAGATAATTGATAATTAGAGGAGTAAGTGTTGGTTTCAAGCCATTAAATCCAAAAGGAGGAAAATTCTTAGGGAAAAGGTACTTTTCCTAAATACGTTGCTTCCTAGGAATAGAAATATAAACCAAAAGGAAAATAGCTTAAATTTTTTTTTTTTTTTTACTTACGTGGCTGATTTTGTTCCTAGAATCACAAGCTTTGTAACACCCACTTGTTAATAGTACGTAATACAGCTTAGACTGTCTGTGGAAATCTTTTGGACTTGAGTTTTCTGGGTCATCTAGTGTTGGAAAGGGAAACATCACTTATTTCCCTTTTAGGATTAGGGTTTTTTGCAGCATGTGAGCCTCTCTTGTAGAGTACAGGCTCTAGAGCACAAGGGCTCAGCAGTTGCCTCTAGGCATGTGGGATTTTAGTTCCTTGACCAGGGATCAAACCAGCTTCCCCTGCATTGGGAGGCAGATTCTCAATCACTGTATCACCAGGGAAGTACCAGGATTAGTTTTCAAAACACTTAAAGGTTAAAGTGTTTTGAAAATGGTCCTATTAAATACGAGTTGTTAGTTCTGCTTGTTATCTCAAGTATTGTAATGGCAAGGCTTGTGTATCAGATATAAATAGAATGATCAGTTAAAGTATGAAGCTGTGGTTCTTAGAGTAGTAGAAAAAAAGAAATGAAAGCCAGACTTTGGAGAAGGTTGCTGCTGTTTTAATATGCCAGATCGCCTTCACCTTCCTCTTTTGGTATTGTGCGGTCAAGGAAGTTTAATCTGTTAATGACAGGAAAGTGAAGCAGTTGTGAATAGAAGTTTGTTGCAGACTCTGCTCCTCACAGGAACTGACTCATGTATTTTTGTATGAAACCATGGAGTTTTAGGGATAGCCAGAAACTCAGAAACCTGTTTCTTTACCAGGAAAAACATCATCAATTCTATGAGTTTTCATTATGATTAGCCATAATGAATGATGATCTCTCTTAATTTGTATGAATTCCTTTTAAGTGTTTTTTCCTGTGAGGCGTAACGGATGTTGGGCTTCCCTGGTAGCTCAGCTGGTAAAGAATCCTCCTGTGATGCGGGAGACCTGGGTTCTATCCCTGGGTTGGGAAGATCCCCAGGAGGAGGGCATGGCAACCCACTCCAGTATTATTCTTGCCTGGAGAATCCCCATGGACAGAGGAACCTGGCGGGTACAGTGCATGGGGTCATAAAGAGGCGGACACAACTGAGCGACTAAGCATAGCACAACATAGTCCATGTCAAAATGAATATCAGGTATAATGGATATAACTTTAGCCCTTTTAACGTTTGAATTTGGGTGAAGTAGTGATTTCAGAAAATAATAGCAAATGAAGCAACTGACAAACAACTAATCTCAAAAATATACAAGCAACTCCTAGAGCTCAATTCCAGAAAAATAAATGACCCAATCAAAAAATGGGCCAAAGAACTAAATAGACATTTCTCCAAAGAAGACATACAGATGGCTAACAAACACATGAAAAGATGCTCAACATCACTCATTATCAGAGAAATGCAAATCAAAACCACTATGAGGTACCATTTCACGCCAGTCAGAATGGCTGCGATCCAAAAGTCTACAAGCAATACATGCTGGAGAGGATGTAGAGAAAAGGGAACGCTCTTACACTGTTGGTGGGAATGCAAACTAGTACAGCCACTATGGAGAACAGTGTGGAGATTCCTTAAAAAACTGGAAATAGAACTGCCTTATGATCCAGCAATCCCACTGCTGGGCATACACACTGAGGAAACCAGAATTGAAAGAGACATGTGTACCCCAGTGTTCATCGCAGCACTGTTTATAATAGCCAGGACACAGAAGCAACCTAGATGTCCATCAGGATGAATGGATAAGAAAGCTATGGTACATATACACAATGGGGTATCACTCAGCCATTAAAAAAGAATACATTTGAATCAGTTCTAATGAGGTGGATGAAACTGGAGCCTATTATACAGAGTGAAGTAAGCCAGAAAGAAAAACACCAATACAGTATACTAACGCATATATATGGAATTTAGAAAGATGGTAACAATAACCCTGTATACGAGACAGCAAAAGAGACACTGATGTATAGAACAGTCTTTTGGACTCTGGGAGAGGGAGAGGGTGGGATGATTTGGGAGAATGGCATTGAAATACGTATAATACCATATATGAAACGAGTCACCAGTCCAGGTTCGATGCACGATACTGGATGCTTGGGGCTGGTGCACTGGGATGACCCAGAGGGATGGCATGGGGAGGGAGGAGGGTTCAGGATGGGGAACACATGTATACCTATGGCGGATTCATTTCGATATTTGGCAAAACCAATTCAATATTGTAAAGTTTGAAAATAAAATTTAAAAAAAAATGGTTAAGCCGTGGTTTATTCCTCATTGCTTAAGAAAGGTCATCAGTGTCAGGATAAGTAGGAGGTAGAGCCATTCAGACATTCTCAGGTGAATTCCTTGAATTCCCTCAGAATTTCTAGATAACACAGCTCCTTCCAGCTCCCATCTGCTTTCTTTAGCTGCCCAAATCCTCATAAGCTTAGGACCAACCTAAAGTGTGGAATCTCCATGTATTATTACCCTTCCACCTTGGGTTGGAAATGGGTCTTGTTCTCAAAGGGCAATGAGCAGCATATTTCTCAACAGATGACCTGTTTGAATAAAGTCCTGGACTCATAATGAGGTGTACCACTGCCTGGTCTTGCTACTCACTTGCCAAATCCTCATCTTCCCAGCCTGCTAATTCGTTTTAAAGGCGAATACAGTATTCATTCTCCTAAATCTGACTAATCACAGTCCTCCAGTAGTGAGCTTTCTTTTCCTATCTTCTTTGAATTTCTTTTTAAATCATTGTTTAAACTGAGGTATTGTTGATTTATAATATTAATTTCAGATGTTCAACATAGTGATTCAAAGTTATTATAGATTGTACTCTGTTTAAAATAGTTATAAAATATTGACTCTAACCCCTGTGCTATATAATACATCCTGGTAGCTTACTGATTTTATACTTCGTAGTTTGTGCTTTTAATCCCCTACCTCTCTGTTGCCCCACTACCTCCCCACTGGTAACCAGTAGTTCATTCTCTGTATCTATGAGTCTGTTTTGTTTAATTTATTCATTTCTTTTATTTTTTAGATTCCATATATAAGTGATAACACAGAGTATTTCTCTTTTTCTGTCTGATTTATCTCACTAAGTACAATACCCTCCAGGTCCATTTATGTTGTTGCAAATGGCAGAATTTCATTCTTTTTATGGCTGAGTAGTATTACATTGTGTATATATATTTCATCTTCTTTATCCATTCATCTGTTGATAGACACTTAGGTTACTTCCCTATCTTATCTTTTAAATAATGATGTAATGAACATTGGGTGCACTTATCTTTTTGAACTACTGTTTTTCCCAGATACATACCCAGAAGTAGAATTGCCGGGTCATAAGGCAAGAATACACAGAAGAACTGTACAGAAAAGATCTTCATGACCCAGATAACCACGATGGTGTGATCACTCACCTAGAGCCAGACATCCTGGAGTGTGAAGTCAAGTGGGCCTTAGGAAACATCACTACGAACAAAGGTAGTGGAGATGATGGAATTCCAGTTGAGCTATTTCAAATCCTAAAAGATGATGCTGAGAAAGTGCTGCACTCAATATGCCAGCAAATTTGAAAAACTCAGCAGTGGCCACAGGACTGGAAAAGGTCAGTTTTCATTCCAATCCCAAAGAAAGGCAATGCCAAAGAATGTTCAAACTACTGCACAGTTGCACTCATCTCACACACTAGCAAAGTAATGCTCAAAATTCTCCAAGCCAGGCTTAAACAGTATGCAAACTGTGAACTTCCAGATGTTCAAGCTGGATTTAGAAAAGGCAGAAGAACCAGAGATCAGATTGCCAACACTGGATCACTGAAAAAGCAAAAGACAAGGGAGTTCCAGAAAAACATCTACTTCTCTGCTTTACTGACTATGCCAAAGCCTTCAACTGTGTGGATCACAACAAACTGTGGAAAGTTCTTCAAGAGATGGGAATACCAGACCACCTTACCTGCCTCCTGAGAAACTGGTATGCAGGTCAAGAAGCAACAGTTAGAACCAGACATAGAACAGACTGGTTCCTAATTGGGAAAAGAGTACATTGAGGCTGTATATTGTCACCCTGTTTATTTAACTTATACGCAGAGTACATCATGAGAAATGCCAGGCTGGATGAAGCACAAGCTGGAATCAAGATTGCTGGGAGAAATGTCAATAACCTCAGATATGCAGATGACACCACCCTTATGGCAGAAAGCAAAGAGGAACTAAAGAGCCTCTTGATGAAGTTAAAGAGAAGAGTGAAAAATTTGCCTTAAAAGTCAACATTCAAAAAAAAAAAAAATCAACATTCAGAAAACTAATATGGCATCCAGTCTCATCACTTCTTGCAAATAGGTGGGGAAACAATGGAAACCGTGACAGATTTTATTTTGTTGGGCTCCAAAATCACTGCAGATGGTGACTGCAACCATGAAATTAAAAGACACTTGATCCTTGGAAGAAAAGCTATGACCAACCTAGACAGCATATTAAAAAGCAGAAACGTTACTATGCTGAAAAAAGTTCGTCTAGTCAAAGCTATGATTTTTCTAGTAGTCATGTATGGATGTGAGAGTTGGACTATAAAGAGAGCTGAGTATTGAAAAATTGATGCTTTTGAACTGTGGTATTGGAGAAGACTCTTGAGAGTCCCTTGGACTGATTCAGGAAATCAGTCCTGAATATTCATTGGAAGGACTGATACTGAAGCTGAAACTCCAATACTTTGGCCACCTGATATGAAGAACTGACTCATTGGAAAAGACCCCGAGGCTGGGAAAGATTGAAGGGAGGTGGAGAACGGGACAACAGAGGATGAGATGACTGGATGGCATCACTGACTCGATGGACATGAGTTTGAGCAAGCTCCAGGAGATGGTGAAGGACAGGGAAGCCTGGCATGCTGCAGTCCATGGGGTTGCAAAGAGTCGGACACTACTGTGTAACTGAACTGAACTGATGGTAGTTCCATTTTTAGCTTTCAAGGAACCTCCATAGGTTTTCCATAGTGGCTACACCAGGTTAGATTCCCACCAACTGTTCCCTTTCTTCTATGTCCTCCCCAATATTTATTATTTATGTTCTTTTTGATGATAGCTGTCTGACAGGTGTGAAGTAATATCTCATTATGGTTTTGATTTGCATATTTCTGATGATTAGGCTAAGTGTTAGTCACTCAGTCACGTCTGACTCTTTGCAACCCTGTGGACTGTAGACTGCCAAGCTCATCTGTCCATGGAGTTCTCTAGGCAAAAATACTAGAGTGGGTACCCATTCCTTCTCCAAGGGATCTTCCTGACCCAAGGATCGATCCTGCATCTCCTGCATTGCAGGCAAATTCTGTACCATGTGAGCTACCAGGGATTACTGATGATTACTGATGCTGAATGTCTTTTCATGCGACAGTGGCCACGTGTATGTCTTCTTCAGAAAAATGTCTCTTTGGGTCTTCTGCCCATTTTTTAATCAGGTTGTTTTTATTGATATTTAATTGTATCAACTCTCTATATATTTTTGGATATTAACCTATCAGTCATATTATTTACAAATATTTTCTCCTACTCAGTAGGTTGTTTTTTCATTTTGTCAGTGGTTTCATTTGCTGTAAGAAAGCTTTTAAGTTTAATTAGGCCCCATTTTAGTTTTGCTTTTGTCTCCTTTGTCTTAGAAGACAAGTCAAGAAAAATTGTCACAATTTATGTCAGAGTGTTCTATCTGTGTTTTCTACAGGTATTATGGCTTTCAGTCTTTCCTTTAGTTCTTTAATCTAGTTTAAGTTTATCTTCATAAGTGATGTATGATACTGTTATGATAAGCATAACTTTGTAGTATAGTCTGAAGTCAGGGAATGTGTTACCTCCAGCTCTGTTCTTTCTGAAGATGTTTTGGCTATTCAGAGTCTTTTGTGTTTCTATACACATTTTTAAATATTTGTCCTAGTTCTGTGAACAATGCCATCAGTATTTTGACAGGGATTGCATTGTATTTGTAGATTGCCTTAAGTAGTATGATAATTTTAACAGTATTCTTCCAGTCCAAGATATCTTCTACCTCCTTGAAAGTAAAGTTGCTCAGTTGCTACCCCATGGACTGTAGCCTACCAGTCCTCTGCCCATGGGATTTTCCAGGCAATAGTACTGGAGTGGATTGCCATTTCCTTCTCCAGGGGATCTTCCCGACCCAGGGATCGCACATTGTAGACAGACACTTAACCGTCTGAGCCACCAGGGAAGTCTACCTCCTTAGTAGGTTTATTTTGAGATATTTTATTTTTTTGACATAATGATGAATAGGATTATTTAGTTGATTTCTCTGTCTGATAGTTTGTTGTTAGTAGAGACAAATGCAGCAGGTTTCTATATATTAATTTTGTATCCTGCAACTCTACTGAATTTATTGATAAGCTCTAGTAGTTTTCTGGTGGGATCTTTAGAATTTTTTATGTATGGTATCATGCCATCTGCAGATAGTGACAATTTTACTTCTTCCTTTAAAATTTGGGTTCCTTTTATTTTTCTTCTCTGATTGCTATGGCTAGGACTGCCAAAACTATGTTGAGAGAATGGGCATCCTTGACTTGTTCCTCATCTTAGAGGCAATGCTTTCAGCTTTTCACCATTGAATATGTTATTTTGTCATATACGGTGTTTGTTATTTTGAGGGACATCTCCTCTGTGCCCACTTTCTGGGAAGCTTTTATCATAAGTGGATGTTGAATTTTGTCAAAAGCTTTTTCTGCATCTATTGAGATGATCCTTTGGTTTTTAATTTTTCAATTTTTTAATGTAGAGTAGGCTTCAGCAATATGTGAACCATGAACTTCCTGATGTTCAAGCTGGTTTTAGAAAAGGCAGAGGAACCAGAGATCAAATTGCCAACATCCACTGGATCATGGAAAAAGCAAGAGAATTCCAGGAAAACATCTATTTCTGCTTTATTGACTATGCCAAAGCCTTTGACTGTGTGGATCACAATCAACTGTGGAAAATTCTGAGAGATGGGAATACCAGACCACCTGATCTGCCTCTTGAGAAATTTGTATGCAGGTCAGGAAGCAACAGTTAGAACTGGACATGGAACAACAGACTGGTTCCAAATAGGAAAAGGAGTTCGTCAAGGCTGTATATTGTCACCCTGCTTATTTAACTTATATGCAGAGTACATCCTGAGAAACACTGGACTGGAAGAAACACAAGCTGGAATCAAGATTGCCGGGAGAAATATCAATCACCTCAGATATGCAGATGACACCACCCTTATGGCAGAAAGTGAAGAGGAACTCAAAAGCCTCTTGATGAAAGTGAAAATGGAGAGTGAAAAAGTTGGCTTAAAGCTCAACATTCAGAAAACGAAGATCATGGCATCCAGTCCCATCACTTCATGGGAAATAGATGGAGAAACAGTGCAAACAGTGTCAGACTTTATTTTGGGGGGCTCCAAAATCACTACAGATGGTGACTGCAGCCATGAAATTAAAAGACGCTTACTCCTTGGAAGAAAAGTTATGACCAACCTAGATAGCATATTGAAAAGCAGAGACATTACTTTGCCAACAAAGGTTCATCTAGTCAAGGCTATGGTTTTTCCTGTGGTCATGTATGGATGTGAGAGTTGGACTGTGAAGAAAGCTGAGCGCCGAAGAATTGATGCTTTAGAATTGTGGTGTTGGAGAAGACTCTTGAGAGTCCCTTGGACTGCAAGGAGATCCAACCAGTCCATTCTGAAGGAGATCAGCCCTGGGATTTCTTTGGAAGGAATGATGCTAAAGCTGAAACTCCAGTACTTTGGCCACCTCATGCGAAGAGTTGACTCATTGGAAAAGACTCTGATGCTGGGAGGGATTGGGAGCATGAGGAGAAGGGGACGACAGAGGATGAGATGGCTGGATGGCATCACTGACTCCATGGAAGTGAGTCTGAGTGAACTCCGGGAGTTGGTGATGGACAGGGAGGCCTGGCATGCTGTGATTCATGGGGTCGCAAAGAGTCGGACACAACTGAGCGACTGATCTCATCTGATCTGATCTGATCACATTGATTTGCAGATATTGATAAATCCCACTTGATCATGGTGTATTACCCTTCTAGTGTATCATTGGATTTTGTTTGCTAATAATTTGTTGAGGATTTTTGCATCTATGTCCATCAGTGATATAGGCCTGTAATTTTTGTTGTTGTTGTTATGTCTTTGTTTGGTTTTGGATCAAGGTGATGCTAGGGGCCTCATAGAGTGAGTTAGGAACTGTTCCTTCCTCCAGAATTTTTTGGAATAGCTTGAGAAAGATAGGTGTTAACTCTTCTCTAAATGTTTGGTAGAATTCGCCTGTGAAGCCCTCTGGTCCTAGACTTTTGTTTATTGAGAATTTTTAAATTATGATTCAATTTTATTACTGGTAATTGGACTGTTCATATTTTCTATTTTTTTTTTTCTGGTTCAGTCTTGGCATATTATACATTTCTAAGATTTTCTCCATTTTTTTTCTGTTGTCCATTTTATTGGCATATAGTCATTCCTAGTAATCACTTACGATCTTTTGTATTTCTGTGCTGTTGACTGTAACTTTTCCTTTTTAATTTCTGATTTTATTGATTTGGGCCTTCTCTTTTTCTCTTCATGAGTCTGGCTAAAGATTTATCAATTTTGTTTTTCTTTTAAAAAAATCTGTTGGTTTCATTGACTTTTCTATTTTTTTTAAATTTCTGCTCTCTTTTTTTTTCAGATTTGTTTATTTATTTTTGGCCATGCTGGGTCTTTGTTGCTGCCCATGGGCATTCTCTAGGTGTGGGAAGCAGGGACTACTCTCTAATCACTGTGCATGGGCTCTCTAGTTGCTGTGTGCAGGCTTCTTGGTGGTGGCTTCTCTTGTTGCAGAGTGTGGGCTCTAGGCCATGGGCTTCTGTAGTTGCAGCTCATGGGCTCAGTAGTTGTGACTCACAGGCTCTAGAGTGCTGACTCAGCAGTTGTGGCTCACAGGCTCTACAGTGCTGACTCAGCAGTTGTGGCACGTGGGCTTAGTTGCTACACTGCATGTGGGATCTCCTCAGAGCAGGGATCAGACCTGTGTCCCCTACATTGGCAGGCAGATTCTTAACCATTGACCCATCAGGGAAACACCTGCTCTGATCTTTATTATCTCTTTCCTTCCACTAACTTTGGGGTTTGTTTGTTCTTTTTCTAATTCCTTCCTTTAGGTATAAGATTAGGTTGTTTGATATTATTCTTGTTTCCTGAGGTAAGCTTGCATCACTATAAACTTCGCTCTTACAGCTGCTTTTGCTGCCTCCCATAGATTTTGGATCTTTGTTTATTTGTTTTCATTTATCTCTGGGTATTAAAAAACTATTGTGTGTGTATATATAAATATATGTATATGTGCAATATAGGTTTATGAATAGCCATAAATATGTGTGTGTGTATATGTGTATATATATATATATATATATATATGTGTGTGTGTGTGTGTGTGTGTGTGTGTGTATACACACAATTATTTTAAATTGCTGATCTTTGGATTAAAGATCTAAATTTAAGACCAGAAACTATAAAACTCCTAGAGGAAAACATAGGCAAAACACTCTCTGACATAAACCACAGCAGGATCCTCTATGACCCACCCCCCAGAGTAATGGAAATAAAAGCAAAAATAAACAAATGGGACCTAATTAAACTTAAAAGCTTTTGTACAATGAAGGAAACTATAAGCAAGGTGAAAAGACAACCTTCAGAATGGGAGAAAATAATAGCAAACAAAGCAACTGACCAAGAATTAATCTCAGAAATATACAAGCAGCTCTGGCAGCTCAATTCCAGAAAAATAAACGACCCAATCAAAAAATGGGCTAAAGAAATAAACATACATTTCTCCAAAGAAGACATACAGATGGCTAACAAACACATGAAAAGATGCTCAACATCACTCATTATCAGAGAAGTGCAAATCAAAACCACAGTGAGGTACAATCTCATGCCGATCAGAATGGCTGCTATCCAAAAGTCTACAAACAATAAATGTTGGAGAGGGTGCAGAGAAAAGGGAACCCTCTTACACTGTTGGTGGGAGTGCAAACTAGTACAGCCGCTATGGAGAACAGTGTGGAGATTCCTTTAAAAACTGGAAATAGAACTGCCATACGACCCAGCAATCCCACTGCTAGGCATACACTGAGGAAACCAGAATTGAAAGAGACATGTGTACCCCAATGTTCATCGCAGCACTGTTTACAATAGCCAGGACACGGAAGCAACCTAGATGTCCATTGGCAGACGAATTGATAAGCAAGCTATGGTACATATACACAATGGAATATTACTCAGCTATTAAAAAGAATGCATTTGAATCAGTTCTAATGAGGTGGATGAAACTGGAGCCTATTATACAGAGTGAAGTAAGTCAGAAAGAAAAACACCAATCAGATCAGATCAGATCAGTCGCTCAGTCGTGTCCGACTCTTTGCGACCCCATGAATCGCAGCACGCCAGGCCTCCCTGTCCACACCAAATCCTGGAGTTCACTGAGACTCACGTCCATCGAGTCAGTGATGCCATCCAGCCATCTCATCCTCTGTTGTCCCCTTCTCCTCTTGCCCTCAATCCCTCCCAGCATCATAGTCTTTTCCAATGAGTCAACTCTTTGCATGAAGTGGCCAAAGTACTGGAGGCTTCAGCTTTAGCATCATTCCTTCCAAAGAAATCCCAGGGCTGATCTCCTTCAGAACGGACTGGTTGGATCTCCTTGCAGTCCAAGGGACTCTCAAGAGTCTTCTCCAACACCATAGTTCAAAAGCATCAAGTCTTCGGCGCTCAGCCTTCTTCACAGTCCAACTCTCACATCCATACATAACCACAGGAAAAACCATAGCCTTGACTAGACGAACCTTTGTTGGCAAAGTAATGTCTCTGCTTCTGAATATGCTATCTAGGTTGGTCATAACTTTCCTTCCAAGGAGTAAGCGTCTTTTAATTTCATAGCTGCAGTCACCATCTGATTATAGTATATTAATGCATATATATGGAATTTAGAAAGATGGTAATGATGACCCTATATACGAGACAGCAAAAGAGACACAGATGTAGAGAAAAGACTTTTGGACTCTGTGGGAGAAGGCAAGGGTGGGATGATTTGATAGGATAGCATTGAAACATGGATATTATCATTTGTGGGATAGATCGCCAGTCCAGGTTTGATATATGAGACAGGGTGCTCAGGGCTGGTGCACTGGGATGACCCTGAGGAATGGGATGGGGAGGGAGGTGGGAGGGAGTTTCAGGATGAAGAACACATGTACATCCATGGCTGATTCATGTCAATGTATGGCAAAAACCACTACAATATAGTAAAGTAATTAGCCTCCAATTAAAATAAATTAATTTTTAAAAATTGCTGATCTTTTAATTTCAGGTGCATTTAATAACCCTGCATTTTTACTTCCCTCCCTGATGATTACTGTTTTGGACATTATATTTTACAACTTTTTGTTTTGTATATCCCTTGTATACTTATTGCAAACATAGATGAGTTTATTCCTCATCTATGAGGAATGAGTTTATTGTCTTTTAACCAGTAAACCTTTAATGAGTTTATTGTCTTTTAACCTTCCTACTAGCTTTGTATATAGTTGATTTACTACCTTTACTATATATTTGCCTTTACCAGTGAGCTTTTTACGTTTTGTAATTTTTATGTTTCTAGTTGCGGCCTTATTTTTCACTTAGAGAAGTTCTCTTAACATCTTCTAAACTATTTTGGGTGGTGCTGAACCCTTTTATCTTTTGCTGCTTTATAAAATTTTTGATCTTGCCATCAAATCTGAATGAAAATCTTTCCAGGTAGAATATTCTTGGCTGTAGGTTTTTCCCGTTCGTCCCTCTAAATACTAACATATGATACCACTGCTTTCTGGCCTGCAGAGTTTCTGCTGAAAAGTCAGTCGATAGTCTTATGGGAGTTCCCTTGTAGGTAACTTGTTAGTTTTCCCTTGCTGCTTTTAATATTCTCTCTTTATCTTTAATTTTTGCCATTTTAATTGCAGTGTGTCTTTGTGTGGCTTTCCTTGGGTTGATCCTATTTGGGACTTTGTGCTTCCTGGACCTGTATGTCTGGTTCCTTGCCCATACTAGAGGAATTTTCAGCTATTTTGTCTTCAGATGTGTTCTCTGCCCCTTTCTCTCTCTCTCTCTTCTTCTAGGACCCTTTTATTGTGCATGTTAGTGTGCTTATTGTTTTCCTAAATGTCACCTAGATTTCTTTTTATTCTTAATTCTTTTTTCTGTTCACCTTCAGTGATTTACATTACTGTGTCTTTTATTCCAGTTATTATACTCTTTATCTCTATTTGGTTTTCTTTATATTTTCTAACTCTTTATATTTTCTCTTTGTTAAAAACGTCTAAGTTCTCACTCTCTTTATCCATTTTTCTCCCATGTTCTTTTATCATGTTTATGTTTATTACCTTGAAATCTGTATTGGGTAAATGCCTATTTCTACTTTACTTAGTTTTTCTTCTAGGGTTTTATCTTATTCCTTCATTTGGAATGTGTTCCTCTATCACCTAATTTTGCCTAATTTGCCATTTTTATGTCTATACATCTGGTAGATTGATTTCATTTCCCGACCTTGGAAAAATGGTCTTTTGTAGGAAACATTCTGTGTATCCTGCCACCATACTCTGGTCATCAGAACTGTAATGTCAAGGGGTACCCACTAGGTGAACTGCATGGGTCCTTCAGTTATGGTGGGCTGACTACTGTGGGCAGTCTGGTAAGCATGGCTGGCCCCTTGTCTAACTGCTTGTTAGGCCCTGACTTGTTCTGATACTGCCAACTGCTGATTGGTGGGACTGGGTCACGACACAGCTGGCTATAAAATCATGAGGGGCCGCAGGGCTAATGCTGGCTTACTGGTGGGTAGAGCCAGGTTCTGGGGTGGGTGTTTGCAGAGTCATGGTTCCCCAGTCTAGCATCTACCTGCTGATGGGTGCAGCTGATTCCTGACACAGCTGGCTACAGGGCACAGGCTGTCCCAAAGCTTGTGTTAGGTGCTGGTAGATGAGGCCTGATCCTGGGGCAGCTGGCTCTAAAGGTCCCAACATGTCTCAGAGCTGATACTGGCTTGGTGGTGGTGGCCTAGGGATTCTGCACCTGGTGCCAGCCTGATGGTAGGTGGGTTGGGTCCTGCCATGGCAGGCTTCAGGGCTGTAGTGGTCCTGAGGCTAGTGTTGCTGCACTGGTAGACAGAGCTAAGTTCAAATGTCCCTTCAGGGTAGGCGCAGGGTCTTGGAAGTCCTGGGGCTAGTGTGTGTGGTGTGTGGGGCAAGTTCCTGGCCCTTCTGTGGATAGAACCATGTCCTGAGATGGCTGTGGGTTCAGGGAGTCTTAAGGCAGCTTGTTTGGTGGTTGGTGGGGTGTTTCTCTGCTCAGCTAGCTACTTGGCTTGAGGCATCCCAGACAGGTTTGTGATGTCTGGTTGATATCTAATAAGCTAGAGGAAGAATTCCAAAGTGACGCTTGCCAGCAATAGGTCCATGTGGTGAAACGAGCTCCCAAAACACTTGCCATCAGTTTCAATGACTCCAGGATGAGCTCCAGTTGCCTCTTGTCTCTCCAGAAGACTCTTAAAGATCAGCATGTGGGTCTGACCTAGGCTCCTTCACATTACTGCTTCTGCCCATGTGATAGTCTGTATTAAGAACAGTCTCTATATCCCACCACTCTCTGGATCTCTAAAAAGTAAGCCTCTCTGACTTTCAAAGCCAATCATTCTAGGGGCTTGTCTTCTTGTGCCAGCCGCCCAACCTAAGAAACCTGATGTGGAGCTTGGAGCTACTGCTTCTTGAGAACTTCTGCAGTTGTAATTATTCTTCTGTTTGTGTGTCATCCACTTAGGGGTATGGATCTTGACTGTACCACAGCTCCACCCCTCCTGCCCATTTCATTGTGATTCCTTCTTTATTTATTTAGCTGTAGGAGATCTTTTTTGCTATATTCCAGGCTTTCTCATCAATAGTTGCAATTTTGGTATGCCTATAGAGGTGAGCTCAGGGTCTTTCCACTGTTCCATCTTGCCTAAGATCCGTGAATTTCTTTTAGATGTAGAAGTTAACAGTAAGGAAATAGGCTGGGGCTTCCCTGGTGGCTCAGTGATAGTCCACCTGCCGACGCAGGAGATACGGGTTTGATCCCTGGTCCAGGAAGATTCTACATGCTGTAGAGCAACTAAGCCTGTGCACCAGAACTATTGAGCCATGCTCAAGAGCCTGGGAGCTAAAACTACTGAGCCCACATGCTGCAACTACTGAAGACTGCGTGCCCTAGAGCCAGTGCTCCAGAACAAGAGAAGCCATGAGATGAGAAGCTCAGGAACCACAACCAGAGCGTAGCCCCCATTTGCCAGTCTAGAGAAAAGCCCACAAAGCAACAAAGACCCAGCACACCATAAATAAAGAAATAAAGTTATTAAAAAAAATAGGCTGACATTTTTGCATAAGTGAAAAAGAGAGGGAAGGGGGAAAAATTCAGTGTCCATCAGTAGGAGAATAGACAAGTATGTTGGGATAGCTTCCTGCAGTGGTCTGAATTGCAGTAGTTAGAATATATGAACCACAGCTACAGGATATGGATGAATTGTACAAGTATGAGCAAAAAAGGCAAGTGGAAGGATATAATACCTCATATATATATAAATTTTAACTGGCTAAGCAATAGTATGTTAAGCATAAAGCTATATGTGAGAAGTGAAGTGAAAGTCACTCAGTCGTGTCTGACTCTCTAGGCCAGGATACTGGAGTGGGTAGCCTGTCCCTTCTCCAGCAGATCTTCCTGAGCCAGGAATCAAACCAGGGTCTCCTGCATTGCAGGTGGATTCTTTTACCAACTGAGCTATGAGGGAAGCCAATATGTGAGAAAGGTAAACAAATTCAGGATAGTGATTCCTTCTAGGGGAGAGGAGAGGAAATTTAATTTGGAAGGGGTACAATGGGGTTTTGACTCTATGTATAATTTATTCTTTAAGGTTCTTTAAGAATATATGACTTAATTATGTTATTAACTATATATTTGTATATCTGAAATATTTTATAATAAAAATAACTTTAACAGGAACTTAATTTTTAAAAATACTGCTAGCTTTCAGGAATATAGTTGGGTTGGTTCCCTTGGCCAAATCCTCTGAAATTAAAACTGATGTATTTCAGAGTGAAAACTCAGAAGGGCCACAAGATCTTCAGTCATCAGAAAGATTTTCAGTTGTATTTATTATACAGTTCTTATGTGGACAAGGAAGGAAGTAGACCAACAATTTTGAGAAATATTTTCAACAAGATTATGATGAACTAAAAAAAGATTGCAACCTGACAAGTGGAATTGAGCCTGCAGACTCATTTTATTTGGCCCTCTGGGTACTTGCATTTTCAAAAATAAATACTGTGTTTTTTGAAATTTCTTATTTTAAACATCTTGACTGCCACCTATTGTTAAGCTGTCAGGAAATCTGGCACCCTTAGGACCTCAATTCTACATAAGAATAGCTGGCTGGGACTGAGTAGCCAACTGTCCTGTTTCAAGGGGGCACATCTCTAGTTGGCCACTGTCCCCACTAGCCAGATTTCCTCATTTTGTTGCCTGCTAGGCCCCAGAGGCACTTCAGTTTACACCCCCTGCATTAAACTCAAGTTCTCACATAACTAGAAAATTTAGTTATTCAAAATGTGCCTTCTCCTGTGCACTCAAGTTAGTAATGTAATTTTATCAGTATATACACTAAAAGCATCATTTCTAAGATACTCTGGGAAAGAATACACTGGTTTAAAGAACATTAAATGTGCATTTTTGTTTTGTCATATTCATAAAAATAGTCATCATGGCAAACAACAAGGTTGAACAACCTTCAGCTAAGGGATGATGTACAAGGCTGTCTAAGAGATTGCTGATATTCATACAGCACCATTCTGGCAATGTTACCAAACATATCTGTTGAGAAAGAGCAGTTATTTTCTAGACTAATTAAAGAGCTTGATTTTTTAAAATGTACAGCTGCTGTACTGCCTACAAACTGAATTTTTATGCAAATTATCCTCCCTTCTATTTTGGTGGGTCGGAAGATGACAATGGCAACACGACAAGAAGTTCTTGGCCTCTACCGCAGAATTTTCAGGCTTGCGAAGAAATGGCAGGCTGCATCAGGGCAGATGGAAGACACCATTAAAGAAAAACAGTACATATTAAATGAAGCCAGAACGCTGTTCCAAAAAAACAAAAATGTAAGTAGGCCCCGTTGGAGATTGCAAGGAGGAGAGCAATTCTTGTGGTGTTTGTTCATTTCTTTTCTATCCTATAGTTGAGAGGACTGAGCAGCACAAATTAGAGGGACAGAATGTGGAGCAAGAAAGGGCCAGAGGCACAACCTAGCTGGCTTACCCAACCACTGGAAAACAGAGCCCAACCTGGGTTTCTCTCTTTACTTTCTTCAAGTTTCAGTCCAGCTGGTAAGTGGCTCAGCATCCTCAGAAGACTGCGTGAGCCAGGTGACCTAAATCAGTCCAGTGAGAATTTTCAGGGTAGGATCAGTTCCTCACACACTGTGCCTGTTGTCAGTCACTACCACAGGAAGTGCTCAGAGTTGTGTTTGGTTTTTTCAGTTCATAAGCTATTCAGAGCCTCCAAGTATAAACCCATTCAGAGGAAAGAGAATAGGATTAAGGCAAAGGTTCCCTTCATAACTTAGCTTTGAACTCAAGCCTCTTTGGCTAGCAGAGAGGATTTGCCCTTTGGGACCTCAGAATTGGGTAAAATAGTGCCTCCATTAGCTAGCTGAACCCAAATACCAGGGAGCCAAAAACCATTCTAAGAGGCTTGATTTGACAAACCATAAAGTGTTATCTGTCAGCTTCTTGGGAAGACTTTCTGGCTCTAAGCATGGAAAGACGTTTTCAGCTCCTAACTTTTCTTGCCTCTTTCTCATTGATCTCATGGATTCAGTGTTGTCACTGTTCACTTTGTGAAACTTCTGACAATCTACTCTCTTTACTTTTCCCTCTCTGACCCCTGTCTCAGTCTCCTTTCTGCCCTGTCTTTTTCACACACTCTCCCACCAGCTATAAGGGTCCTCTAAAGGTCACCCCTCCATACTGAGGCCCAAAGACCATGGCTCCAGATCCCATATCTTGGTCTCTCATCAGCCACCTGTAGGAACTCACCATAAGCATAATAGCCCAAAGCAGAATTCATCTTTCCACAAGAACACCTCCCTTTCCCATTTTGCCCATTTCTGCCATAGCTTCTGCCACTACTTTGTGACCCTTTGCTCTCATTCGTTTATTCAACAAGTAGCTAAGTGTCTACCATGTTCCAAACATCAGACTAGACATCAGGGATATAACTGAGCAAAACCAAGACAGGGTCCCTGAAAGATGTTTCAGAGTTAGATGGAAAGAAGTGTAAAATTACCAGTGGGGTTAAGTGCTACCTGAGAAACCCTCCCAATCTATAATATCCTTCCCTTTTTATAATCCCTGAAGCCTACATGCTTTTAATACCAACCTGCTTGTGAAAGTCCTTTCCTCTCTTCTAACCACCCTCCAACTTCCCCAAACTTTTTCTGATTTTAGCATAGACCATGCATACCACATCAGTATGTGTGTACCCCTTGAGGTCCTGAATAGTCCTTTGAGGATTAGAAATAAAATATTGTAAGTGTTGTTTCTATTTATTTTTATTGCTCCTTTAAAAATGTCTATTATATATATATATATTATTGATTATTAATTTAATAAATTTATAAATACACACATGGAAGCTATGGGCTCAGAATTTTTTTTTTGCCACACTGTGTGGCTTGTAGGACCTTAGTTCCCTGGGACACGGCAGTCAAAGTCCTAACCACTGAACCACCGTGGAATTCTCAGGGCTCAGAAGTTTTTTTATTGAAAGAAGTAGATGATCAAAACTTTGTAGACCACTGACCTATATACCTTTCCCTAGTTAGACAGTCATAATTTTTTTTCCTTATTTGTTTCATTTATGTTGGTATGGTCTCCTTAACCAGATTGTCAGTTCCTTGAGCACATAAACAGTTTCTTATACCTTTATAGTATATCTCATGGCCCTGTCTGTGGTTGTCACTAAATTAATGAGCACTTACAAATACTTTGATTCAATTGATCTTCTCCAGGAAGTCTTCCTCAAGTCCTTTGCCCTCAACCAACCCCATGATGACCATCTACTCTGAATTCCTATATAGCAGTCTGCAGTCATTGCCCTGTTGATTATGTACAGTTGTGCCTTGTCTGTAGCTTCATTTGTCAGATTTGTTCTGCACAGGTAACATCCTTGATAGTTAAAGGCAGGTACCATGGCCTCATGGTGTCTAACCTGGGGATGGGGATATCATAGTAGTACATGACCAGTAAAGCTTTGCAGGTTCAATCACCTAAGGAGTACTCAATACCCTTTGAGCTTACAGTTAAGGCAATAATAATCCTTCATTTGCCTCTGCTTGAATTGGCCCAGTGTGGTACGAGCCAGAGAGGTGTATGTGCCAGTCCATGAATGAGATAATGTTGTTGTGTTGGGGGAGGTACATGGGTTTTTTATTTTAAAATATGTACTGTTTTACCATGTTTTAGAAAGGAAACATAATATCAGATAATTTTGTAAGTACTGTACTTAACAGAGTCCATTTAAAGAGAAAGTTTAATATTAGTATAGGTAGTTGTGGAGATGACAAAATCACGCAGGCAGCCTCTGAATGACTGAATTTGGAGAACTCTAACCCAGCTTGTTTAGATGGACAGCTGGAGCCCTAGAAGCCCTCAGTCCCCATATCTTTATTAGGGGCTTCTTTCTCCCTAATCCCTCATGTAGACCTAAGTAGTCTCCTGTAACCTCACTTGCTATAAGAGCTTAATAATAACCCCAAATATATTTCATTAATTGCTCTGACTCCAAATAGGCAAATGAGAACATGGAAATCTACCCCCAAGGTAGACAATCAGAATAGCTTCTGAGAAATACAGAGGTCAGAAAGCTAAGCCTCTGTCCAAAGGGACTCAGCTGTGGTTCTTTTTATTCATTGCAGGTCCTAGAACTTTTCTGTGCTCCAAGAGGACCACAGGACAGGAACACCCTTGGAATTTGCAAGCCATGGTAGCCTGGGCTTCACTGTGGGTGTCATCTGGGGCTGATGCAACCCAGCTCTTCTTTGAAGCCCACTTTCAGACTCTTAGTAGAGTCATATGTTGACTCATTTTCCATCCTCGAAACATTGTCTCCTCATCTACTTCCTGGCTTTCTGTTTTCAGAATGAACTTTTTATTCCTTTACTTGAAATTGGACTACCACAGTTTAACTGTTTGGAAATTTCTAACATCATTTCTTCTCCTCAGTAATAAGCAAACAGTTTACAGTTCAAAATAGGTGGATCATTCTCCAATATCTTACTCAGGGGGTTTCTAGACAGCAATTGCTGAAACACTTCATCTACGTGGGGAGGGTATGAAGAAGCACTCTCATTCTTTGTTGGTAGGAATATAATTTATGGATTGTTCATAGGAATATAAATTGGTACAACCTCTTAGAGGGTAATTTGAATCTGCAGGGACTATATGTAAGAGTTAAAAATACGAGATCCATTGTTTAAAATGGCAAAAGATTGGAAATAACCTAAATGTCCACTGGTGGAAGATTGGTTAAATTATAATGCAGTCATATGTTGGTATTTTGTGCAGCTGTTAAAAAGAATGAAGCAGCTCTGCTGCTGCTGCTGCTAAGTCGCATCAGTCGTGTCCAACTCTGTGCAACCCCATAGACGGCAGCCCATCAGGCTCCACCATCCCTGGTATTCCCCAGGCAAGAACACTGGAGCAGGTTACGTGTAAATATAGAAGGAACTTCAAGTTGTTTGTGAAAAAGCAGGGTTTAGAGGTTTCATTTTTGTAAGAAAAACTACTAGGTCTTATAGAAGTATACTTATATATGCATAGACTATCCCTGGAAAAACAAACAAACTTCTGATAATTGTCTCTGAGAAGGGGAATTGAGAGACAGGAAGAAGAAGAAAATTTTGTTTTATATTATATCCTTTTATATTATTTGAATTATTTTTACTATGTGCTTATATTAGCTAAATGATTTTTAAAAGTTTTAATCCACAGGAAATCTTCAATTGTTTTTTATTTTTCAAATGACCAATATTTAATTTAGTGGCTGATGAACTGAAAAAATTTAAGAAAATGTGTACCTCTACTTTATGTAGCATTGGAAAGATGCTAACAATCTCATCTCTTTTTCCCTTTTAATAGCTCACAGACACAGACCTGATTAAACAGTGTATAGATGAATGCACAGCCAGGATTGAAATTGGACTTCATTACCAGATTCCTTATCCAAGGCCAGTAAGTGTGACTTCAGTTAACATGTGGTGTGTACCTATCCTTGTCAACCCAGGTATTTCCAAGAATATATACCAAGAGGACTCATGCTTGCCCAAAAGCCTAGAGCCCCTGTAGGAGGCATGTTGGAAATAAGTTATGCTTGCATGGCCACCAACCCGTTACAACAAGCTAAAATGTCAGTGAATGCCTGACTTCTCCTACTTGTACAACTTTCCCCTAAATGGAAAGGAAATCCAGCTCGCATTTATATAGTTTTCTAACTTTTATCTTTTTCATGGAAAGATTTTTATTTCTAGTATTTTAAAAAACCGGTTTATTGTTAATAAATAAAATTCAGGGTTTCCCTGGTTGCCCAGTGGTTAAGAATCCGCCTGCCAATGTGGGGGACATGGGTTCAATCCCTGATCCAGGAATATTCTACATGCCACAAGACAGCTAAGCTCATACATCACAACTACTGAGCCCTCACTGTAGAGCCTTCGAGCTGCAACTACTACACCAGGGTGCCCTAAAGCCCGTGCTCTGCAAGTGGAGATGCCGCCACAGTGAGAAGCCCGTGCACCACAACTAGAGTAGCCCACATGCAGCACTGAAGACCCAGCACAGACAAATGTAAATACATAATTTTAAAAAAAAGAATAAATAAAATTCAAACTTTAAAGGAACACATAAGACAGTGAAAATTGTCAAAAATTCTCACCCTGTGGGAGTGACCACTATAACTTTTAAGTTGGACCATATGAAATTGCCAATATTTTACTCTTGACCTACAAAAACAGCAATTTTATATTTTATTGGCTCAGCCTAATAGTTTGGTAATATATCCTTTTAGTCTTTTTCTCTATACTTGCATACATACATGTTCTTTACTTAAAGTACATGGGAAACTAGGCATACTGCTATTGCCTATTTATTTTACTTCCCTTTTTTGCATCTCTCTGCTTCCATCTTTTAAAATGGATGCATTGTATCCTTTTGTAAGAATATGCCATAATTTAACCAGTACCCTTTCACTGAACATTTATGTTGGTCCAGTTTTTCACTCTGCACAGAACAAGTTTATATACACACTTTTTCCTCACCTTCTTTGGACTCTCATTTCACTATATGATCTGTGGTTTTTCCCCTCCATGCAGGAAATAGGGCAAAGAAGAGCACAAGCTTTGAAGTCAGACAGATCAGGATTCAAATCCTGGTTCTACCACTTAATATATAATCATGAGCAAGTTATTCATCCTTCTGAGCCTCCATTTTCTCATCTATGAATATTAGAATAATATTCTTTGTGAGATTATATTGAGAATTAATGTGTATAAGGACTATAAGGAATAATGAATCAGTATAGAGTTACAAGCTGGATGTACCAACTGGATTTAGAAATGGCAGAGGAACCAGAGATCAAATTGCCTATACCCAGATAATCACGATGTTGTGATCACTGATCTAGAGCCAGACATCCTGGAATGTGAAGTCAAGTGGGCCTTAGAAAGCATCACTACGTACAAAGCTAGTGGAGGTGATGGAATTCCAGTTGAGCTATTCCAAATCCTGAAAGATGATGCTGTGAAAGTGCTGCACTCAATATGCCAGCATATTTGGAAAACTCAGCAGTGGCCACAGGACTGGAAAAGGTCAGTTTTCATTCCAATCCCAAAGAAAGGCAATGCCAAAGAATGCTCAAACTACCGCACAATTGCACTCATCTCACACGCTAGTAAAGTAATGCTCAAAATTCTCCAAGCCAGGCTTCAGCAACACGTGAGCCATGAACTTCCTGATGTTCAAGCTGGTTTTAGAAAAGGCAGAGGAACCAGAGATCAAATTGCCAACATCCGCTGGATCATGGAAAAAGCAAGAGAGTTCCAGAAAAACATCTATTTCTGCTTTATTGACTATGCCAAAGCCTTTGACTGTGTGGATCACAATCAATTGTGGAAAATTCTGAAAGAGATGGGAATACCAGACCACCTGATCTGCCTCTTGAGAAATTTGTATGCAGGTCAGGAAGCAACAGTTAGAACTGGACATGGAACAACAGACTGGTTCCAAATAGGAAAAGGAGTTCGTCAAGGCTGTATATTGTCACCCTGTTTATTTAACTTATATGCAGAGTACATCCTAAGAAACGCTGGACTGGAAGAAACTCAAGCTGGAATCAAGATTGCCGAGAGAAATATCAATCACCTCAGATATGCAGATGACACCATCCTTATGGCAGAAAGTGAAGAGGAACTCAAAAGCCTCCTGATGAAAGTGAAAGAGGAGAGTGAAAAAGTTGGCTTAAAGCTCAACATTCAGAAAATTAAGATCATGGCATCCGGTCCCACCACTTCATGGGAAGTAGATGGGGAAACAGTGGAAACAGTGACAGACTTTATTTTTCTGGGCTCCAAAATCACTACAGATGGTGACTGCAGCCATGAAATTAAAAGACACTTACTCCTTGGAAGAAAAGTTATGACCAACCTAGATAGCATATTCAAAAGCAGAGACATTACTTTGCCAACAAAGGTTCGTCTAGTCAAGGCTATGGTTTTTCCTGTGGTCATGTATGGATGTGAGAGTTGGACTGTGAAGAAAGCTGAGCGCAGAAGAATTGATGCTTTGGAACTGTGGTGTTGGAGAAGACTCTTGCTAGTCTCTTGGTCTTCAAGGAGATCCAACCAGTCCATTCTGAAGGAGATCAGCCCTGGGATTTCTTTGGAAGGAATGATGCTAAAGCTGAAACTCCAGTACTTTGGCCACCTCATGTGAAGAGTTGACTCATTGGAAAAGACCCTGATGCTGGGAGGGATTGGGGGCGGGAGGAGAAGGGGACGACAGAGGATGAGATGGCTGGATGGCATCACTGACTTGATGGACGTGAGTCTCAGTGAACTCTGGGAGTTGGTGATGGACAGGGAGGCCTGGCATGCTGCGATTCATGGGGTCGCAAAGAGTCGGACATGACTGAGTGACTGATCTGATCTGATGCTTCATTGACTATGTTAAAGCCTTTAACTGCATGGATCACAACAAACTGTGGTAAATTCTTCAAGAGATGGGAATAACAGACCACCTTATCTGCCGCCTGAGAAACATGTATGCAGGTCAAGAAGCAACAGTCAGAACCAGACATGGAACAGTCACCCTGCTTATTTAACTTATATGCAGAGTACATCACGTGAAATGCCAGGCAGGATGAGTCACAAGCTGGAACCAAGATTGCTTCGAGAAATATCAACAACTTCAGATATGCAGATCATACTACCATAATGGCAGAAAGCAAAGAGGAACTAAAGAGCCTCTTAATGAAGGTGAAAGAGGAGAGTGAAAAAGCTGGTTTAAAACTCAGCATTCAGAAAACTAAGATCATGGCATCTGATTCCATCATTTCATGGCAAATAGAAAGGGAAAAAAATGGAAACAGTGGCAGATTTTATTTTCTTAGGCTCTAAAATCACTATGGATGGTGACTGCAGCCATGAATTTAAAAGATGCTTGCTCCTTGGGAAGAAAAGCTATGACAAACCTAGATAGCATATTAAAAAGCAGAGACATCACTTTACCGACAGACGTCCATATAGTGAAAGCTATGTTTTTTCCAGTAGTCATGTATGGATGTGTGAGTTGGACCATAAGGAAGGCTGAGCGCGGAATTGTTGGCTTTTGAGCTGTGGTGTTGGAGAAGATTCTTGAGAGTCCCATGGACTGCAAGGAGATCCAACCAGTCAATCCTAAAGGAAATCAACCCTGAATATTCATTGGAAGGACTGATGCTGAAGCTGAAGCTCCAATACTTTGACCCTGCCTGATGCAAAGAGCTGACTCATTGGGAAAGACCCTGATGCTGGGAAGGATTGAGGGCAGAAGAAGGTGACAGAGGATGAGATGGTTGGATGGCATCATGAGTCAATGAACATGAGTTTGAGGAAAGTCTGGGAGATAGTGAAGGACATGGAAGCCTGATATGCTGCAGGTCATGGGATTGCAAAGAGTTGGAGATGACTTAGCAACTAAAAAACAGCAACACGGAGTTAGCACTTAGCAGAGAACATAGTACCTAGTAAATCTTTGGTGAATATAAGCTGCTGCTATGATTGCAATTCTTTTATTATCTTTATTTATTTACTTTTGGTTGTGCTGGGTCTTCATTGCTTTTGCATGGGCTTTTTCTAGTTGCAGCAAGTGGTGGCTACTCTTCGTTGCAGTGCACAGGCTTCTCATTGCAGTGACTTCTCTTGTGAAACACAGACTCTAGGGAGCGCGGGCTACAGGAGTTGCAGCATACAGGCTCAGCATTTGTGGTGTGCGGGCTGTAGGGCACACAGCTTCAGTTGTTGTGGCACACAGGCTTAGTTGCTCCCAGACCAGGGATCAAACCCATGTCCCCTGCATTGGCAGGTAGATTCTTATCCACTGTGCCACCAGGGAAGTCCTATAATTTTTAATATTATCATTATTCTTATTATTCAGATTCATCTGCCTCCCATGGGCCTTACCCCACTACGAGGCCGGGGACTTCGAAGCCAGGAGAAACTGAGGAAATTTTCCAAACCAATATATCTCAAATCTCATGATGAAGTTTCCTAACTCAATAAATTTTTTTTTTTCTGAGAATGATGAGCCAACTAGGCCTTGCATATAAACCAGTTAACAATTCTTCTTGATTAGGAGCAAAAATCCAATTATTTTCTTAAAACCTCTGAAATATTGGTACTGTCGGAATGAGGATCTTGCTGCCTGATGAGGCAAACACTAACCTTAGAGGTCATGGACCTTATATCCTCACTGAAGCACCACTTGGAAACAAAACTAAGGCCTGTGGGCAGAAGACTGAAGGGTGACAAAAGCCTTCAAGGGAATGCCAATCACCAGACATGCCAGCTGATATGAAGAAATTAGCCAGTTGATGGAAGTTCTCATGGCTACTTTAAAATTATACACTACCCTTCAGAATATTTTTAGGCCTTTTTTTCCCCAAGTTATAGATTTACTTAAAAGTGGACTTTTTGTGTTGCTTTGTTGTCTTTTGGAACTTCCCATTTCCAGATAAAATTCCCTTAAAAAGTGCATCTTTGGATCAATCATGGTTTTTCATTGAAATTTTATGAGACACATCTCTGCCCCAGATGTACACATACACAAAAGTGCATATCTTAGGTAAATGCATATATTTAGTTTATCTTAAAGCCTGTGATTACTTTGGATACACCCAAGACCTGAAAGGCTCACTAGAAACTCATACTGCGTTCATTATGAGAATTTTATCTTAACATAATTAGGAAGTACAAGAGCTAAGCTGGCTTTCAAATTATGTCCAAACAGAAATGGAACAAAGTAGAGATCAAAACACAATGTACTTATACCCTTGCATGTGTGGATACAGGTGAGATTCCCATGGCAGGTCATTTGTATATCAATGTCTTTCCCTCTTACCTCCAGAGGGGATGGGTAACCACCAATAAAGAAAAATCCCTATTTATTTTGGTCTCTCTGTACCATTTACCAAAATGGCCTTGTGACCCTCAGAAGCAGTAGTTGATAACTTCCTGCCCATACCCTTGTCACATAGATTCTCTAATTTAAAGCATATATATATTTCAGTTTCAAAAATATTCCTGTGAGCAGGAGCGTGCTTTGTCATGCAGGTTAAGTAAATATTGCAGGGTTTGTCAATAACATTGACGGCAAATATAATACTGTGTCAAAATAGATATAGCATGTACATATTTAATAAAAATATAGCTATAGGCCTTTGATGAAGAAAGAGACATTTAAATGTGTTGGTTGGCATGTTGGCCACTCCACAGCCATTCAGTGAGCACATACCCCAGCCTAACTTGAATTCAGAGACATCAATATGCTGTTCCATCAGTCAGTCTCTGTCTGATCTCATTGTGGAAGTATTTCCCTACCAAGAGGTGGTTCTAATGTTTAAAGTTAAGTGTTTCTAAAACAATATAAGGCCTGTGAACTCAAGCCAGCTACTTTATCTGGTGGTCAGTCAATGAAACAATGACCTGTTCTTGGAATGGAGGAAAAACTAGCTGTGCTGAACTGAGTGAAACATGACTTGCTGTCCCCATCATGATCCCTCTCTTAAGTAATTCAAGGTGATTCTGAATATGCAATTTTTATCTTACTCTATGAGAAGTAGAAATCATCTTTCCTCCAAAATGGAAGGACTCCTCCAAAATGAAAGTCCATCTAATTGCTAGTTAACTTCTAAGTACCTTCTGTGTGCCAGGAATCTTAAGCTAAAAGTGAATTATATATGCCTACCTGCCTTTGCAAAGATGCATACTCTATTACACAAAATCATAATTTTCTCCCAAACTTTCCATGAAACCTACTTGTTCATAATAACTTTTTCTCTTCAACCCCCTATTAAATCTTCTTTGGTCTTTTGGAAGCATCCCCTACACCCCCTCTTTTAATGACATTTTCTTCCAAGGCTGACAAGGACTGAAAACTATTTACTCAAGAGCCAGATTTTTAGAGAGAGAGAACTAGCTTGGTGACAAGGTTTGTCTGATGTCATCTGCTGAGCTATTTATAGACAGGGCCTACAGCTTCTCACAGAGCTGATCTCTGGCCGTTTCTGTTCCAGAGTTCCAGCCTCTTAATTCACCAGGACTTCTGAAGAACCTACTGCACGTTCCCAGAGGGAAATTTTTTTTAATTACAAAAATTTAATCCATCGCATACAAACATTCTGTCCCTTGACCGCTGAGGAATGAAACAGTCCCTGCCTCCATCAGCTTTTTGCTGCCGAAGCTGGAGTTAGATAACGGTAATTGAATTTCAGTTGTCCTTTTAGCAACCTCTTTACTGCCTTATCATTTGCAGTCTGACTTACCTCAACCAGTCCAAGATTTCAGGGATTTGGGTTCCTGACCACCTTTCCATCTCATATGACTTAACAATCTATTTAGAATAATAGACAATATGGCAGTTATATCTATATGTTAATTCTGATATTTTTTCCCTCAATTGGAAAAAGTTACATTTCTTTAAAAAAATAGCTTAGAAAAAGTGTCTCCTCCTCACTCTTTATTGCCCACTGGCAAGATATGGAGAACAACCCCCCCCCCCCCCCCAGCCCCACCCTGCTTTTGCACGTAGGATCAATTAGATCATTTGCTGACCTCAGAATTCAGAATCCTCAATCAGAATTTGATTGACTCCATGTTGCCATGAAGAAACAAGTCTCCTGAAATATGTTTATGTGGTTCTCAGAAGCTTCGTTCAAGAAAAACAGTCCAAGTCAGAAGGTTTCTTCTAGTGAAGAAGCTGGGAAGCCAGGCCAGACACATTAAGATTCAAGAAGTCTTATGTCTTTGCTCATCTGTGAACTGACCAATGGAATGCCTTTGGTAGCCATTAGAGCCAAAGAGCTATGTGAGAGTTCACTGAGAATACATCAAGAATTTTGTTTTTATCTCCTTGGGGATTCTCTTCCAGCTGGCCCTGGGGAGAACTAGTGATAAACTAGAAATTTCTTGGACATGGTTGTTGGAACTACACATCTCCGTCCTCAATAAGGAGGCAGCATGAAGCAGTGAAAAATGAATGGATTCTAGAGCCAGACAGACCTTGGCTCAAAACCTGGCTCCTCAGTGTGAAAGAACTGGGTGATCATAGACAAGATACTTAGTCTTCCTGAGCTTCTACAGGGGAAGACAATCATAGGAACAGGCTAGATATCTAAAAGCCCAAGGATAAACCATGGCAAGCAACAAATAACGGTTCTCCCATATCTCCTTTCTTCCTGAAATTTCTGCCTATCTGTGTAAGCTAGTGAAGAAGAATTTGGGTACCACTGGCTAGCTGTAAAATTGAACTAGTTACTTTTCTAAGCCTCCATTTTTGCCTCACTGAAATGGAGACAACAGTGAGTATAATTCAGTCACTAAGTCATGTCTGACTCTCTGCAACACCATGGACTACAGTACACCAGGCTTCCCTGTCCTTCACTATCTCCAGAGTTTGATCAAATTCATGTACATTGAGTTGGTGATACTATCTAACAGACTAGGAGAGAAGCAATTAAAATTCAGTGACAGTTATGGCAAAATAATAGGAAAAAGAAAAAATCAGGGAGCTTAGCCACATGACTCAAGGTCTAGGCTGAAGAATCCTATTGCCTATATTCAAAACTAGGCTCCACTATTTTATTAACTACCTGATTTGGAGAATATTACTTTCTCTATATCTTGGTTTCTGCACCCATAAAGTAAGGACAATAACCTACTTTATAGGAGTGTTCTAAAATACCTAGATCATAGCAAGTGCTCCATTAATATAATTGTCATCATCATTGGGGCTTCCCTGGTGATCATCATCATATCATGTGACTCTCAAGAAAGGAAAGCTATATTTCAGTCAAGAACGATACTCTTTATTTTTTTATTTTCTGTGTTGAGACACATGCCATCAATTATCTAGCTGGCACAGAGAGGCTACTCCTCGGTTTATCCAGTGCTTCTGAGGCCTGTCAGTTGGGAGTTCAATGGATAGGACATAGTTGGTGGAGTGCCCTGTTGTGGAGAGGGTACCTCTCCGGGCACTTGTTTTGTAGACTGGACACACATAAATGTTCTGATGCAGAAACATTGCACTTTCCCCAGGTTTCAGCCAAATGATGGGCAATGGATCATAGAGGATTTTGGGGAAAGACTCCCCGATCTGCATTTTTTTCCTGTCCCAACGGGCACCTTCTAAGAAGAGTCCTTTTATGTAGGCCCCATCTTCTGGGTTACTCTCCATGACTGTTTCTTGTGTGGTTACCTGAAAGACAGGAAGCTGTGAGTTCCATTGTTACCTGCCATTTTCCTAAATGAGGCAGCATTAAGAGACTGAAAAGGTAAAATCTGGCTTTACTGTCCGTCTCCCAGGACACTGAGACTTCTCTGATAATATTCCTACATGCTACATGGGCCATGTCTGATTTCCAGTCAGCAAGAACCACAGGCCACATTAACTATTACCTAGCTTAGTGGCCTTGTATAATCTTTCCCCTTTATGAATATGGATCTGTAAAGTGAGGGGTTAGATTAAGCTGCATGCTGGTAAAATAGTTCTCTAGTAGAAGAAGTAAAATTTTGATTTGTAGTTTCTGTCAATTTCTGTGGTGTAAAGACCCCACCATGATCAATTTCAGCATATCCATTATTTAACAACCACCTGTAACTGGCTCTGGTGAGTTAGTATGAGCCAGCCCCCAGCATACCATTAGATTCAGAGCTGATAAACTTTAAGATTGCGGATTAGAAGGACGTGTGCTCATCTTCTCTTGTGAGAACAGGAAAATCATAACTAGCTGCTGAACAACCATTGACAGGAGAATGTAGTATCCCACCAAAAAAAAAAAAAAAAAAGCCACATCCAAGGGCAAAGGAGAGGCCCTGACAAGATGATAGAAGGGGCAAAATCACATTTAGAATCAAACCTCAGACCTGCCAGAGATGCTTGAAGGGCACAGACAACCTTGTGCACTCCAGGACCAAGGGAAAGGAGCAGTGACCCCCACAAGAGACTGAGCCAGACCTGCCTTTGAGCATTTGAGTGTTCTCCTGCGGAGACACAGGTCAGCAGTGGCCTCCTGTGGGGACAGGGGCTCTGGCGGCAGCAGACCTGGGAGGCATGGTATGTGGCATAAGTCCTTTTGGAGGAGGTCGCCATTAGCTCCACTATAGAGCCATCGAACAAACGACCCACAAACTGGAGAACAGTTATACCAAAGAAGTGCTCACACTGTTGCAAAAGTTCTAGGGCCCACAACAGATTTCCCAACCTGGGGATCCAGCAAAAGGGCTGAGAACCCCAGGAATTTGACTTTGAAGGCCAGTGGGATTTGACTACAGAAATTCCACAGGACTGGGGAAACAAACACTTGGAGGGCACAAACAAAACCTTGTGTGCACCAGGACGCAGGAGAAAGGAGCAGTTACCCCACAAGAGACTGAGCCGAACATGCCTGTGAGTGTCCAGGAGTCTCCAGCGGAGGCATGGGTTGACAGTGGCCTGCCATGAGGTCAGGGGCACGGACTACAACAGTCCTGGGAGTCCTTTTGAAGGAGGTCACCATTACCTCTACCATAGTGTGGCCTCAGGCCAAACCACAGGGAGGGAACACACCGTGTTGTCCCCGCACCGCTCTCCCCCCACACACACACCATCAGCAGAAAATTAAAGATTTACTGAGCATGGCCCCACCTACCAAAGCAAGACCCAGTTTTCCCCACAGCCAGACCCTCCCATTAGGAAGCTTCTACAAGCCTGTTATCCTCATTCACCAGAGGGCAGACAGAATGAAAACCACAATCACAGAAAACTAGCCAAACTGATCACATGGACCACAGCCTTGTCTAACTCAATGAAACTATGAGCCATGCCATGTAGGGCCACCCAAGACGGATGGGTCATGGTGGAGAGTTCTGACAAAACGTGGTCCACTGGAGAAGGGAATGGTAAACCACTTCAGAAAAGACTCTGATGCTGGGAGGGATTTGGGGGCAAGAGGAGAAGGGGATGAGAGAGGATGAGATGGCTAGATGGCATCACTGACTCGATGGACGTGAGTCCCAGTGAACTCCAGGAGTTGGTGATGGACAGGGAGGCCTGGTGTGCTGCAATTCATGGGGTCGCAAAGAGTTGGACACGACTGAGCGACTGATCTGATCTGATCTGATTCTTGCCTTGAGAACCTGAGGGTGTTAACAGCCTCGGTAAGAGGTCCCCAAGCTGTAGGAGAAAATCAATTGCAAGTGGCAGACTTTTTTCCATTCTCTGCTGACAACACCTGGTTCTGCCTGAACTTAACTTTTCTCAGACCTTGAGCTAACCAGTGCTACTTTATTATGGAAATGTTTTTCTTAAGCTATGTTAATGAAACTACGTATTTGCTTTAGAATTTGCCTTTCTTCAAATGGGTTCCACCCAAGACTTTTTTTTTTTTTTCAAAGCTTGGGCTGATAATGACTCAACAAACCAGTATTCATGTCAATTACTTTATGGCTGGAGGATGCCACACTTTGTCCTGTTCTATCTCAAAATGTATATTGTGGGAGAGGGGCCTGGTGAAACTCCCTCAGATTTGAGGTGTGTCTCTTCTGATTAGAAAATTGCTAACAGACAGAAAATGCTTTGCTAAAAACTAGCAACTGGGCACTCTCTCTGTCCCTTTCTGATGTCTATGTCAGAAGCTTTCCCTATCTCTATTATACTTTAATAAAACTTAGCCACACAAGAAGCTCTGAGTAGTCAAGACTTGTCTCTGGCCCCGGATTGAAATCCTCTCCGATGTCATGAATCCCAGGGTAACACATGGCTCACAGCCACAACCTTTCAAACACCATGAGTGTATGAAAAGGCAAAAAGATATAACACTGAAAGATGAAATCCCCAGGTCGGTAGGTGCCCGATATGGTACTGAAGAAGATCAGAGAAACAGCTCCATAAGGAGTGAAGAGTTTGAGCCAAAGTGGAAAAAATGCCCAGTTGTGCATGTGTCTGGCATTCAAAGTAAAGTTTCATGCTGTAAAGAACAATATTGCATAGGAACGTGGAATGTTAGGTCCATGAATCAAGGTAAATTGGAAGTGGTCAACAGGAGATGGCAAGAGTGAACATTGACATTTTAGGAATCAGTGACCTAAAATGGACTGGAATGGGCAAAATTTAATTCAGATGACCATTATATCTACTACTGTGGGCAAGAATTCCTCAGAAGAAATAAAGTAGCCCTCATAGCCAACAGAAGAGTCTGAAATGCAGTACTTGAGTGCAGTCTCAAGTATTGAAATCAGAAATCAGAATGATTTCTGTTTGTTTCCAAGGCAAACCATTCAGTATCACAGTAATCCAAGTCTGTGCATCAACCACCAATGCCAAAGAAGCTGAAGTTGAATGGTTCTGTGAAGACCTACAAGACCTTCTAGAACTAACACCAAAAAAGAAAAAAAGATGTCCTTTTCATCATACAGGACTGGAATGCAAGAGTAGGAAGTCAAGAGATACCTGGAGGAACAGGCAAGTTTGCCCTCGGAGTACAGAATAAAGCAGGGCAAGGCTAACAGTTCGGCCAAGAGAATGCACTGGTCATAGGAAACACCCTCTTTCAGCAACACAAGAGATGACTCTAAACATGGACATCACCAGATAGTCAATACCGAAATCAGGTTGGTTATATTCTTTGCAGCCAAAGATGGAGAGGCTCTATACAGTCAGCAAAAACAAGACCAGGAGCTGACTGTGACTCAGATTATGAGCTTATTGCAAAATTCAGGCTTAAATTGAAGAAAGTAGGGAAAACCACAAGGCAATTCAAGTATGACCTAAATCAAATCCCTTACGATTATACAGTGGAAGTGACAAAGAGATTCAAGGGAATAGACCTGATAGAGCCCTTGAACAACTATGGACAGAGGTATGTAACACTGTACAGGACGTGGTGATCAAAGCCATCCCCAAGAAGAAGAAATGCAAAAAGGCAAAATGGTTGTCTGAGGAGGCCTTACAGATAGCTGAGAAAAGAAGAGAAGTGAAACACAGAGGAGAAAAGTAAAGATATACTCATCTGAATGGAGAGTTCCAAAGAATAGCAAGGAGAGATAAAAAAGCCTTCCTCAGTGATCAGTGCAAAGAAATAGAGGAAAACAACAGAATGAAAAAGACTAGAGATCTCTTCAAGAAAATTAGAGATACCAAGGGAACAGTTCATGCAAAGATGGGCACAATAAAGGACAGAAATGGTATGGACCTAACTAAAGCAGAGGATATTAAGAAGTGGTGGCAAGAATACACAGAAGAACTATACAAAAAAGATCTTCATGACCCAGATAACCATGATGGTGTGATCATTCACCTGGAGCCAGACATCATGGAGTGTGAAGTCCAGTGGCTCAAAATTCTCCAGGGTAGGCGTCAACAGTACGTGAACTAAGAACTTACAGATGTTCAAGCCAGATTTATAAATGGCAGAGGAGCCAGAGATCAAATAGCCAGCATTTATTGGATCATCAAAAAAGCAAGAAAGATTCAGGAAAACATCTTTTTCATTGACTATGCTAAAGCCTTTGTGTGGATCACAACAAACAGTGGAAAATTCTTAAAGAGATGATAATGCTAGACCCCCTTGCCTGCTTCCTGAGAAACCTATGCAGGTCAAGAAGGAACAGTTAGACCCGGACATGGAACAACAAACTGGCTCAAAATTGGGAAAGGAGTATGTCAAGATTGTGTACTGTCACCCTGCTTATTTAACATATATGCAGAGTTCATCATGTGAAATGCCAGGCTGGATGAAGCACAAGCTGGAATCAAGATTGCCAGGAGAATATCAATAACCTCAGATATGCAGATGATACCACCCTTATGGTATAAAGCAAAGAGGAACTGAAGAGCCTCTTGATGAAGGTGAAAGAGGAGAGTGAAAAAGCTGGCTTAAAATTCAGTATTCAAAAAAGTGAGATCATGGCATTTGGTCCTAGCACTTCATGGCAAATAGTTGGGGAAACAATGGAAACAGTGACAGACTTTATTTTCTTGGGCTCCAAACTCATTGCAGATGATGACAGCAGCCATGAAATTAAAAGACGCTTGCTCCTTGGAAGAAAGATTTGACAAACCTAAACAGCATATTAAAAAGCAGAGACACTACCTTTCCAACAAAGGTCCATATAGTCAAAGCTATGGTTTTTCCACTATTCATATATGGATGTGAGAGTTGGACTATAAAGAAGGCTGAGCGCCAAAGAATTGGTCTTTTGAACTGTGGTGTTGGAGAAGACTCTTGAGACTCCCTTGGACTGCAAGGAGATCAAATCAGTGAATCCTAAAGGAAATTAACCCTATTCAATGGAAGAACTGATGCTGAAGCTCCAATACTTAGGCTACCTGATACAAAGAGCAGACTTGTTACAAAATACCCTGATGGTGGGAAAGATTGAAGGCAGGAGGAGAATGGGACGACAGAGAACGAGATGGTTGGGTGGTATCACTGACTTAATGGACATGAGTTTGAGCAAGCTCTGGGAGGTGGTGAAGGACAGGGAAGCCTGGTGTGCATCCATGGGGTCCCTAAGAGTCAGACACAACTGAGTGACTGAACAACAACAACAACAAAGGCCAGTCAAGTTCATTTATAAACTAAATTAATATCTAAGGCAATTAGTTTGTGATTTCTGGATGAGATGATCACATAGGATCTTTCCATAAAATTTAAAATTCTACAATGCTCTATTAAAGTCTGTCTTACTCCTTTCTCTCCAAACATGGATTGGGTGATTCTTGACTATTGGCATCCTTTGACTTTTAGCAAAGCCCTACACAAGACCTTTAACATCCTTCCAGATGAAAAGTCCACCATGTTGAATAGACAGTATGGAATATGCTTTCATTGTCTTGGGTACAACTGTGGAAGAGTTTTCCTCTGGAAAGATTCCTTTTTTATATACACAAGAGACAAAGCATTGGGAATCCTCTGGTTCTGTTGGGGATAATTTTTGGAGCTACTTTGCTCCAAAGTAGCTGCTGCTGCTACTGCTGCTAAGTCGCTTCAGTCGTGTCAGACTCTGTGTGACCCCTTAGACGGCAGACCACCAGGCTCCTCTGTCTCTGGGATTCTCCAGGCAAAAATACTGGTGTGAGTTGCCATTTCCTTCTCCTTGGAGCTACTTTAAGTCATGCTAAATACTTCATTTGTATCATCTCAGAAGTAGTTGAACCTTAACACATCTAAATGTTTGGACTCAAAGAAATGGACAACACTGCTTTCTCTGGTTGTCCCTTTGAGTCGTTGTACCCTAAAATGCCCCTACCTCAAACTCAAATCCAATGTGGTCAATGGGGATGGTGTATTTCCGAGCATAATTCTGAGAGACACCTGTCAAAAAAGACTGTGTAAAGTAGAATCCAGAGATCCAAAAGACCACAGGAGGTCCATTGTCAATCCATTCCTAGAGAACCACAGAGATAAAAATGCAAAATCAGTAATACATCAAAGATAGTTCAAAGGCAAGAATAAAAATGAGTCTCATAAAGAAATAAGCTTTTTCTCATTTTTCTGGAAACAGGCAGACTTTGTAGTCTTATCTTATATTTTCCTTTATCTTATATTTTCCCAATTTGAAGTAAAAAGCACTGGTGCAAGCTGGTGTCAGGGATACAGCAGAGAGTGGGAGGGACTATAGCAGTAGAGAATATATGTCTTGTCTAAGCAACAGCTACTCAATTCCAGCAGTAGTTGCCATGCAGGTATGCAGGTCCATTGATTCAGGTCTTCCTTTTTTTGCAAGAAAAACATCTGTATTTTTATATGTAATAATCCTTATATGCTAGCTCAAAGTTTAATTTTTTTAATATTTTAAAAATTGTATTTATTTTCATTGCTGCACAAACTTTCCTCTAGTTGCAGCAAGCAGGTGCTACTCTCTAGTTGAGGAGCACAGGCTCTAGGGTGCTTGGGCTTCAGTAGTTGTGGCACATGGGGTCAACAGTTGTGGCTCCCAGGCTCTAGAGCCCAGGCTCAGCAGTTGTGGTGAATGGGTTTAGTTGCTCCAACTGCATGTGGGATCTTCCTGGATCAGGGATCGATCCACTGTCTCCTTCATTGACAGGCAGATTCTTTACCACTGAGCCACCAAGGAAGCCCTCAGATTTTTAAATTACCAGATAGCCAAATGAAATCTATCTAGTAGCCCATGAGCTGTATGTAGCCCATGACACACTGGTTTGTGGCATTTATTCTCATTCCTATTCCTGCCTTTATAGGCTATAAACTTTTCAAGGACTTTGAAAATCTCCCTCCTGTCCTCAACCCTAGTAAGGGTTTCCAGTAGGTGCTCAATCCAGGATGCTCTGTGGCTACCCTATCCCCTTCCAGCTTTAACTTGTCATTTCAGAATGTCCTCTCCACCTGAATGAGAATCCCAGGTGCCCAGTTACCCTGACTCCGAGGTACCTGGAAGAAGGCCAGGCGGGCTAGCAGGTCAGCCACATAGCCTCCCAGGGGCTTCAGTGATGGGTAGGACTTTGCCATCCACATGGCTGGCACTTTACCCACAAGCATGCTACTGAAGACATCCTCCAGCTCTGAGGACATCAGAACCTGCCCTTTAATTGCTCGGCCAAGATCGATGAGGCTTCTGTGAACCACTTCTGTCAATCTGCAAGAACAAAGGAGAAGACTCAGCCTGCCTCTCCATTGACCTCATTCTACCCCAAGTGCACTGACTCCAAGTCTCCTTTTACTTTTCCTTCCTTTAAAAAGTCATATAATATACATTCATGAGAGCAGAATTGTAAAGATGAGAAAAAATTAAATCACCCCATTATCTTACCACCTAAAGATAACTCTGATGTATGTCTTTCTAGATTTTCCTATATGTAAACACAAATTATTTTTAATGGGATTATATATATATATATGTAATCTGTTTTTCTCTCTTAGCATAAAGGGAACATCTTTCCTATTCAATAGAGGCCTACCTAAAATCATACTTTCTAATGACTGCAAGGTGTTCCATTTTATCTAATTATTCCTCTTGCTGAAGCATATTATTTCTAGATTGTTGTTACTGTAAATAACATTACTAGAAGGCAATGGCCACCTACTCCAGTACTCTTGCCTGGAAACTCCCATGGATGGAGGAGCCTGGTAGGCTGCAGTCCATGGGGGTCGCAAAGAGTTGGACACAACTGAGCGACTTCACTTTCACTTTTCACTTTCATGCATTGAAGAAGGAAATGGCAACCCACTCCAATGTTCTTGCCTGGAGAATCCCAGGGACGGGGGAGCCTGGTGGGCTTCCATCTATGGGGTCGCACAGAGTTGGACACGACTGAAGCAACTTAGCAGCAGCAGGGACATCCATCTATAGCAAACTTTGCAGAGACTTATAATGATATTCTTAGTAAAAGTAGAACTTCTGGGTCAAAGGGTAATGCAGTTTTAAGGCTTCTTTGTTTTAAAAACAAAATTCTTTTTATAGACTATGAGGTTCATGCCTACCTGAGAAAAGGTAGCTGAAGGGGCAGCCTAAAATATTCTAAGATCATCTGCCTTTGTCTCTGGCCTCTATTGTGGGGACTCACCAAGTCCAGGGGGACCTGAGAGTGCCAATGAATCTGCTACCAGAGACAGCTTGTCATGTCCAAAGATTTATGGAATCCTAGCCAAATGGACATGAGAATGCTTAAACCCAAGAAACAGATTCCTGAATGTGTAACCATTAATTTATATTAAGAGGAATTTAAGGTTCAAACACGTTATTGGTGTATATACTTGGCTGAGGAGTTAAGAGCAAAACTACGCTCTGAGGGATTATACCACAGACCTCTATTAAACCTAAAGAGCTACTTGCAAAAGTTCTATTTCTATTCTTGCAACTATGAGCTCTGCTAGTTTCAAGATTTTTAGTACTCAAGGAGGAAAGTTTGCCCTAGAAGGCGCAATAACGGTTCCCCTGAACTGGAAGCTGAACTGTCATTCTGGGCTTCTCATACCACTAGGTGAATAGACAAAAAAAAAAAAAAAAAAAGAGGGTAATGAGAAGGTATGTTGCAGTATTGCCCAATGTAATTAATCCTGAGCAGCACTGAAATATAAGTGCTGTTACCCTCTTCTCTTACATTATAATGGCCAGTGGTAAAGACTAGTGAAAGTCACTCAGTTGTGTCTGAGTCTTTGCAACCCTATGGACAGCACAGTCCATGGAATTCTCCAGGCCGGAATATTGGAGTGGGTAGCCTGTTCCCTTCTCCAAGGGATCTTCCCAACCCAGGGATCAAACCCAGGTCTCCTGCATTGCAGGTGGATTCTTTACCAGCTGAGCCACCAGGGAAGCCCAAGAATACTGGAGTGGGTAGCCTTTCCCTTCTCCAGTGGATCTTCCTGACCCAGGAATTGAAGCGGGGTCTCCTGCACTGCAGGTGGATTTTTTACCAACTGAGCTACTAAGAAATCCCAAAGGCTAGTGAAGGTGACTGTAATCACCAAGAGCTCCAATGAGCTTAGGGGCAAATGAATGGCAAAGAAGGAAAGTCATTGGCCTCGTGTCTGGATGAATGAGGACTGCATCCTATCATACCAAGGTATTGACTCAGTCAGCAACCTTAACTCACACTCTGTATTTTGCTTGGTTACCCATATGGCCAACTGACTACTGACTCTAGAGAGTAACACTAAAACTAAGGGGCTAATCAATTCTTAGATGAAATTCTTCCAGTTCCCTTGTCTTTCAGAGTCAGGGCTGTCCCTTTATGCAATGACCATTGAGCAAAAACGGAGACAGCAGCATTTGGAGTCTGTGGTCGCAGGTTCAGACATGTGGTGTATGTGCTTGGTTGAGGAGCCAATGGACATAAGACTATTGTGTGATTTGAATGCAAAGGCTTGAGTGGTACTTGGAGCCGTATCTGGTAATAAAGGCTCAATAAAAGTGGCTTTAATGATTATGTTCACTATTAGCCTTTTGGTTTTAACCCCACTTAACAGATGTCACGTGAATGAATAGGAGCAAATGAATAGAAGGAATGATTTAACCCTGGACCAACACATGCTGGGATGCCCCTATTTATAGGCCTTCCTGCAGGTAGGGCAAACCAACTCTGCACAGCAACCTTTATCAAGTGTCCTTTCTAGTCACTGCCTGTTAGATCCTTCCCCTCACACTCTAACTCCCAGGATCCAAGTAAGACCATATAGCCCACCTGTTGAATCTGATGAGCTCTTGCCTTAAGACAGTGTTCATGGATTCTTCATAGACCACAGGGTACAACTTCATGACCAACTCCAAGTCAAATTCATTGGGAAGCTTGGAGAGTATGTCCTGGGCCAGATCCTCAACCACTTCCTTAAAGTGTAAGCATTAGAGAGGTGAATGAGAAACAAGGCCCCTGGGCTGTGACTTTGTCCAGGTAAACCTAAGGCAGTGAGCATTTGTCTTTTTAAACTTAGTCTATAGGAGCTTTTTTGGAACTTTCCTACAGAAGCCAATTCTGCCTTGAAGGTATGGAGGCTACCCTTGCTGGCCCCAGACTTAGGGAGGACATTGCCTCTAAGCCAAACAATGAGAGTCCTGTTCTCATGGCCAGAGTGAAGGCCTGAGGGTTGGACAGGGAATTCCTGCTCAGCCAGCCAGGTAGCCTCAGGGAAGTGCTGAACCCTGCAGAGCTTCTCCAGTCTTCAAGGTCACTCCTGGGAGACAATCTCCCAAGGCTCTCATAGCCAGCTCCTTAAGAACCAGCTCCTGGTACAGATGGGACTTTGCTCAGAGCCAGTGACGTGGACATCTGGGAAGGCAGTAGACCATTCCTCAGCATTGAGCAAGAATAGCCCAGTGAATTTAGCCAAGTAAGGAATGGACAAGGCCTAGAGGAAGAGTAGGAAGAGGAGTAGGAGGACCTGAATGGGAGACACACACAGCTCTGCCACGCTGTGACTCTGGGAAGCTGGAATGTATACTTCTTCCCCCCTTCCCACTGTGAGAGCTATTTCCTTTCCTAAGTTGAGACACACAAACCAGGCTGCTTTATCTTCACATGTATTACCATTTATGGTACTATGAACCAAATCAAGAAACCAAATTGAATCATCCCTTGGAATCCACTAGGAATTGGTTGCAGAACCAAAATCCACAGATGCTCAAGTCCCTTATGTATAATGGTGTAGTATTTGCATATAGCCTACACACATCTCTCCTTCCCTTCATACTTTAAATCATTTACAGATTACTTATATTACCTAAAATAATGTAAATGCTATATAAATAGTGGTAAATACAATGTAAATGTCATGTAATAGCTGCTGAAGTGAGGCAAATCCAAGTTTTGCTTTTTGGAACT